>NC_088310.1:4591157-6991157 GCF_910592395.1 Lineus longissimus
GAAGGAGAGATTTTCCTGCCGATTTGGCAGCTGATTTAAGCATTGGTATGGCCATTTTTGCCAGACCTGAGAATAAACCCCCTATGCCATGTCCTCGCTGTACAGGGGCACCCATAAACACAGGGAATCCACCACTACCTTTTTGGGTGTAATGTGCATCATAACAATGAGGGTCACAAATATAAACCTTTCTCATATTTTTTGTTTGCGCCTGAAGTGAAGTAGAACATCAACTCTGCCTTTCTCAAATGGTATGGAGTCACCTGTGTCACTCCTTATATCTATTTCGATTGTCTCAAATGTAGACTTGCTGACAGAGAAATAATGAATATTTTTATATGACTTGCGAATACTCTCATCCTCTTTACCTTCAGCACATACAGTTCTGAGTAAAGGTGTCAATACATCTCCCACCAGTTGATATTGTAATACATCGCTATACACGTACATATCATGAAAATGTCTGAGTATATCTGCTTGATAGGGAGCGGTTGTGTTCTCGTTAAGGGCAATATTGTCTTGATGAAACCCTAACATATGAGACAGTGGTGATGGTAATAGTATCAGTCTACCTTCTGGGAGTACAAAACTAACTTTTTTTGCAACCCTGTCATAGTTGAGAAAAAAATGTGTATCTTGTTGAACGCTAGTGAGTGCACTTTGAATTTTGAGATTCATTTCCATTACCAATTTGTTGATGTCATTATAGTATTTGATTGGAACTGTTAATGTTTTCCATGTCATGGGTATTTTTCCAGTCTTGGGGTCAGGATCGTCACTGGAAGGGATGTAAATACGAAAATTGTTGTTGGAAAGGTTGATATTACTCCACGTGTGTGGATATTGAAACTCGGCTAATCCTACTTCCCAATTTTCAGTTGAATCTAATCGTATAGCAGTGCTCAGCTTTGTAGTGTAGTGTCCAATTGTATTATCAGGGAAATACTTTAACGAACTATTGCAGGGTAATGAAACATAGAAGTGGTCATTCGTAAAAGCTGCCATGTTATTTCAATTGGAAAAGGTATTCCTTTGCAGAGGATGATGATTATTTTCAGTAGGAAACGACGGGTTTGGTAACAGATAGCCTAGACAGCTGCATAGAAGAGATATCCACAGGTTACTCTCACCATTTGCAAATGCAATGTTAAAAAGAGCTGTGATGACAACGATATAAATGATCACAACTTGAGTAAAGAATATTATTTCTGGTTTTGGAACATTATGCCCAAAAATAATCCAGTTTTTGTGCCGTGAAGTCACCGATTGTCGATCTTCACCCTTGTCTACTTCGTCTTCTCTTTCTACTTCAGACAGAGGTGTATTTCTTTCTATATTTCCATCGGAAAGTTCAATTGACATTTTTTTAGGCAAGATATCTTCATCGACGTTCAACGTCCGAGTGACTAACCCAACTGTTGAATTTTGATGGATAACCCTCCCATTTAACAAAGTATTCCTTTCTCTTACCACGTCCTCTTTCTGCAAGTATTCTTTCTATTTTATAGGTTTTATCAGGGCTTATGCGTACTTTCTGTAATTCTGTTTCATAGAAACTCCCTTGAATGGTGTCTCCGTCATCGTCTTCAATCACGTACAAAGGGGGCCTACTTTTTATTTGTTTTTTTACGGTGAATATTTCCATGGTCCAGTTGGGTAGATAAGATTTCTCAAATGTCATCTTGACTTTGCTTATTCTCACTTTTTCACCAATTTGAAATTTGAATTTGATGTTCTTCAGAGACAGGTTTTCTTTTGAGTAGAGAGTGTGCCAAACATCTGAAGCATTGTCTTCGTTCACTTCACTTGGTTTCATCTTAATACTCCGATGCCATGTGTTGTTATACGAGTGCACAAGTTTTTGGAGAACAGGCACGTATGAGAGAGTATTTCTCTCTGTGAAATATTTCCACATTTTACTTTTAAGGGTCCTATTAAATCGTTCAACTATTGCCGCTTTAACTTCATTATTCGAGGTAAAGAAGTGAATATTTTCTTTTTTCAGATAGGCTTGAAATTTTTTGTTCACAAACTCACCCCCTTTATCAGTTCTCAGATTCTTAGGCTTTCTCTTAGAGGAAGAAATTATCTTTTTAAATGCAGTCACCTGTTCGTCACCTTTTTTTGATTTTAGACCCACAACCCAGGCATATTTTGACAGGGTATCAATTACAGTGAGAAGATATTTAAAGGGTTTATTATACCTGACAATTTTCGATAAATCAACAAGATCGGCCTCCCATTGTTCGTCAATATCAGAAACCACGATACGTCTTCGTATAAAGTGGTGCCTAACTGGTTTGTGAAGTGTGTATGTGTCTTGAGACTGGAGCCATTTTTTTATGTTAGAAGTTGATATCCTCTTACCAACTGCTCTCTTTAAAGCATTTATCCCGCCAAAACTAGCACTATGATTTGGTTCATAATATATTCTTTTCAATAACTCATTCGATTTCTTACTACCAGTCTTCCCACTCGTCATTGCTTTTACCATGTCTCCTTGGTGTGGTAAAACCCGGAGAAGAGACAGGTGAATTCGAATTCCAGAAGGCCAATGGACTTCTGGTTCTTGCCCTGGGCGTTTTATTCACTGATTTTGGCATTTCACCCACCCCGAGTTCTTTTTTCCATTGCCTATTCGTTACCATATCAGCCGATATGCCGCCTGTTTTGTTCAAATAGGACAGGACAGGTTCTATTCCAACCGGTGCAAAGGACTGCCTCTTGTTGGATGAGGCATTCTGAACAATAGTTCTTATATTGCTCCCTTTGATGGGCTCACCGTTTATTGAAATTTCACCTTTTCCATCCCACTGGAATTTAGGATCATTCATTAATGCATTGACTAGTTTTTTTGCCTTTGCTTTGGAGTAGTTCGGTATATTGTTGACTATTGTTTTCTGATTAAGTGGAGAGGTTGCAGGTGGTGTGGTTCCACTTGCAACAACCGCCTCTGGCTCTCTTTCTTGTACAACAGGTTGGTTTGCAGCTGTGGCTGTTGTCGCGCGAACACTAGTGGGAATAGGTTTAGTTAAATCTGAGCCTTCTGAGTGAATTGCTCCTAAATACTTTCGAAGTAACTGTGAATATGCTAAAGCTTTGTCATACTCATTCATATCCTTCCTCGATAGCACTTCCTGCATTTCTCTGTCAATACTCATTGCATGGGTTGCCACTGGTTTTGTGTCCTCTTTGTATCGTTGTTGAGACAAATATTTGTCCACCATTTCATGAGGAATTAGAGACATTTTCCTTATTTGACTCATCTTTGGAATAAGACTGTCTGTCTGCTTTTGAATATCAAACACCGAATATACTCCCTATGGCTTTTATGACTGGACCTAGCAGTGCACCAAGAAATCCACCTCGCTGTATGATTCTTTTACGTTCCTTAAACGATGTTTTCTTGTTGGCCAGCTTGCGAATAGAGTGTCTGTGTTTCCTCAAACAGCTGAACTGTTTCTTATTCAGGGCGACATTGCCTTTTAAACAGTTCTTTGCAGACTCACCAACTGCTTTGAACAGGCCATTATCAGCTGATTCTAAAATCTTTCTCCTATTTTTAGCTCGAGCAGTTTTCAGCTTTTTAAGCTGGTGGACATAATTTTTTATGTGATATTTTGCCATTTCTATGTGATGTGGCTGTGTCTGTGAATATTCAACAACTGATGTCATATTCGTATTTCATTTGTTTAAGTATACAATTCGGTTTTCATCTGGAAAGATATTAGTCCTCAATCGTAAATCTTCCGAAGTTGAAGGTTTAAAATCTAAAAATAAGTAACCAAAAGGAGGCTTTGTCGCATCTTTAAATGCCTCATTTAGGGCTTTGGTGTTGCCGGGAGAAATTTGCTTTGCCAAATGTGCTATCTGAGAAACATCTCTTGGATTTTTAAAGATAACAAGATAATTCGAGTTCAAGCTAATGGTGCGTTGTTCTCTGCCTTGGTGAAATAAATTCTGGATTATATAGACTACACTCATATTTTGATGATGACAACCCCTTGTGAATATTTTGGTAACCTTTTCATCTGTTTCACACATTAAGTCATCTATAATGAGTAGGGTACGTGCACCTGATGAATTATCTGTGAACTGTAGTCCAGAGATAAATTCAACATTTGGAAAATTTGCAAATGACTCCTGCCATTCGCCTCCATAACACCACACAACTCTTTGAGGGGGTGGATGGATAATATCTCTTGCATAGGAAATAAGTTTTTGTACAAAGAAAGACTTTCCACACATCGTTGGACCAGCCACAAGACATGTGAATGGATGCTTCAAAAGAAGGTCATCGCTTGAAATATCCATGTTGAAACATCAGAACACAATGATTGACACAAGAACAAAATGAGATTTTATACCGAGTTTAATAAATATCATAATGGTGATCCTTGCAATTAATTAACCAATTGATTAATCGAATATTTACAAACATATACATCAATACTCACAAACATAAACAGCAATCCTTTGAATGAATTAATTGAAAATTTACAAAATATATACATCATCTATACGCGTACACAGATTAATATACATTTATATGCAAAAATATTTAAATATCATACAATTTTTCTTTGAGAGAGCAGGTGGGATGGAATTTCTTGAGATTCGATTAGAGAAAGAAAAAGCTATTTGTCAATCAGGATGATGATGATGATGATGATGATGATGATGATGATGATGATGATGCTGATGATGTAATGACGAAGATTAAACTCATAAAATATCAACATTATTACAGTTGTTAATGTTATTATTCATGTTATTATTCATATTCATATTCATATTCATATTCATATTATTATTATTATTATTATTATTATTATCATCAATATATTTACAGTTTCAATGCACAGAATGAAATAAATATCACATTGTTTTATCACCATAAAATATGCCAGTATAAACATTTTATCACAGATATATGCCCTTGCAAATTTTAATTCAAATCAATCTATGGTTGATATCAGTGTCGTTTTCAAGAATATAGGTACAACAAAATTTATCTTATTATTATAACAAAGAGGTGAAGAATCAATATCCAAATGGGAGGGTGTAAAAATCATCAACGAGGTAACGTTTGTCATAAACCAAGCCATATTTCTTTTCCTCTTGTACCGTTACAATTTTGAAGTCCTTTCGCCTTTTGATTTTGAAAGGATTTGTGATCGTAATCTTGTCCGAAAAGTTCAATGCTTCCACAAGTTTCTTCATGGAGTCAAAATTTATGTTTTGACTATTTGCATAGTTCAAGGTAAATCCCCGGACTTTACAGACAGTCTCTCCGCTACCTTTAATTCTGTAACCGTAGTTTTTGGGACCGCCGGATATGAATTCTTCTATAGTTTTACCCTCTAATTCATCTTTAAAGTCACCAAGGTAGTCACCCAAGGGTGGATTGTAATGTTGTTCGTTTGTTTCATCAACGACATATATAATGCTATCCGTATCAAAATATAATACCTGTCGCTCCAGCTTCTCTAATTCAGAGTACAGTTTTAAGCGTGCATGAGCGGTGGTATATGCAGCAATAACACAATTCGTGTATGGACATGGTTCGATGAAGTCATCCTTCTCTCTGAATTTCATCAGAACAAACTCTTCGTTCACAAGTTGAACATCAGTTACTTCAACACTGTCGTCAGTCAACTTTTTGACATACTCTTCTGGATTATCTGTATATAATGTCTTTGTGAAGTTAGATCTCTGCCCAAATTTTCCCCAGAGCGAATTCAAACAGATTTTAGCGATACTTCGTAGCCCTGGATTAACACCAATTAACCCCCTGTCCAATTGGATTCCCTCGTTTTTCTCATAATCGTCAATGTATTTGTTTTTATCCTCCTCTGTACGACACCATTCTGGCCACCCGCTTGCCTCCTGCTTTTGCTTCAAGAAATGATTGATGTAACCCGCAAATATACCCCCCTCCTTCTCAACCTTATCATACTTGGTTGTTTTTTCGAAATGCCAAATTTCAAAAGTCTCTAGAAGTTTATAGCCTTTTTCAATGGCCTTTTTTACTTCAAAAATAACCCAAGTACCCACAAGTGCTCGGTCTTCATCAGAATGGTTGCATATTTTGGAGGATTCAAGAGCGCATTTGGCACAAAGAGAGAATTTCAATTTCTTGTCTCTACGCATAGGCAATACAGGGAAATAGAGTTTCTTTGGCGGTAATATTTTGCACTTTATGAGGCCTTCGCATTTCATTGGGTCTATTTTCCGAATATTTTCACCTCTAAAAACTTTGGGGTGATCTAGTGGATAGTGTTGGTATTTGTTGACCCAAGGATAAAGAGATGTGAAATCTACATATTTTATACTTTCGTTTTCTGTACATTTGTGATGAAGTTTGACAGCATTTGTGCGACCGCCAAAAAAAGCTTCTCTGGGGTTCAAGGGCTCGCTGATGATGATGTCTTTTGTAAATTGAGCAAGTTGGGGGTCGTTTTTAATGTCTTCTCTAAAATCGCATTCACACTTCGTAATGACTGTGAAACCACAACCTTTCAGGAAATTTCGCCGAAACGTTGTGGTTTCACGAAGTTCTCCCATAGTTGTACCAATGCGGGGGTTCATAGTGTCCTTGTGCGGAAAGCATTTTTCACATCCATGCCAGAAACAACCATCAAATTCATAAATGACATTATTCTGTTCGTCGAAACCATCCACTTTGTAATTGGCAATGGATTTTTCACCCCCATTGCCGGCATGACATATGTTGATATCTTTATCTTTGAACATCAACCATTCCAACCACTTTATTCCAATGTTGGACTGCTTGTCAAATGTGTAACCATGAGGTGGCAGAACAGCAATCGAAGAGGGGGTCATGAAGTTTTGTCGAAACACTCTACTACAAGCTGATGCTATAGTTACGCTTTCTTTAAAAGGATTCACCTTTAGCAAGCATTCGAATGAGTCCACAAAGCGAACACAACACCTTCTTAAAATGGTGACGTCACTCTGACAATAGGATTCCAGTTCCTCTTGTAAATCATAGGGTTTTCCAAGTTGGCCATTATACCACAGAAGAAACTTTTTTCTCCCTTCCACGGTCATACTGTCGGGGTCGAAATATTTAATGTCGGGGATTTCTCCGATATATTTTTCATTTGCTTTTGTATTGAAATGGTGTGGAAAGTAGCCTTTTTTCATCTCATTGAAATTAAAGGTTTTGGGAAAGTTGCTAAGAGGCATGTTCAGAAAACTAAGAGAATCGAGAAATTTCACTCCAGCTGCTTCGAATGAAAGAATTTTCTGGCCAACTTGAATAACATCTGTTGGTTTGATCCCTACACTATGAAGGTATTGAATAATGAAAAAGGCATCGTAACCCCTGTTGTTGTGTGCCACTGCCACTTTACCTATATTTGAACCGTTGAATAGCCACTCGCAAAAATCTACGACAGTATTTTCCCCACGGAATACTTTCTCTTCTCGTTCATCACCACACAAAATACATTTTAATTCATCATCATTCTTAGCACTTTCCTCTATTCCACAAAAGAGGCAGCAACGATGTGCAATACACAAGTTTGGAATGTGCTCTCGTTCACCATTTTCTAGAATTTTTTCTTGGGTGGATTCAAAGTCGTAAAATACAAATTTCATAAAATCTCTCATTGCACCCTTCTTCTTCTGCTTTGGTTTTTTGATGAAACATCTGTGGTCATGTGGTTTATTCATACCACAAATATGGCAATACGTTGTAAAACATTGGTGTTTGTTTCGTTTATCATATGATTTATCACATTTCAAGCATTTTATGAAAAGTTCACAAACGGAATGAGCGGCATCATTTTTTACAAGGTGTCTTTCATAGCACGCTTGACTTTTGAAAAGACGTCTACATTTGGGACAGTTTGTCCATTTAACTATATCACAACCGGTGTCTGTTTTACAACATGCACACGTAGCTTCGCAGACATGGGTTTTATCGTTTTGGTAACCTTTGTCGCAGTGCGGACAATAATAAGACCTCTCAAAGAACCCTGTCATAGACATGATTGGAGCAAAATGCTCATCATAGTGGTACAGATTTATGCGGTGCGGTGCAGGGGGTCCTCTGTAACACATGCAGTTGAAATATAAACTAGAATATACCACGAGCTGATAATCGGGTGAAAGGTGTGCTTGAAATTTAGCGACGTCTTTGAGGGTGCATTTGGATTTTGGAACACCCGCATTTTCATGAAGCTCGGCCGCCATTTCACCTTGTTTTTTACTATTGGGATGTCTGATTGACTGGTGTTGTGGATGGTTATCTATACGAGTTTTACTAACGATGATGGCTCTGGCTAAACATAATTCGTCATCTTTGTTTTGAATTTCGATGAAGCATGACTTTTCGCGGACTTTTTGATGAAGAGAGGCAATCCCTCTTGCATACAAACCGCCAATGGGAAGAGGGGCGTGTATGAAATTGACGAAAAACTCGCCCTCGAAAAGCCATGAGTCATTTGATTGAGTAACTCTCTCGATTTCACTCATGATCTTTTCGACTGTGAGTTGATCTGGTGAAATGAATGGAATACTGATATGTCTAAGTCCTTGACCAGATATGACAAGTCGGACTCTGTCTTGGGGCTGCACATCCTGAAGGAGACGATTTAAAAGTTCTCCGAAAACATTTGATATGTGAAATAAGATATCATTGAAAGAGGTACCTCGCTCCATTCCAGTTACTTTGATTTTCAAATCTTGACCCATCGTGCCATATTTTCTTATTTTAATGTCCTTGAGCGAGATAATTTGAAAAACAGGCTGTGCATGAGGATGGTTATGTGCTTGCCCATGTATCTCATTGTCCGACTCGTCAACATTTTCATCATCATCATCATCATCATCATCATCATCATCATCATCATCGGAAGGAGAAGAAGAAGAAAAAGAAGAAGGGCCATTTTGGTTGATGACCTGGTGACCACCAATCTGAGTATTGGCTACGTTTTTTTTGTCGTCTTTTGACGAAGCCCTAAAAAAGACGTCGCCATCTTGGTATCATGGAAAGGGTGTACCACAGAATGTGTGCCACTTAAAATTGCCCGGATGTTGGGATTGTCTTTCTGGGGTACACCATTTCCAACATTACCACCCGGTAGAACACCAATTGCATGAGGAGGTCTCCTTTCATTGGGACTTTTCAAAAGTGATCTCAAGACAGAGTCCCTGTCCTGCCTCCTCTGTCGCTTCTTTGAATTCCCCCCATCGAGGTCAAGCTTCCGCTTAGTAGGATCAGACCTGATATAAGCGGAGGATGTCGATGCAACTTGAGAGGTATGAGGTTCGTTCACCTCTTGCAACTTGTTAGTTGTAAGTGATGAACGCTCCTCAGCCTTGGTGAGGATGTTCGACTCCAGAAACTGCTGGAGTTGGACATCCTGCCCAAGTTGTGATGATTGCAACCCCTCAAGTTGCACTTTCCCATTCGTAATCTCATCAAAGAGATTATGAACTATTTGACCTCGAAGAGGAGAATCAGAATCCACGTTTACAATTGGTGTACAGAGTGGTGATTCTGATTGGTTGCCTGTTACATTTGATTCATTATCTGGAAACGATCCTGAAAGATATTTCAGGACGTCCCCATCTGACGAATTTTCTGTCATAGGCAATCCGTTTGGTAATTTGTCTCTTTTTGAATGGCACTTCCTATTTTCTTCATAATATAGCAAGTCCGAGAAGTCTAGCAAAGCAAGATCCTCTGGTGTGCATGGCACCCCCTCCAATTCTCTGTTTAGGGGAGGTATTTTTTCTTTGCTATCTTCCCGGACAGGCATCTGTTTCACTAGATCAGGAGAGTCTGGAACAAGAACAACATCCTCATCAGATGGTTGAGGCATTTCAGTTGTCAGATGTTCTTGTTCCAACGCCTCCTGATCTCCAGCAACACACTGATGAAATTCAGGAACAAAAAACACCTCATTCAGGTCTTTACCATCGGGACGATAAATTTGCGAAGGAGGTATTTTTTCTTCCTCATGATCCAAATCAATATTGCTGGATCGTTGCAGCAGATCCCTTAAATGTGGACTATCCCGTACCGTATGCGGCTGATCAGTCACCATAATGACAGATTGATGAGGTGGTGAAGGAGGCGTTTCAGGCACAGCATTTTCCTGACAACCAGCATCAGATGACGATGGTAAAAAAAAGAGTGTAGGATTTAAATACGGCATCATTACCTCAAGAAATTCCTTACGTTCCTTCCCTTCATAATATTTTGGGAGGTACATCTTCCCAACACCTGCTCTCTTCAAAACCCAATCGTTTAAAATGTCTATAAAATCACTGTACGTTCTTTCGCCCATTGTTGTTGTTGTTGACTGCGTTACAGGTGGTGGGAGTGGCGGGGATATTCTTCCAACTTTTCTTTCTTCATCATTTCCAGGGGTTGTTGTTGTTCTTGATGGTGATGGTGGTGAGGGTGTTGGTTCTTCTGGTGGCGTTTTTGTAACTTCTAAATAAAAAAAGTTTTGTTTCAATTCAGGACAATGTAAAAAAGTTTATATCAAACATCCTTCTCAGTTGTTGTTGTTGCTATTATCAATAGTGTAGATCATGTTATTGCTGTGATTTAGATAACAAGAGATTTTTTTTTCATTTTAAGACTATGTAAAATTAGAAAAAAAATTACAAATCAGGATCTCGAACAGTTATGAACACACTTACTCGTTTTTTTTGTTGTCATTCTTGGAGTTGACAGTTGAGTTTTAAATGACCTCTTTTTTAGATAGAGCTTCAAATGGCCTGTGAAGAAAAAAAAAGGTGTAATCATTAGATCATACACATTCAATAAATTAAGCATAAATATATATATATATATGTATATATATGGGTTTTTTTTGGCATATATCAAGACATTTACAAATTTATTTATTTACTACACACCTTTCTTTGCCTCTTTAGGCCTCTTCCTTTCCACTTTTACCCATTCATGTGGTTTAGAAGTGAACTCCTCCTCGGAATCAGGTCCGTCTGAAAAGAAAAAAGACAGTACTCTATTATGAAATTACATTAACTTCGTAAAGTTGGGTTCTTTTTTGTTATAGCATTAAAAAATAAAGCATGAAGAAGAATAAGAAAGAAAAACTTACCAAGAATAGGAAGAGGCTTTTTTCCAGCAACCACATTGGCATATGTCAATTTTTTATTACTAACAGCAGCTGCTGCTGCACATGACCGTTCCATTGTCTTCTTTTCCATTATTATAACTGAAAATAAGTAATATACAGGAATAGAGAAGTGTTTGTTGCGAAGTTTTGTGTTTGACGAGTTCATGTCATAGAAAGAGTTGCTAAATGAATGCATGTCATTGCTGCATACAGGTAATGATTCTGACTCATTGTATAGCAAATAGAAATACGACTCCATTTCAATGACAGGAGCCAAAAGAGTTGTGACTTTGGCAAGTTTGGCGAAAAATTATCAGATTGCGCACAACCAAAACACAAACCTTTTCATATGTGTTGAGAGCAAATGCAATGCCTATCGTGGTATCAGTAGATTGAGTCATTAAATGCTAAATAAAAACAGGGGTCATTTTCATAATAAGCTGTTCGGCAGCTTTGCAAAATGAACCATTTTCCAGGAGCAGTTTCTACTTTTGTTATGTGAAATGTGTCCCTTTTTATCACTGTGATTCTCGGATCCTGTACTTGCTCTCGTGAAATTGTACTTGGAACAATTATAACACCTTCACAGTTCTTTAATTCTGGGATGTATGTTGAAAAAGTGAACTGAAATGATCTTCTCACATATTCAGGAGGATGCATGTTTGATACAATCTCGCCATTTGGACACAACTTCCAGCCATTGCTGTTTGATAACACATGAATTGATTTGTATTTAGCAAGTATCTCTAAACATTCTGGAGCAGTGAACACATTAGTTCTCTCCATCTTGAATATTTCATCCATGGTAAAAGGGCCATATTTTTGCCTCGCTGGAATAGTACGATTAAGTACATAGAGATTATCATTTATCATGACATTTCCATGAGAAATTATTTTTCTTTCTTCATTTCCCTCAAGCAGCTCATCAAAGAGCTTCTCCCCAACTACAAAAACTCCATGAACAGGATCCTTTCCTTCAGGATAGAATGCCTGATGCAGACAGAAATTCAGAGTGGCAAGCACAGTTTTGGGGAGCGGTCCTTCCATGTTGACGATCTCGGTCCAAATGGATAACCAAAATGTGTTTGGTGTGTTTTGAGGATAAATTCAAATGAAGTTTGCTCAAGGTCAAGTTTGTCATTGTTCTTTAGCATGTGACCTCTCATAATCACACACTCATATCCAATGAGATTCACTCACAAATATCACATAGTAGATAAAGAATGGACAGCATCTATCAGAGTTCATTTGAGATTAGTGCACCACAATGTCTACATATGAACAACTGCAAGCAAGTGTGCGGAAAGCACTACAACTACCAAACGTAGTTATATTTGGCACAAGATTGGAAATTATGCACGGCAGTGTGTGTGATGACTGTATGCTGGGAGATCACCATTTCCAAAACTACCACATCAAGTGTACAAACTGTGAAGCAAAGAGATGTACACACTGCTTCATGAAAAATGTTCAAAAGGACCTAATTTTGAATAACCATATGTGTGCACATTCATGTCCATGTTTATGTACATGTGGAACAATTGATGAAGAGAGGGAATTCCTAGACTTGGAGGAAGCTTCAATCATATACCATAGAAGTTTGACACCATCATCATAAACTTTTCACCCAGGGGCATCAGGAAAAACGGTCCTTTCAGGGCCAAATATACCTCCAAAAATAAATCTCATTGTAGGCCTACAATAAGGAATAATAGATCAAAAATTCTTACCTTAGTTTAATATCCGTGAAGTTTCTGGGTATGAGATTCTCCTGATATCACCAAAGCCACAACACAATAGACATCCGTCTCAAAAGACTATGAGTAACAGAATGATTAAACAATAATATAATCCTGATCTTAAACAAGAATCACACAAGTTGTTGAAAAATATCTGTATGTAACAAAGGGAAAAAAATAATTACCAGTACTTATGGTCAAATTAGGGTCATTAAATAAAACGGTAGCAGCATTTAGGTCGATCATCACAATTATGTTGTTCCATCGTTTATGACCTGATTAGGACAAAAATTACAAAAAATTATACATAATACCCAAACTACCATTTGGTGAATTGCACCAATCATCATTTGCATAATGTCATACATGCATTTTAGTAGAGTGCTTTGTGAAAAGTTCTAGGCAGTTGACTTTAGTCTGTACAGAGTTGGTGAAACTTTGAATGTGATATTTTTCTGAATATTGTTTTAGCAGACTCTGTTGCATGAAATAGAAAAATATTGAATGGCATACCATGTACTAACGCTTTTTGGTCCAAAGGGAAAAAGAGTGGCCAATTGTAATATGAAGTCTTCCTCCTTGAGGTTGATGTAATATATAAATAGTTCATCTATGTCTGTCATACTGTAGTTGTTCCTTATCAAAGCTGTTGCTTGGGGTACCTTATGATAACGCTTCATGTTTCAAAGAGAACAGATTGGTCAATTGCAGTATGAAGTCTGCCCTCTTGTGGTTGGTGTAATATGTAAATACTTCATCTATGCATGTCATGCTACAGTTGTTCCTTATGAATGGTGATAGGTGTACCATGTAATAACGCTTTTTGTTCCAAAGAGAACAGAGTGGCCAATTGCCATATGAAGTCTTCCTCCTTGTGGTTAGCATAATATATAAATACTTCATCTATGTTTGTAATGCTATAGTTGTTCCTTATCAAAGCTGCTTTTGAATGCTGTACATGAACTTGACGTGGTATTCTTAGATATTTTACAACACCCTTAGTATTATATGTGCTGACTCACTCTTATTCTTTTCAGTATCTTCAAGTTATGTCTACTATGTCACCATGTCACTAGGCTATAACCCAAATTGGTTATTTTTCACAATATCCACAAACTGGTTTACCAAGTCAAGGTCGTCTAAACTTCGGATATCTCAAGTATGTCAGTAGGTCAGTGGGCCATGACCCACTCTGGAGATTTTACACCATATCAAAACTAGGTCACTAGGTCACTAGGTCAGGTCAACTTTGAAAACTTCTCACACAGAAAGTAGGTCAACAGGTCAACAGGTCACTAGGTCAAAAGTTCATAACTTTCCCATTCTGGAGATTTTACACCATATCCAAACTAGGTCACTAGGTCAGGTCCAAAGTAGGTTACTAGGCCATGACCCACTCTGGAGATTTTACACCATATCCAAACTAGGTCACTAGGTCAGGTCAACTTTCAAACTTCTCATACACAAAGTAGGTCAGTAGGTCAGTAGGTCACTAGGTCATCCAAACTAGGTCACTAGGTCAGGTCAACTTTCAAACTTCTCATACACAAAGTAGGTCAGTAGGTCAGTAGGTCACTAGGTCAAAAGTTCATAATTTTCCCCAAGTAGCCCATATACTACTTGCATTTTCCATTAGGCTTGACAGGACCAATTAAGCAGGTGCACTAATTGGCTTAATTGGCTAGGCCCGCAATAGCTGGTAATGGTAAGATTACCACAATGAAACCAAACCTACACTGAATAATGGATTACAGCGACACAGAAGAATGGCTAAAGTTGTGTATAACTTAACACTAAAGATGGCTAGCTTCATAAAACCAATTAAAAGAATAGATTGGAGCAAACACTTTAAACATTGCACTAAAGAGTTGCTAAAAATTCATTCAACCACACTGAAGAATTCTCAATGGTGAATGGAGCAGCCTCTGTATGTTGTTGCTAGCAGAAGTTTCCCCTTGAAATGAAAGGTGAATGGGCGAAGGTAGATTACAGTGAGTCATACTATCAAATGGAAAGGCTCTTTAATGCAATAATAGCATCAAGCACTTAAGCTACCCCCAAGCCTGATCAAGGATTGCTTACTGATGGGGATAAACATGTTTACATCCTGCAAATGTTGTTCTTCGATCAAGATGCAACTTTCCCCTAACTTCTGGTGAGATGCTAGAAGTGTCTGTTTCCAATGGAATTGTGTCAATCAGCTCCAATAAGATTTTGCATAATAAAACATCAGATTGAACCATTGTATCAAGTTCATCTTACCAGACAGCAACCCAATGAGAAGGATTTCTAAGAAGATTACTTATAGAATTTCATGTGAAGGTGACCCATCATTCTTTGAATCAAAACAACCAGCCTAACACATTCTGTAACAGTAAGTTGGATGGATATCAAACATATACTTAGGGACAACCTCAAAATGCACTCATGCTAGTAAAAATGGTTGATCAGTTTGGCAAGCTGAGTTGTTTCTCTTTACCCCACTTTTCATTTTCAGTTAAGGATTGGGTAACTAATATGAGGCAAAATATCACTCTCCCTTTCATTTTTCAGCTTAGATACCTTAGCCGGAGAGTAACTAAACCAGATTCACCACTCCTTGCCTAGGTGAACTTTGAGATAGTCCCTTATTTCTCCCTCGGCTTCATCACATTTTGTAGTACTTGGGATGTCAATCAAGCGCATTGGTACATACACTATGTACCTGGGCATGAAATATCGTCCACCCATCTATAACCCAATGAACAATACATCATATTCAAAAACATACAAAAATATTGAATCTTGTTAGCAAGGAACATGTTATATACTATGGCGAACTTGGTAACACCACAGGGGCAGCAGGTATGATGTTTACAGACATATGCAATAAAGCCGCCAAATTGCCTGAACTAAGGTAATTTTATCATCATAACAATAAGATGTGGGTTAGGACCTGGGTAGCTCCAGGCTTCTTCTAATTATTTACAACTATCCTTGAGGTCAATAGTTCTTTCTATGATTGTATTAGGCCTAGGATGTTTTTGATATGCCGGGAAATCAACCTGATTTCTTTAACCCATTCCACTTTAAACTAAATGTTACCATAAAATTTTCCTAAAATCCTTGTTTGGTCACATAAAACCAGCAACATAGAACAAGTGCTGGAGAGAAACTATGAATAAATGTAAATGTATATAAATTATTTACATAAAAACAATGAAAGCAAGTGGCACTCCTGACACAATGACCAATTGCCCAATTTTGCTCATAAACGGCTTGGAAATTATCAGTCATCAATCAATAACTGATATCACGATATTGTTAACGGCCGTGACCAGAACACATAACCCAATTGCAACTCGATTGATCTCTGACAGGGTGAAATCGGCAAATAATTAAGAATAAAATAGTGTTTCACTTTAACAAGGATCATGATTGTTGTGCAATGGCCATAGTATTTGCATTTAAGTTTTTGTCCATCTTACGAAGAAGCAGACAGCATTGCTATTTTTGTAAATAGAAATAAAATTGTTATTTTAGACAAAAAATTATACTTTTGACAAATCTTTTATACCTCATAATCTATGGTGTGTTCATTTCTCACTTTATTATCACAGACAATTTATTAATTATTGCGTTTTTTACCATTGCATGAAAGAATACTTTCAAGTTATCTGGGTCAAAGTTTTCGTGGTTATGAATGGACAGCATTTATCTGAAATCAAACCTCATTATCAGTCTGATACAAAGATCTTTTCTGGTATTCTGATTCTGTGAATACAATGTTGCATGTCATATCCAATGAAGTATTGCCACAAAACTCAACAATAGATATTGTATCTAATGAAATAACCCCACTATATTTGGTAAGGGTAATCAAGGGCATTATGACATCAGCAGGGACATGTGGGTGTGGATATGGCACTGGGGATCAAGTTAAGTAAACCACGGGCATGCGAAAATAAGAGCACAGTAGCCCTACAAGCAGCCTTACGACACATATAAAAAAGAATGTGATTTACTATTGTATCATGTGTGTAAATTGTCAGTAAGGCTGCAGTGTTTGTCAGTGGATTGTGGGGCTATCAAGCTTATATTTTCACGTGCCTGTGAGTCAACTATTTCAAATGCATGCTTCGTTCAATCTCACAACCAACAAAGTCAAGACCACCAATCATGACCTCGTCTCCAAAGATACACACACTAAATGCCAAATGAGATGGCAAATAAAGGGTCAATCATCACAAATTGAAAGTAAATAGTCCAATGATTAATTATTGACCAGTACAATCTGATATGAATACAAAGAGGACAAAATCAATAGATCATTAGGTTAATTGATTGCAGTATTGAGTGGTGAACCCGATATGTAGACAACCTGAGACATGTCTGTGATGGTGGGACAGACTTATATATTGTATTGGACGAAACCTGCAATGATAATCGCATGAGACAACAATCTTGCATCGGCAGAGCCTTCTAAGCTGCCAGTTAACAGGAATTGGTCATCACTGTTACCAATCAAACCAACATACAATCTTCTTACCGATTACGGCATATCTCTGCTATCAAAATCTCTCATTAGCGGGGAGGCGACGTTGATACATGAGATGGCACAAAAGGTGATTTTTGTGCCAGAACTCAATGCTGTGTAGCCTCATCCTATAAGTTTTAAGTGCTTTCTAAAGCAATACTGGCTTAAAGATCTCTTACAAGCCATCATCCCTTCTGAAGTCTGAGCTTTTTCAATTACACAGACTCGGAGAATGAATCTGCCATCCTGAAAGTTGCATTCCTGACAAGAAACACAGCTACCTTCTCATTCTTAAGTTTGCGGTTTTGAACCTTCTCAGGTGATTAATGAAGTTTCTAAACTGATGCTTTCCCCTTCAAAGTTCTCATTGAATGTCAAGGAAAAACATTAATAGTAACACAGACTACTGTATCATGTTAGACTCAGTTTAAAGGATTTTGGTACTTGTTTCAGAGGAATCTTTTTTTGTTGAATTATCATTTCTAGTATTCCAAGTAGGCCTAAAACACAACTGAACATTCCCTCCATAACATTGATGCTTGTCTGTATAACATTTTGTTAGACCATTCTGCGATGGTGGCTTACATTCCAGCATCATAACAGAAATTGAAGAAGAAATACCTTAATTAACTGGTTAGCTTCAAATACTATGGAGTAAAGAGTATTCAAGAGGTTTTTCAACAAAGATAGTTGCCAGTCTCTATGCGCACTGGAAAGTATGCAATGATCTTCAGGTTTGTATATACTAAACAGCCTTGGCCATTTTTGTCCCGATACTAGACTAAAATGTTTTTCTCAGGTGATTAAAACATAAATGTGTGTCACACTGTCTTCCCAGGACTGATATAACAAGCATGTTCATCAAATATCACATATCAATAGTAGTTTTACTGAGAGGAATTGGTAAATCAGCAACATTTATGCCTGATTTACCTAGAATTGACAAAAGCAACAATTTATACTGAAAACACTTATGAATTTATAGTCAAGGTAACTCAAAAATCGGCATCAATAAAAACACATGGGGGGTGGAGCATCCAGGGAGTTGCTCAGGGGACAGGTACCCTCATCCTTCCAAAGGGCCTTAGCTGCTTGACTTGAAAAGCTGCTAAGCCATGATTATTGCAGCAGTTCACATGATTTTAAAATGTTTCGGAACCACCAGTAACTAAGGCACGTGACGGATATACCCATTCTGCTTCTTTGATACCAAATTGCTGAGTTTCCTCGGTCTAAACTTTAGACTTACTTGTAGATGATAAACGCTGCCATCCCCAACATCACTATCAGTGGAATCACCACGGCCGCTATAATGATACTATTATGGTCGGTATCAGCAGTGTGAACTTCGCCTATCCCGGGCAATGAAGAGTTTGTCGTGGAAATACTAGGGGGTGTGGCGTATTTACTAGTCGTCAATGTCGTTTCATAAGACTTTGGTGTCGTAGGCCGAGTACTCGTCATTACTGTCGTTGTTTCGGTTTTACAATGGCTATAATCCAGCGACCAATTTGCTGATAATGTTTTTGGACACTCTCGGATGAGATTTACAGTTTGCATATTTTTTGTCGTGGCATTGCAATCACAGTTTTTTTCAATGGTCTGTATGGCTCGCGTTAAGGCGTTGTCTTTCGTCCCTCCCTCCTTCAAGCTGGCGACTTTGTTGTCTTGGTGATGTATGACGAAGTCCAGGAAGTTTGGCAATGGTGGTGGCATTGGAATTATGTACAGGCAGCCGCTGTCTTGAGCCATCGCGACCTGAAAGATCAAATAACAAATAACAAAATTTTAATAACAGTATATCCTGGATTTGAGAATGGTAATGCATGTAATGTGAATAGCTTTATGGATAATGATAATGATAATGGTTCTGCTATGGTAATGGTCATGACAAAAGTAAAGGTAAATGCTAAGACTAAGGCTGGCTTCTGTTGATATTGCAGGCAGTAGGATTTGTATACACGAAGGCTAGTGAAGGCAGAATCTTGTGGTTTGAGCAATGCAAAGATTGCAGCCTTTATGCGTCCTCCAATAAACTTCCAGCAGCTTGTGCTGGATGCATGGATGATGCACAAGTTCTCATAAAGCCTCCGGAATCTGATGAGCAGCCTTATTACAGAAGACAATGGAAACAAACCAAGATCAACTTATATTAGACAACAGAAACTCTTGCAAACATCTCCTTAGCCGTTACTCACAACAGGCACCAACTATACCAAGAAGACATAAGTAGACATAGTTTTTGAAGCGTGTTTTTCCTCATCAAGGTATATCCTACAAGGTTCTAGCAGCTGTGGGAACTTCAAGAAAGAACCTTTTTTTGACTTATGCATGAGATATCTAGTCATCTCCATCTTCCACTCTATTACTCTAACATTTATCATTGTAGCAGATTTGACAGTTGCTTTTTAAGATTACATCATGGCAGTTGAGTGGTGATAACTGTTTGCTAACAATGCAGTTGCAACAATTCTCCAGCAACATGAATGTTCCTTTATTGGTGGTTGCAATGTGATTGTGGCCATCAATCTCTTTAGCTATGAACCAGTGGCCAAATTTTAAACATTGCTTCTTAAAAAGATATCATGACGACAACATTTGATGTCCAAAGTCCAAATATTTTTTTCATTTTTTTTCCTGCTCAAAATGAAGAAACATCATCAGCCCCTTTGCACACTTGACATAGGTCACCATGTGCACAGAGATAAATTTGATATAAATGAATTATACAGGAAGAAGTAACGACATGAGTAATGATATTTGGCAAATTGCTCAATTTTCCCTACCAAAAATAAGTAAAACTAATCTTGATTATACGTACTTTAGCTTTACAATGATCCAGGAATAAAACCAGCGAGAAACATTTGATGCAGGCTCCACATCGACAATGTCGTGCAACAAATTACACATTGTCGTAGTGAGCAGTAAATGGATAATTTGCAGTTCCTGGTCCTCAGTAATTTGTCAATTAGTCTTTCATAATCACAGTAATTTAGGGTCATTTCAAAGACAGATTAAGTATTGCTTTAGCTTTGCTTTGCAAACATGAAAGATTTAGGCCAAATCAGGTGTTCCGATACTTTATATGCAGAAGTCATGATAGCATACCTTTTATAATCACGAGTATAGACACAAACCTGATGCTATGCCTAGACAGATAACTAGGACATTGGTACTCTGGGATTGGCGCACAATATCTCTATGGTAAATCATTTCAAGAGGGCCGTGCATGAGTAAACATGCACATTATAATGCAATTCTATTCAAATATCTAAAAAAATACAAAAGATAGCCCAGGGTCGTGGGTCATGTTTGGCATAGTAAAATCTCAACACACATCCAGAACATGCCAAAGATGATGTTTTTGTATTTACTTATGTTGATAACATCAAAAATAGTTTTGACAGCACATGTTGTGTACATGCTGGAGATTTGTCAGTTCCCCAGGGCTACAAAATAGTTCGAAATGTGGCCGCTTTTTTTTAATGGAAATTTGCCTGAGGAAGTAGAATGCTGAATAAGTTATTGAGAATGAGTAAAGTTCTACTTTATTGTGAATAAATTTGGCTTGCAAATTCTTAGAATGTGAAAATAGCTCAAATCAAAATGATCCATCTAAACTTGATGCTGTAGTAATAAGAGACATTTAAAGAGTTTTAGGATACTTACATTTAGGTCAGTGATAACATCACTGAGAATCCTGTACGCCTGGCTCTTGTGATAAACATTACTTTTCATCAAGGAGGATGTTATGGTATGAGGAGATAACATCATTAATGGATGGCAAGGCACTTTTGACATTTATATGTCATGAGCAGGTAGTATTGATATAAATGTGTAATGTACAACACTTCTCAAGTATTCCGGGGCATGTCCAGGATTCTGACAGGAGGGGTCTGAATTTCATGACAAGGGTCTGAAGAATTTTGCCTTGTTTGGTCAATATATCGATGTTACTTATGGACAGAACTGTAATGATGTCTAAGCTGGTCTAGACCAATTCCATCAGACATCACAGAAGCAGCTTACTCAGTGATCAATATCAATGTCTTTATTTGTGTCTGACTCATTACAGTAGAACCTCTCTATTAAGGACAACCTCGGGACTGACAAGTGCTGCCCTTAATAGAGAGGTGCCCAGATTAGAGAGGTCAAATCGAATGGAAACAACCAATTTGGGACCAAAACTAGTGTCCTTAATAGAGAGGTTGTCCTTAATAGAGAGGTGTCTGCTAAGGGAGGTTCCACTGTATATCACTGGAAGAAGATGATGGTGCTGATTTAGGAATATTGATCTTGCTTAGTACAGCAGATTTTGGAAGTGTTTGTAGGCATCATTATGATCTATTATTGATGCAGAGCTCACTAGTATAATCTGCCAACCCAATTAGGGGTTAAATAGATAATCTGATATGCCAAGGTTGCTTTGCATGAGAAAAGGTTATAAGAGAGGAGGCTTCAAAAGATAAATGTCACACCTATATACAGTGGAACCTTCCTTAGCGGACACCTCACTATTAGGGACAACCTCTCTATTAAGGCCACTAGTTTTAGTCCCAAATTGGTACTTTCCATTCAATTTGACCTCTCTAATCAGGACACCTCTCTATAAAGGACAGCATTTGTCTGTCCTGAGTGTCCTTGATAGAGAGGTTATACTGTTTATGCCTGATAGACAGTTGAATAAGTGGTGGTGGGGTGTAAATAACCCCCTTGGGCAAAAAACCGTTGAAGATAATCTTTATAGAGCAAATCTTGAAAATTGATCATGAAAATGACCCTCCCTCCAACAATACTGGCTAGGCCTATGTATAGAAGTGGGGCCTAAGGCTAATATTACCACATGGGCTCTCTAAAAGTTGGTACTGCCGATGGGGTGACCCTCACGAACATGAGAATGACAGGCGTGGTATACCCAGGGTTGCTAGCTAACCTGGGCTTACAACTAGCTACTACTAGGCTTGATGACCTACCTTAGACTTCATTGAAGTAACTGACAGCATCAAAATCACTAGTTTCCAGTGATAAGTGTGATAGGAATGAATTTGGAATAGACCGGGTTGCAGCGCTGCCTTAAACATTGTTATAGTTTAAACAATCCACAAACTTAACGGGATATATCAGTGGTCTAGTTTAATAAATCCGCTGACGAATCTTTATGGTCATAATCCGCATAGTGTGACTTCCCAAACTCATCCGAGATTAAACCGATTGTAAGCCGTTGCTCTGACCCTTCTCTACAAACTTCTTGATATCATATGCTATCGTCTGCTACCTTCCCGATTTCCCGCGTCTTGCTTAGTTCCAGGTAAATGGCAAAATTATGCGCGTGACTAGTTGGTGTAACGTATAAAATTGTCCGGCAACATGAAGTGTGCCATATCGCCACAATAGAACGTGCGACTTACTCCGGGGCTGTTATCCTACTCATTGATATACTAAGTAAGAAAACCTCACTGGACGGGCACGAGAGTCAGATAGCCAGCTGGAGGAGTCAAATATGGTTTGATGAATAGCACATCCACCAGTGT
This sequence comes from Lineus longissimus, assembly GCF_910592395.1. Taxonomy (NCBI): domain Eukaryota; kingdom Metazoa; phylum Nemertea; class Pilidiophora; order Heteronemertea; family Lineidae; genus Lineus; species Lineus longissimus. The sequence goes on from NC_088310.1 coordinate 4,614,073, forward strand.
AGTTCTGAGATTATCATCTTATACGATGAAATATTTTTTGGTCGTTCAATTCTGGCATCTTTAACTGTGATGGCATGAGCAATAGTTGTCTGTGTTGGCAAAGAGAATGTTGCTGTACACCTAATGCGGGCATAAAGGCGAATCCATTGGTCTAATCCTCCGCTTTGCATGGAGTGGGGAAGGCAAGGGGGTTTGATGAATAGCGTGGGGATGAGGCTTTTTGATTACCATGGGCCTAGTCTGTGCCCTTTAACAGTGGCAAGTATGGACTAACACCCAGATCAACTCCAAGCACTCCTCTGATGAGCGCAGAATCGAGAAATAACTCTAAGAACTAACTTATTTCAGAGATAAATTATTGTTTATTTACATTTTTACACTTGAACATCATTCCTTACATGAACATCATTCCGTACATTTGGCATGTAGTTTATAATAGTCTCAGGTGTTAGTTGGACAGTATACAATACAGTTATTTAAGTACTGCTTAAAACTTTTAACATTTATACGGATTTCTCAAGAGAACTCACTTTCTCTCACAATGTCTTTAACTGTTCTGTCTAAAGAGGATTAGAAAGCTCAGCCCACAACCCAGAACTATTCTCTACAGATATTCTGGTACAACAATTTAATCACATGTTGACAATCTGGTCAGTCTTGACAGCGCTTTTCTTTGCATTGTGTTTACCAAGTGCCTGATATTTGCACAGTGTGAGTGGAAACTTGATTTCCACATGACAACTGGTATATAACATTGCCCACAATCTATTTGGCATCAGCATCTGACTGGACTGTAGCAATGGCTTCTGATGATTTCCTTGCGCCCTCCACCATATCTGACAACTTCTGGTACGACTTGATGGAATTCTTTTCGGAAATGAAACCAGTGATCTGAAAATGCAAAATTGAAACAAATATAAGTACTCTGTCCGAAATGTTCTGTCACAATTCCAAAATGAGTCAGTCTGTTGGAACACTTGATGAAGGAGGAGAAACCCAAGTGCCTCAGATAACAAGAGAAGTCGTCCAGGGAATAGAGGATTCTATTATTCACTTTTCCTCTAAGGACTATGGTTTCTTTAGCCATATACCTTAGAGCAATAGGGCAGGTGCTGTTCACAAACACTAGATCCTATCTTGACACTTACCTGTTCACCTAATGCATCTACATCTATAGCGATCTGCAGTCTAATCTTATCATCGTCACTCATGCCTTGGCCCAGCGACGCAATTGAGCCACGTGCTTTCTTCAGACGTTTTAAACTATCTTCCATTTTCTTCACCGATGTCAACACATCAGACGTGATGGTAAAATACCTAAAGAAAAAAAAAGAAATGAAGTCCAGTGCAATAACTTTGTAAGATAACGACCGGTTTCATCTTAAAACTTGGAATTTGACGTCTTTGGATGCAGAATGAGTAACAAAATAATATGCAGTGTGTACATACTGGTCTGTGAGACTCGTGAGGACCGCCGTCAGCCAGACTGACTTCCTCTCCTCAAGTAGTAGATTCTCGTGATCCTCTACAAATACAACCAGGGGCCTTGTCAATGTCGACACATAGGATGATGCTTTACTTGGAACCTGAAAACATGGAAAAGGATGATGAAAACAAACACTTTCTATATTTTTTTGGAGTCTTTCCTCTTTTCGTTGGCTCTTGTAAGCCTCTGCTGCCTGCCATTATGGTTGGGAGCCGTATTACATTTTGGGCCTTAGGAGTCATCTAAGTCCAGAAGGAGGCATCATCACAAGCTAATCTTCTTTCTCACTTGGAGGGGATGCTTTCCTTGATTTGGGCTCCAGTAAGGAATGATTCTCCAAAGTATCTCCGGAATGACCAGGACGACCTCACCAAAATTCAACAATGCACTCACTTCTCGATTTGTTCTCCTGTAAAGCCTCGGAATGTCATTCACCATTTTCAGATGCACCAAGCATTGGTTCGTCAGCTCAGAGATGATGTACTCATCAAACTTGTTCACTTGGTCTCGAAGAGATGATTGGGAATCGCTGATGCTGTCCAGGTAGACTTGGTTGTCACGACAACCCACCACGGCAAGTCTCGGCCGTATCGTCTGCTCAAAGTAGGACGGGAGCTGGAAACGGAGGAAGAGAGACAATGTTATTCCTAGAATGTTATTCCTAGAATGTTATTCCTAGAATGTTATTCCTAGAATGTTATTCCTATCACTCCCGAATTTGACTTTTTTCCTCGAGGAAGGAATCTAGAGTCTACAATCATTGTATTCACAGTGATCAAATGTATTACAAGTCAAATTTCTTTACACTTGATGTCAAACTTGGTTGGTGGCAATAACGTCTGCCCGGAAAATCATTGGTTAGTCACTTCGTACACAAACAAATTGATATTGAAGTTATATTTAAATACAAACCTGTTGGACTAGTTTGTGAGCATCAGCAATCAATGCAATGATCTGAGCCATGGTGATAGGTGGAGGAGCTGGCGCTGGTGATGGTGTCCTACGTGCCAGGGTCTCATCTCCATTTCCTATATTGGACTTGGTTTCTGGTTTACTTTTTTCCTCTGGTTTTTCTGTCAACTGGAAAAGATTACAAGGATGGCATTACTATGATTTCAAATCCTGCCTCTTTGCAATACACGTCTCATTACCACTCCTCAAGACCATGGACATCAGTACAAGTGCTGAAGAAAATTCACATACCTCTTTTTCTTGAACCTCTCTGATCCATGTGACATAGCGTGCCACAAGCTGTAGGGAGAGCTTCCAGAATCGATGACACAGAGGAGCTACAAACACTTTATTCGACCAACACTTATGCAGACAAGTCCACAATATTTGAGTTGCATGCAGCTGGTATAGGCCTTCTGAAAATGAGAAGAAAATTAGGTATTTGTGGATGTGCAGGCAAGTCGAATGCTAGTCAAATGGTCAATGACTCGAAACTTTTGACGAAGTTACATAAAAAAGTTAAAAGTTTTGGGTTTATATTCTGATATCAACAATGATAGAGGTTACCATCCAACTTTAAACTTTGACCCTGGTCTAGGTTGACCGTAACTTTTTCCCACAAAGTCTGACCCAGGCTTTAGCTGAGCAATGGAAGATCTGTTTATAAATAAAGTTGTTGTGATAGTGCGCACAGGGTTTTGTACAGCTCCTCAAACGTCTATTTTTTCTAAAACCTTGGCTCACCTTGGGATGAACTGAACGGGGAGAAGAGACCTGTCTCCATAGCACCAGCAACTTCTTGAAATCTGAAAAATATTACACAATATTTGAGAATCACATTAAAAGAATAGGCCAGCAGTTCTCACTTTTCATAAATTCACACTAAATTTTTTAATACGTAGGTCTACGTACAGGAATAAAATCCAACAAGCAACTAGAGTTCAGGTTCCGGTATGTGAAGAATGGCACACCGATTATTTCCAAAAGAGAATGCCAGAACATTTAGAACCTTTAGAACTATCAGAAAGTTTGAAACATTTAGAAGGGACCTTACTGTCGACTTGGCTCTGGGTGCAACTTCCACTGGAAAACAACTGTTTAAGTTGCCAGAAATGTCAGCAGTATGGATTATTCAAAAACGTACCTAATTTGGAAATAAACTGGTAAACTCCATTTGAACATGAACGTATTATAGCTGGGATGCGCACGTAACCTCTTCACACTGGCCTGGGATCCACAATGGCGTTCAAACTGGGCCAGAAAGTCCATACTTATTAAATACTTTTCATGAAAAATGTCAGGATTTCCAGGTGCAAACATAGAGGGTGTTCTTGCCTCTATGTTATAGACTATTTCAGGCCATACGGCATTGACCAGGAAGTCATAGCCCCTTACAACTTCTCCACCGCTGAAATATGAATATGGTAAAGTTTAATAAAGGTCTGTGAATCGTTGTCAGGATAAGGTTTTAAATTCTCCTAATAAGGAACTTTATTGCCAAAAGGTGACAGTAATAGTGACTGATCTAATACAATAGTGAATCTTTTGTAGATCAAATTGACATGGGCTGGAAGTCCAAAAATTATCCTTATTTGTGTCCTTACCTTTGAGCAGCGCCAGACGTCACTTCCTTCAGCGTCTTACATTGCTGTGGTATAAACTCCAACACCCTGTGGAACATACCCCTCAGACCTTGACCGTTTGCCTGGATAAACTCTTCTGTTATGACCTGAGCAAAGAGTAGGGAAACTCGGTTAGAGAATTGCTGACTCGCAACCAGTGACTGGCCAAGCATCAATTTGACGCAACTTATAAAGGGAATTGGCAAGTGGCTGTTTTTGACGGAGGAGCACTCTTACTTCAAGGGCCTTGGATCTTTTCACCACTATAGTGCAAGGAATCTCAGTTTCACCTCCTCTCAATGAGTCAATCAAAGTGAAGTGACCTGGCCAAGTTCACAAGCGACATGTCAGACACAGGGCATGTCATTAAAACCCCCAAATTTTGAATAGAATGATATGGATTGGGAGTCCTCTCCCCCATTCCTAACAACTTGTCCTTTATCACACACAGAGATAAGTCAATAATGCTTTCAACACCTTTCGATTTTTGACTATTTCTGTCTACAACCTAGTGATCAAGGCAGTGCCAACAAGAGCCTCTCACCTGCTCCATGTAAGGTTTAACCACATACTGCCGAAATAGATTCTCCGCATCCTTCGTCTTGTCGATAGTGGCATATGTTCTCAGACACTGGCGGAGTATGTCCGTCTGCCCTTGCAGTAAACTCTCGTGGAAGAGACCCTCAAGGCTGTACTGTAATGTGGTTGTAATGTTGGATATTCTCTGGAAAATAAGATTTAAGAATTGAAGGAGACAGTTCTAGCAAAAGAAATAACGATGTGAAGTTATAAGTTAATGAACTCAATGCTTTGAAAAAATACCATATTTATTCCAGTCATGGAGTAGACCACTGCCAATTGTTCCCAAGCAATTTTTGAATAAATTTTTCTTAAAATTCCAAAGAATTACAACAAATCAAACACAAAAAGAAAGCTTTTCCTTTGAAAGATAAGTCAAATAAAATTCAAAACATCAATGACACTCACTGGTTTAATTTGTTCCACCAATGACAGTCCACGACATTTGCTGACATAGAACTGCAGTTTGTTGAATTCGGTCCCAACACGTTCGAGTAACTGGCCATTTAATTCACTGGTGTGATGCACAGGAGATACATCAGCAGCTTGGATACCGAGCAATTTCTCAATCTTATTGACAGAACTGACAATATTGGTCAACCGGTGTAAACAATCCTTTTTCTCCTTAATTCTCATTCGATGCTGGAGTTTCTCCTCAGTGGCTTTGATGGCTTCGTCTATGGCTGTGCGCACACTCTGAAATTGTCAAAATATAATTTCAGTATCGATATCATATTTTTGTAAGACAGAACACTTGCCAAGCAATGAGAGGTAACAAGAATTACAATCTTGTCATTTTCCTCCACATTTTCCTCCCACACCCGTTATCTGAATCAACCTACTTTACAAATGGCAAGGATTGGATAAAGTCTCATTTCGGCATCAGATTATAGAGAAAACACTGGCTGATAAGTCACATTTCAGAATCTTGAAGAGAACCTGTCAGGTGTGACTTACCAACACTTCTTCCTTCAGCTGCCCAAGGGGGACGGTCAGATTATTTATAGCCTTGTCCATGCCAACCTGAAGAGAAATATGAAAATGCATTATGCATCAGAAATGTGAACAGGAAACATGGGACTTGGATTGTGAAGATGGTTAAGATCGAGGATACAGGTCCTTGACAGCTGAACTAATTTCACAACTTGGTGAAAATCTAATTACCTCTTACTCTTAGCCATGTCAAGATTAGTGGAGAGAATCAATTAATGAAATGGTTGACATTTTCAAGATTCTTACCAAATTTGTTGATAAGTTGACAAAATCTGCATAATCTTTGTTGATGAGTTCTATCATAGCATTCTTCAGGACTTTAAGATATATTGACAAGTCATCTCGCACTGTCTCCAGCTGAACTCGTCTGCGGCAATCGGCAACAAACTCATCAACATGGAATTCATCCTAGGATAAAGAGAGTAGTTACACACTTGTTTGTAAATGAATGATAGTCATATAACATATAGGCATCTGGCTTAAGAATGAGAATTTGTCATAAACAATCCCCATTTACATTACAATACTGACAACTTACTGTCATCAGTTGTCACACTGACTGTGTAGTGTGAGAGGATGATGGACAACATGCAGAGGCCGACCAGAGTGGAGACCGAGGGCGAGGCGACTGTCCCACTCCCAGTGCACAGAAAGAGGCCTACTTACAAATCAATTTGACCCAATCCCCTGGTCCATAAGTTATTTGAGATTGCTCTCTCCTGGAAACCAAGTCCGACAATCGGTAAGTTGTTATAACTCAGAAAAGTGTATACCTATTTCCAGACAAGGTCAAAGAATGGCTAAATTGCCAGAACAAACCTTCATAAAATCATCCTTATTGAAGCAAAGAGGGTGCGGACCAGGCGGCAACGCACTCAAATCGTTCTCAGCTGCCATTTTAAGCCAAAAATCTTACAAATAAAACAAAAAATAATTTTGCCACATCTTCTATTGTTGTTGGCGTTGTTGTCGTCCTTAATAAACAACCACGCGACTTCATGTCTTCAACCCGGGAAAGTGAACAGTCGGGCCGGAAATGTCTTCAAAATGGCCAAATTTGGTCGAGGTGTGCCCTGATTCACAACTTGCGTTTTCTTATTACATTATGAGGATGAAGATGAAGATGAAGGTCACTTTGGCCCTGTAGGAAGTACTGCCCCCAAAAGTAAAGATAGTAGGCTCTTCTTACTGCTACCTCAGGCCGATGAGAGCAGGATGCAGAAGTAGGCTGCAAACGATATCACCTCTGTTGGATGTGCCATTGTGTTAGTTGCAAAAAAGACATTTGAGAGAGTAGGAGGAAGAGGAACTGAATCCACCTTAGATAAAGACAGCTGGTTATTGGTCACAACAATGTCTGTCCTGGGCAATCGCCAAAGGAGTTGCAATTTAAGAATACATGTACATTTATCCAAATGATTCGGGTTCGTCACCAATCTTCTTTTATTTAACGTTCTTGCCATAACTTATACTTAGAGGGACATGGTCAAAATGCTTGATCCTTACAGCTGCTTTTAAGACCCGTTGCATCCTCTTATCCATCACTTTTGAGCAGACCCTGCTAACGTGTGTCTGCATTGACATGTGTTTGATTTGTTTATTATCAGTAGGTCAACAAAATACCTTGCAACAACATCCTGTGTGCCACCCAGGAAATCAACAAGCAGGAAGTTCTAACCAACGAACTGATTTATTTTCAAATATCAAAAGAATCTGTAACAAAATTTAGCAAGGTACTTCTACCAGAAAGCTCCAGGATATGCATACTTTTATATTTTAGGAGATGTCTCGATATCTTATGTATTGCAACCACATGATTAGAGGAGTACATTTCTAATCTCCCAATGCACGTTCCCCCACAGCAGGCCTTTTCATCTTTCTAGAGTACACTCAAGTGAGTATATATCACAAGCTCAGGCGAGTTTCTCTAATGAGTGTATTTCAGAAACGATCTGAAGACCTTCAATGGGAGGATGCCAATACACAATTAAGAGACATTAATTAGGCATACCCGATTCAATTTTTAAACCCCGATTTCAATACCCCAGCTCCTGCAACCCCCTCTGTTTGACAAAGTCCTCTTTGCTACTCTGCAGTTCCAGGAACCTCTGCACTGAACTTACTTGCAAATCCTGGATCAACTAACCATTTCATCGGAAAACATGTTAAACATCAATCATGGGAATGGCAATGCAAGTTCTGCAAATTTTACAATTTACTGGGGGTCACTTTCCCTCGATAACCGAACCCATTTGTGTTTTAGAAATCATACAAAGTCAATCTCTACAACATTCATGGCTGCCCTGCAGTTCCAGCAACCTCTGCATTAAACTTATTCACAAACCCCGGATCAACCATTTCAAGTTTTAGGAGAAAGTCGTTTCTATCTCGATCAGTCCAACCATCAAACCATGAAGAGAAAAGTTTTAATTGACACTTGAAAATATCTGGGCCTGCATCCCTCACTGACAATCCATCCATTGCATTGAATAGGGAGTTCATTTTTTGTGGCACAGCTTTCTCCACAAGATCTTTCAAGAATATTTCTTTCTCGTATTGATCCCAGTTTTTAAACCAGTGCACAGAGCACATGATCTCCTGCTCTATAAGTGTGACAGACATCTCTTCCTCATTCGACGGTTGCCACTCAACCCGCTCTGTCATGTTCTGAAAACCTGGCCAAGGTCCTGGATAAACTTTAATGTCAAGCTTGGCACAAAGTATTAAGAACAATTGTATCATACATATTTAACTGCTGCATGACATTGTCACTTCATTCACAACATTTGGAGTCCGTAGTTCAAGAAATGTATTCACAAAATCAGGATCAATCTTTGCCAATTCTTCTAATAGGTGCCGACAGTCAACTGGCGTCCATCTATCAAACCACTCACAAAACAGCTGCAGGCGTATTTCCAGTATTGTTTTCGGCCCGTCTGTAACTGACATAGAATCTAAGACATCTGACAGAACATCAACAGACGGGGTCCCTGTCTTCAAGAGAAGTGTCTTCATGAACTGGTGCCTTTCATACTGGCCATTGTCTTCACTCATTCCCCATTCTTGAAACCAGTGAACCATCCAGTTGACCTGACGGCTAACTCCATCTGATAGGGACATCAAAGATCATTATCTTAAGGAGGCATTAGGAGGTCTGAAATAAAAGTGTAGAAATCATAAAATGACCTTACCACTACCAGCACATTATACCACGATGCCGATGGGGACGGATTAACAGGGACTTTGAAAACATGGTTTGTTAATTCCCCTCTAAAATAATGCCAGGGACCAATGATCCAATGTGTGCCACTGATTATGTAATATCAGAAGTCTTATTGATATTCTCTCCACAGTAGAAAGTCAACACTGTGCAGTGTGTCAGTACACAGTGCCAGTGCACACTCAATCTCAAGAGAACTATCCCGCTTAGATTTTACACACAATCAATCAGAACTTATAGTTGCCACCGAAGTGATATCTAGATTGAAGAGTAAATATAACTAACTGTATGATCCTTGACATTTTGAGCAAGAATGAGATGAGATGATTTCTCCGAAATCGACTTAAGTTGTGAGGGACCGAGTTTCGTCCGAAAAAAGATAACTGCGTACACACAAATGGCAATGCATGTTCACGTCAACAGTGTCTAAAACCACATACCACATACAACATACCCACAAACCCACATGCCTTTTTTTTCCAGGTGGGGCAATCCAATGACGGTTGAAGCTTTTCTTTACAACTATTGTTAAAGGAAAATCTGTCGATCTTTCCACCTTAGAAGGGCGCCCAGTAACTTAGGCTATGTTAAAGGGGAAGTCTGTTGTAAAAGGGGAAATTTGTCGATATTTCCACCGGATGTGGTACTCTGCCAATGGGAATATCTGTCGATATAAAGGGGGATATGGTGATATTTGAATCCTAGAGGGCGCCACTGTCACTTTCTAGTGTTAAAGGGAAATCTGTCGATATTTCAATCTTAGAGGGCGCCACCGGATGTCAAATTGGCGACGTCAAGGGTCACCGAGAAGAAGAGGATGACAAATATCACGATCTTGTTTTTAATATCTTATTGAACAATAAATTATTAGAGTAGAATTTACAACTTTTTTCTGGGAGTTTCCACAGCCGGGGATAGAATGTCCGGTAACCAAGGAGCTATTGGCGGTCATGACATCTAGTACACAACCATTTAGCATAATCCGACAGAATACAATAGGCCCGGACACTTTTTCAGGGGAAATTTTCTGCTTTTACACCCCCCCCCCCCCGACTCCCCTGAAGTATCGGCGATCTACGACCTGATCACACTGATAATGTTGATGTGATTGTGACAGTGAAAGTGGTGCGACAACACACTTGGTCCTGATTGTTCTTCATAGAAACCGCTTGTTGCCGACAAAGTCAAGACACTTACAAGGCGTCACCTCATGCAGTTAAGTCCAATCAACTTAACGCCACGTTAAAAGACACCATCAACGGGCTAATGCAATTTGAACGACCTGGCCCAGAGTTATTTCTGTCTCCATGGAGGTCTTTTCACGGAGGGAAGAGTTGTTCCATGACCCTGAAAATGAAATAAGACTCGATATTATAGGGGGCGTCTCAGAAGCTTAATTGTTGTGCCCTAAAGACCAGTCTCCATCTCGTATGTGAATTTGTTCCCCTCTGCGTTTCTTGCGTGCCACTACGATTCTGCACAAATTGCAGTTATAACCCTGGGGTATCAATCCGAAGAGACCGTACTGAACTTCCAGCGCTATTGCCTCCGTAGCCTCCACCCATACGAGCGTTGTCTCGAAGCTGAGCGATGTCAATACATTTGAGGGTCAAGATGGAAGAGACGTTTCGTTAGCTTGCTCTGGATATACGATCATATGCATCATTCTCGCTTTCACACCTCATGGGCCGAGGGGTCAGTCACCTCTGAAATCACGAGACAGATCAAGTTATGGTCAAATTCAGGAACACATGTGAATATCAAGATTTCCTTCCAATAAATTTTTAGCAACACTTACCTTTCACTTGGACAATCGCAACGTGAATTAAGACTATAGAGACCTGCCACTTAAGTTTCCCTGGCAATGTGTTCCATCAGAATAGCACCAGGTAGCATACTAAAGCTGTCTTTATTATACATTTAAAGGCACTATAATGGCAAACTTCCATCTCCAATCACATCAAAGTATGTTGAATCAAACACCGACACAGGGTCTCCAAATTATCATGATCATATACATTATCAAATAGTAACATATCGCCTTCTTTTCGGCGAAACCGAGACTGAATTATTCACATTGTGTTCAACTGCGTTCATTTCGCAGTCAATTCATTAGTTACCAATGTATGCCTTAGAGGGGGCAGAATGGCACTGTTTAGACAAGAAGCCTCTCCAACAGCCCCAGGAATATTGGATAGAACGGCACTGTACTGGGTCCCAGTAATAAATATTGCCATAAAGACATATGATATTGTTCTGGGACTTATGTAAGATTAGTTCTCTCCGCCAAACCCAAGACTGAAGGATTAAAATCTTGTGTTTATAGGCTAACAAATGCAAACACTTCCAAGTGAACCCCCTACAAGAGAAGAGTGGCTCTTCTTCTCTCCGACTTTGACACCCTACTACGAACATATCAATAGATCAGCCAGCGGTCCTTGGTGTCGCCGCGTGGGTTACGTCCAGTGAAATTGTTTGCAAAGGTCAGGGAACCACGATCTGACATCCATAACCAGCGTATCCCCTTTTCATGCCAGTTACAGTCGGGTGCTACACCACAGTCGGGATAGTGGCCGCCAAATGAATGGTTGTTGAATTTAAAACTGATAACTGTTCACGTCGATTTACATATAATTAGACAAACCTTCAGTGGAGATTTCCATATCACAGGATAGAAGAGCAGTGATGGGATCTCGCTGATTTAACATGATCACTTCCATCTTCACCATCATGACTTGGACGTGCGCCTTTAACTTCTTTGAGCAAATGGTATTTGATTAGGGATGGCAATTAAAATTGCCGTTGAACATGTACATGAAGTGCAGTGATGTACATAATTCAACATGTCTGGCTTGAAATTTCAAACTGCGCAGTTCATTCCCGCCTTGATTGTATGACTATTTCTACAATAAAAACCGTTTGAAACCAACCGATACCTTTATCAGGAATATATACTGTGCCTTACCTTCTGCTGCAGCCGTTTTGATTTCTTTCGGAAAATTTGAAGGCATTTTTACGTTTGAAATCGGAGAAAGTGTTCCCGCGATGTTCTCCGCACCTCACACACCAACCGACTGGCGTTCAAATCAACCGCGACCGAGCATGACCAAAGACAATACATTTGACTTCACAACATCCGGGCACCCACTAAAACCAGGCCGGCCAGCAGAGAGACCGCTCAAGAGAGACCTTTGTTCTGTCAATGATTAATATAACAGGCATTGTCAAAATGTGGGATTGGCTTTAGCATACATACTCATACATGTATATTTGTCGAGCTGTGGAAATGCGTTAGGCAGTTTCCGTAAGCCAAAAGACGATGTAAATGCATTTTATCGACGATTTTCCCAAAAATACAGAATGGGTACTTTAAGTGAGATCTTTGTTTGTCCCGTAATGATTGAGGGAGCAGCATCCATTGAGTTAATGGGAACGAGGGTCTCATCTCTCTCACCATCATTTGGTCAACGGCAGTATCTAAAACCACATACCACATACCCACATACCCACATACCCACATGCCTTTTTTTCAGGTGGGGCAATCCAAAGACGGTTGAAGCTTTTCTTCTCTGTCCAGAGCTGGGGACATCGTATTGGTTTTCTAAAGATTGGCTAGAGATGTGCTCTGTCAAAAGACAGGGACACCATCGTGACTTTCCTAAGATTGGCTATGTAGCACTACTCTGTCCGGAGAGAGGAACATGGTTGTCTCTCTCCATCGATTTGCTTTACCTCAACTCTGATGAGAGGTGAGGACATGCTTGTAAATCTCAGAGGACGGATTTGCTACTCCTCTACTCTGTCCAAAGACAGGGACATGGCTGTGACTCTCCAGGATTGGCTACAAGTCTACGCTGTCCAAGGAGTGGGACATATGGCTTTGATTTCTGTTCAGAGACAGGGACATATTTGTGTCTCTCAAAGGTTTGGCCATTTAACCCCACCTGTCCATGGACAGTGACATGGTTGTCGATCTCTATGGATTGGCTATGTAACTCAGCTCATCAGAGACGGGGACTTGGTTGCGACTTTCCAAGGATTGCCCATGTTCTGCTCTGTTCAGGAACGGGAACATAGTTGCGACTCTCAATGGATAGGCTTGAGGCCTACATTGACATGGTTGTGACTCTCCAAAGATTGGCCACAGGTGTACTCTGTTCAAAGACGGGGCTGTGGTTGTGACTCTCCAAGGATTGGCCATATAGCTCTACCTATCCATGGACTGTGGCATGGTTGTCGATCTCGCTGAATCGGCTATGTAGCTGGGCTCGCCAGAGACGGAGACAATGTTGTGAACGGCCGTAGATTGGCTACCAGTCGACTCTCCGTCCCGAGATGCGCCCGCGATTTTGGGCGTCCAAGGATTGGCTATAGTTCTGCGTTGTCCAGGGAGTGGGATGGCTGTGGCTCTTCAGGAATATGCTATAGGTCCGTCTACTCATCAGAATGAGTACACGGTTGTGTCTCTCCAATGATTGGATGCAGGTCTACTCTGTCCAAAGACAGGGAAATGGCTGTGATTCTTCATGAATAGGCCATAGGTCTGCTCTGTTCAGAGACGGGGACATTCTTGTGACTCTCCAATGATTTGTCGCAGAGCTCCACCTTGTCTATGGACAGTTACAGTGGTTGTCAATATCCATGGATTGGCTACCCTTGAAGCACATCTACTTTGCCACTTGTACTTCCCCGGGGTACTTCCTCAATCCAACAAAAAGTCCAAGGGAGCGAAACGACTGGGGGGCGAAAATGTCAGGGAGCGAAACAACCGCATTTCACGAATAATCCAATTTAAAGGGAGCCTTCAATCACGAAATGACATAGTTTTGGTAGTCTTGCTGATAGCCACCAGTCCACTTCTGAAACGGTCAAGGTGATCATCGACTCCATGGCTCCATCGGAGGGATGCTGGGGTACAAAGCAAGATGAAATTGAGCAATTATAAAATTACATGGCCCTGGAAACATTTGGATGGAGAGGATCTTTTGATTGTTGCAAAAAGATCATCCACACTTCTTTTGGGGTTTTGACATGAATTGAAGACAGTGAGACACTTCTCTGTCCTCAGCAGGGAGTGAACATCCGAAGTCCACTTCGATGCAGTGAATGCAAATTACTGCACTGATGGAGAAGAGCGCAAAAAACATGAAGAAAAGTCTGTTTATTAAATGTGACTTTATTCAGTGTTAAGAAGAAAGTCAGGTCCACCACACACTACAAAGTGAAAACCTGCATGAATGAACCGTCTCACAACTTGTCTTTGTACACATCACTTTAGAGATAATAAATTCTCCAAGAAGATAGAAAGACCTACCCACAATGACCAGTGGCCAGCAGCTAGGAACACTGATGCCAAAAGAACATCTACGTCATAATGTTATCTCAACCCTTTCGCAATGGGCTACGTGCAGGGCATGCACGTGCCGGTGACGAGCATAGCATGCCTGACTATAATTTGGATTCATTTGCACTTGACCACAGCAATACACACTCGAGAAAAAATTGGTTGATCCAATGCCTCCGGTTTGGCTTCAATTCTTAAGTTAGCAATCCTTGACAGAATTCACATCCCCTTATTCATAAGTCTGGACGGTTCAATGATAATTCGCTGATTGTTATTAAAGTACACTAGAAGCGTATATCTGTCTGACCTGTGGAAGAGACGCGGCCTGGACGGTAGGATACCAACAGGTATCGCTTGCAGATCTCGGTGGTAGGATTATAATGCATCGTGAAACCTGGGTGAAAACCCTTGGCATATACAAGTACAAAAATAACTTCACACTGCACTTCTTAATTCCAGACCAATGCAGGGAGTTCTTCCCTATAAATTAATCAATCAAACAAGTGGTCTTCAGATTCATTGACAGGCAATTTCACTGACACTGCCCAAATTAGAGTTAAGTTTTGCACACTGTCTGCGACTATCAGTTAGGAAATAATCACTGTGTCGACCAAACTAAAATAATCTGCAAACTTGTAAAACGATCAGTTTGACAACAACACACTGGCTCGGATAAGATTTGCAATAGCACATATCATTGGCGAGGCACACACAATTGATATCTGGCCAAACAAAATTATGCAAGAGCTTCCCACTACACTGTGATTCTTGATGGTCATATCAACAAATTAAGAAAGATTTGGGAATCTACACCAACTCACTTTTTTTTTAAACATGCTCTATACAGAGCAGTTGTGAATAGGTCAAATCAAAAGAACACTAAAGACAGTTCCGCTTTTCTTAGTTCAAAACACTTAAGTCACCAGACCCAAGATCAGACCAATAGAATAAATAGAAATAAACTGATGTAAGGTAAAGTGATGCAATTATAACCCCAGTACAATTGCAGCCCCTGCATTGTAGAAAACAGCCGACGTTACACATAAATGCGAACAGAGGCTATAATTGTACTATCTTACCTTACATTGTGCCTAAGCTAGACTAAATAAAGAAACATAGGGAAAGCCAGACAGACTAAAACTATTGAAGTGCTTGGGCAACTAACTTTAAGGAGACGAAGTTCAAAGAGCCAGGTGCTCATCAAATATGGAGAAGCAATGAAACAAGAGACAATTTACCACAAACCTCATTGATATTCAAAAGTTAAATCTGTTCACAGAATTTATGTCAATGCTTATATTATGCTCACAGCCTCAGACCACACGTTCAGAGGGTGTCCCTCGTTGAAAGGATTTTCAGACAAGTCAGGCCTGAAGAAGCCTTTGCAGACAATGGGGTGTTTTGGCAAACCTTTAGCCTTGCGAAAATGTCACTGTTCACACTAGCTCAATCCAAGTTTGGGGTAAATTGTTGATAATAACCTACGAAAACTAGTGCCTTGATGCATTTAGCATGCAAATAACAATAATACTTCAAAGTGCCGGGATATTAACTACCACAGCCTTCATAACTTAGCAACAATTCATAATGATTACATATTTCCAACAGTAATAATAATAATATCATCATCATCATCATATAGAATTATCCATAAAACTTTATACACACACATAATTCTCACGCATTGATCTTCACAAAAATACATTATACAAAAATAAAACACACTGATCATCACTTTAACTTTGGACGGATAATTAGCAAATGAAGCATTTAACTTTAGCTTTACTGATTATTTATTTACAACAGTATCAAATGGAGACACTGTCTGAAATTTACAAGTGTGCAGGCATTCCCAACAGGTACAGAAGACTGACTCTTCGATAACACGACACAATTCTCGAGACCTCAGTCATGGAGAATATCGTCACCGAAATGGATGGAAACGACATGTACAGCACATTATATTTACAGACATTTGAAAACACATCGACACCTTTTAAAACTAAGACTGATTTCAAACTTGAAAGAGAGTGAGTCCATCCAGCTAACTAAGTATTCATTGTGGTTTAAGGAACTGATACTAGACTAGAGGTATTGGTTTTCTCTATAAACACTACAAGGGTAGAGCTAAAATGTCAGCCAAAACCAAGGTGACGACGACAACTCCAACTGAACAGTGTTTGGTATGAAAACCGATACCTTCAGTTACACACTTCAGAATACCAATACCTCCAGAATAGACACTTTATGTAGAGTCTACAATAACATTTGCATGATTTATCAGAAGATCATCACACACTGTTCTGAAAGACTATTACTGTACAGGAAGTGTGCATGTATACATTGTCAACGGATGTAATGACAAAACAAATGTAGCTGTTGGACTTCCCTTTTGATAGGCAACTCAAAAAGAAACAGGTCTTTCATCGAATAACCTGCCCACAAATCATATGTAACCAACCACAAGTCCTGATTGTGAAGTAAATCATCCTGTTAACTTTAACTGTGGGCGACTTGTTTTCAAATAAATTTTGAAAATAAATTGTGGCCCTCTTTTATTCAGATACACCCTGTACTGTCGTCTCTAATCTGAAGCTCTGAATATCTTCCTTTCTTTAATGTTTTTGAAAACTAGACA
Organism: Lineus longissimus; assembly: GCF_910592395.1. Classification (NCBI taxonomy): domain Eukaryota; kingdom Metazoa; phylum Nemertea; class Pilidiophora; order Heteronemertea; family Lineidae; genus Lineus; species Lineus longissimus. The sequence goes on from NC_088310.1 coordinate 4,630,906, forward strand.
AAATATCTTGATCATCCATCTCCACCTTTTCCCGCAGAATTTGCTCGCAGTGGCAAGATATCTGTTGAATCTCCCTCTTGAGCATAGCACACTGTAATCTATCAATTTTTCACCAACGCTTTATTTTGCAGACGTAAATAATCTTGATTTGTAAAAATTATTCGGTACCAAAATCATCAAAATGTTTTTAAAGAAATTTTCACTAATGACAAAAATTTGATGGTTTACAGTACATAACTATCATACGAATCCCATAATCCTTTGAGCATATCATTTTGAACTTGCGCTTCTCATAGTTGCAGTGTACGACTGGCACATTAGTAATTTTCACAGGTATATCAAATCTATTTGTCCTAGACTACATCCTAGGCCTATCCTATGACAGCTTCCTAAGCATAGACTATTTTAATTTACTCTATCAACAAGAGCACTTCAGTACCGGTTTAAACTTTCTTCGAAGAAAGAATGAGACACTCTACACCAAGACACTGATCCCTTTTAGTTTTATCTTAACTTTGTTCCGAAAAAAACAGTTGCTTATCGAACTATATTGGAGTACCACTGGGAGCAGATGCTCGGCTGTTAAGGTAGATTCAGCAGTGAATGATATGGTGGGATACCTCACTGAATAACATCACAATAGCACACGAAGTAGTGTAACTGTCATGACTGTGTCAAGCAACTGACATCATTGGCATAGGACTGTCCTCGCATTCCCTTGCTGCAGTTGTATCAGAGCAGCCACACTTGCATTTACACACACATGCAGCTTGTGAAACTTGGGCCTGCAGAACTTCTTGGAGCAGGAAGGAGTCCAGCCAGGCCTTGAGCTACAAAAGCAGGTGCCTCCAGGTTTCATCACAGGAGCACACACATACCACACGTGCCATCATAGAGCTCCAGCCAGAAAACTCACCTCCTCATACAAATAGCTCATTTCACACAATGCTGGAAACTTGTCCTTCTCATGGATCTAGAATCTGGCAGCGACAGTGAAAACACAATTGATATCCGTGGACGGTTTTTAACAGCTATCATAGGCTGTCAATGATATCCTGCAGAAGTTGCAGTGCCCTTGGAGTCACATTGGTGTTCGTGCTAGCTGTTTCAATTAGACCCTGTCCCATTTGTAAGTAAAGGCTGCTCACTAGTTTGTTCGTTGCAGTCCGTATATTGCCACTCGACCCCGCTCCGCTGCCTGCTGTCGTCAAGCCAAGCAGATGCCAGAGCAGCGGAAGGACGTGTAAAATGACTTGCTTTTGTTTCCTCGGGTATACTTTCGTCACCAAATCTAAAAGCAACAAGATTGGAAATCTTAAATCATGACAAAAAATTTATAATATCAGACATTTGACCAACTTGCCCATGTTAAAGTTAACAAACTTCATCTGTGTTCATTTACTGTGAGATAGCAACTAACAAATTGTGCAGTCACTATTTCTACTTACATGCCACTTTTTCAATCATGTCTGGCTTGACTCTGGCATTCCCACATTGAGCTTGGTTGGCAAATGGTTGAAGTAACAGACTTCCATCTGAAAGGAAAGAGACTGATACGTGAACAAAATGGATTTTGGTGCATAAAATCAAGGTTTTTGTTAAAAAACAACCCCAATCTTTGTTTTTTGACACCCCACTCATTAATGTGGAGTTTTAAGGTAGAGCATCTTACCTAAGTGTTCCATAAATGTGTCTAAGATTTCCATAGCAGTGTTGTAGATTTCTTTGTTTTTGGAAGATAGATTTGGAGCAACGTTCTGTATGGTCATGTTGATGACGACGCCCAGATAGTCCCGGAGTAACGGTGTGATCTGCAGCATGATATGTAATGCATTCAGGTTCACTTTGCTGTTTGAGTCTTGTAGTCTAGGGTTGAACTTGTCAAAAATCTGGAAAAGAGCAGGAGGGAATCAGGTTGGAATGCTCAGAGAGATACTTTTGGCACTGTGAGAGGAATCTTCATGGTTGACGTTGTATTGCTGATGGTCCGACACTTTTTTTATGAGAGTCGGTATCTTGATTGTCATGGGTTTGATTTCAAGCTATTTATTTGCCACAGAGCTGAGATCTTTATGTGTGGTCTGTTCTATGTAGACTGGAAAAGTGACCGAAATGACTGGTAGCAAAAGGGTATTTACAACGATTGCTAAACTCCTTTCCCGCCAACACTAGAACACTCAATAAAGAATTCCACCGGGAAGAACTGTCAGGTTACCTTTATGATATTTGCACCAACAATATTAGAATTATTTTCACACATTTCAAGAAGTTGTTCGATGCCCTTATCTCGTTCCCGCCAATCGTTCGCTGCCATTAAGGCAATCATTGCCTTTATCTCCTCCATCGTTTGATCGTCTGTCCGTACGCGAGGACGCTTACTGTTTGATGAGGGTGGTGCAGAATTTGGCGAGTTGTCATTCCCACTGGAATAGAGAGTGAAGCAAACATGTCAATTTGATATTCGTTTCCATTAACAATCGAGCTGTAGCTAAAGTCGCTTGTCAAAGCAAAATGAGACGTTTGTACACTTTGTACTTTTGTATACTAATACAAAATTTCAACCTACAAGACCTCAAAGGGTTAATCAAGTCCAGATGCAGCAAACACAATCAAATAATGCTCACCTGCCGGCAGAGTTCCGTCTCGTCAATGACCCAGACCTTGACCCCTGACCTGACCTCCTGGGCCTGGCTGATGGCGTATCACTAGGCATATCCCCTAGTCCCTTTGCTCGTAGGCTGTCAATGATGTCCTGTATACTCCGGTATGTTCCAGTTGGTATGTGTTTGGATAGCATCTTGTCGAAGTCTTGATGTGTCATGAGCATGTAGAAAATCTTTCTGCCATAATACCTGGGAAGAAACATGAATCTTATTTAAGTTTTTGGGAATTAATTCCAGAATGAGTGATCTTTTCTCCATGATTATGCAGTAATTCTCATTTTACTGGCATTATGGGACGAGTTCAAATCAGATCAATTGTTATCCACACAGTCCCCAGCATAAAACATGCCATCTCATAGTGATTGTGCTCGCAATACCTTTGTACGAGGGAGGAAGATTAACTATTCATGCTCAGCAAGAACATCAGAACGTTTCCCTGAGGACTCTGTTGCATGACAGGCTGATTAATCAGATTTGATTTCTGTTATCAGGCTGAAGCAACACGTTTTTCACATGAAATGTTTCTGGACGTGCTCCTACAATACAAAATTTTTTTGTTTTTTCTTCTGTGTGTGATATTCATTTGTTTATTCGGAACTAACCTCGTCTCCGGGGAGCCATCTGTAACAAACTGAGCAGCAGTTGGCAAGACCCGGTCAGTAACATCCTTGATACCACTCAGGATGCGACCTGGTCCCATCTTCTCAACCACGGCACACAAATTCAGGGCAGTCACTTTTCTTACGGCTACATTTCGGTGACTGAAAATAGAATAGAGAATACTTACTTTCATATGTGCAACAATTTGAGAGTACACAATTTATAACATGCTGAAGAGGGATGTGAAGGCACAGTTGACATAGAAATGTCAAGTTGCAGGAGTGAGTGAAACCGACGCAGTCAACTTACGATGCACCTCCTACGACAATAGCTAGGAGCGCCCTCTGTGGGGTGGCACTGTCGACCATGTGCACCAGAGCCTTGTCGACATCTTCTCGGATAAAGCCGTTACTTTCTCCACTCTTGGCAAGCAGAACTTTGGTTATCATATCAAGATCCTGAAAAAATCAAAGTCACACATTGAAATATGATCAAGGCAGAAAGAGGACATGCCAAGCCGGGCTAAACGGAAATTCCCTTTGGTTCATTGAATAGACTGATTGCCATGGTCTGGTGGAACCTTTGTGTTTTTCCTGTTCAAATCTGCAGCTGATAACTCACAACATCTCTCTACTTACTGCATCCATATTCCTCTTGAGTGCCAGGAACATCTCGCCCAGCGTCGTTATAGCTAGTCGAGAAACTTGAGACCTTAGGTTCTTGACTTCGGCTATGAGGGCCAGGATGACTGTGTGTAACTGGTTTGAGAGTACTTCTGGGTGATACATGATCAGGCGTCGCAACACATTTAAACCGTTACATTTTATATTCCTGGAAAGAGAGGGAAAGGCTTTACTACACAACTTCTAGCTGGATTACATGAAATTTAACCCTCCTTCAACAGGAGGACGAGAAAGCTAGAAAGCCTCATGCACGAAGTGTTCTCTACTTTCAAGACAGTTTAACCTGTGATGTGAACTGGCTTATCAACACCATGCCCTGACTCTCTTTCATTTGAATAACCTCACTTCATTTCACTTCAAAGGTGGATGTCATTTGGCTTCATTGTACGACCCTGTACTACAACCAGAGTGGTACACACTTCCGCCTTAGAATCTACAAAGAGGTACAGAGACTAACAGCAGTTACTCTTACTTACCAGTCGTCCTGCTGCAGGAACCTCAGAGAATCATTGAGAGCATTTTCAGGCTTTGGATACGGTTTCCAATCATCAGGATTGTCCGATTCTATTGACATTTGTCTTGACGTACTCTGAGGACTGGCTAAACTGCTGCCGGGAACCAACCTGAATTCAAAGAAAGCGTTTTATATCTCAATGTTAGTGAAAAACAAACATATTTTTAACTGAACTAAATCATTTTAAAAAATTCTGTTAGAATTTTGTTTTGTTTTGGGAAGAGTTCCAATTCTAGGAAGTTCCTTTTGGCTATTCAAGAATTGTTTTTCATCGAAATGACTGTTTTCTTTAGGCATGAGTATAGTTTTAGGCCTACACATTGCCCAGAGGATCACGGAATAGGCTGAACTTACGGGCCAGACCTTCTCTTCGTAGGTGAGGGTGCGGGTGGCTTCCCACTTCCAGGCTCACTCCTCGTTGACGAAGGCATCGATGTCGGTTGTGAGTTACCAGAAATCAGCAGAGCTGGAAAGTAACACACCAGATGAGTTTGCATTGTTGGATTGAACCAGAAACTAATAGTCAAAGCTATTTTCCCAACAGCCATTAAAAGCAGCTGAATCCACAGTGGTCAGGAGATGAAAATAATTGTGCTTACAAACTCTGATCACCAATAAAATATTCTTCCTAATCGAATTGATTCCATGCAAAATACCAAGAATTCATCTTCGTTTGTGATGCAGAACCTCACTAATAGTACTGAAGTAAACTTACAATCGTTATTTATCTCTGGCTGACTCAACCGTCTCAATCTCTGCTGCTGTCGTTCTCGTTCCTTCTGCTTCACCTCCTCCTCTAACCTCCGTTTCTCCTCTCTATCTCGCTCTCGTTGCTCCTCAATCTTCCGCCTCCGCTCCTCTCGTTCTCGTAACCTCTCCTCTTCGATCTTACGTCGCTTGTCCTCGCGTTCTCTTTGACGTTTTTCCCGTTCTATTCGCCGCTGTTCTGCCTCTTCCTCTTTTTGCTGTTTCTTAAACGCCATCCTGTCCTTCAAAGTCTGTGACATGGAAATGTTACTGATATCCTGCAAAGATAAACGTACTGATTGATTCCTGAGTAGGAGAAATGTTACTGATAACCTGCAAAGATAAACGTACTGATTGATTCCTGAGTAGGAGAAATGTTACTGATATCCTGCAAAGATAAACGTACTGATTGATTCCTGAGTAGGAGAAATGTTACTGATATCCTGCAAAGATAAACGTACTGATTGGTTCTTGAGTAGGAGAAATGTTACTGATAACCTCCAAGGTAAAGATTGACTCCCGAGAGGGGGGGGGGGGAATTGCCACATCCGTGCTTATACCTCTTACCACACAAATATCCAAGCAACTCATCCCAAAATATTTTAACTCAAATCGAAAGGCGAATTCTTTTGAAAGCCTATGCAGTTAAGGTAATATACTTTACTGCAACAATAAACTTTGAGATCAGAACCTACAAAATTGAGTGCACCTTAATCTATATGTATGTAGGACACTTCTGTTATTAAGCTGTCGCCTTGAAATGAAATATGACAGGCCTACAAGTATAAGTTACCAACCAAGAGATTAAGGTTTTCTTAAGTGTGGAATTCACAATACAAACACAGCCAAACTTTGCTCAGGGCTTGAAAAAGACAAACAAAAATAACTGGGGTAATTTCAATAAACTGTGTGAACAGGCAGATATTAATTTTAAAATAGAACTTCGGATCACGGCCGGTTTATTCTAGTAATAGTTAGACTAAGTAATAGAGACAACAACCATCCAAGGACTTCGGTGGCAAATGTTCACTCTTGAGTCCTAAATACGTCCAAAACCTTTGGCTGGCACTTTGAGTTTTGTTCTGCATTTTCGGTCCACCCCAGCAATCTTGATCAGGCAATCAAGGACAGCCAGCTCATTAGTAATTCCTTGAATCGCTTCTCACAGAACGTAGTTTCAATATTAATGTCTGACCGTCTTGAATGATCAAACTGAAGACGGATGCCACAGTGACAAAACTCAAAATCCTGACCTTTTTACCGTCCTGTCCACATGCGGCTGCATTCCCCATTCAAGACTAAATCATACATCCAACAGATTTTCACAACAGCAATTTTCAAGATGATCAGGTGAAAGTTTGGACTCAGTGTCCACGATACTTCCAGTCGTATTCATTTGCATCTATTACAATTCAAGGAAATTCAGGGGTCCAAGATGCAAAACGTCCTGATAAATTCCGAAAAGAACTGTATGCTAATGCTGCCACACAGAAGACCAGAATAAAATGGGAAAAGTCGCAATTAAATTGCAGCACATTGCGTTTCAATAATCACAATCTGGCGACTACACATCAAGAATCTTAGCTTATTGATTAAATAATTAATACGTTCCTGCATAACCAGGTAACAACGCAACGGTTGATTAATCAGAAACTGTCGCATTTGAGACACAAATAGTAGACGTCATGCTATGCATTATACAATGAACTATCGTGCAATCGTAGCTAAGCAGCTGAAAAATACCTCATATATGTTATTAAAAAGAGCCAAGTTGATCATATGATGAAATTTGACTTTCGATTTCTTCGCAATCTCTTTTTATTGTGCGCCGACTATGCTTAAAGTACTGATTTAATGAGGTCAAGCACTGATCCTGCTTGTTGGTGAATGATTTATCAGTTGTAAATAATTTATCAGTTATATAGCAATGCTGAATATTTCATTTTCAATTTAGCCCAAGTAACTGTAGTCTGGATGGAACAATGATACTGATAGGCAACATTTTTTAACTTCCTTGTCAGAGAGTTGTGGATAACATCAGCAATCAAAACAATAAAGCGCGGGTTTAGTGATGCAGCCAAAATTCAATATGACCCCCAACCCAAAAACAAAACAACTTACGTCATCCGAGTCCTCGAAGTCTTCGTCTGACGCTCGATCCAAGATGAGATCCTTCTCCTGAATACCCTTCCCGTACACACCACTTGGAAGTTCACTCGAGTCGCGCCGATTCTTGTAACGGTCGTATGGACCTGAATTGAAATTCCCCAAACCAAGGTCGCTGGTGCTACTATTGTTCTGGGTGTCGAACATACCTAGGATACAAGAATAGATTGATGATTAATCAATATGGTCAACTTTTTCACATGTTGATTCCTCATCATTTCAAAGGCAGGCCGAGTTCTTTAGATAAGGAGTATCTCGTGATGACATGCTTTTTGAAAAGACTGTTAAAAGAACTTCTCAACAGTACTTGTGAGCCACACAGACATATTCATCCACATCTCTTGCAAAGAATGACATTGCGACAGTCTTTCAGGAAAGTGGCAATAAGATTAGATCAGCAATGAATTCGTCATATTGAAGACTGGATGGGTGGAAAACAAAACAAAACAAAACCTCGAAAGAAGGAGGCATCAAAGTTAAAGATTGTAAGGAAAGATGTTTAAAAGTTAGTAGCAAGAAATATTTCAGTAGAGACGTATATTGGTGCATTCGTCATTACCTCGTCCAACGACCCCTATATGATCTGGCTCAGGTATCCTGTCGTCATCTAGGTCCAGAGGTCCATAGACATGTTGGGAAGCCATTCCGAGGGGCGATAAGATCGGGCCTGAAATACCAGCAGTGAAAATCGTGCACGTGTTAAAAAAAACCAAACACAAAATGTGAGGCAATTTCTTTGTTATTCAGGAGAACATTATTTGATTCATTTCAAATATTTCTGTTAAATTTGATTCTTTTTGTTGCTCAGTCCATGCTCCGACATACTATGCACTATCTTTGCCCAACTTTCACTAACTCATTTCGGTGTTAAATGGGCTTAGATCATGGTATGGCACTATGTCTCGCATTATGCCCAACATCCACACAAACCTGCCATGACCCCCCTCCATTCAGGAAAAATTTTCCTTCAACTGATGCATCAAAATCCCTCTCCCCCCATTCTAGAATCCTGTAATAACTGCCCTTAATATTCACCCCATCAAATGTCAAAAGCCACTTTTTCAGTACCTTCAGCTCGCTTATTTTTTATTCTCATGAAAACGGAATTGCCTCCACCAGACCATGCACTAACACAAACCAAACAGTGATACCCATATACCCGACAGCACTGCACACTTCAGTATGAAGCAATCTCAGTGCTTTGCCATACCTAGGACACACTGGAAGCTCATCAACGGACAACAGTATGTCGTAACTGCACATGTACAGTACAACCACAGTACAAATGAGCAACTCAACTGAGAGTGACAGTCCTAGCGACTGGTGAAAGGAGCATTGCTGAATGGTCAAAAGTCAACTGACTCAACTGACTCATACTGCAACAGAAAACCTTGTCACTCTCAACTCAGTTGCCAGTGTGACCTGTATTTCTGATATGTTCTACATATCATTTAAAAGGTATACTTTTAAACACTTTCGCCCAATGTCCAGTTTCATAAGATCAGTATCCCGACAGTAGACTTGTTCCCTTATTTCCAATTCTATTTCTCTTTCGATATTTAGTCAGTATGATAGCGATTTCAATATGAATTGTTAGATTTTAGACACAGATTATCATAACAACTATTGAGGAGATACTTCAGTTTCTAAAATCTTAAGAGAACCTTAACCCTCTTCTAGAAGAAACACACAGACAGATTACAAATAAACTTATATGCAGTCAGCCTTGCATTTAAACAAATCCATTTTTTACATTTGTATACAATGTTAAAGCCATTAATTAAGAATGATATCCCTCCAGCCCATCAGGGTACATGGAGTTCAAACGTTTCTTGATATCATTTCAGTCAGGTTTGCACTTTTTTATGTCTTGGACACTGCCTGCAATTCTTTGCGGACTTCACCAGCTTAGGTGTCCCACAGAAGTTCATTTAAAATGTGCTCAAAATTGAAAAATCTCACTTGAAATATCAGCATTCCTTGAGCAAATATGCGGTACAATGTCAAGTTATCAAAACTTCAAACGGTACATTTGTTCACATGCAAGACTGAGAGACAACGTGAGAATATGAAGTGACAGCGTGAAGCAGACAAAACTTCCACTGAATAGAATTTGTAAAATACCTTTTTGAATTCGTCGTCTCTCCTTTGATTTAATATTCGTTTTTGGCTCCGAAGTTATCAACTTTGGTTCCGATTCGTCCGAGTATCCTTTCCCGATTATCTGGACATCCGAGTTCCTATTTTCCCGGAAGGTCACACCGCTCATTGGGTTGAACTCCAATTGTGCTTCGTCTGAATCTAGTCGTTTTTGACTACGGGCAATCCGTGGCTTGGCCTCAAAAGGGTTGTCCGTCTTTTTCCTAAAAGAGGATGACCAGCAAAATTTAAACCAGGGCAATGAAGTGCCTCACACAGCTCAATAGGTAAACAACTGGCCCACAAAAGAGGGGCCTGGATTTGTATTTGAGAGAACTCCAATGTGTCAAGCTGGAAGTTCTGGAGTGGAATCTGAATAAGAGGTTTTCCTGGCTCTTCACAGTCCTCTGAATGGAACTCAAAATACGGGCTCTGCTCTCGACTCCCAGTCCCATCATTTGCAGACAAGGGCCAGCTGAATGGGTAGACTTACTCTTTCTTTCTGGAGGTACTCTTGTAAGATGATGAAGTACCAAAACCTGTGTCAGAGGAATCCGGTGAAGGCGACCGTGAATTCTGATTCAACTTTTCTGCTCGCTTTTTTGATGCACTGTTCCTTATCTGCTTGAGCGAATTCTCCATCTGAAAATAAGAGGAAAATACTGGGCGTTAGCAAAAACATCGCACAATTGCAAGACAATTACACATACGTATTTTGGAATACAAATCGAGAGCACTTGTTCGGACTTACATCCTTGATATTGTTGAATTCATCATGGTTATTACTGTCAAGACTAGGTGGGTAGGCACTATCGTCATCTTGCGGACTGGAAGGCTTTTCAGACTGGATGGGCGGAACCTTGGCTTTCCTTGAGGACGGACCACGTGCAAGCTTGGGCTTCATGGGAATTGGCGATTCCTCCGTAACTTTGGCTGCAAAAGATCAACAAGTCATATTAGGGGAGGGATCAAGATCTCTGGCTCATAAGTCGAGGGGCAGAGGTGTTCTGGGGTGCTAACAGATATCTATCAGGCCTTGAGATAATGGTGCTTTCTCAACAGGATTTGTGAGGATTGATAATCTTTGGCCTAAAACTGGCATAGTAGAGGAGTCAGCACGGCACACCCTTTGAGCATAAAAGGCTGCCCTTTTAGATAGGTGTTCAGCAAAGAGGTCAATCTGAATGGAAATTACCCATGTTGGACCAAATCAAAGAGTTAATGTCCCGCTAACTGAGGTGTCCATTAGGGGAGGTTCCTGCTAACTGAGGTGTTCATTAGGGGAGGTTTCACAGTTCTTTCAAATTAACAAACAGTCGGCAATGAAATGAACCACTGCCTAGCAAGTGTTGCCATCTATTGAGCAATAAATGCCTATCAATTTATTGATCTGATGTATGTACATGCCGCAATCATAGGCTTTCTACCACGTAGGGCCAGTTATTTGATATGATCAAGTCTAGACTGGCTGGAAATGAAATACATGTATGTAAAGCACTCGGTGTTGCATTCCAAGGAGAAAACAAAGGTAGTCATTGTCAGAAGATAGGAATTTACATCAGAAATAGAAATGCCTCATATTTGTGTGTCACCACAATCATGCTTTATTCATCAGTATAAAAATTGGAAAACTTAAGTTGAAAACAGTTATTGAAACTGTGCTATCTATGCGAGTGCTGGTCTAAGGAAGGGTTAAAAGGGAACTTTAGGATTAGGAGTAAAAATCAAGCCTAAGGAAACTAAAATAAAGATGTACGAAGAAAACAAAAATAACTACAAACAGACAATACCATTTCAAACAACAATAAATTTCAAATACTAGAAAAGCATGGTAAACGACTGACAGAATCACGCTAACGAGAAGAACCAAGACGACCCCAGCACCATCAGGTGGGAGGTAAAGGAACTAAGTGACAGGTAGACTTGATAGGTTGAGTCGGACTCTATCAGTCCAGCACCACCCTGTCGTACCTTTTTTATCATCAACATCGGGCCATTCAGCCGTCGCCTGAGGATCTGAAATATCGACATTCAAAAGAAGGCATAAGGGAAACCACTTTTTAGAACTATCCGAGACAGTCAGTTCAACTTATACTCATCTATTCTAGGCCATGAGATCAAAATTGACTCCCAATGACCAGCGATTTTTTTTGTGCAAAGTTCATTGGTCAAAGTTTAGTTACCCTGTTTTACAGGGGGTTATGGTTTTCGTCCTATACGAGCAAGACATCTGACAACAACGGCTCACGAAAAACACTGAATATTATGCTATACACACTGAAAACTATGCAGACAGGACATTACCTTACAGTCTCACCATGAACATTATGAAAACTACGGGTACACTACATCTGTTATAATCTAGAAAAATTCTGTAGAACCAAATCAGGTTTTTGCTATATCCGACATGATACAGCACTCCCCCCCCCTTGAGATGTAGTTTTCTTTTTCTCTTTCTATAGCAAACCACCGATACCTTCCAGTGCCCGCAGCAAGGGATCGTGACTAGAGGAAGATTACAAGAATTGACGCCAACCAGTTATTACATCGAATGGTCATATAAGTGTTTGTTACGATGCAGCCACGATTGATCTATTGGAAATCAATCACCAATCGATTGTGATTTCGTTACTGATAAAAAACCGTGTCTCATGCAATCGGCACACATCTTAGATTAACCATGATTCTGTTCCACCACAGACAACATCCAAGTCCTAATGAATAATCGATAACTTTGAGGATTTATTTAGCAATTAACCTGCTTTGACTGTACACCGGTGTCCACAATTGGAAAGCACTTTGCTGAATAGAGGTAAAATGCAATTCTAACTTCAAAGAGACAAGATATTGTACATTATAAAGAGTCTGCCGGGACAAATTCTGCTCTTTCCTGGACTGTCGATTCGTTTTTTATTCCCATATTTTGCGATCAACATTTCTACCTTTCTATTAGCAGCCCAGGTAGTCTCGTTAACAGTTACAAAAAAACCACAAATTAAAGCATACAATAAAGAAACCTGCAATCTAGCTAGACACGATTAATAAAGCTACATGGTCATTACATTATAATGAAATTATCCACATGACTTAGTTAAATGAAACATCTTTCATTAGCCATATCGTGCGTAGTCAATGTGTTCAGAAGATAACTGACAATAATTCTGTTATAACAAAGGGAACTTCCCTCCCCCTTCTCCTCCCACATTCGACCCCCATTATAACTCATAGGGTGGGAAAAAAAAATTTAGCTGCCAAGCCAATCTTGTTTCCAAATACCAAATTTTTTTCTACCACAAGATTTTTCAACTTTTAATTGCTGAAAAAGTCAGCGTTGAGAACATGTCGACTTCTTCAACGATTTTCATAAAAAGTTACTTATGATCAGTGTGGAAAGTCTGAAGTGAGGGGGGGGGGAGGGGTACAGGGTTAACATTGACTCCAGCATAATGGTTTTTTTTATGGATTTCAGTACTTGTAAGGATGAATACCTATATAATAGGATATGTCAAGGGATAAATGTACCATGTAAAACGCCCAACTAATACAAAACATATAATACCTTCATAATATTGGTTCCAAAAGTCGGTATAGTTGGAATTTGCGAGCCAATCTATCGGAACGAAACCAGTAAGAGAAGAATGAATGAATGATATCATTTTCGATATACTTTCTTCACAAACAATTATTCTTATCAGGAAGGAAGACCTCTTGATGTCTTCCTCTATCAAAGAGGAACAACAGATATGACCTGTCAATAGTGTCATCAAAATCAACAAGTTTGGGAAAGTGACACATCGTTTAAATATGATAGCAAGGTTGACATTTCAAAACTTTTATGTAAACGCAAGGCTTCTGTAGAGAAAATGCACGAAATCGCTTCAAGTGTGTAGGAGACAACGAATGTAAAATCAATATCAACCTCTGGCTTCAAACCTCAAATGGAAGCAATGCTCGAACTGACTATACTTTGTTGGTATTGGTGATTGTAAGTGGTATTAATTGATTTAACTGGTGTTGGACTAGTTAATCGTGCATGAAAGCAGGCTGTGCTGAACTGGAGATTTTATATCTAGTTTGCTGGAATCTTTGAAGTCTTACTTAGTCTTGAGGAAATTAACGATAATTGTTACTTTTTAAAGCACTTTATACTGACTTTGGTCAATATAAAGTGCTTTATATGGAGGTCTGTTTCAACATGCTTTAAATTGACTCTCACTATATCACATCTAGGCAGAGGGTTCTAGGGCATCAAGGAGTTGCTATATTACCTCACAGCCCTTGGAACATGAGTAATATCCTATTAAACCAGCCCCACCAAGTTCCACAGTAAGATGCAGTGTCATCGTTCATCTATTTTAGTTAAGTCTGTAGATTTCAGCAAATTAGAGATAAGAAGATGAAACCTTGTAGAATCAGCCAACCTCTTGACTCACCTGAGCCGATAGGATCCAAGAATGGCGGCTTGTTGGGCTTTGATGTCTCCTTGGACGGCAACTGACTGTAGTAATTCCAGCTCGCATGGACATCACTGTCCACATCTTCCGATTGGTAGTTGGCTTTTTTCTTCCCTGGTGTCGAGGCGTGAGTCAAGGGAACACCTAGAGAGGCAGTGATATGGTTAATAGAGAAACAAGAACAAAGGGCACACATTTTTTGACACACTTTGAGGTCAGGTTGCTGGCTATAGAAAATATACCGAAATTAAACACACCAGGTTTAAGGTCAAACAAAGCTGTGTCACAGTCAGTGACAATGTAAGGAGCTTGATTTCTGCAGTTAAGGTTTTCGGATTCTTTTTTATCAACAATCACTACGCACATACAGGAGTTAATTCTCCAGAATGTATTTCTCTTCCAAGGCGGGATGAGTGTTTCTGTGTGCCACTACACTTAAAAACTGTTACCAGGGGTTCTAGGCTGAGTTAGCCCGGACTTACAAGTGGCCCAGACTTACAAGTGGCCCAAAAAGATGAAAATTTTTATATCAATATAGAAATAAAGCTACTTAAACTTCCACATACATGTACGCACTGTCTTACTTAACCAGGAAGAGCCAAAAGTAACAGTGATTTTTTGACAGCTTACAACCACAAAATCATTTCAAGACGATTGAACCATATTACACCAACACCCTCTAAAGTAAGAAAGCATAAAAGACATCTAAACTTTTGAGAATAAGGTCACGTACATAAAATGATTTAAATACCCCTATTAAACTAAAAATTTATGGTTGTATGACATGCCATTGAATTTATACAAAGTGTCCGGTATACAGGCCTATTGACTCGAATCCATTGTAGAGTATGTTCAGTTTACAGCAGGGGGCTACAAGCAGTCAATATAAGTATATGTGTAAAGCCTTTCATGAATACAAGTGCTAGACTTATCATACACCCGTTAAGTACACTTACGGATCATTTTCATCATGTTAGCTCATAGTTTATAGCTTATTTTAGAGTAAAATTAATGCTCCTACACGACATTTCTGCCAAGTGTGTTCAAAGAAATTTATACTTTTGTGGTGAAATGTAAGTGGTGGCTTCTAAATTGCAGCTAATTGGTAATTTGAAACCATTCAAAGCAGAACGTAGCACTTTGGCACTCGCTCACAGGCAGAAGACAGAGGTGCATTTTGCAAGAGACCACTCAACCCCCCCCCCCCCCCCCCCGAGCATACCCCTTAAAGTGTACAAGTCAGCCGCCCTCAGTTGTTGCCTCCTTACATTAAGTCGAGAGGACAACCACCTTCCTTACCTTTATCACTAGGTTGTTTACTAAACGCCTCAGATTTTTCATTGGGAAGGCTGTCTTTTCTCGGGGCCGGAGCTGGGGCCGACTTTCCCACATCAGAATTCCTCTTGGCTTTGCTCAAATGGATCTGCTTGTACGAAGCTGGAAAGGAGGGAAGAGACTTATAACACTGTATTGATTTCTTTCAAAAGCCATTAGCTGATTGTATGCAACTTAGACATGTAAAGGAATGATGTGGCAAGTGAGGACAGGTCATCCATCTGGGCATCCACAATGCCCACCGGCAAGAAGTCTCTGCCATTCACAACCAGAAGCCAACCTGGGGAAAAAGAAGAAACCACCTACACTGAGAGGACTTCATTTAATCCAAACTCCTCCAAAAATAGGTAATCCAATATGGCAGCATACTAATACAAGTATACAGAGTCACCTAGTTAGTGAATAGGAATGATGATTTATTTAGCATTCAGGGACAATAGTGGCTGATAATAAAGTATGGGTCGAAATAATTACTGTCAAGAATGAAATAAAGTATACATTTTAACCCTTGATGTTTAACCCATGGAACGGTGGTCTCAATAGACTGTGACATTGGACACAGGTCATGAACGAATCCAAACAGGTCTATCTTTGAACTGTTTTGCCTAATGTCAAACAATGAAGAATGATGTTTTGAGGCATGCAGTAAGGGATGGTGTGGTGAGAAATTCCCACCCTGGGCAACCAGCCTTTGGAAGAACATTTTCTTTTAGGAAAGCCGGACAAAACTTGAACGACCACACAACTGGAGAGGAGCGCTATTGGCATAAATTGGTACAATTTTTTCACATCTTAAATTGGCTAATCTGTGCCACGCCATTCTAAAAGTAGATTAATCCTCATCTAAACAACAAAATCTAAATCATAGGTGGCTCACACATTGCCTGAAGTCATACCACCATACAGAAATACTTTCCTAATTCTCAAATTAAACCCCCATCATAACCTAGGCCAATATGCTAGGCCATTGACCAATGCAGACCCCATGCAAGTTTGCTTCTGGACATTAGAAGTTCTAGGCGGGAGCATATCAAAATGTACTACTGGTACCAAGTATGGATTAATCTATACTTGCCGGTACTCAAAATGCTAACATTTCCTCTACTAAATGGACATTTGCCCAAACGAGCTAGGGAACGGAGGCACCAAGGTGTCAAATGGGATCGGCTGCCCAACCTCGATACAGGTTGTCTCGAAATTAGTTCAGCAAATTATAGATTTAATGCTGTAGTCACAGTGTGTTGTTCCTCTGAGCTGTCTGCAGTGGGAGAATCTACTGTTTCTACCAGCTTGTTCAGATCACTGCTTGGAACGGTCCCTCACACTTCATAAAACTTTCTTAAAATCTTATTCTAAACCAACATTTATGATGAGATAACCCCTCAATATTAATCCAACGGATTAAATCAGTACAAATGGAGATTATGTTCGAAGCACTACTAAATTAATTGTTGAAGGCGAGATATAGCACAGACTGGCGTCATCTATTTAAGTCTATGCAAGACAGTCAGTCCATTTTTGGGAACAAAGTAGAGAGAGAGAAGTAGTACTGCATCCTCTACGACCTATACTTACTTGAACCCGTATCTTGTGATTGTACAGGTGGAGGGGGCGGTGGTGGTGGCTCGGTTGCAGGAGTCGGCTTCTTGGAAGCTCGGCGGATGGCTTTAGGGCTATCTTCACCCCACGTTTGTCTTGGTTTGGGCGGAGCATCAAGGGGAGCAGTCTGGAATGATAAGTTAAGACACATCAGACAGAAGTTTAGATAGAACAGCAGGTGATCAGTGTCAATGCCGCTGGCATTATTGGAAGGGTGGGCAACTTTCTTCTCTTGCATCTGTCTAAAGAGTAATATAGCACTGTAGTGGCTCGATCCATATGGTACAGCCTTGTCTTTCACATGTCATCTGTGCTCCTTCAGTTGGATGTCCCGAGGCCTTTACAATTGACATCTCGGCTACAGAGTATCTAACTGCGAAACCATATTACACCAATTCTCCCTTCATGCAAAACATATCTTTGTGGGTTGGGCAGTAACCAGGTCAATGCATGATTGATCACAAATTATATACACCCATGTCTAGAGCAGGACAAAACCCACCAGTTATTGTCACTTCATAATCACATTTTTCACGCCCCAAACCCAAACGAATTCTCACTTTTCTCTGAATGCATTCCATTCCACTACAACTTTCTGTCCAGCTAATAACTATATCACACTCTTCATGGTGGGGAAAAAAACAGACAATCGGCATACTCGGTGAACTTGACATATCATATTTATCATTGTTTGCATACACCATTACGGTTGAAGAAGCAATTATTTCATTTTCAATAGTACCACACAGATTGGTACACACAGGATATGATTATGAGCTGGCAATTTTGAAGGTACCATTTTGATATGATTCTATTGTCAAAGGCCAGATATTTGTTGAACAACTTGTAATTGTAAAGCAAGACAAAACATTGCAGATAAAATCCTGAAGCACTTTGCAGACAACTAGTTTTTGATTGCAGCAACATGCCTGACTAACCTGGGAGTTTGTAAGGCATGTGTAAAAGTTAAGAGGGGCCAGTCCAACATAATTTTGACAGGCTACCGGTATGAAATCATTTGGACCTAAAAGCAAACAACAATATTAGCATGGGCCTGATAAATAACATAATCACATCAGAGAAGAAATATGATCGCATGAAATCTATCTTCACACTATAATCCCTCTGATGAAAACTTTCTGTCACCCATGGCAGAGCAACCTATTATTTTACCCCAGTTTTTAAATCCAAAGTAGATTGAATGCGTACTAAGTGCAAGGCCATTATGGTACACAAAGCGTATGTGGACACTTCGGCTTGGCACAGATTTCATTTTTGTTGGTGTATATTGCGTAGAGAACTTCTTAAATGCATGGATAATCCGCAAACATTTCAAGACTCAATTTGATTATGAAGCTTTACAACTTGATAGGATTCATCGGTCGCAATGTAAAGGGCATTAAAATGATTTGATATACTTTTTAATAGTTTCTTAAATCAGATCATGATGATCAACTATAAACAGATGCTATGCTCCCTCCACTTTTTTTCAGGAGAGTTCTTTGTCATAGTGATGTTTGGGATAGATTAAAACTCCGAGACAACATGTATAGCCATTCATATGAAGTGGGTTTTTAATCAAATTCCAAGAGCGACTTCAGAAATGAGAGCAGTCTGAAAAAGTTTTCAGCATATCAAAACCATAACAGACAAAAGCTGGCAAATAGACAATACATGAATATTTCAATGGCATCAATCATCGTAAAGACAAGAAAGCAGCATTTCAAGCAGCTTCAAAACTTGAAACTAACGGAAGCAACAACGCAACACATTAGCATGTTTTTAACCCATACTTACCCAGTGACACGTTGAATATGGAACAGGCATGGCGGGTGGAGGATGCTATAAAGTAGCAATTGACAATTTTTATGAAATGCAAACAATTATTAAGAGAATCTGCCAGAATCTTATCTACAAAAACATGATTTAGATTAGAACGATCGGTCTCTGTCTCACGCATGTGCACCCTGACAAATTAGCGTCTTCATTCCCAACGGACACTCCCGACGTCTGCCATGTCTGCAGAACGATCTCATTTACGCGGGAAAACCAACGAGAATACTGATTAGCGAGGGTGATGAATGCATGGGATGACACCATCAGAAGTGAACGAGGAGTCTGAGAAGACATTTTGATGGTGTCACTTTCTGACTTCTCTTTCCTGAAGTTTCCACAGCCTATAGCATATAAGCAGGTCCAGCAACCAACAGCCATGACCATGGGTCACACAATCAGGCCATCCTTTCCAACCACATAACAACCCCCAATCCATAATTACATCTCGCAAAAATTCATGAATATTTCATGTGCGAGCAATTATTATGAAAAAATTTATAGAAGTCTTTCGGTGAGCAAATATTGCCAATTTTCCGGGCATTATTGATTGTCAACAGAGAACTTGCAATGGAGGGAACTTTAGTATACTATAGGTCACAGGAAATGTCTGAAGCGATATGACGATATACCGACATCTATTGAAGAGAGTTATCATGCGGTGGAGCTCATGCACCTAGCACTTTGACATAAAGCCAGCGATGCACGAACATTGTGATAGTGATATGACGTCCGTAGCTCGAAATGATTGAATGGACTCTCTTTCAATTTCCACAGGTTGTTGTATGCTTATATGACACAAATCAATAGAGATATTCATAAACGTACTGTTCAGCCAGCAGGTATTTGTGTTAGCTTTCTAAGTTGTGTAGAGACGTCAGTTGGGGTCAATGCTGATTTTTGACAACTCGAGTAATCTCACCGACAGGTCACTTTTATTGCAATTTTTGCTACAACTGCAAAAGTCTTTTTGAGCATGATTTTTTTGGGTATGATATCGATCACTGCTTCTGCATCACTGACAACTTATTGTGGTCCTTAAATAATGACTTTACCCACAGCAAATAAACTTTATGAAAAAAGGCAATATATCACACTCAAATAAATCAAGCACAAGCACTACGGAAGCCGTCTCTCAGTCTCAGTTGCAGAGGAATGGTTGGGTTAGCACTGGCATGACAAATCATGTGATCGAAACCAACCAAGCGAACAAATGATGGACAATATATCAGGCAGTTTTGCCATAACAAATCAAGCGCAAGTACTGAAGTCGCCTCTTTGCGGCCAACACAACAACGGTTGGATTAGCATTGCCATTGGCATGAAACTCAAGTAATCGAAGACGATCGGGAAAACGGCAATCGGCCGCTACAATATTGATTCTTGTGCAGACATTCAGATACTATTTTGCACTCAGTAGGAGGCCAAAAATTCGATACTGATTGATATGTTGATAGCGCATACATCGTACATGTATCTGCGAACAATAGCAGTGAACAGTTCGATTACCATTTAGAGTAGACTAAGGAAAACTACACAAGAGTAAGTAACAATGACTGCAACGTAGGCATATGGTTTTCATGCTTTTTGAAGTTTGTTGAAACATAGATTGAACTGAATTTGTCCCACAGACCTCCTGCAAATTTTTTTACCCTCAATTTAGTTTTTGTTCATAAAGCATGAAATAGATTGCTCAAACCTTTCAAATTGACATTACAATCAAATCTTTTACTGCAATTTTGAAATCATTTTTGCATCACTATTATGAAGTGAACTTGGGCAAGCCTGCGGCATACAAATTACAAAATTCTCTCGGCGAGCAAAAGTAGAAGAGTACAATGGCAAAAAGTGAATCTTGTCACGATATGCCATTTATTGTTCAATCAAGCTTTTATACAGGCGAATAGACAAGTGTGAGGTCAACACCCCCCTCTGAGACCAAAGCTTTATTCTTGAGCCAGATGGGAGACTTCAAGTCAAAACATCAGTTGACAATTTTGCGTCATAATAAATTATCAAGGTCCCACTGGGACATGAACTCTGAATGGACTGGCTAACATACCTGACAGGCAAGTGAAAGTCAACACATCTAATCGACAATTCTGCAACAATAATTGACAATTTTATGTCCAATGAAAATTCCTTAGTCCCTTTGGGATCGCAAGTGTGAACATGGACTGAATAGATGACGGGTATAGAGAAGGGAAGTCCCAACTGGTTTGGGTCCTTCAGTGCAAAACATGCTAAAACCACCATTTTTTAGGAACTGGACCCATGACGCTATTTTTATCAGCAAATTCAAACCTGGTGAGCCCAAAAGCCAAATTAAAAAAGGGCAATCAGTGTGCGCAACCATTTCCCGGGATAATCCGAATGCAAACTATGACAACCATTTAGGATCTTCCATTAACCTGAACAATTTTCACAGCTTTCCGGTAAATTATACATGAAATATTAATCTTCATCACTTTGTACACCTAATGTACCATGACGCACTTTGTATGATGGCCAATTTGTTGTCAAGGATACATGTATGTCCTCACTGCCCTGTGTGAAAAAAAGGCACTTTAAACAGATTGCGTGTCCAATCAACTCCGCCAGTTTATTACTTTTATAATCCATGAACCTTACTTCATAGTTCTTTATGGATGTTTTATGAACCTGGCCTTGCACTGTGAAAACATGCCTACATTTGAGACAATCAATAACAGTAATACCAATATCCAATGACATTTTCAAATCGTGGTTATTTGCGAAATCGGCAAAAGTAAAGCACCCATGAACATTTGGTGGTTTACAGTAGAGTCGAGGAATGTCCTTTAGAATAGTGGCTAACCCTTGGATGAAGAGTCAACAACCTTCATGATTTCACACACCATTCCCAACTGAAGAACCTCCTCATGTCTGTTGTCATATCATTACGAGGGAATTATTATGAGGGACAGAAAAGAGGGACACACTCTCACTGGCTAACTCCTCAAAACCAGCATCACAATAAACCCAAGACTGATGGTCATTTGAGGAACTCGAGAATTTGAAAGCACCCGGTCGTAGTCAATGTGATATTTCAGTGATCAATACACCTACCGGCAGTTTGATTTTTTCGTAGATGAAAAGCTTCTGCTCCTCTGGCTTGGGAGCATAGATGAAGAGTGGTGGCTCGCTTGATGAGTGATCATCATACATGTACCGAAAATGTGACATCATTTTGGAAGCCTCCAAAGCAGGTATCAATCAAAAGAGAACTCATCTAAAGTTCCAGTTCCTTGCACACATAAAGTTTAAAAACTTATAACTTCCATTCATGGGTATTCCAACATTTCAACAAAGAAATTGACTCTCAACATTAAAATTGGCACACATCAACTTTGAATCAAAGTAAAACGTTTAGCACTACAATCATGAGAGACAAGTTCTGAATCAAGTCCAATCAAACACCAACAGGTACTGAGAGTGCTCTGACCACAACTTCTCGACACAGGCCTAAATTTCTGACCAGGCATAACTACAAAAACTTTTTTTCATGATTTTGATCAACAAGGTCATAAGAAATGAGAAGAAAAGAAATATCAAACTGTTAACATGCTACAATCTTCTGAACTTCTCCGAGCCTTAAATCATTTAAAAGATTCAATTATCGCTTGTGAGATTAACAATGATAACTGTCAAAATTGAGAACCCTTGACCCAACTGTTGTAAAGTGACTTAGCTTCTCTGGAAGCCTCTTCTTATATATATATTCACCACATAACTGCATGTACTGAGGGTTGTTGACCGTCCTTCTTTTCAAGAATTTCCTATTTCAGAAAGTCGTTCTTTCTTGTTTCACAATTGCCGAATCAAAATGATCAGTCAATTGAAACCTGGCTTAGATGACAAACATGTGGTCCTTGACGGCAACAGTACTGCAATCTGTGACGTCATCATCACCATTGACGGCAAAATGATGCTCCACCCTCGCTGTGTTCGGTGATACAACCAACAGTACGAACCTCCAGATCAGTACATCAATTCCTTGAATCAAAGTTATTCAAAAGGTGTTGGGTAGAACAAGGTAACATGAAAGAGCTGAAGAAGTCATTCAAGACACCATGGCCAATGCCATCTACGCCGTAGGCAAGGCGAGATCAATCGCTTTGACGATATCTATGCCTTGATTCACTTTCACTGCCAAGTCTGTCATGAATGAAGGAATAAAAGCGACAGAACAAGGCAAGTAGGTCAAGAAAGACATGTCCATGATGAGGACTACTTCAGTGGACAATGCCGGGACCTCTCACTTGATGTGTGCTGAATGATAAACTGTGATAAAGCATTTTTCCGATCTATAGATGAATTTTTGGCTCGTCTTTGATGTTTAAATTAAAACATAGATTGATGATATGTAGATGGCAATGTGCACATACATGACACAATCATCCTTCAGTGTCAAAGACTAAGAGTAGGAATCATCATACATGTCAGAAAAGCTTGACGTCATCAACAGCTGGCTGAATGCAGATTTTGTTTGTTATGTTTACCAAGTGGGTTTGCAACTAATTACTAATTACATGTTCGCAGACAGAAATCATATGCAATATGAAAAACAGATCCAATTCAGCATGGCAACATGCTCCCACAGTGATTTCCTCTCCTCTTGTGTACAATACCATTACACCAAAGCTAATTCACTAATTGTAATTGTCATGACAATCAACTGCTTGGCAACAGTAGCAGATCTCATGTGTACAAGTACATGTATTTGGTTGATCACTCCACGATGCAGTTGGTTTGATTTTTACAAACAATGTAGATGAACATCATGAACAACGGTTCTCGTGTACACTTGTACATTTGTATGTAATGTACAGGCATGACAGGGGCAGTTTATCACTAATCAAAATTTTATTTCACAACCATTTTTGTCAATTCAGAATCATAGTGTTTTATATAAAATACAACAGGATCACCGTTGTGGCCGCCGGTGAGTTGGCCTTGATTTTGTCGCTTGTGTGCGCCGATTAATTGAAAAACAGAGTGAACAGTCTTCGCCATAAGAAATAATTCAAAGGTTTATAAGATTCAATAGCAAAAGCATAGCGCAACAGGAGCCCATACCTCACAATGGAAATCATATAAATTTCCTTTTAATCCTGGCCGTAGGGACAGACGAAATATGCTAATACAGTAAGCACTAAGTTGTCGCACTATGTCAAGATAAACACTGCGACATATCATGCACTGTGCCAGGCCTTTATTACAGTGCAGATATTGTGGGGGTACTGATATTAATATAAATACCTTCCAATATTTTGTAATAGCCAGAAGGCGTTCTTGCTATAAGCAATAAGTAATAAAGCTTGAGCACAATTTCTGTGCGCTGGAATTTTAAATGACCACTTTTAAGCACAGGAAATCATGCAATGAAACTTAAACAGAAATTTTGCAAATGGGTTTCATTTCACAACATCAAATCAACACTGTCAGTGCTGTCAGGAATGTGTCATCAAATTCTCTTAACAACGCCAAACTTAGTACTTAGCATCAAGATCAGCTGTGAATTCTTCACAGTAATATGACATTAGCGCATTCTTCAGAATTTCAGAGAAAGTGTCTCCTTCACAGAATATGAAGATTTCCATTATCATTACAGATATAACTTGTTCACAATATTGGGCATGAGAACGAGTCCACTTCAATCTGACCAGTAGTTCAACTTTGTCATTGCCCCAAAGGACTCATACACTCAAGATGTCAATTGACATAAATACCAACACATCATGAATAATTTCAAATGTCACTGTGAGATCAAGGGGCAAATGTCTGTGACATGATCAGGCCAGCCAAGGTTGTCACTTGTCCTGACACAGTGTACAAGTATGTTAAATCTTTGAACAACAAACATAGTCCCCCCCCCCCCCAAGCCCAAGTCGGAAAATTAAATTAAATTCCAAAGTCGTCTAATAAATTTACAGCAACACAATCAAGCTTAGTAATCTTACCTGATTATTCGATGGTCCAGCATTATTCTCAACGGTGTTGGATCGGGGCTTTTTCTGTTCTTCATCTTCCCAGGGTAACTTGGACTTTCCTCCTCGACCAGCACTGTAAAATCTTCGTGGCGACGGACCCTTTCCTGGAGCCTCGTGCGATAATCCACCAGGAGTCGACCGAGCAGAATTGGTCACCTGCTCAAGTTCTATTGTCTCAGACCGCATCGAACGTGCGGACCCTGTACCACCAGAGGCAAGAAGAATCCACTCAGTGTCTGCACCCTGAGGAACATTTGAAGCACCACGTGTCGTCGCAGAGGAAGGGGTAGGTGTTGCATAATCGACTAATCCATCTGCATTCAGTCTTGGCAGTTGTCGACGTGCAAGTCGTGCTTGTACAGCAGCCATTACACCGTCGCCACCAACACTAAGTTCTACACTATCAACTGCTTGAATCAGCGGTGCGAGCTTCCCCGCACCCATCGCCTGTGCAAGAACGGCGAAACATTCCAACGCTGCTTGACGGACTTGCCGCTTTGCATCAACAAGTGCAGGCGCTACAGTCATACACAAATCGGCCAAATCAAAATCTACACTAGGAAAAGTCAGTAATGATGCAATCACAATGTTGACGGCTTCTTGTCGTACTCGAGAGTTTCGGTGAGACAAGTTCTCACATATCACAGTAAGGACAGGACTCGGCGATAGTATTTGCATCAACTGCATGACAACTTTCATAATCGCCTGACGTACCACAATTTTATTGTCCCCCATTCGCTTAGTAAGAACAGTTATCATATGTCGAAGATGTGGCTTGACTCCCAGGTTCAATTTACTTACAAGTAATGCTAATATTTCTAATGTCACTGTGGTAATTTTGAAATTTGAATCATCCAAGAGATTGTTCAAGAAACTAATAAATGACAAAACATGCGGCAATAAGGGCCCTACATCTTTCAAATCTTTAACTATGCTTTTTAGTTCCTCAACTGCCTGAGCTCGTTTACGGAAGTTTTCTTGATCCTCCAACTCATTCATAATATGACTAGGAACAACACCAAATTCTAAATTGGTGAAATCTGGCGCATAGCTTGCAGGCTTGTATGATCTAGAATCATAGCCATAATCATCATTATAATCATTATTGGACGGCACATGATGATTGGAACTTCTGGGTGTGACTGCTGGGGTACTGTTTGCAGACGAAGGCTGTGACACATTTCTGGACTCAACGTAATTCTGATGATCATTCTGTCCATTTCGGTTTGTCAGCTTGTAAAAATATTTCCGAAGAGGTGCTGCTAGCTTTTGCATGTAGGCATCAAACATATCCTCGCCAACAAGATCCCGGATTTTTTGTAGTGAGACAAGGGCGGACTGCTGCAAGTTGTTTTCTCCAGGCGTCGCATCGACAAGTTTCTT
The DNA here is from genome assembly GCF_910592395.1 of Lineus longissimus. Classification (NCBI taxonomy): domain Eukaryota; kingdom Metazoa; phylum Nemertea; class Pilidiophora; order Heteronemertea; family Lineidae; genus Lineus; species Lineus longissimus. The sequence goes on from NC_088310.1 coordinate 4,657,033, forward strand.
TGCCAATGTTTGGACAACATCACTGAAGTCAACCTGGCTGAATTCGTGTGTAAACAACATCGGCAAGGCAACAGTAACTTCTTTGCGGACCTTGGGATCTTCACTATCAATCCCGAATTGGATTATGGCACGGAAAACATTGTACATGTTGTACGTGTGTTTCATGTACACATGCATAGTTTGAATCACAGCACGCCGAATGGTGATCTTGTCACCAAAATTAGGCACCAGTTTCGGTAAAATCACAGCCATGCAACGATCTAAATCGGAGCCAAATTGAGGAATCAATTCGTGAATAAGTTGTACGCATTTGTGTCGAACGTCCCAGTTGTTGTCGGACAGGGCCAGCGACAAGCCCTTGAAAATTGACAATCTGTCATTGTACGGAAGATGGCCACCGCTACGTCTGACCTGCGCTCGCAGGCTCTCGAGAATCTCTGCCCTCTTGTTGAAACTCTGATCTTGCAGCTGATCTAGCACAACATTCTCTTCCATATTCCTGACACCGTTTGTACCACGGTTCACGTAAGAGGCGTCATGTTCACCAATGTTGTTGTACACCGTGCGTGACACTGGAAACTTTGCAACTGTTCCAGCCATCAACAAACTTGATGTTTTCCCACCTACGCAACACAAACTCTGGCCACCTTTTCCACCCAATACTTTCCTCTAGCATTTTCCTCTCTCTAAATCATGGTTTTGAGTATCTTCACGCAGATTTGGAGTTAAATCGACCGGTTTTTCTACGCGAAATCACTGTCATCACTGAAAACTGATCAAGATGGCGACTTCACTACAACAAGAAATCCAGTCACGTGACACAACAAAATAAGTCCGAGGACGACGATCGGGTTCATTTCTATTAAAAGAAAATAAATCCAGTGCTCTATAATTCTTATATACGTCTTATTTTGACGTTGATATCACCAAATCACTTTCACAGGATGACAAGTTCATGTACTACAGGCTGGCCCAGAATCATGCAATAGAATTCTATTGTGGAGGGAAAACCTTTCTGTTAGTGGTAAATTCTGCGGTTCTGGGCCACCCTGTAGAATTTCGTGAGTTCCTCATCAGGTCTCGTTAGGGAGTTTTTCCCAAATGTACGCGATGATGACGTGCCCCATTAACAGGACGTAACATCTATTTTAAAATGCGTTTCCAAAGTGAATGCATGAGGACAACCCATTTGTGTCGTATATCACTGGAAACGCCCGATTCCCCTGATTCTGCAGGATGTTAAATCGGGCATTTTATTTCTTTAAATAAATCATAAGCGTCGCATTTGCTCCTAGCTCTGTTCACCATCCCAATTGGCAATCATCCCAAATGGCAATATTGCCAATTGGGCCGGACAATCACGAAAAACCCCAAATATTATACATTTCTTCCTGAATAATTCTTACAGAGACCATTCTCCCATGAAAGACAGTTGCTTAGCTACACAAAAATCAAAAAAAAATCGAGGGTCAACCATTGAACTTTTGAGATATGTTGAATTTTGCACAAATCAGCGAAAAACGCACCAACATTTCAACACGGGGCCGACGCACATCCAAAGTTCAGTGTACACATACGTCGGCAACAACAGTATAAATGCGTAGTTTCTTGTTAGTCGCCTATTGAGTAGCGCTCTAGGTTTCAGAAACTCCAAAAAAACATGTCTTTGCCAAAACAACTGCTGAATCAACGCTGACATACTGTAAGGACCGAGAAATCAATGATTTTAGGATCTACGGGTTGGCCGCGCATGAATAAAAAAAACACTCCCTTCTTCTTCTTCTTCTTCTTCTTCTTTTTCTTCTTCTTCTTGATTGAGATCCTCCCGTTATGCGAGAAACCCTGCTATTACGGCAGGTGGAGTTCTTGAATATTACCAAAAAGAAGGGAATGAAATTCCCACGAATAGATAAGCCATATAGTTCATCATACGTTAGAAGTCTTGCAGAAGCTGGTCCCTCTTAACGACGAGCAGATGGCACAGGGAGCTGCAGAGCTTATTAGAGATGCTTATGCTTGCTTTGGATTCAAGTTTAATCATATTGTCAATATTATCAATAGTTAAGTGGTTGCTGTTGCTAGTGTAGTTGTTGTTGTTGTTGTTATAGTGTATGCCATTCAGTGTATGCTTGTCTACTTTATAGCCCCAACCGTTTATGATTGCAGACCTCAGGGCAGTGAGACCTCAAGGCAGTGACATGTATTCATCCACGACCGGAAGTGTGGCAGTCACATAGAGCTTATCAAAATGTCAAGTTGTGGTAAACACATGGCTGGGATGGACCAAAGTGGAATTAATTCTCAATCTGTGGTTGATTCATAATCTACAGAGTCAGGCCATCACAGAAATATGCTTTTTTATAATATATTTAAGAAAATGTGGTCTCACTGGTCAGTTTAGAACTTGTACTTTGACAGGGCCATATCAATGCGCCAGTATCGTTTTGATGGATATGGTGTACGTAAATCTCTTTTTCTCAGGCATTCGGTATTGGAATGTTATTAAACTTTATTATGCTATTGGCAAAGGGTTCTTCTTGACACATATAAAATTTTGTGCAGATTGATTGGTCCAACGAGTACTTTTTTTACCAAAACTTATGCACAACAATGTACACGTAATGTACACATGTTTTAATAGAGGACTCTGGCCATAACCCAGGTCGAGTTGGTTTTTTACCCAGGCCGAGTTGGCGTTAGGCCGAGATGGCCCTGCACCAATGATTTGACGGGACCCAAGCGGGCGCCGTCTGAACTAAAAAAGTGGAACTACGCGATTACTTAAAATCAAAAATTAACCCGTCTATGTTTTATGATTAAAAAAGTTGTATCCTGTACATTGTATTCCGTCTTTTAGTAACTAACATGTCTTTGCATCTGATTTCATTTTTTTGTTGCCTTAAAAGAGAAAAAACGTTATGTCGGTGAATTGGTTTCGATGGAGATGACCCTTACAAAAAGATTTCAGATTCACCATGGTAAAATCGGAGTTTACCATGCTCACCATGGTGAATGCAGCGTTCCCGATGGTGAATTCAGAGTTTACCATGCTAACCATGGTGAATGTAGAATTTACCATGCTCACCATACTCCACCGTGTTGACAACATGATGAAGGAGATGAGACAGTCACAACCAGGCTGAATCAGTCTTTGCTGCTTTGCCAAGTTGTCAACATGGTGAGAGAGATGAGACAGTCACAGCCAGGTCGAATCAGTCCTCGCTGCTCCTCCGTTTTGTCAACATGGTCAGATAGATGAGACAGTCACAGCCAGGCCGAATCAGTCTTTGCTGCTTTGCCGAGTTGTCAACATGGTAAGAGAGATGAGACAGTCACAGCAAGGCCGAATCAGTCCTGGCTTCTCCACCATTTTGCCAACATGGTCAGATAGATGAGACAGTCACAGCCAGGCCGAATCAGTCTTTGCTGCTTTGCCGAGTTGTCAACATGGTAAGAGAGATGAGACAGTCACAGCAAGGCCGAATCAGTCCTGGCTGCTCCACCGTTTTGCCAACATGGTCAGATAGATGAGACAGTCACAGCCAGGCCGAATCAGTATTGCTGCTCTGCCAAGTTGTCAGCATGGTGAGGGATGAGACATCCACATCAAGGCCGAATCAGTCCTGGCTGCTCCACCGTGTTGACAACATGATGAAGGAGATGAGACAGTCACAACCAGGCTGAATCAGTCTTTGCTGCTTTGCCAAGTTGTCAACATGGTGAGAGAGATGAGACAGTCACAGCCAGGTCGAATCAGTCCTCGCTGCTCCTCCGTTTTGTCAACATAGTGAGAGAAATGAGACAGTCACAGCCAGGCCGAATCGGTCTTTGCTGCTTTGCCAAGTTGCCAAAATGGTGAGAGAGATGAGACAGCCATAGCCAGGCCGAATCGGTCTTTGCTGCTCTGCCAAGTTGTCAACATGGTGAGAGAGATGAGAGAGTCACAACCAGGCCGAGTCAGTCTTTGCTGCTCTGCCAAGTTGTCAACATGGTGAGAGAGATGAGACAGTCACAGCCAGGCCGAATCAGTCCTGGCTGCTCCACCGTTTTGCCAACATGGTGAGAGAGATGAGACAGTCACAACCAGGCCGGATCAGTCTTTGCTGCTCTGCCAAGTTGTCAACATGGTGAGAGAGATGAGACAGTCACAACCAGGCCGAATCAGTCCTGGCTGCTCCACCGTTTTGCCAACATGGTGAGAGAGATGAGACAGTCACAACAAGGCCGGATCAGTCTTTGCTGCTCTGCCAAGTTGTCAACATGGTGAGAGAGATGAGAGAGTCACAACCAGGCCGAATCAGTCTTTGCTGCTCTGCCAAGTTGTCAACATGGTGAGAGAGATGAGACAGTCACAGCCAGGCCGAATCAGTCCTGGCTGCTCCACCGTTTTGCCAACATGGTGAGAGAGATGAGACAGTCAAAACCAGGCCGGATCAGTCTTTGCTGCTCTGCCAAGTTGTCAACATGGTTTGAGAGATGAGACAGTCACAACCAGGCCGAATCAGTCTTTGCTGCTTTGCCAAGTTGCCAAAATGGTGAGAGAGATGAGACAGTCACAGCCAGGCCGAATCAGTCTTTGCTGCTTTGCCGAGTTGTCAGCATGGTGAGAGAGATGAGATAGTCACAGCCAGACCGAATCAGTCCTGGCTTCTCCACCATTTTGCCAACATGGTCAGATAGATGAGACAGTCACAGCCAGGCCGAATCAGTCTTTGCTGCTTTGCCGAGTTGTCAACATGGTAAGAGAGATGAGACAGTCACAGCAAGGCCGAATCAGTCCTGGCTGCTCCACCGTTTTGCCAACATGGTCAGATAGATGAGACAGTCACAGCCAAGCCGAATCAGTATTGCTGCTCTGCCAAGTTGTCAGCATGGGGAGGGATGAGACATCCACATCAAGGCCGAATCAGTCCTGGCTGCTCCACCGTTTTGCCAACATGGCGAGGGAGATGAGACAGTCACAGCCAGGCCGAATCAGTCTTTGCTGCTCTGCCAAGTTGTCAACATGGTAAGAGAGATGAGACAGTCACAGCCAGGCCGAATCAGTCCTGGCTGCTCCACCGTTTTGCCAACATGGCGAGGGAGATGAGACAGTCACAGCCAGGCTGAATCAGTCTTTGCTGCTCTGCCAAGTTGTCAACATGGTAAGAGAGATGAGACAGTCACAGCCAGGCCGAATCAGTCTTTGCTGCTTTGCCAAGTTGTCAACATGGTGAGAGAGATGAGACAGTCACAACCAGGCCGAATCAGTCTTTGCTGCTCTGCCAAGTTGTCAACATGGTGAGAGAGATGAGACAGTCACAGCCAGGCCGAATCAGTCCTGGCTTCTCCACCGTTTTGCCAACATGGTGAGAGAGATGAGACAGTCACAACCAGGCCGAGTCAGTCTTTGCTGCTCTGCCAAGTTGTCAACATGGTGAGAGAGAGAGATGAGACAGTCACAGCCAGGCCGAATCGGTCTTAGCTGCTTTGCCAAGTTGCCAAAATGGTGAGAGAGATGAGACAGTCACAACAAGGCCGGATCAGTCTTTGCTGCTCTGCCAAGTTGTCAACATGGTGAGAGAGATGAGAGAGTCACAACCAGGCCGAGTCAGTCTTTGCTGCTCTGCCAAGTTGTAAACATGGTGAGAGAGATGAGACAGTCACAGCCAGGCCGAATCAGTCCTGGCTGCTCCACCGTTTTGCCAACATGGTGAGAGAGATGAGACAGTCACAACCAGGCCGGATCAGTCTTTGCTGCTCTGCCAAGTTGTCAACATGGTGAGATAGATGAGAGAGTCACAACCAGGCCGAGTCAGTCTTTGCTGCTCTGCCAAGTTGTCAACATGGTGAGAGAGATGAGACAGTCACAGCCAGGCCGAATCAGTCCTGGCTGCTCCACCGTTTTGCCAACATGGTGAGAGAGATGAGACAGTCACAACCAGGCCGGATCAGTCTTTGCTGCTCTGCCAAGTTGTCAACATGGTGAGAGAGATGAGACAGTCACAACCAGGCCGAATCAGTCCTGGCTGCTCCACCGTTTTGCCAACATGGTGAGAGAGGTGAGAGAGTCACAAACCAGGCCGAGTCAGTCTTTGCTGCTCTGCCAAGTTGTCAACATGGTGAGAGAGATGAGACAGTCACAACCAGGCCGAGTCAGTCTTTGCTGCTCTGCCAAGTTGTCAACATGGTGAGAGAGATGAGACAGTCACAACCAGGCCGAATCAGTCTTTGCTGCTTTGCCAAGTTGCCAAAATGGTGAGAGAGATGAGACAGTCACAGCCAGGCCGAATCAGTCTTTGCTGCTTTGCCGAGTTGTCAGCATGGTGAGAGAGATGAGAGAGTCACAGCCAGACCGAATCAGTCCTGGCTTCTCCACCATTTTGCCAACATGGTCAGATAGATGAGACAGTCACAGCCAGGCCGAATCAGTCTTTGCTGCTTTGCCGAGTTGTCAACATGGTGAGAGAGATGAGACAGTCACAGCCAGACCGAATCAGTCCTGGCTTCTCCACCGTTTTGCCAACATGGTGAGAGAGATGAGACAGTCACAACCAGGCCGAATCAGTCTTTGCTGCTTTGCCGAGTTGTCAGCATGGTGAGAGATGAGACAGTCACAGCAAGGCCGAATCAGTCCTGGCTGCTCCACCGTTTTGCCAACATGGTCAGATAGATGAGACAGTCACAGCCAGGCCGAATCAGTATTTGCTGCTCTGCCAAGTTGTCAGCATGGTGAGGGATGAGACATCCACAGCAAGGCCGAATCAGTCCTGGCTGCTCCACCGTTTTGCCAACATGGCGAGGGAGATGAGACAGTCACAGCCAGGCCGAATAAATCAGTCTTTGCTGCTCTGCCAAGTTGTCAACATGGTAAGAGAGATGAGACAGTCACAGCCAGGCCGAATCAGTCCTGGCTGCTCCACCGTTTTGCCATCATGACGAGGGAGATGAGACAGTCACAGCCAGGCCGAATCAGTCTTTGCTGCTCTGCCAAGTTGTCAACATGGTAAGAGAGATGAGACAGTCACAGCCAGGCCGAATCAGTCCTTGTTGCTCCACCGTGTTGACAACATGATGAGAGAGATGAGACAGTCACAGCCAGGCCGAATCAGTCTTTGCTGCTTTGCCAAGTTGTCAACATGGTGAGAGAGATGAGACAGTCACAACCAGGCCGAATCAGTCTCTCCAACACTCTCCATTGATTTTTAAACATTACCGTATCACCAACTCCAGTCTCGTTATTGATTGATAGATGGCAATGCTGCTGACATAATTGAAACTGGACTGAGCATGCGCACATCATTTGATTACTCGCCATGTTGAGAGATGGATCATAAACATTCCAATCAAACAATCAAAGGCCCGATTTAAATATGTATTCAACTGGTTTCTAAAGGGAGTCAAGCGTGGATTAGAATTGTGAACAATAGGCTTATCCGCACTGGATATTCAAGTAGGTTCAATTCGTTTTTCCCGCCCGAGGAATGATGTAATTGGGTTATTTTTTTCCAATCGTTTTAATATTTCGCCGGTACATTTTTTGGGAACCACCTGTGACTGTCATGATAGTGTAAAAACGTAGTGTATCTTACACTGTGTCGGTTCCGATACAGCGCTACTCGCCGCTAGTGAGATACAATATTTCATGTTGTTTGTACTTAGGTCATCGATCATCACGGAGGTCTGCTTATGTAATAAATACAAGTCTGGTTGTGCATATCTCTCAATTCAATTACTCTCAAGAATAAAATAAGGATGGATAGTCGATGTCTGTATACTCTGGGTCAAAATTTCAAGATTGAGATAGAAACAGCTGGCTGCAGGATATGAGAGGCAGTATTCAACGAACCTATCGCCTGCACATCCTTATAATGAGCACCAAGCTTTAGGGTAGTATAAGTATTTCGTAGCTGGGGATTAACCTGATTCTCCCCAGGTTCATAAAAAAAGATTGCACTTCATCTTTTAAAACCAACTGATCAACTAGTCTAGTCTGATGAGGTCCACAGTCCTGCTCAAAGCGGATCTGCAGATATAGGGAGCTGAATACTGCCTGTAATAAACTGCATATATGATCATTAGGCATCCATGTCGCTTTTTAGGTAAAATCTCTCTCCGCCAACTTTGCCATCTCTAAACATAGGAAATGTTGGCCCGTCATCAACAGTGATGTTTTGTTCTGTACTTTTGGCTTCTGCACCGAATGCTGTCTGGAGACGGTTACTGATCATCTCCACTGCCAGTCAGTAGGGTATTTTAAGGCATTCCAACTTTGTTTCTGAGTTTAGACCCATCCCTGCTAGAACTTTATTTTGGTAGACAAAAAACAACATGTTTTTGGTAGGGTTTATTGCTTGCTATTGATTGCTTATGTACCAATCAGAGTTCTGTTTTACCAGTTACTGTTGGTAACACTGTCTATGGCCTGCATGTTCATTCCTGAAGACAGCCAGTGTATCTGGTGCTAATTGCTATTGGCAGAGTAACTATTAGTGCAGTGAGTAAGTAGCTATTCCATAATCTGCATGGGCTTATAATACTTGTGTAACCAACCTATAACACTAGGTACATGCAGGCCCATCCATCAGCTCATTCTTCCCCTAGGCTACCTCGGCTTATGATTGCATTGTTTCCTTTATTGCTTTCCCTCAGATTTTACCCTTGAGGGCGAAGGAGACATCCATTTATTCTCTGATATGCCCCCAAGTTGTGTGTGGCAGCTGGTCTGAAATAAACCCTTCTCCTGCAAAACATGGGCTGAATCCATGTCTGTTCATGTAACGATAGTCGGGAGACAAATAGGCTTCAAAGTGGTTGTCAGTGCTTATCCTGACAGATCCTGGGATCTAGAAAATGATTTTACAGTAAATCTGATTATTCTGCTCCCTTGAATTGATTCAGGTATGTCATAATTGTGACTATATCACAGAAATGAGATCAGAACCATCAAACCGCTATTATATTTGCACTGGCATAATAAGTTCCATATTTATAAATGTCCTATTGGAAATGATTGATTGATCATAAAAACACACTTCATGTACTTGATGATTTTCAGTGAGCAAGAGAGAAGAGACCAACATTCTGATAAGATTGGATGATGATTTTCGAACCATGTAAAATCATACACCTATTCCTAGTAATAAGACATAAATCGAAGATCTTCTTCTCCATGATCATTTGGCCAATTAGTCTGCTTATGACAGACATGATTTTAAAGTGTAGTTAATGGTCCTGGCCGGATCTAGTGGCTGTAGATGGTTACCATGGTGACCACTCACAGGCATGATGGCGGCTTTGTATCCTCGGAGACGAATGTTCGGTTGATCCAATTGCACCATAAGGTCAGGGTTGATCTTCTTGCTCATTATGGTCTGCCCGTGGGGTGGTGAGGCCGTGATGTTGACTTCCTGCAATGGCGGCATTAGCCGTTAAGGGGATACTCAACCCAACCTGAAATGGAGAAATTGGCGAGTTGGATCATTGATGCTTTATACAGGTTTGTGAAAATATCCTCTTGGGCCATTCATTTCGTACGCCCGGCATAAACATAATATTTCAGACCCCTTCTCATCCTAGATAATGGTGACCCCAAATTTTCCAAACCCCCACGCTCACCCCGAGGATACATCCCTCAACACTAAATGGAATTTTGCATTCGAAAGAGTACATATAGTACTCATACTACCAGTGAATGTATTATTGCTCATTGATTCTGGGTAGCTCTTGAACCCTCACCGGTGTTTGACATGTCTATCACATTTGCTAATGATTCACCGATTCAACATGTTCAACAACATGAAATTCCTAGGCCCACACTTTTGATTCTATGTTTAGTCCCGAGGAGGTGCCACTAAATTCACAGGTGCATGGAAACTTCAGCACTATTGAGTTTTTCAAAAGGGCAATCTAGGGATTCTCTTTTAGGATGGTATTAAAGCTGCCAAGGTAGGATGGGACGCCCTGACAAATGGCCTTGTGGGAATACTGGATAAAGGAGTTTATTCCCTTAGGCGTCAATGACTGCTAATTGATGAGCACAGATAGCTGATACCAGGTCAACTTATCGTGAAAATGCTCTCAAGTGTTGATGAACGAAGACAATTTTAAATGCTCCTTCGGAGTTCTGAGTGCAGGCTACATCAGCGTGGAATTGATTGGAGATTGTGAGGTCATACTGCAACCTTCCATGCCGCAAAATATAGATATTGAGGGTTTTCTTGATGAAGAAAGATGGTCAGATATTTTTCCATCCTGTAATACGCTTACCTGACAAAACAGATATCAGGATGGTTTTCCATTTGATAACCTAACATCCCCTACTGGATTGTTGGTGTTTTCCACTCGCACATAATTTTCCCAACTGGATTACTTGTACATTGCAAGCCACAGTTCTTGGGCAACTATGTCATTGTCGTCTAATGACATGTTATGGACGAGTACAACATGTTATGAGGATGGACGAATCCATGCATCAGATATTGATCAGCTGGCGTATTAATTTAGATATTATTCTGGGCCATCAGGCAGAGCTGATCAGCTGATTATGAAAAGAAATGTTCGGTTCAAAGGTTCAAGAAGACACGTCACGGCAGCGATGATGGTCAGATTTTCGTTTCCCTGGGGTAATTAATCTAGGGTGTAAAGTTTGGATCACAGTTTGTCATGAAATGCCCGAAAGGGGTACACCGTTTGTGAGTACTGGCGGTCCAGGAAAATAGAAAGGCAGTTATACACAATGCTGTAGTGCAGTTATTATGCATACAAATTTGATGAAAATTTTGAAAAGGCCACTTACCGACAGGGTATGTATTGTCTTCTCCCGGAAACTTGACTAATTGGGATCAGTCGTATGCTCCTATGTCAATATGTCGTGGGCTCTTCTTCCGATCCAGTTTAAGCCGTCATGATGAACATCTCCAAAGCATCTGAGTAAAGGGTTCTTGGGGTCCTTCTGCATGATGCCCTCACAACCTTCAAAGCATTTGAGTGAAGACTCGGAGACCTCGAGATCTTACATGTTGTTGATCTAGTTGTCTCCAAGGTTATTGATTGCCTTTGTGTCTGGGATGCTTGGACCCTCTGGTGATGAGGTATGTAACCGCCACATGGCTCAAATGCTGATTTTCTCAGGATATGAGGAGATGGATTCTTGGCCTTGAGATGCCTGAAATGTGGAAGTTTTCTTTGAAAGATATAAATGAAGTAAATATTGTAATTTTTAGTTCAGTGTTGGTGTCTCTGCCGAGAGTTATATCATCTTGGCAAGCTGAGTAGAATCTGTTCATGTCTTTGTCTTTGAGATTGAGATGTTCCCCTCGGAATGTGGACTCCAGGAATGCATGGGTTGTGACCCAGCCAATTATCAATTCGTACACTATGTATGATATCAATATCTATTGTATCTGGTTACTATTGGCACCTCCCACTAATGGTCAGACAAAACAATGCCAGAGACTTGCATCATTGTATTGTATCTTACTCATCTTAGAAAGGTTAAAAGTATATGTATCCCCCCCCTCCCCCCACATGCCTATTGGAATTCAGATAGGACACCGATGTTGTAGATGACATGGCATTTTGAACTCGTGGATGGTTTATTGAAGATTTGGAATGATAGAAGCCGACCAACCCTACCAAGAGCTGGTAGTGTTCTATTGACATTAATGAGACTTGTGCTTTTCTGAACCATCCAAGCCAAAAACCAAGTTCAGCAATCGGTTACATGTCACATGCACTCTAACAGTTCGTCCAGTGGGCTACTTGCTTCCATTGAGCTATTTGGTTCTAATAAAGGGGTTGAAGCGTGCGTTATGTAGAGTGTTTGTCATGTATTAGTTTGTCCTTGTATCTGTTATGATGACAGCCACTAAGCCATGATAGTGAGTGTGATTGATGTATGATACATCACTTTAAATCATCCTGCTGGTTGATGGATGCAGTGTGATTGACTCATCTCATTGTAGAGTGCATCTCTAATGCAGTGGTCATATAAAACCCTGTCCTCCCCCTGGCCATGGTCAGGTTCAACGTTAGAAGGTGTCGGAACTGTGTCGAAGCCCAAGTTAGTGATTTTTGTAAAAAAAAATTTTGTCGAACAAAGGGATAAATGATGTTGAATGATAATCTCAGAAGGTCATGATTTTAAATTGTGACCAATTTCACCAATTTCTGTTGACCTTTTATTGTGTTTGTCCTTACTCCCTGTGAAAAGCTCCAATCTAATTAGGCCAGTTATTCATTCTCTATACAAATTTACAATAGGATATCGATCATAATCTTATCATTTTGACATGCCTAGAACTTTTTGGAGGGTTATGTCAAGTTACCACGAAGTCTATAATATCCAAATTGACATTGTAAATATATCAGAAATGGTTTGAAAAACCACTGTAACGGCCCAATTAGAAGAGCGCTGGATAAATCAATGAAGTTGCCTCTTTTCCCTTTGAAAATATATCCGAATCTATTGACAAACCCCCAAGCTGTTGTTTCAGTCAGTCTGCTACTTTCCCCATTCAGTTCATGTTTGATAAGTGGCCATGCGTATTAAGCTGGCTGGCGGTGGGGGGCTCATTGTTTTATGTTTGTAACAGGTGTTTGGTTGGGGACATGGATGCGGAGCAGTAGCTGACTACCCAATGAACAAATTGAGTATCTTTTATACGTCATAGTGATTCATGTGGACTACGATTCTGTATTCGAGAAGCATTGAATTGAGTGTTCCATCAAGGAGATTGGTGTATCCCGTTGCCAAAATTTATCTCCTACTGAGGCCAGTTGGTAATGCCACGTCTTCAGTTCACACCTTTCAAGAATAGGAGACAGAACTTACCTGAATGAACTGTCCATTCCTTGATCTTCATTTATTCATTCCCTTTGGCGCTCATTCGATTATTCATTCACTGCCTTTCAACAAGTATCAGGAAGTCTTGCTGGAATGTTGAGACAAGGAAACATTGTATCATTCAGTCGACATCCCCAACTCCTCCATGGTGTGGACCTGGATGATAACGCCTCATTATAGTGCAGTTCTTTAATGGGCCATACCTTGTCCCCTGCTTAGCTTATGAATGGCAAGTGCGGGTCTGAGCATGCCATAAGGTGTCAGCTGATCACTGTGGTATTTCACTATTCACTACACCTATTGTAAGGTCCGTGAATTCCACATAGAGGCTTATTGATAGGAGTCCTGGGACATAGGAAAGAGTTGACTGGTGTAGTGCCCTTTTAACAGTGTGTTTTCGGATTTCTTGAGGAGTGCTGTGGATAGATCAAAATGGCGGATAAGATTAGAAATTTCTTTCAGAGACGAAAGTCTTTCAAGGGTGGAAGGTAAGGGTTGATTATGAGTTGTCTTGATATGACATATTTTTCATGTTTGCTGTTAGATTACCGTATGTTAGGTGTTTGCCAGATCAGTTACCAGTAGCCAAATTGCTATAAGTGCCCTACCCATGTATCTACATGGACCTGTGTACATGTACGTGTATCAATTTACATGTATATTGGACCAAGTGGGGTCCTTGTTTAATGTTGAATGAAATACGACACAAGTTGATCATGGTCAGTGAATTCAACACTCAAATGTTTCAGTTCACTGTGGTAAAATGAAAGTAGTAGAGATATTTCGTGATTGCCAATCTGAAAATTGAGATGTTTTGTAGGTTTAGTAGTCAGAAATCTTGAACTTGTTACATGTTCACTTCATCATTCATAGGAAAATGAATCCTTCACATGCAATAGAATCAATAAATAGACACTACAAGTACACTGCCTTGTGTTATTCGCCATTTGCAACAAGTCTACACTCACTGTATGATTTCATATGGTTCAATATTCACGCCATTCACTGTATTTATGTGGTATAGACCTGATATCAAAATCAGGACTGGTGTATGAGGTGATAGAACAAGGGCCTATTGCTTGAATCGATTCATATTGTAGAATATGTTGATTGCAATATAGCATTGTCATCGCTATAGGCTGGCAAGTCCAGACTAGTATCAAAGAGTAAGCTAGAATATTGCATTTGATGGAGTGATTGTGCATGAAGTTGTGCACTCACATGTGTATCACCTGCTAACTGACTTTCAAATGCTAGGTTTATTGCCATTGCCATTGGGTCCACGGAGGAAGCCCGACTTCTCTGTGAAATTCATATTTCTGCGTTTTAGTACGCCGAATTTACATAAACCCAGGTATGTGTTTTCCAAGTATGCATGCACATGACATACATCCGCATACATAGACCATTGTGTAATTATGCGACCTTTCTGCTGTTGCATGATTGCTCATCCATATTTATAAAGTCCCAGGCTTGGAAAATTAAAGTTTGTCTGGCATTATAGACACCTGGTAATTTCATGGCTTTATTTACTTCATGTGACAGATAATGACCCTGATATCTGAAATTGTGTCATTGCAATCCATCTCCTTCTGTTTCATTATACAAAATAGATTCCTTTTAGTATAAAAGCATACTGCACATATACCAGGTTGGCCATATGTAAGTAATGATTTTAAACGTTCCTTGTTAACTTGGATAACACTTCACAAGAACTTGATCCATTAATACAACAGGGCCCTGTATTGGTTTTGGCAGAGTGGCCAGATACCATTGTCATGCATTTAGGTATATGATAATACCACTTTACAACCTTGAAATGGTAAAAATTAAGTTTCCTGTTCCATTCGTTTTTGGTGATGAGAGCCAAAAGTTTGTGCCGTGTACACGAGAGATGGTCACTTACGAGGAAGGATCGACTTTCAACCCTTAAAAAGCCAAGCTATATACTTTCAATATTTTTCATCAACCTTACTCTACAAATGTGCAAGACTCGACTCTTTGCGCATGATCTTGTTGGAGCATTCTTTCTGTCCTTCAGATGAGATGTTCCCTCAGTTAACATCGGTGTGTGTTGAGAGAAACAGTACATACATGGCATATTTGAAACCTATTGTTTCATATCAGATGAACTGGAATGTTATTGGCCTTGTCGGGTCGTCTATCTAATCATTGTTTGCATAAAACGAAATAGTTGGCAAAGTTGCAGTTTGTAGCAATTTGGATCATGGAGAGAAGCATGTTGCCTACATAAAGTGGCGCCATCTCTCCACGCAGCACTTCCCTAGAGTTTCCAAGACCTGATATCTCCCGAGTAACTGTCTTTGCACTGGTTGCCTTTGCACCACTTATCAAATCCAAAAAATAAAGTTGGCTACACCCATGAAATACTGTTGATGTCATTCAAATAACAAAGACAGTAGGCCCCATAAAGGTAAGACAAACCTGTGAGATAATTACATCTCACTGCAGCAAGCAGAATGAATTGCCTGTTAGATAAATCCCTTGCATTGAGGTTGAAGAGCTGAGTTCCCACTGCCTGTGATGGATACGCATCACAGCATAAACATAACTCATAAGTGATGTGGTCATCCGATGTTGCAGGACCCAGGACAGCCTGATCTGATCCATCAATATTGAGTGAATGTAATTGGAATCTTCATCGATGAGATGGTATATGTTTGTGTCTCTCGGGAAGACTTCATTGATTACCATGCTCAGGGATGAATCATGAATTAGATGGTCTTTCCGGCAACTTCCTCCAACTAATCAGTTAGATTGGTTCTAAGTGGACTCACAAGTACATTTGATATGATGGTCATGCCTTTTGTACTTATTTTGACTATCAAGGAAAACTCCGTCTTTGGACGGCCCCAAAAGGTCAAATATCGTTGGAGGTGAGAAGCTGGTAACCCTGCTCTGTATCGTCACAATTTTCAACCCAAACAAGTCCAAAGCCCTACCTGAGCAGGTAGTATTTGAGACATTGTGATCTCAGAGCCTCATTTGTCACGATGCATTACAACTAGTGTACAGATGATGCGTAACTTCCTGGTTGAGACGTTCAAGACTTAGTGCTGATATTCATGATTTGGACTTTCCAGGTCATGCCAAGCATACACTACTGGTCATTGATCCTGTTGTTGTGTTCCTCCTACACAGATTTGTTATAGGATTTCATCATTTTCCCTTTGAAAACATTTTCACCAAAAATTTCTCAATGATATAGAGGTTGCACAATGGTTTATAATCTGTTGACAATGCCAGTCATTCATTGTCAAAAGTGTGATGTGGACATGAATCACCAAATGTACATGAAGGCCTATATAAAGAATTGGTTAAGAAATATCAATTCTTGGTAAAGTGAATCAAAAAAAGTACATATTGTTGTCTGGAAAAGCCAAAGAATAGGTTAAACCTGAATGGTAGCCTAATTCATATCATAATTAGCCATCATTATTAGCACAGCGCTAAGCATGGATTATAGGGGCAACCCCTTCTGTGAGCTTAGCAGGTAGCTAGGGGTATTTGGCCCAAACTTGACCAATGAGGCCATATGTTTGCATTGAGGGATATTGTTGTGTCTACACCCTGACAAAGGGCCGTAAACAAGAACTTTTGAATATCCTGCTGACCACCACAAAAGAACTGCCCAGGGTGTATACCTGTGCACTGAGCTAGCTGGCATACAAGGACATGTCTTAGCCTTGGATGGCTAATTTCATTCTGTAGTTCGATCATTAGGAATATCGATTTTGAATCATATTTCTTGCATACTTTGATCTGAGAAAATGCCAAAGCCGTTCTACCTTCGGATGATTCCGAGGTTGAAGAAGGACAGCCATAGAAGGTAAATGTCTAATTATCTTTTCACCATCAACTGAATCGAGCTGATAAGTGTTGTAGAACCTTGCATGCAGGCAGCCTTTGTGAAGGAAGCAAGCAACTGCATAGTCCAACCCAAGAAAGTGACAGAGCTCTTGAGGCAGTTGAGAGGCAGCATAACCCGGGTATGGCAAACTTTATTTTGAAAGTTAGCATATTCCTGGCCCACCAAAGCTGGCAAACGTTGATGTGACTGTACGAAATGGTTCCCTCAGCCACCCCAAAGTGTAGTTCGTCCCACATTACGAGTCAGTTGTGTTGGGATATGAGAGCGTCCTGCCCCTCCTACAAATATTTTAACTTGGAGTGTCCTGGATACAGAGCAGATGAAGAATTTACTTCTCATCCAGGTCAATGTTTATTCAGGTCCTTGGAAAAATATCCGTCATCTTCCCATATGCTACGGTATCAAAATATTTGTCAATGAGCTGCAGCACTCAAGGACTGGAGATGTTCATTGTATTCAGTGGTACTTTAATAATCATGAGGAAGCCAAGGTCCTGTCAAGCATGCATGGGCTCGATCAGTCCCAAGGTCACATTGAGCTTGGGCTGGCAGTCAGCTTGGCAGCTAGCTCCTGGGGTCAGCTACATTCTTCATTCTGCATGAAAGTAACCCCCAAAATTTCGTTTTGTATCCCCTCATTGGGTGTAGAGCAATATGTACCTGCACCACCCATGTGCAACTTTTCGAAATGAAATGCTAACCTGTCAACACTAAAACAAAATTTTACCTTAGATAGAAGGAGTTGATAAGGTCCGATTCATTGAATAACTGGACGGAAAGTTCCTCACAATCCTTTGATATCACGATTGGCATCTTGCAAGTCATTTCACGGTGTTTGCTGGTGAAAACTGGCCTCTTGCATTCCGTCATGGTAAATTCTTCTTTTCAATGGCGACTTCAACGTATCGAAAGATGCACGGTTGCGGTTGTGTTCATTGTGTTGGAAACGAACCAGTCAGCGTACCTGTGGAGGTTTCTGGTTTGTTATTTAGCTTCTCACCATTACCATGAATACAGGGACCAGGTTCTTCCGTGCACGCAGGTATGATAACAAAAATAGACAAGTCATCCAGCTAATTGATATACTGCATGTTAGACTTTTTCACTCAATCACAAGATAAGGTATGAAGAACCAGTCATCCTGGTTAGACGCATCCGTCTTTGTCAGTTCTACTCAAAATCTACCGCATGTCAAGTCTACTACTGCTGTAAAGAATACGTTTTTGGTAGTGTTGCGCCGGTAACTTCACCATGGAGCACGATAATACGTCGTACGAAAATGATTTTAGATACAGCAGCCTGGAAAGGTACAGACACCAAGAAATGGTTGGGAATGGAGAAGTCAGTTTGGGGTAAGATGTATCTTTCAGATGCTTTGCTAGTTACCCTGGCTTGTGGTCAATCTCTGAGGGACCTATATTCAGTCTTGTTTGCTGCATCAGTCTTCAAGCAAGGGTATACCTCTCCAAGACTATACCCTCGTTGCATGAGCTTGTGACTGGAAACACCAAAACTGCAATATTCCGCTGGTGTCAAATCATGTGCTGACTATCAGTCTGGTGCAGCTAAGAAGGACAGTGCTCTTATGCAGGACACTCAGCTTGGCTGATAGTAGTTTGTTTTCACAATCATGTGCGAAGAATTCACCAACAAAAGGTTGATGTGAACGAAACCCAGTGAATTACCACTCTAGGCATAGATATACCCATTCCCTTGAGACATTCAGTTGATCTCATGCAGATTTTGTATCAATTTCTTCCTTAGCAACCAAGTTTCACCTGCAAACACTCCATGGTGACGACGACTTCAAATGTCAAATGTTAGAACCATTGCGTCTGAAGAATATTTCTATGTTAATCAGGTCTCACTAAAGAGAATTATTTATGGCGCTTCGATTAAGGGTTTGGTATGGACAGTTGATGATGCAACATGAGCATGCAGATCTCTGAGGCAATAATAGGTTGCCATTAGCACATCTAGCCAAGCAAATGGCTCATCTAATTTGTCCATCTTTGATTTGATATCCATTTCCTCTGGAACAACCATTCTTCACCTACAGATCCTGCACCCAGGCTAAAAAGGTCAAACATGAATGTCATGAGGATATCCAGCAAGCTTTGAGTTTGGGCACCCACCTCAGGGAAAGTCATAAGTCATGCTACGTGCTTATGACATATCGATGAAGCGTGGACCTCATCATCATGCAGCCCAAGATCAATAAGATACTGTGCACTCTCCTTTGATTGTGTTACAGCCATTAGTGTGTACGTTAGCAATCGATACCTTCGATGAACATTGCTGCTGTCCTTGTCTCTCTATATCCAGGATGGAACATATAGCGAAAAGTGCCCCTAGACATTGGTCTTTTTTCCTGACTTTATGAGCCTTTTAGACAAGCTGCCGTCTAAGGACCATAATGGTTTACACTACAGCCTGGAGCGGGCAGACAAGGGATTTCTTCGGCTTTAGATCCAAAACATCAGGCAACAAAAATAGTAATCACCTGTCTGTGGCATACTATTTTATTTCCTTTTGGTTGGGACTGGAGTTGTGAAGGAAGGTGGACGGTTCCTCCACATTATGACAACATTGTGACGATAGGTATTTTTGCTAAGCCTATAAGTCTTTACTGTATTAAGTATGAAATTCTGTCCACTTTCACCGGCAATTACCCTCATTACAATGCCTGGCTCATATTGAATATCTAGTGAAGATTATCTAATGACTGATCTGTGCGACTTAATAAGATGATGACATGATTGCTACAGAATGGTACACACAATTTCCCTGCAATAGTAAATTGAACTTTTGATGACAATAAATTGGTGTGTTTTTGAAATAGTCCACTGGTAACTTATCAGTTGATAATAGGCATAGACAAATTAGCCCTGATAAAGGTACTTGTCCTATATAATGCAGGCCTAGCTACTCGAATGTGCTCATACAAGTCACCAGACATAAGATTGGTCTATACCATAGAGAATACCACCTTTTTTTATCGACCAGCTTTTGAATATGCTTTATCATATCATATGGGGATTAAATTCTCGTTTTGGGCAATCTTTACTCACAGTGTTGTCCAGTTTAGTCCAAATGACATACTTCTGTTAGCAGGGCTTTGCGTGTATGAGATTTTGAATAGCACTTCTTTCACCATCGAGGACTATAGTGTTCTAGGCTTTATCATATACCAAGCCAATACCTTGTGTGTTATGTGAACTTTGTCATCATGTCTGAGGGTAACTTTGACATCTTGGAATCCATCCCTTGGCACGGGTTTCAGTTTCCGCGGCTCAGCAGAGGGTATAGCAGCACAAGGTAGTTTCACTTCTTCAGGAACAGTTTTCTCCGAATGCGTCAGTGGAGTTATCCTTGCCCAGCAGACAGATGCAGGAATTGTACTGGGAGGCCGTTACCCAAAAGAACCTTGTGAAAGATATCTCTAAGCATGAGACAGCTTTCTTTCACTTGGCTGTAATGCATTATCATGTTTTTATAACAGAGATACGATTATTCGAACTTTTCTACCATAGAGCACATTATAAGGCAACACTGAGAAACCTTGTAGGTCTTTATATACTAAATATGAAATTCTCTTTGCAGGAAACCCCGTGAAGACCCCAACACCAACCCCGAAGTACATAGCAATAGGTAAATTTGCCTTTCTCTTCATATTTCCTCCTCCTTTCTGTTGTCACTTCCTAATCTATCACTGGTCATTGATTCCTGTGTCATGGCACTGTCATAGCATGATCGATTGGTAACATGGGAGAATCACATTGGTATTTGGCTTAAATTGATCGAACATTCCTAAATGTTTGATCGGCGATGTGACAATGGAGTTGTAGATAGATTACTGACTTGATTTTATATGGGTAACGAATACAGACGAATGATATGTGAGTTAAAGGCAAACATCCTCTTCCTTGTGGAATTAGAGATGACGTAGCTGGTTCAGTGCTACCCGGGTGTTGACTCGTCTTGAGAGATAAAAAAAATTATTCTGTAGCTTTTTGGGTTTGCCTAACTAATTTGGATGCCAATAGAATACAAATGACTGAGCTTCTCTGTATAATGGTATCAAATTCTTTAGCTTCATTTGTAGTCTCTCTTATCCTCTAGCTGTCTTGGTAATGGGTGTTCAGTATTTCTGCCTTTGTTGGGGTTACAGGTGGTTTTTGAAAGCTTGTTCAGGCATTTCTGTCATATTTTGTAAGCATTTGATGATTTCATATGAAGTGATTGATGTTGGCCGATCGGTCATTCGGAAAGACAGACATGATCCCAAATCGTCTGCCAGCTTACAAAGTCAGCCAAAGCGCCGATGCTCATCAGTTTTCGCTGTAGAAGAAGGCAACAACCTCTCTCCTGGGAGGCGAAAAATGTCTTACAATGAAATGGAACTTGTCAGTCAAAGCCAGCAGGGGTTGGAAGTACTCTTGGTGGTGTGGCTCATTTGTGTTCTGAATACCTTTCTTATTTACTCCACCTGTCCTTGTAGACCACGGAGGTATCTTTTAACGAGCATCACTGTCATTACACATGCTGTAAAAACCACCTGAGGTGCAGACACTCTTGTTCTGGCTAGATATTCTGAACTGTGGTTGAACCTCACATTTGCTGTTGTTATTTTCAGTTGCAATTTCTTATTACCCATTTTCTCAAATAAGAACATCAGATCTGGGATATCAAACCTAGTGATTACCAGCTTTACCTGCAGACAAGAGATCCTTTTGTTGCACTACATAGCAGCAATCATAATCACAGGAAGGAATTTTGATAGCTCGTTTGCGTGGCGCCGTCAGAGACTGCATGAGACTTATCAGAATATTAGGACCGGCATGCTTTATTGATGAGTTGTGTCTTTCTCTCTTATGATAATCCACTGCTAATGATGAGCGACTCCTAGTCCTAATAAGGTCCGAGTACTATCAATTACCAGAGGGAAATGGCTCAAATGCATTTCTGAGCAATAAATTCATTCATTGCTCCTTCCGCAACAGAGTCCCAATTAATTAACACAGCATTATCTCCCAGATGAACCGGTTTCTCATCCAGTAATAAATTCCAGCTTATCTGCAATGGTATTCTTGCCTGGCTTCTTCTTGGTGTCATTCGAATGCGACTTGCATAAAGAATAACCAGAGATTGCTATTGTGATAAATTTGTTCGACAGTATGCTGGCAGTGCATCGGAATCATCTTCTGTCTTTGAGGATATGAGCTGGGTTTGCTTTTCCTTTGGACTAACATTGAGGTTCATATCATAATTTTTGTCTCTAGGAAGTGGTCTCTATAATGCAGAACTTAGATTTTTTTGCATTTCCTGTGCCAATATTTGGCAAAAAAGATAATGAGAGAGTATTCCAATTTCATGAGGTATGCTGGCATTAATTCATATCCAGCAATAACAGACATTTTTTGAACCTGTCGCTCATAAATTGTATGAAAACTCATCTTCCAATCCATTAGCTTCTATCTGGCCAGCTTCATCAGCTGGGTTTAGTTGAATGACTGCCTGGACTATTTTTGTCCGAGTCTGCACTTGTTACCAGTTGAGTTATTTCTCCGCCTTGCCATGATCGATTGGATTAATGAATCTTTCTTGGTATAACTGAGGAGATCTCAGATCTCAAATATTTTGCAGAAATGCACCCCAAGACATTTGAGATGTCTTTTGGAAAAGACACTAGGTGACAAATGAATCTTGGAGATCCTGTCAAACTTGGGGCTGTATGAAATGGTTGGTCTGAAATGTCATGCAGAACCAAACCAGAGATCTAAGGAACCTTTGGAAACCTGCAGTAACTGAATAGAACACAATGCAAAGATCCCTCGTAGTCGTACTTTTCATTGCTTTTAAACCAGTTGCAGTTATCAGTGAGTAGTCTTGACACCTCCCAGGACAACACTGCAGCAGAGCCCACTCTCGCGATCAATCCTTTGACTAAAAAAACCGCCTCCTTAGATTGCCGTGAAGACAGTATTGATTAGCTCATTGCCACTCACGTCTCTGCTAAAAAAGAATTGAATCCCAACCGGTGCATTATTCATAATTCCTCAGATCCTCATGGAACTGAGACGTGCTTCAAGAAAGCTTTTTTCAGAATATACCTTTTCACATTTGTTGTTGTTGTGATAGCTGTCTTCGCTCAGTTTCTCATGTGATAAAACTTAACTTTGAAGAAAGGATCATTGAGTAGTGTATATCTTGTCTTTTGAGCACAGGTTTGCTTTGATTCTTTGGTCTGTATTCTCATTAGACATGTCAGAACAGGATGATCAAATGCTACATCGCCAAATTTTTTTGGCCATCATTACGAGCACATGAGCTTACAAATTAAACCGCTTAAAGTTAAAAGCTCAATTTCTCAGTTGATTTTGCTGAGAATGCTGTGATGATAAGGAGATGTTTCGCTTTGATAGAAGTGAATCAGTTTTTAAGCTGGTTCATTTCTGATTGGAGTAAGTTATCATTGAGAGAGGGATTACAACTCTATTACTATTCAGATACGGAATCAAAATGTCTTGTTTGCTGACTGCTTTTGTTTCAGCTAAATTGGCTTCGTGCAGACTACTTGAAACTTGTATTGTTTTGAGTACTTTTAATGCATTTTAAATGACTTTCTCATGAAAATGTTAATGAACAGCTGTTGAAGCACCTGAATGAATTTATGTATCATGTTGCAATTGTTGTGAAGTTTATAATTCATGTGCTCCAGTTTTCATGGAACTCTCCATATGAATCAACAGGTTGCCAAGTGCGCTGGCAGAAAATCGTGTATAAGTTGACAAGCTCCGCACTAGTTATTGTGAAGCACTAGATATTGTGAAGTATCTTTTTTAATGGTCCGAGTGGAATACCTGTCATTTGTGATAAGGTATTCTTGGATTTTGACCTGTGTGGAATAGTTTGGGTTAAACCAGTCTGTTCCCAACGGTATAATTTCAGTTCAGACCCAGTGTTGCCGGTTGGATTTTCGATAGCTGTTGACAGTTGTGTGAGATTTTTGAGTTTTCAGAGTGGATTTTCATTTGAAATCTCAATAAATGTGGCAGCTCTGTTGATAAAAGAACATTTGTTGAAGAAATATTCGATAAATTTCGTATGAAATCGGATTTTAATGTGTCCAACTCTGTAGACCAAGTTAGGATACAAATCTGTGGACGTTACTTGTTGATGATACGTTGTGGCAAGTGGACACTGAACAATATGCCTTTGGGGAAAGTTCCTGGTTGGATATTTGCATCATATTTCCCTTCTAAAAGGTAAGCTTCTCATCTTGATCAGTTGAAGGTTAGCATCCATCTGATTGCTGACCAGCATCGAAAATCTTTAAGGAAGCCAATGTAATGATTCAGCCTGGAGAACATCCATCTAACCTGTGCATCATTCAACTTTCGGCAAGTTTCTGACCTGTGGCTTTTGATATCATTCCTCTCCGTTAAGAAAATAATTCCACCAATCAGACTCGGTTGATGGTCTGTCAGGCTCTTCTTGTGGGGTTTCATTTGTTTCTATCTGTGTGATGCCCCAGAAGAGGTGACTGAATAACATGACCCATCGTGCTGAGCAAAAGACCCTGAAACTCAGGATGTCAACAA
The DNA here is from genome assembly GCF_910592395.1 of Lineus longissimus. Classification (NCBI taxonomy): domain Eukaryota; kingdom Metazoa; phylum Nemertea; class Pilidiophora; order Heteronemertea; family Lineidae; genus Lineus; species Lineus longissimus. Next base: position 4,681,354 of record NC_088310.1, read on the forward strand.
GTATATTAGCAGTAATTACCTGCATGCCACTGACCAATGTCACCTCAGGTGAACTACGACACCCCAAGCTAATGTAATGGGACTTTTAATGTCACAGATGAGCAGATGTTGTCATGAAGATTTGCCAGACGACAGTGTCTGGCAATTGACAGTTACGTATGTACGAATATTTCCGGGTGCTGGGTAAACAGCTGTCATTAGTCAATTGGCGCCTTTAGCTGGAGTTTGAACCGATCATTTCGTTCCGTAAGTTACTGTTCTTCCCTTGTGCGATCACACATGAAGTGCAGTTCAATTGTTCAAGGAAGGATGTACCATTCGGATAGGACATGCATTGATTTTGAACTGTTGATGTCAAAGCACTCTTGTCCTGTTTGTCTGTCATTGTTTGGACTTTCATTTGGTGGGAAGAAGTTTCCTTGAACCCTTCTTGAAAAGAACATTCTTGGAAAGATTGGAATGAAGATCAAATAGGTTACCCTAAGCAGCATTCTTACTTGGAGGATTTTTGAGTGTTGTTGAATCTGAAGTTCATTTGGCATGGCGATGAGTGGTTCTGAAGAGGCACTAAAGGCAGTCGTCCTGGCCCAGTACAGGTCTTGATGAGGGGTGGGGCTGTGTTGACAAGTCAGTCTGATATGATGTTAGTAACTGTGGTGCCTGCATGCATGGTTAACTTGATTGATTAACATTGGGTGTCGTGGCTGCTGAATTCTGAATTTGCAGTATTCACTGTCTTGGCTGTGAAACATCTGTATCATGCCAATCATATTGATTATCGCATCCTTGTTAGATTCGTGGCCCAGTCTTTATCTTTGATATGAACTGTTGATTTATGAAATTTTGAAAAATATAGATATGAGGTGAGCATATTCAGGTCTATATAGGCTGTTTCCAATTAAAGATTCCAATTTTTCTTGTTTTCTTCGCACTTTTGTTAGTGTTTGTTGGGCGCCAGTTTGGATTACAAGAGAACCTCTTTAGAAAGGACATTCTCTGTACTGACAAGTGCTGTCCTTAATATAGAGGTGTCCTGATAAGAGAGATCAAATTAAATGGAGACAACTAATCATGGACTAAAGGTAGTGTCCTTAATAGTGAGGGTGTACCTATCAGAGAGGTGTCCATTGAGGGAGGTTTGCCAAGTGACTCTGTCTTCTGCCAGGGAGTAGAAGTCCATCACATGCAGATGTTTCTTCTTTGGATTGGGTCTGGATCACACGACTTGTGATCATTTTAAAGAAAAAGTCACCTCTAGTTTTATAACAGTCATTAGGATGTCCTGATGTCTAGGCCAAATGATAACATTCTACATGTAGGTCTAATAATTAGTAATTATTGGCATTATATTGAGTTATCAGTGGACTTAATCTGAATGTGTCATTTGTCTTGAAAAATTATTCTACCACTTACTTTCTGTTCATTACGGCTAACGGCTAAAGGCTGGGAATATGGCATTGTTTAAGAAGGGTGGGGAGATGCCACCTCTTCCGTAAGTATAACTTGCAGGGATTCTTTTGTTTTTAGCAAATTATGGACAGCGTTTGATATTGGAGGTAAAAAGGGAATATGTGACTCATGCAGTATTTAAGGTTAAAAAACTAAAAGATACGCTTAATCACAGTGGTTGTCCTCATGCATATATGTTGTACAAATATCATGTACTTTGGACCTATTGTACGTAGCAGACATAATTGTTGCTTTATATTCCTGGCCGAAAAGAAAGTTGATGTGGACCTTGTGACATCAAGGGTGAAAGGATTGGTGCACTAGACAAGGTCTTCATGTTCATTATGTTTTGGCTAGGGCTGGGGATCATTTTCTAGAGTCAGACAATCCAAAAGATTTCCTCTGGCTCTCAAAGTTGTGCCTCTCTAATTTCTTGTGTCTTTTGTGTGAAAAAGCTCATCCCAACACATTTTGACTAATAGCAGTCACAATAGGTGACTCACAAGTTTTTGATAGTATACTCCATTTAAGCAAAAGCGTTGTTATCATGAAGCCTTGTATGTATTTGTGCAGGCCTGCTGTTTGGCTTAGTCATGGTAGTTTTCATATGGTAACATCTGGCCCGTTATAGGCTTACACGTGTATGTATTTTAAGATATTCATCAATAAAGTTCTTGATTTTAAAGCTCAACTTGAAGAGAAGTCAATATAAGGCTACCTCAGTTAGTAGGCCTAGTGTTCATCGCAGAGAGGGATTTGAGTATCAATTTATCAAGAGAGACTTAAATCATATCAAAAGCATCCATGACTGAGATATATTGATGCAGTGAATCTTACTTTTCGGCTCCCTAGTGCTATCCTGCCCTAAAATGTTCCAAATCCCCACTCTAAACAGCACAGAGGGCATTGCTCTCCATGCTATTCTCCATTACTCTCCATGCTAATCTGCCCTAACTCCGCCATCACATAGATGTCAAGTAACATTGTTGAATTGATGACTTTTCTGTATTTTCCCTTGATATTGAGTCTCATTGATTCTTATCATAAACTCACCACTCAATCTCACACATGTTGATATTTTGTTGTTTCTATAGCGACGAGTAATCGAACAGGTGCACGGCAGCCATTGTTTGAAGATGTCTGATCATGACTGAGTCATTGGGTGTGGGCGTCTCCCGGGCTTGGGTGGAGCATAATTCCCCATTGATTGTCAATGATTATTATGACCTCATGGGTTTAGTGAGAATCCTGCTCTGCACAGCAGAGTTGACAGTCTGGCAATATCTTTCGTCGAGCAAGTTGTGATTTCTTTTTCTGATTCATTTGGATAATTTAGTGCCAAGTGAGATGGTCATTGAAAATATGACCCCCACTTTTGCGCATCTTTATGACGGGCCTGGTCCTACTAATTTTGATGGGTAAGGCTTTCGATTTTATCGAACAAAATGACCTTCAAGTAGTGTCTTGTCGAGTTGCTGTCAGGATCCTTGTAGTGTAGATACAAGCAATTTTCTCTGCTTTCCGCAGGGACCGAGAGTGCTTGGTCCCATACATGAGTCAAGTATCAATAGGGCTCATAGTGTACAACTTGATGGTATGTTATATGCGAGAATAACCTGTATATCATCTTGATATCATGTATACATGTTCGTGTACATTTGTGTACATAAGTGTATAAATACGCTGTAAAATGCATAGTTGATTTTGTGTCCTGTTGAAAGATTTACTATTTACTGATTAGCTGTTCATATGGGGCAATCAATTTGATATCGATCAGGTTATGTGGGTTGTGAGTCAATTTGAACTGTGATAATTTTATGACGAGTTTCCTGGCGGTCAGCACCTCCTTCTCTCTCTTTGTATCTCGACTTGAGGATGTAAGTAACATATCAATTTTTTTTAAATTTGTGTCAAATAATATGTCAACACTTCCAATATTGATTCAAGTTTGAGGTCAATGGTAGAGCGGCATAAGCTCAAAAACCTAATTCCTAAGGGTGATGTATGGGTAGTTTGGTGAAGTACAGAAACTTTTAGGAACTGCTCACACAAGTAATATTGTGTATATCTGCTGGCAATAGGTTATAGGCCTTGTGTGATACTCATCTATATCATCTACATAAATCTTGTACTGATATTTGGCACATCCTGCTATTTGGGACACCACAGTGGAACACAATTTAACCACTATTGCTCAACCCATCAAAGTGACAATTATTTGGATGTGTTTATAGCCAGACAGAGATGATTAGTCCCCTACATCTAAATTAGCCTTCAGTGTATGATGAGTTGATAGAGTTGTATTGAATTAGTTGTCTCACTACATTCTTCGAGGATGGAGCTATAAAAATGAAGGACAGATTCAATACCACCGTGAGGTTTTTCGCAAAATGGCTGCTCAAGCTGAGGTGCTTTGTGAGACAAGAAATACCGACCATGAGATATCAATTTCTATTTTAAAACATCTCATTCTCAAACTTTAAGTATGAGGTGATGATAATTTCAAAGAGATTTCAATTCAACCAAATTAGGTCAGTATTGGTTGGCCTGGGAGTTTGAAATAGTTATTCTTGATTTTCTAAAACTGTCCGCTATTGTCCTGGGTTCTTGAGTGTCTATTCCCAGTCCAAATTCATTCCAACACAACTTTGACAAAATCAGCTGTTTACTCCCTACAAAAGTGGTCATAAAATTAACAATAAATCATGCAAATTTCAAGGGATTTGATGATGAAAGACGAATATATTGTTCCGCACTTGAGCGCTTTTGAGCCCACAGTCATCCCTATTCATTAAATGATAATTTATCAGTTGTTTTTCGTATCTGTTCGTGGCTGCTGTATACTCGTGCATGTGCACATGGTGTGATCAGTAGATCTGGGTCAGGCTTACATGTTTACCTGCCTTTAAACACAAGGGCTCTTAAAAATCAGCTGCTCGGGGTCTAGGACGGAGTGTTCTGAGAGAGAGCTCGTGTATTTGCGTATATGAAGCAACAGGATTCGCTACTCTGTTAGTTCTGGTCGCAATATTGCGTGTATAGGATAACGTTGTGTCGACATTCTCTACACCCTAGTCATGGCTGCGATGATGGGATACGCACCCGTATTTAAGTCATTCACACGGGATTCACATAGAGAGAGTGAAAACAAATCGGAGGATGGGGATGGAGAGAAATCACCACGGTATGTTCTGTGTCTCTGTTTTACCTTGGATTTTTGCTTTGTCGAGGTACATCATTTGTTCAGGAATTCCATTATGTCTGTAACAACTCCACGTTATAGGCCTTCCTGGATCTTGTTGTGACAGTGCTGATGGTGTCCCCATATGCTTTTAATTGCTGGGGTCATGACCTAATTGCAGGTGTACAATGTAGCAATTTAAATGTGTCCCAGATTTTGGCAGTTCTGAGTCAGTCGATGTATTTTGGTGGCTGCCATGATTGCTGGTATTCAGGTCACTAGATCTGTATTTGGGAGGTTTTAGTAGAGGCACTCTCTTCTCTTGGACTTGGGTTCACTCTTCTCTCAAGGAAGAGGTGAAGTTTATTATCTATCGTAGAGTGCTTCAGGATGGTTTCTCAAGTATCTCCTATCTCCACACCCTTCAGATCATCATCACTCAACTTACGTGTGACTGGTCAGAGAGCACACTGTTACATTGGGTGGGGCTCAGTGATCTTTTCTACTGGGTGTCCTATCAGTCACAAAATAGACACACGCCTATATATATGAGGCAGTATTTTCATCCACAATGGTTGAATGAGTATGGTAGAACTGCATGACGCTGTATGAAACAAGCGTATTGATTCGTTCTCGCTTGAACTCATATTCGCATCGTCATCATGCATTGAGTCAAGTCCAGTTTGATGTGTATGAGAAAAATCATGCATATGTTCTATAATATTGGGTCCCATTAGAATTCTTTTGTAAATTCATGTGTAGAAAAGTGTAGATAACCTATCTCCCCCCAAACTGTTCATTCAACAAGCAGCATACATTGAACACAGGAAAGAAATAGAGGATATCATATCATATTTATGATATACCTGGATGCCCTCAAGTTGTTCATCAATAACTTGAAAAACAATATGTTTTCGCACTATTTTGAGTTCATCAATGAACTAGTCCGAATTTACGTCACTGGAAATAATTGATCTATGATACTGCTGAGGAAAGAATTTTAGAATGCTAAAGCAGAAAGTTTATACATGGGGCAGGATGTTATGAAATCTGGCTTAGGATGTTATAAAATTTTTGAGAGTGTGATAACGAAGAGACATCCAGAAGTGTTCGTATTATGAAAAAAAGATTCTCACAAATGAATTGACTGACAAATTGTGCTAGTGAAAAACAAAGACCATGACCAAGCTTAACGTAGCTGATGTACTGAATGGTTATGATAATTTTTCTCAGAAACTCAATCGATATTGTAGTCAATAACATGATCGAAATCATGAGGAAAGACATGACATGGGCAAGAATGAATTAGGCTGACACCGGGGAGGTACATGGGTCAATATTACCAGAAGCCGTGATGCAGAGATTAGCCGATCAGATTGATGGATGACACAAATGGTCCGTAGAGCTATTCGGGTCAGCTAGCTATGTAATGATCACCTGGTGAAGTAAAGATGATGGCACACGAATTGTTTCAGTACATGTGACCCATCACTGCCAAAGGAGGCACATATTGCACAGAAGACGAGCCTAAAATCAGGTGATAATGGAAGAAATTGATGTACTCTGAATTCAAAACCAGACAGACAACAGTGAAATGAACAACCAGTCCATCTCAACCTGCCAATCTCAAAATGACATGCACCTGGTTTTGATGTGATGGTCAGAACATGGCGTATAGTTTCATCATCTGATACTGGTAGTGGTACTTTGATCTGGCACCCAATTGCAGTTTCAATTTCCTTTTCTTTTCTAGTAAAGCCTGATTAAAGCTTACGGTAAGCCGGTATAAAAGATGTCATTGATGTATCTCCTCTTTCTCTCATTTCAGGGGATTTAAGAGATCACATTCAATGAGAATGGAAAAATTTAAGAGGACTTTCAGTTTTCGAAAGAAAAAGGATCACGTACCAGAATGTAGTAAACCTCACCAGTGGCAGGAAGACGAAAAGAAAGTTCGAGAGGGCACATGTAGTTTCCAAGTTAGGGTAGGTAGAATGATTTGTTAATCTAAGGCATTTTGCCATTTATCATACTTTCGTGGTCGTTTTCATGAAAATGAACTTTGAAATTTAAATTTAAATCCCAAGAAATAATTCAGTTGTCTATATTGCTTGCCAATCCTGCCATCAATGTCTTTGTTTAGGTTAAAGCTGATTAGAAGCTGAAATGAATGTTACATTCACCGATGTACCAAAAAAAAAGTTTAGCCAATCAAATTTTCAATCCCATTGGTATGACATATCTGCGATCTGACAATTCCAGTTGACTTGTTTGGTGTTCAGGGAGAATAAATTGAACCACTAGCTCTAAGTGACTATTTCCTTTATTGAAACACTTTAGTCTGGCATAAGCTTGCTCATTCACTTCATTGAAATATTGGAGTGAAATATGAAATGATTGGGATTTAAGTTTGTCGTCATGTTTGAAAGAGGTTAGTGCAAGCATACTCTGGTCCATCGTCTACCAGGATAGAACCTGGTGAGGTTATTGTCACCCATAACTGGCATATTCAGTTTGATGAACCAGTGTGCACCACCAAGTGGTGAAATTTGTAACTACTTGATCCACTTTGCCTTCCTCTGTATGTCTCATCCAGTTCATTTTCACCAGTCTTGTCAACTTACCTGTAATCTTGTGATTGAAAGAGCTTCATCTTCTCATACGCCACAGATTCTGACTGATCTCCTGCGTTTTGTGTCTTCTACGCTTTGTGAGTGACTTTCTGACAAGTGCAACCAGTTTCACTAATTGTTCTGTGATTACATGTCAACCACACATGGACAAGAGCTTTTGTTGCAGTGACAAAGTCTTTGGGTCCAAGATGAAAGATAGCTCGTGCCAATCATAACCACTGCTCCCCAAATCAACTCGGTGGATGAATCTTAGATGCATTTATGCAAATACCCGTAAACCAGTCCCATTAACTGCTGATATACGAGCTGGTTGGCTCCGTCTGCATGTAAAATATATCAACGCAGTTGTATTTGCTTCCCATGTTTTCACATCCAGTATTGTGCAAGACGCGTAATAGAATGCTTTATCGATTGCTGTCCTTATACATCCTAACACTATGCAATAAACATAAACAGTACATAGCTATGCTAATGACTGTCAGGAGTGTAGTTATTTTTTTATATTCTCTTAAAAAGCCCCTTCCGGTCATTGGGGTGAACGAACTGGCGCTGATATTACCATGGAAACTATGAAAGAAGTGTTTGCGTCTTTGCTTCCAGTTGGGGTGGTAGTTTTACCAACATTGATGGCATGGATTATAGTCGTTCTGTCACTAACAAACGACTGTTCATCAGCAACAATGTGTCAAAAAACATAACATGTCGCATTGTGAGTTGATGCTAAATTGAACTTTCAATTCATTGGCAATGACATTTATATCAAGTCTAGTGTCAAGTTTAGATTAATCTACACTTGGTGGTGTGAAGGAAATTGCCCTTCACATCACTCGAAAGTGAAATTGCGTCTTAATGTCAATGTTGGTTGACAGCAAATTTACTCAAATGTTGCCCATCATAGATCTTTCTTGCAACTCTACACCTGTATTTTGGGTATGGGGATGTCAACTACTCAATCTCAGATACTGTAGAAGACAGCCTCAAGTAACAAACTCCCTGCACAGAAAAATTGGGTGGAATCCTCAAATATCTCACAGGAATCGCTACAAGATACAAAAATAGATGTAATCAATGGACGAGTGCTGTGTTCGTCATTAGATTTAGCTCAAGTGAAGTCTGTCCATTCATAGCATGTATTGATCCGGTATTAGCTGTCTGACAATGTACACTTGATGTATGGGTGACATTTACTCAATGTGCCAACGAGTTGATTCGAATGTTGGAAAATATTGACCAGATTTTAAAGGAGGTAATTCAGATACTTGGCCAGATTAGGTACTTGATTTTCACGTGATATCCATTGCTGCATTCATAGCAGTAGCATATGTATTGATCCCAAATCAGCTGTCTGACAATGTACGTGTGATGTATTGGTGACATCTACTAAATATGAATACGAATTGTCAAATTGATTCAAACACTGAGGACACTAACACAATCTCATTGATTAGGTGATGTTCTGGGAGATTTACTAACCCTGTTTGATAATTTTGAAACATTCCTGTCATTAACGTTTTTGTAGACTGCGTAAGTTGATGAAGTGAATGTGATCCCTACACCGCATCGGTTTCCTTTGGTTTTCATTGAATTCTTTATCAGCCTGTGGAGACAATAAACCAGCTCACAGAGATGGCGTGCCACTGTCCAATTCATCTTCACTATCCAATTTATCTTCACTTATACTAGCTAACTTGTGGCTCCACGTCCCAAAAGGCACAATTTAATCATCCAAAGGATAAGGAGAATTTTATGCCTTATTCATCAACTCTTCTTGGCTCCTGTTTACTAATACAACGTTGGATCAAGTTTTTCTCAATCTTTGTGTGATGTTGACTCTGCATCTTTCAAGGGAGCAATCGTCAGAAACTAGAGAGCCGTGTTTCCATTAATGGGTTTTCCTTGCTGTTGGTCTCCTCGGAACGATTGACATGTAAGACTTGATGTGTAGGCAACTTCATACCATCAAAAAGTGGCCTTAACAATTGTGTATTTTTCTCATTGCAGTACCTAGGATGTATAGAAGTTTTCGAGTCGCGGGGTATGCAGGTCTGTGAGGAAGCAGTAAAAGCATTAAAACAGGTAAGAAGTTTCCCTTGACCACTCAAAATGATCAACCAAGTGCCCTCCAGGTAACAGGCTTTGCTGTTGGTTACTTCCGTTAGGTTTCTGATGTCTGTCCATTTGCTGAGTGGTAGAAGCATGCAATCATCTGAAAATAATGCATCTTGCACCTTGGAGCAGATCTCGTAGTGCTGGATGTCAAACTGTTCATGAGCATTTCTTAACACGGTCTCGCACTTCACCAGCGCAAAGCACCACGGGCTTAAAATTCCCTTCCATGGCATCAAGTATGCTTGGAACTACTTTTGGTTGTACTTTCAAAAATAGCTTGAAATGAAGGAGATAAGTGAGTCCCAGGAAAGTAACAAACATTGAAAGTTTCCATGCTTCGCTGATCGGATGGCTTGGCCAGGTAGATGCTGATGTTCTGTTAACTGTATCTCATGGGAATGGAACAATGACGATCAATCAAGTTTGATTGCATGGGTTGCCTCGGAGTGAAAACATTGTGAAGTGTATAAAAATTGCGGTGTTTATAGAAAAGGTGTTGCGCAGCCTAGCCATTGGGAGTGATATGTATCCAGATATTTTTCTAGAGAAACGAAGGACAGGGCCGGTAAGAAGATGGGAGTGATCCATCACTCCCCTGGTCCAACTTAACTTCATATACAAGTGAATTACATCAATCCCTACGCTTCAGTGAGATTAAACTCCACTGGAGTGAATTGATAGCTGTGTACATCTCCTGATGAGCTCTGCAAGGCGCGCATGGTCATAGCATGCTACACTTGGCCACATGAGGCCATGATAATCATTCTGCGTTGAAGCCATTTGGCTTTGCTGGATTGGGTCATGCAACTGAGATAAACATCAGATATTCCGCACCACATTTGACGTTCCCTTGACGTTTCTATGATTCCTAATGCCGCAAGTTAATGAGGCATAATCCTTTCTGATTGGTGTTCATGGTCGGTCGGCATGGACATATTGTCCAGCTTGTCGATTCCGGTACATATTACTTGTTGGAATATGTCAGAGTGGATTTCGCTCAAAAGGGAACGTGTATTATATGGGTGCAGTATGGCTTTATGGCTTCTAAATGATATTTAGATGGGCTTGGTTACTTTTGTGATTGGTGAAAGGTGATATTTGTCGCTGGTTTTCAGTGTTAGGCTTCTTCACTGCCAACTAAAGAGGAAGTGCATGTCAAGCAATTTTGTACATTGACTACTAGTTGGCGGCATTGATTGCTGTACCAAATTATCATTTCCATGACGCTGGAATCTATACCAGAAATTTGCTTCCCAGTTGACCGTCTCCATTGGAAAGGACTGCACTCAGTGAAAGTAGATGGGATTAATTCCGAACTGGTACAGCATTGAGGGGATCTTACTTCATAGTAACCACCACTATCTTGAGTATGAGCCTGTACCCTTGCTGTCAGTGGGGAAATCTTGCCTCCATCTTGCAGTGATGATGTTCATGCATGCAAAGCCTTGCATGTCTCGGTGTAATCACTGACATGCCTAATTGGATGAGCGACTAATTTGGCTCATAATTTGTTGAAAATGAGATCTTCAGATCCAATGGGAATCTAAATATTGAGAAGAAATTGCTGGCTTCGGTTCCACACTGAAGCCAGTAATGAGTATTAGAGCTCTCTTGCAAGTTGCATATTCAGAAGTAACATTGAATTTCTAATGAAGTTCAAATGGCGATAACCATCCCCATGGTCCTCTTGACTCAAAAGATGTAGCTCTCTCCTAAACAGTACTGCAAGTGAAACCAACATCAGCACCATTTGAGTCCTACAGATGTAGTCATTGTGGGTTCCTAATTGCCTCCCCAAGAACTAATTAAAAAGCAATCTGTTCTGAAGTGCAACTGGAAGACCAAGTTTTCAACCGTATTGAGCTCAGATGGATGGCTTCAATAATTTTTCATGCTGTATCATTAAGTTGATTTGTTTAGAGCCCACCAACCCAGACAATTTCATGCATGTACAATGTATGATACTGACTGAAAGAAGGAGAGACGAAGTGTTGTATAAGTGATGTGCCGAAAAGATTGCCCAGTGAATTTCTTTTGACAGCCTGCAGTGCTTCAAAATTCTAAATGGGTTGGTGGAATTTCCATCGCATACTATTTTAGTTGACGTGTACGTGCCAGTATACCTATGTTTTTGCTAATAATTTATTTTAAATTTAACTCTTTCAATGTTTTTCAGCAATGTAAAGGAAAATATCAGCGAGCAGTATTATACGTGTCTGGCGATGCCCTCCGTGTTGTAGATGAGATTAGTAAGGTGAGTTCATGTCAGGTGGCGCCACTGGAGAAGAGTAAATTTGACGTCTGCTGCTGCACAGTGTCTTGGAGAGTTAGTCGTCATCTGCATGGCTGCATTGTTGTTCATCCCAATAGATTTGTAGCTTCCTGCATGTCAGGTAGTGGATTAACCCTTTTGCTGTGGGAGGCTTTATATCAGACTGGCAGTTCCGATAAAAAAAGATGTAACAAAATTAGTAGAAAATGCTATTTGCAAAAGGGTTAGCCTTCTTAGCAGTATTATAGTCAGTAAACCTGTTTTGTTTGGAATGATAAGCTCCACATTTAGTAGGTAGTGAACTTGCATAATATCTCTTAGCATTTGTTTGTACCCCAAATCATGATGCTTTATTTTGACATCTTGCATTTGAATTCTGCAGAATTTCAAGAATATTGCTCTTGAATTATACTCAATGGTGACGCTGGGTTTCAAGTGATGGGTTTCCATGCAGAAATCCCAACAAAAATACAACTTATTCGATTAATTGGTAGGAGATAGTTGATGTTTGTCAGATATTCTAGCAATTGTCACATGACAAATGGGGACAGAAAGGAAATGAGTTTCTGTGGGAATCAATCTTAAGTGCACTTGTTCAAAAGTTGGTACAAAAAATATTTGGTGAAAATTTGAAATTTAAAGAATTCTGTTACAGTCTGCCCAAAGAAGATTAAGCCCTCTAGTAAGATTATCTGCCGAAATAGGCACTCTGTGCAATTACCTTCGTCACTTTTTGAGTTTATTTCATTTTATTGCTGTAATTTCATTTTTGCAACAACTGTGAAGAAATAGTCATGCTATTTTGCAAATTAAAAAGATCTTGGTGAAGTTCTTACTAGCTTGTGGTGGTCATTCACTGCTAAACTAACGCTATGCTATCGCAGTGCTGCGCCTTCCATAATGTTTTTTCATCCATAATTGTAACATTATATGCAGAATAAATAATATTGCAGCTACTGTATCATTACACCGCTAGTGCCAATGGCTATTCTATTCAACCTATCCCAGACTAAGTCCTGGAGGATTTTCACTGGCCTCAAGGGTAAAAAACATAATGATTACCAAGCTTAGAACTGCAACAATTTGGGTCCAAATATGGCTCTTTATGTATCCCTTGAGCATGTCAAAACAAAACGTCTAGTTGCTTTATATGGAACAACCCAGCCAAAAGCTGGGAGCACCAATTCTGATATTTTTGTCATGTTACGATAAAACCTTTTAGATGGGGACAAATGCAACATCTCGGTTCGAATGAAAAAAAAAGAACAGTGTCGAGCTCATGTAATCTTTTCGAACGGTAAAAAATACCATCTGCAGAATGGCATGAATATTTTTTGTTGAGCATGGCGTGATGTGTCGTTGCCTCCACAGTTGTGCCTCTCTCATTCTGTCGTTTCGTGGCGCTTCAAGTACTTGCTGTATTATATTCAGGTGAAGGATACCAAGGGCATAAACTCCAATAAGGTATGATCTTTGCTGCCGCACCTTGGAACTGTTGCTTGCCTTGCACAAAATGACACTGTACATGTGAAATATCTTGGGGTATGGGGATCAAGGGACCTTGGGTTTGAATGTACCTGGATTGACCCTCGGGGGACTGATGGTATCCTACTGACTGTCCAGAGGTAACGGTTAAGTTCAAGGTACATGACATGGAACCTATTTGGGGATTGGGTGATACGAACTAATGGATAAGCAAACATATCTTTGATGTCAGTTCTTGACGTTAGTTATCCATCAGTCTTTGGTGCCTTAAGAAAGAATTACTTGTACCCAACTGCTTGCTGGCTATATGACCAAGTTTCAGTTTGGATAAAAGGAAGTGCAGCTCATGGCAACACATTTGAAGATGGTGCCACTTCATCATTAGTATCCCTGCATCACCATCTGTAACTATAGTTGACCCAGCTTTCGCATATTTCATTCAACACCAATGAGTATATAGCTATTGAAAATCATCTTCAAAATGTGAAACTCTTCGTAAACGTTCATGAAAATTGTTGTAAACATATCTTTGTACAATTGACATCTGTTTTACTTCTCAAGTGACTAAACCCTTCCCTTCATTTCCACCCTTCCCTGTTGTAGACCATCTCTCTTATTCCTCTAACCACCATCATGTTCAGAAATAACATCGCTTGCTGCCTCCGCAATCACGTAACACTAAATTCTCAAACCATATCTGTTATCCAGTTCATGTTACTTTTGCCCCCCACTGTCCATCCTCTTACTTGGCTCACTTCTTCATGTGTGTTCATTGATTTTGTCCCAGAGTCAGAAAGAACAAGTGTGGTTTAATAGGAGTGGTAGCTTTAGTCGGCTTATTGACAGTTGATGGTATGACAATCAAGTGATATTTTTTACTGCGTCAAAGCAGGAAGTGGTGACAATACTCTTAACCCCCCCCCCCCCATAAGATAGCTGTAGCATTTGGTGAGAATGTATTCTCCAGCAATGTTGCTGTATTGGATATGGTTAACCTGTTTAGTACATCTTACCCTAGTAAGCCCAGTTTCCACTTAATAATAGGCAGTTTATGGCCAAGAGCAGACAATTCATATTGCAAAATAGCTAGCTAATTCCTATAAGAGTGCTGGGTTATCTTGTTGTAACAGAGGAAAAACATCAAGGTCCAACCTAGCCTGGGCTTGTAGGAATGATGCCACCACTACATTGTGAAGGCACTGTCTGTTGTTGAAGGTACTCATGTTGTTGTTTGAAATAATGAAAAGAGTTCTATTATCACATTGCAATAGAGTTAAATGTCCACATCTGAAATGGCTGCTGATACATGGAGTGAACTTGGCTTTGATGTTGTCGATAATGCAGTAATTATTATGCCTTTGAAAGCAACAATTTGAGAAATATGTCGTGGTAATCACTCCATTGTCATAATCATTGCGTGGGCTTGAGGAATTATGCGGCAATGGCTCTCCCACCGGCACTTTGAAGTTGGCATTCTTAAGAAAATGTGCAATTATTAAACAGAATATATCACCAATATAAAAGGTCCACCTTTATAAAAGTCCTCTGTGTTATATCTTATCATTGCCCACATGACATTCACGGTGTCATGTCCAAATGTTGTGATGTTTACCATTCACAGCCGCCTCATTTGCATGATGTACACTCGGATTCCCGGAACTACATTAATTATTCGAATCAATAAAAAAATTAAACAGAATCTCTTTAGAAATATTGATGATTCTAGATTTGAAACAAAAGAGTTGTGGATTATAATTTCTTGTCGCTCTGTTGGGAGTTTGTGTTATTGCGGGAAAAAGCTCTATTGATTTTGTGTAGTTTACATAAAGCGCTGTTTTGTACAAATCCATGTCTAAAGAATTGATTTTACAGGCAAATAAACTGCCTGTTTAAGTGTTTTTATATGGATTCCCTCGTTGTCAGTAAACGAGGAAGCTAGCTGGCAGAGAAGGTTCTTGGAGAACTTCAGAAAAGTGGTGGCTGGGTCTTGTGGGCACAAAAACGCACGGAAGCCTGTAACTGCTGGCTGAACGCTGCTTCTTTCCCAGCACCACTTTGATCAGTATCCGAGCCCTGTTGGTTCCTTTTAGCTGGTATTCTATTTCCAATACTGATCGTGTTTCACGCATGATTACAGGAGAACAAGCCGGTGTTGTGAACCGCAGGGGATTCAATTCACGCTGGTTCCTATATGCTTTTTAGTGGTGCTTCTTTCTGGTGTTCTAATCTTAGACAACATCTGATTGGTGTATTGGAGAGCCCATTATCATTAGTAGCATGGTGCCATCAGCAAAGCGCCTCCTAAATGCTGTGCATTTTAACTGCTTTTACCCCAGATCCTAGATTTGCACGCAAATAATTTCCGCTTGTTTGTCTCTTTGGGACACATTTTCATAAATATAGTCTCTTCTTGTATCCTTCCTTTCCATGCAGTTCTGTTCATTGTTATGTTTATACACCCTTAATATGAAGATCCGTACTGTCCCTTTCCAGTATGAGGTGGGGGTGAACTTGTATAGATTGTATATGATGGTTTGTTTAGACTCTTGAAGCATGTATCCTTCTTGTAAGCTAAGCTGAGGATGACTGTTTGATTCCCATTAGAACAGTAGGCACTACATCTCTCCCAGAACATCCTTCTATAATACCATCCAGCCGTTGCTTGCAATTTGCTTACTCTTTCAGGGATTAATTGTTGATCAGACCATAGAAAAGGTGTCGTTTTGTGCCCCGGACAGGAGCCACGAAAAAGGATTTGCGTATATTTGCCGTGATGGCACGACGCGACGTTGGATGTGCCACGGTTTCCTGGCGATACGTGAAACAGTAAGTTGCCTTTCATCGTTTAATCATTTCATATTCCAACTTTTCAGGGTTTAATAGTGGATCAAACGATCGAGAAAGTATCGTTCTGTGCGCCGGATCGCAGCCACGAGAAAGGCTTTGCGTATATTTGTCGCGACGGCACAACCAGACGGTGGATGTGTCATGGTTTTTTGGCACTTAAAGAGTCCGTAAGTGTTAGTATTGAACTCTTTAAATCTCCTAGAGATGTTGTACCAATAAATGTCGTAACGCACACTCACATCTAGACAACATGACGGGTTCGTAAGTATTAAAACTGTAACAAATAACACACAATAGCATATCAAGTAGCATATAGATGAAGTGTGGTGTAAAGAAATCGAAGGGGAAACCTAATGTAAGCACCAACCTAACAAATGTAACAAAAAGCTATCTAATAACTCACTGTAACTTTTAACAGCTGGATACTGTAATAATCTGTGGAACACCCGTGCTGCCCCATTATGGTAGTTTGTATATTAGTATTGCGGCCGGTTTCTATGATGGCGCACCCCTTCGTGTGGTGAGACAGAGCGTGACCAGAGTTACCCAAATATTGTTGATCAATCTCTTTGTGTTTACTCTGTAAACAAGAAGCCTGCCTCATACCTACAAATCACACCTCTCTGTAACAACTGGTGAAGATGAGGTTGTTTTCTGTAGCTCTTCCTATGGTAGATAACCCTTAGATGTGGTTATCTGGTTTCAGTAGTTTGCCTACGAAAATGAAAAGCAGATGAACTAACTAATCTTAGACGCTATGGTTCTGACAAGTTACAGCTCACATCCTTGATGCATGTGTGAAAATCAATATGATAGTGTGATGACTAATTTGATAGCCTTCAACTTGAGATGTCTGATTTCAAGATCTCCATGGTGTACTGGAATCAAAAGAGAGATGTGTCAGGCTTAAGAAATATGGAAGCCATCTCGTTCTATCACGCTGTGTAGTTGGAGTTTTTCAATTATTGATACCAGGACTTTGTTTCAAATGGACTGTCAGATACCATTGGGAAGAAACTCTGGATACAGCCAAGAAAGACAGCATGGTCGCAGGGTTCAAGTCCAAGTGTTGGGCCACCAAGTTTAAGGTTGCAACATTCAAGGACAGACTCATTTGCTCTGTGTGAGCTTACCTAATTTGTCACCGATGTAGATTGCTTCATAGCGTGTTGTCTATATTTGAGCTGAGGACACATTGTTGCCAAGTCTTGTTAGCGGTGTCATTTGATTGACATACCAATTATCTCGTCGATAGCTTGGTCTCAGCCGCGTAATCTCCGTATGGTGATTTTCCCACCTTGTTTTGCAATATTCGTGGCAACCGTTATGTGGTGGTCGCGAGGGATCCATTTCAAGTGGTTTCAAATTCAAATGGATCACAAGGCTGGAAGTCCCGTTAGTAACCCCTGGTGAATGTAATGTACATTGACGTAAACCAAACATAATGAAGTCTTACCAGTCGTTCATTCTCCAAAGCCCATTAACATAGTCTAAAATTGATCCTGAATGTGATGTGAGCACTTGAGTTCTATGGACGTGTTGGACCTACCATGAGCGTTGCTGACCGGCCCATCTTGCCTCATTGATCATATCCTGTGGCCACCCACACGATTGCTTAGCAATTATGATAAAGGAGTAGATTTGTGATGATTTATTGGAGGCCGTAAGCCATGTCCCCTGGGTGTCATATTTTCCAAGAATACAGGGCATGAATCTTCTGCACAGGAGTAACTGTTTCCAGTGTATCAGGTGGTTTCGTCAAGACCAACAGGTGTTGCTAGCATCTAACTTCGGCTCATTATATAATGCCAGGGTTGCAACTAGCTACAGCTTATCGCAAATAAGGAAAGTATGAAATTCTTCAGTCTGAGTAGTAGGATTTTCAATCGACATTCCTTGCTGACTGGAGTATTTCACGGCCTGAGAATGAGTAACGATTTCTGCTCATGTTTTTTGCTGCTGTCTCATGCAGTGATTGATTGATGTGGGCAATTAATCCTCGAGGTGACAGACAGTAGATATTATGATGGCCCAGAGGAACTGCTGCAGTCACTCATCTCATTGACTGATACCTTTTAGTCTTTTGCATCAGTTAGCAGTAATTGCTATTCTAATCAGCATCATCATCATCATCATCACCATTGTTGTCTTTGTCAACATCGTAGCACATCCTGAACTTGGTCCTTTTCACTTGGTTGCTACCACATATAAGACCCATCAGAGACTTGGTCCTCTATCGCTATAACTTAAGATAATGCTATCACTGTAACATTCACCGAACCATACAATGTCTTTGCACTTGTAGCCCCTGTGTATAGCCTGTCCCTCTGTCAGTAGTTGATATTTTAGTCCAATGTCTTGTCAGTTTCTCTTTCATTGCCATTACAGCCAGGTATCCTTTTCTCCCAACACTACAAAAACTTTGTAGTTGGGCCTGTTCACCAAGGTTTTCAAACATTTCATCAGAAATGAGAAAACTTACATCTTTGATAGTTTTGTTTTATTCTCTTCTTTAACTTGTTTCAGTTAGCCAGAATTGGCCAGACTTTTGTTTGGGTAAGGTTCCGGCATCTATCCTTGGATAGGGGTTACATTGTCGTGAATGTCTAGTTACAGGATACCCTCACGGAGTATATAGGAATGTTCACTCACTGTTTTAAAACTAGCATCCAAATTCACAATTGTATAATCAGAGCACTTTGTGAGAGTACATGTCATTTTAGAATCTTCACTTTAAATTTGTCAGTGAGATCATGTATTGTTAGCTTTTTGATTTAACTCACAAATCTGTTCTTATTCTTGCTGCACGTAAGCTTCTTATAACTTTGGTTAGGATCAAATGTGATAATGACAACATCTAAGCCATCGGCTTGCAGTTTTTGACAGCAAAATATGACGTTATGTCAGTGCAATAGTTCTACTTTATTACATCATATTTGTGGCATCGCAAGAACTCTTAAGCTGTGTTGCAGTGGCATAAAGTCATGCTTTTGCCGCCAAGACTTCATGTTTGCCGTCAAATATGGCGGCTCTGCATGTCATGCAAAAATGACACCACCTTGGTCAAGGGAGCACCAGCTCATCCTGTGGGCTTTGCCAGTCCACCTGGTTTGCATGTCACTGATCTTGAAACATTGGCAGCTGAAAAAAGGATCCATGTATAGGCTATCACAATCACAAATCACCAATTGCCATTGTTTTTGTTATGCCTCTCTATGATATCTCATATTTCATCATCATATTTTCGACATCTTGGCCCAGACTTTTCTGCGCTGTATCATGAATATGTGTTCTTCCACATCGTGAGCTGTCACTCGGAGCCATCCCAGCATTCATTCATCAATTCCATGAGGACATGCAGAAATTAACAAATGATTAATAAGACGCTGGAGGTTTAGGATGAATAATCAATTTTGCACTAATCATAATTTTGATGCTAATTAGTGATAATGCTGCTGCCATGATCTGTTGTATGCACAGACATCTTTTTTGGGAGGTTTCATTTGGTGCCGTCTTGGGATGAGTGGGACCACCACGAACACAACAAATAAAGAAGCCCACTTACTAATTGGCGAGAGGATGAGCCTTAATAGCCCAGATGGTTATGTCTCATCTCCAATCAGGGTTGGGATCAGATCACAGGGCAATATACCAAGGTTCTCTGAATGCTGAAAGATAGAAATCTGTCCATTTGCCATATCTACACCAATCAACTAGCTTTGTTTCTTTCTTAGAATGTAACCTTTACAATACCCCCTCCTGTAATTTATTGCCAGATAAGTTCTCCACCATTGCATCATGAAATCTCACAGCTGTCACCAGTTCACTGCACTGAGGTTATAGTGATGGGCTTACCAATGCCTTGTCCGTTATCATCGTCTGTTGCACATTCAATATCGCATGTAAGAAGTTATCTGTGTCGATTTGTGTTCATCAAGCTTTCAATGTTACAAAGAAGAAGTGGTGTTTGAAACATATTTTGACGCATTGTTTCGTCTCATTAATTCTGACCAGTCATAATTTCAAAATCTCTCTCCTCAAGGGCTCTGTTATCAAATGTTGCTACCAGTCCTTGTGTGGGTAGCTATAAGCTACTTAAGTATCATTTCCGGTTGTCTTCTTCACACATAAGAGGATCTGTCTCAGATATTACATTAATAAAACGTGAAAGCATAACTTGATATTCTTTCGCGATATCATCAGGTATGCCTTGGTTGCCATGGTAACATGAGTTGAATAACAACTGGACAGAAAAAGCTATAAAGAGATGTTTGTAAATGACTACTGGTGCTCATTAAGAACAAGTCGTTTGAGGTTGTTTTTCTTATATAAAGGCCATGTTGGCAATTATTTTTTGTCCTTCATTAGCTTTATTACAGATGCATAAAATTGCTTATCGGTGGTCTAAATTTGTTTTGATGAAGTTGGTGATCATTTTATTCACATTGATTGTGATAATTGGCTGGTGTGTGGTAGAGGGTGATATGTGGAAGTGGCTGGTGGGTGGGCCTCGTGCATTCTTCACCCTTAGGTTGCTGGTTCAGGCTTTGATTTATAGGTCATAATCACTTATAGTACACATTGATAAACACAAGGCTATAATTCTGAGGGCTATAATTCAAATTGTACCAGCTTTCTCTTACTCTGCATTTTTAACCACAAATAATGTTCTTGGGAATGTCACAAGATATCAAGTCAGCAGCAGAGACTGACGTCCAAAACTGCCATAAAATGACGACACAGCAGGCCTCGATTGCCTCAAGAGATGAAAAACTGATAGCTTTATGCAGAGCATGTCTCCTTCGTCCTTCGTAACGGATTTCCTCGAGCCCGAGGCATCCTGTGTGAGATACTTGCAAATTAAATCAATTGAGCTGAGATTACCCATCTCCCGTTGTTTACATCGTCATTCCTGGGAGGATTGGCACTATAAATAACCCAAGTGACGACCACAAATCCAACATTAAAATTTTTGCAATTGATTTATTAAATTAGCGTTATGATAATGAAGTAACACGATATCAGAATTTTTATGGGGGAAGTGCACGAATTCAGTCCCCTTGGAAATGATGGTTTAATATTTCCTTGAACTTTTTTTACACTCTATTTTCACCAAAATTTGTGGTAAGAATAAAGAATAACTGTGTCCTTCTTACACAGTATTATTCCTACTAAGTAGTATCTACTTGTACAGTTTCTTGTTGCTGCCAATTATGACCCAATTCGAGGTATCTTTGGAACTCTCATGAGATCAATCGAAGATTGAGAGTTGCTCAGTTGTCATTAAATTTTTTTCCGTGACGTAATTCTTCTTATTTCATGCCATCCACTTGCCATTTGGAATCTTATGGAGCAATAAATCCTTCTGATAAAGAACACATGCAACATCCTCAAACCTAACAGAAGAGCTATTCTCTGAATGGCATCTCCTGGGCCGCAGTTCATTTCTACATCTCCACGACTGTCAATTACAAAAAAGAATTCGCCCTGTTTTCTCCAGCTTTGGAAAATCAATGGCGCTTGTGGATTGACTCACAGAGAAGCCATTTCAATGAAAAGTTAAGGAAATCACGTTGGAGTCATACACTGTTCTTCTGTGTGGTTACTAAATTACCAATTATCATTCAACAGATTTTGTCTTCTATCTCCATTCTTCCATTCCCTCAATCGGTGCAAGGCTAGAGAGGTCATCTAACAAGTGGCTTAACATTGTCAGGTGCTGCACCCATGGTCTTGTGGAGGAATATGGTCTAATGTGGTAGTGGTCAATTCCAGTACAGTGGAACCTCCTCTATCAGAACACCCTCTCTTCTCTATTAAGGACAATACTGGCAGTCTCGAGGTCAATTCTTTTAAATTTGACCTCGGTTATCAGGACACCTTTCTATTAGGGACAGCCTGTGTCAGTCTTGAGGGTATCCTTAATAGAGAGATTCCCATGAATTACAGCGCTTACGCTTCAATCAATCACTAATCATACTTTTCTTGCCATTTCCAGGGTGAGCGCCTGAGCCATGCAGTGGGCTGTGCTTTTGCCATTTGTCTTGAACGTAAACAGAAGAGAGATAAGGAATCGGGCGTGACGGTCACATACAGTGAGGATAGGACAAGTTTCACAAGGACAGGATCATTCCGACAAGCATCCATCACAGAGCGGCTGCAGGATCCACAGAGCGCCCTCGTAGCAGGTATTCAAAGTTAGCACAATTTTACATTTCGGGGAAAGAGTGCAGTTGTAGCAGAGTTAGTTTGGTTTTGCCTGGCTATTAACGGCAATGGTTCAAAAATGGGGCAATGGTGTGATAGTAGATGATGGTACTGTTAATCAGGAAGATCAAATTGCATCATGACGTCCATTCTGAACCATCAGAGTTACTTGGTTCGTTACCTCTCCTCATTTGTGTAACAGACTCCGGGATGGCGGAATGGATCCAAAGCTTGAGGGCAATATGCATGATGTCATGTTCTGAAAAGATTTTGGGTAAAGACAACTTTCATCCACTGCTGGCTTCACGAGGGTAGGAAGCTGAGAGGTCTTCTGGTTGTGACATTATCAGGAAGTATTGGTGGATTTCATCTGAGATGTTCTCAAAGGCATGTTCAAATATATCTTTATCAAATTACTCTGTAAAACTTGTACGTGTATTGAAAGATTTTTGTTTTGTAGGCCTGCCTTGAAACGTACCATCTTATTTCAGATCCTGTTCCACAGAGTCGACAAGAGAACCCGTTTGCGGTGGAAAGGCCGCACGCCACCCCCAACATGTTAGAACGCATGGGCTCGTTCCGTGGTTTCTCTAAACTAAACGAGTCTTCATCACCGTTCAAAAGACAGTTATCTCTACGTGTTAATGAACTACCATCAACGATTCAGCGACAGCAAAATATGGGCTACACGAATGAAGGAGATTCGTTACATCATACCAACGGTCCAGGTTTGTCCGGTTTGTGCATGTCTACGTCATCATTTCCATCTGTCGTAGCATAGCCTTTCCTCTACTTCTTGGTTTGAAGAGTTTGATCACGGAATAAAAAAAGTCAGGATTCTTTTGGAAGAGTGAAACCTGAAAAGGCATTCAATTTGAGAAAGGCACTTACCATTGCCAGCTGTGGAATTTCAAATACAGTCTAGCAAGGGCGATGAAATGGATAGTTCTGATATGTTTTGTGATCAAACTCTTTTCATGTTTTCTTGGGGGGGGGGGGGGAACAAGCATCATTGTCACATGTAACATCTTTCATCTTTATTGCTACATCTCTGGAAGATTTGACATTGACCAAAAGATCTGTTGGCTGTATTTTGAGTTAGCTTTTGTTGTTTCAGTTCGGGGGAGGGGTGGGGAGGTGCATGTGCAAAGTATTGTGCTGTAAATACTGGTTGATGCATGACAAAACCATGTCTTCAAGTGTGTTTTACTTGTTCTGTTGAAAAGAATCTGTTTTACATCTCATCCTTTCGAGATGACAGTGACCAAAGACGACACCAGAAGAAAACGAGTTGCCCTACTTGAGTTAGATTTTCTGCGTAACTTATCGACATGTCTTTGGAGATTAAGGATGTTCGCACCAATCCTATGCCCTGGGCCCAGTTGGTCAAGCCAAGCTTTGTCTCAAACACTGGTGTCAACTTAACTTGGCAAGTCTTAAGGGCTTAACTGAAGGAGTCAACGCCAAGTAAAGTTAATACCAGCGTTAGTGACAAAATTTGCTTTGAACAACTAGGCCATGGTTCTTTTTTATCATGACACGTTTTTAACACCGTCTGTCTTTGCCTTACAGCCAGTCCAATTGCGGAAGCGTCTCCGACGAAGGAAAATCAAGACTCAATAGCCGAGATGTGTGCTCAGTTATCATCAGGTCTTTCGGCGCTCTCTGGTGACGATCCTTTCAATCAAGTTCAAGCGAAAGGTCAAGTGAATATGAACCATGGCATGGGACCCGTGCCGGGAGCCACTCCACAAAGTAAGTTGGCCTATGGAGACATTGAAGATGATTTGAACTCTCCAATTGATGAGTGTGGCTGTTGTTAAGCCATCTGTAGACATGCGTACTGGCTGGTTTGAAGAGTCTAACTTGCCAAATTCGAGTCTCAAACTGACTTCAATGATGCCTTGCAGAGATAATCTCTTTCAGCCAAGCTTATGCCTTGGTATCACAAGAGATGCAACAGAATTTTAGCTTCAGAACATTGGTATCCATGGTTGAAAAGTTAACAGAATTTCATTGCTGTTAGTGTTTGCAATAATAGCGTTTGTTCTGATTTACAGGCGTTGGAGCGGCAGGCCAGCCTAACCCTTGGGGGAGCCCCAAGCAGCCAAACACAGCAGACTTCTGGCTTAACTCTCAAAATGTTGGAGGGAGTGGCGACGTATCGATGAATATGAACGTGACTAGGACGCCACCGGCAGCAACGGCTCAAATCCATCACCAACAGCAACCTGTGGCATACAACCAGCCGATGGACGCAGCCGCTCCCAACAGAGCACCACCACTCAGCCAAACTCGTAGTCATTCCATAGATACTGGTTCAATGCATGCGACCCAGCACGCGCAAAAGGCACCAACACTTAGGGAAATTTCCGAGCAAAATAAAACGCAGCGAAATTGGCAGAGTATGACGGGTCAGGGACCGGCAGCCACAGATCCTTTTGATGTAGCTTGGGCGGCCAAAGCGGGCGGGAAGCCTAAACCTGCACCACAGCCTACAAATCCGTTTGCCAACAATTCGCATCCAGTAAAGGCTTTTGAGGTTCAGTTATAACCCCGGCTACTCAGACACTAGTGAAGTGCGTGACATATCTTACTCTGATATTCAGGAATCTGATAACCCCCAAGGAACCATGAGTGGAATTTTTTTAAGTGACAAATTTTAGATATTTTATTGAGCTGAAACAAATGTTTTTATCTGGAGACTCATGTATATGACCTCTGAAAATGGTTCCGTTAGACCTAGACTGATTTTTATCGGTGTTCTTGGACACGAAGGCCTATTACCTTTACAAGGCTGTGGTGTGCGGTGCTAGCGGACCGAGAGTCCAAAGCAATGCGGTATTGAGGATCTAGCATTCATTTTATCGTCCAATGGAATAATACTGAACCAGACAATGGCCAGTTACGCGGTGTTCTATGTGATAGGCTGGCTGTTCAGTGACTCGAAGACTTCATGGATTTTTATTGTTTGTGTATATTGAGAATTTTCTCGTCCATTGACTCTGTGAAGTTGTCCTTTGATTGAAGTGTATTTCGAGTCAACATTGGAGTGGGTCACATTTCATAAAATACAACAGATTTTAAAGATGTTGAATGTAATCATTCAAGCTTCTACTTGAAATACTATCAGTTCTGTGTCTCCAGAGTCAAAGTTAAATAGGTTACTGCACATTGTGTGAAGGCTCGGCTAAGGGCCTGGATGCCAAACTGAACGGTGATGACTTGGGTGTGTCACAGCTTTTACACTACATGTTCAGCAGCCTGCTCTAATATTGACTCATGATTCTACTCAAAATTGCCATTAAAAGAGAGGAGTGTTTGCTTTAGGTAATGCACAAATGTACAATGACCTCCTCTAACCTTGAAATATTGCTCTATGGAGGATGATGTTTATAGTGCGCTGCTCTGCATAAGTGTATATTAATAGAAGGTGGTGACCTACTTGGATGTTGACTCGAGATAAAATATGTATGTGACCCTCCTTTACAAAACCAATCACTTGTTCCAGATCTTCATATTGAAGAAAATGGCTGGGAAAAGGTGTTCAAAGTTAACTATTTCCCATTGAATGTCAACCAGAAAAGTATGTGTAACTTCTGAAATCGGTCTGATTTTTGCATAACGAGGGGCTTTGCTTGCTCTTCCTTGCTTAAAAATCAGTTGAAAATACTCAGAATGCGGCTTATGACTGGTTTTGTGTTGGAGGGTCACATATTAGAGTCGATTTTGCTCAAGTTTGCTTAAGTCCTGATACTTTTTCTAGGACACTGCATATCAAAGTACAGTAATTGAATAGTTAGCAAACTTGAGATACAACGGGTCTTGGCTATTTGTGTCCATATTGTTAAAAAGGTTATACATGTATTAAAGATAATTGGTTTTAGCCGCTGTCATCCAATTTAACCCTTTGGTGTTTACCTGCTTTGGCCCTGGAGAAATGATTTTTAACTTCACCCTTTATCCTGTCTAACAGTAATGTCAATACTGGGTTATGTTTTAGCATCATGAAGCCTATCACCTCACACAAATGTTAGATACTGAGTAACTGGGTAAAGTTTAGAAATGGCAGCACTGAAGTCCCAAAATATAGAATACTAATTCCTGTGCTTTAGATCAGCAATATCTGAACCGATCATGGGGCACTTTTTTGCAGTAATCGTGCTCAACTGGGCAACTGGGTTACTCGATAGGATGGATTTGTAGTATTCATAGTATTGTGCGTTAAAATCAGCAATTGATCGGCCATGATTTCAGCATTTTATATAAAAATCAGTAGCGTAAAATTCTGCTTTAATAATGATAATAATTATTTTTGAATGATTATTTTATAAGCATCCTTGTGTTTCGTGTATTCATGATAGAGACACATAGACATGAATGTATGTGTTTGCTGGTTTAACCTTTCTGTCCGGCCCAATTTACTTCTATAGGCGCTTGTTAATGCTCCAGAAGAGCCCATTATGGGATGTGGGAACATATTGGGTAAGAGCAGTGAACACAGGCGACTAAATCAAGAATGGCAGTCACGGGAACAGAAAATTTCTTTTTGAGTTTGACCAATTAGCAGTGCAGAGTTTTTACTGCTACAATCAGTCGCCTGTATGCGCCAAACTCAGGATGCCATGAGGTCAATGTGTATACGTATATAGATGTAATATATAAAGGGCTATGTGGACCAGTTTCTTTGGTGCGAGTACATTGTATTGCAAGGTGACTTGATCACGTTATACATGTATAATACAGTTTGGAGAAAAATGTACTGCAGATTGAAGTGAACTTTGATGAAATGGATTTTGTTTACTCAGTTTTATGATGTCTCGGTTCAAATCTGTGAAAAGGCTTGCTTCTTGTTCCTGTGAATTACAGCAAAGTGAAGGAATATTTTTGTTTTAAATGAATTTGACATTTTGCTTTTTATACCAGTTTATTTTTACAGAACAGGATTATGAGTTCAGAATGTCCTGCTGTTGGTTTGAAGGAACTAAGAGTTTTATCCTTTTTTGTTAGGAATGATTTTACTCTTGGTCTCAAGTGAAGTTTGGGATAGGTATGTTAGATATCACACTTAAGATGCTTTTCATGATGTTATTGTGGCTTGACATCAGGAATGACGTTGGGCCACAACCAAAAAAAGTGTGACTTGTGACATCTGGTGGAAATCTCCCAACACCACAAGCAATACAGGCTCTTTTGAGACTCTAGCGTCTGTCCTGATGTAGTCCGTCATTGCACCATGATAAACATCTATAGTGAACTAGTATTCTGAAGGTCAACTCTAATATTGGTTCGAGATGTAGTTCATCTTATTCTTATTCTTATAAAAATCTGATCATTCCATATTTTAGCAATACTCTGCAAGTGTCTTGAGATTTGATGTGAGCTAATAATATCAAGAATCCATAAAGACCACTCTTTGTTTAATTCTTGATGATATTGGTTGTGTTGAAAGTATCTGTCTGCTTTGTGTCCTATTTATCCACATGAACTGTTTGTTGAAAGTTGAAACAGTTGTAACAACAACCAAATTTGAAGGAATATTGAATTCAGCCTAACAACTATGGTATTTGTCCCCAAATGCTCCAAATCATGGTGCTTGCAGACATATACATTTTTCATCACCTTTAAAATTATTTAGTTTATTTCATATGACCATAGAGATTGGTGCATTGTAGCCTGTATTAAACAGTTATTGCCTATATTGCTTCGAGTTGGTGGTCTAGAAGTTGTAAATCACCTGCCTCTTCCACTTGGCCTAAGGTTCAGGGGCGGATCCAAGATGGGGAGAAAGTGGGGGCATCTGGACCCTCAATTTTCAGAACATTTTGGTAAAATTCAATTAAGATTTCACAAGTTCAAAGTATTTGACCCCTTCCTTTTTGTGTAACTCCGCGGTACAGATTGCCCTATAGTCTGGTATTTATCTTTTTCATGGTCAGGGTTGCATATCTAATCTTAGGAATGATTCTGGTTCACTGCCAGGAAGACCACCAGCTGTGGTTTGTAAATAAAGCTGTAAGGAATGTAAATTTGGCCATAAAATAGTAACTTGTAATAATATTAATCCTTATGATAATAGCTTCATCTATAATAAATTGATTCAAATCACTTTGTGTGTTCTTTTGCATCTTTCTTTTCTGTGGTCGAGCTGCTTTTCACAGGAAATTCCTTTGGTTCTCAGTTTTGATCTTTACACTCCAGAGTATGAAGACAGAAGCTGGTATAAAGACGGATGTGCTCCCCTGCAGTATTGGGGAAAAGTTTGTGAAGTGTCGCCAGACTGCCAGGCAGACTTGGCTTATTAGACACCCTTCACTTTCACTTCTAAACTGTCTCTTACTGCCAGGCACCAAGCAAGAAGGCAATTTGTACCCTCGTAACAAGCTGGCAGCTAACTGACCAGCCTCATCAGAACGAGCTACCACTTCTCAAACCTTCAAGCTCTCTGATGCAAGGTAGATGCCTGAGCCACTAGACAATCTGGATTTGTGTACTCCTTTGGTTCGTGGACAGATTATTTTGCATGGCTACAGAAAGCGATAGCCCAGAGTACAGAAGATAGTCCAGGGTAGAATTTTTTGCTCCATGGCCTATCTTCAGGGGTTTCAATTTCCTTCCACACTGAATGGAGGGGTAAGGTACCGCCAATCCATTCATCAGGTCTAGTTGCCTACCATATGAGACTAATTTGTGCAGGCTTGGATGAACAAGCCACAGGACTTATGGCCACAGGGAGTGACAGTGAAGACGATTTAAGCAGTGGAGAACTGCCAAGGAGCTGCAGGCAAACAGCAGCAGAAGAAAAGAGAGGAAAGAAAATCAAAATATACATTCAAATGATCATATTTATTTCTGAAGAAAATTTCAACATATCATACATTAGAGTAGCACCACTTGTCTAACTTCTGCCATTAAATTTGTTCAAAGATTTGCCATCGCCTTCTTTTGGCGTTCCGGGCCAACTAATGGTACATCTCGCTCATCCCAGAGGGTGACACCGTCACATAAACAAATCTTCTTTGGGTTCTGGAACAGTCCTGATGACCTTGCTATGATGCCGCATGCAACTCTACAAAAAGAAAAAGAGCTGAAGAAATAGTGAGTGAATGTACAGTACTGTACAATTACATAACATGAACAATGTATGTGGTGAAAGAAAAAACTGAGACTGGCCAGTACAGCCTAACACAGAAGCAATGTTGTACAATGGTTTGTAGTGACACCTGTTGGCCATCCAGTGAACCGTTCAAATCATGCCGCCTGCTGGTGCTACCTTTCTAGTATTTTTCTTCCATTATTCTTACCTGCAGTCCTCCTTTTTGCCAAAGTTGTCCGTATTTTTCATCAACCTTTTGTCGTCTTTGGAATGTATGACCAGTGATCGTCCGATCATTTCCCACACCTTCACGTTCTTGTTCTCCCATCTGAATGTGGCCCGTCCATCTTTCCCGGTAGTGACCATACCAAGGTTACCAATAACCTAGGAATAGAAAAGATCAAAAGCTTCAGCATCATATCACAATCAGAATGTGGCTATCAAGACCCTTGTGAAAATCTCAATAGGTTATCAGCCTAAACACTGTTACCAGACTGTGGGTCGGCTTCAATGAAGACTTGATGGATATAGAAACACTGAGGGTCTTTGTTTGGAAACGAGGGTCTGGGTTTCCTTATATCATTAACAAAAAATTAGAGGTCAATTCTAATCCTAGAGTTTATCTCTCCCTGTTAGTTTTAAATAACTCACCTGTCCATTTGAATCTTGCAATACATCCCCACAGCTAAAATTGAAAATGTGGATGCATCATTCCATGATTGTCAATGTCTACTCTTGCGAACGCTCAAAGTAAGGAATTTCTCGACATTAACTTGTGACCTAAGAACAAATGACTAACTTTGTGAGTAAAAATAGGGAGCATGATGCTGACATTTATCTTCTAAAAATCTTTTATATGCCTTAGGCCACTCACCTCTCACAGCCTTCAGACATGTCCCCCAACTCATGGACAAAGACTCCATGTTCCCCTGGTAGGAGTCCATCAATAGTTCCCTCAAATAAACACGTGTCTTCATTCAACTGGACTATCCTGGTCATGCCGGTCACAGGGGTGTCCTTTCGATCCATGATGGAAACTGCCGCTCCAAGGCTCTGTCCTGAAATGGTACAAATATCAAACAAGTTTTCAAATTATTCAACAAGCCAAAAAGGTACACATATAAGTTTAAGTTCCCGCTTCCATTGCTTCACACTGGTGACCTCTGTACCTACCAAGGGTGTTGCCCATTCCTTTCAGGACAGCGCGACGACCTGTTGTCTCCATGATGTCTTGTATGACCTGTGATGGGAGACTTGTCTCAACCACAACCGTCTCAGTTGGAAGATCAATACTGAAGGACTGTATGCCTAAAGGGAGAGAGATTAAGATGACACAAATACTGCTACTTAAATACATGGCTTGCATAAACTTTTGCTAGTACTAATGAAGGAAAAGTCTTTCAATGAATATTTTTACTTGTTGAAGGAACTGAAATAGAGGTAAAAGTTTTTACAAGGAAACTCCTCAAGTGTGATATGGATGTCCGTTGGAAGCATAAAATCTCTGGCAGGTCTAGTATAGTGGTACCAAATAGCCAATCAGTATATTCACCATCTTGTCCTTCCAGGCTGTTCCTTATTGCAGTCACACAACTCTGGCATGTCATCTGAACATTGTACTCAATCTGAAAATGTGAAATATACTATAGATAATAAAATGATCATAGTTTTTTCATGAATTAGGTGAAATCTGACTTTCAATTTAAAAGACAGTGCTCAGTCAGTAAAGATGTGTAAAGATAGCAGGCAGGTCTAAAAGAATTTACTCCTATATACCAATTACATGATCATCAACAATGTAACCACCTTCGAACTATGTAGCATGTAGATGTACGACATGAAGATGTGTGACATGTATGTTTGTCATGCATTGCAATGCATGCACAGCCACAGCAGAAGTCATCTTTTCGGTTTTCTGAACATTCAGCTATATCTTAAGAATGTCACACATGAAACATTCCCGAATTTTAAAGTTGAATAACTAATTCATCAATTACATCCTTTTTCAGCAAAGATAAATGATGGTAAAATGTCCTTTTTGGATAAAAACAAAATTTTTTTGACAAAATACCTTTGCCATGGGCGCTGCCATCTTGCTTTTTTTCCTTGGGCCCAGGTGAAAGATTGAAATGATGTGCACGAGCTCCTGTACATTGTTGTGTATCTATCTCTTAGGTCCAAGGTTAACAGTGTTTAAAGGGCAAGGCCAAGGAAGGTCGTTGAAGATCAGGTCGATCGATTGAAGGTAAATTGGACTGATTTCTAGCTTAAAAACATGGTTAATATTTGATACCACATCTATATCATACGTGTGAATGTAGTGGGAATTACATTACGTTAATGAATTGGATGTTTTTGTTGCATTCGGTGTTCAAAACGTCAAAAACTCCATCCCTTTAAGTTTCATCCTTCTATCTCCTGACCTTAACAAGTTGTCCTTCCTCCTGTGCACCCAACCAGCACATGCAGTAGGCCAGAGATGATACCAGGTCATGCATGCATTGATCTGCTGCATGTCTGATACAACAATTTGCGCTGACTGTAGACTTTTGACTGTGAGTGATGGTATGATGCTGTAGCCGGTGTAGGTTCTCTGCGGGGTGGCCGGGGGGGGGGGGGGCACTTCTCCTATTCCTATCTATCTGGGTATGCTTCATCGGTGTCCCAGTTTCAGCCCACAAGTCAACAAGGCAAAGGGTGGTGATTTACAATCCCCGATCAGAAACGATATCGTCTGATCGATTCTAGGACAAATCCATTGAATAACAGCACTTATATCATCAAATTGATAACCTTTTTGCGGGCCGCGATCGGGGATTGTAAAGTTGTTCCATTAAAAAATTGATGTTAACCCAATATTTTGCATACTTACATATCTTGTTAAAAATATTGGGACATGTAAGACCAAGAGTAAGACCAAGCTGAGTTTATAGTTCAAGAAGGTATAAGAGTTATCAGAAGTCATTGGATCTTCACTTGACTTCAGACTTTGTGAACGAACCCATCAATTACATTTGTCCCCTAAATTGGACTCTGTATTGATAAAGTACTAGATAAGGACATTGATAATGACCTTCAATTAATGTTGAGGTCATTATTTAATGTGCGATCAGATTACATACCAGTTGCTCTCCACTTAGGTCAGTGCTGAGGATTTGTAAAAGTGCATTGAGCCTGTCGACCACTTTTGTCCCATAGGCCTGGATTGAATTGAACTCTAAAAACTAAATGATAATGACCTTCCCTAGATAATTACCCTTATTTACTCAGCAGATAAAGTAAAACAGTCACCTGTGTGTTCAATGTTGGGGTCTGCCACAGAAACGAGGGATTATTGTTCTGTATCATATTTATCTTGAACTTTATGTAGGGTCAATGGTGGTGATTCATTTGTACAGGTTTAGACAGGTGCACTTTTGGATGTATTTTGATACATAACCTTTTCAAAATTGCCCAATAGTTCTGACTGTACTATAGTTTTAGACATACCTTATTTTACATTTACAAGGTCAGTTCACTGGTATACAGCCAACTGCTGTCGAATAGTTCAAAAGGATATCACATCTGCCATCTTGATTTCTCTAACAAATCGATTACATTGTAAATACACAAATATTACTGCTTCAAAGTAGGATACATTTTGGAATATCCCATGATTATCTTAGTGCTAATCTATCTGTAATCTGCAACCTAAAAAAATGTGTTCTATTTCTTTACTGCAGGATTAGCAAATTTGTGACCTGCACAAATTGCACCATGCTGCGGCTTCAATCCAGGGCCACCCAGCTCAGGGCTGTTGCCAGCCAACTGCCAGTCTTTGGCACTCTCACCAAGTCCAACCCTGGCTACCGGCTACCCCAGGCGTTCCAGACATGCCTCCGATGCACGGATGCGGCACAACTTCAACAGACATCCCAAAAGGAGATCAAGAAACTAATGGTGGCAAACAGGGGTAAGAATCCATTGATGAAATGTTATCATAGTCAGTCACCTTGACTCCCCCTCCACCCCCAAGTAACCCCTTGGGAGGGGGGTACATGTTTTACATTGACTGTTGCCTTTATCTTTCATTCAGTTTCATGTGTGTCGGTGTAAGTTAAAATGTTGTAAAGAAAGATTGATTTGGTTTTCAGGGGAGATTGCTATTCGTGTGTTTCGAGCATGTACAGAGATGAACATCAGGACAGTTGCCATCTATTCTGAACAGGACATGATGCAGATGCACAGACAGAAAGCTGATGAATCATACCTGATAGGCAAGGGTCTGCCACCGGTCGCAGCTTATCTCAACATACCAGAAATCATAAATATCGCTAAAGTAAGTCTTGGTTTGGTGCTGAGGGGCCACTCATCAAAGGCCTGAAAATGTGTTGCCCAAGAAGCATTGTCTTAAAAGACAGCAATA
Organism: Lineus longissimus; assembly: GCF_910592395.1. Lineage (NCBI taxonomy): Eukaryota > Metazoa > Nemertea > Pilidiophora > Heteronemertea > Lineidae > Lineus > Lineus longissimus. Next base: position 4,715,038 of record NC_088310.1, read on the forward strand.
CTTTCCCTCTGAAGTTGCTAAATGTAGTATTAGACTACATGGATGTGGATGAAGAGGATGTTAGGTTGAAACTCACAATCAAACATTTTTATCATCTGCAACTAAAAATAAAGATATCTAAATCCTTTCTTTGCAGGAGAATAACATCGATGCCATTCACCCAGGTTATGGGTTCTTGTCTGAGCGGTCAGACTTTGCCCAGGCGTGCCAGGATGCAGATATCGCATTTGTTGGCCCATCGCCTGAAGTTGTGGCCCGGATGGGAGACAAGGTTGAGGCCAGGATAGCTGCTATTGAAGCTGGTGTCCAGGTTGTGCCGGGAACGCCAGGCCCAGTCCATGAGGCCTCTGAAGCTGTGGATTTCTGTCAACAGTATGGTCTTCCAGTTATGTTGAAAGCGGCCTATGGTGGCGGGGGGCGTGGAATGAGGGTGGTGAGAGAAATAGAAGATGTGGAACAACAGTTTAATCTGGCATCTTCAGAGGCTTTAGCGGCTTTCGGCAATGGTTCCATGTTTATTGAGAAGTTTATCGAGCGCCCCAGACATATTGAGGTGCAGATTCTTGGTAAGTTAGGATTTGAAACACGCCAGACTTTGATATCATCATTTGCTGTAGGTTTTAAAACATAGTATTTTGATTCTTCTTTCAAACCTGGTATATGCCCTATGCAGGAATATAGACACAAAAAGAAGCTTGTTTTAGCTGAGAACTAATGAAATTGTGCATGGAAAATAACCTGTCTCCTCAAAATATTCTTGGCTTAACTTTTTACGGTCTAGGTGCAGCAATTTCTTTTTGTCTCCAGGTGATTCCAAGGGCAATGTCATCCATCTGTACGAGCGTGATTGCTCCGTTCAAAGACGTCACCAAAAACTTGTTGAGATCGCACCTGCACCGATGCTGCCTCCCGGCATCCAGGAAAAGCTTACTGCAGATGCTGTAAGACTGGCCAAACATGTCGGTTACAAGAACGCTGGCACGGTTGAATTCTTGTTGGACGAACATGGCAATTATTACTTCATCGAGGTGAATGCGAGGTTGCAGGTGGAACACACGGTCACTGAGGAAGTCACAGGGTAAGTGCTACGATATGTAGAGAAAAAATCTAACTGTTGTTGAGTGCCAACTTGATTGCCTGACTATTTCCGCCAGTTATTTATTCATCAGGTTGGTCTTTGTCATATTCAATCAATGCCTTCTTTCAGTGTTGATCTGGTACAGGCACAGGTCCGTATCGCCGAAGGTAAAACTTTGGAAGAGTTGCACTTGAATCAAGAAGACGTTGGTCTGCAGGGGTGTGCCATCCAATGCCGTATTACCACTGAGGATCCATCTCTCAATTTCCAGCCAGATACCGGCAGAATTGAGGTAGGTGATTTATTCCCCATTCACAAGTTTTTAGATCACCTTATGCCAAGTTCTCTAAGATTTTCCAGAATCAATTAACTCCTATCGTTGGCACTTTTGTATGACACCTATGTAATCAGATCAATAATCCTCACTGTTCCTCTTCACCAGGTGTTCCGTAGTGGAGAAGGCATGGGTATCCGTATTGACAGTGCCTCGGCCTTCGCTGGTGCTAGTATATCACCATATTACGACTCTCTCCTCGTCAAGATTATCGCCCATGCCCGGAATCACAAGCACGCCTGCTCTAAAATGTTGAGGGCATTGAAAGAGTTCAGGATTAGGGGAGTCAAGGTAAGAGATCTCCAACTTGATAATTTAAGGCATAATCCACCGAGAGATGGCTTTCAACACGTTTTATAGCACCAACCCACGAGGTTATCATGTCACCAAAACCTCTGTGGTCAAAACCAGGGTACTACACAATTCATTATAAATATGAAACATTGTAACTAAGGTGTTCTAGAATGTTTATCAGAACAAAAGCCCCTCTTCCTTATAGACCAATGTGCCATTCCTCCTCAATGTTGTCGAACATGACAAGATTCGCTCCGGAATCGTCGATACGTACTTCATAGACGAGAATCCTCAACTATTCAAATTCGCCCCCAGCCTCAACCGAGGTCAGAAGCTGCTGAAGTATTTGGGTGAGATTATGGTCAATGGGCCGCTCACACCACTTGGAACTGACCTCAAGCCATCAGAGGCTGTGCCCAAGTGCCCACCTGTACCATTCAGTAAGTATTTGGAGAATCCTTTGTAATTTTTACCAGCTTCGTAACCCTTTTGGATTTTTGCAAGGTATGGAGTCCATGATAGGCTCCTGTTCACCTATGTGGGATCTCTTATTTACCCTGGCATAGACACTCGGGATAAGCCACCACAGCTTTTAGTCTCATCAGGCTGACTCCTGAATACATTGCTGTTGTTGAGTAACAAACAATTTTGTCGCTGAATTTGCTTTGTAAGGAATCCTTCTTGAGCTATACTAGTTATCCTGCCTCAAAGTGCTTCGAGCTTCACTGAAAATGAAAGTTAAGCCTCTTGCATTGATTGCCTGTGACATGTGTCAGCCATGTCTCTTTGATGAATCGGCAAAGTTATTTATGCTTTCCTTACTGCTTCAACAGAAGATAAAACAGGGCGCCCTTTGAGTCATCATAGAGATGACAGTAGGATACATGCTTTTTTGGGCCTGTGGGTCTTCAATGATAATCTCATGCTAACTTGCTTTGGGCATGACAATGATGGTGTTCTCAATTTGTCAGGTCGTAACTTTGCATCAAGGTTTTGGCATTAACTTAGCTCAAGTTATTGGTATTGGTGATGAGATTTCAATTTTTAGTTCTTCTTGGCTGAAATCATTCTGTGGAAAGGCAAAGTGTACGAATGTGGTTAAAAAGTATCTCGGTCAGACAGTAAGCGGCAGAGTATAAATCGATATTAATGTTAGGATATCTATGCTTTTAAAATAGTATTTCTGCATGAAACGATCCACTTTTGAAGATTTTTTATTGTTTTTTATGTGTATTATTCATTTGACTGGTGTTTGTTTTTAAATCATAGGAACAACAGGACAATACGGTGAGAGATATGATATAACATCATCGGGAATTTAAAAATCATCGTCTTTCGTGTATATGACATTAACCCTTTGAGCTGGTCTGCGCAAAATTGTTTTTATCAGATACAATTTTCAGAAAACAGGTTGGGACTTAGTAGGTGGTGACAGTGTTACTGACCCTAGAACTGGTAAAAATTTACTAACCACCAGAAAAGAAACGCACCTTATGACTGTTTCTACTTAAGCCTTTTTTTCGCTTTGGTCACCAACGCAAATGAAAATATACTTGGCTGCAGTGAGTGTTTGGTATAAATTCAAATTACCTGCTGAATTACCAAGTGGATCTGAGTAGATTTTCTGCGCCTGCGACCGAAGGCTCTGGTAATCTCAGTCTGAACACTGGTGGTGGAGGTTGTGCTTCATATGCTGCAGTATTATCTAAAATGTATATACATGTATTCAGAAAGTGATAGGATTGTGTGTCCAACTGGCACACGTAATTAATTTGCTTCGAATAATGTTTTTCAATGAACTATGCTCATTGGGTTTACAATCTAGACACATGCTTGAATAAGCGCTTTCAGTTCTTCTTGAATGTTTGATAGCAATTTAAGCTTTGTATGCGTTAGAGTAGTTTCATTTGGTCAATCTTAAAGATTTTATTCAAACCAAAAAATGGGCATGAGAGGAGGCCCTTTGATACATGCAAAATAGCAATTGAGTTATGTTAGAATGTGGTATATTTCAAGTGATGTGGTGTTGGCAATATTGCTTTGCATGGCAAGTCAGTATTGGGTGTTATTCATTGCAAGTTCTCACTTTGAAACCCCTCAGCCCTGTGAATTAGTGATTCCGAACTAAGATTCGTCCAGAACTGACCTCTGATATTAATTATCACTGTATGTAGTTATATTCATTTATCATTCCTCTTTGAATTACCCTGGTATTGTTTTGTTAACATTGTTTTTCCATCCTCCTTTCACTGCATGTATATTGAACATCCCTTTTGAATGTTTGTATGCAAAATGCTGAAGTTTACATATGTAGTTCAACTTTTACATTATATATGTAAATTAAATTTGATTGTACATGTTTATACAGATCGCACAGCTGGGAATAAGCAAGTACTGTGACAACAAGGATTTCAACAAGGAGTTGTTTAGAGGGTACATGTATGAGTTTTATGGATGGGGAGCAAAAAAAAATTTTCGAAAAAGTTTTAGAATTGCAAAACTGTATGTTTGCTCAATTTTCTTAGGGTGCCCGTACTTCTTTGATTGTGAAAATGGTCATGTTTATTTACTTCCTCCGTCTCTATCTTCCAGGTAATCTTGTGCCAAAAGGATTCAAGGATGTATTGAACAAGAACGGCCCTAAGGCGTTTGCCAAGGCTGTTCGTGACCACAAGGGCCTCCTGTTGATGGATACCACCTTCAGAGACGCACATCAGTCCCTGCTTGCCACCCGCGTACGAACCAAAGATCTCATGACGATATCGCCCTTTGTTGCCAACAGTTTCAGAAATTTGTACAGTGTGGAGAATTGGGGAGGTAAGAAGTAAGAAGAGGGGAATCCATACAAACAAAGGGTTGTCACTTGGGCACCGGGTAAAAAAACTGTGGTGAAAAAGTCTAGAAGCCTCTTCAATAAATGCATTACAAAGATCATATGAAAATAGGATTCGGGATCAATTTTGAGAGATTTACTGCCCATAGAAAGTCAATTTTGTGTCTAATTAGGTTTCCAATTATATTGTTTTGTATTACTCTTAATTGTAAAATTAAAACATTCTATAATTTCAGGTGCTACATTTGATGTGGCCATGCGATTTTTACACGAGTGTCCATGGGAACGTCTCCGGGACCTTAGACAAAAAATACCCAACATCCCCTTCCAGATGTTACTCAGAGGCTCGAATACAGTTGGCTACACCAACTACCCAGATAATGTTGTCTTCAAGTAAGTTATGTAACCCTTTGTTACAAACATCATTGAAAAATGGCAGCACTATGACTGCATTCTGTATAATGAGTTATCCTATAGCTGTCTGATCGAAAACGTTTGCAAAAGGAAGCAGTCGAAATTTAAGGACGTACATATTACCAGATACCTTTCAAATGAACATACTTACATTTACATTTCAAATGGGTTGACCACTCTTTTCAGATTCTGTGACCTTGCCGTGAAATATGGTATGGACGTGTTCAGAATCTTTGATTGTCTCAACTATATTCCAAACATCGTGATCGGTATGGAGGCAGCTGGACAGGCAGGTAGGTGCCTATAGATCCCGTCTTTTAATTGGAAACAGCGTTTACCTTCTAAATATGTTCTGATCAGCCCAAACTGTTATACTACATTACAGTAAAAAGAGGATATCACAAATAATTATCATTTTCTCTTCACACATGGCTCCAACAAGTGTCACAGTCTTCACAAGGGTTATACTGCCCTCCACAGTAAACTAATAAGTAATTTCCCCTCTACTAGGTGGTGTTGTCGAGGCCTGCATCTCCTACTCTGGCGACGTCTCTAACCCAAACCTGACGAAATATACCTTGGACTATTACCTCGACCTGGCCACGGAGCTCGTCAAAGCGGGAACTCATGTTCTTTGCATTAAGGTGAGTTCCTGTAAATAACAGGGTGTTCAAAATTCACAAATGAAAGACCTTACGGTATAAGACAGCTGAAAAGAAACGAATGTCGCTCAGATGTTCTCGCTTGTCTTCTTTAGGATATGGCAGGTGTATTGAAACCCAGGGCAGCCACTATGCTGATCGGAGCATTGCGCGAGAAGTTCCCCGATATCCCCATCCATGTCCACACGCACGATACCGCCGGAGCTGGTGTCGCCGCCATGTTGGCCGCGGCTGAAGCTGGAGCAGACGTCGTTGATGTCGCTGTCGATTCCATGTCCGGTATGACGTCGCAGCCAAGTATGGGTGCTATCGTTGCGGCACTGAAAGGCACTGAACTCGACACAGGTATATAAAGCTACTTATTTCCAAATCACTGTGCCATAATTGTCATCGAATGGAAACTGTAGTAATCACCAAGGAAGTACTACTGAAGAAGAAGAGGACAAGTGATAGATCCTTTGTGTCCGTCTGCTCACTTTCTGTTCATGCAGCATCTCTAAAGCTACCCTGTCTACTTGGTAAATGACATAAAAGATGCCATCGTTTTGTTTTTCCCAGGTATTGACCTCCAGCATGTCTTTGACTACTCCGCTTACTGGGAGCAGACTCGCGGTCTCTACGCCCCGTTTGAATGCACCGCCACCATGAAGAGCGGTAACGCTGATGTTTATGAGAACGAGATCCCAGGCGGCCAGTATACAAACCTGCAGTTCCAGGCGTTCAGCTTGGGTCTTGCTGAACAGTTTCAAGAGGTGAAGAAGATGTACTCTGTGGCCAACCAGCTGTTGGGAGATTTAGTCAAGGTGAGGCATGGCAGGCATTATGATGAGACTGTGGTTGAAAGTTTCAAACATTCTTTTCTGTAAAAGAGGGGAATGAAAATATTGATAACCTTACCACTAAAAATGAAATGACAATGTTAATATTAATTGCTATGAGGTCAAATCATCTTTTCTATTCAGGTGACGCCATCATCAAAGATCGTTGGTGACCTTGCCCAGTTCATGGTCCAGAATAAGCTAACTGCCAACATGGTTGAAGACAGGGCTGAGGAGCTGTCTTTCCCCTTGTCTGTCATTGAGTTCATGCAGGGACAGCTTGGAGAACCCTATGGGGGATATCCAGAACCACTGAGGACCAAGGTGAGAAAATTTATGATTTTGTAACCAGACATTAGGTTGGATACCTTTCTCTTCAAGGCTGTGAGTGTGATCATTGTAGTTTTCCGTCTTGTGTTGCTGCAGTTCATGTTCTGTTCATTCTATGAACATGTTTATTCCATGTGACAGACTCGAGGTCATCAGCAGAGTTGGTTGAAGGGTTCTACCTTCAAAGAGTCATATGGGAGATCAGTAACACTTGATCTCTCTGCCACGGGTTCATTTCCTCAAAGGAAGACTTCTTGGTGTTAACTTAACTTCAGACTATCTGCATGATGGTCAGTTGAATGAAGAGTGTCAAATCACAGAACTTTCGGTGCTGGTGCTCATATAACTAATTTGTAACTCTTCATTCCTCCAGATGTTAAAGGGTTTGAAACCCGTTAAAGGTCGCCCTGGTGCCTCCTTACCGCCATTGGACTTCGAGAAAATCCGCCAAAAACTGGAGGAGCAATTTGGCCTCATCGTGCAGGAGAAAGATGTAATGAGTGCTGCCATCTATCCCAAGGTTTTAGAGGAGTACCTCACTTTCAGACAGCAGTACGGTCCCGTGGAGAAATTCCCCACCAGGCTGTTCCTGACTGGACCCAAGATTGCGGAGGAATTTGAGGTGCGTAGTAATCAGTATTGCACATTATTTAACACACAATGGGCAGCATCGCAGAGAAAACTTGTCCGCATTTAGATCTACCTTACAAAATAAGTTTTTCAGGTGCCAAATCTTTTATGTTTGACCCTAAAGGGGTGCTACACGCCTATTGCATGACTGATAATGTTACTCTCTATCCTCAGGTTGAGATTGAGAAGGGCAAGATCCTTCACATCAAGGTCTTGGCTGTAGCAGAGATGCTCAACTCCCAAGGCCAGAGGGAGGTGTTCTTTGAGCTGAATGGACAGGTCAGGTCCGTCTTCATCAACGACAAGGAAGCTATGAAGGTAGGAATGAAAACTTGAAACCTACATTTTGGAGAGCAGATTAGTTTCTCGATTTTGGGCAAAATAACCGCAAAGGGACAAAACGCTTTTTGTACTTTGTGCTTTTTCTGCATGACGACTCCGGCCCACCTCAAGTTGATCAAAAATACCAACACATGAATCAAAAGTGAAGCTAGAGCACTGCATTATTCATGGTGAATTCAAGGTAAGATTGTATTCTCTGCATGAAATGAAAGGCATGTGTCATGCGGGTGATAACCTTAAACAAACTTGGCTTGTGTCGAATTTCTTTAATGTACCTTTATTTTGTCATTTCAGGAGATGCACTTTCACCCCAAGGCCTTGTTGGGCGTTAAGGGCTCCATTGGTGCTCCGATGCCTGGCTCCGTCGTCGCCATCAAGGTGAAAGAGGGCGACACCGTCACGAAGGGCGAGGCGCTGTGTGTACTGAGTGCCATGAAGATGGAGATGTTGGTGAATGCCCCAACAGGCGGCGTGGTGTCAAAGATTCATATAAACAAGGGGATGAAAATGGAGGGCGATGATTTACTGATGGACATTGAAACAACGGAGGCAGAAACGTAATCAGTGATCAGTCATTGTTTACTTAATTACATCTTGAAATTCTAAATATTTGTGATTGTTATCTCTAAAAGCAGCAGTGTCTATACTGCTGCTCATCGTGACCAGTTCTAATGTTTTCAAAGGGGGAACTATTCATACAACCAAGATATAAAACATTCAATTGGCCCACCGTAAATATTGCAGCAAATGGCCAACAATCGGTCGAAAGTTAAAGAGGATGATGACGATGAAATATTGTGATTCAGTTTTGTTAAACATCAAGCAATAACATCCGAGGAACATCAATAGGTTTAGAGAATCTGTGTGCTAAATAGCGATTGATTGTTGTTTAGTTTTAATCATGTTACAATGATATGGTAATTTGTGGACTGTTTGTTTTAGCTCCTTCCCTTTTCATTAGGACTGAAGGTGGTTGCAAGTCCTAACTTAAGGTAGAATAGAACTCATTATTGGTCATATTGATTTTTGTGCAGCTGGTCAATAACAGCTAAGCTGTGTCGTACATATATATCAAGCAAAAACCAAGATGGTTGTGGTTTGTTGTTAGAAGCAAAAACCAAAATACCTGAGGATACCAGCTGAGAGACATGGGAACCCATGCTCTTGTAGTAAATTATTTCGTTTTCCATGCACTTGTCAAGCTTTTAGAATATTCGTAATAATCTTTAGACAAGTACATTGTATTGTATTGCATTCCAACAAATTAGATTGTGTTTATGTCAGAATACTTAATGGATATTATAATGCATTTCACATACACGTTAATAGGTGTGCAGCTAAACCATGTTATTGTGTTTGTGAATGTTGTAATTTTTCCACTGCAGTATCTTAAGTGTTGTGGCAATGATTTACCTCAGGGTATATTCATATCTGGTCCAGCAAGACCTGGTAAAACATGAATAAGATTTATATGATAGTCAGTCATATCATGACTGTTGAGTGACGCAAACTTCATATGCAGAGCATATCAATCACAGCTTTGTAAAATCAATAATACATGTATCAATGATCACGAAAACAGTGAGATACACATACATGTACATGTACTTTTCGTTGTCAGGCTAAATTCAGATATTTAGTCATCATATAATGTTATAATTTGTGTGCAAGGCCATAGACTAGTTTGATTATTTGTTCATGCATATTCATCATGCTTATGCTAATGCTAACATGATCTCATCACAAAAGCACATACACACATAATAGAGCAGGTGCTAACTCGATATTTAAGAAAGTTATTCAGATTATCCATTGCAATAGATTGTAACGTGATATTCCATACTGCCAGTAATTGTTTGCAAAAAGTAACCTGTACTTGTTTTCTATTGTTTATTGTGTGCTATTCACAAAACCAGGAATGAGAAAAGCTGGTGAAATTCACAAAACCAGGAATGAGAAAAGCTGGTGAAATTCACAAAACCAAAGATGAGAAATAGTGCATGAACAGCAAATGTCAACCATTTATGGCCCTGATGAGCTTGGAACTGTGGTTGATCCAGCATGCACTATCGTTTATTGCTGTGTCCTGTTGGTCATGTAAGTGTTATTAGATGTGTAGTTGTACAGAGTCATGAATCATAAATATATGAACTAAGAGTACACAATGTTTGTTCTTAATTATTTTGGGAAAAGTTGGTTTGTTTCATGACATCCAAATTGTCTGCCAAGATATGGCATTGCTCCTATGCTGGCCTGTCAAATGTGACAGTCACGTTATCAACCTCAACCAAACTTCCCCTGAACGAGTGACCCCAGCCTTTCGGAGTGTGATCACTGATCATTTTCCAAAAGTGAATCTTCAACAAATTTTACAGCCAGTATGACTAGTGCCATTTGTGACCCGTCACAGCGAAACTAGCGACCTGTCGGTCAGAAGATGAGACTAAATGACACCAGGAGATAATTGAAGACATTGATGTACTTAGATTTCACCAAAGGCAGACAACAATGAAATGAACAAACAGTCTGTCTCAACCTGCCAAGCGCAGAGTGACCTGCACCTGGTTTTGCTGTGACTGGTCAAATTTCGTGTTGATCCCAGCCATTACCACACAGGCCCTAAGCACTTCTGATGTCCTTGGGGATTATTAGGCCTTGTCCAGCTCATTCATTGCATAGACCTATGAAGGACTTGGACCACAGATCATGTGAATGAAGACTGGTAAATGCCTTTACTGAAAAGTTCATGGACATTTACACTCGGTCTGTACTAAACTTTTACTGGTCTTCATGGACAGACACCACCCTTTACCTCTTGGCTCTAGATGTCCAACGTGTATGGAATTCAAACACTGCACCAGTGATCAGTCAACTTGACTGGGAAGTCGTTTACGGTAAGCAGACACCCTCTGTTTTGATATTCTTGATTCATTTGTAGGTATGCATAAGGCAGCACATCAACAAAATCATGACCCCCCCTGTACAAGTTAGTGTATACCTAAACTTTAGCTTAGACAACACATACTGCCATTGGTCCTAGATAGGTCAGTTAGTGTGAGTGGATTGTTCTAACTCCACAGGAGCAGCAGATTGGGACAGCAAACTTATGTGCTGAACTCGGACCGCGAAACTCCAAACCATGGCATTAAATTTGTAATCATTGTGGCAAGGAACTCGTAACAAAATGTGTCGGTGTATAAGTATTTTATTAGTTAACATTAGATTTTATTACATAATTGTCGCGTGCATTAAAAAAAATTGTGGTCTTGGGTTATAAGTTATAATAAAATAAATATATACATATATCTTTGTTGGATTAGACCACAAAACAAGCAGTATGTATGATGTATATACTCTACAATGTACATTACATGCAAATGTAGCATCAAACTCCAGAATAAATAATAACTATGAGACTTAGCGCTAAATCCAACTGGTTTCAGTCGCCGAAAGCACTTCACAAATATTACCATTGGGTACCGTATTAGCCTGTACATTCATGATTCAAACTCTGGTTTGACATATCGGACAAACAACAAAACCATTTTTACAGCACATCACAATACAACACAGGTCCAGACAAATCCCAAGTTGCCCGCTTCAGTCACAGTCTGTGCACATTCGGCACCCTGTCTATAACTCCAAAGTGACAATAACATCACTTTTTTTTGCATAATTGGCTAGGAATGTTGTAAGTTTATGTAAGATATTTTAAATTGTTTACATGTATAACAGCACTAAAATCATGCATATAAGGATTTTGAGTATGCACATGAGTACATAGGGTAGTTCTTAGCCTACACCCTGTGGCGTAATAATCTCATAAAGAATATGTCTACATAGTACAATACTGAATAAAATCCTTAAACAAAATTAAATGATACAGACAAAATTAGCATGGACCTTAATGATTTACATAATTTTTTTGCAATCTTGAGCGACACATATCGCAAGACCATTCTCGAAGATTGGCAAGGACAGTCTGAAGTAAACAACATTACAGTGAATGTTATGATAGAAAATTAAAACAGGAATGTTGATACTTGTAGCACCAGAGATATTTTCTACATATTTCTTGACAAATTGTGTTTCTATCAACTCTCAGTAGTATGACATAAACAATAGGTACAATAAAACTTTTCGCCCCTTGAAAATCCTGGATAAGCATAATAAGGCTCTATCCTAAAGCAGCATAGGCCAAAAGGAATAAGTATATACTGTTACAATCTCCTGGAAAGTAGCTCTATAAAATGTGACTCGCTCTACCAAAACTAGGCGCTTGTCGCATCTGAACTCGACAGGTTGATACGGACTTGTTGTTCATTTTCCTATTGTAGACCTTTTGTGAAATCTATTACAAACTGATTTGGTCACATTTCACAAAAGGTCTACAATAGGGAAATGAACAACAAGTCCGTATCAACCTGTCAAGTTCAGATGCGACAAGCGCCTAGTTTTGGTAGAGCGGGTCACAAATGTGCAGTAGTAAGATTGTAAACAATCCAAGGCAAATCTAGAATATGATTGAATTTCTATCACAGACTGCTGTATAAAACTAGCAATAAGCACTGTTTAATCTCAATGCATTTCCTTCAAAGAAATCTGTCATTCTTTAAACAGACAGATATTCTATTGAAGACAATCTAATTATGTAATACCAATGAGTATGTGTTGACATACATAACAGTAGAATACATGTATGTGGTGTCTCCATTAAATTGTTCTTCTGTACACATACACTTTAAGCCTATTACATGAAAGACAGATATTTTGCACAGATGCCCCTCATCTGGCAAAATAGCATTTACAGAGTATACATGTATTGAAATCAATACAAAAAGGAAAGACCCTTTATGCACCTGTGTGAGCTAGTTTTATTTAAAAAATACTGCAGGTGCAGAACGGACGCATTTGCATGGAATTGGTCCAACCGGAAGCCCTGGCAGCGGTGATGACGGAATCTGAGTTGTCGTCGTTGTTGCTGGAGCTTCAACCCTGAACGTTGAAGGAGGCGACGGCTTCGACGGTCGGTCGGGACTGTCCAGATTCACTGGGTGGTTTATGGATTTGAGATATGCTGCGGCCTTCTCATGAGCGAGTTTGTCCCACACAAAACTACCATGTCTCTGTAAGAAGGATAAGAAGAATGTAACAGATATATTAGTGTGAATTACCATTACAATTCAATTCATTCACATGAGAAACATCAAAGAAATTCACATCTTTGGTGCTGCTTGTAGCTGCACATCCTCAAAACAAACTGAGGAGTCCTTGGTTTTTTGTTGTCTTCTCCTAATTCAAACCAACTACAACTTACCTTTGCCCTGATTGGGTAGTTGGGATCTAGCCGACTGTTATACTGATGTTCATAGGAAATATTTTCCTTGTGTACCCTGACCTTTCCATCTCTCTCCCCCAAGTCATTAACAGGAACTGAAATAAATAACTTGCGGATATCACAAACAATTGAAATGGCAATCATGCATCTTATTCAGAATCTTTAACTTTTAACCCCAAAATTTACATTGAGTTTTTTTTTCTTTTTTCACCAAGATTGAGCAATTGCTGAAAGGCAAGGACACACAAAGGCTGTTCAAGCCATTACTGAATGTATTGCTGACTGGAACATACATAAACACACCTACATGTAACTCAGGCCCACCCTGTGAGTCCATAAGTTATAACAGGTAACTTACCTATACCTAAGGATGAAGATTTGTTAGGATTTGCTTGATGTCTTGAGTTTCCTCCTTTAAGTTGTGACTGTACAGTGAGAGTATCATACGTAAAATCTCGTCTGACTGTTGTATCCCTTGTGAATGGTGGCTTCTTCAACGGAGTATTAGAAGTCCTAGATGGCCACCAATGCGGTTGCTCACTCCGTACATCAGAAGTGAACACCGTACATACAGGTTCATTTATAAATCTCACATTATGACGTAAAAATTTACAATTGTAGGGGTGAGGGTTGTTAAATCTGAAATCAGTTGGATATGGGTTCCGTTCAACTGGCATATCTGGGAGACGTTCATTCACTGAGGGGAAGCTCTCCTGATACTTGGCGTTCATGACCTCTGCATCGTTACTCATCACCCGAAAAGTGCTCGGCCTGCAAATCAGGATGGATTAAGTAAATTATTTGACATACATACAGGGGAGTAGCTTCTTATCGGATCAATGAAAGAGAAAGTAGTTCATTCATTTCTTTCCACTCCAGAACATGGCTTAACTTCACATGAGTCATGACAGAAAGTTCTAAATTCTGCTTGAGGGAAAGTTGCAATTACGACATTTGAAAACCTCGGTCCCAGTCCCAGATATAACGATGGTATGGTACAGTTGGCACATAACAGACCAATCAGCTAACAGTAACAGAGCAAGGTAATGACGTTGTTAACTGAGCAAGACTTCGATCATTTGCCGGAAATAGAACAGTTCACCAAGCATGCATGAGTGTCCGAAAATAGTAAACCAATTTTAAAGACAACGATAAAAACGTGTTTACTGTACTTACGCATACTTTCCACTGACTTCTTTTTTTCTAGAAATCCTAGAGAAGTTTATTGTCGACATTTTTGCTAATTTTTATTGGTATCTTACAAAGAGGACACCCTCTAAATAACTTTGTTTTGCTAAAAATTTAGATTTTCCTTTCTTTAATCCGCCATATTGTGTCTCGTTGCCAAGCGCCTCTCCTCGGAACTTTCCGGAGGCGACGGAAATCCCCGAACTCCTGAAAATGACGTCACTTCCTAGCAACGTAAATAAAGATGACAAGATGGCCAGAATGGTCGGATTGTTGAAAGAAGTGGACGGAATTGTCAATGAAACATACGATAGGAACAAGTAAATAAACCAAATTTGTGTTTAACTAAAAGTTAACTATCTATGGGTCAATGGGATGTTGTTGTTATTTGTCTATTTTGCCAATTTCGATAAAATCAGGACCACTTTCGTCTGATTCATGATTTGGTTTTTGACATTTTATGTGATCATCATCATGCCTGGTGATGGCTGATGATACATCATCATTGATCATACTCATACTGTCTGTGAGTGTGATACTGATAGGCTATTGAGATAGGTAGGCTACGGTAGTGGTTGAAAGCATGAAAGGAGAAGCATTGACTCTGAACAGAAAAGACAATGAGGAAGGAAGATCTGACACCACTAGAATAGTACTGCTGGTACATCATTGATGATCCAGGGATAAAAGGAGTAATTTGCAAAGAAGGGAGAGGAGGAACGCATTCATCTGATGGATCACAATGTTCTGCATTACATTCATTGCATATAAATTGAAGTAATGTAGGATGTTGTGTTTTATTTGATGATATTACAGCATACACGAGGAGGAAACATGCACTGCTGTCCATAATGAGGTATCCCTTTGGACAATGACTGAGCGAGACAACCTTACCTTACTCATACTGCCTGCAGCTGGACACATGAAGGATCATCCATTTTTATAGTGGACAACCGCAATCTGACCTCAAGACAGTGACTGTCCTTAGTCAGAGGGGGTCAATTGGCAAGCCATCGAGACTCAATTTTTCTCCATTGCCACCAGTGGCACTGTTAATGTTGTAATTTTCTTTAAGTAGGTGCAATGGCAGAATTTTTCAATAGAACTGACAAAAGCAATTAGGGCTTAATTCATTGTCAAGGGTCTCAAATTGTTTTTCATTTGTTTTTTCATGTGTATTTCTGTTTTCTAGTGAAGCAGAAGAAAGGCGAGAAAATGAATTTCAGGCCGTGCTGAAAGTACAAGCCTGGTGGAGAGGACAAACAACAAGAGCTTACTTAACGTAAGTTTGAGGGCGGTTACACAAAGCTTACGACTGGCTGAGTGCTGTTACTCAGTGTTGAATTTAAGGTGTTGCTTTGTAAAACTATTCATTAAAGTGTTTTGGATTTGTCTACAACTTTGGTGGCTGCCTCAGTAAACGCCCTTAACATCGTCTTATTTTTAATTTTGTTTCGTTTTCAGACATTTGAATCAGAGTGCTACTGCTGTACAAAGACGATGGCGTGGATTTCTTGGAAGGAAGCACTTCAGAGTTCTGCTGAAAGTAAGTTTGAAACAAATGGTTGAATTAAGCAGAATGTGGAATAGACTGTTAATTCAAATTCAAAGTTTATTTTTTCCCATTTTTAACAAATAGAGTAGGCCCTATGCCTAAGAAGTCTCATTGTATCAGTAGTGGTCGATTCTCATGTGTGCTGGGATTTACCTGATTTATTTAGCAGCTAACCTTGCCTCATCTTTCCATTTCAGAACAGTGTATTTATTATGAAGTTGAACCACTACAATTTAATGGCCACATTAGTAAGTGTTTCTTACCTACTTTTGACTTACAAAGAAGACAGTACAGTCAGTCTGCTGTCCAAGAGAGTTCTGCCGTATAGCCCCATAGTTACGTGGTCAGTTGAGGTACTTGGCAGTGCCACCTAATCATCAGAACTCTCAAATCTGAACCGTCTGTCTCTGTAACAGTAAGTAATATCAGATTTTCAAAATTTTTCTCTCTCACTTTCAGATCCAGAAAGTGTGGCGTGGTTACTACACAAGGAAATACATCTTCAATTACTACAGCAGGAAGCGCTACCTTGAGGGCCTCGTCATCAAGAACGAGTACGTCCGGAGGGAACTACAGCAGTTCAAAGAGGAGCAGGATGAGATGGAAGCAAAGAAGAAGGAGATGGCAGAGTTAGACAAGTTGGAGATGTGGGCGAGGAAGAGTCATCACTTGCTGAGTACAGAGGTTCTCCCTGGGATGTATAATTCTCCGTTCCTAATGTAAGTTTTAAAGCCAGAACACACAGACCCACAACTGTGAGCCACCAAAATCGTTGTTTTTAAATTTTGAAAATTACAATACCTTGTTCATATCCTTGCCAACTAAACCAACCATTCAGCACGGATGCATCCTATCCCAAACCACATTTTGTGTAGTTTGTTAAAAAAACACTATCGAAACTCTTTTATGTTTGTGTTCCAGGTATCCGAAAGACGAAGAATATCTCCTCCAAAGAGCACGTCCGCTAAGTCACAAAAAGGAAAAGCCGGTGATGGAACCATTTGATCCAACGTGTAAAAGTTACGGTCTACCACGGCCAAGGACATTACCACCCTTGCCTCAGAAACCGCAGGGTCCTTTCAGAGAGCTTGATGATGTCCAAAAGCAACGATACAAACCCTTCCAGCCGACATTACGGGTGGCCACAGATTATTTCTCGGTCGAGAAAGCGAGGGAATATTTGAAACAAGACGAGTGGGTCACTAGGTTTAATGATGATGTGTAAGTATATTTATTGAACTGCAGGTGGTGACCAATGTTGGGAGATCAGTGGCAAAGTGGTTTGAGAGACAGGCAATGACTAATCTTGTAATAGAAAGACATAACAAATCATCCATACCATCACTGTGTAGCAAGGAAAGATATTCCTTGGTCGGTGTTTG
The DNA here is from genome assembly GCF_910592395.1 of Lineus longissimus. Taxonomy (NCBI): domain Eukaryota; kingdom Metazoa; phylum Nemertea; class Pilidiophora; order Heteronemertea; family Lineidae; genus Lineus; species Lineus longissimus. Next base: position 4,732,236 of record NC_088310.1, read on the forward strand.
GGTATAAGTAATCTTGCTTTATGCTTGGCAACCTGACAGAGGCAATTCGCATTCCCATATTTTGTCCTTCATGTTATATTTACCATAATTCTTTTTTCAGTTTCTTACCGTTTACAAGACAAAAAATACCGTACGAACACCTTTTGCACTCGACATCAAAATATGGGCACCTGCCATACGGGACGAAATACTTCCGACATGAATACCTTGACAAGCACATCAGTTCTCAGGTACGTTTTCCCTAAAAGGGAATTCACAGGACCACCCCTACTTTTACATTTTCACTGCCCATGAAAGTGTATATTAGCCTCTCATTTCCTGTTCAAAACTCTGGCACAAGGGGAATGTATTGCGTTGTACAGACAGGAAAGAGATTCCATTGTGGTCCATTGGTCCCAAATTGGTCTTTTGAGGACAATGTCACAACCAGCGTGTAGTAATAAGCTCACTTTCAAGTTCTCTCTTGGAGAACACAATGTGAGGTCTACTGAAAAATCAGTGAGAGTGAACAGGGCAGGAACTATTTCAATCAATGCTCTATATTGTTTTCGTCCTTCTCTTTTCAGCCCTTCCAGTCAGTTGTGCCACCCATCCCAATCTTGGAGAAATTGAACGACACGTACTCGCAGGGTCAGGTGTAGCCAGCTCGTCACGTAAAACTCTTGTCATCGAATCATTCGTCCATACTCATTACCCTCATCCATTAGGAACACTGCAAAAAGAACTATGTTTATGTGGAACTCCTTTTCTTGGTCACTGACTGTTTGAATATCTACAATACTGTAAGCCCCAACATTTTGGTTGCTGTTCAATATTTTGCAGTTAAAAAAAGGTATGTCATCATTGAAGTGTCCAATTATTGAGATTGGAAAAGAAAATTACCTTCTGCAAAGAATTGTAGGCACTAAAATACAAATCAAGCACATATGGGCAACTAAATTGAGATTTGCATTTCAGAAGTCAGAAATGTTGATGTGTCCTATTAAGTAACGTTGTTGTCTTCACTTAGTTGTCTCTTTGCCCTGAACTTAACCAATTTTAATGTAAATTTTGTCAAAAAAAGATGAATTAAATATTTTGTATATATTATAAGGCGTGGTTGGTTTGATTTTCGATTGCTCCATCCCTTAATTGCCTGTCTTCGATGTTGTCCAATCAAGTCTCTGTGTCCCCTCTCAACTGCTTTGATCTGTATGGTTGACACTTACCTGTTGTCAGAAGCTTGTCTGTTCATTTCACAGTGTGCTGGACATTGATTCCTGTTTGCATTTGGATTGAGTAGAGGACAGTCGTCTCATACATTTGTCTCAAATTCACGGAGGGGATCAGAAGATTGATCCTTGGTATCTTTAGGATTCAAATCTGTTCCTTGGGACCAGTCCCAATTCTCTCTGTTTGTGACAAGTCCCAATTCTGTCTGGTTGTGACCAGCCCCAATTCTGTCTGGTTGTGACCAGCCCCAATTCTGTCTGGTTGTGATCATCTCAGATCTATCAACGTCTTGGCAAGACGTCGGAGCTGCCAGGTTCAAAATCTGGTTGCTGTGGCTATCTTATCTTACAGTTCTGAAGACACAATAAGCAGCGAGACCAGATTCTATCTGGTTGTGACGGTCTCATCTTTCTCACTGTGTTGGCATGAAATTCAGCAACTAGACCAAATTCGGTCTGGCTGTTACTGTTTTAAATCAATTGATGCGTTGGAAAGATGGTAGAGCTGCCAGGTCCGATTCGGACTGGTTTTGACTATGTCACTGCTCACCATGTTTCATCCCTCTCACTGTGCTGAGAAGACAGTAGAGCTGCCAGGGCCAATTGACCTGGTTGTGGCTGTCGTCATCTTTCTTACTGTGTGGGCTAGGAGGAGTTGCAAGGCCCGGTTTTGTCAGGTTGTGGCTGTAGTATCTCTTTCATGGTTCTGGCGACACGATGGAGCAGCCAGCCAAGAACGGAGCTGTCAGGTCCGATTCCGTCAGGTTGTGATTGTTAGTTATATCGGTCTCACAACTATACTGAATAAGACCTGGCAGCTCCACCACTTGCCAACACGTTGATAGATTTGGGACAGTCACAGGCAGACCAAATGAGACCTGGCAGCGTCACCATGTTTCCAACACGGTGAGAGACCAAGGAGTCACTCTCAATCAGACCGAGTCGAACAAGGCAGCTCCAATGACTTTCTTTCTGCTAGGGTGAGGGAAGTAAGACAATATCAGCCACATCGAAAGGGACCTACCTTGTCAGCATAATGAGAAAGAAGAGACAGCTACAACCAGACGGAATCTGACCAAGCGGTTCCATCGTGTTGTCGTTACAGTGTGAAAGATTGGACAGCCAGAGCATGACCGAACTCGAGCTTTAGAGACAGTCACAGCCAGCTGTAATCTTACCTGGCTGCCTCATCTTGTCGCCGGAATTGTGAAAGAGCTAACAGAGCCACAACCAGACAGAACCGGGCCCAGCAGCTCCCCCGTATTATCTACACGGTTAGAGAGGTTATACGGTCACAACCATAACTATTTGACCAGGGAAGCTCCACCGTCTTGCATACACGGTGAGAAAGGTGATACAGTCGAAACCCGACCGAATCGGTCCTGGCAGCTCCACCGTCGTGCCTACACGGTGAGAAAGGTGATACAGTCAAAACCAAGACCAAATTGGCCCTTCCAGCTCCACCGTCTGAGAGTTGATACAGTCACATCCACGGACCGAATCGGCCCTGGGAGCTCCACCGTCTTGCCAATACGGTAAGAAAGATGAGACTGTCACAACCACACCGAATAAGCCTTCGTAGCTCCACCGAAACCCTGAGAGGAAGGCAATTACAATCATACTGAATCAAACCTGGCTGTTCCACCGTCTTGATCTGATCTGGCCAACCCGGTGAGAAACCGATGAGACAAGCACAACCAGACCGAGTCGAACATGGTAGCTCCATCTTGCCAACAGGGTGAGGGAAATACGACAGCCACAACCAGACTAAGTGGAATCTGCTTCCTCCACTGCCTTGCCAGCTCAGTGAGACGGATGAGACAGTCACAACCAAACGGAATCTGTCCTGACTGATCAATCGTTCCGTCGTCACTGTACGAAAAATAGACAACCACAGCCAGACGGATTGCACCCGGCAGCTCAACCGTCTTATAGGGACTGTCTCAAATCAGTCAACATGTTGGCAAGGCGTTGTTGCTGCCATATTAGATTAGTTCTGGTTGTGAGTGTCGGTGTCTCATCGTGTTGGTCACATGGTGAAGCTGCTAGGTCCCATTCGGCTTGGCGGTGACGGTTTTGACTCTCCTACCGTGTTGACAAGACGATGGCGCTGCCAGGCTCGATTCCATCTGGTTGTGAGTGTCTCACCTCTGTCAAGGTGCTGGCAAATCAGTGGGGCTGTCAGGTCCCTCTTGGTCTGGCTGTGGCTGTCTAATTGTTACCTCACCCTGTTTGCAAGACGCTGGAAGTGCAGTGTTTGATTCGGTCTTGCTGTGGCTGTCTTCACTCTCATTCTCACAGCTTCGGCGCGATGGAGCAGAAAGACCAGATATTCCTTCTGGTTGTGACTGTCTTATTGTGAGACAACACAATGGAGCTGCCAGACACATTATTGTCTAACAAGGGGTATGTGTTTGAAAGACAGTGGAAAGGCCAGGCCCAATATGGTCTGGTTGTGCATGTTTTATCTCTCTCAACGGAGTGTTAAGACAGTACAGCTGCCTGGCCTTATTCTCTCCCCGTGCTAGCAAGAAAATGCAGAGACAGCTTATTTGGTGTGGTTGTGGCTGTCCTTTCTAACATGTTAGCAAGATGGTAGAGCAGCCATGTCCCATTTGGTCTTGTTGTGACTGTCTTCTCTCTCACATTTCGGAGGTGGATCAGCTGGGGGTTTGGTTATAGGCTCGTCATCTCTCTCATGAGTTGGCAAGATGGTGGGGCAGCAAGACTGGATTGCGACTGGTCATGACTGTTGCATCTGTCATGCTAAGGGGGTCAATGACCAATTGGAGGTGTCAAGATAGCCACTCTCCTGGTGACTTTTCAGCGGTGGAACAACCTGGGTACTCAATAACCAGCTGGAAGAGTCAAGCTTGTTAATGGGGACAAGTTACTCTTCCAGCTGGCTATCAATTTGGCCTCGTGTGGTTTCAACTCCACCATCTGCCCACCAATCGGCAGTCAGCTTGGAGTTTGAAAGATATTTGCCTCTTCCAGCTGGTTATAAAGACATTTGTTGTCCAGATGGTTATCATTATTCTAACCATTCAATATAGAAAGATGAAAAAACAATTTCTTACACAATAAAGGCTATTTTATTCTCTTTATTAACAAAGGGTATTTACAAAAGTCAATATTGCTCCAAAATATACATATGTAAAATCTTTTTGTACAAAACTTGGTAAGTTAGTAACTATTAACACAGTCGTGGCTACAATTTCATTACAAATCAACAAAAATGTTTTTCCCCTGAAACTAGATGTTAGTCACTTGATATGTTCAGAAAATGGAACTACATTGGAACCTCCCTCAAAAACTCCTCTCTATTCGGGACACCCTGTCTATCATAGACAACACATTTGGCTCCAAATTCGTCTTTACCGTTCAAATTCTTCGATTGTGACGTCAACAGAAGTACATCTATTGGTTACACCTTTAAGGACAGCATCCAATTTTGAGAAAATTACTTCTTCAATGTACACTTCAGTAACCTTCATAACTCACTGTTATGTCGCCAAGGTTTACAAAATATGCATTATTTGTTTGATCCATTTATACAATTATTGTCTCCTGATATGTTAGATCTGATGTTAGACTACGTCAGTCTATTGATAATCATTTTCCAAGAGTTACTCTTCATAATGTTAGAAACATCTAATCCTATTCATCTAGTTTTTTGCAACTTTCTTGACCTAAAAAGTCACCCTTCCAGGAAAAGGATGTCATGGACACACGCGTGGCGACTTCAGACCACGGCTAAAGGTCTTCAATATAGAAGCCTGTATATCAACTGTACAAGAGTGACACATTTGTGAAAATGACGTTTACAAAATCAATCAAATGTAATACTGAAACTGGCCAGAAGCATCACAGGACTGCCTCTGAGAAGCTGTAACTGAATACCATACTCGACTATTTGGTTGCCACCTTATAGTAATAACCAGACTGATAATATCTAAGTTTTCACTTAAAATAACCTCAGTACATAGGGTCAGTGCTACACATTAGTACATGGATACCACACTGAATTTTTTTCGCTCCTTGCTTAAGATTTCGGCACTGACATCGGTACTTCAACTTATCTGATCCAGGTTCGATCTCGATGGCATTTCTGGACGTGTATGAAAAACCGACAGTGGAACACGCCACACCAACAAACACGAATTCCTGCAAAAAGGGATGATTAAAGATTGAATTATAATACGGGTATTAAACATAAGATCAAGTATTTTGATGACGTCTTACCATATTGATGTGTATTTTTGATAAAAATTCAAAATCTGATATTCGAAATAAGTTCCTCCAGTCAACACTCGATTCTCAACTCATATACTTTTCTCATGGCCTGCATTCTGACAACAGTATACTTACCCCGTGATCCGTTAAGAAATAAAGGAAGCAACAAATGAATATCTTTTTTTACAGAAATCTCAAACAACCGATAATAAAAGTATTACAAATATCAATCTTTTTCACAATCAAGGACAACAGTCACCCAAGTGCTGGAGACGGACATTCCTGAGTGTTCAGCCCTGGCCTTACTCTGTGATATTTATTTGACCTGAATATTCCTGTTTCGGCTGTTAATCCAACCTCATCTCCTCAAATAAGGCGAATAGTCTAAAGGATGCGATCCATTACACGTGTAGTACATGCAGGGTACGTTATCCAATCCTCTACGACAAGGTATCCCACTCCATCCTCAATAGATTAGCAGATCATATATAAATGCATAATCCTGTAATCTCCGAATTGTCATTCAGCCAGAAAGCGGCCAGGGAATAACTGGCAAATATGTAGCGCTTGCCCAATATTCTCTAAAACCGACCATGAATTTTCGGATATTGATGCATAAAACACAGCTGCTTCACCTCCCCACTCGGCGGCACCCGCTTCATCGAGTCCTGGATCCGCCCCTGTACCTTGAGTATGCTGTTCCATCTTCTATTTCTGAGCAGTACTACACATTAAAACGTGGATTCGACACTCAAATTTTTTAAAGTTCACCTCCTTCTTGATGCAATTACACTTGTACGTCAGATATGGCGTCTCCTGGCCATTTATGATCAACGGGGCGATTTTTCGTGAATGGCTTTTGAAGCCAATCGTTGAGCACTGTGCGCCAACAACAACATAAGACTGGAATCAGAGAAAAGTTCATAATTGAAAACACTGAATAAATCAATTCGATCGATCATAGTAAGCCTGTGACACTGTCCCTTATGGGTTAAATTCACATATACCTGAGGCACATTAGTCACTGGTGTCCAACGCTTAACCAAAATTCTGCAGATTTTAATACTCAGTTTCTCTATATGCAAGGAGTGTTGTTTACTGAGGGTGTCTGTGAGTCAGTTTTGACAAGCTGAACTCAAGCAAATGATCTAGACAAGCCAATGAAAACTGTTGACCGGCCAGTGAGGTGTGTCACAATTTCACACGGGTCGGTGGTCACTCGTTAAGAGTGGTGAGGTTTAAAGATAATGGCAGAGGTTTAAAGATAATGGCAATCTACAATGATATTGAAACATATGATTTTTTGAAGCAAGTTGAAGACTACAAGCAGCTCCTAAGCAAAGCATAAGCAGGAAGCCATGCATATTGGAAATACATATACACATAAAAGATGAATAAAGACACAAAATTTGAGTAAGATTTAAACCTGTTTGAGGAATGTGGCAGACTGTAAACTTACCTATGAGCTTTTCGAATCCTTTTCCATTGGGTCAACCATTCAGGGAACTCCCATCATCTATTTCTTTATCGTTTTATTGAAATATTTTGTCCAACAGAGCAAGTGGCAAGAGTTCTAGTTTGACTTGCTTGTTTTTTTGAGATTATTTGGACGATTTGAATTGTAGGAGGAAACTGGGGAACCCGAAGGCAACCAACACTCTCATGAGTGTGCATGACATGCACTGCTCCATATCAGATGTGAACAGCTGACATTTGGATGGCAAAATGATGTTGTTATGCCAGTGCAACACCACTCACGCTCACATAATGGTACAAAGTTCTTGGGCTGTACCGGGCAGTACTTTTCAGTGATTTATACGCCTTTCAAAATACAGAATTGAGAGCCGAGTGTCGACTGGGTGAATTGGTTATTAATGTTTCCGAATCAATTTCCACTAATTCACACATGACTAAATCCAAATTATGAGTCAAAATTGCAGGAATTAGCTAAATATTCAGACTGTATGGGTCATAAAAAAAGTTCACCAGTATAACAAAGTAATTTTTTTAAAGTTGTAGGACATTGCAATAAGTTGGTTAATTAAGTTAAAGAATCAGTTTGAGAATGTGCATGGTATGGTTATGGTTAGTGCAGTGTCATTGGGGATGCGATAGTTTGATATTATAACAAACTCACCAAGACGTAAACATTTTTTGACTACTTGCTTAAGGATGGAGAGTTGTTAGTCTGACATGCATGAACACACGAGCAACTAAATCTATGAATGAAGACTGGAATCGATTCACAACAATGGAATGGATCAGGTGAGACATGATCATTAATATCACTGTCCAAGGCTTCACCTTGTTGTTTTCTGATGTAAAAACCTAGTGGATTTGTTAATGGCTACTACGCTATTGCCTGCGACTTCTCAAAGTCGATACTTTGGACAAAATCAGAGTATTGATATTATTTGGAAACACCAACAATAAGTATATTGAATGAAGCCATACAAAGATTATTTTTGGGTTGTTTCAGCTGGAAGAACCAAGAAAACCATCGATTTAGTTGCCTGCATGTAACTTATGGGAATATTTTGCGAATAAAAACAAAATAGCCTTGAGGCACAAGACTTCAGTATACTGTGTTAATGTAATTAAGCCAGTTAGGGGCACATGTAGTAGGCCAATACATGAAACAGACATATCAACCAGCTTAATTATGTCAACACAGTGTATAAGTTGGAAAAGAGAGAATGAAGTAAAGAACCTTTTGAATTAGTCACACTGGAACTGAAACTGTAAACCAGGACATTTTCACCAGTGACTGATTTTCATGAAATCTCAAATAACATAAAACCGATCCTTCTTCCATTTTTAAAGATGACAGGAATCTGAACCAGTGGTGGTCTGGGATGACTCAGTCAAGTAAATTTCCAGTGCACAGTACAATGATGCATTGCATGATGTACTATGAGAACCTCTTTCATGGTGCTCCAACAAGATGGGGCAAGGCTATCTCCGTTCATCTCCAAGATTTATAGGAACGGCTGGGTCTTTTTGTAGCCTTTTTGGCATGTTTGGCAGACCATTGTTGACATGAATTTTGAAGATTTGTCAAAGTTGACGTTTCAAAGCCCTGAATTCCCAGTTTACAGCATTTGAAATTGAACAAAATAAGGGAACTAGAACTAAGGAGATAGACACTTTGTTATCCCACAATGTCCAGAAAAAAACATGTGCTCAAATACTGAAGCAAAATCTTGTTTATGTGTGTTTTGAAATACAGTACAATTTTAACGTTTTGTTTTCATGGCATCGGTGGCAATTGTGTTGAGTCTTGACCACACAATGTCATAAAACAAAACGTTTGGTTTTCTATTATAAAGGATTTAAAAACCTCTGCCAAATGATCTCACAGTCACACCTGTGTGTGCTTCTAGCATTAGGGAAAATAACAGATTATAAAGGCAGTTTGGCACTAGATTTTTCTGCATTGCGGACAATAATTTTACCTCGGGTTCTGTCAGTGTACTCTGTTTGGAGGAAATGTTTAAAATGGGTGCTAGCAATTAGTGGTGGGATCTGTACACCGGTGTAAGCCAAATACCGTGGGAAATTAGGACTGAGACTGATGATTGAATGTAACAGAGTTGTGGGCTTCGTGGCTTCAACTGGGCAGTTACGTTTAAAAATTTAAACAAAACTGATTTAACTATTGTCTTACTGTCTGTAAAACAAAAACTAAATTTTTTATAAATTTTTCAGTTACTGAAAATAATCTTCACGCGTATATTTCCAGTAATTGACCAGCTTCATGAATTTTCAAAAGCATTAGTGCTGAAGCATTGTGTTGAGTGTCTTCAATCAGCCAAGTACATCAACCGTATGACAACATCCTAAGGTTTCAGTCAGTGTCAGTCCTTTCTCGATCCAAAACCGGTTTTCATGCAAACAGTAAACCTCATGCAAACAAACCAAAACCAGGGCACTCAATCGAGCCAGTTATGGGATTCCCATAACTGACTTTACATGCGGAGTTGCTGCTGCCACCTGTTGCTCATGACATTTAAGTGCTATTTAGAACAATATCACGATTTGAATTTGCGACGAAGACAACACAGATGGTAAGGTGTAAACACTGGGAATGGTGAACTATCCAAATTACACACAGGGCTCTTACTCTAGGGATAATAAGAATTGCAAAATTTTAAAAGCTTATAAAAGCGCGTAAGCAAATAGCTGGCAGTTTGTCATATGAACTGCTGTGTGTGAATCCAAAGTAACGATTGGTAGACGTGCATGCATTGTTTTTATCTTCGTGACAGAAGGAAGAAGGCACAGATCCAAAAAGAAGTGTCACTGCTCCCGATTTGGTTAAAAAATCTGAGAAAGACACAGATGCACATCTATACCTGTATGTCAGGATCCACACACATGCAACAAGCCAAAATTCAACACAAGCTTCACGAAGGCAGTGCTGTACAGGAAAGTGTAACGCGTCTCTTGAACAATGCTTACCGCAGACTCCTCAACATAGGGCGTATCCAGTTCATCATGAACGGTGGAAAAGCTCTCGTGTATTGTCGTGTTCAGCTTACAATCGGTCAACGCCGTCTGCAAAAGAAGCATTAGAGAAGAGATAAAGCTTTTTCTGGTCAGTTCGTACAGGAAGTGGATTTTACAGCTTGAGCGCAAATCACAACTTCATCAGGCTTGAGAAAATATTGGTGTTTAGTCGGTAGGTAGTAGAAGAGACAACTTACACTATTCAACCTCACAAAATCATCCTTCAAGGTTTGCAATTCTGGCATGAGAGTTCCATGAATCGTGTCATTGAGTGATGTTATCTGTGTCTTGATGGTGTCAACAGACTTAATCATCGGGTTGATCTTATTTGTTATGAGTTGATTGATTTTATCGGACACTCCCCGATTGTTTTGAAGTGCTTCTTCCCGGAATTGGTCAACCTAGGAAAATGATAAAAATAATATGTCAGTTCAAGAGGTCTCTGGCAGGGTAGTAGGATTAAGGGACACTTTACCTGGCATGGGCTATTGAACCATCTATTTTGTTGATGGAGTTAGTGTGAGTGAGTGCGCAAGACAATCACAAGCCACAGGGAAAGGGTATTTTGCTTGAGTCTTGCATTGAAGCACATTGCAATGAATCAAGGTGCCCATTCAAAGGACATGGCAAAGCTAAGGGCATCAAAGACATGGCAATCAAAGTCTGTGTACTTCTGATCTTCTCAGCAGTTTTAATGCACTATGAGATTTCTTGGCACTTAATTCGTGAAAAATATAATTCTCAGCACTTAAAGAAAAAAATAATTTGTTTTTTTAGAGACCTCTGATCTCATCTACTTTGATGCAAAGCAAAAGCTGGAGTAGACATACTTACTTTCGAGTCGACCAGGATTATTTGATTAGTATTTTCAGTCACTCGAGTGTCTAAGCCGCTTACAGCTGCAGTATTTGACGAGGTATTTTTCACAACTTCATCAAACCTTGTCAGTAGTGTCGAGTTGTGACTGGTGTTGCCGATGAAACTCAGCACCGTGTCGAGTTCAACAACCTGAAATCAAAACAGATGGAATATAAAAAGCAGCTTTCTCCTCTGTTCTTTTTTTCTAGTATATATCGATGTTGGTATAAAAGGGACACTTCACGTCTCTGTGGAAGTTTATGTTGGCTCCTTAATAAAGGTACAGTTCCAAATCTTAAGGAGAAGTTGAGTAAAACAGGTACCAATACCAACCTTGGACTCCAGATCATTCACTCTTTTTAAAGCTGCCTCTAATGCTGCTTCCAGTTGAATTGTTTTATTTCTAGCACCATTATCAACTGAAAATGCAAATGTTCAAATGGTGAAACAATTTCTGGAATTGAATTATCAACCAGGGGATGCCGGTATCAAATGCTGCAATCTAGTTCTCATTGCTTAAAGTGAACTTATCCTAGCAATGCACTTAATATATGAATTGAATTAGGGGAAAAAGACCCCTCAATTCTGGATGTGACTATCATAATCTTATTAAGGTGTTCCACACCTGAAACTGTCCAGAATCCGTCTTTGAATGGCATTTTTACTGGAAGACACTGACAGGTGATCACTGACAGCCACACAGATGACAATTTTCTCCTGAAAAAACTAAAAATAAAAATATTCTCACCTTGCGGCTCTGATGTAAATTGTGTCTTTTTCACCCCCAATGCCCCGATTATCACAAGCACTAATAGAATGAACAGTAGTATTGTCAAGATTCCAATCACTATGAGAATTATCCACAACGCTCTATTTTTTGAAAGGCAATTAGATCCATTTTTACTATCACTGTGGTCTGGCTGAGATATTGCTTTTGCCGAATCATATAGAGGGTTCTGCCTTTTTCTGAAAGAAATGAAGGCAAAAGTATAAGATCATGGAAAGGGTCCACTGCAAAACATAGAAAGGATAATCGCCACAACAAAGAGACAATATTTAGAGCGAGTATGAAAAGAAAATCACCAAATGCTACAACACTGTATTCAACGTGCTTGGTGTGCAGTTTTCAAAATGAAGCATAATCCTTGGTACTGAATTTTGATCCAGGGAATGAAATTTGACTCAGGGTTGTATATATTATCATGGTCAATCATGGTGGCAGAAATTTGGTTTGTTTTTGCGATCAAAGGGTGCCGTTTGCTTGGAGGGGTTAAAGCTAGGGTCAGTAGCAGAAGCAGGTTAGCTGACTTACCTGGGTCCCTCACTGATTATAGAGACATCACTTCCCGTCTGGGAGTATATATCAAAGGTGGAAGGAAGGCTCGATAAGGGCGGCATAGGGGGAGGACTTGGTGTATATCGGTCATCGCTGTGTGAGAACTTTTTCAATCTATGTAAAACAAATAAAGGGGAACTTCCCTTTATCACAGCGTTGCGTCAGGGACAGCTAGGGGATGATGAAATGCCCTGTCACAGGTGTCCATTAGAATAGACTTTAATTCACCGTGGTTTTGTTTTGGTATAAGAGGCGGACGCACTGTCATCAGGTTCCTCAGAGGTCAACACAAGTAACAAGAAGCAGGCAAGCACAGGACATTTAGTGATGAGACAACATCTAACCTAACACATAACAACATTGCTATGAACAAAAACAATGATCAATAAGACAATCAAAATGGTAACCTTCTTTATGTTCCATGTCCTAGAACCTCTGAAGGACTGACCTTGAGATCTCAAATATTTGACCTTTCATTTCAAGGCTTGACCTTCAAATTTCAAAGCCTTGGCCTTGACCTTGTGATCTCGAACTCAAAGACTTGTTCTTGAAGGGTCTCAAAAGAAGCTTTGTCCAAATCAAAAGTGACCTGCAGATGAGCAATTTTTGCCGCTACAGCCCACAATCATGATTGCATGTGACACATATTGCTCGTTTGCGGTGGTCATCGCAGGTGCCTGGGACACAAATTGTGACTGCGGCGACAGGTGAGAAATATCTCACCAAGTGATTACCAGCCAACCCACACACGAGAGATCTTTTAATCTCACATCGCAGCAACCATAATCACAAGTTGCAGTGAAAAAGTGCTTGTTTGCATGGCATTCAAATGGCTTGTTTACCTCAGGCTCAGTGAGGCAAATGACCTTGGACCAGGCTTCTCTTTCAAGGTCAGCTTCACAAACTTACCTTGGCTGACTTTTACTTGTTTTTGCTAATGGCAATTCCTCGTAGTCATGTACAGAACTAGCTGGACGGTTATTCTTTGTGGAGCTGATGTGGCTTGGAATGGCAAGATTATCGGGACGTTTCTTTGAGGTACTGTTCGCACTTCCAGCACCAGTGGGCAACGGGCACTGGTTTTCATATTTATGAGCAGAGGGATTCTTCACAAAGACTTTCGGCGTTGGCCGTGGACTTTTCTTGGGTGGAAGTTCGGGTATTATATCTGCAAGATCTGCAATACCTGAAACATGGCAAAGAAATTTATGATGATAAAGATGATAGATGCATTTTTGGTCAATTTGAAATGCAAATGCGTGATGTACGAGAAAACCAGAGACTATACAGTAAAGTGTTATAAACAACCAATAACTCTCGGCCCCGACGTGATATGCACGTCATATCCGCATGTCAAGACGTGTCATGCACATCACCGACAGCAAAAGGGTTCATTGCAAAAGTTACACCTCCCTTTTCACAAACATCACTGGCATAAGCATAAATGTGGCATTAAACTGACAGTTCTGCTGGTGTGTATCTCCAAGTCTGATGGATGAACTCACCAGAATCCTTACTGAGGGAGTGGCCAGTCTCCTCGACCTCTCCGTCGAATGCCCGATTGGTCACTCCGATATGTGCACTCATAATGAACAATCACAGTCTTTTAGCTAGCAAACATGTTGGAGGCCAGGAATATCTGAAAAGACACACAAGGACAGAAAAGGATAAGAGAGGAAAATAATTTGTTATAATTGAGCTGATATAGAGCAGGTAAGTATGTACTGAAAAGACGAGCCTTAAAAAGACATATTACTATCAAAATAGTGTGGAAAAAAACCACAGGAACTGCTGTATTATACATACCACAGGAAACACAAGAGGATCTAGATTACACATATAATTGTCAAAGATCAAAGGTTTCAAGCAAAGCCTGATGATATCAACTTACACACTCCTAATCCTCAAACTTTTTCTCCACCTGCCTTGAAAATTCACAATAATAAATAGTCCTACAAACCTTCAAACATTCCTCGAGATATTGCACGCCAACTTGTTTAGATACATGTATGCGGTTATTGAATGAAATCATACCCTCAGGTACAATAGGAACACCGTTCAATACATTAAGAACACCTAAACTTTACAATACAAAACGACCTGATGTTTTATTATCTGGTACAGCACAATATCGTCATGTGACCTCAGCATTTGGGGACAATCGCTCTATAAATGCCACTGACATAGTCTCAAGTCATGCATGGGATATCTTCAGACAAAGATTTCTTTGATATGATCCAAAGGATAGATAGGACATAGAATAATTGACCGAGTTTTAAAACATGACCAGTCGCTGGCTTCTTCAATTCTCTCATCATGATCCGGGCCATAATCTGAAATTGACTGTTCCAATAATATTTCACGGCACAGAATTTCAAGATGTCTTGAGAATTTCAAGTTAGGCCCAAGGCCCGCATTTCATTCCAGTCAAGTATTCATTGATTTTTCAATGATCCAGTTTGGAGAAGTCATGGTCCTGCTGCAAGCCATTTTGTATGAAAAACCCACATATCTCATGCCCATATTGCCCCTTTAATGAATCCAAATGTTTGAACAGGGCGTGGGTGGTGAAAAAACCCATGCTTCAATACGCTACAGGTAAATGTCAATCGGAAGATCAATATACAGATCAAACAAACTCTCAAGTATTTTTAAATCTGGTTTTCCTATCTGTCAGGAAATAATCATTAGCAAACACGATAAAAATAGATTCGACATCAAAACTTATTAGAACGGTAATTGTCCGTATAAGGAGACAATATATCAGTCATCTGTTGGTTTATCGATAAAACACTGCACTGATAAACCACAGATGATCTTTAATCAAAGCCTTATCAGTAGATGTGACCAATTCTGACGACACGCATCGCAATGAGCATTTGAAGAATTTACAGATCAAACATACTCTCAAATATTTTTAAATCTGATTTTCTTATCTGTCAGGAAATAATTATTAGCAAACACGATAAAACGAGATTCAACAGCAATATTTATTAGAACGGTAATTGTCCGTATAAGGAGACAATATATCAGTCATCTGTTGGTTTATCGATAAAACACTGCACTGATAAACCACAGATGATTTTTAATCAAAGCCTTATCAGTAGATGTGACCAATTCTGACGACACGCGTCGCAATGAGCATTTGAAGAATTTGAGTTGAATATTCTATCAGGAACTACACATTTCCTGCCTTCACATGACGATGTCTGCTTTGTACAGTTCTGAATTGTAAGTTGACATCAAACTGATGATGGCGATGTGTGAATATTACATGCCTATTTATCAGAGGTGTGGATAACAGAATTTAAACATGACAATGCCTTTGATTTTCTTATAAGTGATGGGACGGGCTACAATTTTTTCAGTCAGACACCTGGGGCTTGGTAACGTTATAACTATGTTACCCCAGAAGGTATCTTCGACGTCAACTCTGAAAATAGTCACACCAAATCGGCACAATCAGTAAAACGTCCCCTCCCACAACGATTACTAACAAAACAAGAACCAACACCATTACTTCAAACAGAAGCATGGACAAGACTAGTTAAATTCCTTGCACCTAATGTTACATCATATTACTTAGCACAAGAATACTTGAAGGGTGAAAAGGTTAAGTGTATATTCAAATGAAACAAAAATAAAGGACCAAGTAGGCCTCATACCTACGTGATTTTGGCGGGAATGAAACGTATTACCCAAAGAAAATAAAATGCTGACTTACATTTTGATAGGCAAGTACACATGCAGAGTTGGTCTTGTATAGACGTAGCAAAGTCAGATGTCAAAATAATATCATGATGGAATTACATAGTTACCTACTCACTAAGGTAACAATTGTCATTATCACAAGTGGAGACCATTACATAACACTAGTTTGTGTTTAAAAGAAATTGTCCTCAGGACATGTTGGGATCTATATGAAGGGTATGGAAATAACAGTGTAACTTTTACCCCCACCATTTTTAAGCGAAGAACATTTTATCACTCTTTTTCTTTTTCAAGCAATACATAGAATAGAATGCACAATTATCATCAACGCAATACATGCAATGTCAATTTGGGTTTAAAAGTATCACAGCCATTTCAAGTGTCCTCCAAGACACTTGAACCAATTTCAGAATTTAGGGCCATGAACTGTTGAGGTTACTTTCAAAATGTTCCTATTATCGTGACTTCATATTCCTAAAATAAACCTCAATGAATATTCCTTCGGAAGAAGACTCCCTGGGATGATTAAGTGCTTTGAGCAATGATCTGTCCATGGAAAGGTTTTGAGATGAGTTTTCGTGTGTTAACTTTTTCAAAAGACATCTGCAGGATTGTTTAAAGTACATATAGGTAAAGGGATAGCCATCACAAAGATTTGGAAACTGAATCAAATGGAGAGCAAACCTACCACCACCATTGTTTGAGGGGCATTAAAGGGAGAAGACAGATGGAGTGATGACTTGACCTTGCCTAGCTGAGCTTATGTTTATTACCAGAGCAATGAATCATTGTTTCTATTGTTTATGGTAGGCATAGATTGAGATCTGCCTGATCATGATGTTACCATTCTTGAAATGCTTTCATACACCAAGTTTCTTGATAATCAATACAATCAGATCAACAACCAATTACTAAAGCTATAACATACATTACATGAACTTTACATTGCCTGATAACACCATCACAATGACAAGAGGAGAAAACAATATCGAAACCAGAAGTTCGCTGGACTGATCAGTTTTGAAGAAGTTTCTCTTAGCCACTAGTACAGAAACAGGGAACCTTTTTGACTCATACAAGGACTGAAGCTTTTAGGTGTCTTACTCAAGGACACAGAGACGAGGAAACAGCGATTCTTCCAGTAGTCAAACCCGTGACCTCCTGATTATGAGCCTGACCGGCAAACCACAGTGCTCAGTATGATTATTTTGCCCTGTACCCACTACAAAAGATTTCCATTAGGCCGAGCATGGGAAAAAACGGTCAACGTGCAGCTCACAGTATCTATTAGCCAGACTTAGTTACATTATAGTACAGACGCAAATATCGTTACTCACCGAATAAATTTTGACAAATTCTTAACTTTCCAATGAGCACTGAATAATCAAGCTAATTCCATAGAATAAACACCTTTCAGACACAGCCCTGCCCTGCCTGTGGACTTAGTAATGGACATCTATATGTCACACCACCAAATTCCTATTGGCAATAGTCAAAGGCTATAGTGTATGTTTAGGCGTGTGCTAGAGGCCTGTGGTAGTCCATATACTTAGAAATGTATTAAATATATGCATAGATTGCATTGAATAGCCTAATATAGGTGAAAGCTGTTGTCCTGCTCTGTCCAACCATCCAAGTGTGACAACCACTGGCACGGTTTGAATCGGCTTGAATCACCACCACCTGCATTCATTCAGTGAAATAATGAATCTCGAATGCCAATGCCATGACCAATAAGATCAGGATGTTCAAGACATTTGGTTGGGCCAATTAACAAACCAGGCCAAGATATTAGATTAAACAAACATGAAATCAAAATAACAAATAAATCATGAACTATCTCATATTGGCTGGAAAATGGAATGAGCCCTTCCTTTGTAAATTGTGGATCTCATAATGATTTCAATTTTTTTTACAAAGCAGGATGCCATTCTCAGGCTCACAAATGTCATCCTGCAGACCAGCAATTATTGTTGCAAATGATAAAAATCACTTGTCTGCAGTGCACTTTTTAAATGAACGTCTTCTACAAAATTAGGAAAGAAACTAAAATTACCAGTAGCTATGCACCAACATCAAATGGGGAAAGACCTCTTGAATATAATGTTACAATACTAAGGGATTCTCTGATCGGAATTCGGACTGAGCACATACCGAAGGGGATCAGACAGGAAAGGGACTACAATGGAAAGGCCCACAGGAGTCCAAGAACAATACAGAAGATTATCCCTGCTTACTTAGCATTTGAGCACACAGTGGAAACACTAATGAATGTTAATGACCACACCAATTAGCACTTCCATTTGCCTAGTTCAGTGTACAGTAGAACCTCTCTATTAAGGACACCCATGGGAATGACAAGTGCTGACTTAATAGAGAGGTGTCCCGATAGAGAGGTCAAATTGAATTGAAACAACCAATTTGGGACCAAAACAACGAGTGTCCTCAATAGCGAGGTTGTCCTTATAGAGAGGTGTCCACTAAGGGAGGTTCCACTGTATAGGCAAGAATTAAAAAAGGCAAGTCTTTGTCAAGGCTTCCACTAAAATTTGGGCTTTCATCATCATCATAATCATTATCCATTTTCGTCTTCTTCACATATATCATTATAGAGTTGGGAAATCCTGCTACCCAACTAACCAGTTATCTATCATACCCACTTGACATTTATATCTTATCTTTCATGTTTGTTAGGTGGTATTTAATATCAATGAATATCAATATATCAATGAACAGTAGACCTGGAACAAGTAATACAAGTCTGCACCCTCTAAACCTTATATAGCCACTATTAGCCTCCATTAATGTACATGTACTACCATAGACAAGCTAACATGGTGCATGAAGTAATATGGTATACACTTTACAGCGATCTCTTAAGTTACTCTTAGTCTAAAAAAGACAGTGGTATATACTTACAGAAATAGTATGATAGTTTGCAGACGATAGATCCTACATTAGAAGGTTTCGCCTAACTCCCAGATAAATCAAGAAAACAGTGATAAACTTGGGGAGCAAAAGTTTCAAATAGGGAAAGACAATTTTTGATCACAACAGCACCGACTGGCGTCGTAAGGGAGAACTTTCAAAACGACCACACCCTTCAGTAAAGAAGTTGTCTCTTTACCCACGTGTTAGTTTCGCGGGCTTTTCCATATGTATTCTGGGTGAGGTATGTGTCTATTTTTTGGAGGGGGGGGGGGGGGGGCATAGGCCGTCGGTTCGGCCTGCAGAGTGGCAATCGATTCTCTGGATATCACGTTGTGATTATATATTAATCTTTATCTCTGGACGTGATTATGGTCATTAGTCTCTGGATGTGAATGTGGCCGACATTTGTCTCTGGGTGTGACTATGGCCGACATTGTCTCTAGATGTGATTATAGACATTCGTCTCTGGATGTAATTATGGCCATTCGTCTCTAGGTGTGATTATCGACATTAGTCTCTGGGTGTGATTATCGACATTAGTCTCTGGGTGTGACGTAGTTTTCCCGCGGCGTCAATTCAGGTGAGCGATACCGGTGTGGCAGAAACCTAAAACCACTATATTATAGTTTATTCATTTGTATTTTATTAAGAATGGATCAATCACTGATATGGTTAGGCCGAACGAACTTCTAACAACAGGATGCTTTTGTACTACATGTATGACTCTTCTCTCCAGACAGTCTTTCACATCAGTCCTCACTCGTTGCTGTCTTTTCGCAGCTGACGCGGTCATTGGAAAGTCTAGTTATTGCTACGACTTTCCAATGATTGAGACAGTCGCGAATAGACTACAAGTCTAAAGGAAAGCATCTTGACCCTCAATGCATTGACATTGCTCAGCTTTCAGAGAACGCGCGTATGAGCGGAGGTGCGGAGGCAATACCGCTGGAAGTTCAGTATGAAGGAAAGTGACAGTCAGTGAAACTGTGGTTAACCATAACGGAATAAACGTAAAGGTATGACTTTCGCTGATTCAAATGATATCAGTATTGTACAAGTCTTGTTTCCAAAGCTCCCGTGTTGGGAATACCATGCATATCTTTACTGTCAATAAATCAACTCGAATGTGAAAGTCTCCTTTCCGTTTGCATCCTATTCCTTTGGTTCTGAATCTTCCCCGTTCTCTTTCTTGTATTCTTGCGAGTGACGCCATTTCATGCGGCGATTTTGGAACCAAACTTTCACCTGAAAAAGAAAGGACCTGAGAGTTACTGTGGTCTCGGCTCTGTCCCGTCTTCATCACATCATGGCCCTGCCCCAATGGGACGCCACATTCATCAGAAGTCTGGTACGTGAAATGGACGGACTCTATTAAAGTTTCATTTTGGACATCAAGACCACCTGTCGTGATAGACGTTTACAGTGATGTGTTGAATGTAAAAAAGCATCTTGTACTAGTGAAACTGAAAGGATATGATGTGAATGATAACCTAGCCTTTCTTTTTTGCTTTAAAATTAACAATGCACGCTGCCAGCTTGGAGTCTTTGGAATCGCATGTCGGTAGGAGAAAAAAGCCTGAGCAGACGACAGTTCGAAAATATGAACATTTCCCATCTCAACCTGTGGAGCGACCAACCAATCTCCTGAACCAAGGGATCTGTACCTGGGCATCAGAGAGTCCCAACATGGCAGCCAGCTGTCTTCTGTCTGGCTTTGACACGTATTTCTGGACTTTGAATCGCCTCTCCAAACCTTTCCTCTGTAATGTGGAGAAGACTGTTCTGGACCAGGACCGCTTGCGTTTAGACGATGAAAGATGTAAATCGACGGCGGGAAATGGCGAACTGAATGCACCTGGAAATAACAATGAGATGTTCAGGTACATCCTGTTCCAAGGACTACCACTGCGCTCACACCAAAATTGGTAACGAAGAATGCAGGCACGTTTAAAATTACCCCTGGAAGACAAGAGGCTAATGGGCCTGGGACTCAGCTGCACAATAAGAACTGACAAAGAGGAACTGGGACCCCAGGGACCAAGTCGCAACCAGATACTTGATTCTCTACCCAGATGAACCTATGCTATGCATCTTACCGGTTTGGAAGCTACTGCATGTATTGTGTCTGCTGATGAACTTTTGATTAATCGCTTGGGGTCGAAACCTGTTAGCTTGTGGTAAAGGTGACAACATTGACATGCTATGGCACGCCAGACAAGGTAGTTGTGGAAGACGATGATGCGGCTGGGCCATCATGGGCATTGGTTGACGGGGGACAAGACTTTCTGGAAAGATGAAGGGTTGCTATTGAGAATACAAGTCACAGCCAATTGGAATGCAATTGCAAGTGTCTCCACATAGACGTGTTTTAAACTGTCTTAAAGTCTCGACTCGTTTTTCAAATGGTCTACCAAAGTCTTTGTCTTCGATCGTAACAGGTTATCGCCGCCAAGGACCCGGGTGTAGTGTAAAATAACAGTCCGAAGTCGGCGAAAACGTCTCTAAAATGTGTCTTCAGTTAAAGACTTGCACATCGACACAGTTATACGTGAAAACAAAGCCATGAAGTGTCCTTGTATATCTATAATGCAAGTTGATGAGCAAGTCCATGTCATTTTGGGATCACATAGAACAAAATTAAGCCACGAAATCTGACTTACCTTTTCTTTTTGAATCAATTGACAGTATCCGATCAATACCGAAACCAAGTGCTTTACTCCTCGTAGAGGCCGTCTCATTTTTCGTCTCCGCTATCCGTCCGTGAGCCGGCGCGTCCGCAGACCTATTCTCGGCCGGTGCCACCACCCGGTCGCTCAGAGTGGAGTAGGAAGACGGGTCCCTCATCTTGCCATGAACAGAGTTAATGTCCCAAGTCCTAGTGGGTGACGGACAACCAGACAAGACCTCACTTTCTAACGCGGGCGCTCTCAACCCGGCCCAGCCGCCGTAGGTCAGGGACAGATCGTGCCCAAATAGTCGAGGTTCCCCACCCAGATCCCCCTGCGTTGTGAATTGCTGACGTCCATCATCATGATCATGTCGTTGGGGTGCCGGCTGATGATGTATTATTGTCATTTTTTGCCTGTAAAAGGGAATGAATTACGTAAACACCCTAAATAAATTTCACAATAATAGTTCCGGACGGATTAGGGTATGGTTCTATCGAGATCATAACCGTCAGTACCTCAGAGGTTAAAACCGTATAATAGAATCCTTTGGTCCCCGGACATTCTATCCTGGGACATTATAAAATTTTACACCGGCGCTCCATTACATTGTTGATTGCATTGTTACGTACCTTATCACAGCTTCCTTATGACAAAAAAGTAGTATCCTTCCTTTATTTCGATAAAGTCGATGAGGGAATATAAACTATAACTTCCCTGTAACTGACAAGTGGAAACGACGAGCACAGACAATAGCGATGCTCTCGGATTCACTCCCGAATAAAATTGGATTCTTTGCGTCGTCTGCTCTGTAATGTTTATCAGTTACTTCCCGTTTATATGAAAGGCGTCAGTTTTTATAAATGATTTATGTCTCAAAAGCTCATAAAGATCTTACCGCAACACATCGCTCGATTTTCTTATCAAATGATACAGCTAATGAACACCAGTAGCCCATCATTTCGCCACCCAATTAGCCCGGTTCACTTTTTCCTTTGCCAATTTCATATTATTAAAGTGAAAGGATACAGGCTTTCAGGCACGGCAGTATGTTGCGTCTGCTAACTCACTCTCCTGAAGACAACGTCTCTACTATTTATTCCAATTAATATTTTGACCCTGGACACAGTGTTGTCCTTTCAGTTCGGGTGTCTTAGCTTATCTGCCTCAGGACAATGTCACAACTTGCAGTCCTATAGTAAGGGTGTCTTAACCCATTCTCAAAGAGTGTTTCCACTCTGAACTCAGTGGTAATTCTTCTGAAGACAGCATCTCCACCGCGTCCTGTCCTGATGTCTGATCCAAAATGTGTCTCCACTCACTGTCCTTCCCTTCGGATGTGTTAAATCTTTCACATGAAGATGGTGTCTCAACTCGCTGGCCTTATGTCTGAATATTTCCATGAATAAAGGCTAGCAAATGCTTTTACTTCAATTTTGTACAGAAAGGCCTAGTGTAAATGTACATGGAGTTTTAGATAAAAGCATTTACTACTCTTTATTCATATCACCCCTTATCTGGGAGTGCTCAATTCATTCACATGAAGACAGTGTCTCAACTTATGCTGAAAGCAAGTGTCACAACTGTCTCAACGTTCTCATGTCAGAGCGTCTAAACTGTTTTTCCTGAGGAGTGTCCTTATGTTCAAGTGTCTAAACTTATTCTCCTAAAGATGGAGCGAGTGTGTCTACTCACAGCTGTAATCGTACAATGTCTCAACTCATTCACATGAAGACAGTGTCTCAACTTATGCTGAAAGCAAGTGTCACAACTGTCTCAATGTTCTCATGTCTCTATTCACAGCCGTAATCGTACGATGTCTCAACTCATTCACATGAAGACAGTGTCTCTATCTGGAGTTGTGTTGGACTTCAAGAAGGATGGATGGAGACACTGACCTTGCAAGACCGAAGGTCCAAGTACCTTAATCAGACCAATTGTCATAGACGTTTTACTTTTGTAGACTGTCAGCAGCTATGCAATTTCGGCCACTTATCATCAAACAGTGACCAAACATCTGAATGGGAGAATAAAAAATCGAAGACAGATGTATCTTAAAATTGATTTTATTACGACAGCCATGAGTAAGTACAATATTTTGTACATTTTAAATGCACATTTAACTGAATATATCACTAGAAGACATCACTTTACAATGATATTCTTGGACCTAGTAACTTAAATTTTCTAGTAAAACCACAGAGCTGAACTTCAGCCCACACACATCAGCCATCATATGACATGGACTATTCTATGCCATGAACAATTACAAGCCAAATAAAGAACTGTTGAAATAAAAATTTGAGATAATACACTGTATCTGCATCTCTTTTAGTGCTGGATGGCTCATAACAGGTCCAAACTAGGAATATTAGTGAGGTGATCATTATCTTCATGTGGTTTAATTAGAACTCAAAATGATCCTCTTCTACACAGAAATCTTAATTGGGTAATAAATGTCAAGTTCAAGTAAACATTTCAAGACAACTCATTATAATTTTATCCATAACAATGGAGCAAAAAGTGGAAGGGCAAATAGATAGGGCACTTTTCTTGTTAATTATGGTCATAATTTCGAAAATATATCTGACAGGCAAAAACAGTTACTGGACTGGTAGTAATTCCAACTTTTAAACTCAAATACACTTTCATGGGTGAAAACAATCTTTGTGACCATCTTCAGCAAGGAATGAAAACAAACACTTTCGCATGATTTAAAAGCATGGCATCCATGTTGGCTCAACATCCTCAAACAATCGGATGTGTGTACCGACTGAATACTGAGTAGGCCTACATATCATACCTACAGTGCAATGATAACTTCTGATAGTTATGCTCTTATTTTTTGGTGGGCTATGCGCCCCAAAAAAATATGGCAGTGTCTTTCAACATTTAAACGTCTATAAAACATCCACCTCATCATGATGATTCTGTCACCTAAAATCTGAACACCCAATAACATTTCCACGGGTAACCCAAACACATTTAGATCGGTGTGAATAATAACGTCTTGCAGGAATCTTAATGCAGGCTTGTGTAAACTCTCGTTTAAGCGTTGACAGTTTAACAGCTGATAAGACCAACATGATCAATATAATCGTGATGATGAGATTGGGCAGTATCAACAGCCTCTCAAACTGATGAGGCCAGTCCGCCAGGGTCACATTAATCACATTCTAAATGCAATAATACTGACAACCAAAGGCAATTATTGCACAAACAACACCTACTTAGAAATCTAAACTTCATAAAGGTATTCATTACATGCCTCAAGAAACCTACATTGATATTTACATGTAGCACTCTCCCGTGATTTACGGCTCAACAAATAGACTTTCACAACTGTCTTCTCATAAAAATGTTTCAGGTAACATTCCACCTCCCTTTGCCTTCCGACAATTTGCGAAAACACAGATGAGAACTTCTTTATTTGATAAATGATTTTTTAATTGAGGGAAGGGTTATCTAAACATATCGGTTTGAATTTACTGCCGGGTTGAATAGGAGGAACACATAAATTGTGCAATATCTATGTAATTAGTATGGTAAGATACCGGTGGTCTGGTAGCTAACCTGATTGTAGGCAGGCAGGGATGGGGCGTTGCGTTGACTTTCAGATGTTTTTGGTCTCTGTCAGTAGATGATAGTCTTGGGTTCATCATTTCGACAATTTATTTCAAGGCTTAATTGGATTGTGTTCACTGCAACACTTCTTCCTTGCACTTCGCCATCAATTACAACACTATTTCATTTATGTTAAAAATCTAAAGACATCAATCACCTTAAAAAGTAATGATGAGTAAGGAGAGATAAAAAGCACCTGTACAGTATGCCATTAAACCTGCATGACCCCAAATCTGGTCAGATTTTCAATACTTTACTATCAAGGAAAAGCAGTGCAAAACCGGAGTCAAGGAATCAAAATGCAGGATTTCTAAGAACACCGTTCAAATATGAATAACCACTATACTATCCAAGTAAGGAGTAGTGAAGCATCAGTAGAAGAAAACTAAGCCCCATGCTTCCCTATTACAGTAATGTCCGTTTTGATGTGAAAATGTCTAGTGTCCATGAACTGTAATCTGAAGACAAAATGTTCATTAAGTGTATCCATGATTGTTACTTTTGATCTGACCACAGTGATGTTGTTCGACGACTGGAAGGCTCAGGAAATAGCCACGGAGCGGAGCTTGGCACGACATAGCACTAGCAGCCATTTTGAATGTTCCTATCAATGCAGCCGTTGTCTAAAGTCATGGCAGTTGCGTAAGACCGCAGTGATTTCTAAACCTGGAGAACAAAAACCGAACAAATTTAGAGTCATTATATCAAAAGCATTGTTCATGAAGCTCTGAATGAGAGCCCTGAAATTTAAAGATATGTGAAAAGTAAAAATTATACATTCATTTGGCAACCTTCATCACGTTCATGTCATCCAGAATGTAAACAATAGATACTATAGAGAGCGTTAAGACAGCAATTAACATTCCAAGTTACAGGCAATTTTATTCATGGCCTTCACCAGCCTGTTTTTTAAAAGAACTTTTACAACGGTATTTCTGTATCAAAATCCTTACATAAATATATAAGCCAAACATATTTTTGTTGATGTGAAATAAAATGATCTTGTAATGAGCAGGTTCAATAATTCTGTTTTAGCACTATCATCACCATGAGTTAATGGTTAGTAAACGTTGAGTCAAGATAAAATATCTTGGTGGTGATGATGAGTATTAACCACAGTAATATTAAGATAAACTAAGGTGAGCTAACATTTAGAATAACGTTATCTTGGCAGTGATGAGGTTTTCTTGCATGCAATAATATGATTACATGCAATAAATACTGCAAGTCTCAGATGAAACAGTTGGCAACATGCTTTCGAACCATGACTCACTCACCTTTCCAGCGTGACAAACTCAAATATACTTGGTCCTGTTGAGAGCTCTCTCAGCGTATGAGCTATCCGTCATTCTGTCCCAGTTAGTTTGACCAACAACGAAGCCAACCTCTCTCATGCGCTGTTGGTTATTACGTTCTTCGATATCAGCCCAACGGACCTGGAATACCGAACAATGCAAACTTTAGAGGGAAACCGACCAAACTTGATGGCGCAAAGACTGTCAGTGTCACCCTCTCATAGGGATGTGGTGTCACCAGGACTGGGAGCAGCCACAAGGAAGCTGACACTAATGCGATGTTTTACGATTACTTACTCGTTTCTGTCCGGGGCATGATTTCCTGTATGCGTAATCATCTGTTAACTGCAGGTAATCCTCCATCCTCGTTGTCGAGTCATGATGGCGCTTCCCTAGGAATAACCCATCCAGTTTGTCTGAAAAATACGCAAGTGGCCAGGTTAGCATGCGGAAAAACAAAATTTAGATATAGAAGTGAAAGTCTGGTAGGCTGACATCTTCTTTTGCACCTGAAATCTGCAATGAAATGGACAAAAATACATACCCACCTACCATTTTCAGAACCGTGGTATGAAAACCTAAAATGTGAAATACCTGAATGTTTTCACCAAAAACATAAGCTTACCTATTTTCTGATGAAATACATTATGAAAAAATACCCATATCTGAATCTTTGTGTCTGGGTCCTTTACCTAACAAAAATGGAGAAAACAACTTGAAGCAAAATATAGGCCTATCAAAGGCTGAAAACTAGTCAAGCCTCAATTCGATGCAACAAAGATTGTATTTGTATACAAACTCATAACCAGTCACATCACCCGTGGTAAAATGTTTTCGCATTTTCTTTGTTTTCTTCATTTCCTCAGCGATAGATATTGCGTCACCTCTGGAAAAATAGCGATATGCGCAGTGACTTGTTGTTTGTATGCTGGATAGGTGTTACAGCCAATTAGCTGATTAACATTCGGCTTCACCTGCAAGGACACTCTCAATCATTGTGTCAGTATACGTATCTCAAAATAGCAATAAATCGTCATGCTTGGAAGACGTTGACACTTCCTGAAGACTTCTTGAACCTGAAAAAGATTACGCACGGAGGATTTGCACTCATACGGAAGTACCATCGTCTGAAAAATGGCCGAATTCATGGTAGAAGGTATCCGTTACAGACTTATCGTGTTTTTTTTCGCTATCCCCAGGCAGATTTTGAGGTGTATCTTGTACCCTCTCTAAATCTTCATGCAGTTTTGCATCCAAAAATAGACCCTAACTTCACTTAAGGCCCACCGAAGCGTCCCCAGAATACAATTTATTTAACAGAAAATGACAACAAATTTATTACCTGAATAATATTTTATTTCTCTAAGAGCCAGGAACAACATCAATGAATATTGCACCAACAAATATCAATGACATAAATTTAAAGTGACCAAATGATTGTTCGAAAAAATGCTCAACAACATGGAGTATGGAAGCTAAAAGGGTTCTTTTAGCAAGCAGTATTCCAAATGGTGGCTGCTCATTCTGCATCTTCTTCTCAGTCGAAACAATTCCAATTCCTCACGTACCAGCAGGACACTTACTGGTAGTATTTTCAGGCAGCATTCATAATACACTTTTATACTCATTGAAAAAATAGGCCAGGCTAGATCGTCAACAGATCACTATATAGAATCATCCTAATCAGTAGCCTGACTGCAGTCACACAATACATGGCAAAGAATTCAGCCAAATCACTGAATATTATCAGTTGGCTTTGTTCAGTCTTACTCTTGGTACCAGAACTAGTAAGCAGTATAAAAACGTAGACCCAAATAGCATACTGAAGAAGCAGAACTTCATAATGAACTGAATCATATAGAAGCCCACATCCCAACAACATTGATTGTAAAGAAAGGCTATTTGGGCTTCTCCTGACTTCTGCACTGCTGAACAAACTTGAACTCGCTATACATTAAAAAAGAACTTGGTACTTGCTCACTTTTAAGAAATGTAAGTTGTATGTCCTGAGGGTTTCATAAGCTACTGCCACTCTAATTCACTGGAGGTTCAACACTTGGCCTGTTAAGTTTAAGGCATGAACTTGAACTGAGTATAAAGAGAGTAAATAGTACTTACCAAGTGTCTGTTCTGATGTATCCAACTCCCACTTGCTCTTCATGAAGCCCTAGAGATGTACAGCAGATTTTCACATTAGTTACTTGTTTATGGTGCTTGCAAAGACAGAACTCGAGAAAAGAATTAATATCATAGATAAATACAGGGAAATGTGGGACAAACTTTTAAAAATTAATCTCAGTCGAGAGTGTATCCAACATATTTTACTAATAAATTAAAATTTTAAGTCCTAAAACTATCTTTGAATATCTCATACATGATACTACAACAGAATTTAACTCCTGCTAAACACGAAAGGGCAATAGGGAATAAAAGTTCTGAAATGATTTCAATACATTTTTTAACCCAATTGAAAGGACTGGAAGTCCAATATCTTAGACATTTTATTTTCTGATGCAAAATGGAAAGTTAAGACCATTTGTATCATCGTATTATGATTTTATTTTAAGTACAAGGAGGAATGGATGGCCTAAGTTATATAGGCCTACAGAGCACAAATGTGCGGTCTACTGAACTGACCTGGAGTAGAAAACTGTTTTTACCTACTGATAGTTGATACTGGAACATGAGGTTGTAGAGTCGGTCATTCAACCATACTTACTCGCCGATGGTCAATATATGACAGACAAATTACACGACTGCAATTGGGTGATCATTTCAGGAGGATGGGTTGAAACTTTTACAAAATTCAGAACTTACCAGAACCATAAATCGATGCAATAACACCTAATTACTTACCAATATAAAGGCAAATTTACAATTCGAAAAAAGAGAGAGATGAGGCCAAGTCACCACATATGGATTGAATGGCCCCAAGTTTTCATTTACTTAAGTAAAAACTGATGTAAAAATTTGGATTGGTCCATCAAGGGCGAGGGGAAACTTGTGGGGCACTGAACTGTAACTATAGATCATATCAAGCTGCAACTAATTCTGGCAAACTGGCTTTTTAAACTTGTGTACTGTAGAGACAACTAAGATCATTATATTTATGAACAGTTGAAGATTTTTTCATGAGGAACTCTTGAGCTCCATGACCACACTCATGTCAATCAATACTATGTATGGTAGAGCCATAAATCAGGTACTGTAGAAATGTATCATTTGAAGAAAGAAAAATGTCAATGAAATATAGTGCCTTTGATTACTGGAATCAGTACTCTTTTCAATTTGAATTCAAAATCCTGCATCAGAAAAGTCACCCCCCAAAATCATGATTCTTGAGATAGCTCTCAGGAGAATTGGGGGGGGGGGGGGGGGGGGATTCGAGTCCTGACATCCTGTCATAAAGGGCCCTTCCCATTTCCCCGATAGGTAATTTTAAGCGAATCCAAAATGAACTCTCTGCTGGTCCCAAATCACATTATTTCAAATACAGTAGGTATATTTGCAAAGATCAAAAGCAAACTTCAGCCAATCCCAGTGTCCTGAACAATCCTTCAATCCAATAGAAGGATAACATCCTTTGTCTCCTTAAGGCATTCAGATTCTGATAAAGGACAATTCTTATCTAATTCATCATCATACATGCATCTATCTAAAAGTAAAGCCCAGCAGAACTCTCTGGGGCAAGCCTAGGCCTACAATCACGTGAACCCTCCCTTCAGAAGTCTTCAAACAACTGCCAAAATCATGCTGCAGTGCAAGGTGTGGGGATTTTTCTCCCACCAAATCCAAGCTGACAATTCGATTGGTTTAGAAAAATGAAATAGCAAACAGGGCTTGGCCTCAAGAAATCAAATAAAACTACAACTATGTACGAGCCTGGCCTATGGCAACGGCCATGACACAGCGAGATCTTGTGGTACTAGAGAACTCTAAAAATAGCAAGGGCACAGGATAACTATACTACAAAGTGATTGTACAACGCATGTGATTAGATTGTAGTAACAGGGTGCATGGCTGACTTGAGCCTTCTAAGGCTGGACTTTGATATTGTACATGCTAACACTCGATAAAACATGGCCCATCAGTATTTCGCAATGGAAATGCTACACACGTCATATGCATGCATGCCATCTTTAAAACTGTGTGTACAACAAGTCTTATGTGATGGGCTGGAGATGTGTCATTGATAGGGGGGGGGGTCGGGGGGTCTCTATACAGGTTCAAAACATCACGGGAAGAAGCAGGCATTGACTGTTTATTATTGTTCTTGTCATGCCTAAATTACACATCCTGCATCATAGTTATTTCTTTTAATGGAACTATTCGAGTACGTGATGGGCTGGGGTTCTCATTGATGGAAGGGTGTGCGTACAGGGCCAACATCATGTTATGAAAAAGGATTCGACTCTGAGAGTTCTTGTCTGTTGTCATGCCTAATTTACGTATTCTTACATGATAATATCATACACACATTTGGTTAAATTCGAGAAAAAACGGTTTAGAGCAACAGCTTAAATGCAGCAAATCTTAATCACTATTACAAAGGTAGTCAAAACCCATGAGCTAATGCATTTTGAAAGAGAAATCGCCATCAAAGGTTGATTAGGGAGCACATCAGCAGTGCCCACCTTTAAACACAAACTTCCTTACGATAACTTGATGGTCTTATGTTCACTCTTTTGATTCAATAGGCCTAATTTGTCTACAAACTACTTTTTACTTCAACAAAAAGGCCAATACTTGACCTGGCATGAAAGGGGCTTGGGGTGAACCAATCCAGATTCTTGCAACATCACTCCACAATGAAATAATCACACCAGAGTCAGACAATGAAAGTTCATCAGACAAGTAGGACAATTTCAATAAGACTATTCCGATGGAAAGGTCTCTTTTATAAGTTGGACATTTCAGCCAGGGATTTTGTCAAGCTCAACACTTGATACCCAAAACAGATGCTCAAGTCAATGAGACATTTGCTCAATGGCGTCAACATGACAAAATCAAACACTATGCTGTATTCATCAACTCGAATACAAACAGTGCTTCTGTTTGACTCATGGTGTTCATTTCATCGAGAGGGAGCCCTCGTATGAATACATACGCTGAAGTCTTCCTCCTCCTCCTCCTCTTCTTGTCGTGGTCGTCCACGCGGCACATCATCATCATCATTGAAGTCTTCCATTTCAACCTGACAAGAAAATAACGGATTCAGAACACCAACAGAAGTCTTGGAAAAGTTTGAGCTGTATCTATCATTTCCAAGCATCACAACAACAAAATCCCTACTTTTTCTGCAGACCAATTTTGGCGTTGAAGCAAATTATTATGGCTTTTAAGGAAGGCACCACATGCCCTGTGACTTTACCTGTGCAAAAGGCTCTATGAAGAGAGGGGGGCAAAACACCACTGTATGGTTTCTTTATGGTCAAAAACACATTTTGGTGACATTTGGGGGAGGGGTTTCCCCTAGCTAAAGCTCTGAGCTTACCTCAGTAATGGCAGCATCCTGGAGTATCGGCCTAATATCCAGACCAAGGAAGTGACTAGGCAGTGTTTCCCATCCATCAATAACCTTCTGAATCTCATTAAAGCTACGGTTATGTGTGTTCCTCTTTGCACAGGTACCAGCTTCGGCATGGACCTCAGCAATATAGACCTGGAAACCCTTCGACTTGGCATAGCTCCAGAATTCTTCAAACTTCTTAATTTTGTCGTTTATGGCATCCACAATGATGAAAGAGAAATATCCATCATCGACCGTCTTCTTGAAGGACTTCAACATACTCTGGCGGTAGGGCTCCTCCAGCGCTGGCTCGAACTCATAGTCGATAACCTAGAAGAAGATCATATCATAGTCTCAAAATGCTCAGGATAAAACACTTGGAATTTTTTTGGCACTGACTACCTGCATGGAAAGATCAGCTGAATGATGGTTCCAAGTGCTAGGCTTATAGTCAGATGTGCAAAGCTAGTCTGAACTGACTTCAGTCAGACAGATCCTTGGCTCTACTCACTCTTCTCTTGACCATACGACCGACCTCAGGGTCCATGACCATCTTCTCGCTCTCCACCATGAAGTAATCATCCAGGCACAGCATCCTCGGGGCACTGCCTCCATTGGCTACCTCCTTCTCCTACAAGAGAAAACATACCAATATAATAGACACCAACAAACCGGATTACTAATTTCACAGTCATTCGTTGGGGTATTAAGTAGAAGTATCGGATGAATTTCACTTTTTCAGACTCGCATATCTCTGTTCAAGGACTGAAGAGGAAGAAACACCAATCTAATATTGTATATGATTATCTGATCGATTGAGAGTGCCTATCTCAGAATGTCGAGGTGATTTTCTCCGATATTCTCTAGCAGTGAAGAAATAATCCAATCATGCTGGTCTAATAGGGAGAACAACGTTTACTCCAACCTACCCTCATAAGTTTGCTGACATAAGTTTTTCCAGCACCTGGAGGTCCTCTTATGATAACGACTATCTGCTGGGGTCGACGCATCCTGCCCGGCCTCTCTAAAAGATCGATGATATTGAAGGTCTCAGTTCGTGCCGGAGCCTCTCTCTCACGCTGAGGCGGCGTTCCACGTCCGTATGTTTCTGAGTATTGAGCAAGACGGCGGTCGAGTTCGTCGTAGTGGCTGGTAGGTGGAGGAACGGGTGAGGGGGCAGGGACTGGCTGCGGGCCACCTCTGTCAAAATGGTCTCGGTAGCCGTCACCACCATATCTATCTGGTTCTCTGTACATTGAACTTGGTTCTGAAAGAATAAGGGACAAATTCTTCCTTTTTAAGCAAGATGAGGTATTAATAAGCTTAGAAGTTTTGTAGAAATTCCAACATTGAGGTGACTAAGAAGGACAACAGTAACAATGTCGAATTGATAATCTAAGTTACTAACCAGATGATGGTGGGTTTGCCTTGTCACTTGCTCCATGGCTGTAATCAAACACCTGCGGCTGTGATGGTTGCGAGTCTGGCTTTGGACCCCCATGACCATAGTCGAAAGCTTCGGAACGCGATGGTGGTTCAGGGTATCCCCTGAAAGAAATAAGGATGGATACAGTGGCCGTGAAGTGCCTCATTCAGGCAACTATTCTGAACTTCAATCCTTGGTTTCAATGATGCCTGCCACATGCAGGTAACATCTCCACACTTCACACTACCTCCATCGTTGGAGTGACGTCAAAGTGGCTGAATCATGGAGTAGATCAGACGCCTGAGATAACATCACTTGCCTTGAACATGTAATCTTCATGTCCTTTAGTGGCAGTAACCACACTCTCACCTCATTGAAGAATTTACAATTTTGAATAATGTTTACCTGGGCATCGGGTACTCGGTTTCATATCTTCGCCTCTCCCCATATGGCGTTGGCACAGCGTCCCTCCAGGGGTCTCTGTAGGGATCTCGGTACGGGTCTGCGTAAGGGTCTCGTCTGTACGGATCCAGCACAGGAGGCCCGTAAGGATCTCTCGGGTCTGGGAATGGTGGACGCAGGGATAGTGCTCGATCATCCGGACGTAGAGGTGGCAGGCGATCGTCGGGCCGTAGAGGTGGCAGGCGATCATCGGGCCGTAGAGGTGGTAGGCGATCATCGGGCCGTAGAGATGGCAGGCGGTCATCAGGCCGTAGAGGTGGCAGGCGATCGTCGGTCCGCAAGGGTGGCAGGCGGTCGTCGGGCCGCAGGGGTTGCAGCCGATCGTCTGGGCGTGGAGGCAAGCGATCATCATAAGGGTCCCGTCTATCAGGCCAACGACTACCATAACTGTCCTGTGTAAGCACAAATAATGAACAATTCAAAGCAACTTTGAAATATTAACCCTTCTATTCCACATATATTTTGTATTCAAGTTAAATAGGGTTCTTTTTACTTTCATGTTTTGAAAATACCCACAGGTAGCACAAAGTTAGGCAATTCTCACAATACGTTCTCAACAGAAAAGATAACTGGAGCACTTACTTTGTCACCCAGGGCCATAAGTTTACTTACAGGTGGTGGAGGCATCCCAGGATAAGGATCTCTTGATCTAATACGGTCATCATCCAGCTGGAAAGAAACAAGGAAACTCTAACCATGAGACTGCAGGACAGGGAGGTTATCGAGGGAAGTCTCCAATTAAGTTAGAAAATGTTGTATCACATTTTTTAGCATGTAACCAGACACAAGGATACTTGGTTTTACATCTCCTTAAAAGGTCGAAGCAATTCAGGGTTGAGTGCCTTGCTCAAGGACACCGAGACGAAACAGCTTTGACCCTTCAGATCACCAACCACATCCTCCTGATTATTGGCCAGGAGCTCGAAGCAGAGTGCCACTAGGGCAGGGGTCTCTGTGGGAAATCTCCCTAGTCAGCAACCCATCGAAAACCAGCATGACTTACCCTGTCATCCTCTTCAGCGTATGGTACCAAGCTCCTTGCCTTCTCTGCTCTCTCCCTTTCCAATCTCTCTAACCTCTCTCGCTCCACCCTCTCGGCTTCTTCTTTCTCCTCCTGTGAGTAGTCATATTGATATGGCAGCTGGCGTTCTGCTTGTCTGTCACGTTGATCATAGAATCGGGAGTCCTGTCGGCCACGGTCACGGTCGACTGGCCGTGGTGAGCGACTTCTCCCACCCCGACTCCTGTCTCGTCGATCATCTCTCCTACCTCGATCCCGATCTCGACTGAGTTCACGACTGAGACCACGATCGCGACTACGACTGCGACTTCTCCGTCCACCATATTTGCGGTCGCGATCCCGATCATCTTTGCGACGATCTGACTCTGAACTTTTCTTCACATCTTTTTTATTATTATCTGGTTTCTTCTTTTTCTCCTCCTTCTTTTCTGGAGGCTGCGGTTTAGGAGTCGCTTTCGAGATCTTTTTGGATAATTCCGCCACCTTTTTCGCTTCATCAATTTTCTTCACCTGTTCTTTTAGAAGTTTGAGCTCCTCGCCCAATTCTGCACCTTTCACACCTGTTGTACTCTTTTTGGTCTCTTGAGCAGACGTATCATCTTTCTTATCTTCAGCTGCTTTGACTGTTTCTTTTTTGGCAGGGATTGGCGTCTTGGTCGGAAGAGATGGCCTTTTAGGATATATCTTGGGTTTCACTTCATCCGAAGACTTATAGTTAACAAGACTAAGGAGTAAGGGCAGTATTTTCTCCTCCTTCGATGCTGGTGGACCCTTACTCTGGCTGGTTGGGGGCATATACCCACCAGAAACTGGAACATTCCCCACAGGCACATTCCCCACTGACACCGGGAAACCCTGGGACATTGGAGGTATGAAGCCAGGAGGTCCACCAAATCCTGGTCCACCCATCATTGGCCCTGGTCCTCCCATCATTGGTCCCGGTCCACCCATCATTGGTCCACCAGGACCGCCCATCATTGGCCTAGGCCCACCCATCATAGGACCTGGTCCACTCGGCCCGCCCATCATAGGCCTTGGACCACCAGGTCCACCTTGCATTGGCCCTGGCCCTCGAGGGCCACCCTGCATGGGCCCTTGACCACGAGGTCCAGGTGGTCCTCCAGGACCACCAAAATTAGGTGGAGGCCCATCACATCCAGGGGGTCCATCATTTATCGTGCTACTAAATCGCTTGGCAGCTCCCCCAAATCCAGGTCCATCATTGTTGTTCCCTCCTTGGTCATCATTGTTATTATTTCCTTGCCGACCTCCACGACCTCGCTTCCCCTTTTTCGGTGGAGCTTCTGGACTCTCTGGTACCTGCACATCCTCAATCATGTTACTCTGCAGCAGGAATGCAAGGCCTCGCTTTGCTTGCATATTAGTCTTTCTCTGAAAGCCAAAAAAATCCCCAAATTTGAAATACCCCAAAATGAAGTTGTTAAAGTGATCTAATGTTGGTTAATGTTATGTTTTTGAAAGATTTGATGAGAGACATCTTATACTAGTTTTACTAACATGGTTTCAGATGATAGGTATTTCACAAAGCCATCTTCATGTTGATGTGTTGTTTGTACAGGCTGACAAGTATACACAACTTAAGAATTATCGACTTACATCTCCTGGTACATCTTTTCCATCTTCATCTTTCTTGGATCTGAAAGTCAGAGGGTGAAAAATTTAAGGTAATGCTTAAAGCTACGAAATTGACAGTGGAAGACGTACATGT
Source organism: Lineus longissimus (assembly GCF_910592395.1). Taxonomy (NCBI): domain Eukaryota; kingdom Metazoa; phylum Nemertea; class Pilidiophora; order Heteronemertea; family Lineidae; genus Lineus; species Lineus longissimus. Next base: position 4,768,760 of record NC_088310.1, read on the forward strand.
ACAATTCACACAACAAATTTGGGGACACGTGGCACAGATTCACTCGGACAATAGTCCTACTTCTTCTTTCATCTATCAGCAATCAACTGTAGTTAGGTCTGAAAACTATTCAGTGGATTAAGAGAAAAAAAGATTCTTACATATTACTTTCTTCTTTACCCTCTTTCTCGAACTCCTCTGGATCAACCCCAGGAGGCAGCAGGTCTGACACTTTCGACGCTTCCTTCTTCTCAGACTGTTGCTTCTTAATGTTATCGATGATATCTTTCAGATCTTTATTGTCAGATCCGCTGTTTGAAACTCCAGGTGGGCCATCATCTTTATTGTCACCGGAACTATCAGTTTTTTTGCCCACAGTTCCCCCTCGCTTGGATCCACCCTGATTGTTGGTATCCATCTCACCCGACGCGCCAGGCGGACCAGGTTCATCCATTTCTGTTTCATTTTGTGGCCCACCAGGACCATTAAAATCAAATTCATTCTGGTTGTCAGATCCTTTCCTACCAAACCCACGGTTCCGTCCTCCTCTATTTCCACCTCGCCCTCTATTGAAGCCCCCACGATGTGACCCAGGAACCTCTGAGCCATCACTGAAGTTAGAACCAGCATTCGAACTGGGTCTTGGTGGTCCATCAAATCCTGGACCCCCTCCTCCATCATTAAACCCAGGCCCACCAGGTCCATTGTTATTGAATCCAGGTCCATCATTGAATCCAGGTCCACTACCACGCCTGTTGTTGTTGAACCCAGGCCCTCCAGGACCATTATTGAAGCCTGGTCTGCCAAATCCTTGGTTATTAGGGCCATCATTGAATCCTTGATTATTGGGTCCATTGTTGAAACCAGGTCCTCCAGGTCCATCATTGAAGTTCCCTTGATTATTCGGGCCATTGTTAAATCCACCAGGTCCATTATTGAACCCCTGGTTTCCAGGCCCATCATTGAAAGGTCCACCTGGCCCATCAAAGCGATTACCCATGTTTCCAGGACCATTGTTGAATCCAGGCCCATCCATGAATCGATTTCCGAAATTTCCAGGCCCATCATTGAACCCACGGTTACCAGGCCCGTTATTAAAACCAGGTCCACCAGGGCCATCATTAAAAGGTCCATTGTTGAAACCACCTTGATTGTTCAAGCCACTGTTGTTGAACCCAGGTCCATTATTGAATCCTGGCCCACCAGGTCCATCATTGAATGGCCCACCTGGCCCATCAAATCTGTTGTTGTCTGGCCCACCAAAGCCGCCTCCACCACGATTACCTCCCCCAAAACCTCCTCTTCCACCAAAGTTTGGCCCACCAGGCCCATCAAAGTTGCCTTGGTTATTTGGTCCATCGGGACCAAAGTTGCCACCTCCTCTTCCACCAAATCCTCCATGTCCACCTCCTCTATTGTTATTAAATCCACCAGGTGGTCCATTGAAGTTGTCTGGCCCTCCGAAGTTACCTCGGCCCATTCCACGTCCACCACCAAAGCCACCTCTTCCCGGGCCATCACCCAAAAGTCCAACGGGTCCCCCCATATTGGGTCCTGGCCCTCCCATCATATTGGGTCCAGGGCCTCCTCCCATGTTTGGTCCAGGGCCTCCACCCATGTTTGGACCAGGCCCTCCTCCCATATTAGGACCACCTCCCATGTTTGGTCCAGGGCCTCCACCCATGTTTGGACCAGGTCCTCCTCCCATATTAGGACCTCCACCCATGTTTGGTCCAGGGCCTCCGAATGGAGGTCCGCCTTGGTCAATCAGAGGACGTGGAGCCCGATTTAGTGCTTTGAAAGCTCTCTCCATGTTTTTCCTTCTCGTTTCCAACTCAACCTTTTTTTCTTCCATCTGTTTTTCATATTCCTTCCACTGTGCCTCATACTGAAGGTACTGCTGTTGGTTTGGGTGATCTGAAAATGGAGTAGATTGTTATGAGACCCTGAATTCTTGGGATGCAAGCCTGCAACCCGACATATATATCAAAATTGTAGCTTTTTTCAGCTGTTCTGATTCTGAATATATGACAGGATATAGTGTGCTGTGAAAGGGATTTAATTCATAATAAAACATGTCTGTGGTCCGCCAGCTTTGCAGATCCTAGCAATTTTAGCTGGTGGGTAGGCCAGATACTTGATTTCATTCTGAACATGAGGACTTACTCTTATTTTGTTCCTTCCAATCTGCAAACTGTTTCTTCCAATCTTCATATTGCGATTCAAACTTCTTTTCTTCTGAAGTTAAGAGGTCCAGCTGATCTTTATTGACTGGGCCTGAAAGGTCAATTTTGATTCACGTCATTAGCCCTTCCAAGGCCATTTTAGAAGCATGCTGCACCCCGCTTTTTTCTGAGCCATTTGCATCGTCTTTTGTTGACGGTTTCTAAAGCTTTTTCAAAAGGGCGCCTGCATCCGGTCCTTTTTTGCCAGCACTTTTGAACTGGCCTGCCTTTACAGATATCCGTCAGATTCAGAAATCAGAAGGAGGTGTCATGACATGCACAATCAACATGTATTCTATGAATGATGGTCTTCAAAAATTGATTTCGCAACCAACCAGGATGTCACCATGTGTGCGATCATCTTGTCAGTGAATGTCACAACCAAAGACCATGGGAGGCACAACAATGTCACAACCAGGTGTGTAAGAAATTGCAGTAGGCTACATGACCGTCTTGGAAAGGGACACAACAAACAAGAACCATCCAGGATGAAGCACGACATTCATTTGACAAAACTCTTGTAAGAATCTTTCATGTGATTGTGAGTTGTCGATAAAGTGTTGATAACAATTATCGAAAAATACAAACCAAGCAGTCTCAAAGCCCTGTCCTCTTCAAGCTCTTCTATCTTTAGTTTCTGTTTCGTCCACTGGGCTGCCTGCTGCTGAAGCTGCGTCAACTGAAACTCTTCTCTGGCATCTTTCGGTTGAAGCTGAAACAGACGACAAAAAAATGCTAGTCTCATAGTCTCTTCTTAGCATTTGATTTCATTTCACTTTTGTGAAGGTTTTCTTTTCGGACACCCCAACCGGCCGAGCGGGGTGCCAGCATGGTGGTGTCTGCTCAGGCTCCTCCCCAGGCCAAGACGAGACATGTCACAACCACGTTCAAAATCACTTATCAGCACAGACTACGCTTTCTTCTCAACTCACCTCAGGCTCATCCGGAGCGGGCAAAGGGTTTTTTTCATCCATGGGAGCCTCTCCAAAGGGCATCATCGGACCACCAGGACCCCGGTTTCCGAAGCCAGGTTTTAGACCCATCAAAGGTTGAATCCCCGGCCCTGCACCAAACTGAGCTCGCGGATTTTGTTGCATTAGTGGGGTTGGGCCACCAAAATTTCCACCCATGTTTTGGTTCATCGGTCCCTGGTTAGAGGGAGCGAACTTATTGAACATACTGAGGTTATTTTCTTGGTCAATATGCAGTAAACAATATTTTCTTCATGAGCGTGTTTCTGCCATTCTGCACAAATGGCGACGCTTTCAGTTTTAGTTCCTTAATTTGACGATCGGTGTCGCCACAATCTAGACGAGACGGCTCATAGCCGATTTGATAGTATTTTTGTGCATTTCTGGAATTCTAATATGAAGTCATGGCATCTGACTTTGGGTCTCAAAGCAATATTGTCCCAAGAGTTGCAGGCTTCTTCAAATTCTATCCCAGTGCAGAAGTGACACTTTAGAAGCTGCTCAATTGAACCGAGCCAAGCCACTTCAGACATTCTGAGTCCAATTTATCCAGAATCTAAACTTGTCTTCCATGGGCCATTGAAAACAAACCAACAAAACAAAATATTATACCAACGTAATGTCTGTATTTACAATGCTTTATCATGAAACAATTTAAGGCTTACAAACACATATTTCAATTTCAAAGAAGAGACTAACATGAACACTCTCCCTATCAGAACTGTTATAATATTGTTCAATCGGACAGTATGTACAAAGTTACAGCTTCCCAAACTACATTTAGGATAGTGGAACAATATTCAAAATTTTAGAAAAAAACTTTATTTCAGACTGACAGACTGGTTTTGATAATGTACCAAGCAAGACAGAATAAAGAAGATGTGTAATAAAAGGGAAGAACCAATCAAAACATATATTGAATTTTTTCCTCCCAGCCACTTTTAGCCATATTGAGTCGCCTCTACATTGGGGCCGACCCAGCTCACCGCCAGTTCTGAGACTAGCAAATCAACGAACGATTCGAGGAACCCGTGACCGGAGACTCCATGGCAACGAAGCGAGCGGGAAACTAGCCGATAATGTATGCGTAAGGCGACCAGCAGCGCCACCAAAATCACGGTAGCGGCAACGGGTAGAACTACAATGCAGACGATGGCAACCACGTGTGATAGCGCGGCCGCCCGCAATTAATGATAAAGTTTGACTAACGATCGTTCCTTGGTGCATTTGGTGTGGTAGTGGATCTTTTTGATAGACTTTGATCAATTTTCGCACAACACTATTACTCTCTCGCCAAATCATGGCAATTCAAATTGAATTCGCAAAATTTTTAGCCAGACATTGTTTTACATTCGCCACTCCTGTGCAGGAGTCGCAAGTGGCGAAAATGCGAACGGGCGCGCCAGCCCTGCCAAGTACTCATACATCATTACAGCAAAACCTCTCTATATAAGGACAACCTCAGGACTGACATGTGCTGCCCTTAATTGCTTATCTGATTGCAGAGGGAAAATTCAATGGAAATCCAATGCATTGTTCACTCAAGGGAATGCTGGTGACGAAGTGTTCTATGACAGACAGTCTCTATGAGAGCTAGACTCCATCTCACAACAGTAACTAATCCCAATAGTGTACATGTATATCCATATGAGGCTCAGCAAAGCCCATACCGCTAATGCTATGTACATCCAACGACCTCTTCCTGTGAAACAACATTCAGAGCATCTAGTATCCGCTGGATACCTGTATTGTCAATGCCTCCTTCAAGTTTGATAGATGCTACAGCCGGCTCGATCTCTGACTGCGGCACCTCAACGTACTCCACCTCATAATACGTCTCATTGGACGTCGACTGAGATGGAAAATTCGGCTGATAATTAGCACCAGCAGACGTTACATAAAGGTTCTGATCCACCTCCACTGGTTGCTCAAGGCGCATCCGCTTTGAAGGGGATGGGCCTTCAGGCACAGGAACAGTCTCAGGTACCGACAGGATTGTTTCTAACACCAGTTCCTGTTTCACTTGTTTGCTGGGACCAATTCGACCCATGGAAACAATCTCACGAAGCTCACCCAATAAACTATACAGATGGTCATTCAACTGGGTCAAATACTCCTCATCTTTTACTAACTGCAATGTATCCCCAACATTTTTCAAAGTCTCCTCACACTTTCGTATCAATTTCTGCTTCTTGGTTTTTGGAGCCTTTTTTGTTTTTTCCACGGCAGGCATTTCCATTGTTTGCGTTGAAGCGGACACCATAACTGTTGCTGGTTTACAAGGTTTCACACACATTTGATGCCCTGAACTTTCTACACCGGAAACCGTGCTTCCTTTGCTTTGCATGTTCGTAGCAACAATGGAGACACCACTTTGCACATTTGTAGCAGCTCTCTTTTGCAGAAGTGAGGCCACAGTAGGGACTTTGCTTTGTGAAGTCATGGACCCTTTAGGACAATGTGGTTGGACAAAGACGGGAGTAACAGCTGAAGCTGAAATCTTTGGAATAGGGACAACTGTTTGAGAGGTACCCTGCAAGCGAGCACCAGCCGTCTGGGATACTGAACTGCCTGTCTTGGAAGTGAGAGACAAAGTTGACACAGGTGTTCCTCTCGACTTTTGTGCGATCAGTTTTCCACTGGAACTTCGTGTTAGTGGCGTCCCAAGCGAGGTACTCGGAGCTGTTGTTCCACTAGAACTTTGAGAAACGGATGCTCCCACAGAATGTTCTGAAACTACATTTATTGTTCCACTCTCACACGAGGCAATAGATTCTCCACTTGGTGTGTTGAAACACACCTTTTGCCCTTTGAGAACCCCTTTCTTCTTCAGCATATCCATGATACCTGACAATGTTTTTTCGGTTATTGTGCCACCTGGTTCAGAAGGGATTATCGTAACTAATGTTGGTTTCATTACACTAGTACTTGCAGTTGTGGTTTGGTTTGGTGCACTGCCGCTGGTGGTTTTAGTCCCAGTTGCGCTTTCTTTATCATACTTTAGTTTTTCTTGGACTTGCGAATTATCCGACAAATCAGCTTTTGAAACAGGAGACTCGGTATTCTTCAGGGATTTTATTCTTGTTGAAGATCGTGGTTTGGCAACCTTGGGCAGGTCAATCTCCAAGTCTGGGGTCCAGTCCGCAGAATCATCAGCATCAACTCCCATCTCTTCTAAATCATCATCAGTATCAGTAACGTCGGAAGACTGAGAAGACAAAGGGAGGGCTGAAGACAGGGATGACTTTGCTTTTCCACGACTTAGGATGTTAGGAATCTTGGCCTGTGGGGACTGAGATGTTGAAGCAGTGGCTAATTTTGTCAGAGCCTTCGCAGTTGATTGACTCCGTTGCAATATTTGCAATGCAGTGGGTGGGCAAGAAACAGTTGCAGACGTCACTACCGATGTTGCTGACGCTGTTGTGGCTGAACTAGCAGGCGCCATGGTAGTTACTGTGGTTGTGGCTAAACGTGTTACCGTAGTTGCAAGATTTGTAGTTGAAACCAACAATGGGAAATCAGAGCTAACTGGAGCAGCCGTGGTTTGAGCATCTCCATGGATTACAGGAATGTTCGTCAATATTGGTAGACTAGACGCGGAACTGGCAGTAGTAAATATTATTGGCTTGTTGCCAGCAGCAGACAGGTACTTCTGCAGAGGCACCCACGAGGCTGGTGATGCCACAACAGTTGAAATAACAGATGATAAACCAGAACTTGTGGCTGCTGCAACTGAGGTTGAGGTGTCTGGAATAGTTGTACCGGATATCGAGGGAACAATGCTTGATCCTGAAGAATTCGGGTCTTCGTTATGATCAGGATCATCCAACATACTCATGACCGAGGCTTCTCCACTTTGAGCAGTATCAGCAGTTGTAGGAGATTCTGTTGATGCTACACTCGTAGAAGCCATACTCGGAACATTCTGGCCATCAGGGGTCTGCTCGGTGGTGGGTATGAAAAGGGCAGTGGACAAAGTCTCACTGTTGTCAGGAGAATAACTCATCAAACTGCTTCCTATTGGAAGTTGTCCAACAGATGTAGCCTCACCTGAAGCAGTTAGACTCGTAACAAAATCTTCACTATCTACTTGTCCCAAATCCAGTGGCTTCTTGAATTTAATTACAGTTGGACTAGAAGTTGAAGAGACAACATTCTTCAGTGCTCCAAGCAGATCAGAACTGCTCGTAACCGCTACTGCAAATACTGGACCAACTGACTGCGATGTGCCAACAGCCGGGGCGATTGGTACAGGTTTCTTAATGGTATCTCCATGGATAGACTTCTCAAGTTCTTTTGCAATGGACACTGCACTGGGAAACTTGGTAGATTTATCCACTATGTACGTTCCATCTGTGTTCCGTTTGAATCGGGTTACTGATGGCAATTTGCCAGGAATCATTGCTTCAACAACGATGGTGGAGCCATTAGCCATTGTAGAGATCTGTTGCCGAGACGCCGTTGTTGAAAAATCGAGTGGCTTCACTAATCCTGTAGCAGTTGTTGCAGCATCTGAAGAACAAGCAACTGCTGTAGCTGTTGAAGCAATTGATGAATTTTCTGCTACTGCTGCGGTTGGCATAGCAACTGAAGAACTGGTGGGAACCTCAACCAATGCATCAGTAGAGACTCCTTCTTGAACATTTGAAAGTCTCAACGACTCTTCTTTATTCACAGGGGTCCCCTCCTTGTCACTTTCAGCAGCCTTAGGCTTGATTATTTTCTGTACTTGCTTGGTAAGAGCAGAAAGGTTGACTTGGCAAGATGGTGAAACTTTTGCCTGAGCAGACGGCGCAAGGACACAGGCAGCAGACGTCTCATAACTTGTCACGGCAGCCGGTACGTTTGCACACGTACTAATTAGACTTCTTACAGATACAATGACTGGGACAATCATGTGAGCTGGCTCCTTTACTGTATCCACTCTGTCATCGTCGCTAGGAGTTGTGGTTGAACACGAAACTGATGGTGTCTCTGGATGCGCCTCCTCCAACAGCAAATCGTGCACAGCTTGGGCTACTTCAGGACTGTTTGGTGGCGAGTCCGATATTGCCCCGCCATAATCAATGTCACTTCCCGCATCATTTGCCTCTGAATTGCTTTCAATGACATCATCTTCCTCTTCCACTTCCTCATCGTCTGATAAGACGACATCAGCAGACACGTCCCGATCGGGGGTATAGGGCAAGACTGTATTACAACTGTAATCGGTCTGGAACAACAGACAATCACGATACAGCGGACTGAAACTTTCCCAATTTACACTGGGAACACATCTTACCACTGAAAAGAAGTGTATACATGGTAATCGGCTTGCATTCCACGCTGCACACGTACAGCTTGGAAACTTCTCTGCATTGCCTAATCGAACCTCCTCCCGTTGGCCTGCTATTATTTCAACGGTAATCATGCCAGGTTCCGTCTTGCTGACTATGAAAAGTCCCATGCTTAGCCAATTACTGCTGGTTGCTACTGAAGTCACGCTCTCCCCAACGACTGTAGCTGCAGGGCTGTTCCTCAGGAATTCTGGTAACGCCCTCATCTTCGTCATGTCGACTGGAGTGTCCACATTCATTTTGGTGTACCTGTAACAGAAATGAAGAGATAAATATCTAATCATTTGCGGGAAAATACTGTTAATACATGTATTATGAGAAAGGCACAAAGAGCCAACTGATGGGAGACCAGAAGAGGACTAGGTACTGCTTATTGGTTGACTGGTATTTTCACACACACTGATCCTATGCGTTCGCAAGGAAATATCCGTCCATCCACTTGGATTGGAAAAGGCCCGCTTCCAGTGTTTGAGCAGTGAAGAATGATCCCGGGACACTTACTTGATATATGACTTTGGTAGGTAAGACTTGAGGAGTTGTGTGATCATCTCAAGAAGGGTATCACTGCGATATGGCCGAATTGGCTTATGGACAAGCAGCTCTGTCATAGAGTCCTTTATGCAGCAGACGTTCATCATCAGATCTAACGTCTTTTCCAAGTAGACTGTCGTCCATTGCTGAAAAAGAAATAGTACATCAGGATTAAAATCGGCTATGCAGTGTTTGTAATCGTAGCAGTGGCACGCTCATCACACCTTGGAGAAGCAGTGCAAAGTGAATGCTAAAGAAGAGGTTCTCAAGCATGAACGTGTAGGAGGAAAAACCAAAGGAGAAACCCACCTTGATTCTGTTCTCCCATGTTTCTGTGAACCAGTGTCTCAAGAGCGCATCGCCTTTCCACGCCTCGCTCTCATGCAGAGTCTCCAATGCCTTCTTCAGTTTCTCTCGGCTTGGAGACGTGGCGATCTCCCTCATCATCTCGATGATCTCGCCCTTGTTCTCGATACCATCGGATGCGTCGTCCTGCCAGGCACGCCAGGCTTTTTCCCTGTGGTCTTTATTTATATGCAGCCGGATTCCTAAAAATACAATACATTTAGATAATAGAGGTGTTAGCAAATTAGACGCATCATGGTTTATTAATGAGGAACTACTCCAGAAAGGGTTTTTCAACTATCCCCACAGCTTAGCTTGATACAACAAGGTGACATCTGATTGAGACCACCCCCTCCATGAATGTTTCCCTTGTTAAGTAAACAGAGAGTTGAGCGCTGGAACCTACCCTTTTCTTTGAAGACCGCTTGGATTGCACTTGCATCGTCTTCGTCAGAACCAACCATGAAAGTTGACGGCTTCCAACCAGGGTTCCAATTGCGGAAGACACTCAAGGCTTCCTGCAGCAACTCCGGAGAAGACTTCTCCAGGATTATGACACCAACTATCAAGAAACCCACATTGGTGAGGACGACAAGGAAGTAGAGGGGGTATTCGCATGGTAAGGCAAGATGCGCGGGGTTGAGAAATGTCATCTGATTCCCATGAAGAGACATGAGCCGTTTCTGCCACACGCTCTGGTAGCAGAACAACAGAGGCGCACTCGTGTCATTGGCTACATTCCTCCGCATTCTGTCAAGGTCTGGGATGTCCAGAATATTCTTGAAACAAGCCTTCGGGTGAGGAATATACGGGATTTCCAAGTTGACATAATGAGGTCGGAAGTAGATGAAATCCTCAATGATGTTTTGCTGCCACTTGGAAACAAAGTTTTCAGTGTTTTGTTTGTCTGTGTTGGACATATTAAACCGTGCTAAATAATTCCTTACATCGACTTTTGTTGGAAAGAACCGTTTGTCCATTTTGTCTGGTTTCTTCTTAGGGAAGAATTCTTTCTTGACGAAAGAATAAATAATATTGTTAATGTGGCTAACTCTGTTTACACCCAGGCGTATTGCATCATTCATCACTGCGACTACCCTAGGTTCCAATTGGTGTCGAAAGCCAGCAGTCTGGAAAGAAATTCATGTGAAAGTTATATTATTTACTCTCACAATTTTAACACTGTGAGTATTTCCTTGATTACAGTGTGATTTAGAAGTTTTAAAACAATTTAGAAAAAGAGAGTTGATAGTGTCCGCATTGTGTTGTGACAGATACTTTTTGTTCTGTTTAGAAACTTCCCAGGGGTAGAGACGGTAGAGTTTTTAAATTAAAGTAATTTATTGGGTTATAAAGAGTATTTTCTTTTTCAGATAAAAAGGCACAATTCTTCTCAATGCAGTTCAACAGAACACATTATTTCATCCTGACGTTAGTCAGTTGGTTTCACTGCTGGTAGTGCAACCTATTTTCGTCCAGGTTCACCATTGCTAAAATCTCAAATATCGCACTCACTATTCCGGAGATAGGGTGTCCCTTGTGGTCCTCTGCCTGCGGGATATTCATGTAGAACTCGTGGACACACTGCCCCTTTAAGTCCTGGGCACTTTCGAGTAGCTGTCTAACCTTCTTTACCGCTACATTCTTCCGATACTTGTCTACGTGTGTGTGTTGCTGGTCGGTGATCTGAAGTTATTCAACAAATGCCACTTGAGTCATGCATACAGCACATTGAAAACACTCAGTAATTCCAGAGACGGGATAGTTGTTGTGTTCCTTAAAAATTGTGGATACTCAAGTAGATCTCGCACAAAAACTGCCCAGTTAGTACTTGCTACTTTCAAGCAGTTGTTTAAAAGCTTCCTCATTGCCACTCCCATTCTAAATTTGTCTATCTTAGTTTTTGAATTTTGTGGCACAGGAATCTGCAAATAATCAAACGCCGAGTCATACATCAGTACATGTACATGAGTCTTATGAGATCACACATACACAGGCACTCACAATGCTGTAACCATGGAAGGAGAGCGCAGAAAAAAGTACATACCTTAAACTGGGGGAATTTCATTATGTGTTTGACCCAGATGACAACTGGACAGTCAACCTTCTTCGTGTTCCTCCTACGCACATTAACTCCTGCAGGATCATACCTCTTACTTTTCTGAAAATTGAATTTTCTTACTTTTGAATACATATGTATGGATGTATCTGAATGCGACTTTAAATTTTGCTTTCAGAAGCAGAGTAAATTGAGTAAGTATCGTAGGCATGGATCCAAGAAGAGGGGGGAGGTGCACCTGACGACAAATCTTTGAAATTGACCATGAAATTTTGGAATACCCAAGGAATTTTGATTAGAAATGCAATGCACACCGCCTCTTTTTCTGGCTCCTTGATCTGCCACTGTATTGATGTTAGACAACGGAATGTCTTTAGTTTAGCAGTTTGACACAATGTAACTCATTCACAATTCAAACTTAAAGCCATCATACATGTTATGTAACGGCAGTAACTTCCTACGTGTAATTTTTAGTCTCTATCTTGTGAATAATAAGTCAAAAGGGGGACGATTACTGGCATATTCGTGTTCCAAATGTTTTATCTGCAAACATACAAATTTATGAATTAAAGTGAATTTTGGTAGTCTACCAAAATTCAAAGGAATTCAAGCACAACAAAGCTTTGGACTTACTTTATAATCCCTTCCTAAATGACAGATCAACTGTTTAGTGCCCAAAATATAAAATGGGCAGCCATCATTGGGAATGGCCAGTAAAGTGTTTTTTAACTGAAAACGCACATGGTGCTTCTTTACAATGACGGCAGGGTCAACTAAAAATACAAAGAGAGAAATACTTCAGACGTTACATCGTTTGCCGTGTATTAGATTAACAAACAGGCTGCGCTGTTTGAAATCAAAAGATTATTTCCTATGCCAGTAAACTTCCCCCTGAAAAATGAAATCGTTTTAAGACCATTTTCCTACCACAGCTCAGTGATGATGGTACTTCTTTCTTTCATTTCATGCCCAAGTATAGTAGCAAGCATCATAACATAGTAATCATGACATAAAAGGGGTCGATACTGTTGTACCGACAAGCTCGTTTAACGTAGGATAGTTCAAGATGAACAATTGGTCAATGAAATGAAAGAAAGAGCATCCTAAGATATTGGCACTCTTACTGTTTGTTGCTTTCCTAAATGACATCCCCAACGTTTTGAGCCCAAATTAAAAAATGGACAACCATCACTGGCAACACCATTTAAGTGATCATAAATACGGTGGTTCTTCAGGAGATCGGCAGGATCAACTAAAAGATATGAATAGCATAGAAATACTTTAACAGTTACCATAGTGATGTGTATTTCATCAGAATAATATCAGGGCACTGTTTGAATCAAAAATTTAATGTCAGTTAACCACTCTCTGTCGAAGAAACTAGATCGCAGGTAAAGCAATTCTTGCAGGCAGAGGTATTTCTCTATCAGATATCGACCATATCTTGCCAATATTGGTTGGTAGTCCCCCAACTTTCATGATTATTGATGTCTGCCACTCAGTGAGTGGGAATGAGATCTTGTAAAAGCTGTTCATGTACAGCTAACCATGGGGAACAAACCTGAAGACAAATATACTGCCATCTATTCCGTTTGTCATGAGTTAAGACATGTCATAAGAAGATGAAAACACATATTTTTTATGCCCCGATAATGGCGATATGTTGGTGGTACTATTTGCGTAACAGACTGGTCAATCAGCTAACAGAGCCAGCAAATGACGTTGCACACCTAATTATGCATAATTTACGTCATTAGCTGGCTCTGTTAGCCGATTGGTCAGACATGTCTTGTGCAAACCGTCCATACCGGTCTGGTACGGGCGGTACACGTACCACCATCGGCATATCCGGGACCAAGTCCAAGTTACTGCAACGTTTCACTGAAATCGAGAAGATCCCGAAATCAAGACAACAAAAGTGAAATAAATGGTCCCGATAAATATCTCACCACGTTCATCGCCAAAATTTTTATGTTTAGCTCGAGACGCATATTTGGTGGCGCCCTCTTTTTCAAGCTCTCGAATTTTTTCATGAACTTCCTCGAGAGTCGAGAACCTTTCGACTTCCAATGCCCTTTTGGGTGGGGCAATCTCCAACCTCTCAGCCTCCGAAGGTTCTTTCAAAGCCATTTCTTATGATAAATATTTGCTGCTAATCAAAATCTATCAATTTCGGTGAGAAAAGTCATTTATTTGCAGCAATTTCACAAAACTGCAAAAATTATTTTCGTGAAATTTACACCGCCGCAAAGCCCCGCATTGCCCCCGCGCCTCAGGTCTCATTGGGGAGTTTTTTTTGTATTCATGCGTAACCGTAGTTTCTAAAAAATCATTGATTTCTTTGTCCTCAGAGTATGCAAGTGTTGAGTTAGCAAGTGTTTTGGCAAAACATGTTATTTGGAGTTTCTGAAACCTAAAACTCGACTCAATAGGCGGCTAACAAGAAACTACGCATTTTACTGTTGCTGCCGACGTATGTCGTATGTGTACACTAAACTTGGGTTGTGCGTCGGGCCCTTGTTGAAATGCCGTCCAGTGCCTGGCAGTTGGTGCGTTATTCGCTGATTTGTTCAAAACTCAACATACCTCAAAAGTTCAATGGTTGACCCTCAATGTTTTTGATTTTTCACGGGAGAATGGTCACTGTAAGAATTATTCAGGAAGAAATGTATAATATTTGGGGTTTTCCGTGATTGTCCGGCCCAATTGGCAATATCGCCATTTGGGATGGTGAACAGAGCTAGGAGCTAATGCGACGCTTTTGATTTATTTCAAGAAATGAAATGCCGGATTTAACATCATGCAGAATCAGGGGTATCAGGCGTTTCCAGTGATATACGATTACGACACAAATGGGTTGTCCTCTTGCAATCACATTGGAAACGCATTTTAAAATAGGTGTTACGTCCAGTTAATGGGGCACGTCATCATCGCGTACATTTGGGAAAAACTCCCTAACGAGACCTTGGTTTAGCGCGAAACGACTGGGGGCGAAAATGTTAGGGAGCGAAACGACCGGATACCGTCTCAGACTAGTCCGGTTTCTACAAATGTACACAAATACATATTAAAAAGATCAGCGATAAGGCAAGCACTGTGGTCGTATGATTTGGAAAATAAGAACTCGGGCCAAACATGCCAAATAAGAAAGCTAAAAATTTCTCTCAATAAAGTCACTTTTTTGATGATTTAGAGCTGTAGACAATCAAATTGCAGAATGCCGCCGCCGCCGCCAAGGGGTGAGCCAGCAAAAATTGAATCATTCCGTTCCCTTGAAGCGCTTTACAGCAGGATCAAGGATCTTGAACTTGAAGGAGCTTCAAGATTTTCGTCCTCATCAAAAGAGAAATACTTTGGAGTTGAAGGTATTCAAGTTAGTTTGATCTTATCTTGGAGTCTAAATGCATTTTTTTTGCTTTGAGGACTAATTTTGCTGTAGTGGGGAATCAATGTCCTTGTCACATGGGGTGACATCGTCGTAAATTGTCGCCATGCAGTGCCCGGCCAACAAGGCTGCCAGTGCCACCGCCACTAAGGCAGTTAGCCTATATAATCTTTCCTCCTGCGAGGTATTTTATGTGCATCTATACACCTATGGCTATGGAAAACAAATGATTCCCAGTGGTTGACATGCTGTGTTTGAGTTTTTCTGAAGCAACTAAGCGGTTATTTCTTTTTTCCAGCTGATTCTAACATACTGCAGAATCACGTTGTCAGATTTGAACTGAGCGCTTCACGATCAGCAACTCTACAGATTGAATACGATGGCATACCCTTCATAATTGTTGCAAGACGGTATTTTACTTGTCAGTGGGGAAAAGCAAAGCTACCAGTCCATGGAGTTGGTACAGATGCGATGGCCGTGGTAAGTCGCTGGAATAAGATGGAGCATACAGTACTAGTATCATAGTTGGCTGGCAGTCTGATTAACTTTTAATCACCAAATAATGTTTCAAATCAAAGCATAGGCCACCCCAAATTCCGATTCCATAATAATTGTAGGCAAAAAAACTTATATTGTTGGATTCCCATTTCAGTCCTGCACTGGCCGCAGACCAAATGCCTCCACTAAGAAGGTTGACTGCCCTGTGCGTTTGCTTGCCAAACATATCGTCAAATTCCCAGAGTTTAGGGTAAGTCATTTTGTATCGTAAAAACTGCAGCGGATACACAATCTTAATCTAAAACTGGTCAAATCCAGATCTGTTATGAATGGACTGGTGATTTAAGTTATTACAGACACTGAGGTTCATTATTAGGCAGATTTTTTCCTAAGCTGATTGGAGAAAACCATTCTCAAACCCATGCTTCAAATTCAGTGATAATTTTTTTTCAGCTGTCCGGGGAAAAAAACTCTTATAAAATGAGGAAAGCGTCAAAGGCTCTGTATGAACTGGTTAAAAGTGGTAAGGACCTGACTGGGCACTATTACCATGAGTTCTACATGACCATACCATCACCAGAGGAACACCAAGGACACAGTACATCTGGAGTGGTACGATTGTCACATGCGCTGTTATTCATATTTTGGACAAAGTGGTTAGAATTGATAAGAATTAAGTGTTAACAAATATTTGCTTGAATAGCTGATTGTTTACATCCATGAAAACTCGTCCTGAGGCTTCTAACAAGATGAAGAAGTCTCCATATCTTCTTATCTGAGAGTAGGTCTAGCGAGTCAGAATTTTTTTCCTACAGAGTTCATTTATCGTGATATTTTCATTTCTTTTTCAGAGGGCTGGCTTCAGACCAGATCTTGACCCCCGTGTTGTCAATGTGTTAAAAGAAACTGTCCAACTCGGCGTAAACAAAGTGTCTGACATCAAAACCATCATTAAACAGTTTGTCAATCATGATCTGTTTCATGGACAGAAAGAGAAACCACATAGGTTGGATAAAAAATACTTCCCAACGCATGTCGACATCACGAAATACGTCGAACGGTCAATCTTAAGTCGGAGAGATAAAACAAACACAGAAAAACTGGTTACCAAGTGGCAACAGTGTATGATGGAGGATTTTATCTTTTTTCGTGGAAACAACGATGGCCCGGAAATCCCGTACATACCGGTTGCAAAGCATCTTCCAAAGACACTTATGAAGGTCGACATCATTGCCCTTAAGCAAATGAGCCAGCAACAATATGGTGCACCACTGATTTTCTGTTACCAAAGTGTGTGGCAGAAGCGCTTGATGTTGCTCTTCGGGAATCAGATGACGTATTTGGACCCCGTTTACCTGTCTCTGCCCTGCGTGTACCCATTGTACTTCCTCACTGTCCTAACGAATGTTGGATACATGATTGTCGGAGTGATCATTCTTGAGAAACAATCAAGAGAGCTGTTGCAGGAAGCACTCACGATATTCCGAAACTGGAACCCGGACTGGAAGCCCTCGTATATCATGGTCGGTCCATTAGAAGAGGATGCCAATGTGGTCCAAGCACTTTTCAAAGGTGAGTAAGCAAAGACTCTTTAAGGTGTATTATACTTGTACCATCAGGACATGTGCATTTTGCATGCCACTGTGTTTTTTAGACTTGTTCAGTGAGCCTCAGTTTAAATTGTGTCTCATTTGACTGACCAAGAAATGTCGAGTCGGGGACATCAATATGGAAAAGTATTGATTCAAATGCTGTGTGAGGAAACAGATGACAATTGATTATTTCATTGGTATCATGTCTTTGTCTCTTCATCAGCTGTGGTTATTTCTATATAGGGTCCCGACTATTCATCAATGATGACCACCGAGAAAGGACCTGGCAAAGCTGGCAAGACGACACCATTGATGACATAGGGAACAAGGGGGCACTCATCGCAATGATGAAGGAGATTGCTACAGCTCCGTGCCGTGAGAAGGTGAAGAAGTCATTGGAGGCCATGCGCGAGAGTAATGAGGCTTGGAATGGAGATGAATGGCTTTGGCAGTGTTTCACAGAGAATTGGGAGAAGAGGATAAAGGTAGGGCTTGAAAATTGAAATTGGATACCATTGTTGAAATTTCGTTGCAAAATTTGACTTCTCCCAAATCCAGAATGTTAATTAACCGCAATTTGGTTATGTCTTGCTATAAATCTTCCTTCCTTTTCAGCAATGGACAGTTGCCTATCGAGATAAAGTCCTGGATCTGAGGATGAATGCTGGTCATGTTATCGACCCCACTCACAAGCCTATCCGTCCTCATCGAAACAGTCCTGTCTCAACGATGATTTCCACACTCCTGAAATCATACTTACCAGATTCCTATCGCAGGTAAAGAGCAATGTCAAAGGTTACTGATGCTCAACAGAACCATTTTTGCTTGTTGGAGAAAGGTCGTCAACATCTCCATTTTGTACTTTCGAGGAATCAAGTGGGCTAAACCTGATATGGCGTAATGACAACATTGCACTGACAGGCACCTATCACATCTTGACTTAGTGGTAATTGTTCTGTTAGAGCCCGTGTTAAACTTATCCCAATTTGACTGCATCCACTGACGAAACCATCATACCCTAGTAGCAGGTAGTGCCGCCAAGCTGCCAGTATTGTGCTCATTCAGCAACTGCTCTCTGGCTTGGCTCTTCTGTAAACTTTATCTGATATTTTACCTTTCCTTTCAGATATACTGCAATGAATGTTGGTCCGCTCAGTAACCCTAAAGCAGCTAGGAAGCTGCCAAGGTTCATGGCAAGCAGCCCAAATTCAGTCAAGGATGCAACCGCCCCATTTGTCACTATGGCAGCCACTATGAAATCTGGACAAATTGTTGTCATGGACAAGGAGCCAGGACTTTACTCTGTGCAAGTGAATAGAGGGGATGGACATGATGTCTGCTTAGGCAGTTCTGATAAAATGCCAGCTTGCTCTTGCAAATACTGGTCTGATACGAAACTGCCGTGCTGTCATTTCTTTGCTGTTGTGAACTCTGTGCGTGATGTTGGTTGGGAGAATTTCAGCACACTGTACCTGGAATGCCTGCTGTTTCAAAGTGATCGGCAGTGTCAGACAATCGAGCCGTACTCGAAGGAGCGTTTTGTAGATTCTGACCTTGAGATACATGAATCTGTGTTGGAGGAGGGTCAAGAGGAAGAGACAGACATTGTTTCGGAGGCGGAGGAATCTGACATTGATGTCAATATTATTGACTATGGTGCTCTATCAGACTCCCCATGTAACAGTCCAGAACCTGTTGCTGTTGAAATTTTATTGCCTGATGTCGGTGCAAGTACTAGTTCAACACCACATACTAACCAGAGTAAATTATCAAGTGTTGAAAACCAGAAAGTTGTCCCTTCAAGTTCTGTTAGGTCTGCTAAGATCACTCCTGCTACTGTGGCCACAGGTCCTGGTATGTCTACACCAAGGGCATCAGCAGCTCCTGCTGTTACAAAAGTTAGTAAGTCAGGCTATACCTCAATTCAGATTGGCGCAGTGACATCTAAACCTGCTGCTGTAACATCTGCCAATACATCATGTGTGAAATCTAGTACAATTGCCAATATTGCTTTTTCAGCTAAAAAGGTTAAAGATGTTTGTTATGATGGAAAAGTAAAAGATATTTTAGCTAAGTTGAAACCGATTGCACTACCAAGGGTTACAGCGTCTGTTCCGCCAGTGAGTGTGCAAAATGCATCGAGTGGCCTGATTCCGCATGTTGTCCTTGCCTCGCTTGCTTCTGGTTTGAGTGCTCAGGTTGTAGCCAGTCCAGTTTCTTCTTCCCTGTCCACTGCAACTTCCTCGGGTCCTGCAACTGCTCAGCGTCAAACAGCTGTGTCTGCAGTAGTCAGCACATTCGGTCCCACAACTATCCAAGACAAACCTCGTATCACACCAGTCACATGCACCAGCGGAATACCAGTTCAGATAGGGACATCTGGCATTCCTATATATTCTGTCCAAACCAGCGAATCTCCTCCTGTAACAACTCCTTCAGGTACTCCTGTTGTTGTTGGTGATCTTACTCCATCATCTCTTGCAAGCACCAGCACCGGAAGTCCAATTCCGATTGGAGCATTTGCTCTTCAACTTCCCATGTGTAGTATTGATGCTGGCACACCTGGCCTTCAGACGTGTTCAGCTATTCCTGGTCTGCAGATCATGAATGCTGTAACTTCGTCAGGAACTGTTCCGTTACTAAGCAGTTCACAGACTTGTACATCATCCATTGTAGCTGTGAGTGCCTCTAACAAATCACCTCCTGCCATGTCTACTGCCAGTTCTGCAGGTGTTCCAGCTTTAGGTGCTGCAACCAGTTCATCGGGGCTGCCTTTGAGGTTACCACCACCTCTGGCACATACCTTCTGTCTGCCGTTGAATGATTTCTTGTCTACCATGGGGGCTGGTGGGAGTCCTATCATTTTCAAACCTTTGGGCGCAGATGGGAAACCTTTGTCTGTTGTTGACTTGTCTCAGCTGAAGACTGCCTTATCTCAGGCTTTTGCTACTTCCACAACAGACAGCGGACCAGTGCAAGGGAAGGTGTCAAGCCTAAAGCCGTCTTTTCAGGTGGCTACGTCAGTGGATGTGACAAGAACCAGTTCTGCAGCTACAGCAGTGACATCTACAACCCTTGCTACAACTCCTGCCCAGCCCACTGCACTGAGTTTACTCAAATCAAAAAGAACACCTGCTCAAGTGACCACATCAACTTCAACCACCCAGTCGTCCAAAGAAAATGCACCAAACATACTTAGTCACAGAAGATTTGTCAAAGTAACCTTGGACACCCAGATCACTCCTCAGCAACCTTCCAAACCTTTCAAATTGCAAGGTGCTTCACGTCGTAAGGAAAGTTTAAGGCGGGACTCAACTGAGAAAGGTGCTTCACGTCGTAAGGAAAGTTTAAGGTGGGACTCAACTGAGAAAGATGAAGGTATTGGTGTAAAATCTACTAAAACTCAAAAAAATATGCCAGAAGTTGATGATGTCGCTGGCGATACAGAGTTGTGTGAAATAGATGTTAAGGGGTATGACTCTGATTCTGATCCAGCGTTTGTTGTGGATATTTCTGACTCTTCTCCAGAAATTGAAGGTATTGAAACAGGATCAACAGTTAAGGTAGCTGGTGTGGAATCCAATGCTGCTGCTTCATCAGAAACTGTTGTTACCAGATCGAAGAGGAAGCTTGCAGAAGAGAAGCATTCAACATCCACTAAGAAAAAAACCAAGCCTGATGCTAGTCCAAGAGATGAAGCTACGAGCTCATTGCAATCCAGCCTGAAACAAGTGGGTGATAGTGAAACAAAGAAAACCTCATCGACAGCATTAAAAATAGAAGATGAGGTTCAAACTGCATCAGATGTGAGAGCTAAGAGTCCTGTTACCATGAAAGAAATTTCAGATCAGCCATCGAAAGTACAGACTATTGCAACTGGGGATGAAGTCAAGCTTGAAGCTCAGACTTCAGGTGGAAATGCTCAAGTCATGAATATGACATTGGTATATGTACCTGAGAATAGGGATGGTCCTCAGAGCTCTGTCAAATCAAGTGAACCATCTGTCCCAGTGTCATCATCCGCATCTAAGTGCTCCACAACTGTTACATGTCCAGTCTCAACTATTTCCACTTCTCCTGTAGTGTGTGTGAAAGGCCCGACTTCAGGTGAAAGTGCTCAACTCATGAATATGACATTGGTATATATACCTGAGAAGAGAATGTTTAAAATGGTTGACGATCCACAGAGCTCTCCGAAATCCATTGAACCGTCTGTCCCAGTGTCATCATCGGCATCTAAGAGCTCCACGACTGTTACACCGCCAGTCTCAACTGTTGCTGCTTCTCCTTTAGTGTGTGTGAAAGGCCCTATCATGACGGCTACCCCTGTTCAAGCGATCTATGCCACAAATCCTGTCTCAGTAGCCACCCCTGCTGCAATCAGCTCAACGCAACCGATCTTGTCAACTGCCCCGTCTCCTCTCGCCGTTACCCAGTCTATCCCAACTGCTCTTCCTCCCATTGTTGGTGTGACACCCATGCCATCACTTCGAACTGTTCGTCAGATGTTGCAGGCGAGGCCGCCTGTTGCGAACGCATTGCCAGGTGCAGCAGCGATAACTGTTTCTAGTACTGCCACTTCGATGGCAATGGATGCAGATCCTCAACAGATACCTGCTTCACCTGCATATGCAGTCAGCACTCCAAAACAAACTGGTTATCAACTTGCTCAGCAGGAGATTCCTCCTCCACCAACTGAGAAACCAAAGCGGAAGATGGCTACATCTTCTACTCAAACAGATGACATTATTATCCTCGACCCGCCACTACCAAAGAAAGTACCCAAAACAAGAAATCAGAGACTGGTGGACAAGTGTTCGAACATCTGGAGACATGTCAGAGATACGATACAATTACTCAAGGACGAACAGTATTTGACACAACTGAATGAGCAATTGGTCAGTTTTCTTGCCGAGCTACGGCAGGTCGTGTCTGTTGGTCGTGCGGAAAATTTAAAACGCCACATCAAGGAAGAACCAGTCTTGGTTGAATCTATACCAGGAGTTGAAACACATGCGTTACTTGAAGCGTCTGCTACTCCTGCCAAAAGGAGGCAAATTGAGCTTCCCTCTGTTATCGAAGAAACTCATGTGGTAATTGAAGCGTCTGCTACTCCTGCCAAAAGGAGGCAAATTGAGCTTCCCTCTGTTATTGAAGAAACTCATGTGGTAATTGAAGCGTCTGCTGCTCCAGCCAAAAGGAGGCAAATTGAGCTTCCCTCAGTTATAGAAGAGGTCGTTGTGACGTCTGCAGAAGAAGCCAACACTTATTATGAACTGGAATACGTTGACAGTGAGAATGAGAATGCCATAGCATCGATCCAACTAGAGGAGGGCATTGACCATTCAGGAATTCAGCAGATTATTGATGCAATCAATGTGGTGAAGCATGAGGAAGTGGTCCCGTTTCACCCACCATAGCATTCTCAGGCTTAGAGCAGTAATGTCAGAGTCTGTTCATAGTGTTTGATCATAAAAGACTATAGAATATTGGCAGGCATGGTGTCTTCATTTCATTTCATAGCACGCATCTGTTCGTTTGATATCATGTAAAGATTAGATAAGATACTTAAATCCATACTTGCTTATATGTATAGTTATTATTTGTGCATTTAAACGTTTAGCTGTTAGTGCCAGTGTTGATATTGTAAATACAATTATTATTTCAAATTGATCGTTTTTTCTTTCCAAGAATAACTTCTCATTGTTCCATGATGATAACTAGGCTATTTGTAGACTGGCTAATAAATCTCTAAGGACAATACTATGGACTGGTTGTTCCAATGTCTCATGAGTGCATATCATAGCCAGCACACAGATTGGTGACAGAGATTCCAATGTCCCATGATAATCACCAGGACATTTGTAGACTGGCTGTCCGAATGTCCAAGGACAATAATGTGGACTGGCTGTTCCAATGTCTCTTGATTGTAGCCAGGACACTTGATGACTAGATGTCACAATGTCCCATGATAATCACCAGGACATTTGTAGACTGGCTGTCCGAATGTCCAAGGACAAAACTGTGGACTGGCTGTTCCAATGTCTCTTGATTGTAGCCAGGACACTGGATGACTAGATGTCACAATGTCCAATGATAATCACCAGGACAATGGTTGACTGGCTGTTCCAATGTCTCATGAGTACATGTACGTAGCCAGAAGACTTGTTGACTGGAGGTCACAATGTCATGACCACTCCATAAGAAACCGAGAAATCTATTGGATTCGAGAATCAATTATACAACACAAATACTCTTTTGTGAAAAACTTATTTATTCCTTCTACCATATAAATTAAACATGGGAAATGAAGTCGATGAATGGTATGAATACATGTGAGACAGATAATTAATAATGAAATTTCGAAGTGAGATGAAGTGAGAATGTGCATCTGTACAATAGTCATCTAAAGCCACATCGACAACATACTGACGATTTTTTGTCTAATGTGCTATATGTTAGTCCAAATAACTGCCTCTGCCTTATAGCGTCTACGGCAAAATATGAGCTGCAAGATTATCATTGGGACCTTATTAGTCCTGCAGCACTGGTCCAAAGTAACATCGTTTGTTCTACATATCATCCGTGTAAGCAGCATGCTGATTTTCAAAGATTGTGTTTTTGCAAGTAGGTCTTGTCATGGTGAATGCAACAGCACAACACAACATGCACAGGATGTTACTTCCGACCATGCCTACATTTTGTGAGAAATAAATAAGTGCAGGGTCCACATATATACAAAAATAATAGTTTATGTCACTGTTCAAATAAGAATATTAGAACATTAGTCTGTCAAACCCAACCCAACCCAATCCCACCAAACCTCAACTCCATTGGCCTCTGGAAACATTAAAACTTTTGACTTCTGTCCCGAGAAACGACTCATAATTGGAGATATCAAAGATTAAGCTGAGATTTTCAATTGCACGCTTCTGCATAGGGGCAAACTGGTTTACAATGCCTTTCTAAAGTAACGTTCAATTCGAGTTAATCGTTATTTAGACTCCCCCAGCAGTCTACTGATCATCCTAATCAGTCATCCTAGGGGAAAGGACAATGTCCATCCACTGCGTCCGGAGTTTAATAGCTCTTTAGCTGCTTCAAACCCAGCTCTGTCAGTTGGCCTATATTTGGTGGGTAAAGCAGAGCCGTGCATGCAGTTACGGCCTTATCCAATAACCAGTAGCTAACTAAAAAGAATGCGTAAGTAAGTGATCCAAGTTAGTGATTCACTATTTTCACCCCACACATAAATACTTGGCATGCTCTGCTGATATCTCATTGAGATGACAGGTAAATTACGGAAGCACCTTTTTTGATAAAACAATAGTGCTTTTTATTTCCACCCCCAATCTAAGTGTAAACAATGCTCAAGTAATTAGCCCCATTCCAATGTGATGGCGCAGATGATTCATGCTCCCTTTGCAGACGACAGAGACTGAAAGCAGACGTTCTACTAGATGGCGCTGCGCAGCATATGAATATTCTGGTGTAAAAGGAATAAATATCCCCGTTTAATAGAGTTCTACCCTAATTTTTCGGCAACAATAATTTGCTATCGTATAATGTGCTTCAATTGGAAAACATACAGAATAATGTCGGCGGTCATTAAAGAACCAATGGCCTTCACCTCCCCGAGCATATCAAGTCAGTGACAGTTACTGCAGATATCAATCTCCAACATTTCAGTTTGTTCCTGTCGAGTTCGTCGTCCTCTGATCTCAGCCAAAGCCTTTCCGGTATCCCCACATCTTCGCCAGGAGTTCTTCCCCCAAGTGCCCTCTCCGACATAGACCTGCCACGCCCAGGCGCTGCGACTTGGCGCCGAAGCGATGTGGTCCAAGTCGTTGGAGCTTCGTCAGATCGGTTCCTGTGAAACCACATAAACACAACTTCCTTCAAACTGATAACTTTTCTCTTATTATAGTCCTGTAAAGACAAAGAAATACGAGGGATTAAGTAACCAGTGGTAGCGAATAAAAAGAAAACGCGAATGGAAACATTAACTAGGGGTCTGGCGGTCTAGGGAGCTTCGCCGGGCGGGGACCTGGTCACGAATCTGATAGATGCTGATGCAAGTGTCTGCAGTAGGCTACCATGTCGACAGACTGCCTTTCAGGTTCTCGTATTCAACTACCACAAGGAGATGTAGCAATATCCAAGACTGCAGTCGACATGTGATTTGTTAATGACTCTTTATATAACAATTTTAGGAGCTGACACCTTGTGAATGACATTTGGTTGAGAAAAATGTTAATAGTTTATAACTAGTTTTATTCTTACCTCGACAGATATATGTAGTCAATGCTCCAACAATCTCGTACTGGGTCTCTTCCAACATCTCGTAGCTGTCCACGGTAAATAGATGCCGTGCCAAGGGTCTGCTTGCAATCTCTCCCAGTGCAGCTTTGTTGACAAGCTTCCCAACGCCCACCACATAGACTGTAACACCCTGCGCCTTAAGTGCGCCAGACTTTTCTCTGACCGCCGCCATATTGTTTGGCTTCTCGTCTGTAACCAAGATGGCCACTCGGTCGACATCTTCACGCTTCCTCCCACCATTTTCGGGAATAAATGTCTCTGTCGAAACTTGATCTAACAATTTCACCAAACTGTATTCCTTCTTTGCTTCTAAAGCTCCCAGAACCTCCGCTTTTGTAGGGTAGGTGTTCAAATCGTACCCTGGTAAAGATCCGCATTCGCTTGGAACAGACGACACCTGTATCTTCTTGGGTCCTACTTCGAATTTCTTGACAATGTTCTTCAGGAAGCTGCGGATGCTGATGATGCCGTTACTGCCGGCGTTCTTGGTGTCCATGATGAAGACGAGGTCCGCCCCGCGTCTATCGCCACAGCCAAAGTCTTGTGGTGGCGGCTCGACTGAAAGAAAAAAACAAATGGTAAGAAAAGAAACGGAGCTGGTTGCTTGTTGGTCAAGCTGCTGCTAAGTTCACTTCCTCAAGAACACTTGTTGGGCAGAAGTCACAGCGACCGTTTCGTCTTCGTCAATCATTTGAAGAAAGATGACCCGAACGTTTGCGTTAGATCCGCCAATAACGTTTTCGTGTCAAGTGAATGTCTTCCCCATATTTCTTCTCTGCATGAAAAGATAGGCCTGTGGCGTGTCCTCTTCCTGGGCGACAGGTCAACCCATCTCTTAATGATAAATATGAAGTAACGCATTGGTTACGAGACGATATGGACAAAGACTTCAGACAAACAAACTTACTTTGGCAGATTTTGTCGGCAAGGTCGTACCGTAGACTCTTCAGTTGCCAGTGGTCGTACAGGCGGAACATCCTTTCCCGTCCAGCTAGGGTCTGCAACTCCTCGTCCGTCACACCAATACCCACACCTATTGCAAACAGCTCGACTCCGTGCGTAGACATCAGGCTGTTTTTCTCAGCAATTGCACTCTTCAAGTTCGCGGCAGGTCCGTCTGTTACCAGGATTACAACCTTAGCAACCCTCTTCCGGGCCCCGGAGCTTGGGTCGAACGTGTGGGTTCGGATGACCTTCAAGGCAACATCGAGGTTACGAGCACCTCGCTGCTTCTTGATTTTCGACGCAGCCTCGTAGATCTCTTCCCGGGTAGAGTACTGGTCAAACTCGAAATGGATCTTTGGGTGGTCTGCGAAGGTCATAAGGCTGATTCTCGTGTTGTTGGGATAGATATCCAGGGTGTAGGCCATGGCTTGGACGAAGGCTTTCATCTCGGAGAAGTCTGGAGCTCTAATGCCGCTGGATGTGTCAAGGAGTATAACAACATCTGCTTGTTTTTGCTTGCATTCTGCGAAATGAGAAGGAACGACGTGACGATTCTGTCATCCGAGTATTGGAAAGAGCGAGGAGTCTGATGGGGAACATTTATCAGAAGCAAAACGTTATTTCGACGAGTAATGTGGTTGAGTAAGCAACAATCATGAGTGGACTTAGGCATATCATTCCAACAAAAACTAAAAGGAAGCGTACACGCACACTATTATTCATCTAACTCGAGACAACCAACTTCGTGATGTTAGAACATTGAGACAACGATTGTGTCATTAGATGCTTAATGTTTTAGACATTGTTTTCTTACCTGGAGTGACGTACAGTGGCGGCAAAGGTGGAAGTGTTGGAGCAGTCGTGGTTGTTGGGACACGTGTCGTTGTGGTTGGCGTCTCTGTGGTAGTCGTGGGTTGAAGCTTAGTCACTGCAAGAGAAAGACAACGTTCAAAATGCAATTAAACAAGAATTAACGGAAATGATCTGGGTCACTAGAAAACTTCAATAAGGCAAATGTTGATGTGGCGATGAAATTCCGAATCGCGACTGAAGGTCAGCGGAAAAGAGGATGACATGGACGGAAACGCAGTGGTAAAGATTGGTCACTTAACACGGAATCTAGGTTAAGAAAAACCAATTGTGGTATCAACTTGGGTTCGGACTTAGTCATTCAAGGACTCTGCAATGGGAATCGGTCTACGCTAACAGATGGGACAAGCCAAACGGTGCGGATGTGATAACTTTGCGTTCTTTAATGTTACATCGTTCAACGCCTCGCACAACGCCTCCTGACAAATACATTGTATGTTTGGCTAGGACACGACGAATATACCTTGCTTTCGACTTACCATCACATGCCCTGTACGCCAACGCAAACTCGATGTTCTTCAGCTTGCTATAGTCGTCCACAGGGAACACATACTCCACTCCTGAGGCGATGTTCCTCAGCTCCTGTTTGCTGACTTTCTTCCCGACGCCAATGGCAAAGACGCTGATACCGCCTGCTTTGGTAAGGGCCGCCTGGTGCTTGGTCTCTTCGCTTTGCTGGGAGTTCCCGTCGGTTATCACGATGCAGATCTGGGGGATGTCCGGGTCGTCCCTTCGACTGCCCATCCGTGGTAGGAAGACGTATTCGCGGGCGATTCGGAGGGCCGCACCGGTGTCTGTCTGGCCTCCTTGTTGTCGGAGGTGGTCCAAGGAATTTATCATGCGTTCCCTGGTATTATATCTGTTGTAATAAAAGGAATAGGAAATGTGGCATCACAACAAAGTACATGTATACGCCGAAGGCTTTGGCGAAATTCCGCAAGATTCGAGTGATTTGGTCTTCTAAAGAAACCGATATATTGTCTTCATCATTGGAAAAGAAATTTTATGAGTTTGTTCAAGAATGGTAGACAAACAACTAGTCAATAAATCTCCATTTCATCCAAAATTCTACGGCGCATTTGCTGAAGATTTGTGTGATTTACTCTCCTGGAGAAATGGTTCTACCGCTTCTGTTCTTCATCGGAGGCGTGTTCAAAGATGTAGAAGTGTCCACCGCAGCAAAAGAAGATGCCTTTCTTACCTTTTAAGGCTAAAAATCAAGGTAGCACCAGTGCTAAAGGTAATAAGGCTAACTCTGGTGAAATGTTGACCTATGTCAAAACTCTTGATCATTTCTTTGACGAAGTCTTTCTGTTTATCCCACGAGTCGGGCTGGATACTCGACGACTCGTCCATGAGGAAGACAACATCGGCATGGGAGGTGGCGCAATCTGGAATACAAGGGCGAGGACGATTAAAGTCCGGGAAGACTCTGTGTTTCACGACGCAAAGGCTGAATTATGGCTAAGGGTGTTTCTTTAAGCAGTGACACTGAAAGTTGGCTTTTGAATCACATCACCAACCAGGGTCCGGTTTGCCAAAGCCTGGTGAGTACAGCGACCGCCACTGAGTTTTGCTAAAAAACCACCGGTAGGAGATTGAAACTATAACTGTGATCTGATACGTGAAAAAAAACCCCACTTTGATAAAAGCGAATGAAAGCAATTTACGAGGTCATGACACTATGTGTTATGCAGTTAGTGTCATAGAAATCTGATAAGTGGCCCATCACACTATAAATTCAGTAACCACAAAGTGCAAAATTAGCAAAACAGTGAGCGTACAGACAGTATCTGCTGCAATCGCCTATTTGTAGAAGCAAAATGTTGTTACATTATTTTATGAAACAGGTCTTGTCTGGTCATCCATAATATGGGTAACCATTGCTTGTTCAAAGAAGCCACCACTCTCCCACATCACCTTCAATATTTTGTCGCCCCGGGTTTCACACGCGTTGCGCACGTACAACACGTACGACATACGCAGCAGCGTGAAATGTTCACCAGGGCCTCGTGGATTCTTCTGAAGGTTTGAAAACAATATCAAAACATTGTACTCGTTTTTCGATTTGTATTTGATTATACGCCCTCGACATTCCAAAGAAATATCAAAGGTAGCATTGAGAGTAAGTGCCAACACTGGTAGTGGTTCTTGGCGTCTTTTCAATTCAAAAAGAACCTTTGGTATTATTTGAAGGCAATTTCAAACTTAAATCTTCCCATCTGTATAAATAGAAAACTTTGGTACAATATTAAACTCCAGTAAGTTTCACAATATTAGTTAGGAATTGTCACAAGTGTGTCATGGGGCTATAAATAGCCTAACCTAGGGTAATTAATTAACAGGCAATTAAACCTAGATAATAATTAAGAACATGTTACTAACCTTCCTTCTGTAGTGATACAGTGACCTGAAAAATGAATATCATCATCATATTAGTCGGTCGTCAACATTGGCCAAGGATTGGAATCTTAAATATGATATCAATTCTATAACCTTTGGATTAGAAAAATAATCATTATGCAATTGACGTCAAAGCATTATTTAAAATAAATGTATAGGTTTAGCAGAAGGATTAGCACTCATATGTCAATTAATAGTACTTCCAATTTTTTGGGGGTGGAAAATAAGGTTTATCAGAATTGTTGTAGGACGGAAAGAATCATTGAAGGCAGTATCTGCTTCTAGTTTATATTTGTATTACAAAAGGTACAGTTAGTATTCACCTTTTTTTAACCACAAATAATACGGATGTAGTAATGATAACCAGGTAAGCTTTATACTGTGATTCGACGTATTGGGCAGGCACAAAGGGTATACAATGAACCCGATACAGTGAATCGCGGGCATTTTCCTTTCGCAGATTTCGCGAATAATTTTCAAATTTAGCAAATAAATATTCCTGATAACTGATTCGCTGTCATAGTATGATGTAATTGCCTAAGCTAACTGCGTCGTAACTACATTGTCACACCATGCAGATGTTTTGAAAAACATAAAACCAGTTTTGAGTTAGTGATATGTGAGTTATCAATGTCAATGTAATAGCCAATAATATGTAAAAATTGGGTCAATGTGTGAAAATTGGGTTAGTTTTTTTTATCTAACCTTTAAATATTGTGCTGCACCCCTTTACTTTCTGAGTTAAATTAACATAAACTGAGATATAATGTTTTGAGAGAATATGACGGATTTTCGGCGACTGCTTATGCATAAAAGGCCTATGTTTGTAAAAAATTCTTATCTGAAATTTAAATTTCAATCAAAAGGAAGAAAAAAAAAATTCTGATATTATACAAACATTCATAAAAATCGCTCATATAACTTGTACAATGAATTTATCTTTTAAATTCGGATAGGAGGCGTGTTGGGGGTAATTAGTTAATTTGGTCTGTCGTTCGGCTGTAAGGCACCACGTGAGGAAACGGTATTGCACGAAACTTCTTTGTAAAGGAAACATACCAGTATTTTGATCTTCACTGTACTTTTCTAACTAAAAATTGTTTTCAGTTTAAATTAAGTTGTTTGGAAATGGATTTTGGCGACACATCATAACGCAGCCATTGCTTTGTTTCACATTATGCCATCGGCTACACAGGTACGGTTTTCTGGTCCCAATAACTAATTTGAAAATTTTGCTTTAATAGCACTGATTCCCTTATACAGTTAAGAAATTAATATTCTCATCAGTGAAATCAGAACGATATAATAATGCAGACTTACCCGAAGGAGAATGAATAAAATCCCAGTAAGCGATCCTTGGATGAAAGAAGTCATTTTAGCAGTTAACAAATAACGGAATTCGTCAGAATGAGCAGACGATTATTATCCTGTTATTGGTCAGGCCGAATTTGCGGTTCTGATGATTGGAGTACCATGCCAGTAGCTTTTATAGATCGCAGTAACTACTTTGCCCCCGTATCCAAGATATGACGTCATTATAATCAGTTCCGGTGAAAGACATATGGCGGAGTAGTATTTGTTGTGACAACATCCTCTCGCCTCAGCATTCCGAGAAAAATCTCCGGCACAGACGCTTCAGTTTAATCAATGAAATACGCTTTGTTTACCAATACAATTCAAAAACTTGGTCTCGGCGAATGGCCAACTCATACTTTGAGTCACCAACAGCGGAGCCAAACTGCTGGATTGAAGTTCACGTTCATAAGAGTACGTGCATTTCAAACTTTGTGCTGAAGAGTCTTTGCAAATTAGGTTAAACATTCACCATTGACAGATGAGGAGGAGTCGGACGAATAAAAAGAGGCAATTTTGTCGGATATTAACTTAACGCGGTTAGGAGGACAAGACGAGGGACCAGATCATAAGCATTTAAGGCTACTCGAGCCAGTTATAGCCAAGGAAAGATTGTTGGTGCCAGTTGCTGAACCAGCGACAGTATTGGGGGAAGCAAGCGCTGGTATCAACTAATTGAAGCTCATGGCGCGAGTTATTGCTATAAAAGAGCGTCGATTGAACAAGCTCCTGGCACCGGTTATTGCTGAAGTAAGAGCTGGTATTAAATAATCCAAGCTCCTGGCACCGGTTATTGCTAAAGTAAGAGCTGGTATTAAATAATCTAAGCTCCTGGCGCCGGTTATTGCTGAAGTAAGAGCTGGTATTAAATAATCTAACCTTCTGGCGCCGGTTATTGCTGAAGTAAGAGCTGGTATTAAATAATCCAAGCTCCTGGCGCCGGTTATTGCTGAAGTAAGAACTGGTATTAAATAATCCAAGCTCCTGGCGCCGGTTATTGCTGAAGTAAGAGCTCCATCAACAAATTAAAGCTGTTGCGAACGTTATTGGTAAAAAGATCGGGTATTAGCGATTCCAAGTTTCTGGCGTGGGTTGCTGCTGAAGCAAGAACTGGTATCAACTAATCCAAGCTCTTTTGCGCCGGTAAGAACTGAGCTTTCCCACCACTTATCTTTGGCTGCTTGTCAGAACACTTGTTA
Organism: Lineus longissimus; assembly: GCF_910592395.1. NCBI lineage: Eukaryota > Metazoa > Nemertea > Pilidiophora > Heteronemertea > Lineidae > Lineus > Lineus longissimus. The sequence continues at coordinate 4,800,773 of NC_088310.1, forward strand.
AAAGAATGAGTTGAGATGTTCCCTCCTTTCTTGTGCCAGCTCTTAATAGGCCTACTTTTTCACCAATTAATTAACAGTAATCTTTACGTGCCTACGTAAGAAAGTTACTCACAAATAGAACATCCTGACCAGAGTCTGCCCTATTTATAGCATTGCCTTAAAAGGCATTTTACAACTACTGTTTGGTTTATATACTTCCATGACCTCCGGGTACTAGACTTCCGAGCCAGTCAATAATCCGTAATCCTAATCACTCTTTTGTGAAGGTGGGTGAGACCGATCCACTGCATGCGGCTACATGCACCTCTGCGCTTGATCGTTGTAATTGCATAACGCGCATGTGATCCTCCAATGTGTAATCTACGAGGGGTACAATACAATGACAGCAGAAAGGATAGCGTGTATGCCTTGACTTTAGGTTGGATGCTTAGAACAGATCTATGACATTAGGGGGGGGGGGGGGAGGGGGGGGGGGGCAATCTGTGGGAATCTGCAAAACTGCAGAGGTGTTTAGTAGCCTACGGAAGTGGTGGGTATTTGGTTTCTATTTCTTTACAAAATGAAGGCATAACGTAGTGAATCACGTTTTGTTGCAACTCAGATCGCGAAGAGAAAGAAAGCACCGCGTTCTTTTGGAATAAAAAAGCGAAACTTGTACACGAATTCTGAATCAGAGGCATCACCATGATATCTTATGTTGATGTAGGAAGTGGTAGGATGGCAACCATGCAGCCACAATCCGTTCTCCAATCCTCGTAAATTCTTTTCTTCTGATCAGAGAATAGGTGGTGGTAGGAGTATAGCTTATGAAACAAATAGGGCAGCTGCCTAGCTAATATGGGTGTTATTTTGTTTCCTATCAAATCTTTCATCATTCCTGCAATAATTTCTTTTGACCAATTAAGATTGCTGTCAAACCTAACGACTATAAATCTGTCTTTAATCATGTTGACATGATCTGTAATGAGCGTCTGATTGGAAGGATTGCAGATGACATTTTCGTGATCACATCGTCTGTCCTACTCGGTTCATACTTTCGTACAGTTCTAATATTGTGAGAGAAACTCGAGAGGATGAACGCTGAGGTAGAGGAGCGCCCCCCCCCCCCATGCGGCAGAATTCAAATCCGTTGAAGAGGATCAGAGTTCGATGCCTTCACTCCACTTCAAGATTATCGATGTTGTTGTCATGATACGAATTTCACTTTCGAATTCGAAACAACGGGGATTTAATTGTTGCATGATAACTTTACTGTGGCAAACTGCCAAAACTCATCAACGGATATCATATACATATCTTGTATTCTTTGACGAATGATCAGTTTTGGTGTCGTTTCGATCCGATTGGATAATCGATTATTTGATTGATTGATTCTGGATCTTTGTGTGCCTACGGCAGGATTCATCCTTCACAAGATGAAATATAAAAATGTAGGGCTCTTCAGCGCCGTAGACCGACTGATCATGTCAATCTGGTATCAGCTTTATCAGGTCCTGTGATTACATCACGGGCTACATAGAGCTATTTATGTAATAGCTCTACCACTGACTGGTCTATCCGATCTTGTGAAACCAAACCGTGAGTCGCCCCGTCTGGGTTCTGGCACTATCTCGGGTCTTCCCCGTCTGGGGAGCAACAGGCGTCCCTGTCGCCCCGGCCGATGAGAGACTTGGGGTGGCGCCGGGTCCTGGACGGCGCATCGCGCGATTGGATTTCACAAGTGCACACCTTGAAGCCTAGAGCTGTTAGTTAGAACTCCACATCTTCCTTATATGTGCTGAAAATTCACACTTCATGATTCTCATGGTTTGACCTAATTTCAAATTCACGATCAATAAAACACTAAGAGTGATATCGCTATATCTAACCAAGGACTTAGATTTGCAAGGTATGTCATTATAGTTTCACTAAAGTAATTTCTCTGCTGGCCTTTATGATAATGTGAGGGAGCGCAGAAACGCGGAAAATTAACTGATGATTGATCGCATACTGCCTTCACTCCTTTTTAAGAAAGATAATCGATGTTGTCAAATGAGGATCATTCTTTCGTAACGGTAATCCAGTCTGCCGAACTGTAAAGAGATGACAATCCTCAAGTTTCAGGGTCATTCGTATGCTCCTCCCCTCGCACACGTTACTGAACTCGTTCTTATATGCCGAGTAAAAGGCCCTGAAGTTCAGTCTGAGAGATGTGATGATGGAAGGTAAAGCGGACAGCGTTTAGTTGGCATTTGAAATAATGACCAGGGCCCGGTTGTTCAAAACAGGTTTTGTCACTAACGCTGGCGTTAACTTAACTTGGCGTTAAGTCTAAGGGCAGTTAAGTTAACGCCAACGTTAGTGACAAAATTAGTTTTGAACAACCGGGCCCAGAATATTGGCGGATACTTTAGGTAAAATCTGAACCACACAAACTTTTTCACCAGGAAATGATAACTGTATATAAGTCAGACATAGTATTTTAGCGTCCCACACAGCATCCTGATATTCAGGTTTTTGATACTCCTACCTCGTACATATCGGGAGGCGGAGTATATTGAAAACCACTGGTACCAGGATGGACCGACATTCTGTCTGTATTGTATCCGTATTGCGTATAGTAGGCCGTCGGTCGCCGGGCCGGATGGCAATGGCGAGGACAACCATCATCACATTCAATGGAGTGGTGTCCTTGAGAGTCCAGTCAATTATTGTTCTAAGGTCATTGTTCGTGGTGAAAGTCTACGAGTGACAGTAAGAATGAGGCCAGGATGTCGAGAAGACAGTAAATAATGGAAGAAAGTCTCAGTGAGTTGCCCTGTCGCGCAGTGCAGGAGCCTACGGATTTGGACGTAGGGAAACTGCTCACCAGTCTTCGCCGAACTTTCGGAATTTTTGGGCAGACCGTATGGGACAACATCTTGAAGTGGATAACTTCCCGGACGATACACGTTCATTGTTTGCATTGGCTAGTGTAAAGACTAGCCCTGCCCCCAAAATAGTTTGAGAACACAAGGCGTGCAGAATTTCTGGCACGGCTAGTTTGGCAATTCTTATACACGTGTATCTTAATGTCTCCTCGGATAAACCTTCTAGCCAAGTTCTGGACGTTTTCTCCGAGAAGTGCAACTCTTCTGCAGGATTTCTGGTAGGACTTGGCCAACAATTGATGTCTGTGTTCCCAAAGAGATAAACTGCAACTCGAATTCTCTTTTGCCAGCTGGGGTGTGGCAATGTCTCGAGATTTTCAGGGACATTGTCACAACCTTGTGATGATCGTTCCAGCAAATCGTTCACTCCTACAGGTTTATCATACCCCAATTGTTCATTGTCACAACTTGTGACAACTACGGCGTAACCTTACAAAACTAATGAAAATATTACAGCCAGAACATTCTTGCGAGTCACAACCTGGGACAATGAGACAACTAGCACCAAGAAAAAGAACTCAAGTTTATTATAAAACACCTTTTTTATAAGAAGTTATCGAAACTACATCATCTATACATTCAAAAGCACAGTGTTTCAAATCCCAAACAATATCAATCAATTTTTACTATCCCTGGTCAGAAATAATATCACAGAGTTTTGAAGACAATAAGGGAACCAGTCCTGGTTGATCTTCTGTTGAACTCGTTGTCAATTTGTCTTGACGGTGACAAAAACACTCTCCACTTGATATTCACCAATTCAATCTCCAGTTATCTCCGTGTGGCTGAAAAATAAGCAACAGTGATGGTAAGTGCATTTTAAACTAGACAATGATCATCCTACACACTGAACAGAAGGGGCAATTCTGTTTGGAAGATATGCTCTGAAATTGTCATATGGTCATATAAGTTCAGCATTTGGCAACCCTGTATTAGTTATTCAATACTCTTTCTTCATGGCCATGTTTTTCGCAACTATCGGTAAGGTGAAAAATGCTAGAATAAAAGCCAAACAACAATTCTGGATTAACAGTATGCTTTGTCTTTTTTTCTAGACTATGTTTCAGTTAGGCAGGAATATGCTGTATGAGTATCCTGAATCATCAAGTATGTATACCAAGGACCTCAGAATTGAGATGATTCGATGGGAATTTTTCTTACCATAACTGTGGTCAAGACTTCGCTACTTTCTGTTTATTCATGTAATACGATGACATACACTGCTTGAATTCTGTCACAGTATCTTGACATTTTCTCCAGTCTTCATGCTCCATCATGCAGTCCTAAAAAATAGCAGAAAAAATATTAATCCACGTCAAAATTAGAAGAGCGTATCAGATGATGATTTGTCCCTTGGCAATAAAGATTCGTCTCTGACCATAGCATATATTGGTGCGGCAAAGGATCAAAATTATGAGAACTCTAGTTTGTCCAACTTAAAAAGATAGTCAGACTATTTGACAAATTCTTGGTACAAGATGGGAACACAGTTGTTCAAGTTCAAAGGAAGTTTTCTATCAGTTCAGGACAACGCCCTTCCTGGTAAATCAAGATGAAAAAGGCGCTCTAAACATAAATGCATCCTAGTCACAAACATGGAGACAGACACCAGTTCGTTAGTCGTTATAATGGAGTTTCATAGGTGGCGACACTACTTTTCCAACGTCGACCATAAGCTCATTATTTACGATCTTTGGGCCACTAATGCAGCCATATTTTGATACGAACGCATACCTGGACAGCATAGTGTTTTTGAATACACCCAGTCTTCTTTATCATTTCCTCCACAGGGTCAATTTCGTCATCTTTTTGGGCTGTGATTGGATCTTGTTTTTCTGCTGAAGCCATGTTGAATATCGCTTGTAGCAAAAACAAATGAGGTTGAGATTTTCGTTTCTGCGCTCACGCGCTCACGCTGAATCATTAGGGAAAAAGGAGGGTTGTAGTAATGTCACCAGGGTTGATAATGATGCAATAAATTTCATATAGGCATGGAAAATTATGATTTTTAGGAATCATTGTTTGTGATGTAAGCGGCAGAATCCACGTCGGATGTTTCGTTCTTTTTTCAATGTTTTGGCTGGAAGTACTAGTGTGATGTCTTCAGAAATAGCACCAACTGTTCGTGCCATAATCCAGCAGTGCCTGCATGCTAGGCTGCAAGTTAAACCGGCAACTGAAGATAGCCCAGCCGAGTTTGTTGAAGTGAGAAAAATAACAACCTTTGCCTCCTTTAATGATCAGGATGTTGGCTCATGATCGATCATCATGCTCATATCCTATCAGTATCATCATTCATGCTTCAGTCCTGTTTGTTTGTGTATGCTAGTCGTGAAATCATGTGTGGAGCAACTTTTATTGAGACATCAATGATACTTCTACATCAGTGTTGAAATAATGCTCTGATATGCCCATCCTAGGATAGGAGCAAAAGCTGTGCAGCTGCAGGGGTCATCTCTGTAGCTTGCTGCATAACTAATCACATGTCATGACTTTCCTATCTCTTAAACTGTAAACATAACTGAAACACTACAGTGAAAAAAATAATCATCTTGGTTGGTTGTGACAAGAGGCCTAGTCCATCCATGGTTTATGTTTACTTGTGGCCATTTAAGATTGTCCCCACTGACTCAGGAGTAGCATACCGAGTAAATGGCCCATCTTTGGCTTTCCTTTTCTTCCAGATCGATGGAGGGATTGTTGTTTATTTGTGCGTCTTGAAGGGGGCTACTTCGGAAGTTGTGGCTAAACTAGGTGAGTCTTCTTCAAACTCAAAGACGAACACGGCATTATCAATACAGTAAATATATCTGACCAAACTAAATGAGAGAATGACTTGAGACTTCAGTTTTGCTCAACCCACTGACTTCTTTATTTTTTGTTCCAGTCAAATCTGTCCTAGGTGTGCGCTTGAGTTCCCAATCGGAAGTGAGCAAGCTCGTGTCCGTCCTAGATCTGCCTGGAAGTGTGCTCATAGTCCCTCAGGCTACCCTTGGTGGAAAAATGAAAGGAAAGCAAATGCAATACCATAGCAATATCGACAAAACTGAAGGCAAAGAACTATATACATTATTTGCAGAAAAGTGTATTGAAGCTTTACAGGAAAGTGAGAAATGTCAGGAAAGTGGTTGTGAGGTTAAGTTTGGTACTTATGGTAATAGACAAGTTTTGAGTATTGATACAAATGGACCTTACAGTCATCTTATAGAAATGCCTTGACTTTGAAGTAGATGACTATAATATAAAGGGTATTGTATTGTGACTGATAATTACTTAAGTGGTTGGAAGAATGAATGTGTTTCATCATCATCATCATCAAAACCATAAATTATTGCTCATAGAACTCAACTTTTATTTCTTTAAATTAAATTGATTTTTGAATAAGAAAACTACGTTTACATCATTTTGTCCTATGTGTTAGAAATCATTCTGGAAGACATTTTACTGGTGTGCGGACACGGAATATTGTCATCTTGAGATTTTGTGTGTACAAGCGGTCTTGGGATAATGTTGAAACCAAGGATCTGTTTTGGAATTGAATGTCACATCCAAGGCACTGTCTTTGAATGGGATGTTGCATCCAAGGAGCTGTCTCGTGATTCGATGTCACATCCAAGGCACTGTCGTCGAATGGGACGTTGTCTACTCGATTTGATTCACAATTTCGCCATGAGATGTCTCTCGCAGCGCTGTAGAGATTATTGGCTTCTCGAGAATGATGGCTTTTACATCGGAGAATTTTCAAAGAACATCAACGGGATAATCTACGGTCCCCATCGCACTGGTTCCCTTTGGTAGTAGGGCGCCACTTTGTTCCTCCTTTGAGCAATCATATTTTCTAAGGGCACAATACAAGTGAATACTGATTCTGTTTGAGAAGCAAACTGAACCGCGTTGGAGTACCTCCCGAGTGAACGGCGCTGCAACTCCTCAACAGACAGTTCCCAAGGCGCTGTTGACATAATTTAACAAAATGATAATAAAACGGCATTAGGTATTTACTGAGAGAATGATACTCACTTAGGTTAACTTATGGTGTCTTTAACATTGTTACAATAGCATAACAGCCTAATAAAAAGTTTGTAACACCGCGTGACAATAGGAGCCCGCTTTTGTCGGATTAGAAGGCGCGGGGACAATTGGTTTTGTAACCAGGAGAAATGAGCAAGAGGCCGTACAAATATCTTTTGGAAGGCTGGTGGTATGGTACATCTGCAAAGTAAAAACTTAATTCCTTGCACCTGACCACTTGATCCGGCATGAGGACACTGTGTGCTGAGCTGTCAGGTTGACCCCTTTTCACTGTCGCCAACCCAAGTTGTTCTTGGTACATATTTCTCACAAAGCGACGTCGACCACGATGTACGTATCTGCAAATTAAAACCCCAGATAACTGACTGATAGACATTCCCATGTAACTGACCACTGGATCCTGCATGTGAGGACACTGTGTACTAAGCTGTCAGACCCCCTTTCCCTTGACCACTGGCCCCTATCAAGTTTTAACTATTGTTGTTGAGGTCGTAGAATTATGACCATTAACCACTCGACGAGTTATGAGAGTTGGCAGAACCTTTGCAGGAGTTTGACGGAGAAGTTCGTGACCTTCGTTTATTGTTGCGCTCGGGGCAGCTGTGACGGACAAATCTCCATGGCCCCTCTCTGTGGGAGACAAGAAAGTATTACGTCAGAGCCCCTGCATTGTTGGGTGCTGGCGCTCGAGGGTCGGAGACCATTTCATTCCCAGCGAATGAACAATGCCATGTCCTGCTAGACGAAATCAATTCATGTTGTATATATTGATGCTTGTCTGGCCTCGTATGGATATCTCAATCAGCAGAGCTGAAGGCGAATTCTGGTGCAACGAAATCAGAGACACATCGACGATTTCTGCAATTAAGCGATACATCTGTAAAGGAGAAATATTGATGAATCTAACGCGTTTCAATATAACGACCGTCTATAGTTTGATACAAATCGCACGGAAGTTGTCGGTCTGAGAGAAATCACGGTCTCTGCCGGCATACATCCGAGCTATCGGCAACCGAATTCGCCAGTGCGTTCCTCGCCTGGTAAGTTAGGCAACGCGGCGTTTTAGGTCATCGGTCAGTGTTGTCGAACTTAACTAGTTGAATCAGATTCATGGACCAGTCCAGTGAAATATGGACGAATGACACATTTAATGCGCGTGAACGCTCGGACTAAGTGGGCACCGTCTCGCTGGGTTTGAAGCTGACGCCGGTCCGTTAGGATGCTGGACATCCCCACGGGGCATTTCGGGATCACAATGGCCGCCGTATCAATGGTTTGGAGCTTTTTGTTGCCGAATGCTCGCTGTATTTCGCTAAACACGGCCCAATATTCCGTTGATTTTGAATTTAATCGTATTTTGTTGTCACACGATCACGAGATGACGTTTGTTGTGATCGTGTCCGGCGCCAAACGACACCTCTACTGACCACGTGTTGACATGCTGGACAGTGGCCATTTGTGTGGACATGTGCACATGCGTATGCATGATGTGCTTAATGCCTTCAAAGGTACAGATTTTTATTCAGCGGTCAACAGTTTTTATTCAGCGGTCACTTGACATGACATTGGAGTGTCAGCGGATGATGGGGTGTCCACCATCTGATCTCACACGCGCGTGACTCCCCCGTATCTTGATAGATCATGATCTCCTAACCCCCCGGACAACACGGGGTACAAAAAAGTAATTACGGTCAAAACACGGACATCTCCTCTCGATCATTGCAAGGTGCGCAAACAATGGCTGGCGAAGTGACAGACGCTCAGTCCACGAGCAGACGACAATGACGAACTTATCTTGGCTTTGTTTTTCAAAGTGACCTTTGTTTTAGCTAAAACATCTAAAATCAGAGGGTCTTTCGCAGACGATATAAGATTTTATAAGTACCACGTGGTCATCCTTTGCCTGTGTGGTATTGTTCTTCTATGGAAATAAGTTGAAAATGAATGAGCGGCAAGCATGTGAACCGTGTCATGTCCGCACGAGGTAAAATATTATAAAATTATAAAATTTTCCCGGAAAAACATACTCTTCCATCATTTGTCAATCTTTTAAAGCGGCAAATGCAAGGTTAGACAGAAAAATTAACCAAGCCAACAAGCCGACCAGCTGTACTTGATTTACTAGGAGCGGCGATTGTCAACGTTTGTCGTACAATCGATGAAAACAGATTGTGTTTCTAAGCCCGTTACACACGAGGGACTTCTCACCAACTTAGTTGGTTTTAAAATTAAGAACAGGTGCACAGGTGACTGGAAGTTGAGAGTCGTTCACCCACTCACACGAAAGACATAATCCCAGCAATATTTAGGTCCTGCACTATATTTAGTCTATAAAGATAAAGAGTCAAAATATGGCCCAACTATGTTGTTGACTGAATCACACGGGGAAATTTCTACCCCACACTCCTTATATAAACAAAAAAATCCTTATATAAACAAAAGATGTCGTTGAGAAATAGAACAAGTCGGTAGTGCAGCCAGCAACTCCAACTAATCGGGCAAAGTATTAGTTACCTGGTCTGGATTCCTGTTATGAATTAAAATTCCAACTAAGTTGGTGAGAAGTCCGATACTTTGCACTGTTCAAAACCACGATGACTTGTATTAGTGGTTGACCGGCTGGTTCATTTTCGATGCCTTTGACGAAACATCTTGACCCATCAAGTATCTTGACATCGCAAGACAAATCACAGAGAGCCTTGGTGGTGACGGACAGGGGACAGAAGCGATTTCAAAGAATGTTGTTCAATGATTTGTGATTTATTTTTTGATAGTCATAGCACAGATAGGCCTGACAACCTGAACCAGTGTTGACAAAACACGCCATCTCGCCTATAAATCCCGGCGTTCCATGTTTCTCGTCGTGAAGGCTACGTCTCCAGGCGGAATGGTTCGTGCAAAGCACAACGCAGAGTATCGGAAATTATTTTAGTTTCGCGTTGGCTACTGGTTGTTTTGGCTAGGCCTTTAGGCGGTAGGATGGCTTTCATTATCATATCTGGAGCTGCGATTATCGATAAATGGGCGTGATACAAACCTCGAATAGGCTCTTTAGGTCGACTCCGAATACCCAGCGCACATCTTTGTTATGCCCTTGATGATTTCAACAATATATTGTGCATCACCAGTTGACAATTTTTATATGTGTAAAATGCTGTACTTTCGGCCACGTGTCAGCAGAGCTAGATCTAGCTTTTTCCGTGAATCTCTCCAATCTGGCTATGCCGTGGTATCTCCATGGCATCGTCGAATTAAAGAGTTTTAAGGGGGTTGTCGCCCGAACTGGCGACAACTAGCCGTTCGGGAATCCTTGCTCGACTGTTGCAAGCCAAAATCGCAAAATTTGCCCAAACCGTACACCATGCGCGCAGAATACAAGAGAAACGTAAGTGTTCCGAAGTTCAGTGAAAACGAACATGATTCAAAAGAGAGACAACTATTAAGGATTCGGGTTCCATAAGTAGGATCACTGACTCAAATGGACCAACATGTACATATAAGGTGTTGTCGACGGACCTAAACTTGAAAGTTGCGATATCTTTATGAAGTAATAACCGCTTCACTGATCACAGCGAGTTGTTAAAGAATACTATAGATCAGCGAGTGAATTTTTGATAACATTTCGGACACATCATGAAATTCAATCCTGAAAATGCTTTTAAATTCGTTGGATCTTTCGTGTTTAACGGCGTGAGATTCAATCAATCCTGTTAGGATGGGAGCCATCTTGGTTTGGTACTTGAGAACAGATTTTGACTAGATTTCTGCGAATGATTCCTCTCTCTCACTTGCAATGTTCTTGTACGCCAAGGAACATATTACCTCGAATGCTGAGCGAATCTGATGCTGTTAAACTTGAGCAGTCCGTTGAAACAAGGTCAAAATGATACTCTAAAAGGTGTCAGCAAGAACCTAAGCAGCTGAATACCTTTCGTTGATCTCTTTCCTCAACATGACTTCCGCGTTTGATGAAGCTGACCGGGAAACAAGGTCACAACGACCCCTTCAGCCTCAGCAAACACGGAAAAGTTGGACAAGACGCGGTCTTAGGTGACAAGACTTCCTGTTAGGCTTTCTTACTTAAACTAGAGCATTTCCTGGTTGCAAAGCCGACCTTTCCATTTCAAGCCGCCAATTCAAAGGGAAGCTATCAGATGTGACGGTTGATTGGCCGACCGGGAGATTCGGACAAAGAAATGACCACGGAAAACATGTCCACCGCAATAATCTTCGGGCGTTGTATGCAAATTTTGTCTTAAAATCAGTCCCTGTAGCAAGTATGTTCTCCTGGCCGGAGTCACCAGCCCAAGGGTTGATGCGGGCAGGTGCAAACGTCTTGACAAAGCCCAGCTTCAAAAAATTAGGTTAACCAACGGATTTCGTCTCCAGTAAATCGGAAACGATAAATCCGCGAATTCAAATGGACTGCGGTGGTATATCTAGAAGCTCACTTTGGATAAATATTAGAATGATTATAATGGAACAGGAAACCACAAAATCCCTGCTCCGAGCTCGGGGCAATCTTGGACCAGTCATCCTCAGCTGCCCAGCCCCTCGTCCCACTGACAACACGACTCCTGCATTCAATATCACCTTTCGAGCATTGCAATGAATTTCTACAAATGACTGAATTAAGTAAAACCCTCTGAAAGCGTGGCTCACTTGGTTTCAATGGATGATTTTTCATCTGCATAAGCCGCGACAGACAACAGTGTCATACTTCGCCCAGCATCACCATTGTTCTCGCGTCAGATAACTCATTTGCATAATGTCAAAAACTGGTCACTAACGGAGGACGGTAATTTGCCAATTTTTGCGTCCGATGTCCACTCCGCAACGGTTTGGCCACCGCACGCAAGAAAGGGGTGGGTTGACAATCGAAGTCAGGGGGTGACGCGAGTTTGGAGATTGCATCCCGGCTGATTCAAATTCTTGTAGGACCTTCGTAAGTGTTAGACGCAACGAGCAGCGTAAGACAGCACATACGTGATGTTGGTTCGGGAGGCGCCTTTGAATAAAACGATGATGATGGAACTGGAAAGAGGCATAGATGACGTGGACTTCGGCGGCGTCATGATTGACAAGTGAGTAAATTCCTAATTTCTTTTTTTTCGGAGCAAATTTATGCGCAAGGGGAAACGATGGTGTCGTTTCGATATCAGTGCAACCCTGGGCAACGGTATCCACCTTTTACACCTGTGTCTACTCATTTTGTATAAAAGAGGTTATTGAGAATAATTTGATCAGAAAATGTCCTCCATGCATTGCGTCAGGTTTGCGACATTTACGCGAGTCGTTGCTGAAGAACGGATGATGTTATGTAATCAAGATTTCCCGATTCCTCCTCCGAGGTTCAAGGTGCCAAGGTAGGACATATTATAAGAATTTCAGATGATTATTTTTAAAATTTTTCATTCTGTCTCCGGTGGATTTGTATCAGACATTCCTTTTTCTGTTTTGTCATCTCTTATGAGGCTCCGGTTGAAAAAAAGGAATCTTGGTCCTTGGTAACGAGGAAAGGGGGGGGGGGGATCGAGCGACTGATTCATGTTTCAGACTGGGAAGTTAATATATGTTCCGAGAAAGACTTTGTCGGTATGCCATTCATTGTCCAACGAAGTAAAATATACTTCTTTACGAATTTTTGATTTCGTTGCGCAACATTGTAACTTAGAAACATTAACTGAATTCAATATAAATAAATGTACCGTAGTTACATGGAGTTGATTTATTAACTAAAGACTCCATAATCAAGTTCACTCCAAGTGTTGTTCCTGTCAGCTCAAAATCCGTTTTTCTCCTCTTGATTCTGAAGTCCCGGAGAAACGTGATAAGCATGGAAGAACAAAATGAATTTGAAACATGCAAAATGGCAAATTACAGTTATAGTCCTGCTGATGACGTTTCCCTATTTCATCTACTTCATGTCACTCCGTATATTTCATATCTCAAGAATAACGTAAATCGATTTTGATCGAAATAATGTATATGTGTTCGTGACTACCGCTATAGATTCAGAATTACCGTTTTACCAAATCTAAAAAAGTGTCTCTTATTACTGTCTAACTGTAAGTGTCGTCAAAAGTAACCAATGTCGTTCATCTACAGAGCGTATTAAAAGAGTAGCCCTCAAATTGTTCCTTCTTCTAAAGGAGAAGCTCCCTACAGGACCTGTCCGAGTCGCCTGCCCTCTTTTCAAACTCAGGCGGGATACTTGTTATCCCTTTGTTGAGCTGCTCCATTATCGCGAATGAAATAACAACAAGGCAAAGAAAGCAGCCCGTGTCTGTCTACACCTGTACGACAAATTGACATACCGTAACAATGCCGTCAGATATTGAGAGAATTTGTAAGGTGTTTCTTTTGAGATGAACAAATGCCGTAAGATATTGCTTCTTTTGAGAGGGGCGATGTCGTCATGAAATATTATAGAAGCTTACTTCTAATGAGTTGAATGTCGTATGACATTGTAAAAGCTGATCTGCTTCTTGCGAAAGTCGTTTATAGTATTATGTATTTGGAGAGCTTGTCAGGAATTTCCTTTGGGGGTGTCGTAACTTTGGAGAAATTGTAACGTGCTGCTTTTAAAAGGGGCTCTTTTAGGAATTTCGACTCCCAAGTGATTTAGGCACACGGTGATCTATGAAATATACATATAGCTCCGATACATCTAAAACAAAGTTGCACCAGTTTTCATGTTAATGATAAAACTGATGAGTGCGAAGAATATTGTAGTATGCCAACATAAATTGCAGACTTGTGCTCTCTGATGAAGCAAGTAATATTATCCTGCCCGAAGTATGAATCAGTTAATAGGTGTATTTTGTTCTTGTGCGCAACTAAAATAATTTCAGACTTTCCAGAATTGACCGGGGATGAAACTTCGTTATAAAAATACTAACATTGGTTGAACTTGGCACGAAAGGTACTCTTTTAGCATATGTATCCAAGGCGTTTGTGGTAAATGTGTTTTTTTGTTGAGATAACATTTACAATACAATATACTTGACTGTCGTACAACGTTACTGTCGTACATAGAAATATGTTAACGTAATTTTGTCCAAACATTTTCTGAAATCGTAACGTAAATGTTAGTACATGTAATCAACAAATATTCTTTAAGTCGAAACCATTGCTGTTGAAATTTTAAGATGCATTCCGTGCTCATCACCTTGCGTCGATTTAAATTGCTTTACATTCATCTATTTCTGACGGCATCGTCTCACCATCTCCTCACCTCAGTATCTCAAACACATAATCACAATACCAGCATTCATATTCAACATTCCATCAAATCAAACTCCTGCCCGATCTGTGCAGAATCCCATACCATTGTAATAAGGTCCAATCTCGACTAAATTTAGCCCCAGAAATGAAATATGTAGTCTTAGGTGATTCCTGGGGCCAAAGGCGAACTTTTCATCTTTTATATTGAATAAAGTTTGACAAGAGTTTTATGTTGGTATAAGAATTGCGTGTTCCCTTGGACAATCGCACTGGACAATGGCCAGCTTGACCACCTCGCCCGGTCAGCGGTCACTACGTTGGCCCCTTGATCCCTCGCGACAGTCCTTTTGTAGGCAAGCAGACACCACTTCCGGACTTGAATGTGCAATATGGGCCGGGGACTGACCGTGCATCCCGCGGTCACTCGTATCATTGTCAGTATTTCGGCAATGTCTGACATGGTTTGGACTAATTGCTCTGACCTCAGTCCTGATTTCAGATTCGACTCTGGTGGCAAAGAGATAAAAATGACCACATCGGTTGGTGACGAAAAATGACCTAATTTTCTCATACCTTTCGTTCCTTTCTCGGAAATCTATTAATCATTATCATTTTTGTAGTAAAGTTATTTCAGAACTGTTCTGGTTCTGGACAAACGATTTGAAAAAAACTTTCTCTCATGGTACAATCAAAACAAGAAACACGAGTTGCGAGAAGCACCACTACTTGTCACTTTGTATTCAGCTTATTAATCAGAATAACAATAATGATGTCAATTTCTTTGACAAAATACATCAGATCGATAAGCCTAAAACGTGCCACATACTTTAAGTTTGTTTAATCGTTGCAATTTTAAATTCTACTCACTGCTTCCAAATGGCATCCTATGAAAGGCAATCGGACTGAAGCATCATCAATTATGCACCAAAGTAAACCTGTTTCGAACAGATTTTCATTCTGCAAAGGGGCACTTAATATTTGATAATGGAGTCTAACTGCTTGTCTCCTCTCACTTTCGAGGGGTCCGTGAATAAAGGGCCGGAAAACACTACGGAAGGACTTAGGGAATATTCAATACCCGTGCAAATTTACAAGAGATCGGACATGGCCCTCTAAGATATTGTCACACCGTCGTCAAAATGCAAGTCTCTGAATGTTCGAATCACTTCTGGTAGATTTCCATGAACAGCAAGAGTAGATTACATCCACCAATAGCAAGGGTATTGCCATCGACGGCAAGAGCAGATTGCCATCAACAGCAAGAATATTGCCATCAACGACAGGGGTATTGCCCTCAAAGGCAAGGGGGCGATTGCCATGCCATCAACGGCAAGGGTAATGCCATTTACGGCAAAAGCAAATTGCTATCAACGTCAAGACTGAAATTGCCATTAACGCCTGGCATTATATCGCAACGACGGCGAGGGTAGAAGTGCTGCATTTTTATCAATGTCAAAGTAAAAATGGTGTCGGATTGAAAACTAAACTTGTTTGCATTTCAAAATTTGTGTTGATCTCTAGATAAGGTTCTTTTGGCGATTCCGTTAGCGACGAAAGTACATAACATTGTATACAGGGTCATTTTGCAGTCTCTGTAAGTAAACCTTATCAATACGTAAAAGGTATAGCCGATGTGGTCCTTGCGTTAAGCTTCTCCATCAAACTTATTCACGAGGTAACATTGTTCCCTCCTTCCTTTTTTCCCTTTTGGACAAACAAATGTTCTTACATTCAAATAACGCTAAACCCCACTGTCGAAAGACAAAGGAACGCAATCTGCCACAAGGCGAAATGAGATCTGCTTCTGCCGTTAGTCCCAATCGGGGGTGACAATTGGTAAGATTTCTTGTTTCCAAGGGAAGGTGGTTTCTATATAACTAAGGGTGGATTCTACATGATAACTCAAACATGCGACACAATTGACTACTCTTTGTAGGTTACAGCTAAAATCAGGCCTAAAATGTCAATATATTTCAGCTTATAAATACCTAATCCATGTAATCTCTGATGATATTCAGAAATGTAAGCCTAAGTGAAAATTTCAATCGGCAATTTCATGCGAACATCACATAATCCTGATGCGGACTCGATCATATCATGGTCACTATGGTGATATTGCTATAGGCTTAGTCAGGCTTAGGGTCATCGAAAGGGATATAATGTGTGCGCCTGAATTACTCATCCCTCAGAAGCTTAAACATGTTTATGTCAAGCCTATCCAATATCATCGCAAAATTATCAAATTGGTTTTTACCAATCTTTGAATTCTCATTCGATAACCACGTGGCTGCCCCCAACTCTGCTTTTAAAGCAGACTCGTGACAAGCCCTTTACCCTGATAGCTGACAAGGCGATATGAGCATATGAAAGACGTTCTACTACAACTTTAAAAGGCACGAAGTAGGTAAATGTCTGCTAGACCTTGCCGTAAATTTCATACTTTATCTTCTTGACATTTTATATCTCATATCTATTTAATAAAAACCGAACGTTATCTTTTGCTTGCGTCAGTAGCATTATGTGATCCAAATCGTCGACAACACAACGCCAAAAAGTCCTTTTCAATCAATGAAAGATTTTCATAACCTCTTCGACATCTCAGTATGCCTTTAGCTTCAGCGGTTGATGGTGCAAATTCCCATCAGTATTGGTGCGCTGATGAGGGACGTTGGTCAAACCCTGCACTGGGTGCAAGTCTGTCCCTGCTCACCCCTGCAACAAGCTCCCCAGCTTCCTCCCACGATTAGTATCATAACCAGTCCCAATTCACAGACGCAATAATTTCAATTACAGTTATCAAGCAGTGAATGTGGTGTCCGCATCAATTCATCTTTCGAACTATCACAATAACTCCTTGAAGTCGTCTCTCCCGCACCTGGACTGCGGAGCTATGCACACACGCAAAGAGACTGGACCACAATGACCAGAGATAAAACCCCGATAATTACTCCAGAGTCATTCTTCTAGAAGGGATGTGAATCATCGACCATCTTAAGAGCAACTTCAGCAACTTCAGAACGTCCATGGAGCGAGTTGTGAAATTTCAAAGCACCAATAACCAAGGAATAAAGTTATGCTATATAAATCAGAATAGTCATTGTACAATATGCCAAGAGTTGGGGCGTTATCGCTCGTGAATGACATCAAATGCCGCTATTTTCAATATTAAATATTTCATTAAAATTCCATTAAATGAGGTTAATGGGCATTCAGGGCTTGTTTTGTTCGGTTGTGAAAAGATTGATACCGTAGTTTGGTGGAGCCGTTACAAGACAAATGGTGCATAGTTCATTAGGCAAGATGGTCCCGGGATGGTGTCAGAAGAAACCAGTCTGTGGTTGATGAGATACCAATCTGTGGTTGACGAGACTGTAAAAAGACAGCAATAACCAAGGTATGCATGTAATCAGTTACAACAACAAATATTTAATTGAAGTGTTGATAAATGTACACGTAATCTAAGTAAAGAAGAATACCGAACTACAACCAGTTTTACCATATTTCCACGACTGTCGTGTAACTTGTAAATTGTACATATCAGTGTATCACGACGATGTCAAGAGAAAAACATTACTGTATTTCACGAAGATGTCAAAGTGAAAATATCATAAACTTTGCTAAAAAAAAATAAATAAATCTGTCACTCGTACAGGTATCCATTGGTCACTGTGCTGCTTTCAACGCCACTTAACCATTCGCCACCGTTGCAACGAACTAACTTTGCTGCGTCATTTCAATCAAGATACCGGAATCGGTTCAATTCTAGATATCACACTTGTCTTTGCTTTTCCTTATACAGATCCGAACATCTCCTGAGAAACAGGTTTTTGAAGCAGGGGCTGATCACATTCTCATAATCATGATGATGATGACTTGGTGAAACGAAATAAAGAGACTATGGGGTTGCTTGGCGAAGTTCCGAAGAATAGCCAGCATTTTATTTCTTCTCAAGAATGAAGAAGAGAGAAGCGAAGATAACAACGATAAGATGAATCCTTCTTATTCCTGAATTTCATCCAACTTACCAATTTCTCCAGATAAGGGATTGTGATAGACTATACGCCATCTCCCTTTTCACTTAATTGACCACACTGACCGGTGCAAGACAGGGCGGGTAGGAGGGAGGTACGGGACCATCTGCTCCTGTGACATCCATGGTCATCGCCCGGCCGCACAATCTGGTCAGTCTTGTCCAGTTTTACCCAACAACAAAACACACCAAATTGGACTTGAATGGCCACAATAGTCATTTGAATGTGTACGTTAGTCCTTTTGAGACGCCTGTCAAATTTTTGTTGATGTCTTTATATTATGGAGGAGTTTGCAAATCAACACTCGCATCAAAGTGCGCATCGCATCATCAAAGTTTTAAACTAAAGCCAACTTTTAGATTTAATTTTCTATGAGTTACTTTATCCATGATAAGAACATTTCGAAAATCAGTTGAAAGGAAGCTTATAACGTACCAACAGTCCAACAGAAACGCATGTCGAGTTTTTGTGTCGGTCGCTTCGCATTGTCAACTTTACGAATCGACACTTTGCACCAACATTTACCCAGTGCGCACCATTTTATTTACTAATTCAATGCGTAGCTTCATTGAAACGGTTCGAAAATTATATAACGTCGTTTTAGAGCCCCTCAACTCGCAGTTGAAAGAATTCTATCCTGGCAAAATACACGGTCGATTGTCTTTGAATAAAGCCCACTCACACCTGGGCCTAAATCCCCATTGTTCTTTATTTACTAATTCAATGAGAAACTATATTATTGAAACGGCTCGGAAGTTATATAATGTCGTTACAGAGCCCCTCAACTCGCAGTTGAAAAAATTCATGCCTGGCCAAATACACGGTCGATTGTCTTTGAACAAAGCCCACTCACACCTGGGCCTAAATCCCCATTGTTCTTCTGTCTTATCAGTGGGTTATCAGGGTAAATTTGAATAGCATCGACCAGACGAAACAGCTTCCATGGCGGTCGATATGCCAAAACCGGCAAAGCCAAAATTAATATTAACGTTCATTAATGAGAATGGCCTTCACAGTTAACAGTTATTGAAGTTTTATCAAGAAACCACAAGACTATACATCAGGCTGTAGATTTGTGTGCCCTCTTTTTTTCTTTCTTTTGATGAGTATCTAAAAAAAATTATTTTGAAAATATACTGTTGTATTACTAAATGCTACTGCTCAGCAAACCGATGATATTTCGATGTCATCACTTTTGTTATATTGGATGAAGGTGTATGGGTTGCACGTCAATACGAGATGTTGAATACTTGTGTTAAAATTTCCCCGCATATGAACGACTGAGTGTTTCAGAACACTAATAATGCATTCAAAATACTTTCTGAGGTTGCTTTCAAGTACAAAGAGGTAAAAGTGTAAATTGTAAACTGTAGAGTTTTGAATATTGACTAACGCTAAATTCTCTCGAAAGTTTCTTTCTCTGACTGGATGAACGGCCAAACGATTATCCGACTTTTGGTGGACAAATATTTGCGCGATTTCCAACAAAATCACTCAACCTTCCGAGGCAGAAAGCACAGGAAGGGGAATTTCCGCAGATTTGGCTAAAAAGCGAGAACTGGACAGCTGGAGTGCGCGATCAGCCCCGCGCGATCCCCTCTCCAACATCACCCCTTTCCGTCTCATCTTTTTGTGCGCCATCAAAGAGCGCTGACCTATTTGCACAGAGATTAGTCACAAATACTCTTTTAATTTCGTCTGGGAAAATTTTAACAAGGGGATACCTCACCCGAGGGTTTGGGATTAGTCGAAAGACAAATATCAGGCCTGCTGCAGCTGCGTGATGGTGTCTCTTTGGTCTTGTGGGTGACATAGGTGAAAATATTGCCAACAGCCCCAGGCAGGTGACTGAAGAAATGGAACACTCTCGTGTTTGCCCCACTCCTTCGAGGTCCGTTGCCACCAACTCTGCTCTAGATGTTCTTGTTTTCTTTCTAGTTGCGCCACTTCTTCTCTCCCATATATGGCAGTCGAAACTAACTTAAGGTGAAATAAGTGAAAGAAGTAAGGTCATACATTTTTCAAGTCGTCACCAATGATCTGTGAACACATTGAAACAAACCGGTTTCAAATCAACCTTCGTTATTGACCGAGAGGAAATTTTCGTACTTCATTACACATAATGGAATCCGTTGCACCGTGGTGCTTCAAGGTCCACATCGAATATGTCAATTCCAGCTTTCTAGCCATTTATCTTTGGATACCTGTTGAATTCCAAATGAAAACACGAGCTTCATTTTTTCTGTGCGCATGTTTTGAGATGTTAGTAAGATGTGGAGAGAGAAACTCTTAAAAAAGGTATTCACATCCTCATTTCTTAGACCAGAGGTCGGGAACTTGCTGTAAAGATATGGCTCTTCAAAATCACCAGAATTTTAAAAATTACTTGACATGGGTCGCTAACCAGACTCATCAATTCAAAACCCAGCGAAACGCACGAAAATCAACGTTTACAGAACCCCGTCGTTAAGATTTAGTTGGGTCTCCTCCTAATTAGGTCCTAGCTTGAGGCAAGGTCCAGTTTTGCAACTAATTGAGAGTTGCGGAGTCATTGTCCATTTGGAGTCGTGCATTCAAACGCAAAGAAACGATGCGAAAAATTAACGTTGATGAGAAAATTATTTTTAATTGTTTCGGTCGTCTTCTCTAGTTTCTCTCGATATTTTTGCGCATGTTTTCCCCTTTGTTTTGGTAAACATATGCAGTGACCAGATAATGCGAGCAACCTTATAGTATAATTACTATCTATCGAATTTTTATGGTCTCCGGGATTCGAGTGAATGACCGGCAGAAGCGGTCAGCTGTTGGCCAATTGTTGCATTCGTTGGATGGGGTTTCAGTCATAGAATGACCCTTTGACATATTGGTGGTGGTCATTATGGCCCAGAATACTGGTCCTCGTCCCCGGCCCTGAATGAGGCAGCCGGCCAAACTCCTTTCTTCAAACTCGTATTGTTCTTATGATAATCCCACCAAATCACAGCTGTAGAAAAATCCCGTGCCTCCAACCCTTATCTTTTCTTTCCTCACGTGTCCATTCATCTTTTTGACCGTATCAGCATTGTCCCAAACCACTGGACACCCATTTGGAACCCAGTCAGAGTCCGACCATTGTCAAACAACAGCCTAAGGTCCCCAATTCATTTTTCGAGCTTTTTCGCTCGGAAGACAATACGTTACAAACAAGGTCTTGGCAGCAAACATCCCTGTCTTTGTCGAGTCATTTTCCTCTCTCGTTGTGCGCCTTCGCCGGATCATCCAGGCATAATTGGACGCACCAGGTCCGTTTTTCGCCTTCCACTTTCACAACAATGCGCGCTCGCCTGTTTCTTTTTCGCCGAGATGATAGCAACCTTTATCTGACTTTTGGTAATTTAGCACCACATGCTCATCCCATTGTAGTGGTTATTTTGACACCACCCCAATGTGGATAAGAGGTGGTAACAATGGGCGACATGCGCTCAACGATTACGCTGTGTTGACGAAACACGTGGCCGCTGTTTTGATCTTTTTTATTGAGCTAATAACTGTTTAACATTACCACGGGGAATACTCGAAAGCCAAGTTGGTGGTGTTTGCAACTTGTTACATTGGAGACCTGGGGCGAGACACGCTTTCAACAAACTTTGCCACATTCTTTAAGAGTGTGACATGACGCATCAAAGAAACTTTTCAATTAGATAGCCCGTATAAAGAAATGCTATCGTATCCGTTCCTTTTTTGACACCATTCGTATTTCAATTTGTATTTTTTTTATCAGGCGATATCGTACTGGAAAATTTGATGCAGCCAATAAGTTGGCACAAATTCTTACGAGAAAACGTGTTACCGCTAGAAGAAATCGATAAGTCTTTTGTGTGTGACAACTCTTTTACAACTTTCACCAACAAATCCTTTCAGCGAAAGCGTTGTACTGCTTGCCTCTTGTCATGAAAAACTCAATAGATATCGCGAGCATATTCAACTTTTTTCTGAAAAAAAGTTGGCAAACTATTTGGTCCATTACATTATGTTACTGACATTCCCTCTTTTTGTGTGGTTACCATTATATTTACATGTATATTTTTTTCCAGTGGCTGTAGAAATGTAGCTATGAGAAACATAGATTTTTATGTTTGCATGGTATCGGCGAACTTTCTCTTTTATATATCAATTATCCCTTGATATAAGACGAGGCTTTTTATTTTTTTCTTATTCCTTGGCAATGGATACGATTGGTTGCCATGTGCATGTATAAAGCTTTAAAAATGGCCTATGATTGGATGGCAGGTAGAGTGAAGATATTTTCCTTTTGACAGAGTAAGTTGGCAATTCGAAATCGACGCGATAAAAACGTTTGCTGAATATATTAAGGACTGAACTTTGACTAAATTAAGGTTTCTTACGTTATGAATACAAGAATCAAGTTTCTCATGCAACGAATACATGATATGAATCCTAAAGTGAATCTTTGGTTATCAGCAACTTTTGTGATTTGAACGGCACTATGGACACACGTTCACAGTGATTTTAGGTGTATTTTATTTGATGATTCCAAGAACAATATAGGCCAAAGTGATGCAAATGATACATGCATTTATCAAACATCCGACGCCTTCCTGTAATTATTGCGCATGCGATGCCCGAATTCCCCTTGTTATATCGGAAACTGCAGCCATTTTGAAAAATTTAAAACTGTTCGTCAGGTGACACCAAACCTCTATGAAATGAACTTGAGAATATAAGAGCCCCATGCACATTTGATGCTGCGAAAGTATCTCATTACACAGGGATGCGACTGTAATCACTGTAATCAGCGTCAAAGGTTTAAAGTTGACGCACGTTCCGTGATTGATGACGAGAGGACGACATAGAAGCCACACGTGACCGGTTATTACGATCGTTGGCGATACTCAGATGTTCCAGGGCTTTTCCATAACGGAGTAGCGTTTTTGCACCAAGGTGGCTGCATCTCCTTACATGCCTTACCTAGTTGTTTCATTTCCGAAGTCATCATTTCGGAAATTCCTATCCTAACTCCTCTTCAGTCGAATTGGATTGGTTCTGGAAATCACGTTCAACGTATACAATGGTAGATTATACTCCGCGAATGATTCGCCAATTCAAAAACATCAATCAGAATCAACCAATCATTGCTTGATCTTCGCAACCACCAATAAAAAGACATAACACAACAAGCATCCTCATTGGTCAGTTCCAAAACACAATATCTCATTAGACCAATCATCAACCAGCTTTATCCGTTCACGCTGAATTTATGAAAGCGAAAGACACTCAACCTCGACTTAAATCTCATCGAGTTAAAATAATTCTTTCTTGCCAGTACATTACATTGGGAGGAGTGTTAACTTTGGAAATAACTTTTCTACAAACAAGATTTGAAATTTAAAATCTTATCCAGGGCACCTCAAAAGATGCACCCAAGAGAATGGCCCAAATGACTGACCACGCTTCTAAGATGAGTCAAATTCAAAAGATAACACAGCATGATAAGAGAAACAATGGTGGAAAAACCTTAGATAAAAGGGTAATTATTGATACAAGGGGATGGGGTGATAGGCCACGTGAACCTCCGTAAATGTAACCCGTGGTGACGGCTTGATGCCAGACCCTCACAGCACCAGCTTGACAAACTACTTTGTTACCTTTGCCTCGCATTGTTTCACAAATTCTTTGGCCGTGAAAAAGCCATTTACGTTGTTTAAGCTATGGATCTCTGCTCAAATATAATCAGCTTAACTTTATTAATGAGATTCAAAGTAGACAATACTGACAGACGACAGACTTTGTTTTGGTTTTTGATATCTCATCTGCTCAAGTTTGGCGCAGACGACTCCTTTGTTTGGATGAAAACAGGTCCGCAGAAGATGAGTCCCGCACAAGATTCCCAGCATCGATCTGTTTGGATTGGGATTTGATCAAAAGCGAAAAATAGAAGTTCGTAATTTCGGACAAGATGAAGGGAATGTTTTCAATCGTAGAAATAGTTACCACGCCAACACATTTGTCACTTCCCAAGGATAAGAAAGGAGTTGGACGGTGATTCGTCCGACCTCTCTTTTTCCTGTTACTTGTTCGTCGAACACGAAGGTGTGTCATGAAAAGTTAATCTTTCGTCACAAAATAGATATCTTTACTTAATAAGTGTTTCCAAAATTACCCCGTCAAGAACAGCCAATTAGGTGGCGATATGCAGGTTGACATGGTGAAGATCAGAGATAAAGGATGTAGTTTCACATAGTATCGTACGATCATGCGACACATGAAACTATCCCCTTCACATTGTGAACTAGTGAAATAGAGGTGATGATCGAAGTTGAAAACTCAGTTGACTGGGGGTTTAAATCCATCTTTCCTCGCGGGTGAAAGTATTAAACGATGTCAAGTGTCCGAGAAAACTGCCCTCCAAGGCACATATGAACTCCCAGGACCGAATTCGAAGCTGTGGGAAAGGCCCCTAGGTAAATGGCGACCAATAGCTAATATAACTTATGTGAGAATCGAATCCGATGGTCAATTTAAAAGCCAACTCGACAACTCCACGAAAACGTACTGTTTCATTATTTGGACCCCAACTAAAAGCTCAGGATCTAACAGAATACCTAACGAATCGTCACCAGAGCTCCTACTTCAAAGCATCTTATTCAAATCAATGAGACATCGTCAATTTCAATAATTAATCAATTTAATTCATTTAATTTTCGTCGCGAAACTTCACCCAACGCATGCTGCGCTCGCCAAATGACGAGGTGCACATGGCGTGTTACCGATTCTGCTTTACGCCAAATAAGTGACGGGATAAAGGGAAATATGAAGAGATAGATCTACCCGGCGTTGAAGGAGTGAATGACAAGTCACCGTACACTGTCTTCTTTTACTGTGGATGCACAGGGTTTATCGGTATCTGCTAGTAATAGGTATGGTAAAAGTAATGCATTATACTAGATATGCTATACTAGTTTTTTTATTGAAGTGTTCTTTATTAGATTCTATAATGGCCATATATCGTATACTGAAATATTGTACACATGTCAAAATGAAATCGCGATTGTAATCGTTTAGAGATCCAGCTCCTGAAAACTCGAAACCATGACTTTTAAACTCAATGGTCCCACGGTCGTGTTACGTAATCCATGCGACTGTGAGGTCAAGAGGGCGGTCACGGCGCAGAGGGAATTGGTTTTCTAGGATTTGAGCCATTCATGGACTTATGAAGTCCCATTCAAATCTCATGACCAACCCATCTGTGCCCTCCAATCACGCAATGATTATGTCCGGATGCGGCATCAATGTGAGACATCATGTAAAACCTTTTCACGAGTCCCAGGGTAGCATTAAGACCTGCTTTATCCCGTGTTTGGCCAGGACACAGGTGCATCGTGAAGGTGGACCTTGTCTAGTGAACCGGGCCGTGAACCTGCCGACCAGTATGGCAAGGATGCTCGATGGATCGACCGTAGCCAGATCTCGCCAATCATTCAGCGTCAGTGGTCAATAGTTTTGCACATCACTTTTTAAATCTAACCCAATTTCCATGCATTCATGTCGATAATATAATATGTCATAAATATGCACGATACCTCCCCTAATCTTACCGAGTTTACCCTGACTTTTTCATCTTTCGACACGGTTTTTGAGCGTATGAAAAACCTTTTATGCCCTGCTGTTGAAATCCATGCCTCTGTAGGGTGCGGTTACAGCTCATTCTCTCTGCCTCCGACCCTCGCAACCTTTGGCGTAGTCAAGCCACTGGCTATTTGCTCAAATCCATTCACCAGAAGTTTCTTTAATTGTCCTCCTCAGTTTGGAAAAACCTAAACGCTTCAAATGACCAAATCAGTGCTTGGGGATTATCTTTCTAACCGCCTGGCAACTGTTAATGAGTGACCAGTCATATTATTGGTAGATCCTTAGCTCTGTAACGACAAGGTTTGGTCGGCCATCTGCGGAACTAACACGGAGCAATGACGCGCGTAATGAGTCTACGACACCGTCATTTGTCCGACCAAATTGTACAAATGGTTTTGTGGTCAATTCGAGATTCAACGGCGTGTAAAAGTATCGGTAGGGAAGAACAATCACAAAATAGATCTGCCCTGTCATCTTGTGATACGGATGGATGCTGAATACAGTTTTTGATGAAATGATAAACGATTAGAGTGCGGTCCTTAAATGGGATACGATTGGTACTTCCTGTCCGACAATGCAAGTAGATTTTAATGATTTCATGTTCTTTTACTCAAATATTCAGGAGGGGTGAGGCCACTTTGCCATCATTTGAATCGCATATGGTCGGTACTTTGTGCTTCAGGTCAAAACGTCTCGACCTGACCAACCAAGCTCTACCACACACCTGACCGGTAGTTTGTGCTTCAGGTAAAAACGCCTCGTCTACTTGAACAATCTGACCAACCAAGTTCTTCCACACATGTGAGCGGTACACATTTAAACTTCTTGGCAAAAGGTCCTTTGGTACAATGATCCTTAGTTGCAAGATCTGACCATTCTACCGCTTCACTAATAAAACCATAAAGCTTCTTAGTTGTGTGTCTTTTCCACCGTCTTTCAAGCGAGCGACCAAGCCAACATTTCCCCGACTCTGAGTGACTTTAAACCCTTAGCCTACACACTAGGTAACGGATTTCCATACCCTTGCACACTCCCAAACTCTACTTTCGCTCCACTCTGTAGTAATTTTGTCCACCAGAATCGCTACCATACCTGTTTACAAAGATAATGTCATAGGTATAAAAGTTGTTATTCTGACTTCAACTTTTCACCTTCAACGCAACTCCTATATCACGTTAGTAAAGGTTACTCTCGTGTGTTATATCCAGCCAAATGGTGTATATTTCTAATGGCTCCTTCCTGATGATTGAAGC
The DNA here is from genome assembly GCF_910592395.1 of Lineus longissimus. NCBI lineage: Eukaryota > Metazoa > Nemertea > Pilidiophora > Heteronemertea > Lineidae > Lineus > Lineus longissimus. The sequence continues at coordinate 4,827,854 of NC_088310.1, forward strand.
CAAATTGAAGTAACAGAATCTGCGAACATTATCATGGTTATGTTACATTTGTTTATTGCAAAGGGAGTAGCATAAATTCCCAGCGTATTGCGTGACTTGATGCCAATGCTGATGAGGTAGGAGGACAAATACACGAAAAGGAAAAATACGAGAAAAAATTGTGTGAATTTGGGTAGATCTTACAATCGTTAAGTATAGGGTTGACCTCGACTCGGTAAATAACGGGTGTGGCAGTGAGAGAATTAAGGCATCGGAGTCGTTCTGAGAGAATTCACTGATAACATCTTTAGGACATTCGTTCGTTGCTTCTAGCCGCGACCTGATGCGCGTTGTTTATCCGAGTTGGAGGTACAAAGAAACATGAAGTTGAAATCAACATCATTCCTGGGACAAAGTAAACCAAAATTCTTGGACTCCCGGAACCGGCACATGCAGCGGCTTCCGCCTCCCGCCAAACAGAGTCCAGACTCTGACCATGGCCAGTGTCCTCGGTGACTTGTTACGTCCTGCTGCATCAACAAGTGCGGTGATGATGCAAGATTGAGAGCCTCCGCATCATCTTAGGTCACCAAAATGCATCACATTACGGCATATTTGGTCAGGGGACGCAACGCTCGGTCATGCTACGTGCCGCGGACCGGTCAACGCCACACCACAATTGAACTCTTGGCGAACTTTGGGTAAGATGACCGCACCTGATGCATTATTACGCCGGACGCTGTGGTCAACTGTGGTGACCACTCAATTCCCATTGTCAACCCCGTCATTTGAGTGTGCCTGTATTTGCAAGCGGTCTTTACTTCCGTTTGTTTCGTAATCGCAGCCACAGTTCCCGCGGCCGCAGACTGACCTCTCTTCGGCCAGCGTGAGAGAACCTCGCGCGCCGAGTCCAACAGCTGTCAGTCAGTGCCGAACAATATTTTCGACCGTTTGGTGATCTGTGCCTATTGGTCCGTTGGTGACCAACTCAACCAGGAGCATTGTTAACTCTGAGGAATTAGCATCAAGCGTTGTGGTCAAAGGTACACGCCACGCCACTGACCTCACAATTGTCATGCAACGCTTTTGATATTTTTAGTACCTCTTGGTTTAGATTTAGCTGTCTCGGCGACAATGCTGCTAAACAAAGACCGATGAAGTAAGATTCGGCCAAATATAGGCCAGTGCCTCGAAGTCGTATTGCATTCATGGCACAACCGTGACAAGGGTGTTACGTGACTGCGATTTATTGATGGTGGTCACTCGGACTGCTCACCTCGCTCGCCGCAGCATCATCAGCCATGGCACAGGTTCAAGGTAAATACCATCACAATGTCTTTATTTACTAACTTCTCAACTTTATTCCGGAATTAACTGGTGATTTATTCTGACGAATTTATGAACTTGCGTAAGCCAATTGTTCAATTGCGTCACGTGCTATTAGGATTCAGGAATAGGGGGCTTTATGCCGAGTTCGCAGTACATTTCATGGCGAAGAATTTCTAATTAAACCCTGGAAACCCTGTTGGAAAAAATACTGGTCTTTGAATCCATCGTTCTGAAATTGACGTAAACTTATTCCCAATTCCGATTACGTAGACGGATAGGTCGTCGCCATCGCTTTACGTTGAGAACTGTCGGTTCAAATATTTGTTTATTGGTGATCTGAATTTGTTTTACTAAAAGCCTTGCATCAATCAGCCTCGAAAAATTTTAATTGCAAGAAGAGTACATTAATATAACGATCGGATATTGTCACTCTTGCGTTATTTACGTAGACTTTATGTAGGCCTAGTACAAATACATTGCTATGTAATCGATTACGATATTTGTGATACCTTACTAAAATAATTCAAATGCATGCATTTGCGTTAGTTGGCCATGCCGTAAGATGTAAAGTAACAACGCAAGATACATTCATAAAATAATTAAGAAAAAGCGCGAATGGAACGAACGAACTTGACTTGATCGAGCATGTTAATACTTCTGGATTTTATCTAATATTTCATAGCTTTGCGTCATAAGAAACGAAATCCTATCAAATAAATATACGACATACGCATATTTGTTCGATATCAAATTCACCGGTAACCCCGGCTATGACCCCCATTAAGATATGGACATGCAATCACCTGCTCCATCCTGTTGTGTCATGGGGGCCCCCCGTCATTGTTATGCAGTCTTTGTCCAGGCGTATCGTAGACAGGTGAAGGGAATCATCCAACATGCCGAAACGACTTCGTAGGTTATCTTCGGTAATGGACAACGAAGAGACTACATTTTCTACCCGCCCTACAGCTCGAAGTTTCACAACACGTTCGTGAAGTGTCCAACAAACGTGTTTTTCGTGCAGATCTGCACTGAAAAGTAACATTTAAGTGCATCTACTGGTATAAGATATCGTTTCGAATGTCATAATGACCGTATTATTTCGTTATTCATATTTCACGAATACCTTAACTGAAGAGAAGTACTGCATGTGTACATGCCACACTTATCTTAATTTGAATACGTTACTAAAGATTTAATTTCATGAATGAAATTTGCGTATTTTTGGCACAAAATAAGGTAATTCCATTATTTAATACTTTCATCACAATTTTAACGACACGTAATTCGAATACTTAACGACCTTCATACAAACAGGTGCACATGAATATCGTTATTCGAATACTTTCCACTCTTTAGCGTGTTTTTAACCGGTCCGCAATATGTCACAATTTAGATATTTTACGAAGACTTGCAGTACCTATAATCTGTCAACAATTTTATTTGTAATTCGAATGTTCAACATAATCTGTTGTGTTAACTTGTTATAGATGTTTCCAATGCTTTAACCAGCGAATCATTGTTTTGGTATATTTTACAAGAAAACACGCTCTTTTCCAAGGTGGAATCGTTTTACGACAAAATACGCTTCTTTCTTAGGTGGAATCCATTCTTTTATTATTTTACTACCAATTTGCTTTTTTTCTTGGTAACAGAATTCATTCTAATAACACATGATGTTTACGACAAAATATGCATTTTCTCCTCCTTAGAACTGTTGTTGGATAAGCTTGAAAGCATTGAGAAGTGCATGTGATAATGGTTTGAGGGTACATGTAGGTACTCCTTCATGTTAAAGATGCTGTATCGAATCCGCTAGGCCTCTCCTCGAATTGACGACAATACAAAATATCGGAGCATCATAAGCAGCCTTCAGTTTATGCGGCAACATACACCATACTTCAATACTCGTAGCCGATCTATTGCACTTGTAACCACATTCTTTTAAACGTAATTCATAACATCCACATCATAGGATAGCCATGAAATGCAACGGAATTTCTGAAAATTCACGACCCCAAGTATAATTATAGCAAAGGGTTTGGCTGAGGTCACAGCCGGTCGCCACGACAGGTAATTGTGATGCTATTTCCATGGGGGACGCAAGGTGGATGACGTAACTATGTCAAGGCACCTCGGATGAAAATAGGTGACGCTAACACCCATATAGCACGACGGTCAGTGAATCAAACGCTGGCATCAAGCGATGTGCATTTTAACGGTTATGATGAGGGGATGTCATGGTAAGTCATAACTTATAGCTTACTCCACGCTTATATCGAACTTTGTATTCCTCAATATACATGGATAAGTATAGTTACGATTCTCGGAGTTTGCTGAGTGTGATTGCTTAAACGTAGGTGAGGTCTTATTTTAAATGTGTTCCTTCTTTTAGGAGATCTTAACCACATGCAAGAACTACTCAACACGCACATACGTTTGCATGTTAGATATCATTAGGCTGAGTTATTTTGCTCAAAAATGTAATCGCAGTCCATTTTCATCGTCATGATTACTAAATGGGTCATCAGGTATCCATTACGACTAAATGTGTTACTAGATGTGCATTTTTATGTATCATTTGGTATTCAGTTCTGTGTTATTCGGTGTACATTTAATATTACCCAATGCATGCGTCATTATGATTATGTATGCATTAACACGGGATTATTACTAAACGTGTCATCAGGTGTGTATTATGACGAAATGCATCGTATAGGGTAATCACTGGTGACTATCACACTGCAACTTGCAAGCAGTTTCAAGGCCGATGGATAAAGATTTCTCACAATGTGACGCCGCTGCTCGTCTTATACCGTCCGGTTAATCAATTTCACGAAATGGAAATATCAATGCGCTTCAAAACGCGAACCTTTTGGCTTCTTAGCGCTGTTTATACAAAAACACGAGGGCACTGTCAGTCTGGTGGGCAGGGCGCACTTCAGCCGGCGGTTAAACTATGTTTTATTCAAATGCTTTGTCATCCAAGTGTTGAAAGCAGCAGGTTGCAATGTTGCAGATAATGCTTCGGCCCTTAAAAGGGATATCATACTGGGCAGATTAAGGGATGACCCCAAGACAAAAAATAGCCATGTCTTCCTTTTCTTACGGCACACCCCGGGAATTACCGCTTTGTCCCTTCGCTAAAAGGAATAACACGACCTCATAATACAGCGTTGTAAAATACAGAATAACCAATGAAGCCTTTGTTGATATGACTTGAGGGAAGGGTCCCACATCAAGCCTCACTTGGAGCCCTTATGAAAGCGATGATAACAGATACCATCGTTGTCATTGTCCTGCTGTCAGAAGTCGTATCATTATTCAAATTCAACCTGTTACCAGTTGATCTATTTTAATCGGCTTAATAAACGGGTTTAAATATTGGAAAAAGAAATTTTCAGAAAAACAAGACCTGCTGTAAAAAACAAAGTAAAACGTTCTAACTAAACTGTCTTTAATAAGATTCTCTGAGAATTTTCAATTACGTGTATGTGACATGGCACTTCTACAGAGGAATAAATCAAATACCGACAAGGGAATTTCCTATCAGTGGTGACTTTTTTGATTACCGAGACGGGATAATCTATCGATAATAGCCTTGCTGACACCCAGTAGGTAACAGTTGTGTCCCACCCAGTGACATATTACGTGGGTCAATTCTTAAGTAATGACTCTACAAATAGAAGCTGCTCTTACGCCTGATGGCACGCCTCAATAATCGGTGAATCTTATTGTGCTGACGTATTAATTTCCGATAATTAATATCGGAGATGCTATTTATCAATGGTTTCATTAGCCTTATTGCGTGCTAATAACGCGATTTATAGCGAGATCGCAGTTGGGGTCACACGCCCTGCAACATTTCTAGTGGCATTACATATTCGATTGATTAACAGCTTTCAGGTCGAATTGATTTCACATTTATTGTCCAGGCACATGTTAGTTATGTAATTTTTGTGACAACAAATTTAAAATTCATGACAATTGCACTGTTGGTATGTATGTCATTACAGCTGCAATACTGACAGTCACATTTTGAAATATATATAATACGATATTCGTTTACATTTACTATTCTGATAAGAGATCTGCGCGATTTTGAATCATGAAGTTCTTTGCTTGATGCAATACATGAAACCGACATCTAGATGAGAGACACATCTTCTGATTGAACGGCCATGCTGCTATTCTAATACTGCTGGCCCTGATTGAATGCCCGCAGAAGGTTAAACATACATGAAACCATTGTTTAACAATGTCATGAGTTTACTGGCAAGATGACAAGTAAAATCGATTACCCTGTCAGACTAACGTTTGCAAATACTTTCCAATCGTTGTACAGTTTGCGTGCTCCTTTTAACTGATAAGTGTCCTTGGATGTGGCAAAGGTCCATGTTACCATGGAAATTAGTTAACCTTTGCCTATTCATTAGGTTTATTAAATTTGAATATGTTTTGTTGGACAAAACTACAAAATATTGACAATTCATTGCGTGACTACTATAGAACACGTAAAAACATAAAATGGCCGAAATAAAGATAGATGGAGAGTCTTTTAAGTAAACATGCTAGTGAAGTCACTGAAATTTCTCGTGTCGATTTGTGGATTAGAAGAGTTCTAGTGTTTCTCAAATTGGTCAAATGGGATAAGTAGCTAAACCTGTCAAGCAATGCGAGGAATTTCAAGGATGCTCAGCCACACTGCAGCCGCTGCTGCTGCAAGTGGTAAACGAAACGCAAACGCCATCTTTCCTTTGTGAAGAAAGCTGCTGTCGCGTCCTCAGCTGCTTTGTTGCTTTGCATTGTTCAAGCTTGCTTTTGGAAGCAAGCAATGCTTCAAGCAGTTATTTCTCTCTTTCTCAAGAGACGTCGCTGCTATCGATTAGTTATTTCACGCGCTATTAGGAAATGATGTAACTGAAAAGGTAATGGGAAGTGCTATTCTGTTTCTGATGTAACTGAAAACCTTTTGGAAAGAGCTATTCGGTAACTGATGTAATGGAAAACCTAATTGAAAGTGCTATTCCGAACACCTTTATGGAAAAAGCTATTCTGGAACTGATCTAATTGAAAACCTCATGGATTTTTTACAAAACATTTGTAGCTGGTATAACTGAAAACGTGCTTATATACATTTGAAATGATTCTGAGCATCTGCTTAGATTCATATCGGACAAAATCATTGTTCGTGTGCACATTGCCGGAGAGCACTATTTCACAAATGGCTGTTTTCTTGGTACTTTTATCATTTCAATCATGTCTTTAAAAGAGGTAGGCCTATGTACTGGCCAAAGCATGCAGCTAAATTCGGACTAAATCTACTCATGGCGCAAATGATGTCGCATGGCAGGTGTGCAGTGGGTTTTAGTGGTTTTCCCGTGTGTGATCATTGATCACCAATCGAATCGTACCCGCGACCTCCTCTAATATGTATGCAAGAATTCAAGTGCTTAATACTTTTCATCAAACATAACAGTACTTAACGTAACATCTGTGGCAAAACATGGTGCCATTTTTCGAAATGATATGTACTTACCGCATTGATATAAAGGTACCACTTACCTATTGGATATACTTTCAGCGCGCAAATATTTCACCTGACGGCGAATTTACGCAGAGTTTATTGACCTGGTATCGGAAAATGGGTGACCATCAAGTCCTCAAATTCTAAGTACTGCAAACTTGAAGTGATCGGACGACCACGCAAACCAGCCTGGACTAAAGTATCATCACTATTATAATGCCTGGGAATAATCCGTTATTTCGATGATAAGAAAGGAGAGAATATTGCATGGTTTTTTCAGCGCCTTAATTAAAAAAGATTTTAGAAAAGAATTTAACTTTTCTTGATGTGCTGAGAAAAATATCTCGCCATTTCTGTTCTACCTTTACGAATAAGTGCAATCACTCCATATTCATAAAAAGAATGTATTCTGTCGGAGATGACACAGTTATTGATTTTCCTTAGGTTTGTGCCCCATGTACACTTGCAAATATGAACATGAAACGTCTAATCCTTTACACGTGTAGTTGACTTATTTCGTCAAATGGCGTCAATGGCAATTCATGCAAAATCTTTCGCCATGAATCTCTCAACCCCTCAAAGTATTTACACTAAAGAGTGCACTTCCTGTACCCGGTATGTCGTAACTTTCCAAATAACATTTATCGATCGAGATGAAGACGTAAAATATTTGGGAACAATGCCTAATCCATTAGGTCCAAGTTGTACCAATTTCTGAATGTTGTTAGTTGTGGAAGATGATAAATGGTCTCAAGTTCAACCAGTTTTGCATGAATTATTTCTATTGACGGAAACATGGACAAAAAAGGCATGAATGTTTTCTTCATTTTCACGGTCGTAGAATAAAACGTAAATTATAAGAATAGCTTATTAAACAGGAACAGGAATAATATGTCGGGGTTTTTGGGTGGTTTCAGATGTTTTTGCCAACTCCAATTCCAGGTGATGCAAGCACTGGTATATTTTTTTGCATAAGGTTCAATGCGGGTAAGATTCTGGCAACCTTGCTGGTGGAGGGCAAACCATTTCGAGATTTTTTTCCTGACATAAAAGTTAATTTAATGCAACTTACATACAAAACAGCAGATCCTGCACTGCACTGCCAGATGGCACGCGGCAATAGCTTTTTATGCCTAAACTTTTAAAATGTCGGAACAGGTGCACTCAAAAGTGAAGCGATGAAATGTGTTATTAACACGTCAAAGGCAGTTTTCATTTTGACGTTGAACGGGGAAGAGCTCATCTGCGGATTATCAGAATTTATTGAAATTAATTTGGAGATGTCCGTGAGGATGGAGTCTGTGTGCACGTGTTGGAGGCCGCAGTAAGTGCATGCATGGTTACTTCATTAGAGACCTATGCTTAACCAAAAAATCTCTCCGGTATGAGGTATCTGTATCGAACATGTGTGATGTTCTGAAATTTGTGTAGCGTCTAGAACGTGAATCGTCGATACGGATACGTCGTGCGGAGGCATTTTCAGGTACATGTAGGCCTACGTGACAGCCATTTTTTAAAACAACTTTCGGAACCTTTCAAAATAGCCACGCTTTTAGACATCAAGTATTATACGAACAGCGTCATTAATTGTTTCTTGTATATAATCATGATGATCTAATCTCTGTTATATTTAATAAGTGTACATCGGCAAAAAGGTGGAGGTATGAAGCATTGATATAAACTAGATTTGGCATTTGGAATGCGCCCAATTCAATTTTCGAGCGAAGCAGGTCATGAAGCGAACGCATCAAATTAAAAGTTCTAGTAAAAATCGTTCAAAGCAAAGGGCACGGTTTAAAAAGTACTTTAAAGGGCAAGGTAACTACATGTAGTTGTACGTGTTTTAAAGTAACTCAATTGCTAACTTGCTGCCGTCTAGATAAGTGGTGCCAGTGGTGAAGAGTTTATATTTGCATTTTTCACATTTTGGTGAAGACTATTTTTTATTTCCGGAGGGGGGCCTGTGGCTGCTTCCCCAAAATATTGAATTTTTTAAGCTCTAAATAGAAGCCTATGCATTTTCCTGGCAACACGCACCCAGTTAACCCCAAGCCAACGTCTCTGCCTTTAAATTAATGTACCTTTAAATGCATCATACCCTGGTCATACAGCACTGACCATTAGTTTACGGCTCAGCACTAAAGAAATGGAACAAGATCCGGAGCCAAATTCAAGACATCATAACCCACAAAAGATAAAACTCACTCACAATACCACATCATTGTATTTGATGAGAGTGAAGTAGAAAGAATATTTGACCCCAAACTGAAAATCTAGGCTACAACGATCTGAATAATTCAGACCGCCGTGGACATTGAATGAGTTCGACGCATGTGCAACAGGATAATAATGCCGGAATGCCAATCCTAACCGGGGAGAGCATGCCAACACATCTCAAAACACTCGGGGAAATATAGATGCGCGCGCAACTAGGATGGCTACCAATCAATAGAAGCTCTTCAATTTACTTTCCTGGCAATACGCATGTTACCTTAGTTTGGATATTGATCGTGGACAGACTGCTTGCGTGTGAGTTATGGACAGATTCCGTGGAGTTGCGCAATTCTGATATCGGAAAAGCAGCACTGGGTCATTCCATGTCTGTCATTACAGATATCATATCGAGGCTTTCACCTTCTGGCCTTTTTTTCTATAACAATTTCACCCTTACGTAACCCCATTGACTACACATCTCAACCAACCAATAGGAACGCTCGTTACAAACAGGGCCTGTGTCACGATTCTTTCCGATGATAGTTCGGGATTGGTTAGCTAATTCGGGATTACGTGATTTGCAAATTGCGGTGTTGGCGTCATGCAAGGTCATTAGTTCAGTTAAGGCTATCTTCAGAAGGGAAATGTCGACGAGGGGGATAAGTCACTGGTAGGATACCCCGAAATCAGGGTTTGGCTGCACTTGATACGGAGCCTCGGTCACACTACAGGTACAACACAATTTCTTTCAATCCTGAGTAGCATTCCAGTCATTCGTACGGGCTCCGTCTTTGAGAGAAGCGGTTTGTTTTTTTCACAGCGGATTCCCACACTTTCCACATTTAACTTAAATTCAGTTTTTACTCAAATTTTATAACTTCACACGGATTATTCGGCATATCCTTTGGATCATGCCTTCTTGGTATGATGTGAGGTAAGGGTTTTTACAAATTCACCTGTAGCTTTCGGAGCAACATGTCCATATCGTTGCCAGCCACCATGTTTCTTGCTTTTTCTAGCTTGCATGTTAAGACTGGCAGTTCTCTGGAACATACACCCGACCATGTACATTACTGTTTATATAACACCGTGTGTGAGATCGATATTGGCAATGGCCGCGATATTCAAGGTTATGCTATATGTATTATGTGAGGTACGCGTAATGTTTGCGCCATTCTTACGTCGGGCACCTGTGACGGGCTGCTGTTGGTGAAATATGGCTTTGTAACAGCAGTGTAAAAACTGCTGCCTGTAATGAGGGTTGCGCGCACACGGGGATGGAATAAGTTGCAATAAACAAGGTTACAGAATATTTTTAATTGGAACGCTATAAGCGGGATGCAACCTCTTAAATTTAAGTTCGCTTTTAGTACATTCAGCATGGTGCACTTAAATCGATGACCGTTTGTTGACCAGTTTTGTGTTCGTTTTTCAGATCGTGTGACCCAGTTGTGTCGATGATGGCTCACAACGACAACACGATGAAGAACGTAAAACGAGAACCGCTCAGTCCCCCGATGAGTGACTGCTCCGACAGGGACCAGCACGCTACGAGCATGGAAAGCAGCTCAAGTGGAACGAAAGACAATGGCGACCAACCCTTGGACTTTTCTATGAAAAAGCTACCGACCGGAGGTGATGTAAGTGACAATTCTGATGATTCTTGCGAATCTGAACTTAACAATCATCGACATCGTGCTTTTACCAATGGTAACTCTTATGTGTCTGATAGTGACCTCTCAAAACATTCTGACGATCAGGACCATTCTCCAGGCAATTCTCGAATTGGTGAGCCCCAGACCGCGCTCATGGGGTCTCTTCCAGGGAGACCAGGCAATGGGGGAATCATCTTTCCTGGACTACCACCGGGATTCGTGCCCGGGACACAAAATACACAAGAATCTATTTCATCACTTTTTCCAGGCTCTGTCTTTCCTGGAGATCCTCGAAAATCTCTCGCCGGGTCCAACAATAAGCATACCCGTCCCTTTAAAGCTTACCCCAAGGACCCCCTCTCTCTACCTCTCGGCGGTTATTACGGCATTCCGGGCTTTATGCCCTTCCCAATGGATGGGCAGACAACGGCCGCCGCTCAGGCTATGACCATGACGTCAGATGAACTCTTTAATCAATATAGACAACAGGTTTTGAAAACTCAGGATGACCCAGATCCGCGGAAACGTCTTTTGTCGAATAGCCACAGTTCGTCCAACTCTACAGGCTCAGAATCTACCTCAGTTACCTCAGGAACAAACACTGCTACACCACAAGTTAATAAAAGCTCCGCACTACATACCCCTAGCACCCCCACGACAATGTCTAGCGCCACTACCTCTTCCTCATCAAGAAAGCGTGGAAAGATCCTCCCAGATGAGCAAAAAGATAACGCATACTGGGAAAGGAGACGCAAAAACAACGAGGCTGCTAAACGATCTCGAGACGCCAGGAGGGCCAAGGAGGATGAGATAGCCATACGGGCCGCCTTCTTGGAGCAAGAGAACCTGAAGCTCCGGGTCGAAGTGGCGGCGTTAAAAAATGAAACTGCTAAACTACGATGTATGCTCTACAACAGCTGAAGGCAAGTGTAGTAAGTCACAAAGCTAGTACATGGCTTTAACTCAAGTCTTTTCCAGCTGTCAAATTCTTTTAAAGGTTAGGTAATGTTCTTCTTTAATTGCTTGTCATTTTCGGGACATAGTGTCATGCTCATTTTTGTCTCATCCTTATATCAGTAGTGAGGCACGTTTCCAGACTTCTCAACGGGTTTTCGAACATCTTCCTGACTTTACCGGACTTTACCGGACTTCACTCAACATTTCTCTAACACCTCGGAATTTATAAAATTTAAGATGTTTTAATAGCTTTTCCATTAAAACATCTTCGAATTTTCAGGCGTTGAAATTCACACAAAGCATCTGTGTTTTCGAAGGTGACTAGCCATTTAAGATTAAATCATTTTCCTAGTTGTTCAAGTCGAACTACATGTATATGTTGTGCCAGAAGTACTTGCTATTTAGTAACCATATCTTCTCACAATAATCACGAGAACCTGAGTAATCAGAATTTAGTACTAACTTTAGTATATGAACATTTCTTGCCATCTCTAGATCCTTAAACACTACTGGTGTAGTTAAACACCTTACACTTGGAATCGTCTCAATATCATGGACTGGTGCAAGTTCTTTTCCTTAGTTGGCAGTTTCCAGAAATATTTCCCGGAGCCAAGAGAAAGATAAGGTCACTATAGAATTTGTATTTATACACTCTGTTCCTGACAGCTCAATGTTGTATCCGGTTCTGGCTGAAGCTGGTGTAAGCCCTAATGGACCTCTCATGCAGTTATATGTAATCACCATTATATAATTACACACGTTCAGTTTGGCAGATACGGGTAATGTCAATAGAAATCAACGCTTCCAAAGCCTGTACGTGTGCATTAGAGGTTCCATTCTGGAGAAACCTGGTGTTTCACCAAGGACATGTTGACCAATCAATGGTTAAGCTTCGCCCTCTCACCGACTATCTCACTGGGAATCTAGTCCAAGGGGCGAAGTGACAGTGCCTTGATAGTTCAAGATGAGTCAAGCGAAACCATCAGACTTCCACACTAAAACCATGTACTAGCATTTTTCGTACACATAGCATTTCAAGTTGGAAAATTCGGGTAGTGCCATATATGCATGTCATATTTTGTCATTGAAATTTGTGAGTTTAATTTTATACCATGTTTGTTTGTGGGACGCTGTCAGTGTTGCACCTTTTTAGGCAGCGTCCATGTGTATGTCCATTCCTTCAGCACATTTCGGCAACTTGTATATCAGTTTCAAAAACACCGATCACAGTATTTTACCTATTTTTCAAAGGTAGAAAAATAACAACTTAATTTCATTTCAGCTATCTGCAAGCTCCAATCGTTCGCAATTTTTTGTACTGACACAATTCTATCTTCAAATGGGACTTTTTTCTTTCTTCAGAATTAAACATTAGTTTCAATTCTATCATCGATTACAATTTGTAAAACAAAACACTCGTTTTTTGGGGTGGGGGTATAATTCGTATATATAAAAATATTTTACTCTCTTCAAAAAGTATGTAGTTATCGTTATATTGAAGGTTTATTCCATGAAAAATGGTTCCCAGCATAAACTGTGCCGTCTTAAAAAGCTTCCTTAAATGTTTCATAGTCATCTGCTGGGTTAGTTACGAGCGCATTTGTCCCTTTAACGTACTTTGACCTAGATGCAGCCTATTTTAAGAAATGTTACAAATCTGTTATATTGCATGATAATACCATCACTCCCATCGTCTTATTACCGAGATGACATTGTGTAACTTTCAAACCTTCCAGTTTCCGCGTCATAATTCAAGTTTCATACTGCCAATTATCTAACGTATAGTCATCGCTGCGTGATTGCTTTGACAGATACACAAAAGCCAGAACTGAGTAAATACTGCAGAAATGATTAGAAATGTTTCCCACCAAGTTATACAGCAAAGTTTAACTTCAGTTCACCATCATTCCCAGTCGCGGAAGCAACGCATTTGTTAAAAGAGAAACGAACAACAAAATCGCCATCACCAATTCAATAACTGTCATCAACAGTCAATTGAAAAATGACTAAGTCTCAGAAACCTTTATTGGCATTTAGACAATTTTCTCTAATGCATTCAGTCCCACTAAACTATTCCAACAACCTGGTTTATTGTTCATCCATCGTTCACACAGACACCTTACAAAGTCGCTTGAAAGCATTGCATCAGGGTAAACCCCCTAGAGCCATGGGGGAAAATACCCTTCATTTACCTGTGACGTTATCCTTGGCGTAAACCCTTGCGCATTCATCTTGTAACAAAACACCTGACTGTGTCATGCATTAATAAGGGAGTCTGGAATGAATTCAATAAAACCTAACCTTGAGACGTTGTTCCACCTTGAACAGGTACTGTCCTCAGGCACCTTTCTTTGTTTGACAAAACCTTGACATATCAATCGCCTTTTTACTCAAAGTTTTTTCTTACCGCGAGTTGTATTCTTATAGCACCTTCTTGCTGCATAAAACGACGGTCTTAGTCATAGGGTGTAACCTTCTCACCCCACAAGAAAAAAATTATGATTTCCCTTTTTAGTCTGTCCTTGGAACATCCCGAGATTCAGGTTTTTTCACTCTTATGTCATATATCGAGAGGTGGAGTATATTGAAAACCCGTGCTATACAAGGATGTCACAGGAGAATGATGTAATAATTACACATTTCTAACACATTTGTCTAACTTTTTACTCCGACTACGTAACGAGCTTGAAGCTGACTCACAAATGACTTAATAAATGGACCCATTCAATTTGAGGACAGACCCTGAAGACCGAAAGTACAAATCTTTGACAAATTTCCGGATTCAGTCCCCAGTCTTTCCCAATTCTATCGTTTGTCCCGGAGATGACTTATCGATATTTTTGTTGGCAGTCAGTCTTCGTCTCAAAATTCTACCCAGAGTCTGGCAGAATTGCGATAAAGGAAGATAACTTTTGTCAGTGACTTCGTTGTGCTAAGAACAATCTTATCGAACGTTAAAAGTACACTGCACCTTATAGTAATGAAATTCGAACCAACTAATATAACCTATCCCAGAGAGATGATAAAACAGTCACCCTTGTTTTCTCGAAATCACGAGAAGTTGAAAAAAGACAAACATCCTAATAAGAGATGTTTATACAACTAATTGAGTTGATATTTCCGTTGCGGTAGTAGGTTTCAAGAGAGTAGTGAAAAGTCCTGCTCGTTAACTTTCAAGTACCTATCTCAATAAAGACCGTTATCATTTTTTCCATTTCTTTGATTCATTTGCAATGTCGATAGATTAGCTATACTTCACAGAAACACGGATCAAACAGGTAGGGTGAGTGAGCTTCCTTTGTGTGTAGGCCTCACATCCTCACACACACTACACCTGACGCTAGATTTGTAGGCCAATGGCAATTGCAAGGAAATTACTGATGTGGGCATCTGTAGTTGAATCCTTCACGATAATGCAGATCTACGTATCAATCTGTCCAAGTTATATTCTTGTGCCAGGATACATCTCTGAGCAAGTATACTGTGTACCTGTTCTACCTTCGAACAAAGAATGGTCCTAGCTACCACAGAGAATTTCGAACATGATGTCATTGTGATTAAGATTTATTTCATGATCGTAACCATGTCCATTGTGTCAACAGCCCCATTGCACATTGCCAAACCTGGCATCGCTTTGAGGTTTAAATACGGGTGCCACCATATATATAAACCACCATATATATGCCTATTGTCTCTGGTTATTTCTATCACATTGCCTATTATCACTCATACATATAGGTCTTCATTTTGCAATGATATTCTGCGACTATAGGCCTACTGACTGGGAGTAGTGCCCTTGTTTCTGACAGTCTTAAAACGAATATCCTATCCATTGGCACCTACAGCAAGTCCTTCAAACTGAATTTAATGTTCGACCTAAACTATCAGTTCTTCTTTCTTTCTTCCATCGCCTCGGCCAGTTAGCCAAGCTACTGGTAACCAACGCTGGCCAGGTAGCCAAATCTGCACATTCATGGATGTGCCAGTATTGGAGCGTGCTTTACCGTTGACAGGTCACCTGAGGCAACGTCTGTGCAATACCGTCCGTGTGTAAACACAGGATCCTGTACACAGGATCCCATAGCGCACCAAATGATTCCCAAGCTTACTAAGCTCTTATCATCTCATAACGGTGATGCAAAAATAGCAAGGTACTCGGTATCTCAATGGCATCATCTTGTGTTAGTGCCCATATGTTTGTAATGGGTTTTCGCCGGGTCGGCCGAACCAGGTAAACACTAGAACCTCTCTGTTCATCAACTTTCCATGGCCAGTTGAATCAAGCCCCTTATAGGCGATATTTATTTAGGGCATTCCTACATATTTTGACCTCTTTTAACAGTAATACAACAGTTGTAATAGCTGCATGCTTCTTCCATGAAAATGTTCCAATCATCATTTATTAAATAGAACACCATCTTCGTGGCCTTGGTAATGTTTGGTGGAGATAACTTATCAATAGCTCTGTTGATGACGCCACACAACACGCCATATGTTGCTGATTGATTTGGGTTGCAGTATTCCCATTAGAATCAAGTTCGTTGGATTATTCTCTCACAAAGGAGCATCGACTCCTTGCACAACTATTATAATCACAATTTGTTAATACGCTAAGGTTCAAAGTTGTGGGTTACATTCCCTCGTATAGTTACCAAGATCACACATTACCTGATCAAAGCTTTGTCACCAATTTCCATAATAATGATTATTGTATCAATTGGCCTAGTTAGAGAGAAAAAGTAATCATTGCGTGGGCTGTTCTGCAATTTAAGCAAAGGAGACACCAAAGGCAAATTGCGATATGTGTTACACAATCAACCATGTTACCTCAGGGCTTGTTGGTGTTATAGACCTGGCAACGGCACCGTCACAGAGATCTGGAGAATGAAATAATTCATCGGATGAATGGCATTTATTCCGTGTTTCTCACTCAAGAAATGCTTGTAATGGTATTTTTCGATGTTGCAATCCATGCTGAGGGCATGAGTTTGCGTTCAACAGTGCAATGCTTATGCTCGACATAAATGTGTCAGTATCAGCCATTTCTGCAAAAAGGCAATCGGGTGTAATCGCAGTTGTTGGCGAAAGAATGGGCTACCGAGAACATGTAAACAAGCTTCATGGAGGTTTTCCATAAAATCTAAATTGGTAGGCTTGTGGAGTTTACTTGCACTTTGTTTTAGCCTCGAGATAGTGAAATATGAATGATTGGAGGCAAACATCTGCTGTCAAAATAAGCTTATTCTTCCCCTGTTTGCTATTACATTTCGCCTCTGTTGTGATTGGTTGGGTAGTGTAACTTGGCCTGCAGTCAGTATTAAAGGTTATCACCCATGGCTTACATAGACCTAACTATTGGAATTTCAATATTTCCACACAGCAATTTCTGAATATATATATTGAGGACATCACGAATAGGTCGTGGCCGAAAATAGTCGGAATCAATGTAGTGTTTTCGTGATCCATCCCAACGAATTGCAAAAAGCAAATTTTATTTACTGAAGCCAGCTGTGTGATTATCACGCTCATAATTTTAGTGAAGGTTTATCGATGAGTTGAAAATCTACCCTCTGCAATGTGTGCAAATAACGACCGTAATTAATTAACTCATTGGCATTTTGTGAAGTGAGATTCATCAATTAGCTCTCAATGTCATACGTATATGCATGTGTGCAGTACATCTGCTGAAGTCGTCATGAGTATCTACATAATATGGTTAGGCCATTTCAACAAATCATAAATGAAATTATATTGTGATAAAATCGATTACAACTTTTGTGGACCAGTTCTCAACGAAATACTCTCCAATATCTGTTGCTCCAGAACTCGAGTTTAAACAACTGCTCGAACTTGATACGTTTATACTGGATATTAAAACCTTTTGTAGTACATCATTTCACAAGCCATTCGTTAGAAAAAAGCAATATATTAATCAACTTGAAAATCATAAACATTCGACACTCCGAATGACATTGAATATCTTCGCTTAAGCTATTGTCTTTGAGGGTTAGAAGTGGCATCGGGGAGATGTTAATTATGTAAACGATATATTAATGGGCTGCATCTGTCAAAGAGGAACATTACCTCATTAAAGTGAGCTTTTTCAAATGGGTTTAGGTCATTACACCATCATTACTGACATAAGCTTGGGCAACTTTCAGAGTCCATTGATTTTTCGCATTGTGTTTGATACCACACACTGTGTGACCCATCGATTTGAACCGTTATTGAACACTTGTGTATGCAATAGACATTTGCCAATGCTTTAACGTTTGTCTGAATATCACAAGTGGTGGACGATGATTTACACAGCCAGAGAATGTCCAACCGGTCGTGAGAAAAAAAGAAATAAAACAAAACTATGCAGATTGTATAAGCAGAAACGTTTATGCCTATAACGGACATATGGTT
The DNA here is from genome assembly GCF_910592395.1 of Lineus longissimus. Taxonomy (NCBI): domain Eukaryota; kingdom Metazoa; phylum Nemertea; class Pilidiophora; order Heteronemertea; family Lineidae; genus Lineus; species Lineus longissimus. The sequence continues at coordinate 4,845,926 of NC_088310.1, forward strand.
TATTCTTGCTCACATTACACGTGGCGTCCTTCAAAACCTTTCAAAAATCGATTCATAATGCCGTATTTATCAATGAAATGTAACATGATTCAACAACGAATCGTCTATATCTTATCTGTTTGCGTTTGTGTCCTTCAAATTTTTATTTTGACCGACAAACGTCAAGTACGACAGTTGGAGCAGTGGCGCAATGCCAATGATATGAAAACTGATGTGACCCACAGAAATGCTTGTGATAACCATACAATGTACTATGCGTGCACACTTGTCCGTTTTGATGGGACTTGTTTGCTCGGTATTTCAATAGATTTTTCAATAGAGACCAGCCTATTTGACGGCTGAATGACCATGCTGTGTGCACAAGTTATGTGTAGATGATAACACATCACATTAGGATATCAAGTAAAACGCTTTCTTGACACAGGCCGAATGGTTCATGTCATTCACGTCAGTTGGTCGAATCAGGTCAAGATATGGACGTAATTTTATATGAGGTTCCTTGGGTGAAAGTGGGGGCATACTGTGTACACTGGGCTGTGGGCGCCACACGCGCTTCGGGACACGACCTGGCTGATGAGTAACCCACTCGCGATACCTACCCAAGATAGCATATGACGCCCAGTGTTTAGTAGATCCACTTACCAATGTTGATAAGCTGTTATGCCATTAACTGATGAAGTCCAGGATGGTCAAAATATGCTTTGCCCATCACTCTGGGTAAAGGGGTTGAGGGGGGGGGGGGGCGGCAAATAAGGTCTGATACAATGACATCCCTCCCCGATGTCATCTAAAAACTGCAACACGCACTCCCAATATGGATTCGGTCTACACTTGAAAAATACCTGCATACTTGCGTAGTTACGCTCTTGTCATGAATGCGTTTCACTCGTCTGACGATCAGTTCGAGCCGTCTCTTTGAAAATTGATGGGCCTATACTTGTACATCTGGCAGGCTTCAAATTCCACTCGGGGTTATTATAAACCTTGGCTTCGAATGAGTTATCTTTTCCGGGCCTTTACGATTATTTGGTCCCCGATGGGGTAGGCCTATTCTTTCACTCAATTTAAGAATAAAATCCATCACTTGTCGGGATGTCAAAAGCACACGCAGCCTGATATAGTGAGCAATCATTGAGTAATCATTGAGTAATTGCTTGATGTTATGAAAATTATAAGTTGAAATAATTATCGTGTCCTGCTCGACGAATATCTGATGTTACAAGATTCAGCCGCTTTACAAATCGCTCAACTGGAATCAAACATCTGAATATCTTTGCAGGATCAAAAGGAACTCGAAGCTACATTCTTACCAGAACACGGCCATATAATACTCTTCCAAGCCTTTTTCCTAAAACAGAATCTTATAAGAATTTCATCCTGGGTCTGCTTTCAGCCGGAAAATCGTCTTAGCGAACGAGACAGGTCCAGCGGCCTCAAAAACTGCTCCTATGCACTTTTTTTGGTGGTCACTTGAATAAGATGAGCCAGCCTGGCCATCTTCCACCATTGTGACCTAACGAGGCGTGAGCACCCCGTCATTCTATTTCTTTTTCAAAATACATTAGATGAAAATTTACAATTGAATAACGTCGCTGTCCTGATCAGACAACGACACAACCTGTGGTGGGTTTTTTTAACCTTTTTTCCTGAAAGAATGGGACTTGGCAAGTGCCCGCACGCACATCTGATTACATATTCAAAGCGTATAGCATTGGCTGTTGAATCAAATTATGAGAGTATTGAATGTGCACGTTCAAAATATTTTGTTACTTTTCTGTTGATTGAAATTGGAATTCTCTGAAAAAAATAACTCTTTAAAATAAGATAAGAGCGACCCAATTTAATTCCTTAGAAACAAGGGACACAAAATCCAGTACGGCGTTGCGCAATTTTCGTGGATCATGTTGACTGAAATTCATTTTAAGTCAACTTATCCACGCCAGTCATATGGCATTTAAAGTTGAAGATGTGAGGGTCGGATTAAAACCCGCCAATTTTGCAAATCCGTGTACCCATCCTCCTTTTATTCCTTTCTTTATCTCCATATTTTTTTTGTATACCGGAACTTTAGTTTTGAACCCTTGCCTTCGGTGAAAGATGTATCCCTCTGTCTTGTCTAGGGTCGCAACCAGTTTTCCAGGGGCCAAGGCGAAAAAAGTAAGGTCAATGAGTTGTCACCTTTGGTCATTCCGTTATATAAAGAGCAGTTTGTAATGCTGAGTTGGCATGGCTCGAGGCAATGAAGGGTTTAATAGTTGAAGTAAGGTTAAGTCACGAAAGCTTCAGTCATGATGGATATGCAATCCTACTTGTCCCGGGGGCCAGGAAAGATCAAATATTATATTTGGATGCAGAGAGTCCGGAGACCTTGAACCTAACACCAACAGCATTGCCAACTGTTTCAATCATGAACATGCAGCTTCATCATGCCCAATCAACAGTTGGAAAAGAAGTCTCAAAAACTTGGGCAATTTGTCATGTCTCAAAGTGCAGCGAGGCTGATTGAGCGTGAATGGCCTGCCATTGCCAACAACACGAGTTTTTCAAGCACAGAATACGAAGTACCCGATTATGCATTGAGTGAAGTTCTCTATACCGTTACATGACGTATGCTCCAGTTATTTGCCATGATTTCATTATCGTTGTCTGGTGACAAAACACACCACCTGCACCCAGAACCCAATGTTGAAGATACAAGAGATACACCATGCGTGGTTCGTTCTGCAGTTGCTGAAATTGTTAAAGTTCGTAGCATCCATGCCATCACAGACCATTTTCATTTTTTCATAGGACCACTGAAATTAAATCATCGCCTAGGGCGGAACGGACATCAACCTCTAATCCCTCGAAGGTCGCGACCCCTTCTCCTTAAGCTCTGGTCGTTTTTTTGTGATCGCAAAGCGTATGCCATGGTATGAATGTTCCTAAAATGTTGGCAAGAGAGTACCTTTCAAGCCTGATTGATATCGTTTAAGGAGGAAAATTACAAAAACAGTTGGGAAATATTTTGTCCCTTCCGTCACATGAAAGTTGCGATTATACCTGTAATGGGAACTGGGAAACAATTCTACTCGCTGCCACCTTTGATCTGATGAAAGAATCCGATTTAAATGAACCAACGGCGACCTTTGCCACACGTTTTTACGATACTTGAGGGGCATATGTGTCTGTATGTATTTCCCACGTATCATTTCTACGGATGCGAGCCTCCCAGCTGCCATTCAATCGATCACAACCCTATATGGTTGCGTTACATACAACTCATACCGTGAAATTGAACGATTATTGAGCGGCGTGTTACCCTGGCAGATAGGCTGAAGATTCGGGGGTTCCCGCATATGCATCTCACTGTTTGATTATTACAAATTTAAACAGCAAATATTTGTTCGCTCTCGCTGGCCATGTCATTTGAATATCGTAGATTCAACCCCTGGCGAAGTCTGACTCAGAAATTCGATAGAACCTCGCGTTCGTTTACTTGTTTACACCGAAATGGCGTCAGCGATAAATGACTGTATACCTTCTCAATTGCAGTCATAAAAGAGTTTGCCTTACCTAACCTTGAATAGATTTTGAGTGTGCCTAAATGAGATTTGAATGGATACACGCGAAAGAGGCCATGCTGGTTGAAGTTATACATGTAAATTCTGTACAAGTCGACCACACTATCCTTTAGCAAAGGCCGGACCACCCAAAATTAAGGCTACCCAAGGAGGCGACAATCCGTATGTCCTGGTCTGGGTTGCTTTAGGTCAATGATTTGAGGTCATCCGCATTTTGATGATGCCAACAGGATATGTCCGAACATAATAATCAGAGTCGACCAAGGGGCTAATTACGTCAAGTTAAAGTCCCCTTTAGGCAGAGGAGGAGGTCGACAAATTATGGGTGAAGCTCGGGTCACTCTCAGAGGTCAGGCCGGATTAGCAATTAACTAGGGTACTGCTTTACTATCATTTAGACGACGTCAGTTACGCCTGCAAAATAGGTAACTCTCATGTCACTGTTCGGAGGTTAATCCTCCTAGTATCAATTTATTAAGGCTACTATACCAATATTATGGAGGGCGAAATATAGGTGACACGTTAAGTGTCCTACACTTATTAATCAACTACTGGCTGCCTTGACGTGATCAGCAATGGCTCAATGTAGGTGACTCTCACTCAGGACACCATCAGAGGCCAGTCTAACAGTACCTGACGTAATTGGTGGGGCCCTTTGTTGGCAAAAATTGGTAACTCCCTGGCCACTATTTAGAGGCCACTTGGTAACTTTAGCCGTGACACGGATGGTCATTTTGGCTTATCTTCGTTCTCAGTTAGATAGCATTACAAATTTGGGTGAATTTCAGGTCAATATGCTCTGATGAAAAAAGATCCTGGTCGGGGCCAATCAGTGGAGATCTTGAGGGGAGCATGGACATGGAAGGCTACGAAATGTACAATCACTCTACTGGTATGTTCACTATCTGTCAGTCAGTAACTCAATATTGACGTAAACAGGTTCGAGATCTCACTACGCCTGCGCAACAACCATCTTGGATACATCGCCAGTTAGGTGAACAAGCCGTGGGTGGCGGTTTAAGCATGTTAACTAAGTTTATTAGGCATTAGCCTTTCATACGAACGGAATCAACTCATTTTGTTCCTGCTGATCAGGCACAATTCAACGAATATCACCCTTCACTGATTCGAAAACTAAAATGTTTGTGATTGCCCACGCATACTTTGCTGGATGGCTTCTTTTTATAGTACTGAATCTCGCAGGAAAGAAGACTGCCTGGTCCCCTTAAGGGAAGCTGTCGGGGAACAAAAGAATTTACAGCGGATTCAATGTTTAAGTCAATTCGTGCTTGGTTTCTCTTGTTCCGAATGCGCCTAGATTTTACACGAGCCACGAGAGGTCAGTTGAGGTCAGCGGCCATCTCGGTCAGCTCGGGTCAAACGGCATACGTCACTATCATTACGTCACTAGCAATACCCACAGGAACAGGTAAGCAATGTAAAGAGACACCTCAGGTCAAGCATTCTCGTGAGCAAGGTGCCTTCGCTTCCACAACATCCGGAAAATACGCGGAGAAAAAATTAGGCCTAATTGAATTAGATGATGTTTGGTCTGTCCGGAAATCCTTGTGCTCTGTTACGAAGAAAGTGACGCCACCAAACAAACACGAGAGAAAAATCAATACTGTTTTTCCGTTGGTGAAGGCAGTATGCGTTTCAGGCATATATTTTGTGTAAACTTGTGAAATATCTATATCATTATTATGATTATGTATACAGAAGTGTTCGAAAAAAAGACCTGGGACGCGATTCACTGTTCACCAGACTACTGGAGGATTGGTCTTTCGCAATTAGCCTGGTTTCTTGCTAGTAAAAATCATTGAAAACAAAAAAGGGCTAAACCCGAATTCTCAATTCGTTTTCATAAACATTCTGTCTCATCTTTGAAAATCCTGTAGGTGTTCACCATACTCCGTCAATTCCTAGAACAATCAAGCCGTGCATTATTTTGACACCAAGTGTATATGTTTCAGAATCGACGCCTCCTTTAATGATATTCTCTATTGGCAACTGTGTAAACTGTAGACGCATCGTTGTATGATAAAGACAGCCATATCAAAAGGGACATGTTTTACCCTGAGGCACAGCGGAACCAACAAAGTGAAAATGTTACTTCGTGACTTTTACGGCTGTTCTCTAAAGGCCTTGCATTATGTCTTATTGTGTTGCTATGGCAATAAAGCTCTGGTCATATTGTTCGGACGTCAATACGTTCGGACATCTATATCGGTAATTTTTAAACCTTTTACGCCACTGACACCAAGACAAACGATTGTCAGATCGGCCAAGCCATTTTCGCCGCCGATATGAGTTGAAACAGAACATCGATGCGGCTTTAGGTATTTTTGCTATATCTTTGTCTCATCAAATGTTATTAGACCAGAGATAAAAAACTGAATAACACGTAATTGAAATTTCCACTGGAGTAGTGACAGTGGTCAGCGGCCAGTGAGAAAGAGAATCGTGTGCGATTAGGAGTGGAGGGCAATCAAACTAATTTGAGTCGGGTGACGGGAATCGGATGCACAAGTTTTTCATTGATTGAGTCCGTGTTTAAAACTTTAAAATTTTTTTTAGTCATACAGTCCGTTTAACCATAAACGTAAACCCAGCTTGAAATGACCCGTGCATGTCAGAAAACTGAAAAGAAGTGAGTCGTCTTATCGTTCTCCTCTTCTACCTGTCAACTGACTAAACAATCATAGGGAATTTTATCGACATGGTTGTTCAACTGTTGCAGTCTTTGAAGTAGCCGTGTTTCAATTTGATATTTGGCTGTCGAAATACCCCAGCTTTAGGCGACTCTGAGGTGTACATTTTGACATTATGTCACGTGCAACAATGTAGACAATCCCTTTGCCGTGTGTATTTTCCAATTAATTCCGGACATTGAACTGCAGCAGAATTCCCATTGCTCGGAAGGCCATCACCGTGGCATTTCCGCCTCGTAGGCCTGTCAAAGCTTTAGAATGAGTATGTGTACCTCGGATAAGATTCTGTAATGCTTGCAGCCATTCTTGTTATAATGAAGATTGAGACTGAGAAATATCTGTAATATGAACGCGGGGTTTGCCAATTTATGGGAACCAGGCCCCAAGGAAAGCGAATCATCCTTTACGAACCATACCGCAACACCTCAAACGAGTTCCTCCGCCAGCCTAGTCTTCATCAAATTTGTTTTATTTTCACATGAAAGACATAAAATAATATGATTTCTAACTTCGGTTTGCCACCAAATGACACGGCGCCGAAGACAAAGCAATTAATTTGTCATTTAATTTCCGAATTATTTCAATGTATGTATTTCCATCTTGTAAGTGGCACAATAAGACTGCAACCGTAGGCTATATGGGGATGGTTGAGTGGATATATCAATGGACGTGCGTCTTATCACTATAATACGCGTCACACAATATAAGAAATGGATATTAAGTAATATATCGGCACGGCAGTCTTTGTTCAGTACATGTAGTATGTTCTTGTACTGTATGGTGTACTGAAATGGACACTCTTAACAACGAAATGCGCCTATGTTGTGTCTTAGGTCTTTCTACTAAACGAGCAATCAATAGGATGTTCTTCCCTGTATGTACATGTTCATTGCTTTACATGGTGACCAAGAACATGAGTCAACGAATCGTACAAGTGTTTTTCCCTGTTTTCCATGTTTCGATATGAAAAACATAATTTGATAATCTTTGCGTTTATTTGAATATACTTCAAGATACGGTACTCATGTCTTTAAAAAAGAGATTAGCAACACTGGCACGGATGTCTCCAAACAACTTCCAAGTACAAAACTCGTATTCTGACGACAATGAATTATCATGTGAGCGCCAATGTTCGGAGGAGGACAAACGGGTGTTACATAACCCTTGAGTCAGTTTGGTGAGATCTAGGACGTGTATTCTTACCTTGACTCACTCTATTATTGCATCGACCTTGATCTACTTGGTGTCTCAATATACTCGACCTTAATACGATGATAGATTACATAAGTAGTATTTGAATTTCCGATGAAATAGGCTGCACTTTGTTACCACTTGTCTTAAAATTTGGGTCACTAAAACATTCACCATTAACATGTTTAGAAGGTTAATCCGTTCACTGAATTCGAATTTACTAAAAGAGATCTACAGTGAGATTGACTCACTTTAACTGACCTTAATTTACAGATACCAAATATTCGACCCACGATAATAGATTACATAATCAGATTTTGAAATTTGGGTCTTTGATACTGTTACCAATAGCTCAGTACATGTTCTGAGGAGGACAAGCGTGTCTTGCATAACTCTCATGTCTAGGTCGTGTATCCTTAGGTTGACTCACTTTACAAATGTACATGTAAATGTCCTTGGTCATCATGGTCGACCTTAATACGAAAACTGTTACTCAATTAATATTTGCATCTTGATGAAAGATAAGATCAGGTCAGTGCACTAGTTTCTACTTGTGCCGAGGCGGACTCGGAGGAGGACAAGCTATAGTCTTACACAACCGTTTTATCAGCTGTTAGAAAACTGAGTCAGCATAGGGATACATTGGCTATATATCACCACATCGACCTTGCTCCATGACGTATTTGAATATTTTCGAGAAGACCAAAATGTCTTCCTGTTAAAAGTCGTCAATATTAATTGAAAAGAAGATGCCCATTGTTTCTTGCGGGCTATCTTGTAGCCAGGGATTGGTTGAAGGCGAAACGAGACAAAAAGCTCACCCATCATGAAGGTTCTATTGTCGAGTCGCGTTATACCCAAGTATCGATGGACGTCGTCTCTGAATTTCTTTAGACCCTCCAATTTTTAAAAGTGCATTTTTTCGCTGACGAATCACTCAAGTTGTCAACAGGGTCTTATACAGAGTAAGATATTGATATAAACAAATCTATATTAAGTTATTGCTATTTATCGCTCTTGCAATATCGCCGTACTTAAATCAGTGTCACTGTTTTAAGTAGGCCTTCATGAATATAGGACAGAGGAATTGAGATTACGTAACTTGTCTGTCATTTGAAGAGGCATACATCTTGTATCCTAAACTTGACTTACTTCTGAGTTGTTTTCCGACCTTGCTCCTAATATGATGGACCTATATGATAAACTTAAGCTGTTATGCAATTTGCATTTGGCCTGGTGTAGGGACAATGAACTTTAGTAAAGTAGCCACTTGACGACTCATTGAGACAATAGACATAAATAATACCCGTAGGCTACTCTGCCTGTCCCGACTACCACATGCAGTTGAACTGGGTCGAATGTAATCAGGAAGGTCGTTATTAATTATATCAAAGAGCGAGGTATTTGTCCTCAATAGTACTGTTTACTAATTGTACTCTATCGTAATTAGGTTAATTTTCATATTTTACATAATATGTTGAAGAATGTCAATGGAAACGGCGTTTCTGAATCATTTGGGGCACTTTACTCTAGTCATCCACTTCGGTCATTGGCGTACCTCACGTCCGTTATACTTTTCGGTTTAGAAATAATGGCAAGATATTTTGACTGACAACATTCTGATGGACGAATACATTGCACATAAACACATGTGTAGTCAGCAGATGAGGTGTTTCATGGCACAAGAAGTACTTCATGCCCGTATTGTCATCAGTGATATTTTCAAACTGGTCGCCTTGGTAATTTCTTGTAGACTATTTCTCATGAAGGTACAAGACTCAGACTCAGCGATGAGCCACCGCAACAGCCTCCAGCCTCCACATTGACTGTTGCTTTCCTATTACCCTCTAGGCTACAAATCAACCTCGTACATTTCATCCTTAGTGAAATCAACAAACTAGCTGACCTAATACGAAGTTAGATAAACGTGCTGTGGCGTAATCATGGTGGACAACTCGATTGGTCGCCATGGTAACGCATTTGGCGAACAGTCGCGACAGTTTGATAGATTCATTACTCCATTAAACGCTAGATTAGTACATCTATAGACATGCGACAAGGCTTTTAAATGCCCGCATAAATATTGCATATCGAGTCTTTGTTGTTCGGTTTTAGCCAAAGCCCCTGCGTGATGTAATAATCTTGCGTCAAATGACGTTGGTTGATTGATATTTTCCCTAATGGTTGATCTGTCATGCCACCAGATATCAGGTCATGCAACCGGAAGAAGCGATTGTATCGCCACTGGTGGCAGGGTTGGGCGTAATGGCGCATAAGCTTGATCTGTAGACGTTCCAAAACCAGCCATGTTGCGAGATTTCACACATAATTTCGTCATCTTATTCGTGACCAATGGTGACTTCGACCGGTGACTTCCATTCAAACCACAACTTCAGTGACACTTGAACGAAATAAAGGCAAAAAGATGAAATTTGAGCTGCGTGATTCTGACTGTTCGGCGGTGGAACAGGTCCTCATGGTAATAGTTATAATTTCCTGTCACTTGTCTCCTCACCGTCAGCAGTCACCTCCACTGACCCAGACAAGATTTCCTTCACAAATTCCCCCATAGCCGGAAGGCACGCAATAATTTCGACATTTAGTCTTTTCTCTCAGTTGGCAATTCCCTGCCCAGCACAAACGAATGACCTAATAGTTTTGGTGTGAACTCTCACAGAGGAACATTTCTACACGGCATTGAAATTGCACAGAGAGCAGTGTTTGTGAAGTACTAGAGTTACCACTATGATGTTTTGATAATCAAGCCTGGCCTTGACCTAATATAAGTTATCGCAAACAGTCCTAGATTTTCATGATGCATAATGATGTAGTGGTTGCACAATAGAACGACGCAATTGTGACGCCTTGCCAACAATGACATCCAATGGCGGCCATTGTCAACTTTCGTTGTGCACCGGTGCACCGAATTATTAATTTCGAAGAAGAGTCGTCTATTTTTGTTAAGTGTGGATTTAGGCCTGTGTTTGTGCTTTTCATAAGTTCTGTTGACAATGGTTCGATCACTATTAAATATCGTAGATGTGCCCTGACAGGACTTGTCCTACATAACAGGCTCTTCGGTTATATAGTTGAGAGAGATTGCGTCCTTTTCGTTGAATCATAATCTTTTCTTTATTACGCCCAATAAAAGTTTGAATGGTCTTACGATACATAAGTGGCAGGGAAGTTTTAAAAGGTGGTGCAGTACGACAGGGATGATCATGTTCAGATTTATATCAACGGTCGACTTCATATTGCGCCTTGTCTTAACTGTAAAGAAAGATTTTAATACCTTAATAGAAGTTACATCAAACCCGTAGGGGGCCATCATTATGATATGATATTGATATTTAAATGTGTATTACCAGATAACCATTTTGGTCACGTTTAAGACACTAACAACATGATCAGACGTCACACCATTGGATGCTGAATGCATTTTTTTATGATTACTCTATCTGGGTTTTTTTCTGCAGCGTGATACACCCACTTAATGCCTGCACAAAGAACTCTTTTAAAAATAACCATCCAAACATGAATTTTTCAACGAAGCCTTTTGTTGATACCATGACATAAAAACTTCAGCATAAGGCATGGACTTGCACTGTAATAAAAGCAAATAATTTTTTCAGGGTTACACAAAACGTGCAGCTTACTAAGAATCGGGGTTTGATCCCCAGACGGTCAACGGGTGGTCCCCCGGCGTTGACGGTAAATTCGACTTTTTTCAACCCAAAATTCTTTCACTAACAACTTCCGTTTCACATCCTGTCTGGGTGAGGACTGATATACCTCGTCCCAGGGGCTGTCTTTCAAGAGTCAGCAGTTGTTTTGCCATGCTGACCGTAATCTTGGAACCAGGATATCGTGTTTTCATATGTAAAAAAATCTGACACGAAAAAATTACCAAGCCTCGTCGTCTGGGGCAATTTATGTACATAAGACATCATTACGGCATGTTGAATAATCATTAGGGTCTAGGTTAGGATATTTGTCACGAAAAAACGTGGATGTGGGACAGCTTATCTTGTGTAATCACTAGCAGTTTGTAAATTGAGCAGCAGTTTCCACCCCGGTAATAAAAATAAGTCAGGTAAATCGGACTGAGTCATGTTAATATTAAAGGGAGGCTGCCATCTGCGAAATCGAAATTCACTTTCTCAAAGTCACTCCTTTCGCCAAGTCTATCATTACCCTAATTAACTTGGGTCATAGTCGAATATCGCATCATCCTCATATACGAAATTTATGTACAACATCTCCTCGAATGTTAACCTGTGCATGGAAAGTTCCAAGTCCTTTTCTTAGAGGAATCCACTTTCTCGAAGTTCTCTTATATCAGTTACACCAGGTAGCAAAGGCAAGTGTAATTATCAGTTATCAAGTGCATTTTTCTCATATAATAGTTGGCCTACATCGATGATCTACGTTTGCAGCATGCCAATGTTTAATTGGTCTTTACGACAACAAAATCAACCCACTTTGGCAGCAAGAAGATTATTATATTCATAAAGTCGCGTCGCTCGTTTACCAAGAACTCGCTCAAATTTTGCAGTTACTCCCAAAAAAGGACACACCTTTTGGACGTTCTGAAGACAAGAGGCACCACCACTGCCCTTCCGGTCATGTGACCTGATTTCATAATCAAGCTCCAGACTGGTGTGCCAGCCGCCATGCGTTAACAGGTGCAATCATTCATATCCTGCAACATCCAATACCTTTACATATTACATGGTACGCTGGGTTAAAGGTGACATTAGACACGCTATAGGATACCCGGTACTATTAGTAACTGTAGCTAACATCGGAACATAATATTCCCAATTAAATGACCTCATCCGATTCCATTAAAAAACATGTTCGGCGTCTCAAATTGAGGATTGTGGTGCAAGATGATGGTTACATGCACGTAAGCTTAAAACTTGTTGGGTTACTTGAATTGATCGCAGTCTCGAAGCTGCCAATAAAACCCGGTGGGTCCGCATGACTCAACAAGAGAGGTCAATGCAAAGTGGTTCCTTTTTATTCACATCCCCGGGCCACACACGCAAGTCCCCTGTGTGAATGGTCTTCCAATGTGTACCTAGGTCAAGAAATAGTGGGGAAAGTTGTGGGGTGGTTTGGTGATGGTTGGAGTTTTTGGCTAAAATCGGATTGTAGACTCGTATTTCAGTGAAAAACCAGGACTTTTAAGGAACTTATAAAGTCTGTACCACTTAAAATTTGTAATGACAATCTTATACAAAGATATTGAAGAGAAGCTGGTTACTACCAACAGCATTGCTGCTTGTTATGTAGTATTCGTATGACTTTAAAATATCTTAAAAGGCTATTAAAAACAGAAAAGGAATATAAATCTTGCAGAAGCCAATCAACTTATTAACAACATCAGCAATATTTTTTCAGGTGAACGATTGGAGCCGCTTGTATTTAAACGTACATCTCTTGAGAGTATGTTTTGCTGTAATGAGCAGCGCCATTGCAGTACATTGCACTTGCACCAAGGGTAAAACTTGAAAGAATAGAAGTGACGTCATCAGCATTCAGCTGCCGCCTTCGTTCAATGCATGAAATTTGCGGATGACGTCATGGCTATCTGGAGAGACAAGTGAAAGCGTGATCTCGTGTTTGAAACTGATAGACAATCGTATATGAGAGTTCGAGAGAGATAACGATGTCTCCTGTTTGTCTTTTCATTTGTGTGTTTGACTATTTTATTTTATTTGTACCAGAAATGTATAATCACTTGTTTCTGCTGGTACCTCATTGCGTCCTGAGAGGAGTCTGTTTAGGACACTTTCTGATATTTCAGGGGTGATCGGTCTTGGTGATAAACTATGCAACGATGACGAAACACCTGACCGGAAGTCCCTCCTGGTGTCCTTCTATACTGGTTCCTTGACCATTTTTTCAAATCTGAATGTGTGCTTTAAAGAATTGAAAGTCAGTTTATACTGGTGACATGGTTCTGAGTATAGTTATAACGTTGAAATATGGAGTCCATAAACCTGACACAGCCGATTAGTCTACCAGTACATTTACCACTGTAGAGTCCCTTGGTGTCATTACACGGGATTCTAGCTGGCAGCACTGTTCTTGATATGATGATAAGAAGTTGTGCCAGCATGAATCCCACGTACCGATCTGAGGACAGATTAAACCAAGATAGAGTCTCACTGGTAAAGAAGGACTACCCAATAATTACTTCTAATATTTTGTGTATGGTCTATGCAATGTTTAACTGAGAAGCGTGTTTGTTCTGTTGAGCGTTGCTTAAAGTGTATATAAACGTCTCTAAATTTAAAAAAGATCCATAAGGAAGTGATTAATGTACTGAGCTGTTGCCAAATTTTAAGATGAGGGTTATAATTTATGGTATAAGATGTCTAAGGCTCCTAAGTACGATATATATCTGAAATTTATAAAAAAAACCCATCAAATATGACGGACACATGCCCAAACCCATCATTTTGAATTGTTGCTATTTCAAGTTTCCATTTTCTTCATATCAAAGCCTACTCGCACAAAAAATATTCCAAAAGAAAGTATGGCGGATGGGTGATTGAAGTTGATCCAAAATTATGAGCTTCAGAGATCTCCTATGAACTGATTTAAGTGTTCATTGCGTACTTATGTGCGTCTTCGGCGTCTTCAAGGACGAAGACCATTGCCGACCATCTAAAGCAGGGTGTGTGTCTGACAGCTCATTTAAGGCGTTATAAAGCTGGTTTTAGCCCAATTAAATACAGCTACAGAGCGTCGCAAGAAGAATGCCAGTTGTAATTTTGATGTATTATTTGCCAATTTAAAGATATCGTCAGGTTAACCATCATATTATTCACTTGGCAAGCTTTTCAAACGAGCCAAAATACTTGGTATTGTCAGCGTAAACATATCTAACCTGATCAAAAGAGACCTTGCAATCTTTTTAGAACATTCATTTCTTGTTTATCTCCAAATGAATACTGGTTAAACGTGTTACCCAACGTCTCTCTCGAACTCTTTGCCAATTGTGTCTCTTTGGTGGCGATGTTTTCATGTCAAGTGTGAAGAATTTTTCACATTGTCTCAACAACATTATACTATAAATATATGTACATGTATAGTCAACTTAATAATATTACTGTAAAAACTGTAGGAATACTACCTCGTTATTTTTACGCCACACCGAATATTATAGTCAGTCATACTGTGGTGGAGTATATTACATGACGACATTGCGAATCCTAGCGTCTAAAAGGCTGTGTTCCCCGGGTTCCGCGCGCCGCGATTCACTTCCAACTGGTTTCACAAGGTTACGTAGAGGTCAATATTATCGATATCGCCTGCCTAATCCATAGACCATGCACCCCGCGGTTGCAACTACCAAGGCCTGATAGGTTTTGATATTTTATTTACTCTTATTCACTTCAGGAGGTTTTGTAATGTTTCAGGGTGAATCGTTCAATGTTTAGCTCTTTTGCAGCAATCTCGAAAACTGACGCGAAAGCCGTCACATGAAATCGTAATGGCTTCTGGGTCCTGCGCTGTTGGATTCAATATCTCCACACGAAAATCATTTCGAAACCAGTTTTATACAAATGTGCATGGTCTATGGTGCATTGTACTGTCAAAAGGCTGTTTCCATTTATTAGTGTAATCGCTGATGAGTTTTTTGTTTGGTTCCAAATGTGTTCCTTTCGTTCTTTCCCACTTTCTGTTTCCCTTCCTCCGGAAAGACGTTGGAACCTGTGATGATCGTGATAAGCCTAAGTTTTCTTAGACACTGCTGAGTGCTTAAAACTCGTCCGCAAGATGCCTTTATAAGCATTTTCCATTTCAAATTGTCCGTTGCTTAACTATTGCGGAGGCATCTTCGTTCTAAACTGCTGAGTGCTTATAGGCTGAATGCAATTGATGTACATAATACTGTGTGTATCTTTCCCGTACGTTTTGCTATTACTTCCCTTTTATAGCTCGTTCCACGCTTATTTAAACTGAAGACATCGTGTATACACTATAACAATACATTATGTCTTGGTCTAACTAAGGTGAAACCCCCTTTCTGTTCCTAGTACTGCACTTCGCTTTATAAATTTTTGACTATGCAATATTATATTATTGAAGGCAACATATCATTTTTGTTTTATCATTATTAGTTCTCCATTTTTCAAGTGCTTCATGTCGTCTTATTCGCACTTCACTTCATAGCTATTAGATAGTAATAGAAATAAAAAGCAACATTTTTCCTACCACGTATAGCCAAATACGTTTACCACACCGTATGCTTTGCACAGATGTACATACACCATAAGTGTACTTTGGTGTCATTTGGTGAGCAATATCAAGTGTTCTGTAGACATAGCACACGCACTGCTTTATATTTAAAGTTTAGGACACACCGTCCGCAGGAGTTTTGATTTCCTGGAAACAAACTACCTCTGGCGGATTTATTAAGTGTCGCCAAAATCTGTCACAATCTTACTTATAAGGAGGCTCGAAGCCAACCTAAACGTAAGCATAAGGTATTGCGGTACAATTATAGCGCTAAAATATATCTTCTGTGTGCGTTTACGTTTACTGTCAGTTGTTTTTAGACTGTAGGGGCAATTGCACGGAGCTATAATTGTACCAGATTACCTTAAGTAGTGTTTTTTATGTGTACTTCGATATTCCTGCGCATTCTGATTCATTTTACTTTTGATGATGCGGTGAAGCGGCAGAGGAGAACCCATTGGTGGGTGTGGATTATGCACTATACCAAAGGCTTTCATGATTCCCCCAAGCTGTCACTCTCCGTCCGAGAAAACACCTACCTCATCCACGCACTGACCGGAGGCTTCCATACATCTATGTCGTGTTTCGTGTCACTCGTTTTAGTTCCCGACATTTACTCCTCGTCGCTGTTGTCAAATTGTAGCGTTGTTGGCAGAGTTGTACTTCAAAAAAAACCCCAACTGGTCTGCTGCTTGTACGTCTTACCTTGTTCCCTTTCGGCGCATTGTTCTTTGTTTTGTGATTTGTTAGGTATTGCTTGAAAATATTATTATCTACTGACAGAAAAACTCCAAAGAGGTTCTTTGATTCTGGTTTTGTAAGAATGAATCATGTCACGAACAAATTAATGATGAACGAAGGGACACATTTTAAGTTACATGTGAAAAAAACCAACACGATTATTCCTCTAACACAGCCAATGGATTATTACCTGAAAAGGACATTCACAACAACTGTTCAACTTCAAAGGCAAGTTTACTGAAAAGGATATCTCAAGCGATATTTCAAGCATACCTGTTCTCTTCTGACTGTACTCAGTAAGTCAGTTACTAGTAGTTCTTCCGGTCTAGATTTATTTCTTGTATTTTAGAAGCGCCGGTTTCTCCCCGCCTTGGGAACACAGCCAAGCCATTGCGTGACGCTAAGGGACAGCAATGTTAGCTCTTCTGACTATAGCTAATAGCATTTTTAGCGGTTGCCATTCTAGGTCTTGCGTGCAAATCAATGATAAATTTATGATTTTTTTGGTTCAATTTAGTGAACGATTTACGGGGTACGATTTTCATACACATCTGATTGAGTAGTGTTTGAGATATAGACGTTTTGAAATGTATAAAAAGTTTTAACTTCGTAATGATTGTATAAAAAGTTTTGACTTTGTAACGATATTACCTCCTCGTCAGTCAGTGTAGTCAGCAGTTGTTGTGAAAGGGTCATTTGAACTAAATGTATACTCCGACGCTATTCGCGGATTACGCTCACGTGGTTTCAAGTGTTGGAGTCTCATTGGCCAATTTAAATTCGTCACAACAACGGATTGGGCTCAACATTGTTGTTGGACTTACATCTTCGCACAGATCTGTGATTATCTTCGTACGAGTGAAAAAATCCGACAGCACTGACAAACTGGTTGGCGACAGGATCTCCTTTATACACGTAGCGTTGATCTCTACGAATATTACGTAAAATAACCTTACTGGGTAACATAGAGCAGTCATTTTGATAGAACGTCATTTAAAAATATACTTCAAGAGGTGATAACGTTGTGCTATATTAGTTCCAGATCAGCTCAGTAGGTGTTTAAAGATGCCATGTGCCCTATTGAGCGGTGGAGGAACTAATCTAAAGCAATGGCTTCTGATGTTTGCTACCTAGCAACCTACAGCACCCTTTAGATGTCGAATATGTAACACACGCAGTTGAGGTATCATCATGTCTTGTATTTCGTTGACATGTGCATAGGGTAAAAGGTTCATTGTTTAAATTAAGTTACGTGTCCCGTGCCATACGTGTATGTGCTGGTTTTTGTCATGAAGCATGAAATCGTAATTTAGCGAAGCAATTTAGCATTTGAAATGACCTGGTGCATTACATTGTATAAGCAGCAGCGTTTGTGACGCCACAAATAAATTTTACATGGCGTCACAAATGCAACTGAGTACATGTACATTGTGCATAAATACACTGTGCATATCACTCGTTGAGTGAATTTCTTGAAGTACGGTTTTTGAAATCATGCACACCAAAAGGAGGCGCTATGGATTATACCTATGATGACCTTAATATTTCGTGATAAATCTTGCCCCCATGCGCATTTCTGCCGCTTTTATTGTGCAAACATATTATATTAGTGCACATGGGGACGAGGTGAAATACTTTTCTATACAATAACGTCTGAGACTGGTGATTTGATGATTTTTACAATTACTTACAGTAAGGTGTTGCTGAACGATGATCTGGCTTTTACGCTGCCGCCATTTTGGATTTCATGTCTCTAATTTTTGCGTCTAACAATTCAAAGAAATGCTCGCTTAGAAAAATGAGAGGTGGAAACAACAAGATATGTACTCGCGTTGAACGAAACAATTCAGTTTGTTTAATACAATGGAGTCATTTATCGTTTACCTGGGACCTTCAGTTGTTTTAAAATTCAAAATACCACGGTGAAACCAACAAATTATTGATAACTATGCCACAAAACGTGTCACAGTAAAACAGAAAAGTCAATTTCAAGTTCAGTTGAAGCAGGGACACGAATAGTCCATATAGGTGAGGTGCTACATTATTGACAAATGTTATGTATTTCAATTTTGGAAATGACATAAAAGCTGCATAATTGATATGAAGTCCGAGATCGCGGTGGTGTCAAGCAGATTGTCAATTCTGAAGGTGTTACACTATGACCATGCAAAATTCAGGGTGTTCATAAAACGTCTTTTCATCTCATTTTTTCCTGTATTCCTAGTAGTGTTTTTCTCATAACTTATAAAAGAATTCACGAGGCCTCAGTCGCCTGCAGTAGAATTTAAATGTTTGTGTTTTAGTCACCGTACGCAGTCTCATTTTATGGTAAGAAAGATATCGTTTGTTAATGTGAACTCAGGACCAACTACGTCAACGCCAGTGACCTCATAATGCAACGTATGCGATGAAATAAGTATAGCTATGAAGATCATAGATCTAGTTGGAAAGTCATTGAGTGTCCCTGCGGACTAGATGGACCTGGTTTTGTAATGTTCTGTAAAAATCGTGTAAAAAATGTAAAATCATCTTTTGAAAAATCTTTTTTGTGTATCACCTTGAACCTGATCACGTGGTTACCAGGGTATGATGTGATACTGCGAACTCGTCCTCTGACAACCACTCGGCATTCCACGGAAAACTCGCTCTGTAGTTTTGATAGGGTTGCTGGGAAGTGCCTAGTGGGTGTCATGGCAACATCAGCTGTCAGTACCTGCAACAATTTTGTACAATATCATGAAAAAGGAGACTGTGATAAACCACTACGCTCCCCATCCTCCATGTTGGAGCATTTTCCGCTATTAAGTTGTCGTTTGGTCCATTTTGTATTTTGCGACTGGTCTGTCTTCCTGGTCAGTTGCTTGTCTTATTGAAAATCGTTCGTATTTTGAGAAAAAGGCAGAGGGTTCCAATCACCTTAAACCACCAAAGCATGTTTCAGTTGAGAAAATGAGAACATTTGGTTATAAAATTGATGTTGCCTATAAATAATGTTTTTGGTCATTGATGATTATATCACTTTAACATGTAGGCCGAGTTCGGTTTTATTTACCAGTGGCCCTTGCGTGCTGCTGGTAAGACCTTTTCTCCACTCGCAGCAGCAGCAGTCGGCGGAGTCACAGATCATCAGACGTGCATTTTGTCAATAAGTGACTGACCGCTGCTGCACCCTGAGGCTAGTTTTAATAGATATGATTATACTAGCATTCCGGGGATGTAAACAAAAAACCAAACCAAACAAACAAACCAACAGAATCTGGACTAGCAAAAATGATTCCATGGCGTCTCGCTAGATTGTTAGTATGATTGGCCCTCTAGCGGACAAGATGGGTAACCAATCTAGCTTTGATGGAAACCTCTGCTGATAGTGGTTATGTGCTTGGTGTATAATAGTTAAAGTTAAGAGTTGGTGTTGTAGATTTTGATGACGGAGAGAGAGTATTATACGCCCGGTAATTACACTTTTAGATTACTTTGTCAGATATTTTAGGAGTATTCGGCACAATAGCAGTATTCTGTCAAATGATTTTGAATAAACTGTGGCTTTATGAGCGTTGCAGCTGGGCGAGTACTGACAATGCATGACACAATATATACCTCAGACTTATGTTCTCATGAAAACGTCTACATACCGAAGTCTCAAATTAAAAGTAAGGTTATGAAAGTTTAAAATGATATTGTCTACATATATTGCACGTAGAGACTTGCTGTATAAATCTGCTTAACAATATTATAATAAAACAAAGCAACATATCCCATGGTCCCTTGTTCAAGATGGCGCTGCCAGCCAATGTCAAGTTAAACAAGAAATCATGGGTTTAGATTTTTTTTAAAGGCTGCGCAAAACTGTTGGGTTCATCCATCCAGACTGCATGGCGTGACGTAACTAAAACAGGCCGCGTATATTGTAAATAGTTAGGAGTCGGCTTTGTTTTGATACGTCACCGAGTGACCGTGTTATTTTATTTAAAGAAGATACCGTGTGGAATTATCAAGGTTATGGCCATCGGTTAGAATTGAACAGCTGTTTATACTTACCTCATATGTCATATAAAGTAGGAATTTGGTTTCGGTCACCAATGTTTTATCTCGCATTTTATGATGAGAACTGAAAAGCTGTATTCCGCGGCCATTTTTATTGTTGGAATTTCCGGAAAAATTCTGCTTGGCAATGATTTTTCATCCTTTTAAAACCAAGATAATACGTGCAAAAGACATTAAAAGTGACTGATTTTCCTTTGAAATGACGTACACTTGTCTGCTTTGCATGTCTAAAATGCAAATTAAAGCAGTTGGTTTCGCCTCGTTCGTGACTTGGGTAGATAGATCTGCTTCTAGTCGGCGCTAATAGACAATTTGTAAGCAGACGAGTCGTGGATGTTACGTCCGCGCATGTGTATGCAAGTGTGGTCTTGATGAAGTCACTTTGGACGTTAATGATACGTCTTCAACCCTTGGCTTCATCGAAAGGGGAGTCTGCTCGATAGCCTGTGTCACTAGGGTATCATATGGAAGACCATTACGTTGAGTGTTGGGAACAAGTGTCTGTCAACCAGAGTTTTGAAGTGTCAGCAGAGAATTTCATTAGAGAAATGTCTTCAAAACGGTACCAAAAACTTTCTTGCTGAAGCAAAACAGAAGGTGTTTTGTTAGTAATTCTACACGATGAAAAATCAATGCCAGAGTTTTTTCTGGACTTTGCATACAGTAGTGAAATACCTCTCTTATATTATAACTTATATTGAAAAGCATTTTTACTAATGTAAGTTGCCATTAATAATCATGATGCAGGCACGTGGCATGTTTATAATAAAGCGTTGACGTTGTAACGAAGCGTGTCACGTGTCTGCATCGTGTTCTACAGTGCCACGATTTTTTGACATTTTGACCAATGTATTTCGGCAGTATGTGCTAGGAGAAACACACAGTGTACTCGATAAAAATGTAATAGACTTGTAATAGATTCACACTATACCATTGAGGGTGCTAGTCCAAGGAGGTAGTCAATGCTATTTTTCCAATTCGAGAACGGGTAAAAGCACAAAGAGACTCATGGAAAATGAATTAGGGCAGCCAAGATCAATGCTTAACACTTAACCAAGGGAAGGCTCGATAAAAACAGACCGTGGCTGTGTTACCGATCCGTAATCTTCTACTTGTAGGATATTCTTATGTAAGAGTCGGTCGCACATGCGCAGTTACAAAAAGTGCGAGTGTGCCAGTCCGAAATTTCCACGTGGCGCATGCGCTATAAAAATTAACGTAACAAAAGCCCACGGTCGCGTAACAGTAGCCGCAGCGTATGAAATGTGTTACGAGCTCTTTTCATAAAAAAAAGGCTAGGCCACCTTCTTGAATTGGCATCCTCAAAATATGTAGACAGCAGTGAACAGCGTCTGCAGAAAACGTAGCGTTTTAGACTTTTCGATTTGAGCTTAAAGCTTGCGTAGGTTAGCTTCGTTGGTGCGCCGCCCTATGCTGCCATATATCATTATGATCATCGTATAATATTTGCCATTCACTATATTTTAAATACTGTTGGTAAAACTGTATATTTCCTACATGATTTTATTAAAGGAGTTTCCTGTTCATTTAAATCTTCTTTTGTTCATTCATAATTGTCACGGAGCGTCGCAGGAAATCGACAATTAAATGGGGAATGTATATAATCGCTCCTTTGGCCTAACACCGTGAACGTCCAGAGATAGGAACCTTAAGGGTGGGTTTTGTGGCTGTTGTGACGAAATACGTCTGTGGGCTTTCTTATCCTGGCTACTTGGGACAGACCCCAATATAAGAAAAAATGGAGCTTTGTGAAAAGTTAAGCCTTAACAAAGAAACGAGACTGAAAGCTTTCAAGAACCCTAAACAAACTACATGTGTAGGAGCTGGAGCCCAGTCACACAATACGTTATCAAGACAACCCTCTAATGGGATGAACTACTGCTTCTAACCGCTTTGTAGTACAGAAAGAGTTCTTACAGATTTTGAAAACATATACTAATGGCACGTTGTTTCGAATGATGGGAAACGCCATCCATTTATTTCATGTTCAGACACGAATGGGTTGAGCGGATTTAAATTCAGAGAACGTTGGATCATCCGATGTACAGCGAATAATAAAATCGAAACATTGACTCTGGCTTCGGTACATATACGGCCAACATGTCTACATAGACTGGCTTAAATTGGTTGCTTCTGAAAGTCGATATTTGAAAATTAATTGTACTAATATTATAGCTAAACGTGACCTTGTTCGATGGTGAATAAAACGGAGGAGAGTGGTTAGAGCAGTTGAAGGGGGCTGTCTTCAGGAAGGACCTATTAGGGATGACATACCGTGGGGTAATACGGCAACCTAGGGGAAAGGAGTCGCAGTGATGATTTGAAGGGGAAATGAAGGACGCGACAACTTGAAGTGTTGAACTTGGGAGTAATTGAAAGGGAAGTGTCGTATTAGTCTTATGAATAGGTGCGTAATATGTAGATCCCTTTGGGTCTTCAATTTATAGTAAACAATCTTGAATAGTGTCACTGTCAAGTTAAGTGAAGGAGAATCGAAGGAAAAGTAGGTCATTATTTAAATATTCCTTCTAAAAAGATGACAATTTACCGCTTTCCTCAGCTCAATCAATCGACTTGAAGTTTCGGTAAAATACTCCCCGGTTCAATTCTGACGACGGCGCCGGCGAAGAAGCAGGGTTGATGTCTCCTAATTTGATGAAGGTACCAGAAGTTTTTGGAAAGGTGAGTTCGGTATGACTGAATGTGAGTTGATCTACGATTTCTTGGACAAAGGATTCCGGCGAGTCTACTGTGGCCTGCATGGTGTAAGCAATTTGATGAAGCAGTGTGATGATGAAGAGAAGCCGAATGAATATAACGCACAATAACATTGAAAAGTTTTGTTAGTCAAATGTGGAAGACACTAATGTAAGAAAAAGGCATGAAATGATTTAGATTAGGAGGATTAGACACCAGCTCAAATAAGGATCAGAATACGTTTCTCCCTTAGGCCTATATATAACAGGATTATTCAACCAAACAAAGACAATTAGTTTTCCTGCATATACTCAATTGTTCATTATCATTCTACCTGGTAACGCCTATGCTGTACACAAAGTTGGCTTTGATATCCGACTCGATTTATTTGTCTTAAATCCCTCACAAGAAGCGAAAACTCACGTACGTATTCATGATATCATACGACTTGAAACAGCCCTTAGCCGTTGAAATCAACAACTCCCCGGATCGATTTCAGAGCGTGGCCAGACAAAGATAGAATTGAATATTGGTTGCATCGTGACTGAACGTAATCCAGAGCATTACGTTACACTGAACACCAGTCTTCGCGATATTTGGATGTGTGTTGTCACGACCTTCGGGGAATTCAAGCCGGAATGAAAGTGTAGAATGGCGGAGAAGCTTTATTTGTTAAAGATATCTTGGTGTAAGCACGGGCAACTTTCTGTAGATGATCAGTCGAGTTCAAGACCGTCTTGATTGGTGACTTGACTGAGCAGTAAGAATTGAGTCTACGCTGGCATTATTTCATACTTAACTATCGAACTCCTTTGGCGAATATTGGGATGCGATGCCACTGGCTGTTAAATCGCCTATCATGCTTGAAAAGTGGCACGGTTATAGTTTTACGACCGTACAGTAAGGTTTTTGACTTGGAGCCACCACAGCTGAGTGTTTAGTTGTGACTGCTTGTAACTGCCCTCGTTCACAGCACCGTGGTTGAAATTCTAACTGGCATTGTCTCCACCACACCACCTGTAACATCCGATCAACGAGCGGCAGTGACCAAAAAAGGAAGCAAGCAAGAAGATGACAAAAACGACACGACGATTATCGAAGGAATAAAATATCAAGGAGGTCAACATTTTACATCGATTTACTTACTGGGGACTTTATAGATGTATGCAAATGTTGATAAGACGTTTCGCAGATGTCGGATCCAAAAAGACCTTGTAAATGCTGACCCTGTGCTGCAAATTTATGCAGACTGCAACAGCGGAATGAATATGAACTGTGGTTCCTTTAGATTAAATATTGATACTAAGACAAGTAATCCATAAACACTCCACCCAATACCACGAATAGCTTGTTCTTTTGGCGCATTATTCGGTGGCAGATATGTTAGCTACTGTTTGGGCAATCCAACCCCTACCTTGCCTCATATTCGTTACGGCTGCAGGTGCAAGGAAAAGAACCTTGTCTGTGTTTTGATATTGTTCGGTTGGATCAGATGAACAGCTCGTTTCGTGGGAATGGCACCAGTATCTAATCATCGCACTGAATCTAAAGGTCAATCCACACTTCGTGCTACCAGACCTGCCCGACCAGGGCGGCCAGGTCTTGCACTGGGCATCGTGATTGCTGTCCAAGGGGCCGTAAAGGTAATGGATTTGACGGGAGTCTTGTCCACGGAACCGGAGACGATGAGGAAACACAAAGAGCAACTTCCGTTATGTTACATGTACGCTCATTTGTTGATATGTCGCAATGGTCATTTCAGCTGATGCACCTGGAAGGAAAGTCTGAGAACACACTGATGCATTTTTTTTGATCCGGGTTCGTATTTCCCATCACCTCAATATCAAGGGAGATCGAGCAAACGAGATGGCAAAAGGGCTCGGCCAAAGAACCAAACTCAGGCTGGAGCATTTGCTTCCTCCCCGCGACATTCAAACGTTCAAGACTGTTGCTTCAATGACTTGGTTAGCCTGTTTTTAAGTCGTTACTTATGAAATCTTTGCAAAACACTGCTTTTCCCTGGGAGGCGACTTGAGTTTCTCCAGCAGACTTGTTGCCTATTTGAACTTGAGGCATTTCAAAAATTTACCGTACGGATTCGCAATGCAGGTATCAACGCCGGTAAAACTATAACAGCAGAAGCTGACGTTGGGATCAGCTTTTGTTACGATTTGGATATTTCAGATATTCGTTGATAATTGCCTGGTTCGTGTAGTTAGTTATCCGAGAGGTTATTTTCCAATCCTTGCGAAGAGTATGACTAAGTATTTGCACTTCCTCCCGATTCCTCTGACAACTACGTGTATATAGTACCGAAGATGAGTTACGTGTGTCGCGTAAATTAAGCAGTCCAGTGCTTGATGACACAACAGACCTTCGTAGCGCATCGTTCGAAGTACTGTAGGGGTGGTGAAACCTGCTTAATAAAGAACGATACTGAGCCACAAAATACAGCGAGAACGATACAGCCACAAAATTCATCTGTGGTAAAAAGGTGAGAGTTTGGATTACACGTTTGTTAAAACGATTCTCATAATTATCATCATCAAGCTAGCGGCACTAGCGAAGCAACTCTAAGTTATCTTTGTTGCTTGTAAGGTGTTTTTTCTGTTGTTTTGCAATTAGCTGAGAACTATCATCTAACTAGATTACTTACAACGTAAGCTTCGTGATATTTACCGATCGTCAAATATTTCACTGTACTGTACCTGCTAACCTTGCGAAAGGAATGCTATTACTTCGGATCGGAAAGGCATAGGCTTGGGATCCATTTGGCCAAGCACATTTAAAGTAAGTTGAGGGTAATTCAGAGATTATGGAAGGAACAGTAAAAACACCAGCCATGGTCCAAGGCTTGTTCGTTTTACTATAATTGCTTGATGTTACCTTCTACATTGTTACCAAGAATCCTATATGTTATTATACTTATATACTTCAGATTACACTGTGCACGATAATATCAATATTTTCTTCTATCTACACTTTGCGAAGTCGAACAACCACCTGGAACAACATCGGTACCTGGCCAAAGCGGGGAATTCGGTCGAGAAATCAGCGTAATTCCATCAGGAAACGGCAACCGAGGTCACCCACCTGAGGAGAAAGAATTGATTTGGTCACTCTTCAGAAGACTTAAGAAAACTTAAGAAAACATATCTCCTATCTGACTCGGGTGTATTTAAATCTGTTATCCTGTATATAATGTTACAGTGCGAAAAACTTATAAACAGATAATAAAATTTGTTTCTACGATTTATGGGTATTCTCAATTCAATACAAGGCGAGAGAATTAGACTTTACTGAGTTTCTCACCATGTTCAAAAGCATAGCCCATTAGACGAACTTTCAAACAATAATTTCAAACGTCCCTTTTTTACGTCGTGAAAAGGAAAGTAACTTGAGTCAGTACGTGTCAAATTAGAGAAATGGACAAACCTATTTCAATGGTTTTTGTCATATGTTCTAAACAATACCTTTCCCACCATGTTTATCTTAATGAATCATTAGTTACTTTAAGGTCTCCGAAAAAAAGAAATATATTGTCACAAGATATAAGTGAAAGTTACCAAAGCTTTTCTGAGTAATGTACACGACGAGGGAAAGTATAAGAAAAAGGTTCTTCACCAGTACCACTCAAAGGAACCGCGTATAGATCTCAATATAACAAATAATAGGCCTTTATTTCGGGCCAATGTTGCAATTTCTTTTGACGTATGCGAATATTAGAGGTGGGTGACCGGCTCTTCAAGGAAGCACTGTATTCCCGGCGTGAGAAAAAGTGAAGAAAGATCGCCCCAGGCGCTGAATGTCTTCAGCGTCATTTTCAGTTCCATTTGTGAAAGAGCATTACAAAAGAGAGGGCGGTTTGGGTCTCGAAAATGGTTATATCTTTGGAATAAAATGCTGCTTCAAGTTTCTAAGGGCAATAATGATATGGTTTTCTGGTTCACCGAAGATATTTTTTTCTACGAAGATATTGGCGACTTCAACCCGAGCACACTCAGGCTATAAAATCCAGCCTGCCTTTGCAGCCGTGAGAAAGATATCAATCGTGATAAAATGTTACTACTAACCCTTGAACTGCTGAAAATTTGGTCTTTCATCAGTACAACAAGTTGAAGTATTGTCGCTGGATGCGAACAATATACCACGTGCGAATACCTTCAATCGTGATCGGTGGTCATTCGTCGAAAGGAAAGTAAAAGTCATCGGATACTCATGGATACGACATTTCTTCGGTTTCCAAGCTAAGACATTGTTGAGAACCCTCCACGCCCCCTAAATGGACCACAATTTCAAAACCACATCGTGGAAAGTAGGACGGCTCGACCTTAACTAACCTTGAACATACGTTGCGATATCGCTGTACTAATGCCGAAAACATTCCGGCATTATGCCACAACAACACAAGATTACGATTCGGATTGATGACGATTGCATGACTCGAGGGCATCGGAATCTGGTCCGGACTGATGCGGCCGCCCCAGTGGAGTCCCCGGCCCCATGGATGTAACAATGTGTTTGAGGAAGGCTACACGATGGGGTGGGCAGTCGAGACAATGAAAGTGCATCAACAGACCTTGAAACTCGACGCAGTTGTTACGCGATTGTACTGATCAAGGCCGTAGGTTATTCAGGGAATACAAGCAAAGAAATGCAACAAGGTTTTCCAGATGGATGCCACAGGGGGCCGTTCTCGACAAGAATTGAAAAAAGGGTCAGTGGCAATTGTCGAAAAGACATTAGGGAATTGCCAATAAGAATTACTTTGTGACAATGGAGGTTTTATGACAAGTGTTCGTGGAGTCCGGGAGGTGTGTCCCCGCAGATACGCTCAAGAGATGTGGGGCAGGTACATTGTTAACTACGTCAAATAAAAGTTACAGCGGACGCAGTGATTTTACCTTCGCATGAGAACGCCCAGTCCCGAGTTCTATATACTTAAAATAAACGAAGAGTTTCGTTAGTCCCTTTCGCTATTAACTAACCGAAAAAAAGAATTATGGCCACATTTTGCCCACAGTCTCGATAGCAAAATGAATATGTAAATGGAAAATTATGTAAACTTTGATTGCCCTTGGCAATTGCAACGTAATTAATAGAAATGGGGCTTGGCCGCCGGCTGACGCCCAGTTTCACAAACATAAGGCAACTGAACGCACTTGGTATTTTTCAAGTGTGCGAAGCTTTTGGCAAAAGGTCGACGTTTTTGAAAATCTGAAAATGTTTTGGCGATGCTTCACATGCAATGATAGAAAGACACTACTGATTCAAAGGAAAGGCTGTGGGCGAGGTTCGCCTTTCGTCCATCGGTATCTCTGGATGACTCAACTTGCTGACCCTTTAATGGCTTCATCCAGTAAATTTCACCGGAGCGGTTACAGGGATCTCTGCACAGTCTCAAAGACAATGATAAATTATTAAATAAATACTAGCAATCGATAACTAGTTTTCTGAACCAGTGAATAACATATGTCTGGATTGTCTTGCTCCGATGCCCCCAAGTTTCGTTAGCGCACTCGGTTAAGAGAGTTGCATTTAAGGACTCATCGTAAGTAAGCAACCACGTCTTTTTCGGCGCAAACCTCTGGTAAAAGTAAAGGTTTTGTTACGCAGATCAAGACAGTTGACTCGGCCCACTTAGCAATTCTTCCGCCTCAGCGCGACATTTTAAAACTCGTAGTTGAAACCTAACAAGCAGTCAGAGGAGGCGGAAAGCTTGCAGCATATGGAATTCCATTTTGTTAGTCAAGTAGATCTTCATATGCTTGGATAACTTGTTATTACGAATTTAACCAAGAGCCATGAGTTATAACTGGATTTTTGTTAGCTATCTCCTTATGGTTTGCCGTCTTTATCCCGGCAAGAACAATCTCACCGCTGGGCTAGGATTTCGATATTTTATGCTCAGACCCTTTGCAGTGTACAGTTATTTGATTGTAATCATTACAAAGTGTCTAGAATTCTATTCAGTCGACAAAAAAAATAAATGGGGAAACCTACAATACGTGTATGCTGGTTTATTTCAACATTCGAAACCAGCCTGTCGAAGTGAAACATATCATTTTAAGGTCTCAGGCTCGTTCGTGTAACTTTTTTAAAATACGTGCGTTTCTGCCAGTGAAAATCTATGTCCACAAGATGCAGCTTATGTACTTATGTGTGCTAACATGAAGTTATCAACCACTGCTGCCCTCTGTTGGCATAAATCTTCACCAGCAATTTTAAGAGGGCCACAGGTGAACAGCGAACTCGAACGAAACAAGCCTTCAAGATCCCTACGCTACTCAATGAAGCAGCAATGGGTATCATTGACGTGTTACAGAAAACAGGGTTGAGACTGAGAAACATTGACAAAATCGAAAATGTCAAGAAGACAAGAGGCTCTTCCATATACACTCGAGGCGTTTCTTGTATCATTTACCATTCCTTACAAAATACAATAGGTAACATCATAAAGCGACATCAGGCAAACTCAGGGACAACAATAGTTGGTATGTATACGGAAATAAGCAAGACTTTCGCGAATAACAGACATACATGGTATCAATGGTTAGTCAATTCGCTCAATCGTTACAACTCAGGTTGTATTGTGGTCCTCACTCCGATGACTGCGGGCTGCATCTTACCGTAAGAACTATGGCATATCTTAACGATAAAACTTAGCTGGTGTTGCCGACATATTCTTTGATTTGTATGTAAATGTTTTGTTTAATAACTTGTCGAAGATAAAGAAAGTTGTAACGAGACAAAATGTTGTTCTTAAGACAAAGTGTCTTAGTTTGTTTTTCTCTTTACATGTACACGGCTCATAATCAGCTTCATAAAGAGAGAAGAAGGTCGATGATTTATAAAGGACAAAACTATGAGGAAATATGCCTTTCCTTTAAATACCAAGCGATACATCTAGAAGTAGCAAACAGAAGACGAATTGTCAAGTGTGAACAGCCTAAGGGAGGTTGAGAACAGCGACGTATCAAGGATTTCTATACGTATATATACGGATAAAACTCTGTAGAAAGACGACGACTTTTCTATCCGTATAAGGATCCAAGATAAGTCCTTGATCTCAACCTCCCTATTAATATCAACACCTACATATTACAATATCTTCAAAACTGGTGCACCGGCTCAGTCCAATACAGTTTTTAGCAAAGAGTCAGAAATTTTGTTTTCCACTTGATCAGCATGATGACGATGAAGTTAGATTATCGAGAATGAGTTTAATAACAAGCTATGCGGAACAATAAGAAACTAAGCGAAAATGAGAAATTATAATACATACACGTGTAAATGTACGTCCAAGTGGGTTGTTTTTCATATTTGTCATGATTAATTTGTTAGCGATGAGAGCTAATCTCTTGTTCAAGTCTTGTGCTGTCATAAAAGTTAATCGTTTTAGGGAAGGAAGGGCCGGAGTCAATTGATCCAATTCAAAAACCAGCCGAAACCCCTGAAGCATCTCGACGGCACCCTTGGCGTATTCTTCTGCTGTACCCTAAGGGGAAAAACGGAGGGTTTGGTATCTCGGGTTTGGCTGCTATAAAAACCTGCTTTCTATCGATTTGATTTGCATCTCTACCGAAGGACAGACGGCATCATCGTAGGCGGAATGAAACGTGGATATCTTTTCGATTCGTTTATAGAAATTAGGCTCAATTGTTGGAAGTAATTGCCAGAGCGCGTGATTGTGACTCGCTCCGAGGCAAAAACAACCGAAATATCATACCCTAGGGCAGTCAATAACCAGGCGTTTTAACGGTCCCTGATTTTTTACAAACGTGGTATCGCTCATTGTATGTTACTCTATCCCTGTGATTCGTCAAGGCTGTGGCGTTTGGGAGCAACAATTTTAACTGGAAATTAATTTTGCTATTTTTACCAATATTGTTTCTCTATTTACTGGGTCTGTTTAACAAAATGTTAGGTTTAAAGTTTTTCTTGGCTGCTTTTACCCCTTATTCAGAGGTCTAGAACCAGTTTCTTTCACAGTTGTGGAAAGGCCACTGCGGCAATTCATGCCTATTCTCAGATGACAGTGCCCAAACCTCAACGATAATCTAAAGCGTGTATGAAAAAAGACTACTTGGGAGTCACCCTAGGGAAATAAGCATTAAGAAGTAACAGTTACGAATGGCCGATATTTACGTTTATCCTTTATTCCTTGGAAGTTCACCGGGGAATTTCTCTGTTAGGATAAAAAAATCACCTCGGCGAACGTTTTTAGTTGTACCCCACTCACTGTTACCTTAGATAGGAGATAACGAAGGCTGAGGGAAACACCGAGAAAGTGGAACACTCATCAGAACCAGTGCATTAAGAATTTCACCATTGCCATCTCGTGGGACACATACACACTGGTGCGCAGTTCTTGAAGCCTGCTGGATGCTGCCTGTTCGTATTTCGTCACTCGTTCGTACTCGCAAACCCATCAGTTGAATTAATCTTTTCCGGCAACAATACTGCTCTCATTATTGTGATGAATTGTATGAGGCATTTTTGACTTAGATATTACGTTGAAAATATTAATTCCTCTGCCAAAGTCGATGACAAACCCATTGTTAGTTGTCGATTTGATAAATTTTGTCACCGGCAAGTTGGAGCACAGGAAGCAATACCGCTATAGCCTAAAAAGAGGGCGAAATTGAAACAAAATCAGAAGCAAAATGTAGATTTTTTTGGGCTACTTGTACAATTGTACGAGCAGTTCATAAACTCTTCGGCATAATGAGCATCATAGTGGACATACACGTCCTGTGGCCAAGTCCTGTGCTCAATTGGTCCAGCCGGCATCTGGACTTCAACATCAGGAATACAATTACAGCCGAGTCCGTGCAAAACAGTAAGCCGAAGTAATCAGCCCATGCAGTATCAATCGCTCTCATATACACACAAAATTAATTCCTTGAGCGGAAGTGATGAACTGAATCAAAGCTATTCGGCCTTCCACCCCATTGTATTCGGATCGATCTAACACAATCTGCCATCTGGTACCACCATCGATATAGGCCTATGATGCCAACACAAGGCCTGTACATCTACCATACCCCTTTGCATTTGCCACTCCGCTCCGAGGCTGTGCACACGCGTTGGGAACTCCAAGTGGCCGAAGTGTGCACCAGTTGTGGCGGGAGTTGCCGTATCCCTTTCGGTAGTATAGGATTACAATGGCGTCCTCTGGCAGTACCCAGAGGTTTATAGAAGTGGAGGAGGAGCCAAACTGTTGTCTTAAATACATTACAATCATTGTTCGGACATGGGGTATTTTAACTGCGGGAGGTAGGTGAAATTTTCTATTTTCTCATTATTCGTCCCCTGCCAAGTCGGCATCCACCATTTATAAAAATACGAAGTACATGCATAATGTGATTGCTAGCAAGTATTACTCCAGATACGAGTGTGTATACATGTAAACGAAACTTTTCTTCCATGCTGCTCCATAAGTTGATAAAAAATCAGGCCTACCATAACCTGTATGTCATTAAAAATGCTCTCTAGTCATGTTATTCGGCCGGGTTAACTTAAAATTTGGGGTACCCGCATGAGTCATTAACCCTGGTGATTCGTCCTGTCCGAACAAAATGGCCTTAACAATGATATTCGTATGATGCCCCATTCGAAATGTCATTCGTCGTCCGAATTACTCCTCATTGGGGGAAGGACGAGGCCAATCCACCAGGTCCGCGGAGTGTCGTCAACACTGCTAGTATGGATGAATCCGCATCCACTTAATACCCTAATGTAAAGATTTAGCAACATTCTTATTCAAGATAAACCTTAATCTCAGCAGATGAAGGTATGGAGCTTTCAATGGAAGCTTTCGTCTACCATTCCACCTGCAAGCCTTATAACATAAACGATGGGTTTTCAGCACTTCGACATTCCACGTAAATCAAAGTCGATGTATAGTGGACCTGAGCATGAGCTTTCTACATTTAACAAATCTTATACGGGGGTTTGAAATTGCTTGTGAACATCTGGTCCTTGTGTCAGTACTTGATTTGATGATCTATCATTACATTATGCAGCTGATCAAAGGGAATTTAAGTCAATTTTCCAATGCAAACCTACAACAGAGCGCTGTGACCATCGTTGCCTTCCGGTTGCATCCAGAATAATATCCGATGGCCGGTTCTAATTGAACCCACGTCTGCTTTTAGAGTATTTCGTTTCGATCGCTCATCTTCGGTCAAAACCATTTTTAGTATTTCCACATAGATTTGTTGCTTATTGAATGAGCTGATGTTCAGGACGTTCCTCACACTGTGGACCTCGACATGCATTACTCACTGTTATTCATGTGTGTAATTAGACTATGATATGTACCAGTATACACCATCCCTACCATGTTCGGGTTTAGTCTGGATAATTATGACAGCAGGCTTGCACTTATTGTGTAAATTAAAAACGCTAAGATAATGGCAAGAGAGATGGATAAATGAATAATTTGTTGTCAACTGCACATATGTGCTTGGAAGCCATTCACTCATTCTCGAAATTTATTACTTCACTAATGGACATTGTATACTCCTTTCGATTTAAAAATCAAGGATGGAGATTCGATATGCAATGAATAGCAAACACCGGACTACATTTTCGAACTGGAACAGCCGGCGCGACTATTGATAAATGAATATTTCATCGATCAACGTCGACGTTTTTGACAAGAAGAATCGATGGTCGCCCATAACGCATTGTTAATAAAGAATAATGGACACATTTGCTGTTGGTGTATTCATATAAGTGCCTCAGTGATGTCATTGTTGAAAAGTCAAATGCGGTGCCCCTCCCCAAAAATATTTAAATTGATGAAGTTCTCAAGTTCTATTGGACGAATTCCAAATTCAAGCTTGGAGGCGAACCTGGCGCTAGATGTTTTCACTGATGTTCCGCTAACAGCAGTCGTATTTTTGGTTCTCACCTCGGGGCCAAAAGTATGTGTGCTGGCTTTCAAGTCATGTCTTTTGGCACAAGCGTAAACTAACTTAAAACCGTGAATATTTCGAGACTGAGGAATGCAAATGGTGAATTCGACATTCCCTGCAATCGACCATATAAACGGAGGGAATCTGAGGTCTAAGTGTTCAGTAAACATGCGAGTCTTGGTTAAACCATAGAATAGTGTAACATGGTATGATTGGCTTGGTTCGATGGGACCATATGAGAGTTCTGCAATACACTTTTGTAAATGAATAGCTCATAACTCAGTCTCTTTCGGTGGTTTTTGTTGGTATCGGTAACCTAAGAGTTGCCACAAATGAATTACATGACCTGCCTGCACTATATTAAGCCAAGCACAGTGCCAGACAAGTAAGCGTTCTGTTTGAACGCCCTTTGTATTCTCGATGTATGCGCGATGTGTATACGGCACGTAGTTCTTCTACACTACAATAGAGAATGAACCATTCTCACCATATAATACATTACATCACCTGATTACAGTGCACGAAAAACACCCGGCAGTGCTAACCGAAAGCGATTTACCATACTCGGGTACACTGCATGTACTTTGCCCGACCATTAGATCAGTACATATCATCACTGCAGCACTTCTATAGATGCCCGTGAAACCATACTAAGATTATTCGCACATTTCATGTACCGTACCATAATATCACATTAGTTTTCAGATGGAACCTCATTGGTACCGGGCAGCATACACCAAGAATATTCCGACACGTAATGTAGACTAGCCAGCAGCCAGCTTGGCACACGATCACAACAGAATAACTTCAATCCTGAAGCACTCATTGTCACACATATCATGCCCAATATATCATTAAGATTCGCCTGTTCAATGTGAGATTCACCAAACAAAATACCACACCAAAATTCCGATAGCCATGTTTCGCAC
Organism: Lineus longissimus; assembly: GCF_910592395.1. Lineage (NCBI taxonomy): Eukaryota > Metazoa > Nemertea > Pilidiophora > Heteronemertea > Lineidae > Lineus > Lineus longissimus. Next base: position 4,881,004 of record NC_088310.1, read on the forward strand.
ACCAAGCAGACCTGCAAACTACAGGCCCACCACTCATACACAGGTGCGAACACACAATACATGCGTTCGCCTTGTTCTCCAGCCAAGAACTAACATTGAATACGTGCATTATGTTACATTACGTCATCATCAAGGGTGAGCGCGTCCAGTCATGTAGTCTGCTCATATGATTAATAACATACCATATCTCGCGAACTAATGGACCAAATTCAATGCGGTTTTCAACATATTGTCAGAAATTTTGTTTTCTATTCATTACTTATAGCAGTATTGTGATTTAAAAGGTTTTTCGTTATTTTAATCGGCAATAAGAAAGCCTTACAAAAAACTTTTTTATTTTCATTTTTTGATATTTTTTCGTTTAAATGAACACAAAATTATAAGACATTTGGCAAGTAGTTCATTAAAAACGAGCAGGCAGAGCTGCATATGTAGTTATTTAAAGACAGCTCACTTTCAACATAACAATAGGTGCGTTCTAGTGTGGATAATGGCAAACAATCAAGTACTTCCCAGTGCATTAAAGTGCATTGAATTTGTTATATCTCCAGAACAGCTGTTCGATTTTGATGAAATATGTATCAAATATCTTCGAATTTTGTATTCTGTCATTATAGCGAGAAATTTTTCAAAACAATCGAAATAAATTTTGATTTTGTGAGAGTGTTCTAAATGGCTGATTACTGAATAAAAATCGTATGCGATCACATTGATGTCATAACGAATGATTCAGAAAGATAAAGAAAATATTTGACAAATCCCCATTGGATTCATTTACGTGGTGCATTAGTGTGTGAGATATCGTATGAAGCAGTTGATATACAGTTAATTTTGTGATAGATCCTTATGGTTTACCTCAGACGAAGTAGGTGAAGTAGATGTTGATATTGATATAGACTGTACGTTCCCTCAACGACCTTATACTGTTCTCACTTCGTGATGAACATGGTTAATGCGTGATGCTGTACATTGTACCACATACTGTTAAATGCATTGATAACCAAAGAAAAACCAATTACCCCAGAGCTACAATTTGGTCCTTGCCCAAATAACAGTCATGTACTATTACTATTACAGCGATTGCCACTGCGATGGTATTTGATGACTAGAGGTTTCTATTACATGAAAACAGCTTCAAGTGCCACACGCAATTTGTAATAATCCTCATATGGGCCATAAGGAGCGGATGATGGCATTTGCTTGTAAGAATGAAACTCTCTCTTAATAGTCGTTACCTGTGAGTTAAAGATGTTAAACATGACAGAACTAATTAATTAGTATACATTTTTTTACTTCAGTAAATAGTCATGTGTAACATTGAAAAAAATCATTCGTGAAGAGACTTCCTAACACTTCTATACAGTGATTACCCGGTACAGTATATGATATATCATACACCCACCCATAAGTCTATTGATCGATCAAAGTCTGTGCAATGAACTGCATATGGTCTTGTTGACATGGATTGATCACTAATCTGAATATCTAATTCTCAAGTTGGCCTGCTGCTTGCTTGAAGGAGTAGTGAGAGTTGAAGATGCATAAACAGATAAGCTGCATTTTGTGGTCATGTATTTCATGAGTCGATATGCGAAGCTGATTCTGAGGTAGTGGTCAGTTATTGATAGCACGATCTCTCCACTACTGACAAAAATGTTCGTAATAGAATCTATGTCCATCATCACCAGTCATTCATGAATAATTGACACTTGATACTGTAAAATAAATTTAAATGAAATGCTCCAAGACAAATTTCTCTAATGCAGTGTCTGATAGATTCGCCAGCAGATACCGTGTAAAATCTCAGTGAAATTCGATGACAATACTATCCAGTGGTATCAAAGTACATTCATTCGGATAATTTTTTAAAGGACCAGATGCATGATATATGCGATATACATACATTATAGTTCCTCTTCTGTTCAGTAGATATCTCTCTTGGTACATTACGTCACATTTCCTCGTGGGAAATGAATAAATATATTGTATATCGATTGAAGACATGGTATTGATTTGACAGCAAATTATACCTGGGACTACTGCAGATCAAGCCACCGCGGATCACTGATGATGAGCGGAGACAACTGTGTACATTCTCGAATTTTATCAAAGCATTGATCTCTAGAAAGAAAGAATGTGTACCAGCAACAGCTGAATTGAATCAAAACAATTACTGTCAAAGCTGTTCATAGAGTTACACATTGATGAGTTGGGCTTGCATTAAAATAACGTGGTAGCAGCTGGGCCTGAGCACACGGTCTATCTTTTTTATTTACAGGCCGAGTATAAGCGCGTTTAATTAAAACCACGGCATGCAGGTCGTCAACAAAAAAGAAAGTGCAATCTATAAATACTTTATCATAATGGACCCACGCCTTTAAGTAATGAATTGAATGGTGAGATTTGCCAATTTTGATGCTAGAGCAAAAAGGTGGCCAAGTTGCTTTTTTCATTTCTAAAGATGGGCAAAATCATCGAGGTTAATCGAAAATGCACTGAACTTTCTAGCTAGCTCGTTTTTGGCCATGACAACCTTTATTGTAATCACACTTTACCCATGCCGACTTTCCGGCGGTGAACATCACCCCTAAAGTCTCCTCCTTTCGCCGTTAAGGATGGTGATTCGCAAAATGCCAGCAGATCGGCATGCACTATATCTTAACGAAAGAAGTTGCCCACTGTGACTCAAATGCCACGTTACCATCTTCGTACTTGGACACCCTTAACTAAAATGCCACCATATACAAAGTTGTAATGCGAGATCAGATGCAAGTAAAACTACAGCTTCGATGCACATAGATCTACACGCTACACGTTTGTTACTTCATGTATGAGGTCCTGAATCTAACTGTACTCTGTTGAGTAATTTTGTTGCTTATTTATGATACCGATATCCCTAACAAGCGATAAAGCACCAGTGATGACACTGCCTAATGTATTTTCAATAAGATCCTAAATTCTGCTTATATATCCTCACCAAAACCATGATCCGATACCGTCTATAACGAGGAAATATCTTCATTGGACTACTATGTCTTCCACATCGTTTGTTGTTGTAAAAAATCAGGTATAAAATCATTCTCGTTTTGCTTCCAGCGTTACTTGGCCTGTCGATCAGAAGTCTACAAGCAGACCACACCAAATATATCGGGTGGTATATCCTGTAAGTATCAAATTCTTTTCTTTCTTCCCTCTGATCCAAAATAACAACCCTCTTCTTCCCATATTGCAGCTCTCTGGGGAACTTGTATCAAGCTATTACAACTTCATGCCGGATTAAAATTCCTAGGATGGTATTTGCTGTAAGTTGGAGATTTCACACACATCGCTTTTGATGTTGTTTCTTCGTTTTATATCATGATTGAAGACTGATGTTCAATGATTATAATCACATTCCTCGTGTTAAAAATAGAGGTATAGACATCATCTAATGTTTTTGAACGATCGTGCAGTGAATTTGATGTATCCTACATGAAGCTGCTATTATACATCGAACCGACCCAAAACGGGTTCCTACAAAATGAAATGTTGGGATCTTGATGCAACGAGTTTTTGTTAAGTATTTTACATAGCATTATTGGCTCGAAGCCGATATCATTTGTAAAATCACACAAATACACATAACTTCCGAGAATCGGTCTTCCTACACGTTAGTTAAATAGCGCATCAGTCTTTAATCCTTTTTACGTGTCGTATACCAGTTAAGTTCCAAGCGTTCAGACATCTTGAAATTAACGCTGATCCGAAGCTTAGTATACACGACAATTTTGTTCGACATGTTCGAGGTTTTTGCCTCCTAGATCTTTAACCTCGCGGAAACTGACGTTTTGCATTATTTTCTAGTTATCCGTTCTTGAATTGAATTCTTGAATTTTGTCTCACATTTGTCCTCATATTATTGTTGTACCTTACTTTGTTGACGAGTTTGTTCTTGAGTGTACCATTTTGTTTTCCAAAGCTAATCACTGTACATGTAAGCTAACATGATTGCTTCAAATACGATTCATTGTTATCTTTGCCACATTATGTCATCATTCCCTAGAGTTAAGCTCAAGAGGGTTGTGACATTATCCATCCCTTTGATGTTACGATTAAAGGTAATGCTGTGTGTCATCCTGGATTTCGTACATTGTCCTTTTGACTCGCAGTGAACTCTTTGTGATGTTCTTGTAACAATCTAACCCTTGTGCATTGATAAAGAATGCACTTGCACTGCATATAGGCAATGGTAGACTGACGTACAGAAGATGATTTGTGTAGTAAAACTCGCAAGGTAAGATCACTGCACCGGGTGTTTTTAAGAGTTGACCAAAAATCAAAAGTACCAAGTACAGAAACTATACCTGTTTTTCTCAATATACTTGTAGAGTAGACGCAGATTAGCTTAACTTGGAAATTACCTTGCCCAGTCTTTGATCGTACTTTCCAATTCTAAATAAGTCTTTTTAGGGCAAAGTCTCGGCCAGAATGCCAGGCATAATCCCTGTGTCATGCGTGTTTCCCATCACAAATATTCTCAGTTTTCTAGTAATGTGTTGTTGAGTCGCAGATTGCATCGGAAACACGCCATTACCACGCAATATCCAGATTACTCTCTCATTATTTTAATATTAGAATTCCAAGCTGTGAGGAAACGCTTTTTGTTATGGAGCATTACAACATTAAGACAGCCTTCGTGCTGTCACAGAAATGAACCTCAGCCCCGCTGCAATTTACGTTTTTCGGGAGATATCCATGTTGTGGACGGCAAAATCGATAGTCATAATCTGTCGTGATAAAACTGACCTCTCGCCTAAGCGGCAGTAAGAGTATGTTGACTATTATAATTATGTGGTAGACTGATATGTTGTGGGGAAATGTGAAATAAGCCTAAAAAGGTCATTTGACGTGTTCATGGTGTTGGTGTATTTGGAGGCGTAAAGATGGTGTTTCATGTCAAGTCCTTTAGTCGTCTGTCGGCAGCGTCGTCGTTGGCCTGTACTGCCCTACGATAAGTTATATGCTGGCGTACCCTTGGTTCTTGCGACAAGGCCAAACCACCTGTGCTTCATCTTCTTGGCAAAGTTTAAGAGAATGTCATGTCATGAGAAAATCATCAAGTTTGGCTAAAATGGGTGTTCTGAGTTTAACGAACAGCTCGGGAAGCATTACACCAGTACTTTCGTCAGTGTCAAACAACTGAGTCTTTTCCAGTCTGCAAACAGAAAGATTTACTGATAACGCAATTAGCCTGAACAGACTACAGTGAAATTCCTAATGGTGATGAACTTCCGTTGCAATCAGCGTCCCCAGACAAGGGGACTTTACCATTACCAAGTTCACTCGAGCCATTCTGACGCTGTGTAATGGACAAGATCAATAGCACTTTCTTGATCACGTTGTTACGGTGCTGAAGAAAGAGGAGAGTGCTGCGGTAGATTCAGGCGAGATTCGCTCTTAGTCAAGATATGCCAAATGAAAGTGTATTTAGTTTACAACAGTATGAACTGAAAATCCACAATGATCGCCTTCCCTGATGATAACTACCACCCCTAATTACCTGTCATGAATCGAATCGATACGGACAGCTGTTTAATGGTCCTGTGCTGTTGTTGAACATCGGCCCATCACATTCTGACTCAATCTCAAAGCACGAAGGAGACGATGTCTTGTTTACTCAACAACATCATGTTAATAGCAGCAGTAATAGCTATTTGCCTTTGGTGTCAATGATGACTTGCGCAGGTGCCTTCCTAGATAGACAAGATTCGACAGGAGACTGAAAATGGCGATATATGTGGCATCAGGTTAGGTACCAGCCCTTAAGAGCAACTTGAAAGGAACTTGGATTTCATGTCACGTGTGGTGATGAACATAACCAAGATTCCCCAAAGCACGTCCCTGCGTATAAAACCCCATTATTAATCGAAAAACCAACACATGTCTAATTCAGCTATTGTTTATAAAGCTCTAGTGTCTTATCACAAATGAACATTCGGCCTACCAGTGCAGAGAGAATTCCGCCACAAATATTTTGTATTCTAACTGCGTTCCTTTGGACTGTTCATAAGATCGAAAAGAACATATGGCATTTCCCAGACGGGCCATTAGTTTAGTAATGGCCCAGTAGAGGAATTCGGTCAGGGCGAACAGTGAATGGCAGACAAATTCGTGTTATTAATCTTACCCTTGCGGGCCCACCGCGTGGTTGGTGATCAGTAAACAATTGTCTTCGTCGTTTCTGTGACGCAGAGAGTGGGGTATAGGTCCTAGCCTAAGAAAAACATTTTCCCAGTCAAGGTTTTCTCCATGGTTTTGTCATCCTGAAACCACACCCTGCTAAATCGCTTTTGGAGCCGCCCTGGATTGTGCCTCCAATAATTCAAGATGGCCGCCAAAGATCCAAAATGACTGCCTCTTGCCTCTTTCAACTGCCATTGATATTGATCTCATATCAAACGTATGAAGAATTCCCAATTTGTTCCATATGACATATGGTCAGTAAGCAACACTCTTGTATTTGTCAAAAAAACATGTTGGTCTCCTAAAGTTGCATCTGTTGGCGCTCATTAGCAGCCAGTACATGAGGGCGCTGCTCTGATGGGCCGAACTCGATAGCGACGCTAGAAGCGATCAATGATGCGATATAGTGGTCCTAAATCGCTACACTTACCAGTCACTCGATCTATACCACAACAGTCTATGTAAGCAAGTCCGATATCACTGTGCCGTTACAAAAGTCGGAAACACAATGATGTTCACCGAGATGGCAGTAAAGGGAGTCCGTAATTTATGATATTTGTCTCCATTCCACAGCGTTAATGTTCAGCATGCATGGGCCGCGGGTCTGTGATGCAGAGAGTTACGATGTTTGAAACACTAACACACAAATGTCATCTGCTAATACCTTCTGGATCAATTGCCGTGATGCAGCTCTTCTCCAATGACCGTTGAATTTCGCAATGTTCTTTTTTTATTACTGGGGTAAAACGCCAAGATGACGAGTCTGTTCTGTTCCAAATGACTCAGTCCCGTGATACAGTCTATCACGCCATCTTTGCCTTGACCAGGCGTTGGTCAGCGACAAGGTCATCGGTTCATGGGACGCGCATCGATGAAGTGTAGGGTAGGGAATGCCAACCCTTCTCAGTATTGTATACATGCTTCCCGAAATTGGTGGCTTGCATTGGAACTAACTTTTTCCCTCTTGTCCGTCATTAAAGGCATTCAAGTGTGTTGGTCAACCATGACTATCTCCTTTGTCCCTCCACCATAAGGCCTAGTTTCCCCTTATGACATTACTATTTCGGAGACTCAGTGCCCCATTTCTGGAAAGGTGTATTACTTCAATGGGATCACATATGACTGTATACACAAAAATGAAAAGTTCCATATCGAGTTGCTGCAAACTATGTACAACATCCCTATTACCAACACATCATGTACATTACTCCACCTTTTCCACACATTCTTAAATTGTTTTTCTCTCTTGTTGCAGGGGCGTTGCTATCGTCGTTACATTCTTTGAGCTGACCTGGCTGATCAACAAGTGTGCCTGCTGCGAGTAAGTGTGAACGTGCAACTGGACATAAATAAATAAAAATAATTTTCAACTTTAAAAGCAAAGCGTCATATTCAGGTTTCGTAAATATCTTCCACAACAGCGTTCGTCATATTTGGACAGTCTGTCAGGTACTAACCAATCAGAGGACAGCTATTATGCCTGTTCGACGCAGACAGCGCGGTCATGATGGAGTACGGGAGTTTTGATTGGTCAATTCCTGTCACCTGATATAAGGTTTTCGGAAATAATACCTTCTTATATGTATATTCCTTACAGGTGTTGTTGCAAGTAAGTTTGTTCAGAGAATTTCATGAAAGGAAATGTCTGATTTGTTGCACATTCTGCCAGCATGTATGGGCGAGGAAAATGATCGAATTGTTGCATACTCCATTCGGGCTCTCTCGGTGACCAAGCAAAAGCTCCATCTAGAAACACGATTATTGACTATTTGAACGCTATCAGCATCATGCTGTTCTCCCATCGCTGTCTAGCTAACTACTGGTGCCGAGAGGGGCAGGCTATCAAACCAGTCAGATGACATAGTTCGATTCTCCAGTAACAATGACTTTGTCAATTGAAGTTGTCAAAAAAAAAGGAAAATATTGCCAGGAAAGTTTTTATGGGAATGCCTAGAAAAAAAATTCATTCATATTATGTATGGGATAGGGAGGTTTTTTTGCATTACATATCAAGTGATCCTTTCCTTTTTACGTTATGCCTTTGATTTTCAGGACAACGGAGTAACAATTTGCTTGAAACCTCTTATATCTTGATTCATATCATTAACGATTTGTTAAGGAATTTATTTTATCAAAATGCACTTTATTTCGTATTGGTGAATACTTTCGAGTTTGCACGAAAAGGTTATCGTTGATTGAATCGATTATATGAATTAAATAAGCATTTTGCCTCCCTGTTTAAATTAAAAATTTGTGCTACTGCATTTCATTGAAATTAGTTAATTATAGGCGAAAATGCCGAAATAAAGACTTTAAAAAAATTATAACGCAATGTAATTATTATTCACTGTAACTGGAATTAAATCATCAGACAACGTAATATTATTCACTGCAATTGGGATTAAATATTGAAACAACAATATTATTCACTATATCCGCCATTTTAGTATGTTCAAGGCGTCAGTTGTTAAAAGAGACAGAATAATTTTCCTCATTTTAGGGAAATTTTGAAAGCTTGGTTTTCCTGTGATGATCATAGTACTTTACTCCTGACGATTCCGACTCTTATTTCCAGTGGAGGATGTGGCATCTGCTGCTGCTGGACAGGTGTCCTATGGATCGACGATTGGAGGAAGACCATACTGTATATTGGTTTATGCATAGCATGTTTCATAATCAATTGGGTCAACCCCCTAGGAATCATAGCCGGTCAGTAGACGTGGACGATTTTCCGTCTAAACGGATGATTGTCCATCAAGACGGTTGATTTTTTGTCCACACGGATGATTTTCAATAAAGGTTTAAGGTTGAGGGTTTACATTTTCTTCTCTCTTTTGCAGTGACCGAAGTTGCTGTTGTTTAATTTGGAGAGGAATTGTTTGGATTGACAACTGGCGAAAGACTCTTCTTTATGTTGCCTTGTGTATACCATGTTTTCTTAAGGGCATGAAAGTGTTAATGGGAGTTGTGTGTGGTTAGTAACTTATTTGCTGGGTTTCATTACAAAACACTCAATCGACAAAATTACTTTTTGGTCAGTCAAAATGACAAAATTACTTTTCGAATGAAATGACGTCATGAGACTGTCATTGTTAATCGGGAGCTTTTGCATCTGTGTATCTTGAACATGGGGTTAGGTCAATACAATGATGTTTTGTAGTGAAACACATAAACCTTTTTCACATTCATTTGCATGTTTTTTTCTGATTTGATAAAATCTGGCAAACTATCAACAGTAATCAGCCAATACCACATCGGTTACTGCACAAATTGCAAAATAAACTTTTAACACCAATGTTACAGCAAGACGAACGTACTCTCACAATTTACCGACAACATCACCTGATTATCAATCACCAACAAAATACTTAAAACTGTACGTTGAGGTGACATCACTGTGTGATTGTTTTGGCGTCATTATGCTCGTCTTAAGGTTGCTTTGGGAATGGATTGGTTCGGTTGACGTATTTCTGAGCGTTGATTATGTGGAGAACGCGTTGTTGGTCGAATTCCAAACGAGTCTGACATTTGATATTGCTAACCGAAAAAAGATGGACCACGGCCGTATATGTATGGTTTTAATGACACTGGTGAGCTAGATTTGTTTTTTCCATTTCAATGGCTTCTTTCAGCGATTTCATTTTCCAATCGTGTTACTAAATTATCTTCCTTTTCCCAACAGGTTTGATATTGATAGTCTTAGCACTGCTGTATCTCGTAAAATCCTTCAAAAACGTCCATTGCGGCAAGAAAAAGCGGAACATTAACTATATGGAGGTGACCAGCCCAACTGTAAGCCTGGTCCAGCACGAGGTGTCACAACCTGCAGAGCAAGACATCTCACACCCCTCATCGCCAACAAAAGATCAAGACAGCGATACGTCATACCAGGGAGGGCAATCACCAACGTCGCCTTGAGCGTCCTCTTTATTCAGTGCCTGGCACCAGATATCCAAAATGGCCGTCTTGGTGCCTGATGTGACGGTCGAGAAATAATTTAAAATAAAAATAAAAAATGTTCTAATATACATTTACCTCCTGAACTCGATTACATGTATGATTTTTTTTACATTCAGTACTTGAAAACAGCTTGCCTTTTGCTGAACTCCGAAGTTCCGAACCAGTACAACGATTCGGTGTTTTCAAGTTCCCTGCAGCGTACTCAAAGTAGTTAGTCATATTTTAGAGCGCAATTTTGAAACTATGCAAAAACTCGTTAAAAAGAGCGATAGATCATTAATACGTCGGTTCAAGGTAGTTTTATATGTAATAAGAAATACGGGTCAGGGTTTTGCAAATCTGCATTTAGTACTGGTACCGGTAAGTAAGAAAGAAATATAACTTAATTTAATTTTATAGACAATCATGACTGAACTTATAATGATTGTCAATATGTAGTCAGAATATTTATTTGGTGCCTTATTTTGCGGCTATAACTGCAAGATGTTTTCATGTTATGAACAATACATCAATAGGAAAAGAAATTGCTGTGAAAAAAAGAAATTTTACAGTGAATTCGAAACGAAGAAGATTCCGAAAAATCCGCGGAAACGTTTACCATGCGGATCGACAGCTTACAATTCGATGGTAAATAAAATGATTTCAACTACTGTACTGATATCTATGACATTTTCAAATGAAAGTTCCTAAATGTTATTCATGCACGAGGTGCGGATGCCACGTAACCCAGGTCACGAATACTAATAAGTTTCGTATTCGTACACATAATCTTGATAATCAAGACTCTTGGGCGATATTGTTCTACAAGAGTTGCCGAAGCTGGATAATATATCAGCTAGGAATCTTGATAACTTCTATTGTGATTTTTGACCGGGGTCGCGAGTATTTTGCACTACGGTGTAATAATCTACAAAAAATACATTCATTGTTGTTCAATAATTTGTTACGTTTGCAATAATTATGATATTTAACTAAGTCTTTCAGTACGCTAAAATAAGTGTACTTAATTTATGATGCAACTACTGTACTTACTTGTATCTTTGAGACACACTGTGTCAATTGTGTGTTGCCTGAATGGAATCAAGTGCCAAAAGTTAAATTATAACAAAAGTGATAGTTTAAGAGATTCGAAATTACAGTATTGTATTTAAAGTCTTTGAGTAATATATTTATTAGATACACTAGTTCCCCCGATCTAAGACCAATTTGTCATGTTATTATCACAATACAGACGCAAAGACCAAGCCGTCATATCTATCGTATGGTGTCTATAACATCTTGAATGGCATCGAGTGAACATGTGCATAATGTATCCCTTTCCCATTCCTTAAACATTCAAAAACGGTCTAGATCGGTGAAGCGAGTGTATTCAGAGAAATTCTATGTAATACATCATGTAGGTACTGGTCATTTCTTCGCATTACAAATCGTATCGCATTCTCAACTATTTATTTTTTAGAGACTAGTTGTCTGCTTTAGGGCATCCTTTAAACCCAGTTTGTTTGCTGAAATACTTAGTATATACAATGTGTTTAGATTAAGTTTAATTGAAGCCCTAATATCGAAAAATCCACATCTCGGATAAAAATGACGTGGAATGAATTGATTCATGTATAATGCTCATGAGGGAGCTTTCGCAAAGCCCTCGAACTGCCAACCCAAACGCCTATCCCATTGTTCGAGATCCTCTTTACGATGTCGAACAATGGACAGGTGTTCACGTTGGTGTTTAGGGGGATTTGCGAAAACCCACAAAATAGTATACAATGCGCGTGCATTTCTAGTACTGAACGTATGTTGTGTAAACGTAGGGCATTTAATTTTGGATTAGGCTGGGCATATGTGCAATAACCTTGAGGATAACGTTCATATAAGAGGTCGATCTGGCCCTTTACCATCAGGATGGGCTGCCGTACAGTTGCACTACTGCAGAAGCTCCCTGCCGGTGTGGCGGCATTTTAATTATGCAATCCTGTGATTTGTGTTAATACTCCCTGGAGGACTTTGAAACAGCGGAGGCGCGGGTCAGAATTTACAGATTTTGTGTTTGTTCACGAATGTTCGGCGCAAGTGAGTCTTTATGCTCGCGTGAAGCCGAATACAAAATCTTGAGATTTTATTCCATCTTGTGCCGACCGGAGCGCTGTTTATTTCAAGTGCATGTTCTCGCTATAAAGTATTGCGGTCGAGGAAAATTTAGAACGAATAGCAGCAAAAATATAAAAGCGAGCCTTGTATACTTTAAAGCAAAAAAACGAGAAAATGGCACTGACTTTGGTTGATCACATAGTACTTTAAATGCAGCCATATAATAAAATGTTATTACACATGCACAATGTACCTCATCTGAAACTTTAAAGTACATGTACCTTAAGAAAACAGACAAAGCTTGACCTGGAACGAGCCATTTCAAACAAAGTTAACTCTTCCCAATCATTTTGTTCCTTTTTCCTTGCAGTGCCATTTTTCGTGAATTGGACTTAAGGCCACTTTGATACTCGTACTTCAAAGCTTCGATTTTCCTTCAAGACGTTAATTTTATAATTTTGTTGATAGTGATAATTTTATGTATATATTGTACATAGTGTTGATCGGGTTATGGGTAATAAATAAGATGGTAATGGATTCCTGTATTTATTTAGTTCTTGTCACTAAGTATATAGTGAGTAAACCACAAAAAGGAGTTTACTACTAAAAATGAAATTGTGGAAAAATAATAGGAATAACAATTTTGATAGAATATGGATGAAATGCAGAGCCAGGTTGTTCAAAGTACATAAGTCACAAAAGTCACGTTATCCTTAACGGTTACATAATGCGCGATAAGTATCCATATTTCGATTCCGTTAAAAAGCCGCTAACGTAGTTTTGAACAACCCAGCCCAGGAGAGAGAATTTGCTTTCAGCATTGCATTCATTTTACGTCAATTTTGGGGAATTGAAAATCCTTTATTTGGAAATTGAATACAAGCATAATCCCGATCATCTAGGAGATGGTTTGTAATTTGTCCAAAATAACTTGGATTGTGTAGGGCATTTTTTGAGCAATCCGATATAACTGGTAAAATGACAGTAATAATTGCGCTTTCAGGTAGAGACGAGCCGGGTGGAAATAAATGGATGCGAATTGATATATCAAAATCGATATTCCTCCATTATTGAAAAGCAATCGAAGAGCTTTTTGAAACCTGTTGAAAAGATATAAAGATCAATAAAAGATAAATCAATTTACCAAATGCGCAGCATTATTTAGCTCAATCATACAGAAGCTACGCACATGGACAATAGAACATGACCTTCGTGAGAACAAAAGCGAACATATCGTTTGTTAAAACGTATAAATGCAATACTGGATTTACAGCGTGTCCGACTTTTCCGCAATTTTGCATAGACTTCACAGCACAAGCAATTCTTGCATTCTGTGGGTGTAATGCGGCGTTAAATAACAACGCACTGCCACATACGTTGTCCCAATCGCATGCAGGGTCAGTATCAACCTTCCTTAACAGGCCAACTCGAAAAAGATGACCTAGTTCCGTAAACGCAGCAATACTACCACTTGTGATCTATTTTGTATCATATTCTCAACTGGAAACATGACGGTGCTAAAGTGATGGCGTTCGTTCTGGTCATAGCTGTCCTTACATACCTCACCCGACTTTGTAAATGTGGAGGTGTCCTTCATCCGTACTTTATCCCGTGCATAGCGATCCTCATTCGAATTGGACAGCCTTGACACATGTATTTATCATTTGGAAGAATCTTGGGCAAGTACGTTGCCTCCGGATCGGCGATTGGAATGGAGGCGGGAATGTGATTGTTATATTTACTTTTTTGACCTAATTTTTCACTACTAAGCCAGTCTACATCTTGCCCGTAATGAAAATCAGAGATCAACATGTATATCACGTATGTTAGAACACGATAACCGCTTTCAAAGCGATTTGCTAGAGACATGACGCGCTCTTAAAAAAATGACAATACCATGCATTTCATAATGTACTTTGATCAGTTAGATGTAATTAGACAACATTGAGTTATAATTGAAACACTGAAAATACGATAGAGACACAAGCTGGTGCTTACCGATATCAGCTGTACACTATGCATGCCTCTCCGTAATTTCTGCATGTATTCGAGTCTGTTTTCTCACTAAAGTCACTTCCTCACAATATTTGGTGTATATGTAATGACATCTAGTGTACGTGCATTGTAACAAAGATTCAAGTAGAACTCTATTGGTCCAAGCAAAGCTGCACTTTGTGGACACGAGCCGGATTGATCCACCCTTCCTAACCAATCATTACTTAACTCGAAAAAGAAATTTCGTTGATCTATTTCTAACAATGGCTATGCGTGGGTTACGGTAGTGCTTTAAGATGATGCAGCGTTGATACGTAATAAAGTCTTTATCCAATCGTTTTATTCATAAGCCGGTACTTCACTGATGTCATTACCATTCCCCCCTCGTGTCTCATAACTTTAATCATCTGGCACACTACGTGGTACGATTGATCAGTCCCTGGTTTTAACTTCTGCGATGAAGTTCTCTGTTCAAAGGTTTTAACTTCCACGATCGAAGAAAATGCCATAAAGCAAGGTAAAGTTCAATTCAAAGCGATGGCTTTTCGGAGACAGCCGCTATTTTTTGCACGTTTTATGATTCTGCGACTGTTTCGTTTGCAAGTTTTTTGTATAAATACATGTGTTAATTTTGACGTCTCGGCGCTAGAGGGCGTGACAAGTTTCAACATGACGTGTGGTAGAGGCCGGTCTCATCTTGATTGCACGGCAACTTGTACTACCAAAAACCTCCGAGAGGTGAGCTGCACCAAGATCCTGGAGGCCAGTAAAGAGAGGACGGTGAGTAGAGATGGGAAACAGGTTGGACTGTATCCGAGATTAGCGGTTTTTTTTGTCAACACCATAGACCGTAATACATGTAGTCAAGTGTCAACAATACATACTGATGGAGAAATAAAGCGCGATGCCATCATAACGATGCAAGGTAAGGTCCGTGGTAGTATGTAGGCAGGTTTCGCAACCCTACGAACAACGAAGATACGTCGTGTCATCAAGTCCTCTGCAGATTCGTTTTCGCGACACTGGTAGTGCACCTTTTATATTTAGTCATTCGAGGAATCGGTGCCAGTGACAAAATACATTTACATGCTCCGTATTTCGTCGTTCGTAGCTCTTTGTAGAGGTTATGAAATTTGCTTAATATAGCAGCTTTATTGTTCAAATTCTTTTTTTTCAGGTAACCATTACAGGTTATTCCAATTTTAAAACATATCACCGCCCAGAATATAAAACAGACCGCCTACAGGCTCAAGCCCAACTTACCTACAACAAAAATCGTCGAATGTTCATCGGTTTTCATGGTTCACGAATTGCGCAGATCTTTGTTATGGGATCTGGGCAAAGGCTTGATATAATTGCTGATTTTATGAGTCACGTCCCAAAACCATACTTGGAAAGGATGATGGGTTTCTATGGGAATGGTATTATCGTCTATGCAGCACCAGCATGGCGACAAACCAAACAGCCCCATCAAATTCTGATAGGGTTTCGCTATTTTTGCGGGAAGTATGTTATCAGGACAAAACCCCATCCGGAGTTGTATGCTAAAGATGGGTCATCTCCCCGTTGTGAGTTTAGCGTTAACCAAGAAAAGCTTGTGTCATATTGCAAAGCCCGCAACTCGAGTGTCCGTGTCACTATTTCTAGCATAGTAATTTCTAAAAAACAGTTCATACCTACACTAATCAAGTCCGAAATTGTACAAAACCATACAAAAAAACCACATATCTTATGGATTTCTGACACAGATTTCATTGTGTGGTTCGGAAATATATTGGAAATATTAGTTTTCAGAAAAATTAACGAATACGCATATTTTAGGCTAATGATGTCATTCCCGGAACAATTCAAATTCACCGATGTTCTTTTCGATGACCCGACAGGTTCCATCCTACTTGTGACGGCGAACCAACGAATGGCTTGGGTCGAGTCGGAGTATGTTAGTTCCGACACCACAAAGATGGAAAACATCATTCGGGTTCGTGGACACGTTTTCAATACACAATTACTTTCCGGTTGTGCGATTGGCAGTTGTTTTCTTGACGGAGAAGGAAATCTTCTCCATGTGATATTTTACTTCCCAAAGATGGCAAAGGAGGTACTCAGAGTGGATGTGTACAAACCCCAACATTCATACCGCCGGCGGTAATCTTACGCATCGGAATTGAATCGTCGACGACACGAGGCAGATTTTGCAAGCCTTATGCTTCATCGTTTCTAGAGGTTGCGTAATCTGCATAATGACCGTGACATGAACATTTTAAGGCTACAATTCGATAGGCCTCTGAATAGTACAAAAAAATGATGGGAAATGCTCATGTGTTCAGCCAATCTTCCGCTCGTAAGCCGGTGTCGAATTTCGAAATGTCCGCGGATAGTATGTCCTGTGTACAACGGATTCTATATGCCAGTGCGCTTTTTATCTCTGAATTGTTGAGGTTCATCATGGTCTCTCTTGAACCATATACCACAATCCACCGGTCAGACTACAATCGGATCGGACATTTTCCATGCGTGGGACATTTTTGACTGCTACACCCGTTTTGAATAGAGAAGATATGCACTCCAATTCTTAGAAAAGGGTTGTTCATCCAACTCGATCATGCATCCCGTAGAGGTTTTTAGGTGAAATAAAAAAACCTAAAGGTCAAACCTTTGTCACACGTGGGTAACCTGTCCTGGAAATGTTGGTTGCGGCATGATCCCGGTCTCGCGACAGTCCAGTTATGACAATACGACTGTCTCAAGGTTAGGATGCTTGGAGAACTTGGCCTGCAGTAAAGTCATCATTTTGGGAGTGGTCGTTGTCAGAGTGAATCTTTAATAGGATCAAAACAGTGGGACGGAAAGTAATTGAGATCCATTTTAGGTAGGTTTTATGAAATAATACACGTATATATAACCTTCATAAGGATGGACATTTTCCTAGCCGATTGGAACAGACAACCTTAAATAACAACGAAGACGATAAATTTACTTTTCTTTTCAGTGATGTAATATCAAGTGCCCACTGGCTACAGTGAAAACGGAGCAACATTGGGAGCACAACATTTATCTTTTTCTTTCAGAATTACATTTAAAATGCAATTATTATTGTTTCTTTACATAACTTTATACACGCACACATAAGCAACCCTTTCTTTCCAGTACCTATGCTGGGTCTTTTCAACACAATCTATGATTTTTTCTTCTTGTAATTTCTCGATGAGAGGACCAAGAGCCTTATAGAAAGGATGGTTGTACCATTGTACGCCGATCATATTTATAAAGAAGCCGCCTGAAAAAACACAGAAGAATATATATTTGTTTTGTCAGTGCGTGTATTCATGGGCTCAGAGCTGGTCAGATATGCATGTCTGGTATACATGTTCGACTATACCAGCATCTATCTCCGAGCGTGCTCACAATAACAGGAGAATCGGATTTGAGAGGTCCTCCTCAGTGCCACTTCACTCTGAATTGAAAGATTATGCAACTGTGGGTAACACAACGCAGCATACCTCTTGATTATCATTATCGAAATCATAATTTCAATTCTTGCTACACAACATGGTTGGTTAAAAGATGCGGGCCCTTTAAGAGCCTCAACCAATGATTCCTATGGTAGACGGTAATAAAGGCACTGGAAAAAAGGCACTGGAAAAAAAGGTACGGAAAAAGGCACTAGGTAAAAAAGGCACTAGGTAAAAAGGCACTGGAAAAAAAAGGCACTAGGTAAAAAAGGCACTAGGAAAAAAAGGCTCTAGGAAAAAAGGCACTAGGTAAAAAAGGCACTAGGAAAAGGGCACTGGGTAAAAAATGCACTAGGTAAAAAAGGTACTGGAAAAAAGGCACCAGGAAATCACTATACTAGGTAAAAAAGGCACTGGAAAAAAAGGCACCAGGAAATCTCTAGGTGAAAAATTCATTTGGGGTGCCCCCCCCGTGCATTTCTATATGTGTAATGTGCTAAGTATAATGTGCTTCCAAGTCTTTCTCACTGATAAACTATTGTATCTTGTAGAAATAGGTTATTGGTGAGGGAACCCTGAATCTAATTTGATTAAACTACTGGACCAAATCGGATGATCTTTGTATCATTTTTTATAAGGATTCCCTGCCTATCCAAGCTAGACGCAATGGTCCCGGAACCGCCGACAGGCGGCACCACCTCACGACGAAGGCTTTTGCGGACCGCTTCAAATGGTTTCATAAGTCATATTCCTGGTTGTGGATTTCGACCTCCAGTTATCTATGATAGAACCAGCTCCAATCGGTTTAGCCGCATGGAATAGTTAGCAAAATAATTTTCAAGGTAGTTTACGGTGAAAAGGAGCGCGGACGAAATTTGACTTAGAAGAAAAAAAGGATTTTATCGGTGAATATCAAAACTGATGACGCGTCCGAAATTGTGAACTGATAATTTTTAGCAAGATCCGATGACGACGCAGACATTGCACAATTTTGTGACGTTGCACCACACACGATTTTATGACGTTGTACACCTCGTGTATGCACGTGTATGCTCATGTCATCGTGCGGTAAAATATGACAGCCACGGCTGCCGGTACTTTCGGTGTTTGCGCCTTGTAACTGGTAAGTTTGTGGAAAGAGCCATGTTTCAAGTGACATAAGCCATTAGGAATGCGTGTGTATTCTTTGGGCGGCTTGTAGTAATTAATGACACCGAGCTTGAAGTCAAGTAAGTAGTACTAGTGTGGGCCTAGGCCCGACCGGCATCCACTCTGCTCATTTCATGATTTGGTCAACGATTTGAAGCAGCCGTATCATACCCAAAAACATTCACAAGTGCAATGTTTCATGCCAGAAAGTTCCACAACATGACATGCACCAAACTTCTTGCAATTATGACGTCAGTGCATACAGCACATTCCAGTGCCCAAATGCAGCAGGGACAAAATCACATCAATGCATCCTTCTTCTCGTCAACCACAACTGTCCGATATTCCACGACATTTCTATCTGAATGTGAGTACAAACAGAACCAATCAACTTGTATCCGCTTCATCCATTTAACATCTGCAGCACAATGTGAGAGGACGCATTGCCTTCATAAGCAATGCATCCTCTCACCTCTCACCTCCAAACCTCAAACTGTCCAAATAAAACTTTCCCTTTTTACAAACTCTACAACAAAACTGAATGTCAGTATAAACAGCTCCTAATCAACTCATATAACCTTAAATCACTTTACATGTGCAGTATCGTGTGAGAGCTTCCACATCATAAAAGCCCTATATGATCACCACAGGAGAAAAACCATCCACCATTGCCACCCCAAACCCACAAATACAACCCTACAAGTCGAGAACACCCTCCATATGGCCAAACTCACTGCTCCTTACTAAATAAGCTCAAATAACCAAACCCAGCTTGTTCCGAAAACTCTGGTTTTTTCTGGTCGGAGGGTACTGAAAATAGGCTGTTCCGTTTTTTTGGACCACCAAGTATTCTGTTGATGTTGAAAAATTACACATAGAAATTTTTATTTTTATTTTTATCTATGTAGTAGAGATTTCTCAGAGATTTCCCATACATTTTTTCTGGTGCCATTTTTCCATTGCCTTTTTTTCTGGTGCCTTATTTCCAGTGCCTTTTTTACCTAGTGCCTTTTTTCCTAGTGCCTTTTTTACCTAGTGCCTTTTTTCCGTTCCTTTTTTTCCAGTGCCTTTATTACCTACATTCGATTCCTATATGTACAAATTACCTGGTTTGACAAGCTTGACAAGATCCAGGAAACCGTTTGTCGGGATCATATCAGGAGCGAATCCACCGCAACAGCATACCAGGTCATAGGTTCCTGTGAGGAAAACACTGAGCAGGTGACGCATGTGGCCAGAGACCTCTATTAAAACCTGTGTACATTACGTGTACATTGTTGTGCATAAGTTTTGGTAAAGAAAGTACACATTGGACCAATCAATCTGCACAAAATTTTATATGTGTCAAGAAGAACCCTTTGCCAATAGCATAATAAAGTTTAAAAACATTCCAATACCGATTGCCTGAGAAAAAGAGATTTCCGTACACCATATCCATCAAAACGTCACTGGCGCATTGATATGGCCCTGTCAAAGTACAAGTTCTAAACTGACCAGTGAGACCACATTTTCTTAAATATATTATCAAAAAGCATATTTCTGTGATGGCCTGACTCTGTAGATTAAGAATCAACCACAGATTGAGAATTAATTCCACTTTGGTCCATCCCAGCCATGTATTTACCACAACTTGACATTTTGATAAGCTCTACTTCCGGTCGTGGATGAATACATGACTCTGCCCATGTTAAAACAGTTTTACATTCTTGCGTAGGAGTGGGAGAGCTTTTGGGAAACACTGTTTATTCAGTGTGTTCGGAATTAATTAGGCGAAATCAGCTTTTCCAGGTTACACCTCATGCAGTGTCACCTTTTGCTTGCGCTACCGGTCATTTTCTAACCCATTTCTCGTCAGCTTTTCCAGGTTACACCTCATGCAGTGTCAGCTTTTGTTTGCACTAGCGGTCATTTTTTAACCCATTTCTCGTCCTTTTCCAGGTTACACCTCATGCAGTGTCACCTTTTTTTTGCGCTACCGGTCATTTTCTTACCCATTTCTCGTCAGCTTTTCCAGGTTACACCTCATGCAGTGTCAGCTTTTGTTTGCGCTACTGGTCATTTTTAACCCATTCTCGTCAGCTTTTCCAGGTTACACCTCATGCAGTGTCAGCTTTTGTTTGCACTTCCGGTCATTTTTTAATCCATTTCTTGTTAGTCAAAACAAGCAAATTGCGACTAGTGACATTGAACATTGAAATGTGTCTCCAACGTCTTACATCAAATAAAAAATGTAAATAAAAATTGCCAGGCTCCCTCCCCACCCAGCCTTCAAGAAAATATTCGGACGCGGATCAATTTAAAAAATTTTTACCTGGCCTAAACTTCACTTACCATTTGCCCTCGACGCGAAAGTTTCATCCCCCACAAACACACAGTAGGTTTGTTTGTAAAGATTTTTCTTTTCAGCAAGATCTAACATTGCTCGATTTGCGTCTAAGCCATCAATATTGGAGTAACCTTTCTCTATCAGCTGCAACAAGACGAATAGTTCATATTAATAGAACTTACATCAAAACGGATATTGTAGAAAAAGCATACACGTATATATGATCATATTCTTTAGAACATAAAAAATCGCGGTCTCAATATCAATCCAGTGGATACAGGCCGTCCGCTTGAACTACTGATGTAACTGTTGCATCGTCAAATTCTTAGTAGGTCTTGTTCCGCTTCTTAGCACTCTTTAAAGAGTGCTTCATCATGACACGTTGACAACAAATGGTGGAGTGGTTGCAGGGCGTCGCCAGTGAAATAGTAGTCAACATACCTTCTTATGGCAAGCCAAAGCGGAATATATTCAAGACTTTAGAATAACCATTCAAGAAGTTAAATATAAGTTCAAGAAGGAAATATATGTTCAAGACTAAAATATGTTCAACCTTGAATCAAATGTTTTCAACCTTAAATAAAATATGTTCAACCTTGAACAAAATATGTTCAACCTTGAATAAAATATGTCCAACCTTGAACAAAATATATTCAACCTTGAACAAAATATATTCAAGACTCACGTGACCATATTCAAGACTCACGTGACCATATTCAAGACGCACGTGACCACAAAATTGATGACGTAGAGCGTAGAATCTGTGGTACTTCTGATGCGTTCTGTTTCACGACGTGATTGATTGCCTGTATAGCCTTAACACTCAAACATGTCAAAAGACAACGAGAATCCGATACAGTGGTATGAAAGGTGAGAGGCATTGCGCATTTTGAACCTATAATTTGCCTGATATGTCTGTGAAACATGTATCGACTCTGACATTCACTCGGCATCCATGTCATGATGTGTAGGATTACAGTACATGTCAGGTGTAGGCGGCTAGGTACGTGTACAACCATGTGTCAAAACCTTCGTGCGAACAATTCGAGCTCCGAAACGCAACACAAGTACCATGGGTTCGGGAAAGTCTGGACGCGGGTTCGGGAAAGTCCGTAAAGCATCAAAACATGAGCAACTACGTCATCAATTTTGTGGTCACGTGCGTCTTGAATATGGTCACGTGAGTCTTGAATATATTTTGTTCAAGGTTGAATATATTTTGTTCAAGGTTGGACATATTTTATTCAAGGTTGAACATATTTTATTCAAGGTTGAACATATTTTATTCAAGGTTGAAAACATTTGATTCAAGGTTGAACATATTTTAGTCTTGAACATATATTTCCTTCTTGAACTTATATTTAACTTCTTGAATGGTAATTCTAAAGTCTTGAATAAATTCCGCTTTGGCTTGCCATACCTTCTCGGCCGCGGCTCCTGTGCCACATGCCGCGTCCAGGATTCTCGCGCTATGGTTGTCTTCGAGGCATCTCACCACTGCTTCGGCTGCCAACGTGGGCCCGACATAGTTGATGGCGTTGCCTTCATGGTGTGTCTTGGAGCAGAAAATGACAATAAAATTCCTTGTTATGCAATTAAATTTGGCAATTGCAAATGGTACATAATCACGGAGAACATAGCATGAATTGATGACACGTAGTCAATTTCACGCGTAGAACTTATCAGATGACACTTTTTTACCAGATGATATTTTGAATATTTGTTTTTTTCGGAGTTCTACAATTGCAACAAGGGTTGAAAGAGTGAAAAACAGCGAGAGGAGACAAAATTTAGTACAAATAATGATTGTTACCTTCTCATACAGATCGGCTTTTTCTGTATGAAATGTATTCCACAAATTAGGTGTAGGTGCAACCATTGCCATATTGTAAGCCTTTACATAGGCCTCTGCTGCTGTCACTGCTTCTTCAGTTGACATCCTCCAGGTTGTCGAGGCAGGTGGAAATTCCAGCCCACGTAAATTTTACGTTTTGGAAATTTCAGAAGTACTGCTGCAAGACGAGGTCAGAATAGAAAGTTTGGACAAAGACGAACTGAAACCCAAACAAAACAACAGTGCGCACACTCGAAACACCAAGATAAACTCCAGACTGGCCGATCTAAGACCCGCGGCCTGTTCAATGCATATCATACTGGAGGCAGTCATGCCTCACATTAATGAACCGGTTTTAGATCAGTTAGTCTAGACTGTTGACTTCTGTCGAAACTTTGTATCATGAATCCAAACGTGATACTTTGTCCAGGTGAAAACGTACAAAACGATCGTTGTCTGACCCGTATATTTTGTGTGATGGGAGTGCATCAGCGCACACAAAACCTGAACACAATTAGACCATACTCGAAAGTCGGCCAGTTTGAATATGAAACTATTTCGCTAGTGGACTAACTGCTGCCTATGCATCGTCTGTCAAAATAGGCTAATCGGGTATTATGTGAATAACTCCATAAACTCCATAAACTCCTTGATAAACATGAAGATAAATTTATACATGTGTCAGCACCCGTGTATTCATGGTGGACATCATCATTTAGTCCCAACAAATTTCAAATTACATTAATCGTACACGTTCACATTAGTCACTCTAAACCGCTCTATTAAGAGGGAGTTCGATACATTAAAATAGCATATATAATTATTTACATTGCATAGTGACAAAATTAGATTCGGTTCTAACAATAACTAGGTTATACTAAAGACCACAAAAATTGTTACACTGATATTTTATATTAAAGTTCACATATACGCAATCGCTTCGCTGATGAACGTAAAAGGAGGTTCCTGAAAGAAAAGCGGGCCTACTCATACCGTAAGATATGAGATGGCTATTACAGTGTGACACATGCATTCTCTAAATATGTATAATTGATATAAAGTTAAAATCATGTCTACTTTTTTATTAACGATGCGCTTTTTTGCACTTTTGGTACAAGTAATGTTTACAGCAGACAAGTATTTACTGCATGGGGGAAAATCGGTGCATACGCGCCTCTGTTGGAAGTAGTAATACTAACTACGGTTTTGGTGCCTGTGCTTTGCCTTTAAAGGAGTAACAAACCATCGTATCTCAGTGACGAACCCAAGACTCGGAGAAAAAGACGTGTAAAAATACCGCGGAAGATTCCAAGCAAGAATCTATAGCCGACATGACATGAATTTACCTAAAGATTTGGCACACATTAATTTCAATAGGGAGTCGTTCATCCCACACCGAGATTAAAGGCTAATTTACTCCTAAGAAATTCTCAGCTTTGACACAAAATTAACTCGCGTGTCAATTTTCAACTAGATTGCTGAATCCATAAGCTATCTCATGAGGTAGACTTAAACAAACTCATGGCCATGACCTTTCTGTGGTGAGGAGTATGGCAAATCAGAAATATAAGCAGAATATTTATAGAACATTTATTAGTAATTTCAAGAACGGATTAATATAGGAATGCGTTTCTAGTTCAAATTAGTCCTTCGTAATCACATGTAAGTACCTATTTCTGGCAAAAGGTGACATATTTATTACCTAAATGTATGAGTACACGCCGATAATATGGAAATTAACGTGCCAAATGTAATAGATCCTGCGCCTAGCTGCACGCAATCCTGGTGAAGTCCCTCATCGTTGAACATTCGCAAGTATTTAAAGTTTATTTTACCACGAGAGACGTTTTGCGCGAATTTGATACTTTAAAATCTGTCGCTTCGCCGGACCGCTCAGCCAACTTTGGCCCAATAAGTGTAGTAATATGCTGACATACAATATCCAGTAGCGCCAATTGATTGTTTTAAGCTGACAGTCAACGATCTAGTTAATAAGCCCAATGTTGTGAGACTTTTGGCACATCTAGCTGTGTTGCGTTAACACCGTCATGTGCAAGTCAGAGTGATGCCTCCCGCCCAGAAACACGATTTCAGACTTTTGCATGTTCAACGCAACACTCTGCGTCTCTTTTATCCAGAATCCTGAAAGTGCTATCAGTCATCTATTGATCCACCTAAATTTGAAAACAAAGATTTAGCACAACGCGAAGAATTGCCAACATCTTTTTTTCAGATCTTAAAAACCACATCCTGTTGAAATGACGGGTGTCCACACGACACCGAAAAATCCCTTGATTCTGGATCGATCCGGGCACTCCTATGATACGCCGCTTTTCATAATAAACAATGCATCCACACATGCCAACTAAAACCTCTTTCGTACATTACATGTAGTTTGCTTGTCACAAAACTATCCACATCGCATCCAGATCGAGCTCGGGAGCAATTTGTTGCATGGATGGGAAACACGTCCAGATTTGAGTGATTTAATCAACGATTCAATCTGATTAACATTTTTTTGCGCCGTTTTTTCATTTGATGAGGACTAGTTAATGTGGTGCCCGTTGATATGATGTGGCCCTTTTTTCGTGTCATGTTTTGTAAAACTGCACTTATTCCTCAAGGGATGTGGAACGAGCAACCAGATTGTTTTTATCAATTTTAATCCAAAGGTGGCGTGGTGAGTAAGTATACTACTAATCCTCAACTCAAAGGCAATTTTACATGAACGCATGATTGTATTCGCCTACAAATTTCCGTTATCAGCCAAAAGGTCCCGGAGAAAGGCACGTACAACTTGCTTGAGAAATGAGAGCTGCCGAATATACGTTGAGGTCTGATTCGAGTGCAGCAGTTTACCGTTGCGGTATGCGGCTTTCACAGGCTTTGTAATATACCATTGCTGAGCCAATAGCTTTCATCAATATCAATCCAACGTCTGTGAAAGGTGCACGGGCCAGTCCCTCTTTTTCCCACCGCCAGCGGAAACTAAGCTTTATAAACGCAAAAAGCAAGCTACCATAATACATGTATCACGTGATATCACGTGATTATAACAAAACCCGAACCTGGAAGGTCATGTTATTAATTGCATAATTAGGACATATATCTGCAAGAACGTCTTCACGTAGCGGACAGCAAGCCTTTTTTCATGTAATAGATTATCAGCTGGAAAGCATCTCTCCACGCTTTTTCAACGTCCGTGGTCCAGACATCCGCGATCGCTGGTTTCAAGGCAAAGATGAATGCTTCACCCATGTACTGGAAAGAAAAAATGAGAAGACTGTTGTAAAATCTATCCATCATTACTAACCATCCTACCAGTAACAATATTCTATAACTGAAAAAAACTCACAATTACGATAGCAATCATGTTGGTCAGGTGCAGCGCGGGTGTCACAACATGCTACGGGGCATTTAAACTAGACCATTCAGGCAGCTAGCAAACGGATGTGTACACAAGTAGGACTGATACCACAACAGCGGGAAGACTTGGCAGTCTCAACGATGGCTTATATTGTCGTATTTTGTCATGGCAATGTCAGCATCATTGGACGTGCTAATTCTCACCCCTATCGCCAGCAGCTATTGGGGAAAACAGTTGGCATAACACCTCCTTAAGGATGTAAGGCAACATGGGATAAATTAACTAACTACCCCGGTAGGCCATTTAGTAGTAATCTGGGAAAGCAGCACATTACGCGACTTCGTTGATTGCCAATTTGTATCTCTTGTGGGCGATTCAAAACTATCTTCAGTACCACCATTAACTATATTTGAGCATGTTATGCTATAGGCCTTGTCCGGGGATAGTGAGATTCTTGATGGGATTACCCCAACATCGAGTAAACATTAACTAAATATAGATCTTGATGGAATTACCCTAACATTCATTAATCATTAACTTATAAAGATCTTGATAAGCTTTCCCAGGTTGTACATCTGTTGAACATTAACTGATAAAGTTGTTGATGGGATTACCCCAACATTCGTTGAACATTAACTTATAGAGGTCCCCTAACATTAATAACACGTCTTTAGGGGATTACCCCCAACATTAATTACAAATTATAATGTGTTTAAACACTTATTAGGCCTGGTTCTGTAGTACAACAAAAAAATACAGCTTCGAAGAAGAAGAAGAAGAAGAAGAAGGTAAGCATACCAATACCTCCAATTCGGTATCAGTTCCGTGAACAGACTCCTACCGATCGGGGCAGTGAGGTTATTGATGGGGCTATCTCAACGTTAATTAAGAAAGAGGATAAGGTGTGGCATGAGATGTGATCCAGTTCTGAGAGAGACGAAACTGATTGCTGTTTGATATCCCCTGTCCTTGTCAAAGGATTCGTATTCAACTGGTTTCCACAATGTCCTCAAGGGAGGGCGAGGACACAAGAAGTCATGATAGCGTCACCACCTCTTAATCTTGTCTTCAAATGGATGCCGGAAATTAATATCAACGATAAGCAAGGGAGAACGTGATCTAAAAGTGTATAACACCGTAGAACGCTGATAGTTTGTCCTGATATTTGTATAGCGTCCTGACACGAGAGCATATAGATATAAAGTTATCTGAAATGCTTTTGGGCTGACTGGATATAACTGAATACAAAATCAGCCAATGACAGCTAATTAAGAGGACATTCAGGTAAAGCTTGGAAATACCTAAGGCTATCCTGGTTTGAAGTAAACATGTCAAATGTTACTCAGTTCATCAATAAAAGTGATAACTGACAAAACTCCGCAAAGTTTGTCATGGTTTTATCATGTCATGACTTCAGAACTTTAACTCGTCAGTTGACTTTACGTTAGCTTTGATAAGTTTTGACATCGTAAATTTTTCTATAAGTTTTTATCAGGCAGGCTTACTGGGGTGAGATGGGGATTTGCGGTGTCGGGGCCTTTTGTGTCGAGATGGAGTTACGGCCTACAACGGGCGGTTTAGAGAAGATATTTTAAGGTAATGTTTTTACACTCGTTTAGGTAGGAGGTAAACACGTCAGTAATCCTTGTTCATCAAACAATCGCTTGATTTGCTCTGACGTAGCTTTCCCTCAAAATCAGTCCACAGATAGGCAAAAAAGATTGTGTTATCATAAGGATTAAAATCAAATTCATCAAGTTCAACTTTGATACAGTTAAAACACGACTGATATACCATGCCTCAGAATAGGCATTCTGATCAGCTTCGAATTTGGTTGGTGGCAACGTGGGAGTTTTAGAGATAGAAAATTTATAACCTGGACAGCTAATGTGTCAGAACTTTCAAGGGGCGAATCTTCTCAGTGCCGGGATTACTTTGAATATTAAATAACGACTTGAACACCTTTGATTCCATCTTTGCCAATGGGCAGACTGTCCAGAATATCATATACAAATTTCATATTCAGAACCACACGCGTAAATTAACGCGACGCGGTTAAACATTGTCAAATTAACTGCTTAATGGCCTAAAATCTTAATCATAGTCAATGGCGGTCTTATCTCACACGGATCCACCAGTTACAAAAAAGAGCCAATCGATCGCCAACGGCATCAATTTCCTGTTATCGGTTTTCGAACTAGCAACCCCACCCAGACTCGTTGCTATGAATATTTCAACTAATGGCCTCGTAAAAAGGAATTGGTTTGGCGTTGATAGACAGGTACGGTGTTGGCATGTGATCAAAGGGAGGCCATGGCCAAGGACACCAAGGCAAATCTCCTTGGGCCCTCGCATTCATGTCCGATCTGAGTTGTCGCACTCTTTCACTTGACTGGCTTGCATTTCTGCTCATATGCCGTTCTCAAGTCTTTAATCCGCGTATATTTTGAGGAGATGGATGGATGTACCTGCTTTTTTAACCTCGACATTATATCAGGGGTTGCATAAATGAAAGGAGTTTGTTGTTATTACCGACAGAACTACAAGAAGCTATTAGGAGATGGTGACGGTCGGTAAGCTCACACCAGTTATACGGGGCTCCTTCACGGCCATCATGTTGGTCCCGACGTGCACAGGTACACGTCGGTACCATGTTTACCATAGCAACAGTATCAACGTATGCAATGCCGTATGACCCCAAGACCAGCTGAGTGATTCCCATACAATGAGAGGAGGGGGGGGGGGGGTTCGTGTAAAAATGACTTGGTGCTGCAACTTTACTTGAGTGACAAGCGCAAAATTTCTCTGTACATTTTTACCCCCTCGTCTATCAAGACGTTTGGTATTCGATCGAGCTGTAGAATAAGGGTTAAAATTCCGGAATATAACTAATAATCCCAAGATACTTTCGAAGCAATTAAGACTAAATCTAAACAAAGCCCTGTCACAGTGAAAACGAGTCACGGACGCATGTAAATAATTTATATCGATTGCGTGACCTTTACGAAACAACACAGCTGCTATAGAAATTCTATCCAATTAATTTGCCTTGTTTCGAAGAACATACCTACAGAGGTTAAGGACAGGAAATCAGTCAGTGAGTCACGGTGAGTTATCAAGTGGACAAGAGGCAGGGTACATGGGATTCAATGGAATTGTGGATAATACCCCTGATCGCCACTATTCGCCGCCACTTGTCTAGCACCACTATGTAATGTACATCATACTGTTACCGTTTGCATGTAAATTACTTTTGCCTGTGTTGTCAAGGTTTTGAAAATGGCGATGCATATTTCAGCAGCTTGGACAGGTTCATGTATACCATGTTTTTGTGTGGCTGCATATAACTTAAGGATCCTGTTAGAGATCAGTCACGGGCCAGCTGGAAGCCATTTTGGTTAAGAAACCAACATACCACGCATACTTCTTCGCCGAGTAAAATAAATGATGTGCCTCATATACGACTTTTATAGGAAGATAATGAACATGAAAAAAGCACTACTACCCGGCAAAATTAGCACACATTCCGAAGGCTATGGATACTGAGGCAAATAGTAGAAAGAAAGGTGGATATTTGTGAATGAACTGTTGTTTTATTTGATGAAATGATGGCATTATGGAAGCTTATTTGCCTAAGAAGTGAGCCAGTTCGGGGGATTTTAGGTAGCAGCATATAAATCAGCATATTTGGCGCACCCTCGCCCTGATTTCATGAGACTGGTTTTGAAGGTAAATTTGAAAAAAGAGTGTTAAATGTCCTTATTTGATAAATTCCCAACAGCCAAAATGTCTACCATTGTCCAACCGTTCCTTCACAACACCACCAAACAGTAAAGGAACAATACTTACATCTATTCCCATACTTACTTCCAAAAAGTCTGTGTGTGCATTGTACGCCTTGTGTTTTTTTCCAAGTTCCAATAGGACGGCTGCAATTTTCTCTTCATCGTTGATCCGCGAGACCACCTTGTCCACGGTGCCTAAAACCCGAAGGCTATGGGAACGAAGCTGAGGGTTGTCTCGTAACTCCTTGTGAGGAATACCTTTGAAACTGAGGAAGATATCCTGCGCTTCTGGATGCGTTTCGAATAGCCTGAAGAGAGAGAAGGGATGAATCTTTGATAGTAAACTCAAGTATGTGGCGGGAAGGGTGTGGTGTCTGACGACCTGGAGAATGTGTGAACGAAGCTAGATGTTGCCCTGTATCCCCGTGTGAGAAATACCTTTGAAATTGAAGAAGACGTCTCGCTCTCTCTGGAATTGTTTTGAGTCGTCAGAAGAGAAAGAAGAGGAGAACGTGTATGGACAAGTTTGAATGTGAGAGGAGGCTGCTCCACCTTCAGTCTATTGAATTGTTTTGAGTCGTCAGAAGAGAAAGAAGAGGGGAACGTGTATGGACAGGTTTGAATGTAGGAGGAGGCTGCTCCACCTTCAGTCTATTGAATTGTTTTGAGTCGTCAGAAGAGAAAGAAGAGGGGAACGTGTATGAACAGGTTTGAATGTGAGAGGAGGCTGCTCCACCTTCAGTCTATTGAATTGTTTTGAGTCGTCAGAAGAGAAAGCATCTGCTCCTTGTCCAGTTCACGGGCCTGACCTAGTAAATACGGTCGGGTACTTACAGTAAACAACAATTCCCTACTGGATGATATTCCAGAAGCACACACAAGTATATAAATACTGTAAAGCAGCCTAAAAATGCAAGCTAACCTCCATTGTGTCACAGCAGCCATCTTCATGATGACATGCCGAGCAAGGCAAAATCCCGTACAACATAAAAATGACCTTACTTTGTCGTGACGCGACTTCAAAGGAATACCTTGTAGGAAGTCTAAGGGTTATAGCTAATGGAATGGACCTGTTATTGGATGGAGTGCCTTTATGTCAGTGGTTATCTGCTTCATGGAGACGAACATCAGTTTACAGCTTGGAATGTCATTGAAGGGGGGGGGGGGGGATTCGAAGATGGAGCGTAGTAGGGTGTCAAATAGAGAGAAAGGTAATGTCATTCGTCGGTCGATTAGTCCGGGCTCCTTCGAAACACTTTAACAAGGCTTTGACCATTGCATTATCTTTTGTGACCTGATCTAAAGAAAGGTTCAATATCCTTGAGCTACAGATTTCTAGCCAGCCATTGCACCGCCAGTTCGCTATCAATTCCCTTTGCTACAGATGATTTCCAGACAGCCAGACATTAGCAGAAAATAAAAAGATGAAGTTGATAAAATCGAAAAAAATAATTCATTTGAAACTTTTAAAAACTTTGACAGAATCTGACAACGATACATGTATATCACCACGAACGAGCAATTTGAAGCTGGATACTCGATCAGTAACACATCTTACCAGCCACTGCAGCTTTTTTTACATGCGGTGCCACCTGCTCAGGAAATGAACAATAACCAGGATTTCCATAAAAACCGGCTCGGGGATTTTCAGTGTAGTATAATGAAATAAGAGAGAATTGGTCATGGCTTTTGCGTAATCTCGACGGTCTTTAAGGCTTACGCCGCTCGTGTGGAAATGAATATCCGCTGTCAGTGACTAGACATTTTGACTAGTCGATTTGGGCACCGGATCAGGGCGAAGTGCTATGAATCCTGATCTTCTAACAGATTGTGGCAAACAACGAATAAACTTTACAACATTAATTAGATTTTTTTTGTGGAAACTGTGACACACAGTAAAAATTATCGATCAAATTTGAGAACTCGAACACCTACATTTGATTTCAACCTCTGCTCGACATTTACATTTTGCGTCACTCTCAACAAATAGTGCACTTTATAAAAGGCTTGAGTTTAGAAAGGTAAATGTTATTACCCCAGGTGAAATATCGGTACTGACACGGAAAATAGACAACAACTCGGTTTTATAGAAGGTAATCTCATTATTAGGATAAAGATCCCTCTGAGAAATTCAGATGTAAATGTATATTAAATCAGATAAAAAGAAGTACTTTCCGAACTATCATTCGCAATGTGATAATTTAATCATCAAAATGTTAAAGGCTGCGTGTGACATTCTCGTTTTTGCTCCTTAATCCCTTTAGGAGGATATTACAGTATGTATGAAAAAGGAGTCTTTCAAGACTCCGATAAAAGTAACTAATAATTTGTTAAGAGTTATACTTAAAATTAATGGCGCTCCCACCTGAACTTTAGCAATCCAGCTTTTTGAGAATCCATGTGTTGGGCACACAACCTACAACAAGTATGCGCATACGTGACCGGATACAAAATAAACTTGCGATCGTGGCCGCCAGTTCCTCAGAAATTCACAGCGCTTAATATAAACTGTTGTGTCACGGACATGGCAAACTTTTACATTGGCAGTTGAGAGCAAGTAAGTCGTGCTCTTGGAAAAAGTGCCCGCCTGGCTTTATCTCTTTTAATGAGGAACTATTGCATATCAGATCCCCTATTGGCAATAACGCCCATACTAAACCCACAGACACTATCGATGAGACAGCTTTAACGTCAAGATAATAAAATCGATTGTTCCAAACAACCAAGTTCCTTCGAATGCGGAGAACTGCATTAGATAAATTGTTTCAGATACGAGTGATATGACAGTTGTACGAGCGGCGCACGAATGTTTTTCATGTTGGTAAACAAAGAGTATTTATCAAATCACCCATTTGACGACGGTTCGATTCCCTAGAGACGGATTATGCGACATCACACGGACCGAAGAATAGCGCTGTTATCTTCAAGATCCTGAACAACGTCACTGATGTCATTTCGTGTTCGAGTTACCAAAATTAGACGGCACGAATAAAGGACGTGTGTGTATTCTTTTGGGATGCCGCGGGATAAGGAAACCATTAACGTAATTCAGCAAAGAAAATGAGATAATTTGTCGGGTGAACCGACATGTACTGCGATGTTCGAACTGAACACGACATCAAAGTCTCTAAAGTATTGGCTCCCGACGCAATTTTAGTCATCTTATAGATAACTCAGTAGGAACGTCATGAAAATGGTTGGAAAGCATTATTTATGATAGAAATAAACACTGCGCAAAAAGACCATGAGTGGGAATCTATAACAGAATCCAACAACAAAATCTCCATACTCGGTTTTATCGTTGTCTTCTAGATTTATAGAGCAACGACCTTGTCAAATGGGGGTGTTACATAGAGATTTATTGCGGAGTTTTTCGGATTTTTCCTACTGGTGAGCAGAGTCCGATAGCTAGAGAACCACTAATAAAATATTTTACATGTGACTGACTGGCATTATTTTCATTATTACATTGTTTCACAAGGAAAAATATTCTTGCAAACGATTATGACTGGAAACCATGCAAATTGCTTGCTATCCGATTATGGGTGACCTTGACCTGACCCATTATCCTTTTTATGCCTTTTCTGTCGTTAAAACCCGCTGTGATGACGTAAGAAATATGCGATAAGGCTAAATATTGTGGCAAATGGTTTTGGCGAGAAAACGTGCAATTTGCAGATCTTTTAACATAGTTAACTACCGATGACCTTACTTGAATTCACTCGCTGGTGATAAACATTGGTGGTATTGCCATTAAAGAAAGTGGTTTGCGTGGAAGTGTCACATAAATTATCTTCCGATTCCAAAGTGAGCCTTAAAGGAGATTTGCATAACCTCCCCAATGTCTCCACGACAAATTTTTATTGGCAAATGAGGAAATGTGAGTCAATCCGTTTGACAGTATCGCTGTGGGATTTTGCGAGTTGCCTGCCATGTGTTATTTATGGATGTTTCTATTTAAATTGTTTGTCATGTCTGCTCCTTCGGAAGATAGGCACAAAGGTCGCGTAAATCCATGGTATACCATGAATAGATAAACCATTGTATATCATACGCAGATGTAGCATACCCTAAAACCTCGCTCCGACACCCGCCCGGCCTTCTCCGTTACACGCCTCAACACATACGGAACAACAACAACAACAACAACCTCCTCCTCCTCCTCCTTGGATACTCTTATACTTACAGGCAGTATAAGACCATAAGAGTCGGAATAATGTGTAGTGGTAGTTAAGTCATAAGGCTTAAACAACTTGCATTCGTACTCAAACCTTGTGGAGGCCACTGCAGATCTTGAAGTCGAGCAGTAACCACATATACACGTCAAAGAAAAGAAGACTCGACAATGCCAACATCTTTTGAATTCCTCTTGATCATTGATAGGGCCACGCATCAATGGTACAGAATTTATAGACACTACGCTAATATTTACATATCGATTGAACATTTAGTGGTTAGTTCGCTGCTTTATAGTTGTCAGTTCCATTATAGTGTAAAAACGGGCTTCATAGATTCTGTTCTCGACGCCTACCATATAAAAATGATCGACTCGCCATGATTTACTTTGAAAACTATAGACCGACTGCTAACGTAATGTGCCTTTTTTCATTAAATTTCCATTACCGAAACACACTAAATATGCTAAATGACTTAACAGCATAGTAAATCAACGAAATGGCTCCTTGGCATGCAAAGACAAATACCATTACGTCAACGATAAGGATGGGGCAAATTAATTTCTAATTCTTAATGAATCATCTGAGGCGTGAACTGTCAAAAGGATAGAAAATGTCCTGACTCTTGGCGTCACTTTGAAAGAAATATGACGAGACCCCTTGAGAAAATGGCCATTGACGGGGAACCGCAAAATCGTCGCGTCATTCGCGAAAAGTTCTGAAAAAAGTAAATGTTCACGATTTTCGGTTCGATTGCGACATTTTTCAGGTTGTCAGTTGTTTCCATCTAGAGAATTATTTTCACCTCTCACTGAATCCAAACCGAGGCAACAAAAGCTTTTGCTTGCGATTCTGCATTCTCTGTGCAACCAGGCAAAATCGCATTCAGTGGAAACATATCCCAAGCAAGCAAGTAACCTTGGAACGCGTGCGGCGTCACTTGTAGCGTAAAACCTACGGTATCCTTAACCTGGTGTCGCAAAATCTAATCGAAAAATCATTAAGCAGCGCTAGTGCAGATTTATAGATGAAATGTCAATTCCAGACACACCCGTCGCAACAGCTACCTTTATAATTTCCACCGACAATAAAGCTATTGTTGCCAGCGTTTTGATTGAGTATCGAAAAATATAAAATATGGACAATTAGGAACGTTAATAAGAACACTTCTTTCAGCAGCTGATTGTATATACCATTAAGTATTTGATTAACCAGAAAAGGTTATCGTCGTCGTTATCGTTAATTAAGCTTTACGATTTTGCATAATCGACTCGACATGATGTATGTACTTGAGACAGGGCATGTGACGTATATAATTTATCCTTGAGACATTTCTATCCTCGAGTCAACACATTTGCCAATTATTCAAGTAAGAAAGTGCGCTAATGATTAAAGGAAAAAAACCGATATTCCTTATTCGCATTATGCAAAAAAGAGCAAAAAATCATGATGAAAAGAAGCCATACTTTTTTTCTAATTATCTTAGCGGGGAAAGGGCTTCTGAAGGGGAAAAATTACTTAGTTATGGGTGTATCAATGACAAACACCCTGATATTACTACACGTCTAGATTTGTTAGTGCGTGTTGAACTTAAAGGTGAGCTTGCGACACTTCCACACTTCGTTTATGTATTTCTATATCTTTAAAAAGAATAATGCGGATTAATACAATTTACTAAAAACCCTTTTTGTCGTAGGTGCGGGTAGGCCTACGTGATATCCGAAGAAAGCACGTCTATCGTGAGCCTTATGACCAACGTTTAGCTCACTGATGCCACTGCCGACGTAAACGTGCATTGACTTAAGAGTGTTGATTCTTCCGAATCGTCGAGCAGATGATTGTCATAAGTCAGTATTAACAAGACGTTCGACACACTGCTAGGCTCGTACTTCGCAACCCTTAAGAAGAGTAACAGCATAATAGAAAGAATATACGGTAGGGAAGACTGCGGCGGGGTAATGGAATATTAGCTTTGTCATAGCCATAGATGAGTTTGGGTGTTAACGTACAGCTACCCGGGTCGTAAGTTAACTGATGATAGACTGTGATCGAAGTACACGTACAAATAAGTAAATAGGTTCTTCCAACAAATCTTAATGTGGCCTGTCGCACACTACCCAAATTGAACGGCGTATCGTTCATGAAATATTGAAAAATTCTTCGAAGTGGCTAGATTATTCATTGAACTGTCATGACACGAAATGATAAAGAGCGGGTTTGCCGACCCGGGTTGGGTTCAATAGGTGTGTGAATTGAACGGTGACGTGCATCCTCTCTATAAATCACTATTAAGATGTTAAATATAAGCAGTTGCCTTGTACGCCGACTGCTGACAAGCATATACATGTACATGTATTCACAATTCATTGACAATGACCTCGCATTATGGAGGTATAACGAACTGCCGTATTATGTATTATGCCAGGCGGCAGAAGCCAATAAATATCAAATGTTCGGCTATAGAGACCTCCTAACAGTCACTGTTGTTGTCAACAAACATCATCACGCAACAGTCAAAAGAAGAAGCCCATGTCAATGAAAAGCAACGATTTAGCGTCCATTGGATGCTTTGGGAAAAGACAGTTTATTTCACAATCAGTCGTACGGACGATTTAGCGTCCATTGGTCGTATAAAGATATATCATCAGATTTTCCAAATGGATAATCAAACATTTCATGCATAAAGAACTTGCAAGACGTCGTTCCCGTCGAAACGTACAGCAAGTTTTGTGGCTTTTTCAACTATCAATGTTGTAATGGCAGGGAGCTAGTCAAACAAGGCCACACGAGTGGGCGAAAACCACCATTGGGAGCATTATTGGTATTCCGCCGAGTGGTAAAAACACAATATACGGGAAAATACTGTTCTCGGGACTCCGATTACTTGTAGTTTTTCCGTCCGGTTGCAAAACATCAAATAGTCTTTTTTGACATTAGGCAATTAGACCTCTTCTGAAAGGTGTTGTGTGAGCTATCATCCCAAATAAGGAGAAGAGAATTGAGTAAGAGGTGCAAGACTGACTTGAATAAAAAAGGTACTCGTATCACTGACTGAAAAGTGAAGGATATAGGTTACAACTGGGGCAAATAAAGAGAACAGGGGGCTCCTTTTCGTTAATCAATCAAGAAGCACGTGATACTGGTAAAAGGCAGGTTTAGCAACCTTTACGAAGAACTACCAACGAAAAAGTACGAAGTTTCAAGTGATTTTCCTTGACGACATTTTTTAGAAAATTTCCTCCAGCTACGTGTACAGGACTTGATGACACGACGAATTTTCGTACTATGTCGCGTTTGACTCGAAATGCGAAATGATTCAAAAATTGCGGGTTGAGTGGATGAATAACAAAACTGAATTCCACCCGGATTTCTGATGCTGATGCATTAATCTGCAAATGCTGAGATAAATAAAGTTTGTCACATGCACATCTAATCATAGCCTACATTATCAATCAATCGCCCAGCGATTTATTTGATATTTGTAAACAAGATCGTCTGTGCCTGACAACATGGTGTCATAACGAAAGATACACTGTCCAGTGATATTCTTTTTTCTCTTGGGATTATTCAGACACACTTCAGATATGTGGAACGAAATTGGTTATTCCATGCCACAAACACGCTGCTACATACGCAAAAGTGATTACCATCAAGTAGTATTGAGTGGTTGTGTGTTTGCAAACAAGGATGTTTCTAAAAACACACCATACCAATCACATTGGTCCAAATGCCAACTGGATATTTGAACACGGACACGTGGAAGCCTTTGTCCAGGTATTTGTAAAGGCTTCAGGGAGATTTCCGAGAAAATCAGGATCCAACTAAAAGGCTTTTGTTCAATCCCATAAACAGTCCGTTATTTCAACATCATTAAGTTAAAAAACAATCGAAATGCATTAACGGCTAACCCAGAATAACATGTTTCGTATTTTGTAAGTACATGTATATCGATACAGGTTCCGGTATATCTTCAGTTCTCAACTTCAGATGTTTATTTCTATGAGCCAAGTGGCGTTTTCTGGTTAGCAGATCGACCACGATGTATGCAATGGTAGTTGGCAATATGACATGATACCACATGGCGGGATGTCGTCAAGGGACCTCTGTCCTCTGCCTTGTGGCTGAAAGACCGCCGCGAAAAAGTATGTTCATTTTGTCGGATATAGAAAAGGCTAAAAGCACTCAGTTACAAATGGATGACTTCTTGTATCCATAAAAACCACCAGCGATCACACAGTTATGACAGAAGCTATATTTGTGAGTGCCTTGCTTTCTGTTTGTATTGTTATGACCCGTCCTTTGTCCTCCATGCCGACCATAACCATGACTGCTGAAGCTTCGTAGATCATCATGCATTCTCTTTCGGTTGAAAAAAAATGGGGTCAGGGTTGTGATCATCCTCAGAAGGGTTTTTTTTACTCCTTTATCATATACAAAATGGACAGGCGGAATATAATGAAAACCACTGGTTATGCCAGGATGGGTTTTGATGGGAAATGCGTGTGTAGCTTGTATGTTGCAATTTGCAAGTCGTTGCTGTAACTGTATTCCATATGCTTTTCTCGATAGTGCTTAGTAAATGGGGGCTATATTATATGCCGTCGTTTTCTTCTTGAAAGATGTATTACGAGGATAACACATGGGAAGGCATCAGCTGGTGCTTTATGCCACGGTGTATATGCAGTGGCAGATTATTGATAAAGTTTTAAAGTGGTACAAACCGTTCTCCGTATCGCAATGGCCGGCAAAAATTATCCCAGTGATGTGTGGGGAAGCCTTTTCAGAAGGAAAACTTTTGATACTACTGTCTTTACAATCGTGGTCATACTCCACAACATTTCCACAAGCAGTCATTACTGTCATATCCACAGTATAAAAACGACCAGTGCTATACCTCCCGAAAGGAGAGTATCTTGATCAATGAATGATTTTGTTACGCATGGTATTTCAATGCGAATCGGATATTTTCCTAATCGCGTCGGTATTAAGATGTGCACGTGTCCACCATGTCTACCCTAAAGAACAAACAATGGGGCCTTTGGATTCTTATGACGCGCTTGTATTCAGTGATAGATATCGCGCCACAACTTTGCATGTACCCGAAATAACAGGAAGGCGTCGGATCGATATTGCTATTAAGACAGGTGTCAGTGGCCTCCGGATCTTCTACAACCTTGACTGTTCCTTTTAGTTCAGCTCACTAAAGTGATTGATCAAGCCCGACGCATGACTACACAACCATCATCATTACTCCGACATCTTTCCACGCGCAGGCCGAATTTCCTTTCGTGTTACTACAAATTACCCTGAACTACAAAAGGACGTAGGATTGATAGCGTCATTGAGAAACATGTCAGTAGATATCGGGTCCCCCCTAATCTCGACCATTTTTCTCTCGCGCTCACTGATCATTTTATTCAGCGAGGGCATCATGTGGTGCCAGGTAATTGGCATGCCAGTGACTGATGCGGACCAATTCCACACCTCTTGGGAATGGTCGATGGTAAAGAGTTTTGATGATCGCAGAAGAAAAGCGAGAGTGCACTTACAATTTTCTCGTTGTGGGAATTCATCCCCCTTTTGGGGGAATAAGAGGTACGGGACGATATCATCTATTAATGAAGCTCGATGATTGCATGTATCAAGAGTCATGGTCATCACCCCACAGGCTCTCCTTTTCGATACGCGACTTCCAAATCATCGCCGCCATTGACCCTAAACTGCAAAGGGTGTCGGATCGACAGTACCATTGAGACAGGTGACAGCTGGCCTTCGGATTCCCTCTAACCCTGACCATTCTTCTCTCAAGGCAGCCTGACATTACTAATCAATTTGTTGCGCCAGGCCTTTCCTTCCGTGCCGGGTAATTGATGATCCTGGTCTACCATAATGCGCATACCGATATCATCCACCTCAAGGACAGGAAGGGCTTGGATGATCAGTAAAGTCATTAGTAATACATCATATTGACTTATAGAGTTTGCCAACACTGTGGTCTGGGTTTTTCTATCGAAACTCTACCACTGGCAATCACGGCCTCCTCATGCAACTTCCTATGGAAAGTTGCTGTGCCAGTGGGAGAGGCTTTTATAGACAAGAGAAAGATTCGACTCCCACAGAGAAGCTGATGGTATTTTAGCTTCTACCTAGACTGAGGTACGACAGGCAGGGAAACGAACCAGCATGATTATGCAGAATGTCATACCCCCGATACAAGATGCTCTGCCGCCTGCAATGGATAAACGATCTAGTTTATGAAGACAGTGTCACAAGCTCAAACCTTGAATCTGTAAACGGTTGCGGCGGTGGTGGTAGTGGCTTTACAAAATAGAAGACGTTTCATTCTGTTGGTTAGCTGGCATATTCAATAAATGTCTTAATGCCATTTTGCATACATGTTGTTATGGTTTATAAAACTCGCAACGCACATTCTATCTTTTTTAGTCCCGTAAATGGACGCAGCCGGAAGGCCTACAAATATTGGGCTGGCCAACAATATTCCCTTTTAGACGTAAAACATGACGAATCGACCGTTCGTAACGTGAACATCAATCAGATCTCTTGCTCATTCTTATATTTCCTGTTCGCGGTCGTGCCTCGGAGCAACCTGCCTTTTTCCTTCTCAAGAACGTGATATCAGGAAGGTTTGGAACGATCCCCATCAGGCTGAAACCTGCGAAGCTCTTTTTATGTCTACTTCGCCAGGATATAGAACGAGAACTGCATGGCTTCCTCTCTTATGATAATCGCATTTGTAGGTTGCTCCTGCCGCTCTTGATTAATTTAATTTAACCTACACGTTAACATCACCTGTCTTCGATATGTTCACTGCCAAGCATTGTCATTAAACGGCAGGTTTGGAACACTACGAAGAGCTACGATTGACTAAGTTCTTAGTCTGTCTTGTATTTTGTAGGGAACGTTGCATGAAACAATGTATAGTCACCCGGCACGAGTACATGTCAAACACCATTATCAATACGGACGAGCTGGCTTAGCGAATGCCATAAATATAATGTTTGTTCAAGCACACTCATTGATACAACAGTAAAAAGTCGTTTGATATTGAATATTGCTCTTAGATCACATGACACATGGTTTCACATCCTCCCATTAAGAGCAAGCGATTTATTCATCAAAGCTTACCATTGTGATTTATAAGCATTTAGTTCCGTAATCATAAAAAACTAGATCTCAATGATTCAAGCTGAACTTTCGTTTGAGTTTTCTGTAATATGACACCAGACAGCTGATATATACCTTCCTCAACTGACCTCACATCGAGTCTTCTTACCATATCAATATCGGAGCCATTCGCAAGAAAGCTCCCTAACAGAACTTTAAATGGGATAATCAAGAAAAAAGTCGATACGTCTCTCGTTATCAAATTGGTTTACCGAGTACTAGGATCAAATTCGACTTTGTTTTATCAGGTTAGGCAGGAGACTGAGAATTACAATAAACTTAAAGTTGTTTGTTAAGTGCAAGTACATAATCCACTTAACTTATAAACTTACTGATGGATTGGCGGATAATAGGCAGGTTTTGCAAACCGCACAATGAGCACCAGACGACGAAGTACGAAGTATGTTCATTCTCCTTTCCTCCAAGAACTTTAAAAAAAGGTGATATATAAGTGAAGCACATGACCTGTATATGAAACCACACACCTTGGTGTGCTTGGTACTTCGTCGTTCTTACGGGCTGCAAAACCTGCCTTTGCGGTTTTCCTCACGTCGGCACTTTTTGAAGATTTCCCCTCTTTACGAGTGTAAATGAATTCGCTAATGACTTGAGAGACACTGCAGGCCTTCGAACTATTTCATTCTAATGGGTTACAAAACCTGTATATTGATTGTTCGGCAGAAAACCTTCTAATTCACCTTGAAACTTATTATCGGAGAAATGTTTTTCCGCAACGACATGTACGTCTAGACAAAAAATAATGAGAACGGCTTCAGGGGAAAGACTGATTTATATGTTCGCCTCATTACATGAGAGGCCTTCCCTTGACGACAAAAAGTGATGCGCTAATATAACATCCATTAGACTAATTAGTGGCATATGAGTGTCTAAACACGAACGCGACTAGTTTAGGGCAATATGCCGTTGTTTAAAGGAGAAAGACATAAAACGTTGTAATATTGTAATCATACGATGAAGTGGCGAACTTCCACTCTCTCATCAATTTCAATCGGCTTTGTTTTATCGTGAGACCTGCCATGTAAATGGTATACTCCCATCGCCAGCATATGAGGAGCCTCCTAGCCGCGTGGTAACATTGGTGGCTACAACGTAAGGGCTCAGGGCCCATCCCGGTGAGAATCATGAAGAATTGCATTTCTTGATAAATCGGCGTGGCTCTCAAGGTACTAAAATTAACCTATTCACAACAAGTTTGTCGCTCAATATGAGATAGATTATATATTGAAGGTGTGGCAGGCGACGCTACAAGCCTTTGTTCCTTATACATGTACCTGAGTGTCTATAACGATCCCACAGGTAGACTGTTGCCTATAGTTGACTCTATACCTCCTGAAAAAACCCAATAGGTTTACTACGCCAGTATATGATGATGATGATGACGATAACTTTTACAATAAATATTTCATTTTGAAAATCTTTGGACCGGGCCTAAAAATGAACAATGGAAGCCATATATAAGCATTACAATGATTGAATGATCATCACGTTGCTACTGTCTATAGGATAACTCGTAGTCTTTGACATAGCAGTCCTCTAAAGAAACTGACGGACTGAGAAATCCATATTGATTGCGCCGGAATATGATAACCAAAGGGCGCCAGTATTCGTTAACTCTGCCATGTGGGTCATATTCTGTTGTAATGTAGTGATTGCTCTAGCGCAGAACCACTGGCTTAGGTCAAGTCCCAGAGTACATTTGACATAACGGTTCTCTTCAGAAATTGGTGGACTGAGAAATTCTTATCGATTTTGTATCAAATGAAGAGATAACAATTTTTCGCTTGCATTCGCGAACTACATGTAGCCATAGTTTGGGAGGACACTATCGCCTTGTCTATAGCCCTTTCTGGTAAATGAAATGTGTGTCCAGTAGTGTATGTATACGGATTAGTGTTAATGCTCGAATCATTAAAAGTCACGCTATACCAATAGGGCCTATAGCCATTGGGTAGGGGACGAGATCTTGTATAAAAAGCCCCTCATTGTCAGAAATTGGTACCTACTGACATCATTAAGATGCTTTAGTATTCCTTCCACAATCTTAGTCTATATTAATTCTTGGTCTAGGGTGACAATGCAATGAATAAAACGTTCGCTTTTCGGAAACAGATTATTTCAAATGTCTGCGAAATCATCGAAAGCCTCTGTGATGACGTCGCCTACATTTGCGATGATCGTGCAGGTAATAACATGCTACTGTAATTCAATTCTACGCATGGCTGGACTTGTTTCCACAAAAAGCCTTGGTTATCATAAGATTCCCCTCGGGCCCAGATCAACAAAATGACGAAAACAGACCTGTCCCATGCATTCTTTTCTTGTGCGAAAATATCAAAATCATATGCAAAACACTTACCAATAGTGTACATTTAATACCACTACATTGTTCTGCTATTACGGATTACATTTTCCCATACGGCAATCTACGTAAACCTATAGTCTATTCCATGTGCAGTTGGCACTACACGCAAAAAGAATGGGAAAAAGTGTCAGTATTTCGCTTCAAACAGTTCGTTTTAAGTGTTGTCTTTACGATTCTGGAAAAGTGTGCATCTAAGGATACACGTGCATAAGACTTTGAAGTTTCACATGAAACTGTGTGAAACAACAACAAAACTCCGAGCGTCATTTTTTCGTTAAATGGTCTATAGGGTTCGACGATATTTGTCTCATTTAAATACACGTAGACTAATGCACACTCGATATCCTATTTCGATATCATATTCCACCTTGAAAGTGTTGGTAATCTTAACTTGTGGCTGACAATAATCTTGAAAAAGAATTAACAGATTCGGACTGAATTGATGTTTATTTGAGTGAACGGAAAGGCGGATCCGCTACTTTTCATGTGTACAGAGCGGTAGTTTTGGCTCATCATCTGAACATTCGTACGACCCAACTCAAGCGACAGGGAACTAAAAGGGGATCGAGCAACGAAGCAGAATAGGCTTGTATCAGATGTTTCTGTGTGACCGGTTAATCCGTGTTTGAAGATGCGGTGATACACATTGGCTCAGTGCAGTAACAGGATAATAGGATATGAGAATCATTTGCAAAGTTTACGGCCCGTGATATTATTGAATTCATATGCAAAGGGGCGTACTAACAGTTTAAACCATTTATTGCAGTGAGAGACGGTTAAAAGGATTCTTGAGTCGTCAACTGCTGTACTCGAAAATTGTTGACATACATTGTCAAGATTGAAGTTCAGCTGGTTGTTCAC
Source organism: Lineus longissimus (assembly GCF_910592395.1). Classification (NCBI taxonomy): domain Eukaryota; kingdom Metazoa; phylum Nemertea; class Pilidiophora; order Heteronemertea; family Lineidae; genus Lineus; species Lineus longissimus. The sequence goes on from NC_088310.1 coordinate 4,925,786, forward strand.
ATTTATGGGTAAATTATCAACAATAACTTCAAACACTTTCCCCATGACTTATAGTAACTGTCGAGTGTAACACAGTTAGTTTTTGGATCACTTACACGCCGGATATACTATCTTTGGTCTTGGGTAACCGATCACGCCCATTGCAGGCTAAACTGTAAACTTTGGGCACGGCATTAGAACAAAACAAAACATAGGATTCAGGTTCGTTACTAAAAAGATACTAGTATAACTATCGGATTGATGATATTACGACCTAAAAAACAACATCGGGGATAATCATTCACATTCAGGAAACCACAGACTCGAGTTTCAGTTCACAAATTCGGATATACTAACAAGAGAAATTCAGACAATTTCAGCTGTGTGATGCCGGGTGACATTGTTCAGTGATTTCTTTTAGTATTTGGAGATGTCGTTAACGACGTGGTATTTGTTTTAGTTTGGCACTGAAAATACAACTCGCGTTGAAATAAACATGGCGATGCTGAGCAGAAAAAGGACGCTGTCGTTCCTGATGTGTTATGTGTTGCTGGCGACCGCAATGTATGTGGTATCACTTTGGTTGGCTTCGGACATCCATATCAAACAGACTTTGACAGTTGAGAGCCGGCAAGTGATCATACAGAATTCAGGCAATGCCGTGGAGCCCGGCCAAAGCGAGGTGGTCGTTAAAACTAAAACAAACGGTCAGATTCAGAAGTATGTTGTTAAGGATCCAGCAAAGACAAATACTGATTCTCGCCCTGAGAATAACGGTCCGAAGTACTCGCTCAAAGTAATGACAGCTATGAAAAAGATGGAAGATAAGTCGAGTGTGTTAATGAAAGGTCAGAACGTGAGGAAACAGCAGAATGAAGAGCATGTTGATAAGAAAGGAACTAAAAATGACAAACACAGCGAAAAGAAAGAGGTGACGGGTGTAAAGAACAATCCCAGCTATGATCTAAAGGGCAAGGCAAAGAAAGAGGTGAACGATGTTAAGAAGGGAAATTCTAAGGAAACTACTGACAAAGGAAAAACACAGGAACAAGGCAAGAAAGGTAATAAAACGAATAAGGATACTGGTAAGACGGAGAATAAAGATGGCAGGCAAGATAAGAAGGATGGTGACAAAAAGGAACAAACTGATAAACCGCCTCCGCCTAAACCAAAGAAAGAGGAGCCACCCATTCCTGAATTGATATACGGGCTTTTCAGAAAACCTCGCTTAGACCAACTTGACACCTCAATCCAAATACCCCACATCGTTCATCAGACTTGGAAGGAAACGCTCCTCCCCCTTTCACTGAAGCCGTTCCTTCAGAGTTGGAAGAAGCACAACCCCACGTGGGAGTACTGGTTTTGGACAGACGCGGACGCCCGCCTGCTGGTTCAGACCAGATTTCCCGATTTATTGGGAATGTACGACAAATTCGAGAAAGCCGTTCAACGCGCTGACGTTATCCGTTATTTTATTCTCTATGAATTTGGAGGTGTTTATGCCGATTTAGACGTAGAGGCACTGAGACCTTTAGAAAACTTCACCAAACCGCACCATTGTATCATCAGTAATGAACCATTACTTCATACCTATCTCATCTGGAAGAAAGACAGACTCCCATGCAATGCGTTCATGGCCTCCATTCCCAAGCACCCGTTTTTCAAATTTCTTATCACTAGATTGCCGGTCTATGATCGGAGGACCAAACGAAGTGAAGTTATGTTGAAGACTGGTCCTCTCATGTTGGACGTCGCGATGGGCGAGTATGAGCGCTCGTACTTCAAACGTGAAAATGATGTTAAACCCGCAGACAAATGCTACCTTGCCCCTCCAGAAGAAGCCATGCCTAGTTTTGACCCTGCCGCAAGAGGATGGTTCATTTTCACGTGTCGTCGGAAGCAACGGGTCCCAGAGAAGCGCCGTCATGTGTGCGATGAACTTATCAATAGGAAATTCGAGGACGCCCCCGTACCCAAGACTGCTTACGCCAACCACCGCTGGATGCATTCTTGGACTTCGAGCCATAAACCATTTGATCGGAAATATAGACCAAAACTAACATCGTCTATACATAACATTGTCGATAATGTAACGTTACCATCAGACAAAATCTTAGATCCAACTATCGAAACCAATCCAGACGGATCATGATTTTGTGCTTTGTCTTATCTTTTATAAAGGTATGATGAAAGAAAAAATGAGAAAACTGTACGTTAGTATTGAATGAGCGGCTTCTTAGAATTGGTCGGAGCAGCTGATAACAGATTTACAGCACAGATCAACACACGTCAGCTTTAATTTCAGGTCATGTGTCATTTTGCATTTACCAACCAGGTATTGCTTCTAAGACTTACACGTACCAGAAATGTTTTCCAATATGTAGGGTTAGCGCGATTATTCCAGCGTGCGTTTATATACCATGATGAAGTATATTGTACGCCCATCGTGTATTTATTATGCACAAGTCAGTGACAGTTTTTTATGCCGAAACCGTCCTACTGCCTTTTTAACATGGAGTAAATACGCGTGTGCCAAATGACTACCAGGTACATCGTACATGTAAATGTAAATATCTGCTTCTTAAGAACTACTCTGTATCTGCTTATCTTCTCGCCGGAAAGCCACCTTATTCGAAGACGCCGTGATAGAGTTACCAATAATATTATTAATAACTGGGTCTTCGTTTATAAAACAATCACAAGTACCACCACCAACTACCTTCTTGATGACTGTCAATAATAATGTGCTTTGTCGTCATAATTTCTCGCAATGAATGTTAGTTTATTTACCTGAATAAAGATTATAATGATAATATTAGCGCAATAAAGTCACCCACAGTAATTTCGGAATCGATAACTTCCAATAATGAAATAAATAACGACCATAACGATACAATGTATTTCTGGCATTCGTCTCATCAAATCGATACAAAATGCCAAAGCTTGATCGATATCTGTTAATTTTTTCTCATTGAATTTATCAGTAGCATCCCTGCAGCGTTTATTTTTGAAATGGTAACATTTAAAACCGATTTTTGGCTTTGCTAGAAATCTATGTACTGTATGTGTATTATGAATCTCTAATAACCGCTGTTAAGATTTCAAGCTTTCCGTATTTCGCCCTTTTAGCCGATGCATCACCAGAGTTCTCTTCCTTGCGTTTTGCTAGATTATGAAAAGTCGCATTGATTTAGCAAAGGAACTACTTATGTTGTTTCAACAATGATGACATTAAGCGTGCACGTCACAATCTCCTCTATCTATCGTATTGGCAAAATCGGTCAATATCATAGTGTCATTGTGATATTGTGATACTGTGATATAACACTATGTTATCGGGGCTCTGATTATTAGCATTCTTAAGGATGAGACATGAAAGTCACATCAAGTTGGGCAAGAGGTGGCTATGAAATCCGAAAACTTTACTGACGCACACACAAGAAAGAAAACAACCAACCAGAAAAATGTTTTGCGTTCTGTTTGACGCGACAACAACGTTTACAGCCACAGAGAAAAAAGAAGAAGAAGAAGAATTTCCTGTGTTGACAAAAGCCAAAGATGAAAACGTATGTAAACCAATGTTCTGTACATAAGATAATGAGAAAAACATTAGAATAGCCTGCCTCGTCATGCCTTCACAAAACGTTGTCATTGCTCCGAGATATATGATATGATAGCAGCCTGCAATATTTGCATAAAACGTTGCCTAAAGGAGCTTTATAGAAAGATAAATAGTATTTGCTCAACTCAACCCTTGAAACGAAACCGTTTCCCAGTTTGTAAAAGAAAATCTTTCCCATTTTGTTAATGAGAAATGCCTATGGAACAGTCTGACATTGGACACGAGATCTTTGTGAATGAACCAGAAAAAACTGCAGAAACGACTCTGCTGCTGGTCCAAGTTGACAGCCCGGGATCCCCTCGGCAAACTGACAGACTGTGGTCTTTTGATCTTATTGAAAACACTGTAGATCAGGATACTTGCTGGAAAACCACGGATACTGTCTTGACATCAGGAGGTGGCTTAAGAGTGTGTAACGACCGTCATCGAGGTACTGCTAGGAGAAAACGGTTGCTTGAAATGTTGGCACTGCAGGAATAACCACGATGTTATGTTTACAGAACATGTGGAGTGGGGTGTTTTGTGGAGAATACTAATAAGCAGGAAATAAAAAGAACATTAACAGATGAGGCAGGGACAACGATTAAGAAGTTAATAATTGATAAGTCGTGTGTGTTAAATGGTAGAAAGTGTTTTCGGAAACTAATCATTAGAATTAATGCAACTCTGTTACGCAGGCGTTAGTTAATAATGGATAATAACGTTTTACGCGAGCATTATTTGCTTTTTCCATCTGTCTGTTTATAGTATTGTCAGTGGATGGAGATCCGACTACAGAATTTAAAGATGTGGATGCGCGCCAATGTGAACAATGCATCAGCACGCTTTTTCAGCCATGAAACATTAAAATGATTTGTTTTCTTCGAGCTCACATTCATTCTGTGCACTTGTCGTTCATTCCATTATGCTGGCGTACCACGAGGGGAAAAACAAATTATAAGTGCGCTACGCAAACCAAGGCGTTATAGCTCAAAAGTACGGTCATTTATCACGTTAATAACATTTGTTTATCTGCCGTCTGCTTCGGTGGATATCTACTATCTGAATATAGATTTAAATCAGTGGGGTGTTTTCTCAACAGAGGTTGAAACAATGTTCCAGATTTCCTATCCGGCTACGCATGCGCAGGAATGCGTAACGCAGCAGAGTCAAAAATATGCGGAGGCGTAACCGGAGATGGAAATCATCAAATGAGTATTTGATTGATATGTTTCAAGACTGTTTGTAAACAATCGGAAGTAACTCCGGAAATCTACGCCCTTTGATGAGAAACCTATGATCCAGCTTGCATATCAGCTCCGCAGTTAAGAAAATTCCGTAGTAAATATTGTTCATGGATGTCCATTACAGTCTTTTTCGCATTTTCTTATGTAGTTTTCCCTGGGGATCAAACCCTGCAATTTGTTTTAGATGTTTGGAATGTTGACTTGACTCCCTGCGAACACTACTTTACAGCCATAGAATTACACAGCACATGAACCAAGCGGACCATGCTGGAGTACCAGTAAGACAGAAAACTCGAGGAAAATAGATCCGGCAGGCGGAAACGAACAGTTTTTTCACTAGGGAGTAATATGATGTCATCTCATACACTTAGACACCCGGATGCTAATGTGAAAACGATGTTTTAAGGTTCCTTATAAATGGAAATACATGTATTGGAAGGTATACATTATCAGGCTCGTGTAATAGGCACAACAGAGACATGCTGTTCGATAAGATGATACCACATAAGTCTGTTAATGTGAATCCCGGGTGTGAATGTAAAACTGAATGACATCAGCAACTTCCTTAAAGACACTGCTTTCGAATAGGGATTTTTCACTCATTCTTTAGTGTGCCTTTTCAGCAATAGTTTCAAGTAGCCAAACATACGAGCGAACCGTTTTGAACCGTTGGCGAATCGATTCTTGCTCTTGAACGTTTTTCAAGTAGATTGTTTTTTAAATTCGCGTTTAACATAGAAATGCCTGGCATCCCATTGAACTTGTTATTCTTGAGCAAAATTAATGGGACTTAGATCGAGCTCGGTGCTCCCACTCTTGCCTTGTTGAAAACGGGACAGTGATGTGACATTCGTTTTTTCCTCAAGAGAAAACCTATAGCATCTTTTTAGCAGACATATCAGCTTACGCTGCCAGTACACGATATCCGATCAGCCATGTTTAGTGTCAGCTACATGTACATATCTGTTTACAACAATCGACCATACACTTGCGACAAAGAAAGGCAAGCATATCCGGAGCTTGCTGATGTGAGTATCCGCCCCTCAGTTTGAGTCAATATTGCATATGATAAGTAGGGCTTTCAGCGTCACGTCTATGCCCAGATATGGAGAAGAATGAGTGGCTTTTTTGCTTCATTATGAATACATGGCGAATGTAAACACAACCTTTTTTGCATCTTGACGTGGTTGATATTTTGACAGTCTCTCCTTGACCACATTACGTCCTTTTTCAGTGGCGTAGTGATATACATGTATTTCAATAGATCCTAAAGCGGAGGCATGCGTAGCGTATTTTTATTCTGTTTTACAGCGATCTTCTCATGCTTCCTTTGGTGAACAAGGTGACAGCTTTCCAAACAACTTGTAGAACATTGGTATATCATCCGGTCAAACTAATAAAGCTTTTAATACAATATAAAGTACTGAATAATAGTATATCTTTTCACCATATATGCCGACATCCAACCGCGATATCGGCCGGGCATTAAAGTTTACATTCCTCCATGAAGTTACTTAACAGTAAAAATGTACAATCATACGGCAAACACAATCCCTTGTTCTGTAACACAACATTGACAAAAGCACACCCGCTGGCTCTTCACTTCCCATGCCTGGCTCTTCACTTCCCATGCTTTCTTTAGAAGTTGAGTTAAATGTCAACGGTGCAAAGGAACTAGTCTTGTGGTTCATAATCCGGCATAGCCTTAGACAAGGTTGAAAGATACTTCTATACAATGGCGTGTCTTTTTCCTACCCTAGGATGCGGCCAAGCCATAATGATGATAAGTTCATAAGCCCGCCATGAAAACAATGAATTCTTTGCCAAACAGATTAAAGTCATATTGCCGTATGAGGATTTCAAAGGATGAGGCTTATCCTGTTGTATCTGTTTAAAGATGGATGATAAACTTTTCATTTTTACTGAAAAATCCTTTAAACATGATTGAAATATTTCGAGAGTTGTTGAGTTCATTGACAAACGACTGAAGAGGAAGAATATAGTTATTTTGTAATTCATATTGAAGGTATGGTGTGGCCATCTTGTTGGCGAGAACCACGACTGTCAACGCATTTCCTTGATTTCTATAGCTATAAATGCACAATCCCACCTCATTACATTACCTTCTACAGTGCCCATCTCCTCATGGTAATAATCTATAAACTTTTTCCTTGTGTTAACTCGTGATATAAAAAAATCAATCGGAAAATCTATATATTTTATCAACTCGTAGTTTTTATAGCTATTGCGTGTTGTTACAGCTAATAATTGATTCTTAGCCAATGAATCGATTGCCAAGCCAACTGTCATCAATATAGAAGTTGTAACTAGCTTGGAGGGACATGCGCCGGGTAGGTGCTCTGATAGAGATGATTTAAGAAGGCAGGTGTCTACTACGTATCAGTCTGAGTTCTTAGCTAGCTGGGCTTTTGTAAATGGGTTAAGGCAGTTACAGACGTAACTGCATTCTGTATCTTTTTCATCTGACTGAACTTTCCTAGAGGCGACCCCACAGTGCTCATCCACGTTTTATAAACTCATAACCTTCCGCAATGGACCATAACTCAGTCCGTGATTTAATAAAATCGATGGAAGATGTATGAGCTTATCAACGGGCAGTGTTTATGGTGATAGATTGCTTGTCGACGTCTTTGTGTGTAGGCTAGCTGCATTGTAAAGCTCGGAGCAACAGAGGAGCATGTCAGTAGTGCGAGTAGTGTAGCAGAGGTCGTTAAAACCCTTTGTTATATAGAAGTACATGTAAGTGGCCTTTGTGGGATTGTGTCATCAAAGACTTGAACGACACAATGGCACTGATTCAGTAAACAAACTTTCTTTTTTTCATGTTAGGATTATAAGGTCTCTGCAACGTCATCTCGCAGGCATTTCGTCAATCATTTTTACTTAATGAGGGTTACGGGGAACACGATATTCTAAAGGGTTTTTGCTAGTTTTTCAGCAAAATCAGATCGACATCCCTAATCAATTCAGTCAGTTCAGTCAATATGATTAGCGGTAGCAACGGACTAATTAGAATCTCTAATGAATTGGCACTAATCCGCTACCGTCGCGACAGAGTGGCGACTGCTGTGCCATATATTGCTTTGGCCATGAAACGCTCACGCAAAAAAATAGATTTTATCGTTCATGGACTACGATACATATTGACTTAGCATCGTGAGGGCTTGCATTAGGGAATTGAATCCAAGGTGGAGGTCTATCTTATGTGATTTTACGCATTAAATTTAGATCAGCGTTGTTCTGTCTTCAAAGGGTTACGTGGATGCAAGCCAGAGAGGCTTACTACGCGTCACATTAGTAATACCAGACGTTCCTCGCAAACCATCTAACTCTGGTGTATCGCATTCGAGATCGACAAAATATGTCTAGAGTATGTAAAAATCAATATAAAAGCCACTACTGAGACCACTCGGCGATCAGGTTGAAGTTGCATGGAACCCAAACTATCTCGATTGCCCAATCAAGCATGATGGCAAACCAACCACTGGATACGCTTTTATTGGACAGGGAAATTAGACGGAAAAAACAGGAACAATCTGTTTTGGCTGCATCAATAAATTTGATTTACGGTGAAATGGACATCGAGATATAGAGGCAAATTGGCACGGTTGGCCGGGCTGTTTGGGATGCTTTACGATTGAAACCTAAATCTATTAGTTCGGAGGTCAAAACACCAGAGTTATAGTGACTTTATCCCTGTGCTATAGTATCATGGTTGTGATTTGTCCGCATGGATAAATGGCTTGATTGCTGGTGAACGGAGGTCAACGAATATCACGGAACCTCTCTCAGTGCAGCACAATCATATAATTATGTATGGTTGATGATGGCAGCTCTTTTTATTGACAGACCATGTCCATACAGGATTCTGTGCTTTCTATTCAGAACATTATTCACGATTTTAAGGGGATGTGATTAAATGTTTACAAGTTTTCGTGAAAGCGGTCATCATTAATAGAAATACATGTACATTTGTTTATAAATGTATAGAGGCAAATTGGCATGGTAAGTGGGTTTGCGAGGGATGTTTTACGGTATAGTACACCGCTGGTTCAAGAGGAGAAGACAACAAACGCTAAGCAATTCTACCACAAACCATTTCTGCAATCAGGACAGATTTATTGGAGCCACGGTCAGAGGTACATCAGACTATTCATCACTCGCTAAATATTGTGATTGTGGTCGTTTGTGCTTGATAATGAAGAGCTGCCAGCAAAAGTATTCATCAAGCGTATTAGCAAGAAAGTGCAGTCAAGGTGCCTTCATACATTGTAGGTCAAAAGAATAAAAACCTTCTGGTACAGAAATATAGAAATATCATAATTTTTTTATAAAACAACAGGTCAACAATCACATCCGGTTCACCCGGTTCTAATGAATGTAGAGTCGAAGACGCTAATTGGAAAGGACCACGACACCAAGAATCCCCCCAGTGACATTTCGAGACACTCGCAATCATATGTAATTTCACGCTTTGACTCATCCCAATTATGTGCTCTGAGAACCACAGATATACAGGATACACAGCTGATATATTATCCATGATCTCTTTCTGAAAGCTCGTTAAAGCGCGAATGAGAAGTGATAGCCTGATATGATTCGTCAATAGGAATAACCACGGTTACCCAACTATAAAACATCTTAAAATATGTACACGCCAGTGTCAACCGCAGGTCGTCAGTTGAAACCCCGAGGTCAGTCAAATTCTTTTATTGGTAATAAAACAGGGCGACTTTCTCTGACAGCGTACTCTGTCAGGTTTCCCCGGGGTCTCTGGTTTCCTCCTACCTTACATTACATTTCCCGAAAGTGTTTTAATAGAGCTTCAGTCGAGGATCAGTAGATTGCAACTCATTTTTTACAAAAAAGTGAGCCTAAAAATATATTTGTAATCATGTTAAACAGAATTGATAGGGAGTCAAGCTCAATGTGGTCAACACTGCTGGCTACGCTAATTGAGTACGATCCCGGGTGAGAACCCGGATATTGCTTTTTCGGATGTAACGGCGGGGATTCTAGAAACGAAAATTCCTAGTTCTTCTCAACACAGCTTGTGAACATCCGAGAGTCTGTCGGATGAGACTGTGCCCCCATTCATTGTACAGTCTGACTCACTCATATCACTATTACCGGTAACACCTACTTCATCAATAGCATCCCGCGAAGTTACTATTTATAGCTCACAAGGTCATTTGCATAAGATATTGATGACGTTTTAGTCACGTGACAGTCGGACATCGACACTTATTTCTACGCATTTGAGCTTATTTCAAAGTCAATTATCTTTGACCCTGCATTGTTTTTAGCATGAATGATACCATAGAGTCAGAGAGAGAAATATTAAGAACAATTATGTAGTATTTCTAACACTCGGACATGTGCCAGATTGAATCTAACTGCCCTAGTTAGAAAGCCTAAATCCATTACGAAACCGCATGTTTGTCCGACATTGCCTGTAATTCAGCGATGGGGAAATAGAGGGCAGCAGCTGCAGTGACGTCATCTTCGCGGAATGCTATTCGATATCTTATATATTATATAGACTACATGTAACGCACCAAACCCTTATAGCAAAAAAAGTGTTGACCTTTTGAAAAGGAATTTTCGGTCAACATAAATATGCACCCCATAGAGGATATTCAGTGACTGAGGGAAAAACTCCTAATAAGGTTTTCAGATCATGCACTGGTTTTTGATATTCATGACAGTGTACAGTATTTGACAGCTGGCCGGTACATGTACATGATAACATCCATAGGCCTGTATACCAGTATTCCATGAAGATCAAGAACAGGGCGAAATAGACCCCAGGTTGTAACACAATAGTAGGTGACGTCATTTACCACGAGGGAATAGCAAACTGTTTATCCACTTATGTTTTGGTTGACCTCAGCCTTATTGTTTTGTATTGAGGCTAAGCCTCGTCACGCATACATACGTACATACACCATACCATCATACATGTATTTCTATCAGTCAAACCACTGACATGCAAGGAAGAACGACGTGCAAACCTTTGCACAACTTCAACGCGATCTCCTTTCGTGTCAGTGACATTTGTACAGCGACGTATTTCTATCTGTCAAACCACTGACATGCAAGGAAGAACGACGTGCAAACCTTTGCACAACTGCAACGCGATCTCCTTTCGTGTCAGTGACATTTGTACAGCGACGGATTGTCTCTTGATTACCTTTTCAGCTCTTCTCTCGTAGGACTAGCCCACCTATAATTCTGCCATGCGACTTTACCAAGAACAAGAGAACAGATCACAGGTGGATGCGGATCACCTTTACAGCACCAGCAGTTGTGAGCCACATATATCTCCCTGTATAACCTGTACTGACATTGGTGAGGATTCAGTGCAGAGAAACGCACGATGTCACCAAATGTGAAATGTCATAGTTTTATGATATGTCATGTTAAAGTGCCGTTACGGTTCCAACCTCAGATCAGGTGAGTGATGTGCAAGTGTTGTTTTTTTCTTCCGGTTATGCTTCAATAAAATGGACACATGACCTGATAAATCGTTGTTATTCACATTATTTTGCTCATGATCGCCTATGCACCTGTACTGTGATCAGACGGTTGGAGCCTAACTGCAGTTGCGTGTAAACGCTCATCGCACTTTGGAAGCGGAATACTCCCTGGAGAATATAACACTTCCAAGTGCAGAGCGAACGGGGAGGAAGAGGAAGAAGAAGAAATTATTCCCTTTGATCAACTGCAAACGAATCTGAACATCATTTTATCAGTGTTGTGTTTGTAGCTGCGTGTGGTCATATTCTATCAAAGAACACTCTAAGATAAACATTTTCTTTAAGAGCCATTTCAAAATATCTCCATAACGAGTATTAGTATTTTTAGAATAACATTTTCTTTGGTTTATTTTTATGTATGGTATAATGGTGCACTAGCAAAAATAAAAAATAACTTGATCACTTTCATGCGCGGGGTTACCGACCTCTCAACCTCCTTATTTGATGTGTGTGTATTCTCATCGCGTGGTTGAATAAACTTTATATTAGTATTTTGCCTTAATGATTTTTTCTTTCAACTGAACAAACTAATCTTGGAGATAAACACAGCTGCTGCTTTTACACTGACGGAAAAGTTTCCATTTTGGTTTCAAAGGGAAAAGTTGCACGCCTACAGATCGAAATGAACATAAGTAGGCTACGCATTGCGTTACAATGGCTTAAACATTAAGTTTATTATTCTTGTCAATACGTCTGATGAGACCACTGGGCAGGCTCGACCCTAATAGGATCTACTTCACAGCGTTTCCTCATACCGACAAGCTACATTGGTCCAAAGGGAGACCCGAAAGTTCCTCGTGTTTTCGATCCACGAACTGCCGGGTTAAGAATTTCATGTCTTCAGTCCTGAAGATGATAGCGATTGTGTCGCAAGATAGACTCGCAAGATATCAAAGTAGGCGTATGATTCTAGAACCTACACTTTTCAATGGTAAAAAATCGTAAAATTGACGACTCCATCCAATGTATTCGGTATCAAGAACCTACTGATGATGCTGGTAGACCAAAATAGAATCCGTCAGGCTTTGATGAGCAAGGCGTACACAATGCTTGAACATAACATAAACTTCTCTGTGAAAAACGATCATGAACACTGCCGTGTTTATAAGTATATACGTTATTTGACATTTACATCGGGATCAATTTATCGATTAACCTGCCCTTATCTATACTTGATTCTTGTAATGAGGTGATTTTGCATGAAGTTTTCATGGATTTATGTAAAACCTATAACGGGTATTGCGATATTTTGTAAGGTTCAAAGTGACCTTCTAAATGTTAAAGTTTGACAATCATGTGAAGTTATTTCATCATATACAGGTTTGATACGATGATCAGAAAAAAAACCCATTGCGATTATATCCCATGCAATGGAAACCTATCCAGCGGGTGATTGCAACAACGCACGTGTTACCATGGTAACGGGTTTGTTATTTCACGCCCCACTACACACCAATCACCTAAAAAAATGATTTTGTTCTGCGATTTTGCCTGTATTCAGTGCGATTCTAGCTAAATCGCTTCCAGTGAATACTCTTGACCGCGCGGGACTTTCAACATCAAGCCCTTTGGCGCGGTTGTCGACTTATTTTCGTATGATATGAGAACAATTAATACAACCAAATGATACTGGCCCGAGTGCAATTTTTCCAGGGCGATGCCAAACCGAACGCATCACGTACGCAATACACTTTTCCATCAACTTGAAAGATTTAATGACACTTCTTTCGTATCTATTTTGATCAAAATCGACCAACACAGATTATGCTGACCGGTAGGAGTTTCCAGTGCGATGCCGTACGACCGTGAGCTTGAACTATCATTAATTATCTAGGTTTCGTTTGGTAACTCTGCAATACTTTATGGTCAGCAAAACTAATGACCAAGCCTATTCATAGAAAACCATTAAAGCTAATAGCACTGGTGTGAAACACAAAGCCAACATTGTGCACATTGATTAGCAAAGTGGCAGGATGTTCTCTCATCAATTAGATATCTGGTTATATAGGGTCACTCTCCTTGTTTTAGTGCATAGATGCAAACCAAATGAATTCATTCGGGCACGCTTCAATGTTTCGTCGATTCATAATGAGCGTGATACTCGTATTGTGGTGAACAAACCGGATGGAAATATCTTAATGTACACCAACAAAGCAAAAGTCGAACATTGGCTAATTATAAGCAAAATGTCCGGATGCTCTCCCATCACTTAATTATAGATATCTGGTTGTATCTGATCATCTTCCTGTGGGTGCGTGATCTCCCAATGAATTGGCTATGACACGCTCAAGTCTGTGTTGCAATCGGCAACCGTACGGATAAACATTACAGCAAGTGAGGAAGGAAAAAACATTACATGGTTGACAAGTCCCTAAAAATTGCTGTCCCGATGGTAGATAATTGCAATGTAACTTATCGGCATAATTCCCGGAAAAGCAAGGCTAATGCATCAAAACATTGCTCTCGTGTTATTCGTATCGAAGCGCTAAGCATAGATGTAAAAGCCACTTGTTGTCCTTTACTCCTAAAAGAAATGGGATTGGTATTTACCACGAGGTAAACGGCTACAGTTATTCATTTCGAACCAAAGGAACTAATGGTTATAGAGGTATTGTATTATCACATGAACAGCTTCTTCAGCTAGTTGACATATCCAGCGGCGCACTTTGTAGAAGTTCTTTATGGAGAAGACTTTGACAGAGAGCACAAAACTGTAAATCGATATGTGCACTTAATATTTCAAGCAATACAGGATAGAAGCATTTGTGATACTGTAAAGGCTATGGTGCATATAACATTAAGTATTTCTGTACAAAAGTGAGGTAAAAGCATTTACTAAAGTTTTATTCGAACCACCCATTAAAACTTCAGAATATCTAACGGGCTAAGCTCCCAACTGGCCTCAGGATTCGCCTATTATTCTTAAGGTTGCTGACCAGAACAGTATACTTAACATTGACCTGAGGCGTCTTCTGGTATTGTTCGGTTCCATCCAGCAATTCAAGAAATAGATTATTTAAGTTATCATCACCTAAGATTGCTCTCAGCAGGAGAAATGATGCTATTTGATCAGCCAAGCCATGGTATTCAAGGGGAGAAAGTAAAATGGTCGCCGCGTGGTATTTACGATTACCAAAAGCCACGGCATATTATATGTATGCACTGTTACCCTAAAAATGTTTGTGCCTAATTGTTTTTGCGAATCACAAACATTTCTAAAAAGAGTTAGATTTTCATATATTGTTTTAATTTGGTAGTTTAAAAAAAACAAATAACGAATTAAGTGTTATTCACCAAATCCGAAAAAATAAAAAACGCCGAAAATTTAGCGTTTAACAGTAACTTCGTAGCAGAGAAGCAGTTAAACTTACATCAGAAGAACATCTCAATTTCAGTATTACTTTCAAAGTTTTCAATCGACCAAGAGTATGATTTAGAAAAATCATCAATGAAATAAAGCCTTATTATTCCTCACTCTGATATCGTTGTCAGGAATTACCTAGATTAAAGAATGTAGTTGACTATTTTATAGTCTCATCGAGTCGGTAACATCGCCGAGAAGTGGTTTATTGCATTTCGAATCGAACATGTTGAGTTACAATTCTCTAGTGGTATAATAACTTCAAATAACATAATAGTCTCGCCTCGTCGATAATGCCTTCTGGCGTTAAAAAACTCAGTCGCAGCTGCTACGGAAGCCCATCACTCGGACAAAGCAAATGGTGACTTTCCGTGGCAACCTACATCAGAGTCGTCTGCTTATATGGACATACAGTATGTATGCCAGAAGTATAACATGTGCGAAGTCTTCTATGGCTTTGTCTTGCTTTGATCAAAGAATCGTTTGCCATATTGACTGAGACGTCTGAGAGATCAGAAAAAAAGATCAAGAAGTGCCGCATTACATGTAGATCAACATACATTGCGCACTCATGACGTGACAATCACGGGTCACCCGCTTCTCAGACAAAATTGTGCGTTGAGCGCAACCTCTAGCCCTTTTGAATTGCTGATCAAGACGTCCCAAGTTGCATTGAGCGACAGAGACTTGACATCAATTTTGTTCGCCGTGAGTTTTGACGCCATTTTGGCGGTAATGAGTGGACGTACATTGTAATTTCTGAGATATTTTTAGCCTGAGTGCGAAGCGGTATTATAATAGATTGCTTCTTGTCAATATCGAATGGCAGGTTATGCGACATTCATGTTTCCCCTTCCTTATCATTAATTCTGTCTTTCCCGCCCATTTAGCTAGATTGCCTGGTCCATGAAGCCACGACATAAACACCATTAATTGCTTAACTATTAAGGTAATTGACTGGAAACAAGCTAGTTAGATATACTAACCACTTATTCGACGATAGAGCCATTTAGCTAAGTGAGGCGATTGCTTGATCTAGCATCTTTTTTTCTCGGGCCTTGACGGGAGTGAATGACGTGTTCACGATTTCTGTCAGATCGCAGTCACCACAGCAACATTAATCTGATGCAGTGCCCCAGCAAAAACTATGCAATTAGAAGGTTGCCAGGATCGGGAAGCGTGGATCTGGTTGCACGAATTGTGCGTTTGCAAAACATTGGCATACATGTACTACTTATCCAAACGCCCAGACAGCAAATACGTGGAGAGTTAATATCGAATAGATTTTTTGTTATATTTCCATTAGTTGTATAATCTCTGTTTTGTATTCATAACTCGTTCAAAAAACGTAAGTATGGGACATTTTTCACGCCCATTAATACCCCAGAAAAAAACACGATGTGTGGTGCTCCTGACGGTAATGGTTCGGATGGATGTGATTCCGGTTTTTGTTTGATAGTCGGTACGAGGGTAGAAATATGATAAGTCTCGATTTGTTCTGGTCCATTAGTGTATGTTATTACGCCATAACCGTGAATATGAGAGAGGCTCGGTATCACCGAACTTTAATGCCAGTTGATAGGCTACTCATTCCGGTGGGATAGCATTCATTTCCAGTTGATCAATGTTTGAGCATATACCATGAACAGAAGTGGCGTTAAAGGAAACGCTTAGAAATATTGGAGTGATTAATGGCGCGGTAGAAAAAGCCTTGACTGAGACTGAAATAAGTCCTCATTTATAAATCTAAGCAGTTTCGAAAACCCAGTCAGTGTCCCCAAGTGGGTTTATCGCGACGAACTTCTTTATACTCGCAAGCTAGCCTGAGCCCTGTATAATGATGCAACCATAAGAGGCTTGATTTGACTCATTCAATGGCATAATTTGAAAAATAAAGCACGTTACATGAACATGTAACTTTATCGCCAAAATAACGCAATTTCTTTCTCAAGGAAGGGGTTAGGATGAATTCTGTGTTTTTCAACCTCATCACTCGCAGTATGAACCCTAAAAAATTATAAAAAATTAAATTGGTTGTAATTTAACGCTAAGTACCAATTGCTTGAAAGCTGTTTACCTGAGAAGTTGATTGAGTACCACATTCATGCGAACTCGCACTTCCTGAGTGCCTTTCATTCTTGTGCGTTGAGATCTCTAGGCGGGAGGTTTGTTAAACATCACATCATCGGAAGTCAAATATCATAGCCGTAAACTGATCAACGTAACACGAAGAAAAAAAGTTACAGTGTTTTGAAGCGAAAATTAGTGGCATTCACCGTCATCCGCAAAGTCTAGTAAACAGCTGTCTGTTTGGTTTGTATTACTTCAGAAACTACAATGATTAAAAAGAAGATTAACAAACGTAACACACTGGCATAATTTTCCCAGGGACGTGGAAACGGATCTCGGGTCTTGGCATTAAGGCAAGTTTTGCAAGCCATACAAAGAGGTACCAACAGGGATGTATTCATTTTAGCGAGGTTTTTGCTCTGAAAATTTCCGCAATTGCTCCTCCAACTGTATATAAAAAAGATTTATGAGTATCACGTATGCGTTAGTGACAACGAATGATCGTATACGTCGTTGGTACGGGATTGCAAAAGCTGCCTATAACTGTAGTAATTTTATTTTCTGGGCACGTTGTTCCCGCTTGGTGGTACTCATGTTTACTGTCCTTCCTTTCTTATCACTGTTAATATTAATTCACAATAACCGCCTAATGTTAGCTGCGAGAGATGTTCAATTTCGTTGAATAATTCACGTTGACTTCATTATTGTTGTCCCAGGCACCACGCTGATAGATATAGGCCATACCAGCATCCGTATTATTCATTCCAAAACTTACGCATCTCTTTATTCGATGGTTTGCTGTTCACATTTAACAACTCACGGAGAACATTACGCAATGTGAAATCTTAAAATGTGTTTGAAGTTAAAAGATGATAAGAGTTAAGGCCAAATAGCTGAACCTAAGTCCCGTATCAAGTGCCTAATCGAATCAATATACCGTTTGCGGCTCAAAATACATTCGCCTGAGTCTTTTATCCAAACAAGAGAGGGGTGAAATGTACTTCACGCACTCCTCAATTTCACCAGTCAGAAGAGATCAGCCTGGTCTATTGTTATCGGAAATCTCTCCCAGAAGCAATACAGTATCGATTTGGAAACGTGTAGTTGTAACATTTTCTTTCTTCTCAATGTGATTCAGCACTTAGTGTTGCATCCGTGAGAAACTATAGGACTGGAAATATATTTTTTTCAATTTAGGCAGAACGCAGCCTGCTAGGTTTCAAACCAGCTTTATTTTACCGAAGTATAAAAGTGTTGATTTTACTTGAAACTAAACAGCTGCGAGTTGCTACACAATTCTTACGTAAACAATTCACTGCAAGGCTTGTTAAAAAAACACCCACGCACTATAAGTCGATACTAAGTGTACTATCATAACGCATGTACCAGACCTATACTTATAATTAATTTGTTCTTTTTCTGCATCCAGTATTTAGTATCATCATCATTATCACTCAACCAAAAAGTGAGGCACAACACAATTACAACATAATATCATTTTGACTAATACCACTTCTTGCCTTTTGCCGAGGGCATGCAGTTACTGTATATATTGTACCACAACATTGGATACTCTGACTTACCCAATGAACATAGCTACTCCAACCTTGGCAATATCCTGCTTTAGAATGGTCCAAGTGTGTATAATTAATCCTTTCTGTTCCTCAGTCAAGGGTGGAGGGTGTACTAGAGACCTCCTTCGATTCCTCTTCCGGATTGGAGTCAAGCTGATCTTAAAAGGTAACTTATCCATAAAAGCTCTCGTCCCGTTAGCAGACGGAGCTTGGTGGTCTTCTTCTCTCACTCTGCTGGGTTGTGCCCCCATTTTTATAGATTAAATCATACAGACTCGGCCCTTCGGATTGCAATCTCTTGTAAGCCTATTTGTATCCACATTGAGTCAATCCAGGTGTTTCCTGAAAATAATTGAACTCCCTGCAAAATATACCGTAAAACGATAATTTCAATTACCTCCAAGTTTTAAAACCGAACGAACACGTAGTCAGAAAAAGAGGAATTTTAAAAAGACGACTTGAACCAAACTATGATAATCTAGTTTGTTATAAGATTTGTGGTTTGAACGTTGATGATCGATTGGATGCGCTTCGGAAAATGCTGAAAGCTACCGAGAACTAGCATGATTCTGCCGTGCGCTCTGGTGGAAAATGTTGGAATTTAACATAGCAAGGAGAGCATACAATAGCTAACACTTGTATGGTAATTGCGGTAACATCTGCCAAGCGGCAGAGCAAGGAACCAAATGTTGTATTTACAAACCCCGCCAAGGATACTGGGTACCACATGCGCAGACCACAAACAAGCCGAACTTGGCGTGACGTCAGCATGATGTCATTTTGTAAACGAAGACGCCGCCTATCAGCAACAGAAGACCTCACGTCCTACTCGATGACGCAGTGACGTCTTCTGCATCGACAGTGGTGAGGATAGGCCTACGCACTTGCGATCCTGTTTCCCGTTCCTTTTTTACTTTCAATTGTTCGGCGGTCAAAATGATCAAGATTTCAAGACTGTTGTATGTCTTGATTGTTATTGCTCTGTGGGCCGCATTTCTACTATCTTCCGTGAAACTTTCTTTGACGATCAGCACAAGTGGATGGGCAGAATGGGGAGATTGGAGCGCGGGATGTCCGCGGCAATGCCATCAAGAAAACGGCTACCAGAAACGTACCCGTGAGTGTTATTTCTGCGTTACGCCTGGGTCATGTACAAAGACAGCGAGTACAGGAACACCTTGCGTCGGCGGCGGTGACCCGGACGAGACACGAATGTGCTATGAACCAACATGTACTGGCGCAGGTATCTTTGACGGCTCCTGGACGGCCTGGACAAAATCCTCTGAATGCATCCTCCCAAAGAATGCTCCATTCTGTCAAGGCTACCAGGTCGATCAAGTTGGTATGAGGAGGTATGAAAGGACATGCAGTGGATCTACACGCATTCCGAAGCACAAATGCACTGATGTAACCGGCCATGGTACAACTGTGAAAAGAAACTGTTCATTGCCTTGCCCAGCCCGGAACGGAGGGTGGTCTCAATGGGGCAGGTGGAGCCGTTGCTCTGTCACTTGTGGTAAAGGATCATACGTACGGAGAAGAAAATGCATGGACCCTGCTCCCATGGGTGCTGGGAAGGAGTGCGCAGGGAAAGCTGAACATTCCGCTGGGTGCCAAATAGATGTGAGCTGTCCCATCGATGGGGGCTGGAGTGGATGGAGCGAGTGGAGTTGTAGTGTGACGTGCGGGGGAGGAACCGGTGAGTATTCAGACATCAGTTTCAGTTGCAAAATTAACCGTCTGTCATGTATAACATGTAGCCTGTGTCAATGATGAGCATAGGAAACCTATCTTGCAGAATAGGTCAACATTTTGGGTGGGTCGTTGTATGAGCGAAATCTTGAAGTTGAATGGATTAAAACTGACGGAGGGACAGGATATAACATTTCTCAACATCATGGAGGAAGCTAGGCCAAAATGGTTTGGTATGCCTCATTAACTGATGCAACTATGAGAAAATAAGGAAACTAGTGGACAAACGTTGACATTGTTCCCAGTATAAGTGTTGATCTGTAACTAAGAGGTGCCTTTTCTCCGGGGAGTATTCCTTGCGGGTGGGACAAGCTTTTCTGCGTAAATGGAAGACTGCCCCCAGGCGAGGCGCCAATTGGAGTTAGTGACTCCATCTTCGGCAAGAGCAATATAATAAAAGTCATTGTGTTTCAGCTAAAAGGAAAAGACGTTGCGACAATCCACCTCCGGAACCGGGCGGAGGCAGTTATTGCGACGGAAACAGCACTGACATTCAACACTCCTGCAATAATGCTGCCTGCCCGGAGGTTGGCGTGATAACAACATCGATCCTTTCTTCAAAGATTAAAGCAAAAATCTGGAAGACATTACAGACTGCTGATACAAGTTACCAGATAAAAGAGGGACAGAATCTTCAAATTCAATGCCCCACCGACGTAGTGGAAATGGTACGAAACGATTTTCCTTCAGCTGAGCTTGTTTGGACGAAAAATACCAACGCTTTGGATGTAGACCCTAAACGCGTCGTAAACTACAAGGGCCAGTTAATGTTCAGCTCCCTCATCCCAGGGGACAGCGGTGTGTACGTCTGCGAGATAGAATATGAGCCCCCTCTGTCGCAGACCATTGGTATTTACTCCGTTGTGGTAACGTCAGAAAAACCAACGCTGAAGGCTCCAAAAAAATCGATGACCGAATTTGCATGCAATGCTGAACCGTTTACTGACCTTCTATCAAGTATAACACGAACTTGGTTTCACAACGGTACAAAGTTCCATTCTGTAGTAGCTGGGGACGTAGATGAGGAAGAAGTCATCGATGAAAAAAATGCTGATCGGGTCAAAGGTGACGGCGACATGCTGGAGGTGAAAGAGGTGATAGCAGAGGATTCTGGTGTATGGGAATGCCGGGTGACTGACAATCCTTCTCAACGGGTATGGACAACAAGTTGGATACGGCTCAACGTGCTACCTGAGCTTAGTGGGTGGGAGACATTTTCGTCAAACCCTGCTCAGTTTGGAGCAGTCATTGGCGCGGTTATTGGTGTAGTTTTAATCGTGTGTTTGATTTTTATGTGCCGGTCGAAACCTGATGTAGACGAAGCGGAAAAAGCCGTCGAGAAGATGAAGCTGCTGGAAGGACAGGTAGAGAAGGATGGAGAATTAGGAGCGGAGGAAGAGAATGGGGGCGAAGTGGAGGACGAGAATGAGGAGGACGATTGGGCCGAGGAAGAGAATATGGAGGAAGGAGAAATGTACAATCAACGTGGTTATTATTATCAGAAGGTGAAGGCACACACAAACTATGGGGACAATATGTGATTTTGCAACATGGACTCTGAGTTCCAGGGGCACGCTATTCGTTGAAAAAAACAACATGCTAGAAATTATTGTTGTTAATTAAGTGAAAAAAAATCGTGCTTACGGACAGACTACGAATACTGTTGCATCAGTAGTCAAGGGGCCGTCCAGCAATCCACTGCTGGTGTGCAACTGATAGGACTAACCACGATCGGACAGCTGTAACAAGCAAGGCCAAAAAGAGACAGGCCTTCCTAAAGCCGCAAAGTCGTGATAGGTTAGATGATCGTCTGCCGCACGCCCAAATATTTCATTTGTTTTCTCTCGGTGCACATGAGGGTTCACTACGATTGTGAGGAAATCATGACCTACCAATTCGAAACATGCGCACCAGATCGTGCAGTTAAGTCCGTGTATATACGGCATGCCTGATATATGGTAGACTAAAACCAATCGATCGAATTTGAAGATACTGGTTCAGTACATTTAAACATCTGTTAAGACTTCACAACTGTCACCATGGTCACGCAAGTCATTCTGAATTGTGAATCTGTTTGAACTGAGGTGTCTTGTTACTGATCCAATGAAGATACAAGCAAGAGTGGTGTAGAAGGAATATAACAAGCACTGCGGAATATACAAACTAGTATCGTCTCAAAGGGAAAAACGCCTGGAAGTCAGTTGCAATTTGGAAAATTATATATCAACGGATAACTGCTGCACTAACTGCAGGTGAGTTATTGGGCTTTTGTGTTCTTCGCGGGTGTTTACACGTGTCTTTTTACCATATGGTTCACTATCATACACGTATGATACAATATGTACATGGAAAGAAAATGGCGCAGGTCTTTATACATATAGATTGGACAATGCAAAGACGGGACAGAGATAATTTAGGCCTACAGCAAATCTTGAAGTAATGTTAGGCTAACTGCAACCGGTTTTGCATAACCTATTGATAATTTCTACGTCATTTGCAGGTATGCTGCTTCTGCTACTCCTGACCATAATCTTAGTGTCCTCTCCCTGTCTCTCTGAGCCTGATCATCATGGGAGACGTGGTCAAAAACGTAAGGACGGTTCTGATGTTGGAGTACTGGACACAGAGGTTGTGCAAGAAAAGCAGTAAGTTCAGTTATATGCTGTGGTGGCGTCGACTTATCTGTGGTATTAGATATTGTTCTTTAATTTGATATTTGGCAGATAATACTAACATGTCGTTAGTATACTTTAAATCGGAAGATACATTCGTCGGGTGTCCAATGTCCGCATTTGGGGCATGCCTGAGTCGGCACGTGACGGCTATAGATCGTCGTGACTTCAGTTTCTTTCGATTGGCTTTGTATTATCAAGTATGTCTTTAGTTAAACTTTCTTTTGTCAGGAGGAAATAACTATTTCCTCTTGGTGTCGTTTATTTTGAAGGACGATTCTTATTACGCCTGTGAACAAGGGGTCAAACCTGTGCACAACTACAAGCTAGTATCTAATGTCTCTATTTTCTCCATCTACCATCGTTCTAGCCATATGCAAGAACATCTTGATGAAGCAGGAATTAAAGTCGACTATGAAGCAATGGCACCACAGGAGAAGATGTTTTACTTTTTCAGGTAAGTGATTACTTTTTCACGTGCCGAGACAAATACGTTTTCTCAACCATATTGACCCTGTCGACCCATCAACGTCTACAAAAGGTGACCCGGACATATTCAGTAGTTAACTCCCATAACTCAACATGAATCATGAGCCGTACCGGTACCCATAATTGTGTTTGTATGTTCCGTGATAATGAGGGAAGACGAGATACAAGGGATTAAGCAAACCTGAAATTCGATTAATGATTATCACCAATACATTGTACATGTACGTTGATGTATTTGATGGTTTTCTATTGATACATCTATTATAAGTCCCCTTTCTGATGTTTGTCAGATTCCACGACACGGACAACAGCAGCACCATAGACGGGCTCGAGCTGATGAAAGGCTTCCTTCACGATGATTTCGAGAACCACCTGCATGGGCCAGAGAGGGAGGGCCATCACATCACTCCTGTGACGGAAGAAGAAATGAGACAGTTTACAGGTGAGAACCGGTGCAGAGGATTTTGGGGGCCATATACATGTAATGACAAACTAGCATAAGTAGCAACGTAATCATTATCATTTTCAGTTTTACTGTAAATGTATGGAACAAAGCAACCGTGACACATTTTTGTATCTTTTCAGAGCAAATCGACGGCGTTTTCAAAGAAAATGATCACAATAATGACGGACACATAGACTACATTGAATTTAAAAGCGTTATGAAGCTGATGATGGCTTCAGAGAGTTCATAAAAAATGTCCGATTTTTGTAATTTAGCGGCTAATTAATAGAAATGTATACCGAGTGTTTCAGTGCAGTACGGTAACTGAGGACAATAAAGTCACACCAACCAAGCAACCTATTGAGTGGGAAACCTGTTGCGTGTGAAACCTATTCGTGTTCGATCGTCAACGTCAGATCACGTCAACGTCACAAGAAGTTTTTTTGCGTTAATTCATCCACGTTGGCGAGATGCCATGGCGACGCGAACTCAGTCAACCCAGTTTCCAGTCACTTCAAAAAAATAGTTAGTAAAAATAACTATTTTATAGTAACGTTTTACTACTCTGGTAGTTGCTGTTGCACCGTCTGTGAATTTAGGTGTTTTAATTTTCAAAAGGTAATTCTTAACCATATAAATAGTTATTTTGCACAACTTTTTCGTTACTTTCACTACTTTTTTAATAACCTCACTGTTGGTGTAATAGCAACAACCAGATTAGTTGTTTTTACTAACAAGTTTTAAGAGTGTGCGTAGTTCCAATATCTTTGCTGTCACGAGTCGTCACTAATCAACGAGAAAATGTCCCATCTGGTTCCACATCCGTTGCCGCCTGTACGAGTTTTAGGAAACTCCAAAATTTCCGCTGAATTTGTGATTATTCTTCCCATTGGATTCTAAAAGTCGGCCATTATACAAGATGGACATCCTGTGGAGTAAGACAACATAGTGATCAGCGATAACAAAGTTTCTTTCTTGGTATGGTTGCTCAGAGCGAGTTGAATATCTAACACGACGTTATCTTATTCATATCAAGCTCATTCATCATGCTTACGTCAAGTTTGTGACCAACTGAACTTCGCGTTATTTCCTTCAGTGACGCCAAGTTGACATAACGCGAAGTTAAAGTTAACCGCAAATAATTGGCTTGGCTAAGGTTGGAAGCGATGGGCCATGTCAGGTTGGGAAGAAGAAAGCTCACCTATCCATTTCAAGTCCTAGTTTAGAGCAGAGGTGAGGGCCCAGGACTCTCTCGATTTCTTCTGGTGGGACATGCGATGTCTGAAACATCCCTACACTCTCTAGAGCACAGAGCGCGCATGGGTTGTGCTCACCACCAAAGGTTGTATCGGGGTTGAAATCAACAATGACGAATACGCCCTGTAAATGATATTACGTTCGGTCTAATGTACAGTGGATTGATAAGTATATGTCTCTAAAGGTGCCACTATAGCTTAATCGACAGGACCTTTAGTCATGAGGAATTTGGTGTATGGTCAACTGATAGTGGTCACTCTGACAGTGACATTTTTTGTCATTTTTGATTTTCTACTAACCTTCTATAGCTGTATATACTACCCAAATATTCATTGAAAAAAATATGCTTTTCAGACTGCGACGCCGAGGCGGTGGCGGGAGAGGTCCCCCTGCCACCACCCATCCACAAATACACACACCCTCCCACACCAAATGTGTAGCGAACGTATTCTGGTGGCAGTGGTTCTTGTGACGTTGGTGGTGTTGAAGGGCCTTGCACAAAAAACCACAAAATTGTAATGATTGACAATGTGTGCTAATATTATTCTTACCTCTTGTGCCTCCTTCAAGATCTCTGAAAGAAGGGCAACAGTCTCCTCCTTGAATCCCTCTGGGATTTTGGAAGCCTCAACGTTCGTCTTAATAGTCAAAACGGGCATGGTGCCGCGCAGAACTGATAGAAATATCGCACAGGCTTGTTCTATAAAATTGTACGAGGACAATTTTATTCACAACTTACTTACATGCATATAGTCTATTTTGAGAACAGAGATAAATATGTATTTATACATGATGTACACAAGTTATATGCCTCGTTCCACGCACCAACGCACCTTCTGACGCCCCACTCCAAAAGATCTTTTGAAACGCCGTAGTTTCAGTCATGAAAAACTGACAATAGTGATGATATGTCTGTCATATACTAATCTATGCATGATTCTTGATTTACTCTACATGTATATAATGACACGCTGATCATGGTTTACCTATCAAAGTAAAATAAATTAAATTAAAAACACTGCTGTATGCTTAATAATTGATTTTAATGCATGTTCAATTCCAGCAACATGTATAATGATTGTGCATTTAAAGATAAAATTATATGGCATTTAAACACATTCTAAGTGGATTGTGATTTGTTCTAAATGTAAAATGTCCAAACATATTACCGAGAATGAAAAATAATTTGGTCAAAGCCACTTTTTTCAAATTTTCTCTGAATTTTTAATGCAATGACTCGCTGAATAAGACATGACTAGATGAAAACATCACTTCAATACCAAAACCAAGTTTGTCTCCTCAACTGTTAGTGCTTATTTCCCTCACCCATTATCTGTTTAACAGTGTTATGTCCAAATTTGTCCACTAATGTCACAATGTGTAGAGCAGATCACGGTCGTGTGAAGATCCAAGAATCACAGCGATCGCCCAGCCCCTAATTAACTGCATCACAGAACCGACGAAAAGGCAATATTCATATAAATTTCTATTGTATGTGTACAATGTACATGCAATTGTTCGTGTACATGGTATAGGCATTTGGTTGGGGGCTTAGCGATAGCTGATAGATCGATTGATTGACGCTGGCATATCCTCCGGTCTGATTGGAGATAGTTGTAATAGTCCAAGATCAGATTCACTGAACGTTTCTGTTACGGTATTACACATTCATGCCAATGGATTCAATCTTTCGATCGTCATACAAGATGAAATATCTGCAAAAAAGACACCACATTAAACTTGATAAACAAAAGAATGTTGAGCTTGTTGGCCTGGGTATTTATCGTTAATATCAACCACAAAACCCTGGGGCTGGGGCAGAAAGTTTCGTTACCGAAAGCTGACCTACTCTCTCTGCAGAGTGCATCTGAAGAATTGCGATTGCAGAAGAAAAAAAGGTGCATTACATTTGTTGATGGAAGTCATTTAACGCCTTTAACCTGATTTTTTATAGCCTTTAAGGATCGGGATCGATGTGTACCATTGACATGTTGATTTCTCGTGAATCCGGGGTTTTACACGAACAATCAAGTTTACGTAGCTCTTGCGGTTGTACTTTTAACAGGTTTTAGTGTTCTAATTTCGGCAAAATAAAGGAATGACAAGAGTGAAGTCATTTCTGGAGAGGAGAGTATGCTTGTTGCTTTGAAAAACGCCGGTTTCCCCTTAATTTAAACGTCAAGTGATAGTATGACGGCGGTGAGAGTTGAAAAAAACCTGCCTGTCTTTCTCGATCCCTAGTTTCGAGCGGATATGTGGTCCAAGACCCTTGGTGATCTCCTCCGCGGGGGTATGTGACGGTGAGAACATCCCCACACTCCCAAGTGTAAGCACGGCACACAGGGTGCGCTTGCCTCCAAAAGTCATGTTAACATCGGTTTCCAGGATGACGAAAATGTTCTGAAATGGAAACGAGAAAGAGCGCTATAGCCTACTCGCGTTAGTAATCAGCATGTATGTATATACGTTGAATATACTATCCCACGAACACAGGATTGTAGAAAGCTTTTCCAACCTCTACATCCTGGCCCTAGTCATTCTGTTTTTAGCTGTAGGTGTGACTAGGGGTTGATAAGCGTACCGGAAGTTAGGGAGGGCAATGACCCCTGGGAAAAGAGGTTGTCTGAGCAGTTTCGTCGGGAGGTACTTTATCTGGGTAACACACATTTGTACCAAGGCAAAAAAACCCAGGCTATTAGCATTTTATCCATGTTCCTGTCCCATCCCCTTCTTTGATATGACCTTGAAACATCACGCCTATAGGCCCAGAAGTGTTTAGATGGCTTACCTCTACTGGCTTCTTTAAGACCTGTGCAAGTAGGGTCGTCGTCTCTTCATGAAACCCTTCCGGTACCTCGGACGCCTTGACGTTCGTTTTGATAGTGAGAATAGGCATGGTAATGATATAGGTGCAGATACTGTCAAACACTAGACCTGACTTGAAACCATATAATGAAATAATGACGATTATCATGAAACCTGAAAGCATAGGCCTATACTAACATTATCTAATCATAGCCTGCCAAGTACAATATGATTGCTTGAAATACAGGTCAGGACAAGTACTTATGAAATCAAGTCCCCGTTTTTAATGAATTGCATTGTATTAACAACCTGATTAGATAGAGACCAGCTGAACAGGGATGAACCTGTTTATTATACTAGGCTATGGACTCTTTTATATCGTTTTGTATGTATCTGTATGTGTATTTTGTCATACTGGTGCAACAGTGCATTTTGTAGTACAATAAACTTTGGTATCTTGGCATGGCAATTCTGCACCGGCCACAAAACAGGACGTGCTCTTGTTTCAACACATCTCTTGGTCTGTAACCCTCTCCCGAAGTCTCTCCAAGTGGACATCAACGCCCCAGGTGGTCAATAAGTTCCTGCTGGTCCAGTTTGTGATGTCTACTGTAGTCGATTATCTAGATTATTAAGATTATGATGATCATTGACATAATGGGTTGTTTATGAAGGGGACTCGTGTGGATTTAGGAATTTATAAAATAGTACATATTAGTCTCGTCCTTTTTTAAAAACCCGCTGCCCGCATTGTGACCTTGATGCGTTCTTACTGCACAAAGGACACAAAGCAAACATCCAATCATCAACGAAAATATCGGGGGTTTTCCAATGACAAACTCATTGAGTCATTTCGTTACAATACAAAGTTACAATTTTTATTTTAGAGAAAAAATCAGAATAACATTTGTTAAAATCCAAAGTGACGATTCTGGAGTTGAAGTGAATGATCATATCGAAGTTTATTGCTCGTGTATTTGTTCATGTAAAAGTATTTTAGTTATCTCTGGTAACTGAAACCATTGACTCACCACCTGGATTGGAGGTGACGAGATCAGGGTAGGACACTTTCTTACAGGCGGCAGTGATTCCCGTTACACCATTTACAACGATGAATTAGTTGATACAGAAAAGTTACCACCTGCAGCAAAATGTGCACATGGATACAAATTTACATGCGTATACGTAGCGATGTAAAGCATTATACTGTGAGTGAGTAACTGCGTTAGAAGATACAATCAATATGCTCTGCGTGCTTGAGGAGTCGTGCGTTCTGCCACAGGTGATTGCATTTAATAGAAAATACGCTAAGCCTCGTTTTTATGGCAGCGTGTCCACCCCAAGCCATCATCGAGGACTACTACGTTTTGATTTGGCGGCGAATGTTCACTTTGAGCCTTATTTCGATCCCTCAAATTACGTCAAAAAACCCTCGGCTGGTGCCTCTACTTTCGGTCTGCATTTTTAACCTACTCGAGTATGGCTGGCGGGAGTGGACAAATATCTGAATTAAGGGTCGGGATAAATCAGATTTATACCACGACTATATTCATAATAGTAGACAGCCAATCAGAACCCCGCATTTCATGAATTATGGTGACCATTAAATCTGAATTATACCACGACATAAATGAATCAACCCACGACTATAATCGTTTTAGACCCACGACTATATTCGTAATAGCAGACAGCCAATCAGAGAGCCGAATTTATGGACGGAAGTGCGATTTATGGACGCCGGAAGTGCGATATATGGACGCCGGAAGTGCTATTTATGGCGTCCATATATCGCACTTCCGGCGTCCATAAATCGCACTTCCGTCCATAAATTCGGCTCTCTGATTGGCTGTCTGCTATTACGAATATAGTCGTGGGTCTAAAACGATTATAGTCGTGGGTTGATTCGTTTATGTCGTGGTATAATTCAGATTTAATGGTCACCATAATTCATGAAATGCGGGGTTCTGATTGGCTGTCTACTATTATGAATATAGTCGTGGTATAAATCTGATTTATCCCGACCCTTAATTCAGATATTTGTCCACTCCCGCCAGCCATACTCGAGCAGTCAAGTTAATACCTATCTTTTTAAAACAACAATTATACGAAACAATAATGCTGATAGATTTACTGGAATGATTTAGAATAAAGTACATATGCATTATCATCGACTGTTGCTGTGGCTTCTCCGATAGTAATATCCGATGCGATACATGTGTTGTTGGACGTGGAGTAGGATGCAGACATACATTTGGTATCTTGGTTGCAAATGTCAAGGCAGTGTAGTTCAGTCGGTGTATACAAATGTTTCAAGTAGTTACCTTCCGGCAAATTCTTTCCCGTATGAACACCAAAATTTGTGTCTGAAACTAATATGACATTAGAAACACTGTTAGAACCTCGACGAGAGAAGGAATATAAGAACCGCAGAACACGTATGAAGGTGAATTCCACGGAAGGTCTCATCAACCTTTCTCACGTTAATTCCATTTTGACTCCAATTAAATTTTGGTCAGTTTTTTAACAAACATCATTTCCTGACGATATGATTTATAGAAATGGTTAACTGAATCCCAAAACAATACTACTACCTCGCTGTTCAATCAAAACTGCCTGCCGAAGGAAAGAGCTCCCTCCCTCCCCCGCACCCCCAAATAGTGTAATGAATGGGTGTGGAACCTAGTTGGCTCCATAATTAGCATATATTTTGCCTGAACCCCCTGCTTACCATGAATTATCCTGTTCTCGAAGACTTGCACTTCGCAAAGTGATAAAACTTCCATTGGGGATGTGATTTGAACTGCTACGTAGCGCCCTCTAACCGGGCCATCACAGTCTTTATCCAGCGAAGCTCCAACGATTCCTGGATGGTGGTAACACAACTTCTTGCTGGGAGATGATAGGCCGCTAGGGGGCGCAATTTCCATCAGGTACACATTTAAATCATGCAGTCTTTCACCTGTATATGATTTAAAGGAGTATAAAGATATTAACTCTACCCTCTTAACCCTTGTTTTATTTGGTGCCGAATAAACTTTCTAAACTCTTTGGTACTCCCAAATTTTGTTTTTATTCCTGACTACAGGCTTTTTTGCGAAAACTTCTTGGCCAATTTCGTCAAAGTTTGTTTTTTCTTGAATCAACTTTTGGGACCCAGGAGCTGGCTTTTACATAATAATTGGTTTTGATATGTGTTCGTGTACACTAACGTACATGTAGTATATTGATTTTTTTGACATTTTCCGCTCTCTACTGCTTATTTCTCGACAAATTTGGATGAAAACCTCAGGTCATTTTTTTTCGTGTGTACCGAGTTTCATTGAAATATATCCATAAGAAAAAATCGGCCCCTGTCTGATCGCCAAAAATCGTCAAAGGGCTCCAATGTAGAATTTTTCTTAAAATTGATTAGCAAATCTTTAACCAACAGTACATGTGTTGGGTCAAAA
Organism: Lineus longissimus; assembly: GCF_910592395.1. Classification (NCBI taxonomy): domain Eukaryota; kingdom Metazoa; phylum Nemertea; class Pilidiophora; order Heteronemertea; family Lineidae; genus Lineus; species Lineus longissimus. The sequence continues at coordinate 4,957,047 of NC_088310.1, forward strand.
AAGTAGATTTAAGAAAAACTTTGAAGAAATCGGTCCAGTAATGAATCACAATCATGACAACTGACGCGGTATGGATGAGTTCGGCAAAGATGAAATCATTAGATCATACTGGTTAGATATTTCTGTGCAACTCTGTGGAAATTAAACTACGTAGAGATGAGGTTTGATTGCTTATCAGCCAGACAGCGTTGCTTTCGTCCAATCAGAATATAGAAAGCTGTGTAGCCTTGGGTTCTGGTGTAGCCTGCGGGTAATCACTCTCCATTGACCGCGCGTTAAAAGGACGCCGTTAGTTAAAAATTATACTGCAGGGCTGGAGAGTCAAGACGTTCCCGAGAAATGTCGAGTGATGACTAGTCCAGGTAACCTCAACCATATCCGCCGCGCAGCGGAGGGTCAGAGGAAGCCTCGTTGATTTACCCGAGGCGAGCCAAACATTTTCAGTGCATACAGTGGAAGCACTGTCATACCGAGCGCTCTGGTATTGCAGATTATTCACTTGGATCGAGGTTACCCATTCTACAGAAACGTGACCGGTCGCCGGAAGCTTACGCCTCCAAATCGAGTCCACGACGAGTGAATTGCCGTTAAGTACCAGTCTCTGTTATGAGTGAATGGAGGAGACTGGTGAAAGAGTCAAATCTATGAAAGGACATTATGAACGGGGAGGACCGTATTGGTCTCGTACTTACTGCAGCAATCACCACGGTTCACCAAGTGCACTCTCTGAACAAGATAGGTGGCGCCAAGATCAACTGACCACCATGGGTCTCTTTGGCGTCCGGTGTGTGTACAGAAACCACGGTGGTAATTCGAGTTGCTGTTGCCATCAACGGCTCTAGAGGCAGATCCTCCAGTGCTCTGTCTCGCAGGTTTTCCCAGAGCCATGTTTTGTGTTTCTGGAAAGTGCAGAAAAAAACACTTATGACCCGAAAAGAAACAATGGGTATATACACAACGTAGTCTACTATCATCTTGTCAAATCTCCAACGAAAACTTTGAGCAACGAAGTTGACGTGGAAACGTACTGTGCTGCCAGGTACATGTAGTTGGTAAAACCTGGACGCAGATTTTGGGCGGTGGACGCTGAGTTTTGTATCATTGTATTGCACTGCCTGGATCCCATGAACCTCGCCTCCAGTCCAAGATTAATAGCCGATTTGATTTGGTATTCTAAAATACCTGGATTTAGAACGAACCGCACTTTACAGCCTGAGTGTAAATACACTAAGCGCAAACGAAGACTTGTTTTGTAATAAAATAACCTGAACTTTTGTTATCGCCTACACTCACCGAATCTGAGAAGTGAATAATTGAGCATTGTAAACGATTGAGAATGATTGTATTACCTACATTATGGGTTGCTATCATTTTGGGTCACCCTGAAGAAGAAAGATTCCACTACAGCGCTTAACAGTCGTGGTTTGCTGCTTTTACTGGCTTTGTGGTCAATTACTATTGCCAATTAACCAATAACTTTACGCCGACATTAATCCAACGCCCGTGAAAGCCGTTTCCCGCTTTCGCTGCAAAAGTGCAAATCACGCCGAAAATACATACCCAAATGTCCATGTTTAATTCCAAACATCACCAACAGACAAATGGCTATACGACGATGATACTTCATTGCGCTCAATCAACTGTTTCGTTTTTAAAGCAACGGTTTTGCAGCAAATGTTATCCAAGTGGACTGGCCTCATAAAAAATGTCCTGAACGACCATCAGACGTATTTGGTATGCACTTGTATGTCTATTCACTAATAGGTGTGTAAGGCGAACGTATCCACTGCACAGAGCAGTAGTCATTCAACATACGCACATAATGTATAGCCTTCGGACAAAAAACCGCTCGATTCTGTATTCTCTCATTTCTTCTTGAAATCACGTTATCATCCTTTCTATGGGTTTTACGTATCCGTACCGAAATGATATGAAAGACAGAGTTTCTTTTAAAGGTTTACACACGAATTGAATGACTTGACTAATATCAAATAATGAAGCATGTCGTTGCTTTCTGTATAGACATGACCACCAAGCAATCAATTTTTGTCCAATCAAAAATTCATTATCACATTCCCATGAAAAAAAGATCTGGGCATGTGCAGAATTACATATGCATGAACTAGCGTGGAAAGGTACGTAGTCTTGACAGAGATACCGTACAGTTTAGTATGTCATACGATGTTCGAGTTTAGCTGTCAACCTTGATGTTCAGGCTATCTATTTGTTGATATGTAGCCATTGGCACTGAGCTGTCGAATTTATTCCTGTTATAATCTAGCAAACAAATTATATCTCGTGTCCAAAACTGAAAAGTTACACTTTTTGACTTGTCATATCTAAATTTCTTCGCGTGTTTTACTTAATACAAAAGAGTAAGTTAAAACATACATGCTCCATTGTTTCGTACACGCAGTGCGATTGGAGAGGACAGCGATGCCATCTGATAATGATATCGAGAAGCGTAACGCATCGCAACTGCTTCATTCAGTACGTAAAAATACTGGGGTTTGCTCTACAAAAGTATGATATTAACCAAGTGTGCCAATGATCAAGAACAACTACGAGTCACATATACATATTTGAAAGCCGTGTACCCAGTGGTGTGTATATGAAAATAGAAAGAACTGCAAAAGTGCTCAATAAATTTTTCAAGAACGCCCTGGCCGGATCCGAAAATCCATCATATTACAGTTAAATCTAGCTACATTACATAACTTCTTTTACGACGCACTTCCTCGGATGTGATATCCCCTAGTCTCGCCGTTGCTATAATCAATTCTAACCGACATCGTAGCAACGGATCCTGACTGCCTACGCGCGCGCATGGTGGTTGGGTATAAAAGAAGACCCCGAGTTTAGATGTCACATTGCCGACTGGTTCCACGCGGATAACAACACTTGTCTGATATTTGTCAAGAGAAAGAAAGAAAGGTAAGACCACTAATTTCTCTGAACATTCTTTCAATCCAATGAAGTCTTTATTTCAAAACTTTATATATTTGTCCTCTCCTTTTCTGCATTTTGCTCTCATGACCTTTTAATTGCAAAGTTGTGGCGTTCAAATGTGACGGCAACTTTTTAAATGAGGTTGCCAGGTCAAAAAGCCTGATCAGATTTATTCTAATTTTCGTATCCGCGTGAACACGTGCAATCTTAAGATACTTGTACGATTCTTAGTTTAGATCTTAACTTAGAATCACACTATAATTTTGTAACATGCATGTTGATGAAACTGAAAAAAAGTTTTAAACACTCTCATAAGAATGGTATCGGCATTTCCGACCTACCACGAGGGTTGTTATTCATGTACCACTTGATGTCGTTTTGATGTCGTAATTCACCGCAAAGTTTTAAGCAAATCCATAACACGTTTATGCAGCGCGATGTGATTATTTGGTGATAAATCAACTTGCAGTTCAAATATATCCCAATGTGAGAAGCTATTTCTTCACTGTATTGTTCTAGCAATATTTCATTGGGCCTTGAATAAAGTCATACAATCACTCAATTGAACATCCGTACAAAAGTATTAATAGCTAGCTATTCATGATCAGAGCTGATCATTTCAAAACATTATGCATGTGTATCAAAAGCAAGTACTGTGAATAGGAATTCTATATATTCGCGATTTTTTTCTTCTTGCTGACGGCAAATACATTTAATTTTGCATCAATCAATCTATTTCCTTAGGAATGCTCGTGATAAGAGTAGTATAATACCGCGGTCATTTCAAGATTGACTTTTTCAATTTCCTTTCGCGCGTTTTACCGTTCTATTTGCCAACATTAAGTCTATGTTTTGTTACACATTCAGACAATATGATTTCCGCGACAAGCATTTTCGATTAGTCTTTTTATGAATTTGTTTGATTTCATATCGATCGGTTTGCCAGTTTGTTGCAAATTTAATCCTGAAAGTTATACTTCGTAACCACAATTCTATTCTACCACCATTTAAAAAGTCTGCAACTAACTCTGAAGTCACTGTAAATTTTGAATCATCTAGCAATATCTCAATTGGTCTTAAAGAAAGTCCCCTTTAAAGGCGTGGTTCGTTCGTGTTGACATGTGCCACCAGTTGCAACAGAAATAGCCATGACTATTTTGCAGTAACGAGCCACCGTGTAAACTTCTAAAGAGCTCTCTGATACTCATTGCAGGAAAGTTGATAAATTAACCGAAATCATTATCAACGTGTCAATATTGGGCTAATTAGCTATATTCATCCTCATCAAATTGACATCGGCGACCTCAACCATTCTTTGTCTGTCGTGTTTCTACCGCATATCTTCCTTGTCAGTCCTTCATTTGTCGGTCGTTCAATATCAACACGTTGCATGTGTTAATTAGCGGAATTTGCAGCACTTATATCGATATAATGCGAATACTGCGGTGGTCATTATCACTTTCGGACTATTACACCATCACCTACCTGTAAATTTTCTCTAATCGAGATAAGAAAGTTCGAGTGAGTCCGTCGTCCACCCAGTAGGCCTTGGATATCAACACAACAAATATACCGACGTCATCTGCCAATGATGATTTTCGTGACATCACGGCTAATTTCCACATTTATTGAATATCATTCATCCTTAATAAATAGAAGTCGGTCACAAATTACCCATCCCGTGAGCTTTTAACGGTGGTTTAAAAAAATGCAATTGGATTCGTGCAGCATTTTATCCTCAACAACAAGGAATACTTCTTGGTAAAAACAAATCCGTTGGGAAAACTTCCTTTATATATAAGTGTCTTCCGCTCTGTACAATCATGTCATTGTGCATCGTTGAACTACTCATATTATAACGCCTCTGATGGATTTTCAGTCGCAAGTTCTGGCAATAAGACAACGTTTTACTTGACATAATTATGAAGTTGTCATAAAATTTCTGCAGATCTTATTTCAGTACGTCCATTACCACTATCGCCTGATAATAATCTCACCTGATAATGGTCTGTCAAGGATAGACTATGATTGTTTCTGACACATATACTAGCATCTTGAATCTATTTCTCATTATCTCTGCATTACTGCGAAATGAAAAATCATGCGGATAGCCCAACTGTGCCATCATAGCAATCTGACGCAATAATGAAAAATTAGTAAATCATTCGTGATTCGGAATTAGTTAAATTGGGTATATGTATAATAAAAGAAGATCTGTGAAAGAACGTGTTGGGGAGTGTGCATGGGCACTTAAGTGGATATTTGTGAGCCACCTTAACGGCATGTCTGATATAGCAAACAGGCCGGGAGTCCAACCTTGAATTTTAGTATGGCATCTTGTTTCTCGTCATCAGTCAGGCAAGGATCGTCGATGGACCGGCGATCGTAGGCCATTATAAAAATATTATAAACATTATAAAAATATCAATACATGTACCTCTATTCTACCAATTTTGCGCGGATTACATGTAATTAATAGAGCATATGGGGAATTTTTAGACACGGTACGGAGTGACCAGGGAGTTAACCGCGAATCAAGCTGTGATGGATACGAAATGACGCAGGGCCAATGTATCTGGTATTTGGGCGAAAAACTAAGAAATATCTAGATTAACCCTTTAAGGGTATTTACCTGGTCGACTTTTGTCAAGCGACCGCTGTCGATTAACAGTTTCGGGAGTTATGACTGACGTCAACAATCGCTGCTACTACGGACTTTGAGTCTCGGCAAGTCGGTGCTGCTATACGCCCAACAAGCAGCAGCGGTGATCTCCCTTTTTTAGGTTGCATCCAATCCAGTATGCACCACGTTAAAGCTAGTGACCATCTCTTTGACTTATTCTTTGGTATTGGCTACCACTTGCATTCAATTAGAAATAAATAAGTTGACTAATGCTGGCGCAAAGCTCCGAATTATGTAATAGCATACATTTCCTTTAAACATGAAGTGAAGTTGGTTGCATTAAGACAGGGATAATATAGAAGTGGAAAGATGGAAGTTTTGGTAAATAGTTTACACTAGTCTTGAGATTTTCTCGTAGAACCAACCTCCAATGTCCTCGGGGCATCTGTCATACTTGTTAGTAAATGGGTTTTATACGTGCCAAACGTTTCCTTTTGTTAATCATCGTCAAGTAACTACACGTTTAAGGGTTTAGAGGTCCATTGCGTTAGCTATGATACCACAGAAAATGTTCCGTTAATTGGTTGATTAATGTTGATCTATTTCGTACGTGTATGTATTTGCATTAGGATCAGGTCCCAATCTATCAACAGTGTGCAGATGATGTTTGGTAGTGATGTATTCTATTTGGTAAGAGTTGGGCCGTTATGATAGCAATACTTAAGTTACAGTTGTGACTTTGTTTTATCTCCAGATCAATTCCAAATTTGCTGCTCTCGAATTTAAGTCGATCTATCAAGTTTCTCTGCATACTCAATCAATCTAAGTCAACTTTAGAACTCGAAACACCACACTCGCGAGTGTATTTACATTAAAATCAATCACCATATCAGTAGTTTTCAGATGCAGTCCATACTTTGTTTCTTCTATTATACATCATATGTATATTAATAATGCGTACTTTTACTTAAGCTAAGCGTACTCGACATATCAGTATCAGTATCAGCGATGTTCCTAAGAATGATACTCTCACATGAACTGAGCGTCTTGCGCGATATTACTATATTTTAGAATAAGCAGACTTAATGTGTTCATGTCAATCCTCCATTCTGGTAAGTAGGATGTTTCTTATTTTTCATTTCTTGTGAGAATGTCCTCCTTTCCAAGGACTTATAGGCATCCGATGTTAAATAAACTGGGCGTCAATAAAAGATGATAATTCTTTTTTTCTCAAAAAATCTCGATTTGACCATAATGTATAATTCATATCGTCTCACAAGCGTTAATCCTGCTGATGCCACAATCTGGCCCGCTTATTGTGAAAGGTTTATTAATATGAAGTCTTCTAGGTACTAAGTCAATCAACGAAGATGCCTGTGACATGTGACATATGAACTGTGACAAATTACAACGTGAATTCTATATAAACCCGATCTTTGGCCGTCTTACTTACATAGGATTCACGGCACGGTTTACGGGTCATTTTTTCACGAGCATGTTCGAACTACGGAAAATTATTTCTCTTGTATTACCGATTATATTTTGACAATATATAACTGGGGCCATTTTGGGTTAATGAAACGTGCACCTGTAAAGGACTTTCTAATGCCACGATTAAAGGGAAGCACCTCCGTGACTAGTAGTTCAATAAATATGACTACAAACAGCAGTAACTAACTAATTAGAATTGCCAGGAATTGAGAAACTCCATTGAAAAATGCCATCCTTGTTTTTCTTTAAGGAATATCGCTGAGAAATAAACCACTTTAATAAGATCACCGAAAACGGAAATCAGACATCGGAAAAGACGATGAAAAACCGGTATTGATGAAGATGAACGACGTGCCATCGTGATGATGCGTTTCCGTAAAATGTCACTTTCTGTTTGGTCCATTATCTAAACAATCCACAAAAGACTGCGTAGATAACGGGGTCGATTTAATCCGAGTATGCGTGGCTTTACCAAGGATGTTGTAAACTTTGAAGAATAAAATACAATCCGTTGATAATCCATTATACTTTGTTTGGAAGAGTACAAGTTTTCTATCGTATTTCGCAGGAGTTGAGATCAAATATGCGGTGAAGTTGCGGGCCGTGACTAGTTTTCTGTTATTCTGAACTCCCGCGTTTCAGCAGAAAGCAGCCAAAAGCCTATTAATACAACTGTCATATTGTTTGATACGAAAGCTGATAGTGCATGAAGTTAAAGAGTATATAGTGAATCTAAGTATTTGATACATGATTCATTGTGCCTTGTAAATCTTCATGGAAGCTGTTTACAATTAATATGAATATGCTTCTTTGAACTCGGAAAGTGACATTTTCATAAACGCATCAATCTTCGTCATTTCTGTACGTGTAGTAATCTGTTCAGTGATTGAATCAAGCTGAGCTAATTGAGATATTATTAAGGGCATTTTAATATCTCACCTAACTTTAGTCAACAATGTAAATATTACACATTTGAATTCCTAATGCATCATTTATCAATATATCATGTCTGTCATTTGTTTAGCCTTGACTATACAACATAGGTGCTGGTACCTAATTTGCAGTTTTGAATCAAATATTTCTGTTTTCTATACCAGTTATCGTACAGAGTCAATACATGCGATGGTAGTGTTGACTAAAACACATTCTCTCTGATTATTAAAGACACAAGGTCACGTCAATTGATGGGTCAGCTTAAATGTCATAATATTTTGAGTTTGTCACGCCAGCACTGATCTTTGATAAGCTCTACAAAAGACTTTTAACGTTCACTTAAAGATGAAATAAAATGTTTTCAATTCAGAAAGTGAACGACGAACATTTTCTCTTTTTGGCTTATAACTCAAAACTATCGTTTTGTCTCATACGCATAAAAATATTTGTCATCAGCCTTGGAATTCAAATCTACGTCGTAGGCGAATACAAGTTCTGTTGTTATTTGTGCACTAAAAGTGGAAGCATGTGTCTGTTAATGGAAAACGTATCAAAGATTAGTGCAAGCGCGACAATAATAATTACTCCAACAGCTGTTACTAAAAGAACAGAATCACAATACAAGATATTTCCCATCAGTATTCTGAACTTGCTGTCCTTATGACAACCCTGTCATGAAGCCCACAATTCTTTAATCAAAGTTTCTTATGCGATGCTGGCTTAAACTTTGTCAATTGAAAGAACGAAATTCACAATGACTGCCAAAAGCCTCTATTAACCTTTTTGAATACTTAAGCCGTCATTACAAATATCAACACAGTGAGAAGCCAAATGAGTTGCTAGTTTTTACTTGTCATCTTCAATGCAATGTCTTCTGAAACTAATAAGCTGCACGAACCTAATCAAGAAATCACTACCAGAATGGGTGACAAATTATTTTCGGTTGAATAAAGTTTAAGTTTAGAGATGATGTGAAATACGTCGATTCGTGGAGAAATGAGAATAACACATTTTTCCGTTTCAAAGAGTGGCGTGTGTGTTGAATAACTTTCATTATACCCTCGATTCAATAGCAGCGTGCATTAAATTTTTAATTGATTTCATGTTCCTTGCTCTTTACTTTGTTGACAATTTTTTAAAAATGAATGAATTTTTCGTGGCGAAAGTAACGATTACGGACTATAAGCCTGGTGTCAAGCTTCACCTCCGCTCAGTGAAATGATATACCCCTTAACCAGGTTAACACCAGGTTATATCCTGGCGTGGGTGGGCCTGCTTGTTCAAACGAGCCAATCACTAACGTACGTCTATCGTTAACTGAACACTAAACATGCTAAACCAGATGAACACCAAGTTAGTGAGAAATTAACGGACCCCGCATAGTGTCATCGCAACCAAATCATATATTGGTGACCAGTAAAGTACAGAACCCTAAAGAGCAGGGCGACACGATTGGAAATTAAGTTTGTTTGGAGTGACTAGTTTAAAGAAACCTAATGAATATTGGTTCGACGAAACGCCGGTAACGTTGCTCTCCCGCTTGTGCGTCTGGTAAAGAAAACAGTATCAATATCAATTTCGTGATATCGAAACAATTTCTTGAAACTGAAAGTTTCTTTTCAATTGCGTACAAACAAGAATCTAGCAACAAATAAGATGTTATTTAAAAAACGATTATGTTCGCTGTGATCTTTGAGTTAGGTTCATTATCATTTGGTGATGAACCCAAAACCTACCAAAGGTACTCGAGTTCATTCATATACCGCTGACCGCTAATCCTGTCTTACAGGAGGGCTCCTCAAAGCAAGATTCCCAATACCGGCCTTTAATGTAAATTTAACCTGTATCGAGTAATTTGATATCAAACTATGAGCAACCAACCTCTTGTATAGGAAGATCATCGCACGGGAAGATTTGATTACGGCTGGCTATAACTGAATGAAAGCGCTTTGATCATTTTATCATGCAACTGAAGAGCAGGCCTGGATCATATGTCCGCGTATCGGTAGGGTCGGAGAAGGGATGCCCTTCGTGTCAACCACATTCCATTAAGCCGTCTGAAACTTGAATTCGTTATTCTTTGCCATGCGGCCCGGGTCATCTGTCCCTTGGGGAAAGGAGGACTGATTTATGTATAGGGGGTGCATAGTTGTGTTGCATAAGAAAACTGAACGTTTTTTTAAAAGCCAAAAAGCCGGTATTTTTGACGCAGATGATCAGCGACCATTTGCAGAGAAGATGGCTTTTATAGCGCGACACCATCTTGTATCGTTGGTGTTCCTGGGGTGTTCTGTCCTACGCTCATTACCTTGTAGCCCGGGATTGTTAATTGAGACAATATTATCCTATAAAGTTGACGCCAATGCTCCAAATTCAATATCATTTTACCAGCTTCAACCTGAAATAAATCCTTGTGGAATTTATCAACCGTGCGACTATTGGTTACGCAGACAGAAGAAAAACCCATGATGGCGTGGAACTTCAGAATAAAAACATTTCACCCGGAAATACTCCCCCTTAGAGTCAATTCTACCCATGGTATTAATCTGTCATGCGTGAGGTCATATTCCTCAAAGCGCCATAATTCTACACTTTTTTTACTCATATTGTCTTTAAAGGCAAATTATTAATGTGTTTTGTTGCGTTGATGCATGAAGTTGGCTCCGGGTTTACGAGAGGTTATGAAAGAAGTTGGTGTTACCACGAAACCAAATATCGTCATACCGCATTTTCATATTTGAACTCGTTCTAATGTCATTGGAAGAGGATATCATTCTCCCGGGAAAGACGCTGTGGATTTTTCTCATACTCAACCAGAGGCTAACCGACGCTTCTTGTTGTCGTGGTATCATGATGTTGACCGTAATGACCGGCACATCAGTATGAGTACGTCGATCAGCGTACCAAATATATATTCAGAAATTCTACGAACTGTTCTCTCGATCAGTTATCTGTCTCGCGGCTATATGGTTCCCCCAATCGGAGGTTACGCTAAGACGAATTCCATCACCTTGTTTACTGGATCACTGCCGGGGCCTGCAGGGCTGCATCTGACCGGCGAGTAATTGAGCGTATTGTGTGTTCAGGCCCCTATTTACCGATCTTTGTTCCCGCCTTGTCTCAGTGCCCGTGGTGTTGACGAAGATGCCATGAGCCAACAACCACAGCTCCAGCAAAAGCCTTGGTCATTTCCTCTGATTGCAGAGGGGTACTGAGGCCCTGGGCTATTGACTCATCAATATCATGGCGACACTCCATTCCCGGCCAACGCTTTCCACATGCTTCGTAAAGCAGTGCAATAAGAGCTAAAGAAAGATCCAATGCTGCTTATCGCGCCAAACATTCCATCGACACTTGTCATCGTTAATGACAAGGTCGGCAAGTGTTCGCCCAGCTCAAAATATATATGTTTAAATGTTTGTCCCTGTTCGAAGTGCTACTGCCCTCTTAAAAAATTTATCTCCATTGGAATCACTTCGGTCATTGATCTGATTCGGTCGTTCTGGATATCACTTCATTAGATGCGGGTGAACTCTTTACTTCTTAGAGGTGTAGGTCCGTGGTAGGGGTCTAGAGTGACGGTTTTCTCCTAATAAAACCACAAGTTGTATGAAGGGTCAATACTGACGACCGTGTTGTTGGCATGGTATTGTAACTGTGTGTTACTGCGTTGATTTAGGCGAGATTTACTGCCGAAGTTCTTCATATCGATTATAGAAAAAAAAATTTAAAAACATATCGAGCTAGAGTATAGCCTCATTAATCTTACCTGTCGCGGAGTATTGAGATATAAAGAAATTCGTTTCCCTTGACAGTAAGTCAATAAAGGCACGTTCAGAATTCTGCACTACCAATTCCGCATAGGACACAGTAGCTCAGCCTTCGAGGTAAAATCTGGGTTGTGACCGATTATTTATGTGTTGGAATAATTCATCACTCACTCTGTCAATCAAATCGAAATTTTAAAAAAGCTTACGGCTTTATAGTCTATCTGATGCAGATGCATCCTATGTGGCGTCGCCAATTATCTGCTGTGATTTTACCATTAAGTGTTTATTCTTTTCACAACCACAATCATGCAGTGGTCATAAGGTAGGAATGCAATAGAAGCGAGGGACTTCATTGGTAATGTAATCAAAAGGACTTTCCAAGAAATCATATCTTCACGCAAGGCGTCGACGTAACATATCATACTCGAGTCGTATAGTAAATATCTAAATGAGGATTTGGCCGGTTTGGGTTGGACTTGGTTGGACTCCGTCGCCTCGCGAATGGATAATCAGAATCAGGATTTCTGTCGTCGAATGCTGGCTTGAATGAAGCAGCCGACATAGTCTTGTTTTCTTTCTTTCTGTACTGCAACTGCATATCCAAGGAACTATTCATTAACGTAAAATGTACGCCCATTGCAGTTGTTGGGCATGATGTGTCTGTCTTAAAAATATATCTATATTCTCCTCTTGTGTCTATCCGCCGGATCCTCGAATGACCGATTTCAGATTCGCCACGCCTCTTGCCATATGTATGACCAAGGCGTATGCTCTTCTTGCTTGTATCATTTTATCTGATTAATGACCAGCGTAATGAGCCGAGGGCTAATCGTATCAGTTTTATTGTCTGGACCTCACGCCTAAAGGAACACGAATGTAGAAACTGTACATATAATACTGGATCACATCATCTTAAAATACTAAAGAAGTAATTACGAAGCATTTAGATGTTGTATCCGGTTACACATGCGAATACCAGACGCTGCCCCGGTACTCAACCATGCGCAAAATTATATAACCGGACATAAAATTTGGGAATGCTGTATAGTTCCAACTTTTGCTGATCGTGGCGCTAATTCAGAGTCCCAACAGGACTCATCGAAGGACAATGCCTGTAAACAATCATCAGAATAAAGTTTGAAACTACATGTAGTTCGACAAATTTGATAAAGTGACGGGGATGGCAAGGAAGGGTGTGAGCATTTCCATCGCCAAAGTGAGCAGACAAATGGATGCTAAAGGAATTGCGTAGTGGCACCGTACCACTTTGTGTTGTTTGATGTGATTTCCATTACCAACATGGCTAATGATTCGCATATACCACGCAACACATTTGTCTTTTAATGCCCCTTCTTAAAAGAGACCAGCTACAGTACCAAAAGTACCATTCTCAGAGTTGCCCGGTGGACCTATAGCTCCCAAACGGACTATTTTGTTCTGATTATTTTCTGATGGGATGTCACGACCACTCCAGGGTCATCAGCCAAGGCCATTCTTAATTGTGCCAATCGCAGCTTTCTCTCTGGGCTGAAATCGGACTCGAGATAAGAAGCGCGGTGGGTAATTTAAGAGATTTTCTCATCGTAAGGTGAATGGAGCCCCATTGATTACGGTATCAAATTGTTGTCTTGGGCAACATTGAATGCAGAAGGGAATATTCCACTTACGGTGCCGTCACCAGCAGAATGGCCTCAAACATGTCACTTTGATTGCAAGACCTTAGATTGGGCGCAGCTATTTGTTTGGATATGTAAGAAATCTACGGTGTTGGGTTGCACCTCCTTGACAGCCTAAGGAGCAGTTGCGTTAATTACATGTAATAACACACATCATATAATTGTTTTTCTGAATTGACAAGCCTGCGTGGTATAGGCCTACCGGTACGTACATGTAGAATATCCCACCCCTTACATATTGTACTTGACAAGTGGCCGCAATGGCCAAATTGGCATCTCTTTTCCTTTTTCGTTGAATTCTTAAAAAATACATTTCTTTTTAGAATTTTTGCCTCCAGCGCTCGCTGGCAAAGAGTGCTGCATTTGGTTACTACAATGTACTATCGTGTCTATGTATCGATGCACGCTTTGAGCCAGCTCAATAAAAAATCACAATTTAGCAGCATTTTGGGGCATTAAGAATTATCAAACGAAATGTATTTTTCTCGGAGCAGGAGAAATGAGATTACACTTCAACACTACGTCTTGCTTTTTGAAATTCGACAAAGAATAAAGGAATAAAATCCCATTCTGGCGATAGCACTCCGTTGTGAGCTAAATAGGAGTATTATGATGGTAAATCAGAAGAAGAACGTTTTATTTAGAGTCGTCTGCTAATCATTTGAGGTTTTAGTCCAAATGATTCATAATTCGTTCTGCTGCAAAATGCATTCTTGGCAATGTTGTTACTTTCTTCTTTAAAAGAAGCGTTGTCTTAGCCTCTATCGATTGACGATAACATAAAATACACCAAATAACAGGTAGTTAAGAAAGAACCCACTGGCACTAAATGTCGTGAAAAACCTGAATTTGTCATGAGGTAAAATTTACCGTATATGCTTTGTTACTAATTCCCAGCGGAGCACATTGAAATCAGTTGCACTGGGACGATCCCGGCCTTTTATACAAGTAGCACTATCTCGGGAGCATTCTACTCTAAAAATTAAACTTGAATCCAACTGTGTTTTAATAGCTAATTTTCCAATTAGATTAGTTGGACGACTCGGAATCGCTGTGACACTTTAATTAGTTCGCGCACTAATCAAAGTTAATGCAGAGCAGATTAATTGGAATTTAATGGCGTCTTAAAAACTATTAAATCCGTTGAATCAGTGTCCTTGTTGGTTATCCTGTGGCGTGTATTGAGAATCAAGTTTCAGGGACAGTTCTCTAAATTTTCTATTCCTGATAAACGCTGTAGTCATCGACGTTTTTCGAGATAACGTTGGTTCTATGAGCGTCTAGTGACGAATTCCCGCGACGTGGCTCACTGCATGCTGTACAACAGAGCGCCAACAAACCGTCAACAAATAAATGTAGCCCGGGTATCTCTAATTTTCATGGTCGTTTTGCTGACGACGACGATTTATGTAGCTGTTTCAGTTTTAAAAGGATGAAACATTTTAAAAGCTTTATGGTGGGCGAACGCACAAAAGAGAGCGTTCTTTACAACAAGGAAGGTAACTTGTCACTGCCTTCCTCTTAAATCTGATATGATCCTCAGTCCTTTGTGGCCTCCCCAACGCACTTGTCAAAGGGAAGATTTCAACCCAGCTCGACTAACATCAGAGTTTCTCACACGGGAGCAAACACTTGACTCCCCGCCGAGTCATCGGATTTCAATTCAAACAAACACCAAAGGATATCGTTATCCATTTTGAGGGCTCCTTATCAAAGGAAGTTCGAATTACACGACAACTTGACGTGAAGTCGAAGTGTCGAGTTTTAGTGACGATCGTTAGATTCTATAGTGCTACTTGTGAGTACTCTAAGGCTGTTGCTTCCACTGTTTTGACATTTTCATTCTGACTCATTCATTCTGATGGTCGCCTCAGTGTTGGATATTTTGGTATGAATTCAATGCAGTTGAAAATGCACACGAGGAACCAAAGCGAGGGAGCCGTCTCAGTGATGCTTAGTTAAGATAGAGAGGATCAGGATGTAAACTTTGGGAGTACCGCAGAATGTTGTAAGGTTGAACCTGCGACCAAAGATGCATAAGCAAAAACTAAAATGATCACTGCCAATACAGGCCACTACAGACAGTGGAAAGGTACTACAGTGCAGCCCCCAGACGAAGGCAACATGCGTTTATAAGACAAATAAAGCTCTTTGTTATCCGTTCTGTGTCAGCCAGAAGTAGCACAATTTTCGTTATGCCTGAGACTTTCTTTTATCTTGGATGGACTCTAAAAACAAAGCTGCCAGTACCCACCTACCGGCTATCGTCTAATTTCCCTAGCTGGCCTTGCCAATATCAGACATCGTTGTAAATAGCAGGACTCGTCTGAAGATGATATTATCTGTCAATATTCCTATGCCTGGTCAGATCTACACGCTCACTGCATGGTCTCATATTTTTTTCACTGGTTTCTTTGCCCGGAACTTTTCATACGTGACCAAGTAACCAGCAACTCACCCCGACGACATTTTTTATTTATTACTATAGCCTTGTCGCGTGGTTGGCAGATGTAAAGGAAAACAACCGGATCCACACACTTTGGCAATTTCACGACAATGATATAATCGTAAAGGCACCTGTTTGCTAGAAGTGTGGTGTGAACTGCGCCCATATTAGCGAAGGGATAGGTGACAAAGCCGACACCCCTCCAACACTCCCGTGTTTGCACCTTACTTCATCACATCCAAGAAGAGTTTCCCTTTTCAATTCAATAGTCCTGTTCCTTGTCTCATCCGAAATCGAATGCCAATCGTTGATATCAACATCTGTTAAATGTTTTAATGCAATGCGCTGGTGTGTCATCAGTAATAGCTAACAATGATCGTATCCGAGAGTACATGTATCACTTTCGAAGATGATAACCTACTTGTGAAACATTCGGTATCAGAATGTGCAATATCTAATGGGAAGTTGTTCAAACTGTTGTATGAGAGCATTAAGGTTCATATAGTAATTGGTGGCATGTTACAAATCTTTATCTACGCCCTTGGACTATATCTACTTGTTAAGACAACCAATTCTCCCAAGCACAAATTGTCTTCACCAAATTCGGATTGTGGACGATATCTTTTTTTTCAACTATATAGGATTGATACTGACTTAACGGTTTGGCAAATTTCTGTTGGTGCTGTCCATGCGCGAAAGGAACACACTCAAAAAATCCTAATTCAAGACGCCAGCTCCACGATCGAATGCCTTTCACTTCAATACAGCGGCGGTGTCGATATCTTCATCGTAAACTGACCGATAATGTCAACTGTATAATTCGATAATCGAGAAAACAATGCTCCAATAGCAGTATTTTTTCTCAATAAGCGTTCTCTGCTTCGTTCCAAACTACAAAACATGTTTAAACAGATCGTTTCCCACTTGTCCGAGAATGCAGAAATTGCATTTGGTCTCGTTGCTACGCGCCTCCAGGTTAAAAACACAATTCTCCAATTGGATTGAATAAAATACGGGTCGGTGAATGAGAAGCAAAACATGAAAAAAATGTACAGGCATCTAATGCGATTGTGAGGGAAGAAAGCAATATCGTGAATTCACCGAAGAATTTCTGCTAGCGCTTTTTCCTGAACAAAGGCTTTTGACGGTAATCACCTCACTTCTTATTCTACATCGAGGATCATTGGTTTCCAAGGCTTTAACGCACAATGACCCTTCCTTCGTGACGATCGACGTACAGCAATTGTTATCGCCGTGATTCTGGCAATTAAGTGACTAATAACTACAGCTGTGGCAATGGTGAGATTCTCCGCGAATGTATTAGTTGGATTTGGGATGGTCTCTTAAGGAAATGGAGCTTGGGCCTCTTCTGATAATGTCTGAGGTCGTGCCTACTAATTGCCACTGTCGTAACCTTGCATCGAATGGTATACTTTTATTTGTAAAGATGCTACGATGTATATGAATTCGTTCGTAGTGATTATTGTGTAATGCTGCTAGTCATTTAAGCTAATTATGTAGTTTCTGCCTCTCCCATAATATAGAATAATATATAATTGTTTTTGCACTATGCGTGCGGATAAGGTCATGGGTTTAGTTTTCGAAGAGCAGTATTCATTTCGGTGGTCGGAGTGAACACGATTTTGTTCATTGCGAACTTCTACTTTGAGTGCTTTGAATGCATTCCCACTCACTGGTACATTTTGGTTTAGGATTAGATTTCTTATCACCTCTCCTTCCTGATCGGATTTTCGTCCTGAATAGTTGAATCATGTTTTTGTCAGTGCGTCTGCAACATCAAAGAATCGCTGGCTATTAATACTTGTTATATTACAAGAGATTATATAACTTAGAAACGTCCTCAAACTGGCATCCATGTTTCTTTCATGGCCGAACAAAAATGGTGGTCTGTCTGCCTCGGATGTAGAAGGAGATCAAAGTACAACAGGAAGCGAAAATATTTGAATTCATTTCTTTACTCATGTCAGTGGCTTGGTATGAAAAGGCAACATTTGAGCAAAAAAAATGTTGTACCCAGTAATTTATCTATTTGTTTTTTTAGCGTGTCTGTGTCCCTTAGATAAAGAGGCACAGTAGGAAATTAATTGGTGCTTGCCAGGTGAAAAAAAAGCACAGCTGATAGTGAACTGGGTCTGATTTGAAGTACACAGGCATGCACGTGAAAAGTGCTGATGTACGTCCAAATAGTAAAGACACCTAATTCCCGTAGCAGAAAAAAATGATGATGCTTTCATTTGAAACGTGCAAGTAAAGCACATCAGTGAACAAATTTTGATTGTTTGTAACAGTACTTCTAGCATTTGATGATTAAAATCATTAAATGGTTGAATTTTTGATCGACACAAAGATCCCATCGCCAATTTAATAATCAAGGCGAAAATCCACATAGAATGAAGTGGCACTCGACAGTCATGCAAGGTTGTTTTCCTCAAAGCTGTCGATGCCCACGCGCCGAGAGATTTATGCGGTGATTTGTTTTTCTTTTCTATTAATTCTATCCCTAAGCACCCGCCGAATTACTGCATTAGCACGATCTTTCTCTTGTTGTTGGTGTTCGCTTTTTGCAAGATGAAATGAAAATAACATGTTAAGATAATTTTCACATGATTTATCATGTAGCTCCTTTCTACAAACTCACTTCCTCATGCTCAAGTACAATAAAGAGTTGCTTTTGACACAATTTAGCGATGCCTAAGCCATATACATCATATGTGCATTTATCTTCCGCTCTCTTGTATAAATTTGTCGTGTCCAAATATTCATTCATCATCTGGTATTTCTGAAAACGCATGGTTTATGTATTTGTTGTGCTGGTAAGGGAGATTTTCTATGAAACACGAAAAAGAAGCAATTCTAAGGGAAAAAGAAACATCGGAGTCATGACGGACTAACTGCCTTGATTAAATATACTTCGTATCTTGGTCTTGGCATTCCAGGTCAAAACATAAAGGCGATAACAGACCATGGACCATGCACAGACCATATTGTCAGCATGGTCTTTGCCATGTCGACCAAAAAACACCAGGTCCACGATAAGTAATTGCCAACTGTGACCTATTCGTTGGACAGAGAAAGAAACTCGTACAAAGGAACGTCTCTTTTTCCAAGTGGGTCGCGACGAAAGAAACAAGGCAATGCTTTAGCTGCAGATATTGCAAATTGTCAGCGCCGGAAAAAACGACAGTTTAGTGTACCATTGCGCTATTAAGCATGCTGCTCAACAGGTCTAATCTGTGTTTTAGCGCAGCGCATCTGCGAAAATAGATGCCAAAGAAGCGGAATATCTGATTTTTCTTTCGATTACTAAAGTTAAAAGGGAGAGGAGAAAAGAAATTGTGTCTTCTGAATTTGTGGTCGCGCACCATGAATTTGGGGTGGGAACTGTGTCTGATGCTCAGCCATTTTCAAGTCATCTTTCGCATTTTTCTCTCTGCACTACAATGTATGACAGCATTATCAATCCTTGTGTAACATCTTTAGGCACTCAGATAAAGTCGTGACAGACAACTAATCGTTCCTATAACACAAGTCACGATGAAAAACATCTGTTTGCAGAAGGAAGGAATGCTCACTTTCTCTGCTGGTTATATTGCCAGTGCCATTTTGTTGGCATAACCCCCCCCCCCTCTTTATTATATCTCAGCATTGTGATCTGATAAAGAGAAATATCTTACAAAAATACTTTAGACATACATAGCATATTTACCTCTCCAAGTGATTGTGTTTACCCTGAAGCTAACTTATCGGAGATGGCGCGAAAGAAATAAACGATATTTATATCCTATCAAGTCACCACAAAAGCCAGCACAAGCTTGAGTGTTTTTCAGAGAAAGGTTCGGAAAAAGGAATTGGCCTATCTGTAAGGCTGTTTTTGTAAACACGGAAAAAGGGTTTGTCTATAAGGAAACGACGCTTTTTGTACCAAAATGACAAAGATATCGTTAGTATTTACCATCTAAGTCCAGATAAGACTCGTGATTGACATTTCTTTTTGCGGTGAGCTGAGACACGCGTTGTCTCCAATGAAGACGATCAGGCAAGAAAAACTCAAACATGCAGTTGAGCATATGTTATCCTCATTGATAAGAGCGCCAACATTGATTTGGTACTTCTTCCCGCAAATCGGGAAAGACAAGACGACCACGAATGTATGCAATTTGAAGACAACGCTCGCTTTGCCAATATTTGCTTGAAGATGGCTTTGCCTTCTTCGACATTACTCGATCTACCCGCCAGCAATCAGGCTAACAAGCCATATTCCGTAACTGAATATCGATAAAGATCAGTTACAAATATTTGTCAACTTCTAGCGTCTCTTGATTTAGTACCTAATCCAGGCGGAATACCTTCATCCCGCGTGGTGTAATTCATTTGCAATCTTGGCTTCATGCGCGGCTTTAGCTCCAGCATGACTTTGTCATTGAATAATTTCGTCAGGAGACGACGCATTTCCTTTAAATAAATGGGCAATTAACAAGCTGGTGGAAATCCACCGAGTCCCAGTTTTATTGCTTTTGCTATTTTTCTACGAGTTGTTTTATACTTTTTTCGCTGAATGTTAGAAGGTGCCTTCTGCACAATCCGCGAATTGACAATCTAACTGCACGTTTTATAGACTACGACGTGGTTTGTACATATAGCTCAAGGGCCTGGGCTATTCCACGTCCTTGGTAGCTAAATGATAATGAGTCCTTCAAATGTTTTTCATCAACACTTGCTCATTACAGAATTGTAACACTTTCAGATACAAAAAAGTCGCGCCTTTAGTGTTCTATGCCGTAGCCAGGCGATAGTAAGAATATACTCGATTAGTAGTTGTGTCCTTAAATATGTGAATACCAAGTACATTATATCAGCTGTCTAATAGAGTATAAGCTAGTTTAGGTATATGTTACCAAGAATGAATTAAGACTAGTCTTATTTATTGGTCTGAAAGCTCCCTTATCCTTCTCAATACGATTCCAATATTTCTGTTCCCACGTGTACCTACAGTATGAACTCATACAGACTTTGACGACCAGACGATGATGCGACTGTAGCATTATTGCGTGCTACCAGCTCCTTTCAATGCTGTAGGGGTATACTTGCACTAGGATATAATGGTACCCCTTTACCCTGTCTGACTGTGCCGGTATTTTGTATATTAGCGTATTGGTGTAAATTGGATATTAATTACCTCTACGACATGATCGACCTCGCCGATATTTAGCTCTGAGACAGCAGCACCTCCCGCAACTCACACCAATGCACTCTCGCTCTGTCGCTCTCAGCTGAACATACATAATTGTGGCGGACTAATTTCATCCAAGCCATTACTCCTACTAATCTAAGGATATTTTGATTGTCCTTATGGCATGGATCACGGCGTCAAATTAGATTAGAGAATTGGGGCAGGTGTTCGAACATGATAATTCGATCCGCTGTGCCTTCATTAGCAATTCGAAGCAGGAACAGTGTCAGTCAGTACCACCCCAATGACTTGTAAGACTGAGACACGGAATGTTCAAGGTAACAAGCAGGTACGATGTCATTGGCAATGAAAAAAAATAAGATAAGTAGTGAAATGCACATTTTTGAGATATTGTGTACTAATGTATTCGATGACTTCACCTGAACACTTTACATAATATCTTGGAGTGACCGTACTGGAATTGATTCCTCGTTTTGTCATCAAATCGAAATGTATACCTCCTCCTTCTCCTCCATGGCTCGTGTCCACATGACAGAAGAAATTAACCCATAGCGATGTTTTAAGTACAGAACACCAAATACCTTTTTAGCTCGCGGGTGTAATTAGCCAAACAGCAGATAGTAACTTCAAGGAATGTTGTCTTTAATTAGCATTGTATATGAATACCAAAACACGACTTCGTGCTTTCCGGCTCAATATCATTTCATCATGATAAAACAAATTAGATGCCATTGACTCTGTACATCCTTGATCAAAGGGGACTTCGTTAAAAAGTAATTAGCACGAATTTTCTTGCTGTGCTGATTTAACTGTCTAAAAAACCGATGTACTGCAGGTACGTGTTTGATCAACTCGAAAGAAAGGATATCGGAAATTTTCTGTTCTGGAATTCGGGTTGGTATTTAGCAAGATATCAAGGATTTGTCAGTCAAAACATAGAACTAAAATTACTGGACCGAATCGAGATATCTTTGACTAATTTTTCCTCTATCCTTTTGGGCCACCCTGTATGTATAGACACGACAGAGTTTTTCCCCCAATGTATCAGAATGATTCCCTTCCTTTCTCTATTTAACGGGTACATGCAAGATATAGGCCTACCAGTGTAATTTGCCTTTAGAAGTTTGATATCTTGAAATGTATTGAAAGTAACCTAACAATGATTAGCATTCAACTATTCAGCAAGGTAATGGTTATATTCCAGGAATCTTGTCCTGATGTTCACT
The DNA here is from genome assembly GCF_910592395.1 of Lineus longissimus. Classification (NCBI taxonomy): domain Eukaryota; kingdom Metazoa; phylum Nemertea; class Pilidiophora; order Heteronemertea; family Lineidae; genus Lineus; species Lineus longissimus. Next base: position 4,979,373 of record NC_088310.1, read on the forward strand.
GAGTTATAAATGCCGCACTGCAATATGATCGTATAATGTCTTCCGCGTGAAAGGTAACCCGACGATTTAATCACACCCATCAGAAATAGCATGAAACGTAATCAAATGATGGTTAATTAAAGGTGGTATCTGTGTCAATATGGCAAGCTAATGACTCTATATCCATTTGCCCACGTAATATTGATCACCATTGTTAAAGAGGCCGTGCATCATTTACGGCCCCAATTCCTGCTTCAACTTTGCGAGTGACATACAGTCGTGTCTGACAACAGTCGTGTCGATTCAACTGAACTTGCTAACGCGTTCACACTGATAAACTACGTGCAATGATATTTTAAATTCCGGATCGACCCAGTTCGTAAGGCAAAAAATAACAAACTTTAGCCGTATTCCAAGTCGTAGTGATTGTGATCTACGACTTGGATAACGACGTTGTGATATGCATGTTACATGTATGCACGTGTCGAATTTGGAATTATTGTAATGATGCTGGTGGAATAGCAAAATGAAAATAAAACGTTCTTCACTTTACTGGTAACTGTAATTGCAATCATTACCTGAGACTGAGATGACGAAGTTCATGTAACTGTTACCAAAAAAAATATCTGCAAGGTTAGCATAAACGAAATGTCTGGAATGCAATCGTTGTAATTTCCAGCAAATTATATCTCTCATCGCAGCACACAGCTTACAGTCATTTCAAAGGAGGTGATAGTTATGCAACGACGCATGGATTTATCTGTGCATCTACAAATTCATATGAAATGTGTTATCGTTATATGAATTTCTGAAGCACCTTAAAAATATGTTTAAAACAAAGGCCCGGGTGGGATGAGTTTTATCTTGGGCCTTAAGTTCATGATATACCATTCAAGACATTTGATCACTCATCATGAACACCCCAACTCAAATAAAAATCGTTAGCAGACAAAATTTCATCAATTCTCTGCTGCAATCACCCAAGGCATGCATACAAGTACCGATGTCGCACCCAATACTAAATAATCACCCAAGGCATACATACAAGTACCGATGTCGCACCCAATACTAAATAGGCAACTGAACAATGCGTGACTTTCTTTTATGACACCAGTTGAACGTGTTTACAAAGAACATTAACGTGGATTGCGTTTGTCAAACGATAAATTAAAGTAATGACGCCATCACGGTTGCAATTCAAACCATAACGAGCAGAAAATCTAAATATAAGCGTGACTTTGAGGTCCTTTCGATTGACCGAGGCACAAGCTATCATTAGCTCAGTATGATTGGTAGGGAGATGGCACGATTTATTCGATGTACAGGATGGGAGGGGTTCAAACGATTAGCCTAGGTTTGTGTAATTAAAGCTTTGTTCAGTGGCTGCATCGCACACGAACTACGATTTCGTTTTACGAATTCTTTATAATCGAACAAAATTCACAAATATACGAAAAGAAGTCGTCTCTGTAAATCGTAATTCATGAGTGATCATGTGGAACTTTGATAATCATAGAAAAGGTTTGACGCGACGGATATGACCGTAAACAGGTTCTTTCGGCTTCTGTTTGACCGTCTGCCGGACATGGTTATAATCCAACATCACGCAACATAGACATGTCAGGTCTTTTCGTGTTGTCGCCAGACATATTTATGGATTACAATGTACTTGAGTGGCTTTTGACAATACGGTTTTAAAGAAACATCTTTGCAGAATCCAACAGCCGTACTCAAGCATCAAAACCAGCAAGGAGATGCTAATACGCATTGGCGATTACTCAATTGAGCAAATGATTCTGACGGCGCTTTATATCACTTGATTTAGTCAACATCGGGGAGTGTTCTCGTTTTTGTGTCTTGCATGCGCCATGCACATTGGTCTACAGTAATCATCCAACAACCTGTCTTTTAAAATGAGACTGAGGTTCATCCAATCATCTTTTTTTAGCCTAGCATCATCTTATATGCACTTGACTCCCAATGCTTGACTCATTTTCACACTCCATTTTTTTTCTTTTCCTTTTTACCAAGCAGTTTTAATTGGCATTCACGACCCACAGGTCTGTTGGAACTGAGGCGACGCATCTATGCAATATTTGAATCAGATGCATGGCTTGTTTTTCGAAGGAAATTACCTTAAGTGACTTAAGATAATGAGGAGAAACCTTCAAAATTGGGAAGGGCTTCCTTTGGTTTTAATGAACGGCTCGAGAAGGTGAGTAAATGTTGTTATAGGAACAGCAAGTTGGTGTTGATGGAGTCACACTGTCTCGTGATCTCTGATGTATAATATATAATGGGTTTTCTCATCTTTTGATTGTATATGTTATTTGAACTATTATAAATGGTACATGAATACTCCTTTATCTTTCCAAAGCATACCAACAAGCGTTTGACCCTTTCTGAGAAAGTTAAGATTTTTTTAGGCTAAATTGTGGTGGGATTTTGACCACTTCGCCCTTTCCACTGACATATGACAGATAAGGCATCATCCTGTGCAACTTTCCCAACATGCTTTTTTGTGTTTTGACTAAAGTTTTGACCAAAGTTTAAGCAAACACATTCATTACTGAAGTCTTTAGTGCATTTTTTAGCCAAGGACCATACTTTTCACATCAAAGATGTGTCAACCTGTATGACTACTGTGGTAAAGAGCGAAGTCTATTTTGGGAAAGGAGAAGGAAATTAAAGAAGAAAAAGTATTGTTTTGAAACTCCATTTTTTGTGCATATTTTCCTTTATACATGTCATTCGAGACGTTATTGGAGGACGACAAGATATGAAATAATGTGACTTTTCTGATGTATACATATGATTGCATCCAAACCGAAGTGTTCAGATATATGCATGAAAAAGTCCAACCTTTGTGTTTGCATCATCATCAGACAGGTCAAATATTGAATTCACTGCCGTGGTATATTCGTTGAATTTGTTCAAAACCGATCGGATAGTTTCGTTTGAAATATAACGCTAACGTGCTAAACCAAACGCATATACTTCTGAACCGATTATTGATCTCGCCAATTTCCGGTTCAGCTTTTCCGATGTTGACTCCGATTCGACCCGATTCATAAATTCCATTTTTCCCAAATTTGAAGACAAAGTGCCGTACGTGTAAGAATACACCTTCTCAATCAGCTGGTAGTTCTCCTAAAGTTTTATGCGATTGAGAAGAAGATCTAATTAGATTGTCGTAACATCATTAAAGTATTTTAATCTGTCTATCGCATTGTAGATTGAGGATTCCAGGGGTTTGCGTGACATATCCTTTAAAATAGAAGGGAATAAGCAAGTGACGACTGTCTCTTTGAATCAGTCATTTTCATTCTCCAATTTGAAATTGTCAAAGGCTAATTATCATACACATTGTGCCCTTGAAATGTATGTCCTTCGTAAGTTTTTTTTCTGTGGGTTCAATAAAATTTCTTATTTAAACTAAGATACAATGTATTAGGATGCATACTATTTCATATTTCACATGATTTTTCACTAAAAATGCATATAAATCGCTGACTTTGACTTGATGCTATCATATTATGCACTGGTTGCATTAAAGAAAATGCGCACTTAGCATCAGAATTATAAAATTCCTATGTGTGGATAGTCCTACATCTGAATCTGAACTAAACTTTACCGTCGTGGTAGTGGAGCCTCTGTCCTAGGATTGAGTGATTTTGATGTATCGATGAAGGTCTCTGGTCTTTGAATAACTATTACCTAATCCCTCACCATGCTACATGTATATGGAATGGCAATCTTTCCGGGGGGAATTTAAAACTGTTAAACCGGATAAACCTATTATGCTAGACAGCACCTTAGCAATCAGTTTGAATCTGGCTCGATCTCAACCTATTATGCACATCACGTATTACCCATAAATTCATCCTGACATCAGCTTAAACATACTTACACTAGGGATAATATTCGCTCTTTAAAATGCATTAAAGACGTAATTGTAACTGGATTTAATATTGTGAATGGATTATCTCTCATCCTTTTAACTAATGTGAATTTTATATCATATAAAATATTGTACTTTTATATAGTTTGAAATTTTGGATTTGACTTAAGTTGTTTACATGCATTTTAGAAATATTGAAATATTTACCATTGTGACTAGAGGCAAAAGTCAATTTAGTTCTCATTGAGAAAAAGGTCTACTCTACTGTATTGTTCGTTGACAGCTTCTAAAGGTGTATGTTTTCCTTATGATATGATTACATGTATGTTAGCTTCTTTTCCCCGGATTTTTTTCCAATGTCCTGTAAATCTCATCCTCACCACGTTCTAGTAAACCAATTAAATTTGATTAATCGAATTTATTGATAAAGCTATATTGTCAAAGGTATAAGCCCCTCATTCGCCTTTCATTATTGTCTAATCATCTAAAGACACATTCCGAGAACCAATCAGCTTTACGTTACTGCTTTGAGGAATTTGGTGATTAAAGTTTCCCTGGATGATCGTTTATCCACAATACGACTTTAGCCAGGCTTTGCAATCAGTACGAACGGCGAAGCACGAAGTATATAGATGGTCAGATAATCTTTTTGTCTTTCAATAATATAGTTGCAGGAGAAATCGGGAAATTTAGTTTTAAGTCACCGATAAAACACATTTACATATTTGTCGTTCGTAGTTCGTAGTAGAATTGCGAAACCCACCGTATGTTGATCATCTCAAGAAAGCTGTTAGTAATTAAGGAAGAGACATAAAAATAAACACGAATGGTCCTCGGGTATGAAAGTCGACACATCAAGGATGCAATAAGCCGGTAAACGCACCCTCCGGGTTTATTTGGCGTAATGAGACATAATGGCCGCAAAAAATATTCATATCTTCTTGTTCCTTTTGTGCAAATCGATGTGAGAATCGGTCAGAATATAACTTGCTATATAAGCCCCGTGCCTTCGGGGTGGCAGAGGAGGAAAATTTAAGAGGGAGGCTTCAGAACTGCATCGATTGCAGCATTGAATGTTTGTCAGGCTGGTTGAGTGTGCGACGGACTAGTAGAGGTGAATCAACAGTCCACAGGGTCTGACGAGGCAGGATTCGGACCTCTTTTTTTCATTCTGCACATGCCGCCCCATTTCTTGTAAGAAACTCTTAATATCAAGTCGATGAATCATACAGCCTGTTACGACGGCAAACTTTTGCTCTGCATATTATCGCCGTTCCCAAAGGGTGAGGACATGGCTGATTTCATCCACATACCGATGAGAAACCGCTGTCGGAAATCTCCGAGGTGAATTACTGTTCTTCCGAAATCACCGATTGCTAAAAAACTACTTGCACAAGGATATCATTTGTCTTCGCAGTTTTTTTGCTATCATTACCCCTTTTGGTCTGCCCTGTTCTGCAGACACTGACAAGTCGAGTGATCTTTGGGTTTTTTCTGCTGTCAGTGCTTGACCTGGCATAATGGTATTCTGCAGACGATGGGTACTTATAATTAGGTCACGGAAAGGTCCGTGCCGATGGACATACGAAGTTACAGAACCGTTTACCCGAGTCGAGCCCTGCCTCTTTATTGCGGTTTGTTTGTAATATGGAGTCCACTTTGTCATTTGTACGAACAAGTCATTTCCATAGGACGGGCTACAGACGATTCGCGATCAGTTCTGTTGTTCAATATACTTAGTTTGATCTACCTGCTTTAAAGTGCATGCACTTCACTCTACTAGTCTGTGAGTGCGTGCAAGTACAAGTGCGTGCACAGATGTTTCCACGTTATTTACAAAATGCACAAAACCTACATGTACCACTTCTGCCCAGCGGGATCAAACGTTTTGAGAAAAAAATGATTCCAACGCATCAAACGGTTTCAGAAAGATCATGCACTGCCTCAATTATCCGAGTGAACCTTTTGCAAAACATTCCGAAGTCACAGTGCCATTTGGCCTCATCTATTAAGAAGAAAACGAGAATATCCAAAAGAATGCATTAGTTTCAATACCAGAAAGGATAAACCATTACTTCAAATATTGGATCTTCTTACATTTATGCTGTTTTAGATTGAGGTTTATTATAGAGGATTTCTACCGCGCTACTCTGATATTAAAGGCAAATACTCTGCAACCAACTCGTTAAAAAGTTTCTAACATTTTTCGAATCGCTATTAGATAGATGCGACTATTGTTTTTGCAAGGTTCCCTTTAAAGTTTACTTCTTGATGATTGCGACAGAAAGATACTGTCTCACAAAACCTGGTTTCAGCGCCGGATATGGCTCATCATCATACGACAAGAGCACCGGATGGGCGTAAACTCCAAAATGTGCATACTTGCTGAATTGAGCAGTGCCCTTTACACAATGTACCAAAAGTAACCCAAAAAAGATGTGTTGCCAACTTTATTGCAGTAATGTCGTTTGATTGAAAATTTTAAAACTGTTTAAGAAACCAGTCGGCCAAGACGCAATACTGAGAATGGCTTTGATTCGACCATGATCACCATGCTATAACTACATGTATAAGCACATGAATTCGGATACCGGAAGAAATAGATGGTTACTTTGGATGTATTTGACAAGCAATATCGGAAATGAATATGTTCTGATGGTTTAGAAATCAGAGTAGCAAGGGATTGAGTCGTTTGGTCTCCGAACCTTTTATGGCTGACATGATTCACGTGGTTCACCAAGAATGAGAAATCCTATACCAAAGCTAAGTAGCACGGCGTCAAAGTATACATAATTGCCTCCCTCTCCAGAATTGCTGCAGAAATCGCTTTATTATTGTCGACCATTGTTGCGATGCCATCGGGAACATGTTCCTGGCACCCAATCATCCCCTTTGACGGGCCAACAGCATCCACAGACCAAGGCATCATTTATCATGGCGTAGCTTTTCAAAAGTACCAAAAATACCTGTTATTGAAGCTTGACAAAGGAACAAAGAACACAAAGATATAAATCTTGGGTAATTTTCTTCGTCCTGGCCAACGCCATTGTACTTTATGAGGTGTACGTCATTCGTTTATGAGCACAGGATTTCCGGTGGAAAATGTGGTTTTGATGTCCACGGAACAAGGGTTTTCACTTTGGATTATGCGTCCTTGATCACGTCGGTATCTGAATCTAATTTTAAAAGTAACATAAAAAATAGATAGATATGACGCAGATTGTAAAGTTGTCTTTGAAGACACGTTCACTTCACATATAAATAACCCAAGTTAACTTGCATATTGAGGTAGGAATGAATCCTTGGGGAGAAATCAATTAATCAAAGTTTATAGTTATGAACGCGATGAGTGAAAAAAAGATGTCAGCATTGATTGATTCGTAGCCGGAATACTGTACTGTACGAATGGTGTTCACCGTCGGTGAACTGTCAATATCCATGTTGCATGTTACAAGGCAGCATTTATCGCCAGTCTTATAGCACGAATGCCTCAACTCGTGAACTCAGTTCGAGTAGAATAGATCACGCCTTGAAATCGGAATTCTACTAAGATATATTATTAAAAAGCTGAAGTTTTCTAATCACTTAGCAACGAAACTGCCAGGGAATCGTCTCAAGGATCCTTTAAGGGTAACGCTCGAATAAGGTGACCTTCATGTATGAAGGAATAGTCCCGATAGCTGCTGCACCACCGAGTTCATTGTTCGTGAAGGACAGACAGGTTTCAGTTCTTACAGAGATGTTCTTGCAATGATGATCTGTCACCCATGAACCTACACACCCGATCCTGACCAGGTGGAAGACATTCTCGATCACGCCACATTGAGCGAGCCAATTATTGAAGCGTTCTTTTGAGATGACACTGGGGAGTTAGATGCGACGTGAAAACGGTTACTGAACCGAATGGAATGCGGCGTTCGCTTACTCCTATCGCTTTCTTCTAACTCGTGATGAACGATTACGTTCCGTTGTCAGTTGGAAAAAGGCCATCGCTTTGCTTCAGACATGTTCGGAAACATAGTGGGAGGGAATCAAAACTTTGCAATAACTTTCTGACTTGTTCTTTCATACAGTTTATGTTGCCTAACAATCTTCATTTGTTAGTTTCATATGAGAAAGATACAACGTTTTCTTCATACTTATCAGTTGGGACATTGCTCAAAGGTTGAAGTCGTAGGATTGACGCGTAAATCAGTTACCTGCTAAACCACTAATGCGTTGAATTGAATTTCAATCCTCCAACAGACAGTTCAATGTCACATCTATGAGGCACCAAAGTTTCCCTCGACATGTTAGTTGCACCATCCGAACATTATCCGAAAAACCTTCCACCTGTTCCCGGCGGCCCCGCGCAATTCTTTTACACTTCGGTGATCTCGATTAGGTCCTTTACATTTTGTGTCACTCGAGGTTGGGATGTTTTGTTATTCTTTCCTCGTTTTTCTCAGCTCACATTACGGCAATAGGCTCAAGGACTAATATGTCACTCCCGATATTCAAACAAGTGAAGCAGTATTTTTGCCTAGTCTTAGATTTCGCAATACCATGCGTGATATCTCAACAAGAATGGCGTGTTAAATTTTCCAATTCAGTTGTTTGATAAATTCATTAGGTTCCGATCATTCAAACATTGTCAGCGCGATTCTGTATATTGTAAACCATTACCTACAATATTATTGTTTTTGCATTACTAATTAATTACAAAATAACTTAGTCCGGCATATGAATCTGAAAAGGCATCTATTACATGACTTAGTAAAGGCAGACGTTCGGACGCGAATGATTGATGTGGTATCTTTCGCGTATTTCATTGAGAACTTCGCATCCCTCGCGACACCTGACAACCTTGTTTAGCTTATTCGGGATCGAACTAATAAATACATCTTATTCATCTTTATTTCTTGGACGGGTTTTTTTATGTGGCTGCCTGTCAGTTTGATTAGCAAGATTTTCCAAAAGAAATATCTTGTCGATTCTCATCAAAATTATATCATCTCGCAGAATAATAATTAGTCACAATTAAACGAGTGTATTGCCAAAATCTACATGAAATAAGCCCGGAGGAATTGAGATTATCTACCCACTGACACTTTACATAGTTACAAACGGAAGCTACATGAAAAGCAAAAGTTACATCCTTGCGAAATATTATTGTTGTACAATATGACTCCTACATGCAAAAAATAAGTTGTGCATAAAAGCCACTCGATGGTGATGACATAACAGATAACCAGTCAGATGACATTATACAAAATGTACATGCTGTTCATCATTCAGGACACCAACCAGGCAATACGGTACATTATGCTTCATTTGAATTTTCCCCCCAACGAAAGGTTTCAACTGTACCCTTTCCCATGAGCCACATCTGTGATCCCAGACTATTTCCATCAGCGACTCGTGATGACAATGACGCGGAAGCGTAACAAATGGAGCAGAAAAAAACGATAACGAAAATATTTTTTGTCGTTGTTTTTTGTCTGGTTCTCCCGGTCTGATATTCAATATCAATGACATATTGCTGACCTTGTTGCCAGCCTATTTTTTATTTTTACTTTCCCCTTTCTTCTTGTTTGCTCTGTTGTAAGACCTTGATTTAGAATCTTGGTTTAGATAAGTGCGAACACAATGATTAGTGTGTTTTCCCACTCTTGCGATGGTGTTGTCTTTTTTTCCCCAAATGTGGAAACAACTATCATCAAAGATCTTCGGATTTTTTTTCCTTTCTTATGATTACCACCGATTTCATCACCGAGTTGGCCTACAACTTTGACTGACTGTTGATGGTTCGAGCATTATCTTCAATGTCATTTCATCCAAATACTTCTGAATCGTGTTACCAAACGTTGATATCGGCCGACAGCTGTTTCACAAAATGTATTGTATAATCATATGATCATTTCTAGTATAATGTACTGCACTTACACACGCGAAACGTCACTGCAAATTTAAGATATTCAATGAACGCCGTGCTCCTTACTATTATTGCTTACGAGAAATGTAGTAATTTTGTTCAACCTGAATATTATTAGTGTTTGTAAATTTAAGTTAATTTTTGACGAAAGATAAAAACATTTACGGGGATTTTACATTCATGACTTATTCTTTACGAGAAAGTTGAGAATCATACGTAGGCGCTGTAATCATTAACCTTTGAAAGACACTGAGGGCGAGACGCGTCTGAACTGTTACTACATTCTTCATCGTACTGCTTTGTAAGCTTATTACGAATGTCACAGGCGATGAAAGGCATGATGTGAGTGAGGCTTTCGTTATCCCCCATATGTGTCCCCTAGTGTGTGGAAATACCTGAATTTATTTATCAGGCACTCGTGGACAATCTGCTATAATTAGTTTCACAGTATAAGAGGAATCAGCGAAGTTTTCAAAAACAGTCTTCGATAAAGTACAAGTGATACTTTGTTCTTCGTCTTTGTGTCTCTTCATAAGGCTTGTAAAACATGTCTAAAAAATCTTGTGAGCGACAGTTATTCACTGAGATTTGAAAATGCCATTGATTTAAGTATTGAGTTTACGATGTACTTTCATTGTAGGATGATTAAAAAACTGTAATCCTTACTTTTGTCTCAGCATGAGAGCAAGGACCAGACTTATTGGAAATAGTATGTAGACTATTGTTCAATTTGCTTATTGTTTACATTTAAGCCATTGATTGAAACAGCGTTTCATCAAGTATGTAACATCTACATGTATATCGTATGGACATCCATTGGAAGTACTTAAACGTCGCGGAGACCGGGTATCGGCCATGTCCATTGTGTGCAGGAGCCATACGTCAAATGGTCTTCAAGCAGAAAATTCTGTGTGTGAATTGTTTTTTCTCATTCTATGCGCGAATTCTTTTTCTTAAATATTTTTTTAATGTATCTTATAGCCTTTATTTAGCTCGGAGGTCATTGTTACTCATGTCTTGTTACTTTCTCTCGTTTTAGTCAACAAGATGAAGACTGCAATCGTATGCCTGATGGTTGTCGTATTCGGAGCAGCTTTCGTTCAAGGCAAGGCGGTGAAGCCTGTCATCCCTATTGAAGACGTCATAAAGTACGACCCTGTAGACGCCTGCCTCTTCCTCTGTTCAGACTGTTATTCAAAAGACGTAAGTTTTACAATCTTGATATTTTGACTTGTAATTAGAATCCGAGGCTGTCAGCACAAAGCCATGTCACCGTCCATTCATGTTTACCCCGATGCACAATGCAAATAGACCTTCGAAGTTAAGTAAACAATGAATTTAAGGTCGTCAGCGTGATCTCGGGCACAAATACATTACCTAGATGTGCAGTCCATTTCAGACAAGCCGCCTGCTTCTCATTACATCACCTCAACTTGAACCTTCATTTGCCATACCTGGGTTAACTGCATGTACTTTGCCCTTACATTACAACTGACATCCTACATTTGCGTGCGCTACATGTATATGCCATCGACACATCAATACAAACAATCCATTGGATGACTGTACAATCCCGCATGTCCTCTAACATGATAAACTATATCCAGCTTACACCAGAATATTCCAACATGTTCAATATATCACTAAGATTTTCGAGTATACTCCATGTCCAGCATATCACCAGGATTCAACAAATCAACCAAACATATACTTTAAAGCGTATATATCACAGTCATCATGGGCCACGAAAAACCATGCGTGCACATGAAGATCTTACCAAAATTCGACTGACAGGAAATTCGGAAATTTATGAATCGGCATGCATACCATATTACGTGTAGGCCTACCATGTATACAGAGGAGCGATTACACAAAACATGTGTACACCGTGTCCTCTTGCCAGGAACTGGCATTGAATACAAGCATTACGTTACGTCATTACCTTCCGCGAAAATCATTCGTGTTGGTTGGGTTTAATCCCCTCATTGACTCCTTCTTTCACAAGTGCTACTCGAATGGTAGAATGGCATTGTGTCAAATTCTAAGGACAGTTGAATGAGGATGAAATCGTGCGTTTGATTGGTCATTGAAGTGGTATTGCATTGATTCATGACTCTTCAAAATGTCATCTGACGGGATTTTCGAACTATTTTGTGAGGGTATATGTACAATCGAGATGAGAGATAAACTATTTCTCTGACGGGGACTCGAACGGGACTCAGGCTTAATTAACCACAAGGCTATCATCCTTTTTGGATTCAGCGATCGTAGTTATAACTAGAAGTGCGAGGCAACTGGGCCTGAGAATTCATGATGTCTGTAACCTTGGGTTTTCTTTGTGATTATTCACAACGAGCAGAGGGAATACTTCCTGGTCATAGGTTTGGATGATAAGTTAAGCCTCGGCCAGCGAGTGCAGTGTGAGAAGGGCTAGTGCATCAGCCAGTGCCATAACTCCTCTGGCGTCAAAAAACTAATAAGCATACAAGATATTCCGAGATGTGGCCAAAAACTACTTTGTATCGTGGTCACGACCACTAATTTCCATTTGGGAACAATTATGCCAGATTTTGCTGCGGAACAGTTGGCCAGTGGAACAAATGATGTACAACGAGGCATTCCGCCTAATAAGTCGATTAACTAGCGAAGCACGAGAATTAAGTGTTCCTTTAACCATATTGGCTGCAAACTCCCACTGGGCGTGTGCTGAAAGCCGTAATGTTTTTGTAAAGATGCAGAATTCCCATGCGTTAAGTGTCTGGGATCATACTCCACGACGCCTGGGTTGCATTAGTAAAATTATTTGGGGACTCAATTCGTTCATTAGAAAGTATTATGAAATCTTCTGGCTAGCACTTCTGAAAGCAAAGTATCGCCCTTTAATCTTGAGAGTCTTGTGAAAAATGTCTTAGAAATGGCATATAAATACAACAAAGACTCTTCGAAAGTTTTATCATATTGAACATTGGATAAAGCGTTTTCCTAGGATTAAACGTAGTCTCTGCTGCGATTGAAGACTTCCAAAGCAGTAAGTACAGCATTAGTATCAGATGCAATCATCTACAGTAATTCAGAATGGGCCCTATCTAATCGACGAAATGAACAGAATATGACGGAGCGTTTTTAATTAGAATGATGCTTGATTATCGCCAAAGGTTTACGGCTTGGCGGAGTAGTAGTGGGAGATAATGCCGGTCCGTGACTAATGATAGTGGTATAGAATTGCTGTTTAGAGGGCAGCTCTACTGGAATGCATTTATCATGTGAACAAGAATTATCTATACACTACCACCCTGTGCCAACTTACGGATGTATATCTCTGGCGCTCTGTCCACAGAAACCCTGGCAATAGCTCCTGCCCGTCTGGCCTCTTTTGAACTGGAAAATATCTTCGCGACTCTTTCAGGGGTGTTTTTATCATGTTACAACATATCCTGTTCACATCTGTTCCATTCCGTTAATTCGATGGGGCCTTAGTTTAGAATGGGCAGATAGGTTTCATTTCACCAAGAAAACCTTCCATGGAATGACCAAGTATATTTTGCAGATGCAGACCATGGGAGGAACATTATCTTTCAAATAGTCTTCGGGGAATACTTATAGCATTTTGCTGAAATGGGAAACCTTGAACTAGATTTCCCTGACTGCTACTATAAAATCACATGACCAAAATTCTTACAGGCTATTACATCTTCCGAAGTCACCTTGGTGGCAACATTGTATCGATTAATATTACTTTGGCCTCGTTGTAGCCGAAGTAGTTTTGGCGACTTGAGTAACTTGAGTTAGTTGTTACAAAAATATCAAAGCTGTCGAAATAACATTCTAATGACTAGTTTGGTATGCATCGAAAAAGGAATTGATACCTCACAGTCTGTATTGCTGTCTCATCACACGCCGTTCGCGTGGAACAAACCTGGGCGAGGCCCAAGATTGCCTATACCTCACTCCTACGATACCTACATTCTGTATCTGTATCAACTCTTTAAACCAAGTTACTTCATGCTGGATACCTGGTGACATTACATTGGATGCCCTAGAAACCAAGCGGTCGATTTCTCAACTCAATAATTTGATTCATATATTTTTATGGATTGTAAGCGAATTTCAGTTAAGTTTTACCGATTGACAAAGACCGGTTGATAAATTAGTTTACGAGAAATGCGAAATAAAGGCCAAGCAGGGCATGACATTATGCAGTATCAGACAATTTGGTGTCCCCAGTGTCGCCAACGCATCGGCTTTCGAAATTGATCATATTAATAGCACGCATCAAACCACCATGCGCATGATATGTATAGTATGAACTGCATTTTCAGAACCGGTTTCAGATCGGCGAATCTACAGTATGCAGTACGTCAATTGACATTTGAATAACCTTAGCTTCGAAGAATAGCCCGCTCAATTAAGATTGTATTCTAAATCCTTGCTTACGAATTATTTATGTCGATCATTTCTTAAATTCAATTCTTCCGCTGCCAAACATCCGTAATCGGATGCCACTATCATTCCCAAGAAAAGGTTTAAAATTAAAAAGTAATATAGTGTCTTCTTAAGGGGATTTTTATTCTGTCAAAAAACATGGCAATATTAAAAGAATGGGCGGATGGGAGATGTTCCATATTTTCAAAAGGTAGCTTAAGGAAAACAAAGAGTATCATGTTTTCATATTCATCTTATTATCAGTTAAGTGTTTTGGGTATCTGTGTTTTGTGATTTGTCTTACTACATTTACTTACAATGGGCATCCTTTTTAGACATCCTGTACATCATAAGTGGCGGCCGTTTATGTATCCTTACGAGGACACACGTGAATAAAACAAAGGCTACTGCGTCGTGTCGAAATATTGTAATGATGAAGTTTGAGAAGCTGCTAACACAACTTATATTCTTACTTTTCAGCCATGCAATACACCGTTTTGAGCATTTTTTATTAATTTTCTAAAATCTCCAAATATTTGTCGATTGACCGTATTATTTTCTCTGTCGTTCCAGTTTATGATGCAGATGACATGTGCCAACAACGTCTGTTTGATGGGAGAGAAGAATGTCAAGGTCATGTTGGGATGCCCCCCATTGCAGAAGATCTTCAAATAAGCGACATTAACCTCAGATTTAAAAGTTAAAGAAAAAAACGGGTTTCCACGGGACTGACATTTCCGACACACTTTCCCATGTACATGTATATTTCAATAATGCACAATCACCGCACGAACCTGGGAAAATATCAGATGTTGTGGCCATTTTTCAATACAATGGACGGGAAACATAGTCAGATGCTGTCACGGTGAAACAGTCGTGTCGCGCAGGACTTGGCTTTTCGAATGACCTGGACACTCTAATACAATTTTTGTTAAGTTCATTATCTGCTGTCTATTGCCTGAACGATGAGTGTATCGCTCTTCCAAATCTTATTGAAACATGAATTCTGTATCCGATATATTAAAATTAATTATTTGTACCATAAGTATTAAATTCTCTAACAATTAAGACATGTCCTCGAACTGTCTCTGTAAGCAACAGATAATTTTGGTAAGCCGTAACGGCCACTATCGAATCGTCATTCGAATGCAGTGTAGATTTTATGAAGTCCGTGTTTTGTAGGCTGTCGTGGCTTATTCGCGTACTCTGAAAGTTAATCAAGACATTCAAATGAAACACCAATCGTCACCTCGCCACTATCAGATTCTCAGCCTCTAACAATTGTGTAACAAACAGTCCAGGTATTTCAAGCATGTTTCAGTCACGTAACAAGGGGCACGTTTCAATTATATCGTTTGCTTCGCAGACATTGCAGTCATGTGACATGCTAACAAAATGGCGGCACCAAATCTTAATGGTTCTGTCATACATGTAGGTTCCGAGTCTGGTCTTTGACTGGAAACAGTAACCAGCCTCGTCCAACAGCGAAAATCGCCGCATGCTACTGCAGTGCAAATAAACAAACAAATCTTTCACAACATTTTGTTGTGCAAAAAAAGCTGAAAGGCACCCCTTGTCAAATAAAGCGGTTATATATCTTTTGTTATGTAATTCACATATTTATTGTATCCTAACTAATTTGTAAGCACAAGTCAGTATGCATTACAGGAAATCCTTTTATATTTATGGCGGTTTGTTTTTTATTTTACCATTGTTCACATGATCCTTTCACCCAACCTGCACGAGACCCCATGGTCTTGGGGGACAGACAGACTCCAACCACTAATAGTGTATCAAATAGCTTAAGCGTACCTTTATTGCATCAAAAACATACGACACCGGTTTGTGAGATGTTGCCTTTATTTTCTGGGCGAAATTAGTCAAATCATGTCTAGCCTCACTAAGACCATTGCTTTTTTTCGTGGAAAGAAGCACTTCAAGCTCGAAGCCTCGGAGCCGACGTTGGACAAAAAAGGATTAAAGACTGAGAGGGACCAAAGAATACCTTTGCGAAATGGCAATTGCTCTGATATGAGGATAAAAAGACAAACACATCAGACATCCTTTGCGGAGACAAGAAGCCACTTGAAAAGCTATGATTTCTGGCACCTCTCCATATGTAATGTCTTGCCAGGATTTCACAGATGTTTTTTTTTTATATCAAATTGATACAAGTATTTTCTTTAACTATAAAAGTATATCAACCGCTCACTTTATGAATAAACGTTTCTGTTCGGTGGGTACAAATATTATTTTTTCTTGGAAATGAAAAACACTTGGAGTTGTCAACAACGTTGAGAGGTTTACATTTCACAAAGAAATCTTGAGGGGTTGCATTTGTACCCGCCAAAAAACTCCGGTCAGGACGATATGTCTATCCGCGTCGTAAAAATGATAAGTTCCTCTTTAGAGAGTTATGATCATGTACGGATGTGATTGATGAGTAACTGCTGTGTCTAACTTGTCATTCTTCTGTGGGTTTAACCGCACCCAATATCTGTTTTATAACCGATCATTATAAACAAATGTACATGTAGACCCCCCAAAAAACATACCCATTGTTGGAAGAAAACTGAACCTATTGTTAAGATGAGTGTGACTTTAGGATGATATTGATATATGATTTAGTCATTATTCAACAGATCAATTCGAACAATTATTCCATTATAAATCATTTAAAGACACACTATGTGCGGGTGCTTAATGAAAAAAATCTCATTCGACACGTTCGAGGGCACAAATCGATGTTGTGAATTCGATCTTCTTATTTTATTATCGGCATATATGTTTTGTGGAAGGACAAATTGGCTTGTGTAAAGAGAAATGAAGGCTGGAGGGGGGCGTATAGTATTCACGTCTCTAGTTTGATATTTTTTACAAGATAAAGTGCACGTTCTGTTTGATTTGTCAACATCGAGTAGGCTGCTGGAGATAATAGGGTGTTGATTCTCGATATCAGAAACCAATAAGATAATTCATCATCGTATTGAATTGTTTATCAAATTACAACATTGGCAAACAATTACAAATCATGTTTATTAATATTAGATACAAGGCTTTGTGTGATAGCTGAGTTTCAAGGCAATTATTAGACTTATTGATGAACATGCTGCATTTTCTTTACAAGTTTAATGAAGTTTCGATCATATTTCGATATAAGACAATGATTCAGTTTCATTTAAGGTTAAATGTGTACTGAGTGACGCCTGGATGGAGACGGCTTTTATGCAAAAATCGGCCTACAAGGCCAGAAAAAAATTAAAGGAAATTTCAGGGTGGGGTTGTCATCAACCCAAATTTGACCCAGGTCGAACAACACCACTTGGACCTTTCACTTGCCGTAATGATATTGAAGCCTCGACCTTCTTCTATAATTGAACAGGATCAAAGACTGTGCGTGACCCCTGTTTGACACAAACTTGTCTGATGTCTTATGAAAACGCATGATTTCGTGCAAGTCTTTGCCCGCTTGGGGTAAAATGGATAGGACATTATCATCAACCATCATGTTATAACCAGGCGACAGGGATGCGATAGCTTGCGGCTATGGAATCTTCGAAACATTTAAAGCTACTAAGAGTGAACAATCTTTTCTTTACCTGTATTCATTCGTAACAACGACTGCATGGTCGGATGCTCCTCATCGGGTCGGTAAGTCACAGGCAGGCAGGCGATTGGTCCCTTACAGACCTCCTAACATCGCGGATCACCGGCAGCATGGTCTGTGGTCCCCTGGCCCAGTTCAAGCCAACCATGGCAACACCCGTCTCTTCTAAGAGACGACAGGATTCCACAACACTCATGTTGTCGAAGGTTTCGGGTAAGGCTCGGGGGATCATGGTAATCACAGGTGAGTATGTTGTAGCCTGAGGTTTTTCTGTGTCTGGCTAGTCATTTACGCAACCGATCAATATCGGTAGATGAAAGTTATATGAAAACCAAGGTTATCTCTATAGTGTTTCCTGCATCCAAAGGCCGAAAGCAGGTGATTGGCCGTTCAAAGTTGTACCATCGCAATTTCTTCAGAATACTAAGTGCACATGGTCGTTCAACAATATACAAGGCGAGTGAGAGGCGTATGGTTGCTTCGGGTTATAAAATGGGGCCGATATCTTCCAGCCCCCGTTTTGGCTGATTCGACAACACATTACGCCAAACGTGCATCGCGTATACCTTTCCCTTCCTTCATCATAGCATCGACGGCCAATTTAGTTTCCCCGTAACAGGAGAATGTCTCGCCCACGATGAAGTCAGCACCACCTTCAGCTGCCCATGAAGCTTGTTCCTCGAACGTAATAAATATACAATGTAGTCAAGTCGTAGGTCACGATTGATTCATGCAATGCAATGATTCGCGAAATATTTACATAAAGAGACATGGATAGTAGTTTGATTCGTTTTTGTTGCAGCGATTATGGTTGGCACTGCTTGGGTTGGGGCAATGATGGAAGTAGTCAAAAAGCAGTCCAGATCTGATTTTAGTGTTTACATGTACATGTAACTGGCGAATAGAATAGAAATTGAGTCGGTACATGTACATAGTGTATTCTTATCGTCCTGCCATCGCATGATTAACGGAATTCGTGTCCTTAAAACTACCCTACTATCCTGTCTGATAGTGGTACGAATGATCGAGTGTGTTTTCTGCGATTGGTAAATGAGGCCAAATATTTAGAACGAACTAAACCAATAAAAGTATTGATTTGAACGAATTTTTAATTGTTGTCTGTTCTACACTATCTACGCCTTGTTTTGGACAAGATGGATATCCCGGACAATGAAAAGGGAAAGGTCAAACGCGGCCGAAGAGGGTAAGAGTTTTAAACATAAGCATCCGGACTATACAGCCTAGCCTGGAGAATGCGTTCCCCGGATTGCCAAGAATCTTATCACAATTGTATCCCAGCTACCGCTCCAATCTACCGAGTCTTGCCACAGTACCCCTACAATTGTGCGTGGCAACCGGGGAAAAGCAAAAGAGCTGAATTTGAGGTCGACTTGTTTTCCAGAAATTATTTCAAAAGCTACGGTAAATGCGTCACTACTTAATGGTTATGTCGTTTACCTAATATTCTCTAGGGACCGTGAGAACGTCCTCCCGAAAGTAAAGCGGTTTCAGAAAAGGTCTCTACCAAGGCGCCGCTCCCGAAAGAAAGACGGTTCTTCCTTCTCCTCCGAGATTTCTGAGGGAGAGTCGAGAGTGTCAGATATCGCAATAATGGCGCTCCAAGAGGCCGAGAGAGACGATATACAGATTCATGATGTCCTCAGTAGCGTGGCTTCAACATCTGTAACAAGTCCCGTACCCATACCTGAGATGCGGGACAGCGACTACGACACGGACTTGGCCGAGGAAGGTAGAGACCAAGTACAACTCTGTCTTCTGAATAATGACCGAATTAGATATGACTGGCACCATCTTTTCCGCAGTTATGCTGCCTTTGCGTGTGATCCTGCCCTGTCTGATGTTGCGGCACGACGTCGTTCTGCACTCAGCAAACGGTTTAGGTCCCCGATATTTCGCCCAGTTCGATTTTCTTGCAGTGGGCATTGACCCTAAGATTATGTTATCAAAAGGCAACTTCCTAAAGGCCTAATCAAATGTAGCTTGATGATCTTTCCATTACCGTCTATTCTATTAAAGAATTCAGTGACGAGTAAGGTCGATGTAATTGTGTTACAGCAACAGCAGAAGAGTTTGACATTACAGGCAGGAAGGTTTATTTAGATGGCTGCAAACGACACGGCGTGGTTCCTGCAAGCCAAATCACAAGGGCCTTGGCTGGAGACTGCCTGAAGCTGAACAACCTAGGCCTAACTACTAATGATGTCATTGCCTTGTGCATACCATTACAGGTAGGTTCTGTACTACATTTATTTATCCAGTTTCGGCTTGTCAACCCCCACAAAAGCTGTTTAGTGAGGGTCGGTTTTATCAAGATTTGCCCTGATATCCCTTTGATAAGACAGTAGACCAATTGGAATTTCGGCCTATAAGGGCGAAAGATTGGTCCATTGACCGAGTATCGCATTCGACGAGTATCGCGTGTTTCGTGCCCTTCTTCACTGAGCTACTTCGACGGCTTGCTTACTGTTCTTCGCTCTGTTATTTCCGTTTTTAGAAACTTGCTCTGAAATGGCCAAGTCAACCTTGAGGAGGCGCATATCTCCTGGTACGTGCACCTGGTATTTTGTATAGCATCACAGCTCTCATCAATACCAAGGACGAAACGAAGGTTTTATTTCTAATTCACTTGTTCTGCATTTCAGACAAACATGTCAGTCAGTACATTGCTGCTGTCTTCAAACCGGATTGGTCCCAAGGCCATGATTTACTTGGCGGCCATGTTGAAAGAAAACATCAATATCTCAACCTTGGTATGTTGCTATAGACAAAATACTTATTGTCATCAATGAAACTTAACGGTATCGAGAGGTGTGTCGCATCTGGGAAATAACGAGCGGTGTTTCTGCATTAATTTAGCAGTTTTGCCTTGCTGCTGAATTCGAATGCACTGCAACTGCACATGCTGCTGAATACATTGCAACCAAACATGCTGCTGAAGCTGACTGAATGCACTGCAAATGACATGCTGAATGCACAGCATTGGCCATACTGCCAAATGCTCCTCAACTGATCAACTACAGTTTTCCTTCTCTTTTCTTTGTAATTCACATCTTGCCTTTTTATCTTTCGACAGGATTTGTCCAACAACGCTCTCGGCACGAGTGGAGCGCAGCTTATCACTGACATCATCGACATGAACGGAACAATAAGGGTGCTAAATCTCGCAGGTGAGAAAAATCGCTCGTACAAAATAATTGGTCTAAAAATATCCCTCCAAAGTACCAGGAACAGTTTCGTCTCCAAAAGATTCCGCGATGTCAACAAATCACTTAACGTACTATTCATGTATCCTTTTGCTCCTATACGTTGTTCTTGTCACTTTGCCAGAGATTACATGCAATTTAGAATTCTAATTCTAGCGTTTTAGCTTGATGATGCACATCGCCCTTTATCTTTCCCCTCATCATATCGATGTGCCTCTCCAAAGGGAGGGATTTGCTTGTTCTGGACCTTCGGGCAATACACCTGAGGAATGACATATTCAAATGACCCTACCGTTCGAAATATTCTTCCTGTAAATCAGGTACAACTATAAGTAATATCATTTTAATTTCAGTTGACCGTCCTTTTAATTGCAGTTGACTACCTTTTCAATTGCACTTTTTTTCATTGTTAATAATAACCCCAAAGTACTTACACATATTTATCACCACAACCTTACCTCGCAACTTCACCTTCGTTGTAGATAACGGATTCGAAGACAATGATGCCAAGTATTTTGCCTACATTATGCGTGTAAGTCTAATACATGTCTCTTAAAATTGAAATACTTGAAAGTAAGCAGGCCGGGTAATGTTATTGATCAGAAATGACCAGGATTACGAGTCTTCATATGTTTCACATTTTTTACTGTTTCAAATGTTGTCGCTTAGCCCGCGGATCCGCGTGCCATTTTGATACATGTAGCTCTATTTTTATCCTGACTGACTATTCATCCTGATGTAAAGAGAGTTTGAGAGCACCTACTACTAAATGTATTCGCGCGCTCCTAGAAACAAGTGTTTGAGCATTTGGCTAACAAAGATCCCCATAGATAATTTCAGCAAAAGATGAGTTTCCATAAGTGAGATAAATTATAGAGATTTGAGTACCTTTCCAAAC
The DNA here is from genome assembly GCF_910592395.1 of Lineus longissimus. Lineage (NCBI taxonomy): Eukaryota > Metazoa > Nemertea > Pilidiophora > Heteronemertea > Lineidae > Lineus > Lineus longissimus. The sequence continues at coordinate 5,001,318 of NC_088310.1, forward strand.
AAATTAGAAAATTTTGCATTTTTGATACTGGTGTTATTTCTTTCAGATGAGTTGTTTAAAGGTCCTGAACTTGAGTCACAATAGATTTCGAGAGAATGCCGGTTACATTTTAGGCTCCGCAATAGGTAAATACAGGATAGCCCACGAAAGTCGGACTAAATGTATTTTCGTTCTTTGGTATTTTCAAGGAAATTATTTTTTAGCTTCATTTTCGGACCAATATAACAATAGTTCAACAAGACCAAATAAAAAAGCAGATATTTGTCGGCCATTCCAAACATCTACATCACTAAACGTCAATGTATCTCCTCCCGCTTTCAGCCAATTATTTCAACAGACGCGTAGACGAAACGGGGAGTGACAATTTAGGCAATAGTATATGATTTCCCTTGAGATCTGACTGTCACCTGCCTCACGTCGATTTGTCGATATGTCTTTGCCACCAGCGATAATTTTTAGTAAACATAAGAAGAAAAAAAAGGAATTTAACGACATGACAATAAATAGGATTTCATATCTGTTGGAAAGATCATCAACGCCGTCCAATCAAGCACTCTAATAAAAAATAGGCATATGTTTTCAGTAAATTTTGGAATATCCTCGTCATCAATACGTTCGTTATCATTAAACGATACACTAGGTCTCCATGCTTTTCAGCTGAAAATGACACGCTTGAAGAATTGGACCTGAGTTGGAATCACTTCCGGTTGAAAGGGGCGAGGGCACTTGCGAATGGAATCATGGTAAGCATGTTTCACCTGACCTGGTTCCCCTCTGAAAATGTCTTCAGTGGTGACCGGTGCACACCCCAAAATGTGACCTCCTCACAGTTACTCAAATGTTTTACTGTTGGGTTGTATGCAGTACAAGGTAATGCTTTAGAAACCGGGATAAGCCCCCCCCCCCGTATGAGCCATTCGACAATTGCCCAGCAGACTTCACCTACATTGCACTGCTTTTCCAGGAAAATGTCAGCATAAAGAAGCTCGACCTGTCGTGGAATGGGTTTTCCAACGATGGCTGCCGCTTTCTTAGCAAGGTGCTATCCGAGAATAGAGTGCTCAAGGAACTAGACCTCTCCAGCAATCGTATCACTTTAGAAGGGGTGAAACATCTTTGCAGGGGCTTGTTGAAGAATGAGACATTGGTGAAATTGAAGGTAACATTATTATCTTTATTCTGATTACATGTACTTTATGAAGTGGCGTCCGAGCCGCTGGGGGGGGGGTTATATCTGATTTTTTTGTTGCCGCATACATAGCCAAAGACAGCATATCGAGTAGCCAATTCTAAAAATCACTAAAAATATTGCTTTTTCTATAATTTCCATAACTTTTTTCTTTAGCTAAGTAAAAACACCATCGGGACGGCTGGTGCAACCAAACTGCTTGAAACGATCAAGGCGCATCCCACATCACAGCTTGAGGCGTTAGAAATGATGGTAGGTTAAAGATCTTGAAGCGGTAACTTAGTCTGTCCTTCTGGAAAGCCGGTCGCGGTCATTTGGTAAAAATAAATCTTGTGGTTGAGCCCATTTGTGATCCTCAAGGTAATAGTCGAGTAAATCACTTCACCATCATTGTAGTCAAGTGTAACAAATATATTCGTTATTTGAAAAAAATCGTCAACTTCTTATTAGAAATACATGTAAATTAACATTCAGACGATACCTTGCCAGGGCTACAACACGTCTTTTCATCTGTTACCGTAGAATACAGCTCAATGTTGGCCTGCCGTCTGTCAAAGAACCAACGAATTGGTTTTGAATTCCTTTTTTTCGTGTCACTACGTATCACAGCAACAAAAAATCTTGAAGTGTAGACAAATATATAAACTTTCAGGATACCTACGTCGACCAAACAGTTGAAACCCTCATCAGTCAAGTTGGAAAACTCAAGCCAAAATTCCACGTGAAGCATGGTGCCATGATGCGCTTCCTCGACCCGTACATGAAGATTGTTCGACCCCGTGACGCTTGGATGGGAGATCCGCTGACATTACTTCTCCGCTACATGGCTGAGCGAAATATGCGGCTTGCGGACTTGTTCTCCCAGTTTGATACGGATGACAGCTGGACGCTGACCACTGCTGAGTTCAAAAAGGGCGTCAAGGTTCGGTCGTATGCCGTCTCTCAAGGAGCTTCTCAAAATAGATTTGAAGCCTGAGGAGACAATTTTTTAGTCTTTCCTTGAATTCCAAAAAGTTCAAAACAGAAAGTAGTTAGTAGCTTCATTCGTATTTCCTGGGTTCATAAAAGATGCTGTTATCGTTAAACCTTGTTATTGCCATCTATTTAGAGTATCACTTACTAAATGGCTATCCTATCTACTCGTGCTCTGAATATTCGGTGCCCGATGCTGTGCATGCACCAACGTTCCCTAATCATAGGCCCTGTATATCATTTCCTAATGCTTGTTTTAGAATGGACAGTTCGGAACTAAATCGGACCCGCGTAATACCTGCCTTATTTCATTTTCATTTGCAAAATGTAGGTACGGGTCATCCAACATTGTTTAAACAAGTCTACCGCATTTCTTTGCAGCAAGCACACATTCCGTTAAGTGCTTTACAAGTTGAGCAGTTGGTGAACAGGCTTGATAAAAACAGAGATGGCGAAATCGATTTTAAGTAAGTATAGGCCTGTAATCTGTGGACAGTGACTAATTTGTTTTTACAAATTGAAAAAGCAGCGCTATGCGAATCTGCAAAGGTGTTGGTCTTTTTCTTTAAAGCGATGTTGAGCTTATAATGCCATCTGCATTCGTTTTCAGAGAGATGCTTACAGGCCACAAGAAACACAGACACCGCGAACGCCGCATACGACAACAACATATGGAACTCGACCGGCCGCGGTCGTCAAACGCAAGTCCCTCTGGGTCAAGACCATCATCTGGCAGGATGTCCGGGGTGGATTCGAGACAGAGTATCTCCAGCCCAAAAGGAACAACTGCGAGCCACCGCGGCAGTATATCCAGCCCACGTGATAGTATATCTAATCCACCGAAGGGAGTAACTCTGCTGGGTGGTTCTTTAAGTCCACGCGGCAGTATATCAAGCCCACAAGGAACTGCCCTCCTTGGTGGTTTTGTAATCAGTCCACGCGACAGTATCTCTACCCAAAAGGGAATAAGCCTGTTAAGTGGTTTTGCGAGCCCACGTGGCAGTATTTCCAGCCCAAGGGAAGCACTCATGCTGGATGTTGCCAAAGGCCCAAGCGGCAATATAAACAGCCTACGTGGAAGTATTTCCAGTCCAAAAGTAACGCCCGTGTTTGGAGGTGTCTCTGGTCCACGCGACAGTACTTCCAGCCCAGGAGCAACACCAATGACAGGGAGTCCACGCGGCAGTATTTCGATCCCTCAGGGTAATTCGCTATTTGGCGGCGATCCGAGTCCACGTGGAAGTATTTCGAGGCCACGGAGCAGTATCCTACCCAGTTTAGTTCCGAAGCCCGCGTAAGTATTTCACCGCAAATTGCAGGCTATTCCAGGTCAACTCATCATTACAACAATTCAAGAAAGTCATCCTGTCATACATATCATAGGTAAAGTCACATGACTTCGCTAGCCCTTTAGGCTATAAGTCAAGAGGGACCCCCTCCCCTTGTTTGGATCCTGCTAAAATCATTTCCGATGCCGATTTGCTGAGGTGATATTTATCGTTATTTCTATTCTGTCACAGAGATGGACAAACACATGGCGGAAGGAAACAAACACTTGACGACTTGGCCTTAACAGATTCAAAATGGACAGAGAAGGACTCGAACGCTATGCCAGACACGAGGCCTGAGCGTCAGCGACATCTCATGCAACAATTCGAAAAACTGAAATCAATATAGGCAATGTCGATAAAACATGTTTCCGGTTCAAAGGCAAAAATATGCTGATACCAGATCGGTTGAGACTAGAAGCTGTGGTTTCTTGAGCCTGCATGGACCTGTTGGCCGCCTTTGCATGTGTATACGTACGTATGTACGTATGTATTTTTGTGCTGTTTTTCTACGAGAGACTATTCAGAATAAAGAACATTGTAAATGCAGGAGTTCTATTAACATTGAATGAATGAATGAATGAATGAAAAGCATTTATAGGCGGCGCCTTTCCAAGAGCCTGATCAAGGCGCCACCCCGTTCAAAACCGAAAACATCATTCAGAGAAGTGCTTCTTAAAAAGCCACGTCTTTAGCTGAAGTTTGAAACTGGTGATATTTTGGCATGCCTTGACGTGGCCAGGGAGGGCGTTCCAAAGAACAGGTGCACAAGACGAGACATTGACACCCTTTACACTCTAAATGTGTTGTGGACAGTGATTCTAATTAATTTGAGATATTTGTACGAAAAAGATAAGTGGAATGGTGATAAATATGCATTATTCACATCGCCACTTTTCGCAACCTTGATATTTCCGCATTTAACATGTTCTGCCGATATCAATAACTATATTTGATATCGATCCTTGAATAGATGTGCTTTATCAAACTATTTCTGTTGAAGATCGTAATTCTATTTCAGTTAAAGACTTCCATGTATTCGTCAACTCCGACACTGTTGCCAATGTTTATCATATGACTACCAGTTTTTGCCCAGATTTTTCGTGCTCTTGCCGAATAGCAGTGTACGAGAGCAAATTATACAGGAGAGGCCTGTATCTACTTTGAAATCGGTGGTTAACTGAGTCTTTAAGTCTTCTATCGACGTCCTAAATCAGATCGTAATTTTTCTTTGTAATGGACAAAATGAACCACCTCAACTGGACACGAATGGCTCTGAGATTGTATCAACGTGTTCTGCTTGTTATTACAGTGGTTATTAAGGATGGAATTGGACTCTTTAGGTATGATGAACGGGCAACCTGTATGCATGATGGGGTTGTGATTCTTCGACAGCCGTATCGGTGATGATGGGATCTCATTTTTGAGTCCTGTAACGAACTCCATTACAGTAGTAACGAACTCCTCGAAGTATACTGACGTATAAGACGTCGAGGATTTATAGTAACAAGAGTGCATGGATGAGCAGAGAGGTTCAGATTTCGATCCGAGAAAAGAATGAGAATGAGGTGATTTTTTTCTGTAGCTGACATTATCCACTCGATTGTTCTTTTTATTTTGTTAGCATACCAGACATTCAAAACACAATGTCTTATTGCATTTCTGACAACGATTTCGCTTGACGCATTCGCAGTTAATCTGGCGAATGGATGGGAGACAAGTGATTACATAATACGCTCTCACCCATGCCATCTGCCTTAACAACCGCAAAAGTAATCAACACGATTAAAGTCATGCATGATCGAAATCGGGTACGAATAGGACAATTTTGTCTACGAGTCAGTATGTTTTAAGGGCAACTGTGAAGCATTTTATTTCATAAAACTGCAAGGGAGCATGAGAAAGCATCACGAGGAGGTGAACGCTGATTCACGGAATTTGCGTATCAAAGGCTTTATATTCACTTAATGCACAATATGCAGATCCGTGATAGAGCTATGGCTTCCTCGACCTTCTCATCAGATATCGAACAATCTTCCGAGACCGGACTTCATGACATGCTGGCGAAGATATCCTTATTTATAGAAGGATACATCGTCTCAGTTGTGCTGATCATGGGCATTTGCGGCAATACCCTCTCCCTCGCTGTCTTTATCCGGGCTAGGAAGCGGGCCGACGCCCCTGTGCAGTATCTTAGCTGCTTGGCCCTGACCGACACCGGTGTTATATTAAGCATTGGGTTCGTCCACTGGTTTCATTCCGGACTGGACTATGTCACCGGCGGGGCAGTGTCTTTTAATTTTGCGACGTATTCCCGTTTTACTTGCAAGTTGGATTTGTTTGCTATGCATGTTTGTGAATGCATGTCGGCTTGGCTGATTGTGAGCTTCTCTACTGAGAGAGCATACGTTGTGTGGTTCCCTCTGCGGCGGTCAGACCTGACTTCAAAAAAGCGGACAATGGTAGTTGCAGCCATGTTTACTTTGTCTGTTGTGGTCAGTATCCATCGAGTGATAATAACCGATATTTTCGTTGTGTCCGCGGATGCCGATGGTGTTTTCCTTGGATGCTGGTACACGGCAGTTGTCAGTCCATTGACATCGTTTTTAATCTATCAATTTGATCAGCTTTTTCATAATTATATTCCTTGTTGTATGATATTCACAGCAAATATTTGTATCTTGCTTGGCTTGAGACACTCGGATCTTTCTCTTGCAACACAAGCGGCGAGTGGCAAACAGGCCCAAGATGGCCGCATCTTGAGGTCGCTTATGCTAATATCAACCCTCTACGTCATACTAATGATGCCTTCATCAGCAACACAGTCTCAAATTCTTTTTCTGATGGCAAAAAAACAAATCAGTTTTCAGTATTTCTCTTTCAGGTATAACATAGATGCATTATTGGATCAATTTAGCATGATAAATTATTGTTTCAATTTTATGATTTATGGCTGTACGATCCCATTTTATAGGAAGGAGGTCTGTGATATGTTCAGAACGAGAAAAAGACTTGCGGCAAATAAATAAATAAAAAACACTCTCCCGGTCAGAGAGCTTGTGTTGGAAATACAGATGCGACATAGTGCGACCACTAGCGATCGAACATGCGGCCTTAATTTTGCGACACTGCAGTTTTGTTGCTATTGCGTTGCTGTAGCTACCCATGAAATCGAATTTGACGCAAGGCAACAAATTCAAAATTTAACAGACACAGACGTCAGAAACCCCGTTGTTAAATTTACCAAGTTACCTGCAATCCTGCTAATCCTTCTACAAAAGTCACCGGTTCCTGACAGATTTGACAATCAATGGAAACAAAAGAAACGTTAGATAAGTATGCATATAATATTGTATGTAAACCGTATATTATTTTCTAATTTTTTCATCAAGTTTTACAGGATAATTTGAGAAATGGGATATGTAGCGTTGGTGTTAGACTTGGATGAAGTCAGTTTGATATGGATTAGGAATAAGTTCACACTTTAGAGTTATAGCAGTTACAAGCCATTGGGTTCTTAGATGTGAACACCAGAGAGTATCCTGACTGCCTCATTGGGTCGACTGCTAAAACGGGCATCTCACAATGACGATTGTCTTACAACGATTAGGACACACGTTGCGAAAGGGTGTAGTTTGTCCTATTTCTAGCCAAAGTTGCTTCGTACATGTAAGATTCGTGATTTGAGGCGCCATCGAATATATTTTGAAACACCGTGAACGGAACGCGTCTGAAATTTTATATATGCAGTTTCTATCCTCTCAGGTGCCGCCATAATTCATATATTTCCAAAACCTACCATTTTATGTAATGTGACAACTTTCGCTCCCGCCTCTCAAATTTAATGCGTATCATTTTTACTAGTATACGTCAGCGGTATTGTTGTGTGTTCTGGCTTATGTTACTCGCACTACTAATTCAATACGTCCTCTTATTTCATTAAAATTTCTGTTTTGGTAATTGATATTTTCTTTCCAATGTATAACACGGATTGATTTCACATACTAGTGGTTATCACTATTGAGCCTCTAGGTGCAATAGCGGACTGCGTCCATTTTTGTAGAAGTTTTTTAAAGTGCTCACAAATCACACAGTTACATGTTTTGTTGTGTTAAGTGATGTTTAGAAATTCCATACGAATGCATAAGGTCAGTTCAAACTTTGATGTAGAACGGTATTTTTCAAGATAAAACATTTCTCTTTTCATTTCTGCACCAAACTCCAAATTTACAAAAAAGCACCTAGCCTGCTATGGGCTCAATTCGTAAAATCCAGTTGGTCGGTATATACGGGCAAAATAATTCCGCAATCAGCTCTTTTTGTTGCCATTTTACTCCAAGTTGATATGAAGTTGCTTGGCGACAAACAGACTTGATTTGTACCGCACCGGAAGTTTAATGGTTCCGAAAATGTGACTTCTTCGGCAGTGCGTGGCGCGGTGGTCGAGCCTGGAAACACGGACCTCATGAGGGAAGATGCATCCGTCAATACATGTACGACTGAATTTTAACCTTCCACTTTTTAAAGCAATTCTCGTCTCGTCAGTCAGAATAATTTGGGCTGCAATTACAGTACCCTCGTCTAGATTTTTTTATACTTTCAGAGCGACATTTCAACGTTAAAAGGACAGATGCAGCCGATAGTACAGAATTAAAAAACCTGTTCCAAGATGATGATGTTATCGGACCTGTTCGCTGCTATTCAGCACGGTCTTCCAAGGGGCAGTCGCTGTTTTGGCTAATTGCGTGCAGTGGGCATGATCTAAAATCTCGATGTTGATTAAACAGATTAAGTCTGAAGAAATGTCTTGATAAAGCCTTGTCTTATTGACGTTTCGTGAAGCTTATACTAGATAGATTCAGGCGAAGAAGAAGAGCCGTGATATTTTTATTTCGAATCCTGGTGATTTCCTGACAAATCTCTACACTTTTCCAGTGCGCTTTCAGATCCCCTTTTAAAATGCCTCTTAGGTTGCAATTCACGTAGGTATCTTAAAGATCTTCGGCGCCGATACTTAAGTCCGCGATGGTCTCTGTCCCCAACACCACGATCATTGCGCCAATAGCAACAACCTTCGACGAGAGCGGTGACGACGAATGGGTAATTGACTTCATGAATCAGCTCAGAGACTATATCAACAAGTGGTGCTTTGTGGTCATACTTGCCCTCGGCATTCCCGGGAACACCATGTCCCTGTTTGTGACCTTAAAGAAGGACAACCGCAGAATCAGCACTTGTATTTACATGGCTGCATTGGCCCTGGTCGACTCGGGCGTTATCGTCAACGCCGGACTCCATAAGATAATAATCACTCACGGTTTGTCGACAGATTTGAAGGAGAATATGCCGTTTCTTAGGTAGGTTAAACATATTATTTTTAATTCGCTGAGTTTTGACCACTGACGTTCGATTTTTTTTCGATCGACGATATACAAGCGATTTTAGATCTGTGGGTGTGACGAGCTGCAGCCCTAATTGTAGTCTGCCTCCGTCCCCAGCGATATTTGGTATCGGCGTCTAAAATTGGTGGCGTTCGATATGACCCAATATTTGCTAGGTTTGTCACAGCGGCGACTGACCTCGGCACATTAAGTCGTAGTAATTGCGTTGAAACAGCCTTCCTTTTTATGTACATTGTAAAGCAAGAGACATACCGTATACGTGAACCAGGCAAGCGTAGAATGCAATCAAAATGCTTCAAAATATGAAGCGCTCTGCAGACTGGCGGATTTTATTGCAGTGACATACGATAAGTATCGCTGTCAAGAGCGATAAAAAACGCTTCTCAGCTTGAAAAATTGGTCATCGCTGGGTTTGGTAGTTATCGTAGGTCGCAGCGATGACTCTTGTCCTGCGTATGCAACATTCGCAGCGATAACCGCAAACAAGCAATTTTTGTCGCATGTGATAGTTATTGCAGTCGCTGCGATACAAATTGCCTGCCTGCCGGGCAAGTTACACCACGGGGCCTTAGTAAAGAGAATTGTTAACGGAAAGAGCCTGTGCATTTAAACTAAGGGGGTTAAGAGCTAGCATGGCATTATTTGATGGAATGGGAAAGTGTAAAAGACACTTTCTGAAATCGGCCCCCGACTAAATGTTCAGTTGAAGACAACTGAATCAATATGCTAATGACTTTGATGTTCTACAAAAGAGGCTTGTTTCGGGACAGCATGTAGGTATATATGCCTAAAACCAGTAAAAGCTAGGATATAAGCATACATTTAACTGCTAGGTGACAGCACTGGTCCTCATGGTATATATCCGTGAAAGAACAGTGCTGCGTTATTCCCTTGTTATACATGTAGTATGCAATCATGTCACAGCTGCATGTTATTAATATTTCCTTTTCAAAAGCTGGATCTGGTTTTCAACCAACGTGTGTTCAATCAGCTCAGGCCTCTTTCTCGCCGAGATGAGCATAGACCGGGCCATCGCGGTCACCTACCCGATGAAGGCCGCAACCATCTGCACCACCTCCAAAGCCACCAAGGTCGTTACAGCTACATTCGCATTCGAGTTGATCGTCCAAAGCCAAGCATACCACATGTACAAGCTACCGAAACCAGCGAACGGAATGTTACTGCGAGAGCTCACTGGAGATTTAAAATGGGCGGTTACCTTATTCAACACGCAAATGCTCATTCTTGGTACAGTTGTCCCTTTCATCATATTAATGGTCTCAAATACAATAATTATCCTAAAAATCCGTCGGGCGGCCAACGAAAGAGAGAAATTAGAATCACGTCAACGAAAGCAAGAAAACGGGTCAAATTTAAGGATGATGCTACTTGGGACGACACTGGCCTATATAATATGTTCTTGTCCTAAACGCGTGTGGGAAACATTGGCCGGAGCATTGTACAACTTGTCAGACCCCTATTGGTACGCTCGGTACTGGCTGGAGTTTCAGTTTTTTACGGAATTGTGGCTCTGTAACTTTGCGGTGAACTTCTACGTCTATTTCCTCGGGGGCGGACGTAAGTTTCGTAATGATACAAGAGATGTTTTGTTTGTATGTTGCCGGAAATCTACCAAGTAAGAGATGCTTTAGACTGATGATTGGATGTTGCAGCAGGCAAGTGTGGGAAGTTTTGATCGGATGTTGCTCTTAAGTTATTTAAGCTTTTAGGCTAATAACATTCATCGAAAGTGAAACACTATTATATACGTATCTTTCAAACTAACTTTTGAGCTGGTGAGGTGCTGAAGATCTTACTGTATCGGGACAGTTTCTAGGTGCGGGCTAATCGACGGAATAGCTGACGAGAAACTGCGGGGGAGTTTACCTGAATAACTGCACATTGATTCGTTTGCTCTGCTGGCCCGTTGGCATGGTTGCAAATGGTTTTTCCAAACGAGTGTAGGTGTCTCTGCAACAAATCTATTGATATGCATTATTAGCATGCTATCGATGAAATTCATTTATGTTTAGAATGAAGCGAGAGTGATCTTGCAACGCTAACCAAGCCAACCACGCCAGCAACGAACCGAGCACATAAAAAAGCAATCAATTATCCAAAATTAATGAAGAATAAATCACGACTCAATAGAAATATATAGTACCGCCTGGTGTCGATTTCATTAGCCATATCATCTCGACGGATGAATACATTCAGAGAACTAGTCCTGACGCGCATGTTTTCACCAGAACTGTGTGCTTCGGTCGACGATCAATATCGTAGTCTGAGATACTGTACTTCCCACACCTCTGTAGAAATACCGGCGTTAAGCTTACTCGCTTAGTGAAATATTCTTTGGATTCGAGTAATAAAACTCCCATCTTGCAGAATGTTAGGCTTGGATATAAACATCCGGAAAAGTAACATCCGCTTTGCACTCCTCATCTTTTTTTACCTCCTTTATGTGGTGATCGGTGCAGCTATCGTTTCGGCGGTGGAGGGGCCAATCGAAAAGGCAATGGTTAAAAAAATTAGGAAGCATAGACAAAGGGTGATGGAACAGACAAAGGGCTGCTTGACAGGTAATGGCTCTTTGCTATATCATCCAAGCTTGATTTCGCCAGAGGCCTGTAGTGGTGTAGCAGTAATCAGTGTCCCCTGAAAACAGTCGTGTCTTATCCTATTGTTATCGATAGAGGATAACAGAGCGCAAGACTTAAGAGACATCTTTCCATAGATGCATGTACATTAGAAAAGAGGATGCGGGCACTGTACATGTATTTTGTTAGAACGGGAACACTTGTGCATTTACGGGGAAAAATGCGCACCAATCTGCATATTCCCGCATGCTTTTGGTGAAATCTTGCTAAATGTTGTCGTCTGCACGTTTCGATGTCGTTTGCTGTGGTAGTGGTTATGTTTACATTCCCAGTGATGTAAATCGATATTTGCTATCATCAGGAGATTGAATTCGCGAGCAGGGATTTATGACACCCGACTATTATCAGATTGTTTTGTATGGGTGTCGAAGGTCTCATTAATTGCAACACGATGTAATTCACTTACAGAGAACATGGCAGATTCCTGCTACTGGCTGAGCGTATTGATTTGGAGAAAGTGCAGACTCGACTGGAGCAGGACTGTTGGTAGGCCAATGTTGGGTCCGTTGCACACAAAATCGCAACAGCGACAGACCGTAACAGCCTTCGTTACAGTCAATGTCCACCATGGAAAGAGTGTCCACACCGATTGTATCATAAATGACGGATTACGATACGGTGCTTCTGATGCTAATGACCCTCAAAACCTCCGAGATTAAAAGCGCAAATATATTATTTTGTTTCCAGACATTTAACCCCATGACATTTCAAAACTATTACTCCTACGACTTGGAGCTTAGAAGAACGCGTTATACGAAAGTACATGTATCCGATATACGCAATAGTCTTACTCAAGTGAAATAGCAAATCAGATAATGAAATATTCTAGAGTATATTTAACGAAGAGCAACGGCGACTAGGATTTTTGCAATATAGGTGCAAGCAAGCATGGCTTAAATCAATGGCGTAAGTAAAATATAGCAGCCCAGTTTTCGTAATAATGCACCCTGATCATTACTGAGCATTTCATGATATCTAAGTAATATGACTTTTCTGCCGTGATCAGCTCAGTAAATATTCATTGCATTAAAAGTCACCAAATGCGTTCCCGATCTGCATCCCCTCGAAAGCCAATTAGCCACTTCTACCGCGTTTGATGTGGCTTGTAATGAGATTACATGAAGTTTCAGAGAATTTTTTCTGCAACAGAACGCCACTGCGTCACAAATTTTTCGATCACATGAATTTTTATTTCGTAATCTCTTGGGATCTAAAACACCAATCGCAAAGGATGAATCTTCTCGCGCCGCCAGTACCATCAACAAATTATATCGATAATTACAGCAGACGGCTTTCGCAGCTGCCATCAACACACGGCCTTGTTCGCAAAACTATTTGATCGTTTCTAAAGCTCTTTGGAGTTAGTGCCTCATTTCGATATTGCATCTTATATCAGCTAGACCATAATTTCACGTCATCTGATCAATTCACGTCAAAACCAGATATCCTTAACGCCGATTCCGTCACAAGATATAACCTCCGGGGTGTAACGAAGATAATGTTTCATCATTATGCTCTTTATGTTCTATACAATTAATTCACATGAGCGCGGTCTCACATTTACCCATATTAGTGAAAACCACCCCTTCTTGGCTATCTTTGAGTATTTTAGGAAATAAATGTGGATAATGGTCCTATCTCATAAGTGCATCAAACTTTTTTTCTCAATGAAACTGAACAGCCAACGTGTACAATACTTCAGTTGCATTATTGTTAATGGTGCACTGAAGTATTGCGCACGTAAGCTTGTACGTGTAGAAATGTCACTTGATGCACGGATTTCTCGCTTTAGTTCATTTCATGAGAAATGGCAATCAGGTTTTTGGAAATATCATACAGAAAATGCGGCAGTTGAGAAAAAACGTTTTATTTCATCTGAAACTTCAAAGTCTCATGAAAATTATATTGCCGGAATCGGACCAAGCATGACGATGTAGATATGGCAAGCCAAAGCGGAATTTATTCAAGACTTTAGAATAACCATTCAAGAAGTTAAATATAAGTTCAGGAAGGAAATATATGTTCAAGACTAAAATATGTTCAACCTTGAATCAAATGTTTTCAACCTTGAATCAAATGTTTTCAACCTTAAATAAAATATGTTCAACCTTGAATAAAATATGTTCAACCTTGAATAAAATATGTCCAACCTTGAACAAAATATGTCCAACCTTGAACAAAATATATTCAACCTTGAACAAAATATATTCAAGACTCACGTGACCATATTCAAGACGCACGTGACCACAAAATTGATGACGTTGTTGCTCATGTTTTGATGCTTTACGGACTTTCCCGAACCCGCGTCCAGACTTTCCCGAACCCATGGTACTTGTGTTGCGTTTCGGAGCTCGAATTGTTCGCACGAAGGTTTTGACACATGGTTGTACACGTACCTAGCCGCCTACACCTGACATGTACTGTAATCCTACACATCATGACATGGATGCCGAGTGAATGTCAGAGTCGATACATGTTTCACAGACATATCAGGCAAATTATAGGTTCAAAATGCGCAATGCCTCTCACCTTTCATACCACTGTATCGGATTCTCGTTGTCTTTTGACATGTTTGAGTGTTTAGGCTATACAGGCAATCAATCACGTCGTGAAACAGAACGCATCAGAAGTACCACAGATTCTACGCTCTACGTCATCAATTTTGTGGTCACGTGCGTCTTGAATATGGTCACGTGAGTCTTGAATATGGTCACGTGAGTCTTGAATATATTTTGTTCAAGGTTGAATATATTTTGTTCAAGGTTGGACATATTTTATTCAAGGTTGAACATATTTTATTCAAGGTTGAACATATTTTATTTAAGGTTGAAAACATTTGATTCAAGGTTGAACATATTTTAGTCTTGAACATATATTTCCTTCTTGAACTTATATTTAACTTCTTGAATGGTTATTCTAAAGTCTTGAATAAATTCCGCTTTGGCTTGCCATATGTAGAGCACCTACATCCGTGGTGGAATGATTTGTATATATACACCTCAAAAAGACAAACAAAGAGTGTCATCATGGTCGGTTAGTGTTATGTATGAGCACGCGAAGATTGCGACATCCTGGAGCCTGCTAAGATTGAGTACATGTGATGCACGTGTAGCAAATCCAATAAAGACGAGTGAGAAACGTGCCTTGCCGCGTCCCTGCAGCCGGCTGTCGCCAAGGTGACGGAAATGTCTCCAATAACAATGAAAGACATGATTTGTTGTCTAGCCTGCGAAGAAATCCAGGCTACACATGTTCCTTGCCACCAAGTATATTTTATGTCCTGCATAATGCATACACTCCGACATGATACCAGGGGAACCACCAACGGAACAGAGGAGTAACTATAAAATATGCACATTATGCGGGCACAGGCCTAGGAGTCTGTATGTCCAAAAGATAACTGGGGTTGGTATAGCCGGTCGTTACGCTCCATGATGCTAAATAGTCCATTCTGCCCTGATCAGCTAGCATTGGCTTTTCTTGTTCATCACTTTAGATTAATCACTTTTATTTATTAAGTCTTATATCTGGACGATTTAGCGGCCATTGGATGCTTTTGGAGAAAAGCTACTTCTTTGGCACCAGATCCTACAGTGTCCGCAACGGACGGCAACGTCGAAGAGATGAAGGGAAAACCGATACGAACAGTTTATGGTATTCACTGACGATTTAGCATCCATTTGATGCTTTTGAAGCCAACAGACGATTTTAACGTTTTTTAACGATTTTAACAACCAGGAAAACACTGGTCCTCTTTTGTAGTTCTGTGAACTTCATAGTTTTCTAAGGCTAGTCGTGCATTTGCGACAGACTTCACTTAAAATATGTATGCATTCGATAGTTTTGTTGAATGTTATGATCATTCATAAAATACATGCAAGCATCTCGAACAATTAATCGATGCAGCCAATCCCAATTTTCCCTGGAATTTACCCCCGGGCTCCCAAGAGATCAGCAGACGAAGCTGTGGGCAATATACTTCGGTTCCTGATAGAAGAATATGACACTGGGGACCAATTGAAACTCGAACAGACTGTTATTCAATTAAGCTGTCTGACATTCGTTTTCTTTTCTTTTCTATTCAACTATTGTGAGTGCATCTACATAAATATGTAGATATTTAGCCACCAGCTATTTAAAACACATTTAAAAGAAATTTCTATATCAAGTTATTGGACTTCAGTTTGTGTAAAAGCAGTACATTGTATTTGAATATGACACCAGAGACCCATTGAAACATAAACAGTGCTTTGATACCCAATAAACAAATCTGCTGCTCAAATTGATGAGTCATTTTGAATTTGTCTCTGATATTTACTGAGTTCTATTCGGTATTTTCGACTAAATATGTGTAAGTGTAAAGAGTTGTACGTATTGAACCATCGGCATCTTAAAAACACTGTCAATAAAAAATTATGAATGTCGATGAACCCATTGGGCATCAATGGTACCATCATTGGACAAAACTGTGAAGAATATGAAACGAATGCACATTAAAACTTAAACAACAAACATTACCTTACAACTTTTTGTAAGGATAAGGCTGGGTGACATGTAGGCATTACATTTTCTATATCTCTAAACCAACGAGGCATAACACTAACAAGACTAGTAATCACGCGAAGTGATGTGTACTTCGTAAATGAACACGACACGTTGGTGATGACACTTGTAAACTAAACAGGCAGCTAACACAAAACAAGTCCTTTCAAATTATCCATCGCGACTGTCTAATCAAAACAATCCAGTCACACGCGATACAGTCATTCCGGTGGGAAATATGATGGCCGACGCCCTGAACTACGACAAAAACTAGTCAGGTCTTTCCCGACACGAAAGGAGATTATACACTTCCTCGATGCAGAAACAGCAAAATATTGGGTGATGACATTGTATCTTACTTAATCAACTCTGCCGGATATAAACACTGTATTGGGCGCCAAAATTGCTAATAAAAAGAAACATCTCAATCATGTCATACAGTTACCTAAACGTTAGGGTTTTTTTCAGCTGACTATTACATTCAGGAGACGACGGGTGACCATAACGATATTAGAAACTGCGTCAGTTCGCACGGATAGGAAACGCACACGCTGGTGTACGAAAACGAAAAATGCAAATACTATTTCACATCACTTTCCCGTCATTTGTATTTACCAGCCAGCCCGACATGCTATCGCTGTATTTATCTCTTTCGGCTGTCACAACAACGCCCGAAACAGCCCGTTTATAGTACTTCAAATACCAACCTTAGGCGCTTGTGTGACGGAGTATCGAGACATGAATTCCGGTTGTACTAAGTGGAATTATTGATCACAATCTAACCTTAACCTACGATTAGCTACTGGCATTGACCCAGCCGCAGTTAGGCAGCAGCAGGGAGGATATTACGTGTAAACACGGGTAAACTATTCAAAGAACAAAACCGCTCGACAGGTCAGCTCCCTATACTTAACTAAAAGTCAATGCTGCTACAGAAAAAAACCTTCCAATCATTCGCATTGAGCAGTCAGCCGTATACTCTCGTTCCCATCTGTCACAGCAATATCGGTATAACATGTCCGATGCATATATTTACCTCGGTACAACTTGCCAAACGGAATACTGACACATATGAGTTCCGGTGATCCGAATACGACGCGCACAGGCGGTTACAATCAGTTGGATCGTGAACCCTGCATCCAACGAAAATCGAAATTCTTGTTAAGAAACAAGCTATCCATTGTGAAGAACACTTCGTCTGCACCTGCGTTGATCTCACGAAACTCACGAAATATTCAAATTACCATCATTCAATAATAATACTAATAGTTCTGTGTTTCGCTCCATTTTACCTTCCATTTCTCATCATTACATTCGGTGATTCTTTGGGCAAATACGCACCCTCCCCAACGACGTGCTGTCACGACTAGGGCGTTTTTACAGGATGACGTATATCGCGGTCCCATGTGATAAAGAGGTTCCCCAAGGAGAGCCTGGGGTATTAAAGCCGATTGATTATCATTGGTGTCGCCCGCCAGAGTCACGTACATGTATGATCTGCCTTGATTAATAAAAAAAAACACCTGAATCTCTGGATGGCTGGCCCTAACCTATAACCTAAATTATAGAGTAGCGGTAGTTGTAAAGATACATGGATTATGTGCACACAGTTTCCAACTGTCAATGTACTGTGTAACCTGATGCATTACATATTACATGTACTGACGTTGTACATATTTTATGGCACTTTGTCTCATGTATGCCTATCAATTTTTAATTTCACGTTACGGATGGATGGTTATCCACTGGTATGGTAGTTGGTCTGATAAAATTTGCACAAAACGTATCACAAATCAAATAGTACTATGCTAAATTTATCAATGTAGTCTTCTTGTAAACCTCTCCAAACGTACCTCACGGCCATGTATTTGTGTCCATTCTTGCGCAATACATCAAGAATAGGCACTACTTGATTAAATACATTGTAATTGAATCACTGGTTTTCAATTTCGTTGTAACGTATATACTTGCATAACGTAGTAATGAGGATTAGGTTGATGAAGTACACTAACGTTGTTATGCATTGATTTCATCCACTCTGACATTGTCTTACAAAGACAGGGAAACAAGTTGGTAATTGGTTAAGAAACAACATCAACTCCGTGCTGAATCCACTTAAGTGATGGTCAATAAAATAAGAAAACTGCATGAGTGGCTGATCGGCAGAGTCACCAAATCGAGACATCTTTTCGACATCACGCTTGTCACCTAGCGCTACAATCATGAATAAGGCAGAACTCGGCTATTTTATCGATGATGTATAAAAACTTTGAATCATCGCTTGGGGATGAATAGCTCTCGGTCATGTACGGAGCGGAGCTGCTGGTGATCACGAATGCTGGTAGCCTTAGTAACGAAGCACTGGATTTGTAGTGATTCTCGGGGATGTGATTGGGATGATGATATGGGGGTCGTGGGCTAGCTGCCAATGTAATTTCCTGTTGCTTCCAGCTAGAATCCGCGTATAGTAGGTTAGCCAACAGCGATATTGATTTGACGTCATGCAAATAGTATAAGGGATACTCCTTTCCATATGGCCGTGGTCGTAATTGAAATATGATTATAACACCACCACACGTATTGTGAGTGGGGACCTTTGGGCAAGATTTATATTAACTGGGGAAAGCCACACGTTCTCAAAATTGAATACAAATCTTGCTCTAGTTTTTCTTGAAAGCGACCCACACTTTCGAAATGTTGGCTGCGCGTGTTGGCTACGATTCGCATATGACCATCAAATTAATGTTGGCTACGCATTGACTGTCAAGTATTGTTATCGTGGGGTCCCCGGGCATCTACAAGGTGGGGCGTACATTTTATTCAAATCCGGATGACGGAAGAAGCCACTGGACCTACCGCAACCCCTTGCCATTGGGCTCCTTTTGTGTGCCCATTCTGGGTTTACGGACCGGTGGTACTCCTGATAAAGCTAGGGCTCCGGTGAACAAGAGGAACACACGAAATTGTCGTTTACGGGAGGCTTTATTTAACTTCTTACATAACTATGCGTACATCGATCCTACATAAACTTCACTTTCACTTCAGACTTTCATCTCCTTCTCCCTTTCTGCCAAGGGAGCGGCAAACTATACCGTATACATGTATATACAGGAATCAACCAAGCAGAATACAGGGAATGGACTGCAATGCACCGCTGCAGCATCATCCTCCACCACGATCGAGAGCCGTGAAGTAGACACGTTAGAGTCGCAAGCTCGACTCATGAAAATCTCAGTTGATCAAAAAAATTGTGTCAAGTTCCTCTTTTCAATTATTCTTCATTCTGATCAACACGACATCATCACTTATTTCTGATATCCACTACGATAGGTATTAATTCTGATTAGAACCCTATAACAAGCATGAATTCAAGGACACTCTATAGTGATTTGAGCACTAAAACAAGTAGTACGAATTATTAAAAGACCATTCTGTGATCCAAAACAACTATATTATGAATATGAATTCACGTTTTTAGATTATCTCTCTGGTAGGAAGTCGCATCTAATACTTGATCACAGCATTTCTAGACTTATTTACAAAATATGAGTTAAGATATGTACATTGTATATTCATGACATGGATCGGAGCAAAAGGGTCATTTCTCTGGTTATAGTTCTGGCGCGAGCATTAGACGTGCATGGTATATCACAGACAGTTAACTTATTTATCTACAGTGTGTGTATAGCTGACATCCTACCTAGAGTATTTCAAAAAGAGCATACCGTTAATAAAATATTAGTAATCGGTCTAGTTTCACCGATTCAAGACCGCACGATATCGACACACAGGCCAAGCAGGAACCAGACATAATGGCAATCACCAACCCATGTCGTCTATCCAAACTAAACACGTCAAATGGTATCGAACAACAATATGTATCATATTTCTCGTTTCACGAATAGTAAAAAAGGAACGGTCTGAAATCGGTGAAGCAGAAAATAGAATATTTAGTATTTGCATACATTGTAGCGTGAGTATATACATAACTCCCATTCGGACTGAAGAAACTAAGGAAACTAGGGTTCCTCGGCTTTTCTTGGGCCACTGCTGGCTTGTCTGGGGTATTTCGACATACAATAACCCTCACCATCAAGGTTAACTATGACTGCCCCTTGTCTAACAGTCAGTCAGCTTTTTCTCACAAATAGCCCGTGCTCTATTTGGCAGTTCCGCTCTTGCCTCCGACTGGGTTAGGTTCCTTTCCATCAGTTGGTGAAGCGGATCAATGTTCGCCTTGAACATGGCTTGCGATTTTTCGCAGTGTTCTTGAAAAGCGACCCATCTGAAACAGAAAGAGCCAAATGTTCATGTTCTAGTCCGGGAAACGTATGTTCTTTGTAATCTTGTACTTTTAGATCTAATAAGATTTTACCTCCCATTCTTTGGCACAATAACAAGCCGTGATGGGGTAATACACGTACCGTAGGCCCCCTCGGGAGAGTAGTCACTCCATGCATGTCATCAAGGAGAAAAAGTCAAAACGCAATTCCCCCTTGTTCTCTTCTTGGTCTACGTTTTAGAAAGATCATTGCTTACCGTGCCAAGTATTCAATGAGCATCTTTTCGAAACCCTTTCCACTGAGGATGGAGTGCAGTCGTTCGTTTTCTTCATTGGCATAGTCGACAAATCTTTCCTCCGTTTCCTGCTGTCTTTGGAAAAAGATAATCGCTAATTTCTCCCAGAATGATTTCCATGCGAATAGTGTAGAATGAAGCTTCCGCAACTGCCCAGAGACCTGGTGGAGACACTCTAAGACGTGCTCTATTTCCACATCTTTCAGTTCTTGAAGCTTGAGAGTGAGGTCAAGTAGTTCCATCTGTGCTGCTGCCTCCTCCCGCCTTCTCTCAGACAAGATGTCTTCATCTGCAACTTGCTGTGCGTTGATGTCAGATGTCTGCTTCTTACAAGCAAACAGAAGCGTTCCTGTCGCCGCGAGCATCGCCAATGGAACGCCAACTACAGGAAACGTCATGGCCAACGCACCAGTTTTTATTCCAGCTGCAACAGCGGTGGTCACTGCTGCGGACATGCCGGCTGCTGCAGTGGTCGCCTTATTTAGTGATTCTCTCATCTCTGCAGAATTGTTGTTCCTCTGTTCGGATCCGGTCTTCGATGCTTCCAAATTCTCACGTTTAACGGCAATATCTAAGTTCTTCTTTTCTATTTTAACCGGGAGCTGTCCCAGTTCGCCCCTGTTACTTCTCTGCATATCCACCTCCCCCGCAACGTGCTGTTTTATGTCTTTGACTAACGCTAGTCCACCGTCAACCTTTTCCACGAGTGTCTTGCAGAGTGACGCCATATCGCTGGAAACCTTGCCCAGTTTGGCCAGTTCTTTTATTGCAATATCGTCGAGTTCTTCCATATGAAACTGAGCCGCCACCATCACCGTATTAAGAACAGATTTGCAAGAAGACGTGCAGCGTGTGTAATATACATCGACATCGGTGAAAAGTTGCAGCAGGAAGGTAATGGTATCGTTCGACTTTTCTTCAATGTAATGCAGATTGGCTCCCCCGGTGTTACCAGCAGTAGCAGCAAGTTGGAACAGGTCCGCAGCATCACGAATGTTTTCCAATTCTGTGTGCAAGCCGACTCCACCTACCTTTTCAACTTCGGCCTTAAACTCATTCATCATTTCCTGTACAATGGAGGAATCACGATCTGGTATTCGATCGATTCTGTAAGTTTCGTCTGCTACCACTGGTGCTGTTTCAGTGCCAACACTCAAACTGAAATAAATAAATTTGAAGAATAGAAAAAGAGGTTCTAACGATAGCTATTCATGATAAAAATTGCCGCATTCATGTTGTGCTTTATATACTGGGCATGTCTCAAAAAGCGCTTTTGTCACTATTGGGCACTCTGGTGACGAGAAGCTGCTCCACACATACAACGCTTGCTGGGGAAAGCAGTTTCCAATTGGCCTAGTTTGAGTAATGGTCCAACTTGTCTGGGTGTTGAAGGAAGTCTGTCACGAAATGCTTCCATGTGTGAAAAAAATGGGGGATTTTGAAGAGCCCAGTAGTACGGGATTAAGTTCTCATTCAAAGGTCTGGTTTCGAGGCCACCAGAAGTCATCTTGACCCGCAATGTTTTGAGATCGCTGAATGGGATTTAGTTATCTAAGAATATTGCGATGTTGATGCAAGATATGATATTAGCTAGAGAGAAACTGTTTTGGTGTGACTATTCATAGAATCAAAATAATGTTGAGTACTGTGATTTATGATTGAAAACTTGCCATTCACACTCATTTTATACGATTTCGTGACAATTTTTTACGGTGTATCTTGAGCGCTGTAGGCAACTTCTGCCCCCGAAAATGCAGGAACACCAACTGTTGCAGGAAGGCCTTTGGGTTTCTTCTCACTGCAAATTAACGTAATTATGGAGGCCAATAGCATGACTGCATTACATACGAGTACTTACCTGCGAATGTGAAGTGTTTCAAGTTGGTTTTTGACTTGTTCAAGGTCTTCATCATCATCAACGCTGATCTTTTTACCATCATAATTTTTAACCTGTGCTTGGATTTCAAATCTTCCATCGGGAATGTCTGGGAACTTCCTTCGTATCTTCTGTTTGAGCTCCTCAAGGTTCTCCGATGAAAATGGCACGAGTTTTGTTTTCCCCTTGTAGGATACAAGAACATTCTCCATGCTGAAGAGATCATAATGCAGTGTCTGACTATTAGTTGCTTAATGTCTTTATTTCGACATACTCATGAGGATCATATTGGTTAGGCAAAGATTACCTGTTCAATGATTTGAGGTTAATGTTATAAAACTTGATCTGACTAAATCGGATGTTTCCTGTTTGTGTTTTTTTCCTGTAGTATTGCACGATGCTATTGGATCATTTTAGACAATATCAAATACATGTATCAATATTATGTCACCGATTTCTTTCAAAGCCCTCCCTCATCTGCTAGAATTCGATGAGACCGATATTACTTGATATCATAAAACTTTATATTAACTGAAAAGGCCAGGGGCCATTGTGCTCACTGTATAGATATTTTGTAGTTAGGAATTAATGCTGGTATAGTATATAGATAAAATCAAAATCTGTATAACATGTGACGTATTCCCTG
Organism: Lineus longissimus; assembly: GCF_910592395.1. Lineage (NCBI taxonomy): Eukaryota > Metazoa > Nemertea > Pilidiophora > Heteronemertea > Lineidae > Lineus > Lineus longissimus. Next base: position 5,024,511 of record NC_088310.1, read on the forward strand.
GTGGCCAAGTCGAGTATCATATTGGACCGAAATTCGATGTCGGAGGTTATCTGACATAGAGGGTCATGTGTACCAAGTTGAACACACTTGGGCCTATGGTAGATGTCATCAAGAAAGTGAAACTTCCCTCTATTCAGGGGTGTAGGTTGGTGATACATGCCCCCCCCCCCCAAAAAAAGAAACAAGCAGCTTATATGAGGTCCGTTTCTCAAAGTCTTGAATTTTAACAGCCAAGAAAGGCCTAGATCTACATGTAGATTTTCCAAATTTCCCCTCTAAAAAGATCGAGCGCGGGATGGTGTTCCTTCTCCACCCATAATCTGGTGCCCGTGGACAGACCCCCCCCCCCCCCCGCCTTCAAGATGTTAGCCTTACGCAAAGAGATCCAATCCAGTCCTACAGTGGTAATGCTGCAGTTTCACTTTCGTTTCATGACCTTCAATGGAGCCGGAAATGGCACTGAGGGAATATCGGAACCTCCAGTTATCTAAGCTGAAAGCTGTGATTTAAACCTGTGATTTAACTTGCAATAACGTGTGATTTACAGTCACCTGTAATTGAGAGTAACCGGTCTACATCGTACTCTTACCTTCAAAATTTTAGCACCGATTAGAAAGCAGATCAACACCGAATGACACGATCACCTATAATCTAGGTCACAGACTTCCAAGTATCTAAATTTCGTCTTTGGCAATACCTGGCATGCCATGACTAATCATAGACCTAAGAGTATTCAAGGTGGCGCTACATTCAGGCTTGCAATGTAGGTGTAGTTACCCAGTGGAGCACTCTCCATTACATCTGTAGAGCATCCTTGTACTCTGACTTTTCAATGGACCCCACCCCTTCAGCTGGTCACAGCCATATGAAATCCCCACCCCCATTTGCTGGCAAGCTTTTCATTTCCACCCCTCCAGCCCTGGGGGGATGAGACAAAACCACTAATGAATATTCATAGGTTGGAGGGTCGAGGCCTATCAATTAGACGAGTGCATGTTTTTAACTCTCAAGTACATATTTGGAGAGGTATTGAAAAAATATTTGCTGTGGCAAGTCTACAGATATAAAGAAATTATTTGATGAAAAAATTAATTTCGAATTTTGCTAATTTGGTAATAGGGGGCGTGTTTTGAGTTTTTTCTGCCAGTTGGCTGAAAAGAGTGGAAATATCAAAGTCTGTCTAATTTGTCGATTATCAAAAAATTTCCGTGGTCAACTACCAGTTTATTTTTCACCATTTACTTGCCCGACTGTCCGGAATAACATAATCTGAATTTCAGATTCACAACCGCACGCAGTATTTAATGCGTCGCGGTCGGTCAAACATTGACAATTTAACTGCTAAAAGGCTTAAAAAATCAATTGTGGTCTTGTCTCGGATTCACCCCTCGCGAGTCGGGCGCCATTGTTCCTCTGAATGGGGGTGTCTATAAACCGAAGACCAAAGACCGAAGACCGAAGATCGAAGATGGAAGACCCCCCCAAAACTATAAAACGAAGATCCCCCCAACTATAAAAGGAAGACCCTGATGTCAACTATAAAACGAAGATCCCCCCATCTATAAAAGGAAGACCCTGATGTCAACTATAAAACGAAGATCCCCCCATCTATAAAAGGAAGACCCTAATGTCAACTATAAAACGAAGATCCCCCCAACTATAAAAGGAAGACCCTGATGTCAACTATAAAACGAAGATCCCCCCAACTATAAAAGGAAGACCCTGATGTCAACTATAAAACGAAGATCCCCCCAACTATAAAAGGAAGACCCTGATGTCAACTATAAAACGAAGATCCCCCCAACTATAAAAGGAAGACCCTGATGTCAACTATAAAACGAAGATCCCCCAACTATAAAAGGAAGACCCTGATGTCAACTATAAAACGAAGATCCCCCCATCTATAAAAGGAAGACCCTGGTGCACGTTTGGATTGTTTTTTGGATTGTTTTTTGGATTGTTTTTCTGTATGTAGGACCAATTCCATATTGGCCGTGTGATCAACTAACCTGCTGGGAGCCTATGACGATACACACACATGCACATAGAAACAGCTTCTGGACGAAGCTGAGGGCTGGCTATGATGAGTACAGTGAGAAACTAGGTCATATTGGAGCACGGCTGCATGGTAACAGGTACGGGGCTCCCCGCCTTATGTAAACTGTGCCACTAAGCTGCTAAGGCTAGACACGACTGGTGTAGTACCCGGTACACTTACTTTCTCAAATCATTAATGTAGCATGGACCGAAAATGAAAACAAACTGTGCAGTAACTGAACATGAGAATGAAAACCATCAGGGTCTTCCTTTTATAGATGGGGGGATCTTCGTTTTATAGTTGACATTAGGGTCTTCCTTTTATAGATTTGGGGATCTTCGTTTTATAGTTGACATTAGGGTCTTCCTTTTATAGATTGGGGGATCTTCGTTTTATAGTTGACATTAGGGTCTTCCTTTTCTAGTTGGGGGGATCTTCGTTTTATAGTTGACATTAGGGTCTTCCTTTTATAGATTTGGGGATCTTCGTTTTATAGTTGACATTAGGGTCTTCCTTTTATAGATTGGGGGATCTTCGTTTTATAGTTGACATTAGGGTCTTCCTTTTCTAGTTGGGGGGATCTTCGTTTTATAGTTGACATTAGGGTCTTCCTTTTATAGATTTGGGGATCTTCGTTTTATAGTTGACATTAGGGTCTTCCTTTTATAGTTGGGGGGATCTTCGTTTTATAGTTGACATCAGGGTCTTCCTTTTATAGTTGGGGGGATCTTCGTTTTATAGTTGACATTAGGGTCTTCCTTTTATAGTTGGGGGGATCTTCGTTTTATAGTTGACATCAGGGTCTTCCTTTTATAGTTGGGGGGATCTTCGTTTTATAGTTTTGGGGGGGTCTTCCATCTTCGATCTTCGGTCTTCGGTCTTTGGTCTTCGGTTTATAGACACCCTCTGAATGGGCCTCAGATACACCTGATATACGTTGGGGTGTTGGGATATGATATCTGATAAGAGAAAAAGGTTCTTCGCGCGCCACGCGCTCTCATTTCCCGATTTCATTGAAGTAGTATGATGCTCGAAATATTAATGGGAAAGAGCCTCTATCACGTGGTGTGATGAGACGAGAGGCGAGTAGAGCGAGGTGCGGGCACGTGGCCGCTACTTGAAGGCCTTTAGCGTGTGGCGTGTTGTATTTGCGGTATTCCCGGGGGCTTATTGCGTGGATTTGAGCTCTACAGATGTCATGGGGAGTGACCCCCCCCCCTTCGGTGTAGTTATCGCCTGTCGCCCAAGGTTTGGACCGTCTCGACAGCACCGCTAGGCCAAATTGCACAAAATACAGTTTTTGACAAATACACGATCTGAACTGGTCAGTTTACGTTGGAGTGGCGGTCATTTTTTTCGAAAAACTTTTCATGACCGTTGTGTACATGTAGTTATAGCATAATTGTACATTGTTACGGAGGTGTGCTCAGGCCGACCTAACAAGTTGATCTTAAAATTAAAGCAGGCACTAGCCAAAAAAAACTTGACCGGTGAATAATCACTTGTTTCATCATGATTAAAATTCAATTTTGATCAAAATTCAAAACTGACATTGATGTGTGTTTGTTCGTTCCATTTATTTTCGGATCAACAGGGGGGCGGCGGGATATCTGGGCTATTTCGATTCGAACCATTTAAGTGTTTAAGCTTATATAGATCACAAGCCCGGTGCAGAAGGCGAGCGTGGAGTGCTCAAATGGAATGAAGAAACTCCGTCCAAGTTTTGCTGGAAAATCGTTATACGGATTGTACATCAACAGTTTGACATCCAACACGGACAGCGAGAGAGTTGATCTCAACACAACCTGCCGAGAATAATGACAAATAATGACTCAGTACATTTTCATGAATATTTTAATCACCACGTAACAAATAACAAAGACTAGACTCTTCAAAAGAATCTAAAAGAAATCAGAAAGGTCAGAAGGACATAGGCATAAACATGTCAGACCAATACCAATCTTCAGATTGTAAATGGCAGAATATTCACTTAAATGATGTCGAGTATCATAAAAGCGTTTCAAAAATTGTTCATTTTCGTCCTTTTTTACAGATTTTTAAAGAATGTCAAGATTCAGTTTCAAATGTTAAGTATTGACTAAGGTTGCCATTATATATAAAAGTTTGTCTTTTAATTTGTGATATTCTCCGTGGTTTCAGCTCCCTGGTTTGAATATTTTGTTTAATATTCTTCTCCTTCTTCTTCGCCCTCGGCTTCGGCGGAGTCGACACCGACCTCTTCGTAATCTTTCTCAAGAGCAGCCAAATCCTCACGGGCCTCGGAGAACTCGCCCTCTTCCATTCCCTCTCCGACGTACCAGTGGACGAAGGCACGCTTGGCGTACATCAGATCGAACTTATGATCAAGACGAGCCCAGGCCTCGGCGATGGCAGTGGTGTTGCTCAACATGCAGACCGCACGCTGCACCTTGGCCAAGTCACCTCCTGGGACAACAGTGGGTGGCTGGTAGTTTATTCCGACCTTGAAACCAGTTGGACACCAGTCGACGAACTGGATGGTCCTCTTTGTCTTGATTGTGGCGATGGCAGCGTTGACATCCTTGGGGACAACGTCACCACGGTACAACATGCAGCAGGCCATGTACTTGCCGTGACGAGGGTCACATTTCACCATCTGGTTGGCTGGCTCAAAGCAGGCGTTGGTGATCTCAGACACGGAGAGCTGCTCATGGTAGGCCTTCTCGGCAGAGATGACTGGGGCATAGGTGGCCAGAGGGAAATGGATACGTGGGTATGGCACCAAGTTGGTCTGGAACTCAGTGATGTCGACGTTGAGGGCACCATCGAATCGCAGGGAAGCGGTGATGGAGCTAACGATCTGACCGATGAGCCTGTTCAAGTTGGTGTAGGTTGGTCGCTCGATGTCCAAGTTACGGCGGCAGATGTCGTAGATGGCCTCGTTGTCGACCATGAAAGCACAGTCAGAGTGCTCAAGGGTGGTATGGGTGGTCAGGATGGAGTTGTATGGCTCAACAACTGCAGTGGAGATCTGGGGAGCTGGGTAGATGGCAAACTCCAGCTTGGACTTCTTGCCGTAGTCGACGGAAAGACGCTCCATGAGGAGGGAGGTGAATCCGGATCCGGTACCACCACCGAAGGAATGGAAGATGAGGAAACCCTGGAGACCAGTGCACTGATCAGCCAATTTACGCAGTCTGTCCAGGACGAGGTCGACGAGCTCCTTTCCGACGGTGTAGTGACCACGGGCGTAGTTGTTGGCGGCATCCTCCTTACCAGTGATGAGCTGCTCGGGATGGAAGAGCTGGCGGTAGGTTCCAGTTCGGACTTCATCTGAAAGTTGACAAGGACCAGTGTTATTGTAATCTTGTGTTAACAATGTTTTCATATTCCTACAGTTAAACATTAGACGTGAAAAGATTTCCTGACCCATAACGGGGTTAAACCTCTAAAATAGTTTGATATGAAAATAACATGCTGTATCTGTATAAAGATGTTATTAAAGAATTTTTGAGAGGCGCATTCAATTACTACAGTAACGATCGCATGTTAACGACAACACTTTGAAAGATTTGCTTGTTTTTTTTGGAAGACAGTTACATTCTGGAATGTCTTTTTCAACTATCATAGCCGAAAAACCGTCAAACTTACCGACTACAGTTGGCTCCAGATCGACGAAGACAGCCCTGGGGACGTGTTTGCCGGCACCAGTCTCGCTGAAGAAGGTGTTGAAGGAGTCGTCACCACCTCCGATGGTCTTGTCACTTGGCATCTGGCCATCAGGCTGGATACCGTGCTCCAAGCAGTACAACTCCCAGCAGGCATTGCCCATCTGGACGCCAGCCTGGCCAACATGGATGGAGATACATTCACGCTAAAAAGAAAAGAAAGAACGTTGTGGTAAAAAATTAATGTACAGGTAAACGAACATTGACATTTTCTCCACACCACCCCCGCGCCGCCATGTTGCCCCCAGATGGGTAGGTGTAGGCTACTATATGGATTTTTCACTAACCCAACAGAAAGCTCTAAATTTCTCTGTTTTCGCAAATTGGTGTGGCCTGAATTCATATTACATAATTTTTCGGTGAACATTATCACGTTTCTTTCAAACATCAGGGACGAATAGATGAATAATTTTTACATAAGACATTTGGGTAACTTTTCCTGTTCTCAGTCTCTTTTGTGGCGAGTGTACATATCAATAAATTCGCCCTGGTACACTAGAACAAGATCAAGTTCCAAACGCTCGCTCATTGAGTGTCGTTGAGATTGTCATTTAAATTCTGACCAAGACCGCAGCCGCCAGATCCACCAGCAATACACCGATGTACAGTGTAAGGCGATCGATTAATGGGCTGCACCACCAAGCGCTCATATACACAGAAGGCAATACTGTGCTGGAGTGGGAACTAGGTCACCTACGTCTGGTTATCTAATGCACACATTACTAATACCATTATCGACAACTTGTTTTGTGTGTTGATCAATACGGGTCAGCGGTCTCGCTCCCCGTTTGCCCCAAGGATGACTCGATGCGGCGAAAGCCGGGAGATCCTACCACGTTAGTCACTGAACATGCTGAAGGCGGGGCTGAAGGCTTTCCGCCTTAACATTCTAGAACAACCTGCGAGAAGCATCAAATTAACACCCCGTCTAAATTTTTAACAAAACTGCTGAAAACCCACTCTTTGTTCTTGGATGATTCTGTCAAGCGCCTGTACCGTGAACGAGCATACATGCAAAATAAATAAATCCGGTATATATTCAATCAACATTCATTCAATCATTCATTATAAACTTACCATGATTAAAATTTATGAAAATAGGGTTTTGGATAAAATCGAGCGAGAGACTTTTACTTCACGAACCGACAGCGATGGAATCGGGCGAAGAAATGTAATGGCCTATCGATAGAATGCCGAGTCATAGCAACGGCACAATGTCAGATACGATGTTCTCATTGGCTCGCTCAGATATCACGACAATGGGATTCGTTCATAATTATCACCGGAATACATTCGTGACTCCTCGGAAGTATTCGGGGTGTATTTGTTTTCTTTATCATGGCAGGTTGCTAGCAGCAATAACGACACAAATGGAATCGGTATCTCATTCCATCGAGTCTATTGTTGATACCATTGCGTGTACATTCTTGTTATGACCGAGTTTCTCGCAACCTTTTGAACACGTTGAATATCGCAAGCGCATTCAGGCGTGTACTCTTTATTCGTATATCGTTCATTCATACGCAATGCATATTATCACTGGCCCCGTCTCTGACTCATGGTGACACATGGGGTCACAATATCACACGAAGATCCATATCAACGAACAAACTACAGTGCAAAATTTCAATATTCACATACACAGTTACATGTAATTGCATAGTGTAGGTTTTGTTTGCTACGAATTTTACACCACGAGGATGCCAGGCCATGACTGTGAAAGATCCCGGTAGACTGGGCGCTAAATTCATTATTTCCCACATCTTGCTGACGATTTATACATTGTTTTAGACAACAGGCTGAATGTTAGGTTCGAGAGTAAGAATAAGAGTTGGGACTTGGGTTAGGGGCAGGGGAACACATGGTCAATTTTTCCCACGAGGAACAAGAAGGGCCTTAATCCTAACGGCAAAAACACCAAATGTGTCGAAATAATCTCATTCTGAACTTCCTTGGGTAATTGTTAAATTGAACGTTGTGACCTCAGACCATATCAAATTTAATTGGTGATTATCCCTTGCTTTAACCCAACAAAACCCCTACTCATTTTTTTCAATCTTCAAGTATCGATTGAGCTTGAAAATCGTGCGAACGCAAAGTATCAAGTATATAAAAGATGACAGCTATGTACTAAACTAACTATTGTTCAGCAGGATCATCTCCGAGATGGCAAGGTCCATTTAACGAGGGTATTGGATCTATCGCGAATGGGTGATATGAAAAGGACTCTTCTAACAATTAGTTCTAATTCTGAAATAAGCGGCTTTTTAAGATTAAATTTAGCTCTTATTCATTAACCATTGAGAACTTATCGGATATAAATTATTTTATTATAAATAAAACAAAATACGTTAACCGGCTCGCTCATTAAAAATGTTATTAATGAAGACCATTCAAACGTGTTGCCATGGTCACAGAGTAAACATAGTCAAAATACCCCTGTGCGTTTCGATGTGCTATATCACGGTCCTTTCTTCTTTGACAATAGCACGCCTACTGTGTACCGTAGTTTACCTCTCTGCGAACAATTAGTTTCGAAAGATTGAACCAAGCGTATAAAACGAGATCTCAAGTCATGCCGCATGTAAAGATAGAAGTGTTTGAATTTGAACTGCAAAGAAAAACCTTATTGATAGACCGAGTTTGAAAAATGTAGGCTGTACATGTATAATAGTCATATAGGCTAGTAATGCCTAACTCGCCATAGCCCTTTGTTCAATCTTGTATGTATTTTTTTATTTCAATAAAGAGCGATATATCATATTATTCTATTTCTCAAACGTGTCATGCGTTGTAATACATGAAAATGTCTGTCTTTCTATTAAGCAGTAGCTGTGGTGGGGGACCAGTAACTGTTGGTGGCCCAGTGACTTACATTCAGCAACAGATAGCGAGCAAATATGCAGAGGGTCTGAAACGATAAAGAACGATCTTTTCTTCTTTTTTAGTATCCTTTTTCTGCCCAGTCGTCATGAATCTCATCCTAACCACCAAGGTTTTTGCATCTTTTCAAGTTTTTAAAGGGGTATAGATCATGAGGTTCAGGATGAATGATCAGTTTTTCAGGCCTTACCTAACCTTTACCTCGAAGATTATCTTGCACCCGTGGCCACATATATCACGTCGAGGGCCTACCCTTCACTCGTTCCTTATTCCCTCTGTGGCACTCCTTCTTATTTGGTGTCTGTTTTCGCTCTCTGTCGGCTGACGGCTTACCTTGCGACCATTTGTTACTAGGAATAGTAGCATGCTGGGGTACATGTATTTATTTTTTATCTACATGTATATGATATCAGTGGATCGCACTTTCTGTAAATAAACAAGAACTTGCAAAATACGGCTGTTTTGAGCACGCTGTTGCTTGACTTTATACATCCTGTTACATTTGAGGATGGCATTCGACCACGTTTGAAGTGAAATGCCCATTCAACCAGGTAAGTCGAAGTTCGAAATGACTTGATACGCGCAGGCCGACTGGTGTTAGTTTGATAAACTAATATAATAAAGGGCACAGCCTAATTCCATTGGACATAATGGGTGGCGCTAAAGCGGCAATGCCGTGGGCGTGAATGTACATGTAATTCTAAACAACTTAATTGTTTTGAAATCTGTGACAGGATTCTTTCTGTGCCTCGAAATAAACTGATGGGTTCTAAATGTTCTATTAATACCTGGCCGACTAGCCTCAGTAATGGAATTGCATCGTCATGGTCCGGCATCGTCATCGTCAAGCCAACTTAAGACATGAGAACCTTAAGAAGACCTAGCATCTTTAATATGTGACCAACAACGCCTGCCGGTCGGCAAACTAGTCTCATACTAGATTTCACACATTTTTTTGCGATGACCATCATTATACGAAAGCAAGTCAGAACAAGTTCTAGATTGCAGCATTTAGGCCTATGGTAAAAACCATAAAGAAAAAACCCTTGCTTGGATCCTACCCCAAACAGCTGGATTCTGTACAAGTCACGCAGTTTCGTCCGCAATCCAACCAGGGGCAAAAGCGCGCGGTAGTTAGGGCCTTTAATAGAAAAAACAAAACATAACTCTTCCACCCGCGTGGGGGCTCGAACCCCAGACCCTCAGGTTAAAAGCCTGATGCTCTACCGACTGAGCTACACGGGCACGTTATGCAGGCCGCACGTACATCCATACAGATACGACATTGCACAAGGATATATAAGCCTATCATTGTTGATTTGTATGGGCATTGAAATGAAGTCTGGAACACATGTTAATGGATTGAACTGTGTATATAACCAGCAGTGTGGTAACATTGTATACATGGGAATCGAAAAAAACGATTAAGATATTAATTATACATACAATTAAGTAGTAGTAGCCTAGTTGGACACTGAAATGTCACACTGCTCTACCACTCATGTACGAATATTCTGATTTCCCGCCGCGGCCACTTATTCAAATGTGTACAGTTCAAAACAGCGCGCGGTAGTCAGGGCCTTTAAAGCTAGAGGGAGCGTGATGATACGACTGGGCCTTATTATATCGCAGTATATCGGTGTGACACTCAAGTGTTTTGGGGAGTAATATCATATGCAGTCACAGGGAAGATTTATCATTCCCTCGCCGCGCTCGGTCTCCCTAAACGTCCATAATCGTCTTCTGCCTCTCCGGATCCCATTTCATCCTCTTCAGCATGCCAAGGAGAAAAAATTGAAAGCATTGTGGTGCTTGCTCGAAAACGGCACTGATTTGTCTCCGTTTCACATTCAATGTTCCGCCAGCTGCGGCTGATGTGTTGTCATGCATTGCGTTGATGATCGCGGCTGCCTGGACCCGAGGGTTCCAGATCATGGGTCAAGCTGCAAATTTTCCCCTGCAGCTCTTGCGACATTCTTGCAGTGATGTCGAACCGGTGCGCTGCTGAAAGAATTTTCAGTTATTTGGGCATATTGATCTTAAAACCGACTTGGTGGTTCAAAATCTATGATTATGATATGTGCAGACGTCGTTTTTAAAGAAGAAGTTATGTAAATTTACAGCCAAACACAACATGTCGAGAGGAAGGACTGTGAAGATGGCTAAAGAAACACTGACAACACTGTCGAAAGAAGAACAATGAAAATGGCAACCAAACACAACATGTTGAGAGGGATAACATACGAATTTCTCTCCGCTGATTCAAATTAACGTGATCGACCAGAATACATCTAAATTTTCTGAAGGATATCACAATATTTCATCATTTCTTCGTTTTCTTTTTCTGCGTTTAGATTCTAATCATCATTTCTGTGTTATTGCAATTCGACAGTCTGTTGAATCTTCGCAAAATAATTTTACAGAATTGCTTTTTTCCGCGTTCTGACATTTTCGCCTTGCCTTGACATATGCCTATCTTTGCGGCCAAATTGATTTCTCTAATGTCATTGGCTGTCAACCCAATTCCATTATGTTAGAGTCCGCGCTGAGTCGATGTGGTCGCAGCTGCGCTATGTTGATTCACTTCCAATGTACCGTATTAGTCAAAAGACAGAACTGTACGCATGCGTCTATGAACATCGTGAGTTCGACACCTGACACGGGCGCATTGCTGTTATGTGACCTAGGGCAAGTCACTTTGCTCTGATTGCAATGTTCTTTGAATGAGACTCTAAACCGATATTTTCTGTACCTTGTGCTTATTCCGAGGCAAGCAAATTCCCTAATCCACATTTTGTGGAGTGTGGCACGAAAAATGATGTGACCATTTTAAATTGGTCGATTAAAACAAACGCGCACAAGTAAAGGGTGAGATTGGAGAAAAAGAATTTCCGTCTCAAATAAAACATTCACCATTTTGTTTCAAATTACAAATAACATTCAATTCATTCAAGTTTAACATCCCCTTATCGGTAAACTAGACCATATCGATCAGTCATGGTCTTCGGGGTTCATGTACCCTGGGAGAGTAACCATAGTAACATTGCCGTTTGGTTCATGTTGGACAATGCGTCGATTTTGATCAGGCAATAACAGTGGGTGAGGTCAAGTCTCGAGTAAAATTGGATTGAGTAAAAGTTGAGTTTACTTTTAGTTAACATGAACTCTTTACCACAGGTTCAGGTTAACTCTGAGTAAACTCGGAGTATACTCAAAGTTAACCCTGATATAACCCTGGAGTAATTCCCAGTAATTGCCTTACCAGGAACAGATTCCATGAATCCTGAATCTGAGAATCTATGTATTAGTAGGCTACATGCAGTATACCAGTTTCATGCTTCACACAGAGCTGTCTACAATACTCAATAGATTTATTTGAAGATGGATAAGGGGAAAAAGAGATTTCGTTGGACTGAAGAGAAGATGCTGTCCAGTTTGAATTACCTTAGGGAGAACCATAACAAGTTCAAGCTAGCGAAGAGGCACCAGACACTTACTGACTTTTTCAATGATGTCGCTAAAAGCCGGCCTCCTGGTGAAGTTTTCTCGTCTTTCTTGGTCGGCAAGAGCTACTAGGACAGGCATAAAAAACATGGCTGACAACTTTTCACCCTACAGAACTTTACTCAAGACTTGACTTCTTCCCAAGTAAACTCAGAGTTAACTCCTAGGAGTTTAAGTTTACCCTAATGCATTATTCAATTCAGTTTTATCAAAGATGGCGGCTCTGCTTGGGTTGAGTAAACCCTGGGGTATAATTTGAGTAAAACTTTGCACAAATCCAGAGTTTACTCTAGGTAAACCTGAAGTAAACTTTACCCCGGTTGAGAAGTCAAATATCGGGTATACTGGGGGTTATCTTTACCCTAGGGTAAAAATCTCAGGGTTACCTTTACTTTACTCGAGACTTGACCTCACCCACTGTAGCTTATGTAGCCAGCGTTTTCTAAGAGTGGACGTGGAGCTGCCCTTTTACCGTTTTGAATATTTTGATTTAGTGAGAAACGGACAACGAAATAGTCATATCAAGAACGATCATCTGATTTGCCCTCTGTTGAGACGATCGGGAACCAATCTATTCTTTCAGAGAAAGCAGTGCTGCCATCCCGTTTGAAAAGCCAACACAACCTATCCGTCCGTTGTATCGATTTGTGATCTATTCCCAGTTAGGCCTACTAATAAGTGATTTGGGGCGTGGGATGTCACGAATCGCCCATTCACACTAGACATCGACCAGCAGTAATTAATGGCTGAACAGCTCCAAATTTTACTGGCGTATTTTGGATGTGTCGGACCTAGGTTGAAGCTATCACCAGCAAACGATCAAGGCTACAAGAGTTCGGCTACAATCCGCTTGGGTCAAACCACTTTCATAATCTGTTTGCATCGCCGTCAGTTCTATATTGGTCTCCAATCCGTATATACGTACGTAATCTCCATCAGTCCACCCAACACCAAACATACACATGATTTCCTTATGGAATTAAAAGTCTTGTCCAAACAACATCGATATAATACCCCATAAGTACCTGGGAAGACTATTGTTTTCCAAGCTAATACGACCACAAACATCAGAAACATTACTCATTGTGTGCCTTGCGGCCGTGACCGAGACAATATATCATTTGAGTGTTGGGCGGGTGCTGCTGCCAATGAGACTTCCTCAGGGACGAGTGGCGGATGTTTTCCAAGCCTCAAATTTGAATATTGTCCAAACAACCAAACGAACCCCAAAAGTACTTTTACAATGTACTGTATCCCGTTGAACATGGGGTTCCATTCTTTAGTTATTGTTTTCGACGAAATAGCCGAGGCTTTTTTCCCTGTTTGTTAACGCTTACAAAAGTACACGTACCCGTACGCGTACGGGTACATGCAATTTTTATTAGCTAAATGTACTATACTCCTGTATTTTCCGTTGTGCTTAGCAAAACTGCTGTTTATGCATATATCACCAATATCAATATTTATTCGTTTTTGCAAGAATGTTGAAAATTACCATTTCCACATAGCAAATTACCATTTCCAAGAACGCCTATAATGATTATTCGTCTGGCAGTGATCTCGTTTGACCCACTGCTCTCTTTACTGCGGTTTTTTAATGACGTGCCAGGGTTGGATTCCTGGAAATCAGGCAGCTGCTGCAGAAACCCGTGGCATTAACAAACATACAGCACAGAAAGGCCAACCCCGTCTACACTTCCTCAAAAGGAGGCAAATGCATTACTCAATGCTTTTATTCATCCTTTCTGATTTAACTGTACATCTATCTTTCCTCATGCAAGCTATTTGGTGGAGGTCGATGTTATCTAGATTTGCCTTGATAAATTTGATTAGATGGTTGATCAATAGGAATCAAGGCCTAGGCGACCGCGCTTTGTTTAAAGACAATAGACCGTGTATTGGGTATAGGCCTGCATTCTTTTAACTGCTAGGTTGGGGGGAAAATATCGTAATGCTGGAGACAGAGGAAAAATTTAAATGACTAGCGACAGGCAGTTAGGATCCAAAATTGGATGCTTTCATGCTGTGAAAGGCAAAAGGGAGGCCACAATTATGTGTCGCCTCGGATTAATGAACACTCTTGCCCCTAAAGCCCACTTTGAGAGTTTTGATGTGGTGGGCATAGCACTGTGCCAGTGCGGGCTTGACATGGAATTCCGGCTCTACTTTCCCCGACTTCTCAGCCCACGGACAGCAGACACGCCAAGAGGCAGACTGAACACAACGCTGAGGGGGCTTGCTCTCGGCTCGCCAAATGGGTGAAAGGCAGTGCCTATAAGGAATCAAATCAGTGGTCTCCGGGGGACTTACATGCAGTGTTAGAAGACTGGGTCATTTTTTGAGTTTCGATGTTCTGTGAGATAGGAGAGAGACCACTATCGGCGACTTTGTGTAACTTGATTAAACCTGTCTGGCTCCTGCCTATCTTTGACTTGGTCGGACACCCAAGGCCAATTGAGCATGCGCATATGACACCACTGTGTTCCAACACCAATGACAGGTGTAACGGTAATAATATATGTCAATGACCCACGATTGGTGTCATACCAACATAAATCAACATCTGTTCGCATCACACCCATCCGTGCGCAATGGAACCGTCCTGAACACACACCGACTCAAGGGGAGCCACTTGCAACTCTCACGAGCTTTCTACGATAGCACTCACCGGCCCGAAGCCAGGTTTCTAATTGCCTGCAAAAAGCAGGATGAAAAATGTCGGAAGACTATGCGACTTGTTGGTGGTGTAGACGCAGCACTTGCCGCACTCTATTTCTTGTAGCCTTTATTGTCTGTTACATTTTGTTAGGAGCTTATATTTTTCAACTGATTGAAAAGCCAATAGAGGATGAATTGAGAGCGTGCGTTCAGGATATCAGAGCAGATTTTCTCAAGGGACACAGTCAGTGTATGACAGGTAGGGTGGTGACATAACTTCCTTATCCATCTGTCTTCTCTGTGACGTCACAAGTGTCTTCCTCGACTCATATATCAAGATTCCGTCATATCCATGTAATAAAGTCAACTGTACCTCCTAAAACAATATTGTATTCTTTACGACACCATGCGTCTTCTCTGAGGACATTTCGTGTCCGACACCATTTTTCTAAAAATGTAGGCCAACACCTTTTGCCAAGACAGCCATGTGTCCCTCTGCTGACTTCTTTTGTAAACTGAACCATCTCACTTAATCTGTCTATTCTCCCAAAAACATATGATTCCTAACAATTGTTTTGTTGATCAAAAGCTTGAGCTTAAAGCTGCTTTGCTTTATACCTTGTCTGAAGCTGACAAATGGCGGTTTCTCTATCTAGGCTCGGCGTTAACATAGACTTTAATCTTTAAGTCGTCTTTGGTTTTAGACCTCATCCTGCATTCGACGACAGAAATCATGGTCCAGGCCATTTCATTTTATATTAATCCCAGTTCCGTTGTCTATCTTGAAACATTTGTCCGTCTCATCCCAGTCAGAAACCAAGCTTAACGTTCTGAGACCGATATATGATATTAATGAAAACTCTTCGAAGAAAAATCGATAGGTTTCTGTATGGCCTTATGTAGAAATTGGTTCTGTACCGTAATGGAAACCACATTGGCCCGAGTTCGATACCGACTATGCACCTGTTGTAATATGCTCGTATCATGATGACTGATAGATAATGCAAAGCCTATTTGATGACGCGATTAACGTAGAAAGGTTTAGCACCGTTTATTGAGTTTACGGCAGCGAATACGTCTCCGTCGACTTCAGTATGATTCTCGAACAGTGTCATCGTTCACTTAATACAATGCAGTCTTACCTTAGTTTGTCTAAGCATTGGCTTTTAGAGCGAACCTGTCCGCCAGAAAAGGGCAAGCGAGAGGAAACACTAACTTTGGCACTACGATGATGTTGTACTTCATAGCATATTATTACTGTGAACGTATTGATTTTGGGTTGGACCTATGACCATCCCTAATGGATACGTTTCCATTGACTTAGGCGTATGTCTCAACTTAAACAATTAGCTTTTAATTTATTTTTTTGCAACTCCCTTGATGAAATGTGTTTCGCCAAGCCATCTCCCAGTAATCCAACACATTACACATAATAGTCTACTTCCGTCAATTAAATTCTTCGTCAGTCAACCACTTACGATACGTCACGGCAACGGGTAGGAAGATGCCACTCACTCTGTGCCAAGTCTTCTTTTTCTTCTTCTTCTTCTCCTTCTGCGTTCAAAAATGTGCCAAGGCATTACATCAGCAGAATTTCTCAGGCAAATTGAATTCTATTGTTTTCCGATAATGGAATAGAACACTTATCCATTTTATAGATCTCTATATCAAAATAACTCGACAGCTGTATAGATCAAAAAGATCGCATGCTTTTGTAAAGATGGCGATATCAACACGATCAATTGGGCAACGTGCAGTAGGTTAAGCCTTGGTAAACAATTTCAATCATGGATTGGCCTTATCTTGGGTGGCTTTTGTCATCCTGACAAAACCAGTAATCATTTTGATTTTTAGATACCTGAACGAATCTGGTATTTAATGCTAATGAAAGAGTATCATAGAACGTACAGTGGGCAGTTTCTCGAATGTCAGACGCATTATCTTCGAATATGTATACATGTACACAGGCAGATGGGCACTTTTCTACTTGATATCAAGTTGACATCTGTCAAACAGCATTCTTGCAAGATGTCACATTGACACGCATGGAATGTCAACTTGTTGTCCTGGGGTTTTTTTTAATCGGGAATAATGAACAATGACAATATGCAGTAAAGGCAACAAAATGTTCCCAGATCCGGTTGATCTTGCAATATTGAACTTGATTTCCGCTCATTTTGCCTGTTGGCTAGTGAACGTTAATAATAAATTTTGGTACACAAGTCATTAGTTCAACGTTATTTTATGTTTGACGATAGGCAACTTTTTCAGGTATATAGAGTAAACCAAAAATATGTGAATAAAAATTCGTGAATTTTTATTTGTGACCCATGGGTTACATGCCGTCATTATCATGCCATACAAACCCTTAGTCGTGATTGGTTGCTTTTCTATCACCTGACCACATTTTCAGTGTTTTGTCAGATGACTAATAATGCATTGTACATTTTTTTCAGAATTGATACTGGTTCTGCCACTCCTTTGCCAGGATAAAAATGTAATTTATCGGTCTGTTGTCATGTAGTTACAGTAACAACATTAACAAGGGACAAAAATGTAACAGCTTGGCAAAACCTGAAATGAACAATGAATGAGCAAATTCTGTGTTTATTTCGTAGTTCCTCTGATTCAAACAATAATCATGAAAATCTGTTGCCAATGCGTGCAGGTCAATGTCTAGTCAAAGGAATTGATCGGAAACTGAATCAAGTAATTAAAACGCGTTCCTCCTCATCAACATCACGAAGATGGTGAATTTCTTGCCATTTCATTTCCTGACCTTCTATTGGTCACCCCTTGAGATGACTCGCCAGTCGGATCATACTCCGGATTCTCCGGAGCAATGATTATAGTTATCGCGAGAAAACCGAAAAATTAAAAGGGATTGATTTGCAATTATACTACATCCAGTTCATTTTTTTAATGTTGTGAACTGATGTGACTCTGTTTTATCATCAAATGAAACCGTATCTTTAGAAATATTTGACAGGTCCGTGTTTGATAAATATGTTATTTTTTAATGATTTTGCGAAATGTGGTGCATATAGATTTGTCGAATTGTTCCTGGCTCAGCAAGCTGTTCACGTCTTTTTGTTAGATAAGCTGCCATGCCTTTTGTTTGAGATCAAGGCATTGAAAGCATAACAACTGTCACCCCACATGTGGACAATCCAATTTCTAGGGGATTCCAAATGGTTATTGAATTATGACCTCGCCCTCACATTTCAATTTTGTAAAAGTTTTCAACCCTCCAAATATCCCTTTCCAATTTAATGCCCGGACTGCCATCTTTCATGTGGAGTATAAGATTGTAACATCTCGTAACGAAATGTGACTGCCCTGCTCGTTCTCCGCTGGGCTTGAAGAAGAGAAGAGCCTTTGCTAATGATTTCCCGAATCCTATCTTTCAGATGGGGAGTTAGAAGCGTTCATCGTCGAGATCGTCAAGGCGAGTGAAAGAGGAGTATCAGCCATCTACAATGTCTCCAGCGAACCCAACTGGAGCTTCGGACAGTCTATCTTCTTCGCTGGAACAGTACTTACAACAATAGGTAGGTATCACTCAGTCCCAGTTGTACTTTAGTACGCTGAGAGAAATTTGCATAGCCAAGCGAGATACTCTTCAGCTAGGAAACGTGGTGAGCATAGCCTACGAATAAAGTTACATTCCAGTGAAACGCTCACGCTGTAAGACACTAAGCAACCACGATAAGATATGGTTGATTAGAATATTCACAGATTTCTCGGGCAGAACCGCATAAATCTGGTTGTTCTGACTGGCAAAATGGTATAAAGTCCTAAATCCCATTAACACTCGTCTCGTCAATCTATAAACTTCTGTTCCACAATGAGATTAAAAACAATGCTCAACTTCGCATTTTCATAAGGAATGGAGAAAACAATAGATCGGAGTTCATAAAAGGGACCGAAATATATGTTGTGTCCATAAATTAGATCATCCGACAAATGGCACTAAAAAATCAAACCAATAAAAGTAATTTTTCCGTCTCGCACAGCTATACAGGATGTTTGTAATGGCCTCAGATGCGATTCGAGTTTCTTGGACAAGCTGGCTTCAGCATCAAGGTCTTTACGGCACAAGCTACAGTGCTATATTGACACGGAATGAGGACGAGGTGCTCCTTGTGTATCATATTGTTGTTTTTTTACATCAAGTATCATATCTCGCGATGTAGAAAATTATGTCATTGAGAGACAGGCCATTCTCAATGAGGCCTAGTATCCCCTTACATTAGGCCTGGATGTATCCTGCTACTTGTTATTGACGATGATGTTGATTGTACTCGACTGTATGGCTACGAAGTAAAGACTTACCAGAAAACAAGATTATTGTGTGCTGACTAGCAACACTTGCACGTTTTACGATGACATAGCACAAACGAAATTCATCAGAATACAGGCCTGTACTTAATTGCAGGTGCATACATGTATGTAACTGTGCCACTGCTGCATGGTACAGAGTGCAAGAAATGGACCAATCTATTTTACTTTAGGGTCCCATTATTGGACGCAATTTAGCGAACAGCATTATCAGATTCAGATTCAGGGCCGCCTCGACGTTTCATAGCTCATGCTTAGATTAAATTGTTGCAGTATAGCGATCAATGTCTCCTAGTTTGCTGTAGAGTGGCCAATTGTCGGATTATCTAATTCATGGACACACAATGTTTATTTCGATCAGCAATTTATCCAATATGCCCAGAAAAAACAGCTGGGGTGATAGATCAACAACCACGATAGGCTTCTTCAGTCCGTATCTTTATTCTTTCTTTGTGAAAAAAAATGCTGACTTAGAGTGAGTAATTGTTTCTCTTGGCATATCATAATTTATCAAATGTAAGATTTATTGAACACAACTAAGCCATGAAATAAAGTTTGTTGTGTTTGGTTGAGAGACCCTTGTTCACGCACTTGACAGTATTGCTACATGTACATGCAGTTCGCTGCAATTTTGTCACCCAACAGCATAACAGATGCAGGCAATGTGTACATGCCAATGCCGTCGGATACCAGTTCATAATACACGTAAAGCATAGTAGGCCCACATGCCTCTCGCCCAGTGCCTATATCATTCATTCGAAATGTATACTTAAGTGCTCTTGGCTGAATGAAACAAGTGGGAATCAATGGCAATGCTATTGACGATTTTGCATTGGCCTATGCCAATGATGATGATGAGATGTCTTGTTTACCTTGATATTGGGAAAATTGCAGTTGTTCCAACTGTCAACTCTACTCCAGAGGCAGTCAATAGTTATCTTATCATCGCCTTTTAGGGAAAGGGACGAGACCGATCCGCTGCGTCTGGAGTGTAACTGTCTTCTCACTAGGCCCGAAAGCA
Organism: Lineus longissimus; assembly: GCF_910592395.1. NCBI lineage: Eukaryota > Metazoa > Nemertea > Pilidiophora > Heteronemertea > Lineidae > Lineus > Lineus longissimus. The sequence continues at coordinate 5,044,663 of NC_088310.1, forward strand.
ACTTTTGACAATTAATTTGTCAGAGTATCAATGCCTGGGGACCAGTGAATGACCCCGAAAAACGACCTACAAGTCCGAAAAGTCCTAGGAGGCTAAACGACCGAGCCAAGGGGCGAATTGAGATTTTGAGCGAAACTACTATGGGTTCGTGTACAAAACAAGCTTCGTACATTTCGGAAAACGACACGAAATTAGGAGTTGGGCCAGGGGTGAACTTCCTTTTTTCAAATATCATCTTCAACACATTTGACCAGGACTAAGATCACTATCAGGACTGCAGTTCAAATCAAAAAGGGACAGACACTAACCTATGTCCTTCATTCTGGTCAGTCACCTATCAACCATTCCCATCTTCGGAAAATCAGATGTTATCAAATCTGACGAAATCTCAGACGTTTTCTGAATGTAACGTTGTTGTTCTGAAGATGTTGCCGAACAGGCTGTAGCCGCCACAATATGTTTTTGAGCGACGCTTTTGCTGTTTTTAACTTGATATTGTGGGGTATTTCAGCAGCTGTGGCAGAACCAGTGATTTGAATATGTGAATTAGGCTACCATGCGAACTGGTTCCTTTACATAACAATACATTCCCATTTTCAATTACTTTACGCCGCGTATAATGCAATGGCTGTAATGGTCTCAAATTGTTATGGTAAACGTGCCGTAAAGACTATTTCTGCTCAAATTAATTTCATTACCGTACGAAGTCGTTTGCAACACTTCCTATACATATTTATAGGTCGAGATGAAATGAAGTACATGTATATCGGTGCATTTTATCGAATGATAAATTGTTTGAATTGGTATGATGAATTGCCCGATGGATGTGTTTTTATTGTATCATGTTATGTACGCTTACCATATGTAAGTACCTTATCTCGTACATGTATGGTACTTCAAATTGGTGGAGGGCACGCACCCGTTGTGCATCGGCTACAACTTGCTGCAGAACAGTTGATTTTAAAGCCATAATCTGCTTAGTAGAATAACAGAAAGATGGGTACATGTAAGGAAAGATCACAGATTAAAATTTTCACGGCCAACTGACTTTTGATAACTAACCCAATGCCATCCAAATCGAAAATATTCAGTTCACACTATAACGATTTCACTCAAATTGCCACGTTATTGTTTTGGAGGCTTGTCATGTGTTAATTTGAGTAACTTGTTGCGGCTAATTCTGCAGAAATTGCAACCATTTATACACACCACAGACCGCTAGCACAACGCATACAATCAAGTAGATGTGAATGATGTATAGTTTATATCTGGTTACACACAATGTAGCCTAAACAAACAGTTGGATCATTATCCTAATGTTAGTCTAGCTATTTGGCTTCCTATTTTTGTTGACTTGGCTCTTTCGCGAGATTGTATCATAAGTGTTAAAAGCATGCCGTGGTGCATGCTAATACTGAACTTATAAATAGGATGAGTCATAGAGAACCAAGACTCTCTGACAGCTTTTGTTTCCTCTGTGGTCTCCGGTTTCCTTCTACATTACATCACCAATCGCCTAATATCAGAGGCCTGACGAAGACAGTAGTGTCGCAAGCTCGACTCAAATTGATCGAAAATATGGTGTCATCTTACTCGCTGAATTTATTCCAGTTGAACTTTACTCAGTATATTTTCCTAACAAAGTACTCTTTCTCGATATTTGCACTGGTAGCGTGCGCCCAAAAAGAGTCTCCACACCCGCAACTTTTGCAATACTCATTTGCAGTCTTTCAAGAAAGCAACATACCTTTCAAAGGAACGTTCTTTCTGAATATGTCTGTATAGAAGCAGACGCAAAGTCTTTCGACTCTGATAGAACCGACCACAGTCAGTGACCTCAAATGTCATAATGGCAATTGAACGCCCACTCGAGTTAACAAGGTATTTTTCGCAATTAGATTAAAATTTTCGTGACAATTTATCATTTAGGATGGAATATGGTGAGCCATTCTGCTCTCTTTGCAAACCTGTTGTTTCAACTTTTATTATAGGAATAGAATTAAACAACTTATTCCAGATGTCCGCCTAATAGTCTTTTAAATTTCATCGATTTCTTTATCTAAATGGAAATTTTACTCATTGCATGAGAATGAAGTTGAATTAAGTGGCAACATGTGGTTGTACCTGATATCCGCTCAGAACTTTCTGTGTCGTTTTTACATGCTCACTGTCGTCAGAGTCTTTCAAATAAACAGCTCCAATCTACTTACTCTTTAACACGTGGCATATGCCGACCGGTTTTGTGGTTTCTAATTTACTAAGTACATTGTACATGTATATCAACAGACTATGTATTGATTGAATTAATACAAGCAAGAATTGAGAAAGAAAAGATACAATTTGAGGTTATTTATCTCTGCTATGTGCGACAAAAAGACCTCTCGTCAGCAGGTATAACCGGTCTTGGTTTCTTTGTAAGATGTCCTGTCGTACCATTCAATCAGAAATTCTGCATCTGTGGTACACTCAATAGATATCAGCCAGTCACAAGGTGCTATTTCGGAAAACTCTGTATTTGTCAAACACGTCAAATTTGTTGAGTTTTTGACCGCTCTTCCCCGTCTTCTCGTTCCAGGTTATGGTCACACCACACCACTCTCCGAAGGAGGGAAGGTCCTCTGCATCGTCTACGCCCTCATCGGAGTCCCCCTGACCCTTATCATGTTCACAGCAGTCGTGGAGCGCCTTATGATCCCCTCAACAAAGTTCCTCAAATTCCTCGGGAAGAAAATGGAGCACCTACACAAAGCTGTGTACATTCGCTTCCTCCATCTTTTCATCGTTTTCACGATTCTGCTACTGTTAGTTTTCATAATCCCGTCGGTAATATTTTCTACTATAGAAGAGGAGTGGAATTTCCTGGACTCAATATACTACTGTTTTATATCAATGACAACTATTGGCCTTGGCGATTACATTCCTGGAGAACAACCCAACCAAAAACATAGGACAGTTTACAAGGTTTTTATCACAAGTAAGTACATTTAGATTCAATAAAATCTGCCACATGTAACTTATCATTATGATGTATGTGTAATATCAGACCAAGGACTAAAATAGGCTGACGATTCTGGCATAAAAATTAAAAGAAAGCCTTTAACCTCTTAACCAACTTTGGACTCCAGTGTATATCAGATCCACGATTTAATAAATTCAACTGCTTTCTGATCCGGTTTTGTCACAACCACACCAGGCTAAGTCAGCGGAGTGACATTTCCTTGGGCCTTTTGTTTTCTAATTTAAAGCCTTTTCTCCCCTTGGCTTGTACAGTCGTGAAATTAGACTAGCAATTCCAAGGGAAGATGGAGCTTTTTGTGGTTATCAGGATTTTGGCTTAGCCTATGCGATGATGGTTAAGATGGTCATACACAAATGTACATTAAAATATCAAAAAAAAGTTAATCCTACGTTACACGCCAAAATCGCGAAAGTGATATGACGCTACATTTGTATGTGATGATCATGACGATGATAATGATGACGATGATGATGATGATGATTGATTAACTTAGCCCTCAAGCGGAGAAGCTGTATGTTTTCTGAGCGTATTTCTTATTTTTCAGTCTATCTCCTCCTCGGCTTGATCTGCATGATGTTCACTCTAGCTGTCATGTACGAAATCCCCGAGCTCAACCTTGGTCTACACTTCTACATGCGGAGCGATGAGGAAGATGACGAAAAACAACGACTAAAAGACTCCATCAACCCGGGGAACAATTACACAGACTTAGACAAGGTGGCTGAGGGAGGTTCGCTCAATGAAGGATCTCCCGCCAGAGAACAGCCAGAATAATCTGCTGTAGGTTATTGGATTTCACCTAAAGGTGGCGTTAAATGTGTGTAGAACATGCGCCGCCTTTCTTCATTCGGTTATAGGGGACTGTATAGGCCTACACTTTGACTTATAAAGACAGTTGTGTGGATTTTTAATGCAATATGGGAGAATCTGTGTACGATGGGGTGATTTATAATCATTCGAAAAAAATCACCAGTAATTAATACGATTTTCAATCCTAACAGCTGAATTATCTTCGCTCAGAAAATTAGACCTTACGCAGTGTTGTAACTCTTTTTTCAAAATTTACATGTGATTTCAAGTCGGCATTTGAGGCATCACTTCTCAGGCTGCTGCTTAGGATACCTATCTCTGAAACACACCAATACAAAACACCGAATTCTCCTATAACTATCGGCCTGCATATCATTTGTTTGAACATACATTTTAGTAACAGCCTATAGGAATGACATTTTCCCGTCGCCGAGATCTCAATACCATAATGAAATCTTCAATAAAATCACAAAAAGGAATATTCAATCTACCAGCTTGGTAGTGAAAAGACAGACAACCTTGGTCACACCGACTGAAGAGAGTTTAGTTGCTACTACATATCCCCTTCCCTGAGGAACGGTGTTCGTCTAGACATCCGTGTTTGGATGCACAACTAGGTGCTTCCAGTTAATTAAGGAGGAGATGTGTGACGAATTCTTAAGATACCACGGGAGCCACCTCCGAAACCAAAACTTAACTAGACATGTATGTATATTCAACACACACATTTCTAGTTCACTTTCTGTACTGTAGTTGACTCCCATTATGTTTTAAGGAGATTTAAACATCCTGTCCTTTCAGTCACATCTATTCGTTCCCTGTTGTTTTCAGAAAAAAAAGAACATATTTTCTTACATGTATTTTTTCATCCTCGTTCTGTGATTCTTTATAATATTGTAAATTGCATGTAGAGTTAGATAAAGCTAAACAAAAATGACTTGTGTTTACGGTACATTGTTCCAGAGTCTTTAAGTCTTGCCATCAAGCGGGCATCAGATTCAAATCAGATAAAACATGCTGTGTCCAAGACTGTTAACACGGACTGGTGCTGTTGTGACCTTGTGAAAAGTGATGTTATAGTGTAATGACACTGGTCTTCAAGAAAGTTGCTGCTCTGGTTGCTGATCGGGTTTGCCATAAAGTTGCTGGAAATTGAACTTACATGGACAAAAACGATCCAATCTAGCGTTACTTTCTTGTGATTGGCAACACAGTACCTTATGTATATATATAAAATGTATCTTTAATTTATTTGGGTTAGTTACGTTATAGGCGAGTACTTAAAACATTAAATTGTGGCTTCGGTCTTTCATCTTAACCTTAAACGGATCCCTCAACGGTTCGGTCAATCGGGGCCACTCGTCTGGGCTCCTGACCTAACTCTCGCTGTCTGAACCTCAGAAATCGAGGCCGGCGGACCAGGCTAATCCACTCCGACCGGAGACCTTGATAATTCAACAGTTGTTATAAGTTGTTATTACAAATAAATAAAAGTAATCGCCTGGCTAAATTGTGATCTTGATGTATAGGTTAGTTTTTGTGAAAATTTTAACACTTTTCATCTTCTGTTGTGCCAACTTAGCTAGCTACATTATCAAAATAGTTTCACTGTGGAAGCTCACTCGTTTTCGGGATTTTTCACCTGCTTGAGAACTGAACAGCGCACTTTGCACTAAACCGACATGGTAGAGGGAATCCCTGAGGACGAGGGTGATTTGACAGCCAATGTCCAGACATCAGGCGTCATGGGCGGAGGCTACGGAGGCAATACCGCTGGAAGTTCAGTATGTCAAGATGCAATTGAAAATGCAGCATAAAAACAATTTTGTGCTCATTGCATACATTTGTAGTCACCGTAGTGAATCCTTAAATTGTAAAAGTAAGAGCCCCAGAGAAATTAAATTGAAACCATGTTTTTGTCTGCAAGTGCAAGTTGTCTCAGCTTGATAAAAGAAAAGTTTTTGGGGTGCAAATAATTGACGTTGTCCAATGTTGTTTCTGTTGTATATTTGACTACTACTATATACAAAATGTATATTCAATATATATATATTTATTCAAGAGATATTTCTAGAGTCTGGGTATTTTCAATATTTGGCCAAAACAACTGGATTTGTACTTTGTAAAGTTACTATAGATCTTAAAAATATCGTACACTGGCATTACCATCTGGCTTATTTTTTTCCATTTTTGTCAATTACTCTTCGGACGCACTGGATCGGCCTCATCCTATGAAGGAAGAATGTGCTCGGTGACAAATGAACTGCCTCGTCCTCATGAGTTAAACGAATATAACGTACATGTATGTCGTCTGAGGACCGGCGGGTCCTCGGTGTGTGCGAATTATTTTAACCACGGCACTACTTTAGTTCATTTTGTTTGTTTTTTTATTTCTTTTTGAGTTGTTTTGGCCAAATTGTAATCAGCCCGCGGACTGTTAATTCGTCTCTGGATATATACACGGTCCGTTGCCGTCGCACTGTGAAAATCAACCACATGAAATTCTTAACCGAGCTCGGGCAAGCAAGTATCAAATGATGGGCGTCATGTGCAGTCATGCCTCAGCCCTTAGGAACAACAAGACGGCTCGTAGTTTCAAAAAAGACATTCGAAAACCGTGATATCAAGAAGTTGGATGATGATTGGCCTTTTCATCATTAGGACGGGCAGAGTTGAATTAACAGTAAAAAAATAATAGGTAGAAGCAAATATGACAAATGTATCAAACTTATAGAGACATGTATAAGTCACAGAATCGGGCCTTGGTCTGAAAATAAAGACATGTACAAACGTAAAGCAGTTATTATTTTCTATTATGAGACAAAAATGCAAGCCAGGTGATCGAAATTAAAATCATTCACTTAAAAATCCTAGTTTTCGGGCGTTTCTTTAAGAAAACATGCTTGGACAAAGCGTTTAAATGTTAGTCAAGAGGATATAAGTACCTATTGTTGAATGTAAGGGGATAGATATACAGGTCGTCCTCGTGAATACCGGTATGGGGTGCAATTTTGAATAGGCCTCTTTGGGGTGCAATATATTGCATGTATTGTAATTGGCTATTTATACTCCATGAACAGTGTTATTTAAATGTTATTCTATGCACAGGTCGTCACATTCATTGGCTAAAGATCTGTAAGACAACGGGTATTTCTAATGTTTTGTTGGTCAATCTTCCAGGGCGGTATGGGTTGCAGATTGTGCATGACAAGTCACAATAAAGGCGGGACCAGGGCCTACTTAGTCCTACTGGTACCATTTTTTGGACCCCTATTTTGATAGTAAAGAAAGGATAGGCTACCGGTATTCACCGGCGAGGACATCTCGTATATAATCACTTCTATAGATTGTGTCCCGTCGCGAAAAAAAATTGTTTGGCAGCCGAAAACATTTTGATGTTGGGCCCCCAGACCAAGTGAAAATAGGGTAAATAGTTTCGATGTTCTGTGAGATAGGAGAGTGCCCCATATCTACGACTTCGTGTGACTTGATTTAACTTCAACTAAGCACGCGCATATGACACCACTGTGTTCCACACCAATGACAGGTGTAACGGTAATGATATATGTAGCCCACGAACTAAAATCAACATCTGTTTGCATAACACACACACCCGTATCCTGTACACACACGACTCAAAGGGAGCCGCTTGCTACTCTCACGAGCTTTCCACGATTGCACTCACCGACCCGAAGTCAGGTTTCTAAATGCCTGCAAAAAGCAGGATGAAAAATGTCGGAAGACTATGCGACTTGTTGGTGGTGTAGACGCAGCACTTACCGGACTCTTTTTCTTGTCGCCTTTGTTGCCTGTTACATTTTGTTTGGAGCTTATATCTTTCAACTGATTGAAAAGTCTAAAGAGGATGAATTGAGAGCGTGCGTTCAGGATATCAGAGCAGATTTTCTCAAGGAACACGGTCAGTGTATGACAGGTAGGGTGATGACGTAACTTTCTTGTCCATCTGTCTTCTCTGTGACGACACAAATGTTTCCTTCGACACATGGATTCTGCCATATCCATGTAATAAAGTCAACTGTACCTCCTAAAACAATATTGTATTCTTTACGACACCATGCGTCTATGAGGCCATTTCGTGGCCGACACCATTTTTCTAAAAATGTAGGCCAACACCTTTTGCCAAGAAGGCCATGTGTCCCTCTGTTGACTTCTTTCGTAAACCGAATAATGTCACTCAATCTGTTTATTTTCTCCAAAACATATCATTCCTTACAATTGTTTTGTTGACCAAAAGCTCGAACTGAAATGTAATTTCTTTATGAAAGCATAATAATTGTCGATCCATATGTGGACAATCCAATATTTAGGGGTTTCCAAGTGGTTATGGAATTATGACCTCGCCCTAAATTTGCCATTTTGTAAAACCCTATGAAGTTTTCAGCCCCCCCCCCCCCCCAAAAAAAAATCATCTATTCCCTTTCCAGTTTAATGGCCAGACTGACATCTTCAAGATGGGGTACAAGATTGTAGCTGTGACTCTGCTTACCTCCGCCAAACTTCTTATCACCTTCTGTCAATTTGAATGTATCAATGTACCGTTCAAAAGATGCAACTAAGCGCCTAAACATCGCAAAAACAAGCGCTGCAGCAAATTGCATAACCGTTTCAGATAAGAAGCTCATCACTGCCACTTCCCTGGCTAATTCATTTCTTTCACAAGGAGTACCAAAACGTCGTGCCCATTTCCTTATTTGGAATCGGAAACATTACAGGGAGAGGACAATTTCGTTTTGATATCCCCAAGTTGCAGAGCGTTATTCGTTATCTCTTACTCTCGGAATTTCACTTCATTTTACAAATAGGCACTTTGCTAAAAATTATCATTATTCTTAGTGCTCGACGACAGCATCAAATCTTATGTCGGTGGATGTCACGAATCGAGTTGTGGCCTTCATCTCTTCCTCCGTTCCCCACAGTTCTTCTGACATTTTCATCCTCCGGCAGCTCGTTCTCCGCTGGGTTTGAAGCGGAGCAGAGCCTTTGCTGTGATTTCCCGAATCCGATCTTTCAGATGTGGAGTTAGAAGCGTTCATCGTCGAGATCGTCAAGGCGAGTGAAAGTGGAGTATCAGCCATCCATAATGTCTCCAGTGAACCCAACTGGAGCTTCGGGCAGTCGATCTTCTTCGCTGGAACAATACTAACAACGATTGGTAGGTATCACTCGGTCTCAGTGGTGCTTCAGTTCGCCGAGAGAAATTTGCAGAGACAAGTGAGATACATTACATAATGTTACATTCCAGTGAAACGCTCACGCCTTTGTGAGTGTCCCTGACTGTACGCCAAAGCTGCTATCTGTCTTTCTAGTGGAACAAGTTCATATTGCTCCGAATGTCATTGAGCAACCACGATAAGATTAAGAAGCAGCATACCTTTCAAAGGAGCGTTCCTTCTGAATATTTATATGTAGCCGACCACAGTCAGTGACCTCAAATGTTATAAACGGCAGTTTGAACGCTCACTCGATTTAACGAGGTATTTTTCGCAATCAAATTAATTTCTTCATGATCATCATTTAGGGTGAAAAATGGTGAGCTATACTGCTCTATGTGTAGACCTGTTGTTTCTACATTTGAAAACTGTTATATGTATATGTATAGGAAAGAATTAAATATTCTATTCCAGATGCCCGACTAAATAGTCATTCAAATTTCGTCAATTTTTTTCACAAAATTTAAATTTTACTCATTTCATGAAAATGATGTTGAATTTTAAGTGATAACATGTGGTAAAACCATCTTTATACATGGCATAATGCTAATAATTTTTCCTAATTTACAGAGTACATGTACATGTATATCCAAAGACCCTGTGTGTATTGATCGATTGAATCAATACAAGCAAGAACTGATAAATAGTACATGTAGTCTTTATCAATTGATGTCAGAAGTATCGTACTCATTGCGGAGGTCTGAGGGTTTGGGCAGAATGAATAATAATAGTTTCCTCAATGATCTAGCAGGTATAGAAACAAATACAAGAACCGGTAGCCACTGGTAGCTTCCCATTGTCAGTTACTCTTTATTGTACGCCAGTCACGCCCTGGGTATCCATTGATTAGCAGTTTTATTCGGATGTGCTCGTTGTGATCGAAGAAATTAGTCTGGAGATATTATAGCTATCGGGAGGATATCAATGGCGCAGACAGTTCATCATTCTTCGGGCTCACTCTAAGTACATGCACTTGCCAATGTGTTGCTTATTGATCCTTCTACGGAATTCAATCGCTGAGGTCTTATTCCTTTACCCAGTGACAGTCCGTGATGTATGTAGATGTATTTTGAGTCATCCCTAGTATCACCTTAATAGATTTTTGCAGCGAGACTTTTCCGAAACGAATTTATGATCGGCTCGACCCCCTTTATACAAATTGAGGTTCCTTATCGCTGCTATATGCGACGAAAAGACCTCCGTCATCAGGTAAAACCGGTGTGACAGCGGATATAGTCCCCCTGGAGTCATAGTCCGGTAGCATTGTATTTGATCAATTAAGCAGCATGATCTATTGTACCGCTAACCCTAACCAAAACATTTGGCAATGCGGGCTATTGTTACACGGACTATCAGCCCTAGGACTACTATCCCTTGCACACCTGTCTTGTTTCGCTAAGTCCTGTCGTACCGTTCAATCAGAAGTGCCGCATTTTGAATCTGCAGTGTACTCAGTCACAAGGTGTTATTTCGGGACACTACGTATTTGTAAAAATTGGCTGAGTTTTTGACCGCTCTTTCCGTCTTCTCGTTCCAGGTTATGGTCACAACACGCCACTCTCCGAAGGAGGGAAGGTCTTTTGCATCATCTACGCCCTCATCGGAGTCCCCCTGACCCTTATATTGTTCGCAATAGTTGTGGAGCGCCTCATGATCCCTTCAACAATGATCCTCATATTCCTCGGGAAGAAAATGGAGCACCTATACAAAGCTGTGTACATTCGCTTCCTCCATCTTTTCATCGTTTTCGCGATTCTGCTACTGTTCGTTTTCATAATCCCGTCGGTAATATTTACTACTATAGAAGAGGAGTGGAATTTCCTGAACTCAATATACTACTGTTTTATATCAATGACAACTATTGGCCTTGGCGATTACATTCCTGGAGAACAACCCAACCAAAAACATAGAACAGTTTACAAGGTTTTTATCACAAGTGAGTACATTTAGATTCAATAAAATCTGCCGCATGTAACTTATCATTATGATGTATGTGTAATTTCAGACCAAGGAGTAAAACAGGCTGACGGTTCTGGCATAAAAATTAAAAGAAAGCCTTTAATTTTTAACCAACTTTGGTCTCCAGTGTATATCAGATCGACGATTTAATAAATTCAACTGCTTTCTGGTCCGGTTTTGTCACAACCACCACAGGCTAAGTCAGCGGAGTGACATTTCCTTGGGCCTCTTGTATTCTAATTTAAAGCCTTTTCTCCCCTTGGCTTGTACAGTCGTGAAATAAGACTGGCAGTTTCAAGGGGAGGTGGGAGCTTTTTGTGGTTATCAAGATTTTGGCTTAGCCTATGCGATGATGGTAAATATGGTCCTACAAAAATACACACAAAAAAATCCCCCAAAAGTTAATCCTACGTTACACGGTAAAACCAGTGATATTAGTTTATGACGTTACATTTGTATGTGATAATCATGATGATGATGATGATGATGATGATGATAATGATTGATTAACTTAGCCCCCAAGCGGAGAAGCTGTAAGTTTTCTGAGCGTATTTCTTATTTTTCAGTCTATCTCCTCCTCGGCTGTATCATCATGTTGTTCACTCTAGCTGTCATCTACGAAATCCCGGAGCTCAACATTCATGGTCTTCACTTCTACATGCGGAGCGAGGAGCAAGATGACGAACATGAACAACAAACACTAAAAGACTCCATCAACCCCGGGAACAATTACGCAGACTTAGACAAGGTGGCTGAGGGGGGTTCGCTCATAGAAGGTTCGCCCGCCAGAGAACAGCCATAATCTGCTGTAGGTTATTGCATTTCACCTAAAGGTTGCGTTGAAATCATTCAGTTACAGGGGACCGTATACACTTTGGCTTTCAAAGACAGTTGTTCGGTTTTTTAATGCAATATTGGAGAAGTTGTGGACGCTGGGGTGATTTGAAATCATTCAGAAAAAATCACCAGTAATTAATACATTTTCAATTGATTCATGATAATAACTGTTTGCTGTGCATGGCTGCAGTAGTCATAGTGACATCCTGCAGCCACAATCAGTCCTTCACTTGAGTCTCGGCCAACAATTGGCCTTGTCTGGGCACGTTGCCGTAGGTAATTGAGTTGTCTCGCAGTGCGCAGTTGGTCCAGTCCGGCTTGTTTGAGGTCTGCGCGTGTGGTACCCAGTAGGTTTGTGCAATGTCGTCCTTGGCGGGGTTTGTAGGCCTTGGAACCTGTGACAGCAAAGTCAAGTACCTTCTGGGCAGGTATGTCGGGATTCATGAAAGAACATGGCCCTGCATAGACCGTATTTGCTTTGCGACCTTGGCAGAGAGAGGCTCCTCGTTGTGCAGTTCGTATAGTGCCTGCGGAGGCAAGCATCCAGCTGATCTAACATAACTACAGCTGTTGCTACGGCCCAGCTGTTGCAGTTGTGAAGCATACCAACATAAAAGCAACATTTGTTCGCATCACACCCATCTTCACGAGCTTTCTGCGATAGCACTCTCCGGCCCGAAGCCATGTTTCTAATTGCCTGCAAAAAGCAGGAGGAAAAATGTCGGAAGACTGTGCGACATGTTGGTGTTGTAGACGCAGCACTTGCAGGACTCTTTTTCTTGTCGTCCTTATTGCCTGTTACATTTTGTTAGGAGCTTATATTTTTCAACTGATTGAAAAGTCTAAAGAGGATGAATTGAGAGCGTGTGTTCAGGATATCAGAGCAGATTTTCTCAAAGGGCACGGTCAGTGTCTGACAGGTAGGGTGATGATGTAACTTCTTTATCCATCTGTCTTCTCTGTAAGTCACAGGTGTCTCCTTCGACACATAGATTCTGTCATATCCATGTAATAAAGTCAACTGTACCTCCTAAAACAATATTGTATTCTTTACGACACCATGCGTCTTCTCTGAGGACATTTCGGGTGCGACACCATTTTTCTAAAAATGTAGGCCAACACCTTTTGTCAAGACGGCCGTGTGTCCCTCGGCTTACTTCTTTCGTAAACTGAATAATGCCATGTTAAGTTGTTAACGCCAGCGTTAGTGACAAAACTTGTTTCGACAACCGGGCCCAGACTGCCATCTTCCAGATTGGATATGAGATTGGAGCATCTCGTAACGAAATGTAACTCTGCTTATCTCCGCCAAACTTCTTATTACGTTTTGTCAATTTGAATATATCAACGTACCGTACAAAAGATGCAACTAAGCGTCGAAACGTCGTTAAAAGTGCTGCAGCAAACTGCATTTAACGATTTTCAATCATCAAAACGGTCGTTTACTCTAATTTATTTATTTTTGTTTCGCATCCATTCTCTTTACAACAATTCCCCTTTATAACCGTTTCATGTAAGAAGCTCATCTCTGCCACTTCCCTGGCTAATACATTTCTTTCGCAAGGAGTATCAAATGTCATGCCCATTTCCTTATTTGGAATTGAAAACATTACAGGGAGAGGACCATTTTTTATATCCCCAAGTTGCAGAGCGTTATTCGTTATCTCTTACTATCGGAATTTCACTTCATTTTACAAATAGGCACTTTGGTAAAAATTATCATTATTCTTAGCGCTCGACGACAGTATCAAATTCTTATGTCGGTGGATGTCACGAATCGAGTTGTGGCCTACATCTCTTCCTCCGTTCCTATCAATTGTTCTTCACATTTTCATCCCCCGGCCAGCTCGTTCTCCGTTTGGCCTTAAGCGCAGCAGAGCCTTTGCTTATGGTTTCCCAATTCCTATCTTCCAGATGGAGAATTAGAAGCTTTCATCATCGAGATCGTCACGGCGAGTGAAAGTGGAGTATCAGCCATCCATAATGTCTCCAGCAAACCCAATTGGAGCTTTGGGCAGTCTATCTTATTCGCTGGAACAACACTTACAACAATAGGTAGGTAACTCTCCGTCCTAGTTGTGCTTCAGTTCGCCGAGAGAAATTTTCATAGACAAGCGAGATACGCCCACGCCTTTGTGAGTTTCCCTGACTGTACGCCACTGCAGCTGTCTGACCTTCTAGTGAAACAAGTTCATGTTGTTCTGAAAGTACCAAAGCAACCACGATAAGATATGGTTGACCAAAATATTCACATATTTCTCAGGGAGAACAGCATAAATCTGGTCGTTCTGACCGGCAACATGATATAAAGTCCGAATTCCCATCTATACTAATATCGTCAATCCATGACTTTCTCTTCTATAATAAAAAACAAAAACAAACCTCAACTTAGTATTTTCATATGGAATAGAAAAACAATCGATCGGAGTTTATAAAAGGAGTGAAATATATGTTGTGTCCATAAATTAGATCATACGACAAATGGCGTTATTCAGCGAACACTACAGCCCTGTGTACTCGGCTTGATGTTGAAAGTGATGTTATATGTAACCTTTTTGTTAAAACATAATATATACACTTTTAAGTATAACATTTAAACTATTATTCGGAAATTATCAAAATGACTTTTAAATTGGTATAATCGACGGACTCAAAAAATCAACAATTCGTGATCATCATTTAGGGTAAAAGATGGTGAGCTATACTGCTCTCGGTGTAGACCTGTTGTTTTTAGAGCTGTAGTTTACATGTATATAGGAATAGACTTGAAAGAACGAATTAAAATATTCCGGTTGCACGGCTCTATTCGTCGATTTTTTTTAAACAAAATGGAAATTTTACTCGTTTCATGAGAATGATGTTGAATTAAGTGGAAACATGTGGTGTGACCATTTTTAATGTCGCATGTCAGTCGGCTATGTTGTTTCTAATTTACTAAGTACATGTACATAAAGACTATGCATGTAGTGATCGATCAATACAAGGAAGAACTAATAAATATACTACATGTAGTCTTTATCAATCGATGTCAGTAGTATCGTACTCCTTGCGGAGGTCTGCGGGTTTGGGCAGAATGAATAATAATAATCAATAATCTAGCAGGTATAGAAACAAATGCAAGAATCGGTAGCCACTGGTAGCTTCCCATTGTCAGTTACTCTTTCTTGTACTTCAGTCACGCCCTGGGTGTCGATCGATTAGCCGTCACGATCTTATTCGGATGTGCCCGTTGTGGTCGAAGAAATTATTCTGGGGACATTCTAGCTATCGGTAGGATATCAATGGCGCAGACAGTTCCTCATTCAATCGCTGAGGTTTTATTCCCTAACGTAATGACTGCAGTTGGGTTTTGACCGTTCTTCCCGTCTTCTCGTTCCAGGTTATGGTCACATGAGGCCACTCTCCGAAGGAGGGAAGGTCTTTTGCATCGTCTACGCCCTCATCGGAGTTCCCCTGACCCTTATCATGTTCGCAACAGTCGTGGAGCGCCTCATGATCCCCTCAACAATGTTGCTCGAATTCCTCGGGAAGAAAACGGAGCAACTACACACACCTGCGTACATTCGCTTCCTCCATCTTTTCATCGTTTTCACGATTCTGCTACTATTAGTTTTCATAATCCCGGCGGTAATATTTACTACTATAGAAGAGGAGTGGAATTTTCTGGACTCAATATACTACTGTTTTATATCTATGACAACTGTTGGCTTTGGCGATTACATTCCCGGAGAGCAACCAAACCAAAGTTATAGGACGGTTTACAAGGGTTTTATCACAAGTAAGTATACATTTAGATTCAATAAAATCTGTCGCGGGTAACTTATCATCATGATGTATGTTAATTTCAGACAAAGATTGAAATAGGCTGACGATTCTGGCATATAAAAGAAAGCCGTTAACTTCTTGATCAACTTTGGACTCCAGTGTATATCAGATCCACGATTTAATAAATTCTTTCTGGTCCAGTTTTGTCACAACCACCACACGCTAATAATAAGAAACCCAATTAAAGCCTTTGTACAGTCGTGAAATTAGACTGGCAATTGATCATCCTGCACAAATGAAGAATCAAAAAGAAAAGTTAATCCTATGTTACCGGAAAATCACTTAAGTGATATGAGATTATGACGTTACATTTTTCTGATGATGATGAAGGCGACTGTGACGGTGACGGTTGACGGTGACGGTGACGACGACGATGACGATAACGTTAACGATGACGATGACGATAATGATGATTGATTAACTTAGCTCCCAAGCGGAGAAGCTGTATGTTTTCTGAGCGTATTTCTTATTTTTCAGTCTATCTCCTCCTCGGCTGTATCATCATGTTGTTCACTCTAGCTGTCATGTACGAAATCCCAGAGCTCAACCTTCATGGTATTCACTTCTACATGCGGAGCGATGAGCTAGATGACGAAGACTCCATCAACCCGGGGAACAATTACACAGACTTAGACAAGGTGGCTGAGGGAGGTTCGCTCAATGAAGGATCTCCCGCCAGAGAACAGCCAGAATAATCTGATGTAGGTTATTAGATTTCACTAAAGGTGGCGTTGAATGTGTGTAGAACATGCGCCACCTTTCTTCATTCAGTTACCGGGGACTGTATATAGACTTTGACTTACAAAGACAGTTGTGTTTTTTAATGCAATATTGGAGAGGGTGATTCATAATCATTCGAAAAGAAAGCGATTGAAATAAGCTGGCGAACTGTTAATTCGTCTCCGTTCTGTCCGTCGCATTGTACATAGCGGACGTCACGCGTACAGTCACGCCTCGGTCCTTTGGAACCACAAAACGGCTCGTAGTTTGAAAACGAGATATCAGGAAGTTGGATGATGATTGATTGGCCTTTTTATCATTAGGACGGGCAGGTAGAAGCAAATATGACAAATAGGTAGAAGCAAATATGACAAATAGGTAGAAGCAAATGTGACAAATGTACATGTATATACATCAAAGAATCGGGTCTGAAAATAAAGACATGAACAAACTAAAACCAGTTATTGTTTTCGTTTGTGAGATAACAATACAAGCCGTGGTCGAAATTAAATTATTCACAAGTTTTCGGGCAGTTCTTTAACAAAACATGCCTGGACAAAACGTTCACAAGTTGGTCAAGAGTATACATCTGTACCTATTGTTCAATCTGTGGGGATTATAACTTGAAAACAATTGTGTCCTGTGGACGAAAAAAATGTTTACCTTAATACCACAACAATACTAATGTAGTCGCTCGCAGGTCACAGCAAGGCTTACATGTATTTGTATATACCCTTGTTTGCCTATTCATGTCAAAACTTTAATTCAAAGGGCCAGCTTTAAGAAAACATACAAGATTTTGCCTCGTTTGGTACACATGGTTCTATGTATTCGTACACAGAGGGTAACCAAACTGTGTGGTTGGAAATGCCACCACTGAAAAACTAACGTGTCACACTGTAAAAGCTCTCTACGCGGGCACACTGGAATATTTCGGGGCTTTAGGAACTGCGCATACCCTACTTTGAAACGAGAAGTGTCACCCTATCGAATGTTGTGGTATAAAGCATTTACGAGGAGGAATGTCGAGATAAACGAAGGCTAGTGGATTCTGGATCACTAACATTTTGACAGTGTGATCAGAAAACCCCTGCATGGTGGGATCATTTTGTCCAATGGATTGATAACTATACTTCCGGAAAACATCACAAACTTGTCCAATGTCATTAAAGCTGAACTGCATTGTAAAGACGACTTAATGGTTGCCATTCCCTTTGACATTATTCATGTGGGCTATTATTCACTTGACGTGTCAGTTCCATCCGGTATGATATCATTCTGAAAAGTGACTGTTAATTAACCGTCTCAACGAGTGTTATGCACTGGTGACAACTGTTCAGTTTTTACATTACAGTTGGCTGTCGTAGTAAGAAAGTATAAACTGCATTATCCCCTCACTTTCTCGTTCACGGCCACCGCCATGCTTCGCGGTTTCCTGTGCCGACATTCGTGTCACTTTCGCCGTCTAGGATTTGCTTGCCTCGTAATGAAACCGATCGAAATTATTTCACTGTGCTTAAGATTTGTGAGATTCTGCACCCCAAGGATAACAAAAGTTCGATTAATCCTGTTGGCCTTCGTTCTGATCATTGGTCACCTTTCTTACTCGGCTAGGGACCTTGTCGCTCAGATTCAGGGCGCGAAACTGGAAAGATACCTCATGTGTTCCAGTCAGGCCCGGAATAACGCCGGGTACAACGACACTTCTCGCGGAGCGCGGATTACGAGGATCGTGCATCAGACATGGAAGAACGAAAGCATACCGAAAGTAGCCGTGAACTGGATCAAGAAGTGGCAAAAGACGAACCCAGATTGGGAATATTGGTTCTGGACGGATAAAGATGTGGAGATTTTCTTTCAGAAAAAGTATCCGCAGTTTTTAAACTTGTATAAAAATTTCCCGCGTTCACATGCGGCGATTCAGCGCGCGGACATGATGCGGTATTTTATCCTTTACGAATATGGCGGAGTGTATGCCGACCTTGACCTTGAACCCATGAAGTCCTTGAACCCTATCAGTGACAGGTATCCGTGCATATTTTCCGAGGAACCGGAGGAGCACTCAAAAATCCTCCGGCCAAAATATCTAAACGAGTACGGAGCGCTCGTTTGTAACGCGTTCATTGCTTGTCGTCCTGGACATCCGTTTTTGAAATACATTTTAGATCATTTAGAAGAAAGCTTCAACAAGACTCTAAAAACTAAAAGCGTGATGTATAGCACTGGGCCAGCGATGGTGTCAGTTCTACACGCAGAATATATAAAATCACGACCGGATTTGTGCCATAACGAACGTGATCGTGCAATCGTTGCGGATTCAAAATATTTTATGGGCATCTACGACGGATCGCAGACTCCCAAGCTCGCCCACATGTGCGCAACTAAAGAGAACTTGCCAGAGTTTCGGAGCAAAGCCTGCGAACGCCTCATTCGTAGGATGTTTCAGAACAGACCAGGGAAGGACACTTATACAGTGCACCATTGGTTCCACACATGGACACCAAAGGGACAAAAGTACCTCCCACAGAAAGGCCATCCGGCGATTCATATCAAAGAGGTGCTTCCCAAAGCGAAACTTGTGGGGGACATGTTCGGTTTTCAATAGAGATGTTGTTGACCTTTAAGTTATGCAAAACTCCAAGACCCTGGCGAAGCTGCAAGAGGCCTAATGTTGATAGCTACATAGCCGGTCGGTTCCCATTAATTTGACGCCATCAATAATGATTGTTGTGTCGGATTTTGTGGCTAAAAGCAAAGCAAAGATACAATAGTATTCTGTAGCTTTTATTCAGCTACAGTTACTAAATCACAGAGTTGTATATGATTGTTTATAATTTTTATCGGGTAAATTTAAAAGGGTAAAATTCCCAGTGTTTATATTCGGTAAATGTGAAAGCTTGGAGAGGATGACGTCATTTTCAGCGCCTTAGCCAATCAGATGCCAGTAAAAGTATCTCGTCAAAAATGTTTTAAATTCTTGTCACCGTCAACAGGACCACTAATCCTGCATGATGTGATACACCGACTGCACAAAAACATGACTTTTTCTTTATTCCTTTTTTTCGGCGGTCTTATTGTGCGAAGTTTTTAAACATAGTTTGGGCACTCGATGTATTACATGTATTATCATTTATCAAGATTGGTGTTTGAAACATAATGAAATTTAAACTTAAATAAGCTTAGGTTCTATTAATTATTTCTTCTCGGTCAGTTATGCTGGCCTACCACTCCCGGCACCGTCATATTTATTGTGGTCACACTACACCTTCCGTCCTCGCACTCAAAAGAAAACTGACGACTGATTTGTATGCATCTCCACACTTTATCTATGACAATGATGATGATGGTTTAACTGTAAAGACAAAGACACAACAACGTCTGATCAATGGTGCAAAGACATACAGAGAGACTATTGTACATCTTTATAAAGAAATCTAACACAACGACAACGTCACAACCTTGAAGACAACCGCACGGTGCTGCCACCTGCGAATGCAAGATATCACTAAATTCTTGGTCTAAACCTTCGACAGCTCAACCAATAGCACAAATCCTACCAAATTAGCTATTACTTGTTACATTTTATGCTTATACCTAAATGGGTTTCTTTAGAGACATTACAAAGCCATAAACTCATTTTAAGAGATTCGGACAACCATGTGACCCACGTGGCGGGAAGAAAAAACAACGGGCCATACGATGCCGAGCTTACTAAAAGTGCCCACTTTGAGCAAACTATTGAAGTATATAAGAATATAAGACATTCTCCAAGGGCACTAGACTTCCATCTGTATCGATGTCCCTCCTGAGCAGACGGTACATAGACAAGTAGCGTTATATCTAGGCATTATTACAAAGATTCAGGGACAAATAAGGTTTTACATGAGAGAAAAATGCCGTAAGCGTTGTGACCAGCTCCGTCTTCGCCGGAGGTGCTCAAGTAAACTGTCTTCGGCCTATAAGTCGAAACTGGACACGACAAAAGTATGACAATGGTCATAACCTGTGTCCAGATAGCCACAGCTGATGAACTGTTGTCTTCACAACTAGGCAAGGCTGTTCTGCAATATTTGCTATAATAATAAAGAACTCATAATGATGCGCCATCGTGTATATACCGGGAACAATCCCAACCTTGAGAGAGACCAGTCAGTCACAAGGAAAGATGGGTAGTTTTGCCGTGGCGTAGCCTATGCTCAAGGTAACAGGTTGAACTACGATATAATTTTTTAATTCCGAAATGGGTCACATAGATATGATGTCATCCAGAGGAAATCAGGGGATGAACGATGTATAAAATGAATGACGTAATCGTCAATCGTAAGCTTGCCAAACCTCACTATTTTTGAAAGTTTCGCCACCTTTTGAGGGATGGCAACTCTAAAATAACATGGCTCCAGGCTGCAGTGAAATGTCGGAAGTTCCGAATTTTCAGTTATATATTGACGTTATACGAAAGAAATTGTGATCAAGTTGTCAAAAACGTATTTTCTTAGTGCTTCTTACAAGTTTGTGCAAGCATTTAAAACGGTATGTGACCGAGTTCTTGCCTGAAATTGATTTTTTGCCCCTCAAAATACATTACGAAATGCAGTTTTTGACAGCGCTGGCGACTGCGCATGCGTAAAGCCCTAGTCCAAAGGATGCAGATTTCACCATAACAATTAACATTAGCCAGCGGCAAGCTCGCAGTCAGGTAGATGAAAAAACACCCATTTAACAAAACTTAAACCTAACTTAATTCATACGGATTTAGGCATGTCCAATTTTTACTAATTTTAGGGCGGCTAGCCTTCACCGTCGGCATAGCGTATTTGGGTGGCTGGCGATCACAATTATCGGGTGGCTGGCGATCACAGTTTCTCGAACAGTATTGTCTTGTCAGTACCTACAGTAACGGTGTGGCCACGAAGTGTTAATAGATTTTGGTCTACCATTGCAGTATCTGGGCCAGGGCTGACGCCACGCATATTGTGAAATGGCTGACCCGAGTGACCAAGAGGAAGACGTGGGAGAAGAAAGCAGCTTTAAGATGTCTATAGAAGCTGGCGTCGAGGCTGACATCTGGGTCAGTGAAGAGACTGCAAGAAGAAGTAAGTATGGGCCGGGGCCCTGTCATGTGGCAGTCGGCTCCATATCTCCTCCACTGTCAGTAATTCTAATCAGATAACTATTGGAGAAAAGGGATTGCCCAATATAAAAGTAATACATCGTCAAAAAATGTTCCCATGTCTTATTTTAACCAACTTCACTTTTTTAGACCTCCTTCACAAGAAGCTGTTCTACTCGATGTGGACACAGGAATGGGAAGAATTCTTGTCCGTCCTTGAGAAAGTGCCAGATCTTAATCATGTTCTCACCCTCAGTAAGTCCAACTCGTATGGCTGCCAAAACCAATACATAGGATGTTGGGTTTGACTTTCAGACAGAAGGATCATTGCAGTTTATGTCTTTGTGTCCTTGTGCCAGGCGCATGACCCTTTTCCATCCAGAAGTACCTGGCTGGCAGAGATGACAAAATATGAAAGCCATGTTGATATATTACGCAGTCTGTTTATTGGAATCAATCATGCTTATATTTTATGACGATTGATTTCAATCTAAAACTTGACAACATCGTTCCTTTTAAAATGACAGTAAAAGATGTTAGAGGATTCATATTTTTAACGTGATCATGTTGATATACATGAACTTGACTTAAATAAAAGGCTCATTCTCTGTTTAAAAAAAATTCAATGACTTTTTGCAGAATGCAGCCAGAAGTGTCGTCGTGGCAAGATGTTTGAATCATTTTCTTGCTCTATGGCAACTTGGTTCGGCCTTGCTGAGAACCAGGTGTGCATATGCTTGCAGGAATACCCACCAGACACGCCAGAAGGAGCATTGGAATTTGCTGGTAAGAAAACATAATTTTGTATCGAACTGTAAAATTCATTTTATCCAGTTGAATGATTATTCATGCAGTTTAGAACTTGATGACCTTGGATACTTTTACAAGTTTTCAGGTTCTCTTGAACACTTGGTCTGGTAAGCTCGTCAAGCATTATTGGTGTCATCATAACCCCTGATGCAAGGCGCCACATGACATTTACTTCAACTCTACAATTATTTCTTTATCTTGCCCTTTCAGGTGTAGCCCCCATTCATTATGCTGCCACCTTAGAAGACAACAGGTACCTTCGAGAAATCATGGCTCGTGGCGGCTTTGTAAACGCACGCACTCTCTGTCAGCAACTAGGTCCACTCAATCTGGCTGCACATAAATCTCAAATGAGCACTCTGAGAACTTTACTATCCACATGCAGCAGTAACGCTTGTGATAGCCAAGAGTTAGAGTTGCGGCTGCAAGCAGCAACTTCCGAAAATGGCCCAAAATGTGATGCAAAGATATGCGAATACGATTCAGAAATTGCCTCCAGAACTCTTTCGGATCATTCGATGGCGGCAAAAGTTTGTGATGTCAATATCACTGGAAAAAATGGTCGAACTCCGTTTCTGACAGCATTGATGCATGACTTCAGGGAAGGTGCAGAAGAATTAATGAAATATGGTGCTGACGTCAACAAGTTTGATGTCTACGACACAGTGCCAGTGATTGAGGCAACACGTAGAGGCTATCCATTGGAGTTCTATGAGAAGATGGTCGAGGCTGGGTGTCAAGTCGATGCCTGTCCCGATGGCAACTATGATGTAGCACTACACTACGCTGTCTACATGGGTTAGTAAACCGTATGATGAAGACATCTAAAGTGCCCTACGATCGAGCAATTTTTGGGCTGCGACGTGCAATCATGACAGCATCTGACACAAAACTCTTGATTGCGGTGGCCATTGCAAGTGCCTGCAACAAGACTCCGTGACGATAGCTGAAACCAGTGATCAACATCAAACCAAGTGATTACCGTTTTACCCGCAGTCAAGCAATCTTTTCATTGCTCGATAAGCATTGCTTGTTTGCAATTACTTTAAATTCAATTTTAACTTCTGTTTCAGAAATGGTTGGTCTTGTTGAACTTCTCCTGAAAAGTGGAAGCAACCCTGACAAGCTTGGTCAGAGTCACACTCCGCTGGTTATCGCTGCATTCGTTGGTCGCTTAGGGAACGTTCAAATGCTGGTGAAATACAATGCTAATGTAAACCTTGCACCCACCACAGCAGACTACACGGCCCTCCATTTTGCCGCATGGGAAGGCCATTTGGGTATCTGCAATGAGTTGGTCAACGCTGGTGCTTCACCAGATGCTCGGACACGTGATAAGAACACACCGCTGTCTCTTGGTGCGCACGGTGGCCATAACAAAGTTGTTGACTTCTTCCTGGGCCTTGGTACCTGTGATGTGAACAACCAAGACAAGGATAAGGACACTGCGTTACATTATTCTGCATATAATGGCGATGTGGAGTCAACCAAGGCTTTGCTGAGGTGCGGCGCTGCTGCAAATTCCCGCAACAGCGTTGATGCCACACCACTATGGAACGCTTGCTACATGAGCAAGCTGGAAATTGTAAAGGTATTAGTGAAGCATAACGTCATTATGGAACTGTGCAGTCGTGGGATAGATCAGCACAGCCAAACAGATGATGTCGTGCTCATATATGACTCTCCAAAATCGCCGTTATATGCAGCAGCAGAGAGAGGTGCATTTGGCATCATAAGGTACCTGGTCGAGGAAGGTTACGACATTAATAATGAGAAGTGGATCCATTTGAGTCAGTTGCCTTCCAAGGTGATCTTGGATGAAGAAATGAGATCCTGGTTGGATCAAGAGTACCACAGCCCACGCTCATTGATCCAGTTATGTCGCCGGGCCATCAATAGGGTTATTGGAGATGGCATTGATAAGAAGTCAGAGCTATTACGGATTCCAAACACACTCCGGGACTATTTGCTTCATAATTATTAATCCTTTAAAGTGACAAAGGGGAACACAAATAATTTCGTTGTTATCGGCACCAGTAGAATCAAAACCAAATGCCAGTCTGTTGGCATGACTCTCATAAACTGGTTGGTGTCCAAACTGGGTTGGTTGGCCATGGGATCTTTTAATTTTAAGAGCTTCCTTTATAATCTGACCTGCCTATGGTGTGCTTGGGTTCCCCTTAATGTAATTACCAGGTCATTTGATGAAAGATTATATAATGTCTAAATTATCATATAACTTATTGCATGAAGTATAGATCATCCAAGAAGCTAAGTCATGAAAAAAGTAGTACCATCAGAATGTGTTACAGAGAGCTTTCATATTAATGCTCATGTCTGCTTTTATTCATTCTACCTCTCACATTTGGCAACAGTTTTCTGTTGTCCATGAATCACGAAATTTTCACGGGTGTTTTTATTTCGCAACCTAGGTCAAGAGTGCCAGAAATATTTCGCAGTTTAAAATAATCTCTCCATCAATTAGAAAGATGAAAGAATGACTCTTTCTTAGGCATCATATCAAATGTGATAGTGATTACTTCCTGGTTAGAACTGCTCCAAAGCTTGATATCACCTTTGATACTGAGATCATTGGAAAGAATACATGTAATGTGAGACCTGGAGTTGGTTTATACCATAAACATAAAAATGCCTTAGTGAGTAGGTGCATGGTCTTCACAGAAGATCTCTATCCACACCTTACAAGCTTTCAAGAATATTATCATAAGAGTATTCCCCAAAAATTTGAATGAACCTGCATGTGCTGTATTTATTATAATATGTGAACAAAGTTCATGTTAATTATAAACCTGCCTTCCCTAGTTATTAGTGAGGTTACGATAAATCACTCCAAGTTGCCATTGAGACTCGATTATGATCATCTAGTGACATCTTCAAATTACAAGAATAGAAGCCTTTCACATTTGATAAATCACCCTGTTGTATTCCAAGTTGGGAGCGGCAGTCTGCAATACGTCGTCATTATGTACCCTTAAAGTGAGGTGGAAGATGTCACAAAATGACTGTAATTCAGTTTCCAAGGTGAATGGAAGTTGTAAAATTAATCTCAACCTCACTTTTTAAACACACTCAGTTTACCTATACCAGCCCTTTATAAACCAACACTGTGACGGTGTCTTGGGTTGGGAGAAACCCCTGGAGAGCTGCTTGTGAAGCTGTCCTTAACCAAAAAGTGGAGGCATTGATCAGAGATGAAACTGGTGTGTCTGCACAAATGTGCCCAGGCAATTATGTTGGATTATGATCTATTTACTGTCATTGCAGGCTGGAGCAAAGTCACAACCATGTGTCTTTATAGCAAAAGTCGGCCATGTTGTGCAAAGACCATGTCCTTAATTGCTCCAATGGAGGAATATCACAACCATCAGTTGCCCCAGCCATAGAATATCACAACTACATAACTGCTGTGCAGTGACAGTGTTACCCAAAACCTAACAACACTGTGATCCTGGTCACAGGCACTTTGCCATCAAGCAATGTCACAAACGAGGACAGTATGTTGCCCAGAATCGAATCGTGTGTCAATGGCTAAAGACAGCCAGTTCCTCAGTCCATGACAAACACTACCATCATGGAATGTCACAACCATATATCATACTGCTGGGCACGGACCGTTTCACCCTGTAGCCTATTCCGCATATGACTAAGGACAGTCCGTTTGTCAGTGCATGTTGTCCCTGTAGTGTCTGGGAATGTCGCAGGCATGGATCATACTGCTGGGCAGGGATGACAGCGTCACCCTGTATCACATCGCCAAGCTAAGACCAGTGAATTTCATATTGTCAAAATACGTTGCAATCATCCATATTGTTGCTGAGCAACGGCGGGAGTTTTACCCAGTACCTTATTCCCGCTGTGTGAGGACAGTTCCTCAGTTCGTGTCTCTGGTTTGAGACAGTCAACGAAAGTTGCAACCGTGGCTTCGCTCTGTATCGTATCCTTGCTAAGACCTGTCAGCTGTTCCTACAATGTTCCTGGTCACAGCCAGTCATACACTTAGTATTGTCCCAGTTATCAAGGCATGTCACAGCCATGTATCATGCTGATGAGTGACGACAGGGTTCTCTGCATTACATTCCTATGGCTTATGACAGCCAGTTTTTCAGTTCTCGTTTCTGGTAACAGGCAGTCATATTGTCTTTAATAGTCGTCGTTGAATGTGACAACCACATACCATCATACACGGCAATGACATAGTTACCGGGTGTTATACTTCTATGGCAAAGGACATGGTGATCCTAGTCACCTTCACTGCCGTGAAGCAATATTAATGTTACGATCATATCATATTGCCAGGCAAGGCAGTGTCGTCCTAGCTCGGATAGATAGGCAGTCCTTGGTCACAGACAGCCATATTGGCCGAAGTCGTCGAGGAATGTCACAATCATAATACACATTGACAGCGGAGACAGTTACCCTGTATCATATCCATGTGGATAAGGGCGTACAGTCGATTTCTCAGTTCGTGGCCCTGGTCATATGGGCAATACCAGAGGATCAGATTGTGCAAGGGTACTTCTACAGGGGGAGAATTAAGACTGGTATCAACTCAAATGAAGATGGTACTGAATGATCACCAGTAGCGGGCTCAGAACTCTTTTTGACATGCTCGGGGGAAGAGGGCCATCGTAGATGCCAGAGCCTCTTCTCATCTGACCTCAGAACAAGAACAAGAACAAGGCACTACCATCAAATGATGTTACAACCATATTATCGTACTGCTGAGTGAGGACGATGTAAACTTGCACCATATTCCCGATAGCTAAGGACACACAGTTTCTCAGTTAGTGTTCCTGGTCGGAGCCACTGTCATCAAGGAATGTAACAACCATACAACCAATGAATATCACATACTGCTGGGCAGGGAGATTGTAACCCTATATTGCATTCCCCATGGCGAAGCACGGCCAGTTTCTCCGTTCTTGCTCCCGGTCTCAAGCAGCCGAGGAACATCACAATCATATATCATGTTACTAGGGAGGGACAGTGTCGCCTTGCCAATTCCCTTTGGCTAATCGAACTCCAGTTTCTCGGTACTGGTCCCGATCACAGGCACTGTCGTCAAGGAATGTCACAACCATAAACTCCTGGGCATGGACAGTGCCAACCGGTGTAATAGATAACACCAGAAGCCGAAGACAATTTTTCGGTTGTCTACAGTCCTGGTCGCTGGCGCTGACTTCAAGGAATGTCACAACCACATATCGTCTGCCAGGCAGATACATGATCACTCTGCATTTTTCCAAAGGGGCAGTTGGTTTCTCAGCCAAAGGACATTGTCAGCCTGTTTCCCAAGTCAGTGAGCTGACCAGGACAGTATCAGCCTGGGTCATGACGGCCTGTGATAGCTAAGGACAGTCAGTTTCTCAGTTCGTGGGCCTGGCCTGGTCACACAGCCAATCATCGTTTGCCTCAGTCGTCAAAGAATGTCGCTGCCATCTATATCATTCTGTGGAATGGAGACACTATCACCCTCTACAAACGTTTTTTGCCCTGTATCTGGAGAGCCAGTTTCCCACCTCTTGTTTCTGTGATATTGCCCCAGTCGTCAAGGAATGTCACAACTATTAACATTTTGCTCGGCAGGGACTATCACGCCGTATAATGAATAATTCCTGGAGCCGAAGACAGTTTTTCGGTTGCCCATAGTCCTGGTCGCTGGCGCTGCCGTCTAGGACTGTCACAGCCGTAGATCACATTGCCGGGCAGGGAGAGTGCCACCCTGCATATATCCTCAGGGGAAGTTGGTTTCTAAGCCATGTTTTCCCAGTCAGTGAATGTCTAGCACTACCATTATCATTAAGCTGGCCAGGGACAATATCCGCCTGAGTCATATCGGCATATAATTGATAGGACAGCTAGATTCTTAGTTCGTAGCTCTGGTCACAGCCAGTCGTCTTTTGCCTCGGTCGTCAAGGAATGTCACAACCATACACTATACTGCCTGGTAGGAATAGTGACACCCTGTATCATATGCCCATGGCTGAGGACAGTCAGTTTCTCATTAGTCCGTGTTCCTGGTCACAGCCAGCTGATGATTATGACGCAGCCGTAAGGGAATCTTACAACCTTATTGCTGGGCAGAGACAGTGTTACCTTG
The DNA here is from genome assembly GCF_910592395.1 of Lineus longissimus. Taxonomy (NCBI): domain Eukaryota; kingdom Metazoa; phylum Nemertea; class Pilidiophora; order Heteronemertea; family Lineidae; genus Lineus; species Lineus longissimus. Next base: position 5,073,105 of record NC_088310.1, read on the forward strand.
TAAAACAAATTCTGAAGACCGTTTTTGGCCGGTTGTCCATACCATTCCTGGTCCTAGGAATGTCAACCATACCATACTGCGAGTATCACCCTGTATATGTAAACATGGCTGAGGACAGTTAGTTTCTCATTACTGGTCCTGGCCACAGGCGCTGCCATCCAGGAATAATGTCACAACAATATAATCATGCTGGTCAGGTACAGCGTCACCCTGTACATGTCCTTCGGGCCAGTTGGTTTGTCAGCCGGCTGTCTTGGTCACAAGACAGTGTCACCTCCTAACCCAGTTCCTGGGCAAGGACAGTGTCACCCTGTATTATAAATTATTTCTGGCGCCGAAATGGTGCATTCATGGAAATAATGCCCTGGGCATCGAGATATCATGCCACAGAGCAATGGCTGTCGGGGGTACAGTCGGAATCATCAGATGACAATATCACATACAACTCAATGTAGACGAGACAGAACAATCACAAGAGATATTTTGTCATCGGGAATGGTATATTTAGGAGACAGCGCACGAAGCACTGACTGTCGGGGACCATAAGATGTCCAATGTCACATTCAGGTCTCGATAGAGGGGAACACTCACATCCAAATATCACATTCTAGAAAATGGACAATCTCACATTCAAGTCAAAATGGGGTAAACCGAACACTCAAAAGAGACGTTCTGTCAGGGGGATTGGCGGATACAGAGGTTCCTTACGACTTATTTCACAACATTTTTGTCACTCTGTCGAACACCCACAAGATGTATAAAAGCACGGATCAGCGGACAATGATATTATATGCGTGTGGTGTTAGACACAACCAGTGTCTTCGGGAGATCACGGCAAGGGGAGGTGGGTTACGTCAGTCTTCACGACATGAACTGGAGTGTCTCTGGTTGTTTTATTTGTATTCAGGGGAAAATCAAAACTTTCACAGTAAGTCCACAGAGTAATGTCGGGGGTCATTAGAAGACAATTTTACATACAGCTCATGGGAAGACAGAACAACCACAAGAGACGTTCTGTCATGGAGAATGCTAGATTTAGGACACAGAACATTGACTTTCGGGATCATTAGATGGTCAATGTCATGTGGAGGGTGAGACTCATATTCACATTTTTTTCATGGACTATGTCGCATTCAAGTCATGATGGGGTTTAGATGGTAGCCAGGCTCTTGGGGGACAAAGAGCTGGTACTGTAGAACAACTGACTAGAGACTGTCAGAATGCCAAGTGGAAGCAGTTGTAACAGCAAAGAATTGTTTACAGGCATGCATCCCATGGACTTTCTATTTCTCTCCTAAGTCAGGCATGAGTACACAGTATTGTGAAGTGGTTCATTCGATAAGGAACAACACAGGAGATGAATATTATGTTTGTGACATTGTCTTCGATTGATACTGGCAGACCATTGGGCAGGGTGGAACAGAACACCCTAGTTTTTTGTTCCCTTACAGAACCCAGGCTGTGACACTGTCCTTGCCTGGGAACACCCAAGATAAAGTTGTCCTAGACTTGTATGAGGCAAGTGCTTACAGGTCGCAGCTGTCTTTGCCTTGGGTTGGCACAGTATTTTCAGGTCTTCTTCTCCTTCTGCAGTCAGAAATGACAATCTCCTTGAAAGGGTAGAAAACTTGAACAATTTTGCATTTGTGCCGCCGACATCCCAGCAGCAGAAGTTAGCAGAGGAACTAACAATTTATCACCACATTGTAATTTTATTACACATGATTTATACAATTCCACTCAATTGTTTTAACCAAAGTTCCAAGTCAGAAGTTAACATTATTGATATGAAATTCAAATATTATTCAAAGCTGAACTCAGCCTATACACATACACCCAAAGACCACAAACCTTTTAACCAGCACTTATTGGGACACACCATAAGAGTAAATTATGCCAAAGTTGAAGTTACTGCAAATGTGACAATACCAACAAAATGCTTTTAATGAGAAGTTGGGTCTGGATTGGAACTGCACTGCTTTTCATTACTGTACTTAACAGTAAACACTTGTATAGAAAACAACCCACAAACTTTTTAGTGGATTTCAGGTTGCATGTGGCCATTATGGGCCAATTTAAGTTTGACTAGCCATTCCCGCAAAAAAACAGCACCATACACAGAAGCTGCCGTGTCTATTACGTCATATCTATCTCTGTTGTGATGGGAAATGTCGTTTTCGCTTGTTTTTTTGGGCACCGAGAAATTTGCCCCTTGAAATGGCTGGTTTCATATGGCAATATTTTGGGACAGAAATTTGGCCAGTTGTGATTTAACTTGCTAGTGTTTCATAGGCAATAGGTGAACTGTATTTCAAACAATTTAAAATATGATCTACTGACTCTTTATGAAAGTGTTAGGATAATTGAATTAAAATACAAATTTACAAATTTAAGTACTCTGCAAGAACGCTTTGATTAATAACCCAATTGGGATGGAGTACAGATTAGATAAAGCAACATACATGTACATTGTTAAATGCAACACTAGGTATCAGATCATGTTAAAGGACACCAGTTTGTACTCCGAGTTAAAACTGAGACAAGACACTGGATAACATGAATCAAAAGGACTAATAAATGCTTTCCTGAAAACTTCATGTACATAACTGAAGTAAAAACATTAACAAGTCTTTATTCATATCACCAAAAATGAATATCATATATTTTTGATATTGCCCAATAACTTTGGCTGTTTATGTTTCGTTGAATTTGACAATTTACATACATTGATCTGACACAATATTACCCATCACACAAATTACTAAAGCTTGCATACAGTCCTACTTACATGTAGCCAGCACACCCCAAATTCAACCAATCTTCTGTCATTTATCATCGCCCTTTAAATGATATGAACAATTTTACCCTATGAACTCATGATTGACTATGATGCTAAACATCAACATTCGACTGTCATAATACAAACATGTATTTACAAATAATACTGCTCGACCAACATATTCCGAAATATCTCATATGTTCGGTACAATGCAGAGGTTGAGATTTCCAACATTTTCAACATTTTGCACGTAATCTTATTGACACAGTCTCAAATGTTGGAAAAGGAAACAACAGTCTCTGTACTCTAGAGTAATGTTTCTAAAAATCACCCAATGCTGCAAAATACTATCCAAACGAAAACAAACTCTCACCATTACAAAAAAGGAATGAAAAATAATTAATTACTCAATCTTTTCAAATTTATCAACGGGATAATGTTCTTCATATTCTGCTACATGTGTTTTCATTTGACTAAACTGCTTTTCTATATGAGTCGGCATTTTGTCGTAAACATCAATGAAGAGATTCGCTGGGTTTGGTTTCAGTTTCTGCTCGGCGCGGCTGAATGCCTCCATCACCTGAAAGATATAATTAAGGTTTTTATTGCAAACATTCACACGACTTGTCAAATCAAAACTTGATAATTATGTAACTGCAATAAAAGATAGTCAAAGTGCAAAAATTATAGAATCTTTTTTTAGCGCTCTCCAATTGATCAATGTTTACCTGATGCTAATTGAGAAACTTTGAACATTAACTCACAATTTAACTTGCTTGGGGTTAAGACATTCACATTTTCAACAAAATAACACTTGATCGAAGCCCTTTACCCCGTAACAAATCAGCTGCATTATCTATGAAAGCCTTTTTAACAAAAAAGTGCTGGTTGAGTTTCTTTCAATTTATACAGAACATGTGGAGGGAACAAGAATCATTCTTCTGATTTAAAGGTGATCCACAAGCGAACAAAATAGGATACCGGTCAAGGAGGCCACGCCACCCCAAGTTCAGAGAAAAGTTTCAATCAATCCATCAAAACCTTACCATTTTCTTGCATTCTTTCTTCCAATCTTTTTCCTCCTGGTCACTCCACCAGCCTTGTGTGACCATATAAGATCTGAGCCTGCCAATAGGGTGATCCTCCTTGTCCCAATAACTCACTTCATCGACTGATCGATAAGCCGAACTATCATCCGATGTACTGTGGTGACCAATTCTGGAAGTTACAATTGTAATAAATGCTTAGTTTCTGCAGAAATTAGATTACTCTACTCATGAGGGAAAAACTGGATAACTTGATACTTGAAAACTACAGCACCCACCTGTATGTCATAGCCTCGACTAGAACTGGTTTATTCTGATTCACAGCTATATCCCTTGCTGCCTTGGTCACATTATATACGGCAAATACATCATTTCCATCCACACGAACAGCCGGCATGCCATATCCTGGACCACGTGATGCTGAAAAAATGTTATGGATGATCAGAGTTGACTATCATCATCGTCTCTACTCTGCTGCCCAACCTCAGACTAGTGGTTAAAAAAAGGAAATGTTTTTGGGTTTACCATCTCTGACATCAACTTCTATCGAGGTTATCATCTGTATTTGCATTGTAACCCTTGTCTATCCTGAAACATTTCCGTAAACTGCAGATGAGCTGCTGAAACAATGCTCTCTTTGAGCATTATGGAGAAAATATTTGGGACACAACTCACCAATTCCATCCCCTCTGTACTGTTCATGAGTTGGAGTGGAAATTGCATAACCATTATTTCGACTGAAAATACAAATTAAACGATGTGAATGAAAACGAAACCAATGATACAACTACAATCACTTTTTAGCTCATTTTTATTGGCTTTTTACACAATATTTCATGGAACTGGGACTTTTAGACTATTCAGTCAATTTTTTATTAATCATTAAACTTCAAAAGGTATCAAACTCACCAGAAAAATATCACAGGACAATCTAACGTAGCTGCAAAATTAAATGCTGCATGAGCATCTCCCTCAGAGGCGGCACCGTCCCCAAAATAACACATGACACACAGACCATTCTGCGCTCGTTTGTAGGCATAGGCAGCTCCAGATGCTGGAATAGAAGAGATACGTTTCAAATATCGTGTCATAGAACCTTTGAAAAATTATCGTACAGAGACAAGGATAGAGTAGAGTGGAAACTCCCTAGGGCTTTAACAGACACCTCGGTTAGCAGGACACCCTCCCTAGGGTTAATGACTTTGGTCCCAAATGGGCCATTTCTATACAATTTGATCTCTGTAATCAGGACACCTCTCATTTAAAGCACAGCAGTTGTCCATCTCAAGGGTGTGCTTTTTAAGTGAGTTTTTTTTGTACTTACCTTGTGGCATTTGTGTAGCAAGCGTGGAAGATATCGTGACAAAGTGAAGATCTCGAGATCCATAATGAACCGGCATCTGGCGACCTTTGCCCTTGTCATCACTGTTACCATAGCACTGGTCCATGAACTCCTGCAACTGGAACCCTCGCCACATCAACACACCTGGAAGAGAGAATCAGAATATCATGTTGAGAAGATTTTATATTGAGAGGTGTCTGTTAAAGCGAACTGGAACCGCCGAGCGATTTATTCAACTTTTCGACTTTCACCGCCCGAGAAAATCAAACTTCCAACTTCCTATTCGAGTTCAGATTTGTAGCTCCGCCCCCAGTGCCCGAGCATGCGCAGTTCAATTTGTTATTATTGAGAATCATGTGAGAATCACGTGAGTCATGCGATCTTTCATTCATGAATTTTCGTAATAAATTCCATAGTAGTGACGCCACTGAATGATTGACAGCTAGGCGCCATGTTTCATTCATGCCTCGTTCTGATCACCCGATACGCGGGAAATGATTACGAGGTCATACGAACTGGCTTGGCGGTTCCAGTTCGCTTTAAGGGAGTTTCCACCATATATGTTTTTTCAAATGTTTTTGTCAAAATGGCATAGATCTGTCCTTGAAGAGTCTAACAACCTACCAGCTTCCCTGTACTGTCCAAATACAAGATCTCTTGGATCCAAAGCTGCTGCTGAACCAATATGTGTGCCCTCTTCCCCATAGTTAGTCATATAGAAGGAGATTCTGCCCTGTCTCTGCGACTCATACAAGATTCGATCCATCGTATTCAACTTTGTCATCGAGAAGTACATTTTCAGAACTGTGTCTTTATCCAGCTGAAATCAGACACCAAAGGTCAGGATATCATGTCTTATGTGCTAACTGTAGTTGTTAGCATGTCTTTATAAAGAATTAGACTGAGACTTAGACTTGTGAATTGATTGAGATATTGACTTCAGAACACATATTTAAAAAAAAATTACCTGCAAATCATTGGAAACACTACCCGGTACTTTATCTGATGTTTTACTTTAGCATCCAGACAACATCAGACTGGGGAGTTCATATTACTTGTGTGTTATTTTCCTTACGATTTCGAGAATTTTAAGGCCTTTATTCATTTTTTACCTTCTCCATTTTCTTCATGCGTCCCAAGGCCAAGTACCTGCTTATGTTGAGAATAGCAAGCAAGCATAACTGAAGACCTACCTTTGGATCCTGACTGGGGTCTATGATTTCACCTCTTGTGTTCATAACTCTGTATGTTGGTATAGCAGCAACGGACTCTGGAAGAAGGAACTCCAGCTTCTCTGTATAAGCGTTAGCCTTAGACCCTGGGTGCCTCGGTTTTTCATCTGCAGCAAAGCCTTGTGAAGAACTCAAACTCTGTAGGGGAAATGTTTTGAAAGGTAATGACTACGAAAGTCGTGGGAAACTGGGATTTTATTTTTTCACTCACTTTTTCTTGAAAAAGTATTGGGACAACAGGAGTGACCTCAAATGTCCATGATATTTTAAATCATCATGATGGCCTAATTTTTTTTAAATGGGCCCAGGTGATTTATGTTCGAGATTTCACCTGCAATTAAAAGAGCTTTAATCAACACCCATTTTACATCATGTTAAGCTGATGCCTAGACGTAAAGACAACTTGGCATAGTCCTTGGCAGCCTCGGTCATGAATCAACGTGCATCCACCAATAAATTTTCCTTTAGGCCTAGGCCTATTTCTTCTTTTCTTATGCTTTTGGTTTTGGTTTGAAACTAATGAATTAGACATTTTGCATTTTAATTAATGTTTATGGTTATCCCTTCAGAACCATTCAAAGTGGCATAACGGACACAAATCTCCGGGAACTTTTTGTCAATAACCTTACACGCATTGTCTTTGATATCATTTGTCGACCAGGCCCATATAATCGCCTGACGCCACCAAAAACGGGCAAAATTCGAGTACATTTCTGAAACACAGCCATATTTCTTCAGAATGGTACTTGTTTTTAGCTGGCATGTAAAATAGTTCCGACTACTTTTAATAGGTGACAGCACCTGTCAGTAACACTTGTCTTCGAGTGTGGGTGTTCCCAACTCGTCTGCATTTTGGTTAGTTGTGCTGTTGTTCAGTTCATCGATCAATGATAGGCCAATATGCGAACAACGGCAATTGTTTTGTGACCAGCCATGTTGGCCCCGCAGTACGTCACATCATCCTCTGAAGACATCACAAAATGCCAATTTAGCCCGTTGTCAAAACCAGGAGACGTCAGGATCGAGGATGGAGACATGTAGAATGGCAGTCCAGGCCGCGAATTCTTTTTCCTGAACCTTTCGGGCAGTACATTGTACATTTTGTACAGGGACTTTCAGCCAATCAGATTTCGACAAATACATGACGTCAGACTTCTTAGAAACATTAGAGCAGTTGGTAGAGGGCTCGTCAGAAATGGCAGAATACGATGTTCGATCCAAAGGTGGCGAGTTCGAATCCGATTGTTGATAACATTTTTCTTTTTCTTTTTTACCTTATATTTTATTTTATAATGCGTTTCTGTTCCCTTGTTATTTAGATTTTAGATATTTGAGTTATGCTGCCTGCAACATAGGCCTACCTACAGAAAGGACAATAACAATAGCCCATCGCCAAGATCCAAGGGATAGTCCTTCAGATATAATATTGAGTATGAATATACAATGAGACTTGTCTCATGTGAATGGTCTTCCTCCAGTATGAATATGTTTCTCTGCAATGAGACTTGTCTTTCGATACTGCCTCATGTGTATGGTCTTCCTCCAGTATATTTTGATACTGTATGCTTCTAATTTGAGTAACAAGCACAAAACAATATGTAAGCAAAGATTTTCAGGATTTGTGTGATTTATTCAACAGTGAACGCACCAGAAATATACTACATTACTAATACGTATATTTCATCACCAGGAATAGCATCAGGCATGTCACAAGAAAGGACAGCTGGAGATCTGAGAACAGCGTTACAGAAATATCTATTGATATAATGGCACGTTCTACTAAGTTTCATGATGACGACACAGATTTATCGGATTCTGATTGGCTGAGAACCTGTGTACAAATGTACACTGTACTGCCCGAAATTTTCCTCCGACTCCCCTGAAGTATCGGCGATCTGTGACCTGATCATCCTGATAATGTTGATGTGATTGTGATGTGACTGGGCACTGCCACCTCGTCATTCTGAAGACTGGCACTCATCATTCTCGCTTTCACACCTCATGGGCCGAGGGGTCAGTCACCTCTTAAATCATGAGACAGATCAAGTTAATGGTCAAATTCAGGAACACATGTAAAGATCAAGATTTCCTTCCAATAGATTTTCAGCAAGACTTGCCTTTGACTTGGACAGTCGCAACGTAAATTCAGACTATAGACCTGCCACTTTAGTTTTCCTGGCAATATGGTCCATCAGAATAGCACCAGGTAGCATACTAATGCTGTCTTTATCATACCTTTAAAGGCACTGTGGCAAACTTCCATCTCCAATCACATCAAAGTATGTTGGATCAAACACCCACACAGGGTTTCTTTTCGGCGAAAACCGAGACTGAATTATTCACATTGTGTTCAACTGCGTTCATTTCTCAGTCAATTTATTAGTTGCCAACATATGCCTTAGAGGGGGCAGAATGGCACTGTTTAGACAAGAAGTCTTTCCAACAGCCTCAAAGAATATTGGATAGAACGGCACTGTACTGGGTCCCAGTAATAAATATTGCCATAAAGACATATGATATTGTTCTGGGACTTATGTAAGATTAGTTCTCTCCGCCAAACCCAAGACTGAAGGATTAACATCTTGTGTTTATAGGCTAACAAATGCAAACACTTCCAAGTGAACCCCCTACAAGAGAAGAGTGGCTCTTCTTCTCTCCGACTTTGACACCCAGCTACGAACATATCAATAGATCAGCCAGCGGTCCTTGGTGTCGCCGCGTGGGTTACGTCCAGTGAAATTGTTTGCAAAGGTCAGGGAACCACGATCTGACATCCATTACCAGCGTATCCCCTTTTCATGCCAGTTACAGTCGGGTGCTACACCACAGTCGGGATAGTGGCCGCCAAATGAATTGTTGTTGAATTTAAAACTTTTAACTGTTTACGTCAATTTACATAATTAGACAAACCTTGAATTCAGTAGAGATTTCCACATCACAGGATAGAAGAGCAGTGATGGGATCTCGCAGATTTAACATGATCACAGTTTCCATCTTCACCATCATGACTTGGACGTGCGCCTTTAGTTTCTTTGAGCAAATGGTATTTGATTAGGGATGGCAATTAAAATTGCCGTTGAACATGTACATGAAGTGCAGTGATGTACATAATTCAACATGTCTGGCTTGAAATTTCAAACTGCGCAGTTCATTCCCGCCTTGATTATATGACTATTCCTACAATAAAAACCCTTTGAAACCTACCCATACCTTTATCAGGAATAGATACTGTGCCTTACCTTCTGCTGCAGCCGTTTTGATTTGTTTCGGAAAATTTGAAGGCATTTTTACGTTTGAAATCGGAGAAAGTGGTCCCGCGATGTTCTCCGCACCTCACACACCAACCGACTGGTGTTCAAATCAACCGCGACCGAGCTACATTTGACGTCACACATGCGGGTACCCCCTTGAACCAGGCCGGCTAGTAGTTATCTGCTCAAGCGAGACCTTTGTTCTGTCAATGATCAATATGACAGGCATTGTCAAAATGTGCGATTTGCTTTAGCATACATACTTGTACATGTACATATGCTGAGCTGTGGAAATGCATTAGGCAGGTTCCGTAAGCCAAAAGACGATGTAAATGCATTTTATCGACGCTTTTTTTAAAATCATTTCCCCAATTCCTTCTACAACCAAGTATATGGTTCAGTGTCGTGTAAATCAATTAGCAGATAGAGGACTTGATGACTCGACAGACATTCGTACTTTGTAGCTGGTCGTTCGTAGGGCGCTCAGTTCCGAAACCTGCAATCATTCGAAACAGAATACAATTGCCAACTTTGATAGCATGATATCAAACTTGATTCGTCCATTAAACACTCCTGTCTCCTGGGTAAGACGAACTAAAAATGAGTGATCCAATCTTGCCAGGCTTATTATAAAAGCTTCAGCCGTCATTGGATTGCCCCATCTGGAAAAAATTGGCATGTGGGTGTGTGGGTATGTGGTATGGGGTTTTAGATACTGCAACAGGTTGCGAGAGATAGGGGCCGACGTCATGAAAGACATAGGCCAAAGTCATACAAGACTGTTTCGCCCCTCACACCCATTCTGAACTATCAGAGTTAATCGGTCCGTTGGAGTAACGGAGTCCGGGTCGGCGGAGTGGCTCCAAGGCTTGAGGGTCAAGATGCTCAAACCAGCCGCCGGCTGTGAAAGACTTCTCGTTTACTACAGCCAACAAGTTCTGTAAGTCCCCACCAGGGGAATGACACAAGCCGCTAGCGAATTTTTTTCCTGAACCTTTCGGGCAGTACATTGTACATTTTGTACAGGGACTTTCAGCCAATCAGATTTGACAAATACATGACGTCAGAGGTCTTAGAAACATTAGAGCAGTTGGTAGAGCGCTCGTCAGAAATAGCAGAATACGATGTTCGATCCAAAGGTGGCGAGTTCGAATCCGGTTGTGGACAACATTTTTCTTTTTCTTTTTTACTTCATATTTTATTTTTATAATGCGTTTCTTTTCCCTTGTTATTTAGATTTTAGATATTTGAGTTATGCTGCCTGCAACATATAGGCCTACCTACAGAAAGGACAATAACAATAGCCCATCTCCAAGATCCAAGGGATAGTCCTTCAGTTCAGATATCATGTTGAGTATGAATATACAATGAGACTTGTCTCATGTAAATGGTCTTCCTCCAGTATGAATATGTTTCTCTGCAATGAGACTTGTCTTTGGATACTGCCTCATGTGTATGGTCTTCCTCCAGTATATTTTGATACTGTATGCTGAGAACAGCATTATTTGAAGCATCATTTTACAGAAATATCTATTGATATAATGGCAAGTTCTACTACACAGTATAAAATACAAACAAAACTATACAAGCAAAATGGGTTCAAATGACACAAGTAGAATAGCCATCCCTGCTGTTTTGCATGCAGCAGTCAAAATTTATCATTTCGTGCAATGTGTTTTTTCAAGACTGATTGTTTTCGACGCACTTCACTAGACAATGTGGTGCTTTCTTCAGATTTATCGAAATCTGATTGGCTGAGAACCTGTGTACAAATGTACACTGTACTGCCCGAAAGGTTCAGGAAAAAAAATTCACGTCCAGGCCCAGGCAAAGATAAAAGGGCTGCATTACAACTGAAATAACATACAGATGATATGAGGAACTTCACATCCAACTGCCGGGACATCAGGCCAGCATCACAACCAGGACAGTACAGCGCGCAATCAGTGCTCGAGACACCCAGGGAGATGTTATTACAACCAGAAATGAAATAACTGAAATAAATTTTACTCAGTAATTCAACATGTTTATTTCAGCTTGGCAGAGTCATTGAACAGCTACAATCAAATACTCAGTTTGTGATAATGACACATTCATTTTGGCTCTCAATTATCCTGGATGAATAATGTACCCAAAGCATATAAGCACAATGGTTTTTAATATTCATCTGTTGAAAAATACTTTTTAGTGTCCTGTTTATCAGACATGCAGTTTTGGCTCGTGAATCTTTGCAAAGTACAGCAGGACCTCTAGCATGGACACCCTTGGGACTGATATATGATGTCTTCATTAAGGAAGTGTCCTGATTATCGAGGTCAATATTGTACAGACACAACCACTTTGGAACGAAAACCACTGTCCTAAATAGAAAGTGGCCTCCTGAAAGAGGTTCCACTGAACAGGATGTCAATCAGGATATCCCTAAACTACAATAACATCACCACCCAGACAATACCACCGAGACAGCAAGATTCTAATGTTTTTGAAACATGACTTGTCAAGTTGTCCTTGAGGATTAAGTTTTATGTGTGACAGTATCAGGAAGATAGCGAGTCTCATTAAGAAGAGGTGGCAATAAGTTTATTTGACTAGTATAAAGCCTATACAATATAATGTGTTTTCGTGGCTTTGACATGGCAACCTACAATGCATGTCCTATACCCTATAAATCTAACTATGCACATGCACATGCAGGTAGTTACAGGGTGTAACAAAAATGCATCAACAAATTCAAACAGATAAGGCCAGCGGCTTAAGTATGGATTTCTGCTGGAAATGAATGGCACAAAGCCCCCTTAAATGACTAATCAATGCATTTTTGCAGCACCCTGTAGCGTCTCACAAAATTACTTCTCTGAGTTACCAGGTCTGATAAAGCTCATGTTTTGTACAGCAGTGTAATGCAGACACTATACCTTGGGACAAGGTTAACAAGAGCCTGCCAATTATGTACATCAATGTTGGTTACAGACATTTTATGATAGAATTTGTTGACCGGATACATGCAGGAAAGGCTTAAAAATACGACCATGTATGTAGTATAAACTGAAAGCAAGTTCAATTTAGGAGCCAGATGTCGTCCCACTTTTGAGGAAACTTGTCAACTTTTAGGGATATAGGTTCATCATGACACATCCACATGTGAGACATGCGACGAGGTCATGACTAGTGCCCCAGCACCGGCTTTGAAAAAAGTCCAAATGAATCCACTGGATGTGCACTACAGCCCTACTTGGCCTCGACATGATGTACAAAACATCAGAGATCGTACCGGGGATCTAACTGGTAGAAGGGATGTAACTGGGGAATCTTACAAGTTGCATCTCAAACATATTCATTAACAGCACAGTCAAAATACAAATACTGAAAGCTGTGCTGTGTTTTTGGTTATTTTGATAGTTAGATTTCCACAGTTCTGTTCAAAAACATACTGGTACAATTTTTTTAATCTAATCCAATCCGTTCATATATCCAATCATCAGCATAGGCAGCATTCGTCTCAATATATTTTTAGAATGCCTGAGGCCAGTAATGAGAAATTGGCACAAGTGTATAAAGTATGTACTACAATATTACCAGGGAGCAAGAATTTATGTTGAACAGCTCAACATGCAAATACTAATGTCCAGTGGTCTACTGACCTGGTTGACGATACATTGGAATACAACCAACTACATGTACATAGTTTTGCTTTAAATAAATTGACATAAGTGACATCATTTATATAAGGAATACATATGTAGTGAATCATATTCATCAATCACCCAAGCATGATGATCGACTTTTGACGGAAAGATTGTTACTTGATTAACAATACCATGAAACAGTCTGGTTAACGCTTCACGATGAAACAACGGAAAGTGTTTGTCGAAACTTTAAAATGCAATGGGAGATAGACGGGGAAGATGTTTCCTAATACTTTGGCTAGAACACAATGAATGATACCGAGGATAAGAAGCCTGAGAAATTATGATCTGCTCAAATGAAATGTAAACAGACACAATAGACTAGTATTTACTCAGCCATCTCGATAATTGATTACTTTACCGAGAATAAGACTGACTAAATAAGCCTCATCACAGTCATGTGTGCAAAGTATAACAGCATTAGGAGAAGTTTGCTAAAATGCTTTACTTTTTTGAAAAAAGCCTTTTATAATGACCTTAGCTTAGAATTTCAATTTGTGTTACACAAACATTCATGTACATGTACATCCCTGTATGGACATATATTATTTACATCAAATTACAACTCTGTTAGTCTATACTACAAAAGGACCATCCCATAAGTATTCACAGAGTCATTACTTTTTGGACAAACAGTCCTGCTGCCCTAACCCCAAAATGCTCTAAAATTTTCCACAGTTGAGATTTTCTCAAAAAGAGTTGAAGACGAGACTGGACAGAGACCAAAGACCAAAAGATGGAAACCCACAAAAAAGTATCATCACCACTCTTATGATTCGAAGACTCTGTTGGATACTTAAAAAGACAGCCACTCTCTACATTCAAATCTAGTCCATATACTACAGGTTCATGGTCCATGGTCCTGCAAAACAACTTTGCCACATGGATTCCTCAATTCTGATTCAACAAAAAAACCCTTATTTTTCAAGTTCTTGAAACAATTAAGTAAATCCACTTCATTTTGTATTTTAAAGACAAGCCAACAAAACCCATGCAAGCACAGTTGATTCCGCAGTAGGTAAAACAGCCATTATATGAGAGAATACAATACACGGCCAGCTGCATTAGAAATGTCAAACATTATGGAGAGAAACCCTCCTTTTTCTTTGAAGGGGGAACCAAATGATCTGGCAGCACTTTCGGGAGGTCACCACCTCCGACTTTGATATCTGCTAAGTGCATGGCGAGGGCGTACTCGTCAGCATCTAGACACCCATCCAGGTCAATGTCAGAAAGCTCCCAAATTTTCCTCAAAACCGTATGCGGGAGCTTGCTTTTCAACAGAGCAGCCTTTGCTGTCGCTCCACTCAACTTCCCATCGATCGGGCCAAGTTTCTGGAAGTCCTCATTATACTTGGCCTGGTTTTCTGCGACTACCCACTGACCGGTTCCACGGCCCCTGTCAGCCCCCTCCAAGGCACCTGTAGAAAACGGCGTATTTTCTACCATGTCGAACGCCCCGCCCTTAACAGACGGCTGCTCCGATTTGATGGCTTCTTCCTGCGGTATCATCTGCATCAAACGAGCGATGTCGTCTGCCAGCATATTATCGACGCGTTCAATCAACTTGGGCTTCAGCGGCTGGAATTTGCTGAAGTCCTGGTCTTTCAGCATATCCCGCATGCGCTCTATCGGTGGGAAATCTCCGGGTGAGATGTTATGCTCTCGCTGGATCTGCTTGTAGATCTTGTCAAGATTGGTTAACAATTCCTTCTTCTTGGCGTCTTTGCCGAACACGCTCGGCATCTCCTTCTTCAGGGCGCTGATGATGTACGCATGAACCTGGAAAGAGACACAGAGGAGAAAGTCAATGGCAAGAAGATCAATACAGTACTCTTTACTTGGAGACATAGTACTCTGTCAGTGCCGGATCGCCTGTACTTCTCTGTGATCTCCCTACAGACGTGGCCAGAAGGAATAGACCTGAAAACCAAGCATGCAAGAGATAATGTATAATAAAGAGAACAAATGGAAGGACAATTGAGAAACAATACTCTGTAATTGGGGACATAGTTCTCCGTCAGTGACGGACGGACTTCTCTGCTGTCGGCCAACAGAGATGGCCACAAGGAAGGAAGTAGACCTGAAATCAAGCAATGGAGGAGAGTCAGTAGACCTGGCCTGCAAGAATAACAATCAATTTAGAAAGTGAATGGAATAAAGATTGAAGCAGCCTCTTCTAGGTGAAACGTTGCTCCATTCTGCACTGAATCTGAGTCTGGAATGGAATGAAAAATATAACAACAGTCATAACCCCAGATGGAGCACCAGTCTACTGGGAGGGAGCTGCAAATTGGTCTATAATTCAAGTTTACACATCAGAGGTGACCCCTCCGGTGACTTCCTATGGTCTTTCAAGGCCAAAGATAGATAATTCTAATCAACCAACCACCAGTTAGAATGATGGCTCTTACCTTGGCCAATCTGGCCCTACGACAGAAGTCGTTCACTTTCTTAACAATGGCATGACGTGGCAGAACTTTCATATCATCAATCAATGCTTGCTTCTCCAAATCGAACAGGTTCCTGTTGTGGTCAAAATCATACGGTTCATCCCAAAATGATCCTGTGTAGACCCTAACGACCTCCGAGCAGGACAACACCTTCCCCAATGCCCACAACATTGCACCGTAAACACGTAACAAATCTCGTGATCCACATGAATCTGCCTTGTTTAGGACGATGCGCATCTTGTAATCATATTTACTTATTGACTCGATACTTCGTCGGAATTCTTCAGAGACATCCAGCTTGAATGCATCAAAAAGGAGAATGATACGATCTGCTTTGGACGCGAACCATTCCAGAGCATCACAGACGCTGTAGCCACGGTTCAGCATGTTGACATCACCTGATAAGATTCCCGGAGTATCAACAAACGCCAGGCTATCCAAGACTGGGTTGTCCATCTGGGCTAAGTAGAACTTATTCAGAAATGCATTTCCAAACTTAGACAAAGAGCGGAATGGCTTGTTGCGATCTAATACCACAGCATTTCCTGGAAGAATCGACTCATTTTTCCCCTTCATGATGACAGTGAAGCAATCCGTTGTCGGCTCTGGACCTATCCGCATCCCGGGAAAATTCTCGCCAAGAAGGTACCGAATAAAACTTGTCTTTCCTGTGGAGTACTGCCCAATGATAAGGACTAGTGGGACAGCATAGAAGTCACTGTCTTCAAGATACCCTGAATGACATTCTGCAAACTCAGAGTCCTGTTCCAATGGTAACAAAATGTCATGGTACATAAGTTTGAGCTCGTCAACAACTTTTTGATACCAATCCATACCGCTGCCGGAAGATGAGCCGCTTGCCATGGGCTGACTGTGAGACAAATATGGTTTCGGCCTGGTCGGAGTTGTTGGTTCGTCTGTTGACTGGGTTAACACAGGAAGGGAGATTTCAGAGCCCATGGAAGTTTTACCTAAAATTCAATATGGGAAATTGGCATTTGTAACAAATTCCATAATAAAACTTGTGTGAAGTTGCCTCATGCATGTGTGGATTGTGCCAAACCAATACTACATGGTGTAGTACACTGTAATAGAACCACCCTGAGCATGCAGACACCTTTCCAAGTGGGACACCCTCTTCAAGAACACTAATTTTTTTCTGGAAATTTCCATTTCTTTTCATTTTGGCTGCTGTAGGCGATGATAGCCAACCAATTATTTTCACATGCAATACATGACAAGTTCAATACGTTTGACCACAACCACCATGCTACAAGCAGACGTAACATTTGATTACCATCAGCAATGTGGTAGGACAGAGAATGGGTGGATGGTGATTTATTAAAACACCATGGCAATCACTATGAAAACCATAAATTGTCTGGCTGTGTGGTACCACGTAGCTGAGGAACTGACTGTGGTAAAGAACATGAAGCGCTATTGACACAAACCGTATTGTGTGGGAAAAGAGTTTTCTGGTGACGATACATAATGTACAAAGACCAGCAGTGGTGGATCCAGAAATTTTGGAAGGGGGGGGTGCACACCCCACACCCAGAGAGCACCGAATGTCCCCCCCAGGGACAGAAACCAGAGATGTTGGAGCATACAATGTAGCTCAATGTTTTGTTTCCCGCAGGCCTGTCATGTCTCAGGCTCATGGTGGCCAACTTAAGAGCCCGCAAAACAATCGACTGCCAAGCACAAACCATTGTTTAGATACCGGTAATAACTATTTGTATTCATTGAAAACAAAATGAAATGCATCTATTTGAATAGATGAATTCATTCAGACGATGTATAACCACCTGTGACTGTCAAGTTATGCTTTTCTCAACCCACATACTATCACTGGTTAAAATTTGCTAACTGATCTGCTGATTTCCAGAGTTCTAGAACTTGATAGGATAGGCAAACACAGATGACGAACTATAGCAAGGAAAAGATGAGGCCAATTTAGTGCAAATAAATCGCAGTCAACTACATTGTATCGTGAATTTGACTCCTATATTTGTCATAGAAGCCATGGAAACTGCCTTGGGTAATGACACTGTCAAATAAGCTCTATCAATGATTCCACCACAGTGTTGTGGGCAAGAAACAAAGTGAATTCTGCCTGAATATAGTTTCAGAAGTGCCAAAACAGGCAAATCTGAATGGATACAGTATGACACAGAAGCCAGACACCAGAAGATTACATGCCGTTAGTGATAGTGATTACTGGTCAGCGAGATGATAGATGTGGACTCTCACATTAGGGTAACATTCAGAAGGACAATATTTCAAAGTTTTCACATGCGCTAGCAGTACCTCGTTAAGCAAAATATAAAGAATTTACAGTAATCCCTCTCCTGTAGTGTAAGACTTTTCTAAAAACACCAATTTAAGCACAACCAGTTGCAGTGAAATTCGTCCTCAATTAGGTGTATTGGTACATGTACAGTGTATGTGTGTTGCACTTGTATCCGTAAAACAAGTAATGCAAATTCAATCGTCAGATACTGTAGACGTAGCCAGTAGGAACTCCCTCCATATGGTCACGACTACACCGTCATGCAACCAAAACCTCCTCACTACATCCGAATTTCATAAATTTCAAAAAGTCCTTGTGTCATACTCCAGAATGATATCCAGCGTTCATCGATGATGCTTTAGTTTCAAAACTCCAAACAAAAGTGGCGTTAGATACAGTTTTAGAGATGTGGTGAACAACTGCAATGTGTATGGTACGTCGATTCGCAAGATAAAGCACAACATCTGGCATTGCAACCAATTTGCATGCGCCTCATCCAAAATGCATTTATCTCTTTCAGGGCCTTCATCCAGTCACACCAACATGAGGGCCTATGCATTTGGGTCAGTAGGCCATCCCCTGGTTTATGGCTTATAAAAAGAAATTCAAACAGGAAAAAATCTGGTAAATAAAAATGTTACTTCTCAAAGGACAAAGATTGCATACATGTAAGTCATGCGAGTCAAAACTATAGAAATATCAACATTGGTTTTTAAATTTCCAGTGGTGAAAATCATGTTTCCTTCAAGTTCAAAGGTCAGGCCAGCCCCTGAAAATGAAAGTGAACATAGATTAATTGAAAATATTGAATCCAAACTGCATCTCAACACTGTCTCATGACATCATACCGACCATGGTCGATGAGCCCCTCGGTTTATTTCGTAGATATACTTTTTAAAGTTTCTGAAAGTGTAGGGAGACTATTCATTTTGATTTTGACTATTGTTATGCCAGCAGACCTGTCAAACGAATAATTTTCTTAACAGGGCCTTATGATTCATCTCATACATACACACCTGGCTATCAAACGAGTTGAATTCTGTCATTATTTGCACATGACCATATTTATGTGGCTGGTAGAACTTTTAATGAGCCTATTTCACTCTTTCAGAACACTAAATTAGTAGTTACCCGAAACAGAGGCTAGCATATCAGCTCTACTTTACACTGTATTTACAACATAAATTTGATATCAACTATCATCCAACCAATAGTTTATAGTATAGCGGACCTCAGTTGATCTGTTTGACCAGCGCTACAATAAGTGTTATCACTGATGACACATAAAACAAGGGAGATCATTACTTTCAGCGGCACCTGTCATTGTGTCTGAAACAACACATTAGGTCATTTTGAACAGATGGAAGCGACCACTACTAGGTCTTGTTATCACTGCGAAGATACAGTACCAGGCTTTACAGCTATTGTGTTAAAATACTTATTTCATAGGCTGATGTTATGACTGGCTCTACTGGTATATGAAGGTCTATTTACATGTATTTTAAAGCATTTACAACAAGGCCCTTCATTAGCATAACTTGTACAACAGTGAACGATGGAGAACCACACGGTAGGCCTATAGTGCTCTACAACTCTCCAGGCAAGATGCATCTTAAATGTGCTGCAATTTTCAGTCAACCTTGAGTCAATTCCCGATGGATTCTTTGCTCTAAGATGAATTACAGTGACTACTACTATAGTACTGGTCTCACAGTAGGCACAATGTAGACTTCATTACCAATGCACGAAAGAAACATTTTTCTGGGTCAGGTTGATTTAACATGAAAATAAGATATCATATCTAATTAGCAGTTAAAGTAAAATTAGAGTAGACACTGACCCAGATCTGGGCAAAAAGCCAACGTGAGTTTCAAAAAATAAACAGTGTCCAACAAGGAAGGTGAAACTTAAACCACAGACTGTGGCTTCTTGGGATTTGAACTTGTAATTCTGCTATCTCAGGAAGAAAAACTTTGGGACCTACCACATAGCTTGGCAAGGCAGAACTCTAGAACGAACATCTTGCATTGAGCAAAAATGTTCACATCCTGAACCTAATGGTCTACAGTGTGAACAACCCCCTTAAAAATGTATCCAGTATGCTAAGATGCAAAAGCATCAATCCCAGTCAATGGTCAAGATGGAACTTTCAGTACGATTTATGCTACATACATGTTTTATGCTACATACATGAATTTTTGGAAACACTTCTGTAGATTCCAAAAAATGTATGTCTTCCGTAGGCTTATACATTGTAATGTTTATAAATATGATGATCTCTGGTTCACAGCTGAAATTATTGTAGGCATACAGACGCACATCACTGATGTCATTTGCACCTCGAGTGGAATATGCAGCGACAGCTGGGACATTCTACAATACTTGGATTGATCGAATGAAATAGAATCATTGTCGAATCAGATTCAGAATAATGTCGAATACAAATTTGCATTATCTTTTCTAACTTGTGGTTTATTTTTTAGTTTGCAAGGCAATGAATTCAAAATTAGATTGACATTGTTGACAGAAATTGACAATTTCTAAAGAGCAAAAAGTGGAACTGGCAGTGACTGAATTCTTCAGTCTGGCCAAACTGACTTTCTTCTTAAGTTCTTGATGCTCTTTGGGTTGCATGATAGAGGTCAAATCAGATGGCCTTGCCATCTTCAAGTAAAGCTTTCATCACTTTATTTCTTACCTTGGCTAATCTTGCTCTCTTGATTAAATCATTTAGTTTCCTGAGAGCGGCATTCCGGGGCAGACTCTGGAGATCGCCAAATAGGTCTTTCTCCTCTAGTTCGAACAGCTTACGATTTTCATCGTGGTGCAAGGCTTGATCCCAGAATGATCCGATGTAGACCCGTACAACTTCTGGCGTGTCGATAACTTTCCCAAGAGACCACATGAGAGCACCGTAGACTCGCATCAACTGCTGGTGATCAATGCCATCTGCCTTGTTCAAGATAATACGTATCTTATCATCATAATTTTTCACGGCTTCTATACACCAACGGAACTCGTCCGAAATGTCAAGCTTGTGCGCGTCAAATAAGAGTATGATTCTATCGACCCGTTCGGCAAACCATTCCAGGACACCCGTGAAATCGTACCCTCTGTTGACCCGTTGTTTCTCCCCCGATAACACGCCAGGAGTGTCAACGATTGAAATGCTTTCGAGAACTTTGTTATTTAGATGCGAACACTGAAAACGATTAAGGAAAGCATTTCCGAATTTCTCTAATGGTCTGAACTGCTTTTTAGGATCAACAACGAGTGCATTTCCTGGAATTATTCCGTCTTCGGTTTCAGTTTTCATTATCACAATAAATCGATCCGTCGTTGGCTCTGGACCGATTCGAATACCTGGGAAATCTTGCTCTAGTAAGTACTTGATAAATGTGGTTTTACCCGTTGAGTACTGGCCTATCAACAATATCATGGGCTTGGCATCAAAATCAGGATCATCCAAAGCAGGGGAGTGAAAATCATGAAATTTGTAACTGTCTTCGAGAGGAAGTAGTTTGTGTCTGTACAGCCTTTTTAGACCATCTACAACACTGGCGTACACCTCTGGAACCTTTTTCCGGCTGTCATCCCCTCCCATCCACTTCAACATCTTGAAGTTTTATTGTTTTTTGCTTATTTTACGGTAAAAAGCGGTGTAAATCGGCAGTTTTTCAGAGCAGTATATGTACGTGTGTATCTGCTCAGTGCATTTGTAATGTGACTCACCCCACCGGAAGTCGGTACGTCCCACACCTACTACCCACGCGATTTGTTACATCCTTGATGTACACATTGAGGGTTGTCGGAGTTCTTCTATATAGTAACAACAGGTGACGCCACCATTAGTTCATGAGTTCCTGTACGCGGGAAATACGAATGCGCACGCGTGGATATGGCAAGCCAAAGCGGAATTTATTCAAGACTTTAGAATTACTATTCAAGAAGTTAAATATAAGTTCAAGAAGGAAATATATGTTCAAGACTAAAATATGTTCAACCTTGAATCAAATGTTTTCAACCTTGAATAAGATATGTTCAACCTTGAATCAAATATGTTCAACCTTGAATAAAATATGTCCAACCTTGAACAAAATATATTCAACCTTGCATAAAATATGTCCAACCTTGAACAAAATATATTCAACCTTGAACAAAATATATTCAAGACTCACGTGACCATATTCAAGACTCACGTGACCATATTCAAGACGCACGTGACCACAAAATTGATGACGTAGAATCTGTGGTACTTCTGATGCGTTCTGTTTCACGACATGATTGATTGCCTGTATAGCCTAAACACCTGTCAAACATGTGTCAAAACCTCGTGCGAACAATTCGAGCTCCGAAACGCAACACAAGTACCATGGGTTCGGGAAAGTCCGGACGCGGGTTCGGGAAAGTCCGTAAAGCATCAAAACATGAGCAACTACGTCATCAATTTTGTGGTCACGTGCGTCTTGAATATGGTCACGTGAGTCTTGAATATGGTCACGTGAGTCTTGAATATATTTTGTTCAAGGTTGAATATATTTTGTTCAAGGTTGGACATATTTTATGCAAGGTTGAATATATTTTGTTCAAGGTTGGACATATTTTATGCAAGGTTGAATATATTTTGTTCAAGGTTGGACATATTTTATTCAAGGTTGAACATATTTGATTCAAGGTTGAACATATCTTATTCAAGGTTGAAAACATTTGATTCAAGGTTGAACAAATTTTAGTCTTGAACATATATTTCCTTCTTGAACTTATATTTAACTTCTTGAATAGTAATTCTAAAGTCTTGAATAAATTCCGCTTTGGCTTGCCATACGTGGACTTGTTACTACTACATGCAATAGTTTTTTATAAAAGTGATGACCCCTGTAGGATTTGTGAAAGGGGTCCTGGGGGGGGGGGGGGGGGGGGGGGGATATTCCCATCGTGGGGGGATATTCCCAGCCTTGGGCCTCTGTTAGCCAGTATTCATACTGGTGATAAACCATTCATTGGGAACTCAGGTGAATGCGATCATATCTGTCTGATCTGAGGAATCGGATATGGATTCATACTGGTGATAAACAATGTAAACTCAAGTGACTGTGGTCTTCTGAGAGATGTTATTTCATCATCACCATCATGTCCCACAGCCATGCGGCCATTGAGGCGACCCTAAGCTAAGCTGTTAACGATGCGAAACCACACTTCTGTCCACGGCGGGAGGGATCAGGTCACTGGCATGGTCTTTGTTCCAGTCCAGTGCGACATGTCATCCATCCAAATTCTCTTTTATTTGGACGACCGCGTCGGCGGCTACCCTCCACTGTGCCCTGCAAGATGGTATTTGCTAGTGTTCCCTTGGCTCTCGTGACATGGCCGAACCACCCCAGCTTTTTCTTGTTGGCAACGGTTGGAAGGCTGTCGAGATTCCCGATGTACTGGGTGACCCGTTCTCTTATTTGGATGTTGGTGGTGTGGGATGTATAGTGGATGTTGAGTAGTCTCCTGTAGCAGTTCAGTTCAAATGCATTAATCCGTTTCTCGATCTCGCCGTGTTCATGGTCCACGATTCTGCCGCATACAAGAACACTGAGATTACCAAAGACCTCAGAAGGCAACCCTGCCTTACTCCTACCGATGTGGGGGAAGCACTCGCTGTAGCCCTCTCCTACCTGAACAATGCTCCTCGATGCTGCATTGATGATACAGGACTGATGTTGTGCTTCCTTAGAACTGCCCATAAACCTTCCTGACAAACCTTAGATCACCAGAAGTCGTGTTGTAGGCGGGGTTATTGACTGTTGATTTGTTTTTTGAACCTCGTTCCTAACAAACAAATTGAGAAATTTTATGGAATTCCTGGAGTCGAGGTTGGGAGGAATGTCTCCCCGGCGTTCAAACATGCAAGAGGGTGGAAGACATGAGGAACCGCAGAATGCCTCAGCTCATACTGGAAGTTTACTTGTGGTCTCCAACTCCAAAAGATATTTTGGACGATGATGTATCACAGAAATGAGACAAGAACAACAGTTATTATTTTAAAGCATTGAAGTTTATTTACCTGGAATTAATAAATATCCCCATGTAACCTTTACCATAAAGAAAATAGACCAGATAAATAATGACATGCTTCAAATTGAAAATATTCTGCCATTTACATCATATAGTACAATAACATGGAACCTAGACACAGCCAAGTGAAGAAGCCATCACGAAAAGCTGGCTACAATGATTAACCCTCAAAGGACTTAACCACAAGGTTAGGTGTCATGCACCGAGACTTTAGCTCATGGATAAAAGTTGTATTGACACTTTCAAAGCCCCTGAGCAGTCTCCACTGGAAGCGGCCATCAATATCAGCCAGATCAGAATGACCCAAATTCTGACACTATTCCACTTCAAAACTCTTCACCCTCTCGTTCTTGATGGTTAATAGTCAGCCGAAGCCCTTCTCACAAAAAGGTCGCGTACAGACAGACATGACACAAAAAACATCATGGAAACTGGATCAGGTTTCAATTGAGTTTCAAATTTAAAGGGGAAGTAGATATGCCAGTCTATGCGCTCTCCACAAAAAGTTAAAAGACCGCATTCAATAGATTTGGCAATGCAAATTGTAAGTTACATATGACCATTACTTAAACATGGCTTCCCTCAACTTCAAAAATTTACAAAGCAGAGTGAACAAGTACAACAATCTTGATTAACTGTGATAATTAAGATGATGACAAATCTAACATGACAGCCAGCACAGAGGTACAAAGGTACAAATGACAGAAATAGGGAAATATATGTAAAAAAATCAGTTCAAAATCGATCCCCTGACTTCAACCAGACATAGAGACGTGATCCATGTATTGTTTATGGCAATATTTACAAAAACAATCGCTTACAACTAATGCAGAATACTACACTTAAATCAAACTACATCATACAATGTACACAGTTACAACCAACATCCTTCCACCTCTTCGTCACACCTTACAAGCATAGTGTCATACATGTAGCATAACACAAAATGTTTTCTCTTGAATAATCTCTCATTTATTTCCTAAATTTAAGCTGCATGTGAGGGAAAGATGGATTTATTTCCAGAAACAGACTTCGTTCATTAAAATCCATCAATCCTCTCGAAGCTAAGCTCCAAACGTGATCCAACACTAATGTAGAAGAGGTACATGTCTACGTATACTCTAAAACCACAAATAGGAATCAGCCTGTCAAATTCCTTTCACAAGCAAAGTCTGAATCAGTAGACTGTACTCAGCAAAACAAAACAGCCACATTTCCTTCTGGTCATTCCAAATTTTAGAATAGAATACATGTACTACTTTGAGGAAGGGTGGCAGAAGTTCAAGAAATTTCCAGATTTTGTATCTTGTCACACATGAGCATAGGTAAGTCTACCACTTGGTGACTTTGGTTACTAATCAATGTGCATGCGTAACCAGATGCAAAATCGGGAAATTTTATCCCGATTCTGCCGATTGTGGTGTTGTTTCAAAGTCCTCAAAGGTGTTTTACTGATGCACTGACAATATACTGACAAATGCCTCAATTATTACTCATAATCATGGTTTTAGAGAATTTGCATAATAGACTTGAACAAGTATCACAGATTCATCATTAAATTATTTAAAGGTTAGAAAATCAAATCTGTGAGGTCTCCATGTAGCCATGAAAACGGAAGCAGAAAGCCATACATCCATGGTTTTGAAAACGTCTGGTTTGCAAAGTTCAATAGGCTCCACATGCCATATTGACACCCTTACCCAACATATATTTGCACCCAGGTTCAAAGTCCATAGATGACAGTATGGGGGAAAAGGTTAATTTCATTCTCAAGACTTAATGACAAGTCGTGAACATAACTTGTACAAATTTGATGGAAGTAGCATGCAAATAATATACATGTACATACAACTCGAAATTGAATTCAACATGCTATTATTCAAAGACCCACACACTTTAAATAAAAAAAGACGTCACAAACTTTACACGCAGCAGAAGTTACAACTCGCGCTTGTTATTATCCCAATCTTATCCAAATTGGTAGGGAGCAAACTAACTGAGGAAAACAACAAAACAAGCTGAAGAAAGTAAGAAAATGAACTGATGAATGTACTTGGTAAGAAAGTAAATGGTATGTACAAGTTCCCACCATCGTCCAGTCAATTACAAAACTTTAGGCTCTCATTTACACGCATATTCACTGTCAGCACATCGAGCTGAAAATTGACAATATCCGTAATGTTCTTTAAAAATCAGCGATGGCAGTCCACAAGTGCCCCATCTATTAAACTGACATTGATTTAATTTAACATAAACAATGAAAATATCTATTCATACATTCTGAATAAGATTTTCAGTTAAACGTGAAACAGGACACGCAACGGACAAGTGGCCTTGCAGATATGTTATGACCTCATGTAATGCAGTAATCATTCAATCTAATAAATTATTGCAAGAACTTTTACAAATATTCACAATTGATAATGGATATTTTTTTCAATTCGTGCATGGGTATTGCTACAAAAATGGTTTGAATTTGCAAAACTAGATGAAGCTATTCAAGCAGTGGTCTGATGAGTTTTTTCATTAAGACTTGTTTTTGATGAAATGATAATACTGAGGAATGATTCAGTGAAATAATCATAGTGCTATACATATAACCACTGGTTGACGATCAAATACTTTGACAAAAACCTAGGAACAAAATTACATCTTTAAACCAACAACCCAAGAGTTTTCCAATGGCATAGTAGCAGTTCACACATGTTCTCCTAAGCAAAGCAACTTGTTTAGATGTAATTTTTTTACTACTTTTACTTCATAACTCTGGAATCTCTATCAAATCCTTTATCAAGCCTAGTTTAATGGGGAATGTGTAAACTTACAAAAAACCATACCACAGGTAATAATCTTAAATTTCTTGAAAAAAAGCTTTGATTTCAACTTAGCTTAGGGTGTTTGAAGCAAGCAACAATTCATATGTCCATCCAAAAATGCGCTCCTCATTGACGGAGCAAGGTCATCTGCAGCTTTCTACAGGTAGTTTTAGGCCCAGTGACACAAAGATCTGGTGAGCCACGTATAAAAGTTGCAACACTGATATACAAAACATAGACTATAAGATAACAGTCGAACAAGCTGTGTTTCATACAAGAGTCGATCTACAGATACATTTGGTTACAAGTGCAGTTAGAAAACACACCTTTTCAAACAAAATTTCAAGCTTTTTATGCATTAGATGAACAATTACTATAAAGTGAACGCTCATGGATAACACTTTTGGAACCCAACTCTCAAATAAATCTGAGATAGGACACTAGTCGTAGGCGAGATTCTTCAGCTTGACCCGGTTGTTCTTCATTAGCAAATTCGGCATCATTTAGCATCATGAAAATTTAAGGCTTACAGTATGAGTTCAGCTCAGGCCAGAAACAGTTGGTTCCGTGTTTCAAATCAAAGACCTCTTATTTCGCTACTGAAAACATTTCCATGTGTCCATCCATATGAGACAGATTTTCAATTTTTTTCAAAACAAATGCATTACTAGTTGATTACCATATAACATTGATGTTTCAAAAGACTTTCCTTTTCAGCAAAAACACATTAGAAAAGAACTTCTAGAAAATCTGCTCGCCATTTCCAATAAGTGTTCATATCAATTCCAAAATATGCAAGAAGAATCATCCAATCATGATTTAAATAATCTCCCATTGCATGAGCGCAGTGTCCTTTCCGCCAGCCGACAACAATCGGCTATCATCGTACAGGAATTTAACGTTTGTCACATGACTACTGTGACCGCTGTAGATGTGTGCTGTAGTCTGAAAAATTGAACAAAAGTTAGTTTTTAGTAAAGCGCTTACAAGAACTGTATATGTTGGATTCATCAGATGCAGCTTGCCCAAAGCCTTCAAGAGTACCAGAATAGCTGACATTGGGCACCTAAATAGATATTATGATAAAGTCACATACCTTTGGTTGACAACATGGGTAGGAGAATAGGTTGACTTTGCCATAGTCATCGGCACTAGCTAGGACCTTCTGCTGATGGGACCTGGCACAGGCATTCACATCGGTACCATCAGCTCCCTCAGGCCAGATACCTGGAAACAAAACCACGATACATTTTCAGACTGTAGTTTGATAGGTGGGTGCGGCAAACAATAGAAGGAGAATGATATTGTCATGATAAGGGTGTTGGTATCCCAATAGTCAGGAGGTTGTACGCTTTGCCACTTGGTAGTGCCACATCCATTTCACCTCAGTGTCCTTGAGTATTCAGACACCTGACACTCACTGCTTCACTCTACAAAGTAGTATGATTTGGAACCCGTATTAAATGAGAAAATGATAAGACATGAGCAAAAATGCCATCTAGGGCTGGTAGAAGCAATATTTTGAGTAATTTTGCAGACTGCACCATAAACCTGGAAATCATTCCGCTCGAAACAGCTCCAGTGAAAGCCCAGCTGACTTAATAGACTGACCTGCCACTGTGAATCCTAGCGTACAGCTTTGTGTTTTCCATTTCACGTCTCTCATGTTGGAAGCAGATGGCACCTGGTGACAATTTGAGGATGACCCTGGAAGAAGACAAGCAGTACTTTTGTACAAATAATTGATTAACTGGCATGAGTGCACTTCTGATTAGGCGCAGAAAGGCCTCAGGTCGTTTGTCTTAGCTCATGGACAGCCGGAGTGTAAGTCTTCTTAAGGCCCCGCAATTCAAGGCCAACCTGGCTACGTCTTCTGAAGTTTCCCAACTCTTAGAGAATAGACCTTCCACAGCACATGATATACGTCCTGGGGTTCCATCGACCCTGATCTTTCAAGCTCCTGGACACCATCATCTTGCCTCTCACACCACTGTTTAGTGGAAATGTGTCGAATTTCAGCTCATGAGTACAATTTTTCAAAATTCAACTAAAATCCTTTAGCACTTACAGTATAAGATTTCATAATCCCCTGAGTTTGACTGTATGAACTGACTGTCCTCTGACCAATCTAAGTGTGTAATGAAACTAGAATGGCCAGTGCATTTGCCGACTCGGCTGTACTTCCTGCCACCTTCTGTGGTCTGGTACACATAGATGCTGTTATCTCGTGATCCGATCGCGATGAAACGACCATCTGAAAGTGAAAAAAAATCAATTTTGACTGATAAGAACAGGCACGTAGTAAAAAAGACACCAAAGAAGCACAAGATTAGAGACGAAAATTGTTGAGAACAGAACAGTGCTCTGTAAAAATTGTAAGCTGTCCAGGATCATCCCACCAATGATAACGACAATTTCTAAATATGACACACAATTGTCAAAAAATAGCTTACCAGGGGAGTATTCTAAACATTCAATCTGCTCATTGCCATCTGTATGGACAGCAATAATTTCTCTAGCAGTTGTGTCAATGACCAGCCAACGACCTGTCTGGGTACCAATGGCTACAATGTCACCCTCTGGGTAGAAACATGCGGAATGTGCCATGTCCTGCAAGAGAAAATATTGAATTAATTGAAAAAGGTTGAAATGGAATTTAGAGAGAACATTTTCTTTTTCTTCTTCTGCATTCGAAACTTTTGAGATGCATGCCAGACAGTCCATTTTCAGTAATAGCCCAAACGTTGCAATACATGTAGGCCCGGCATACACTGCTCGACTGCCACTCATCCATCCAACTGAATAAATCTGAATTTCTCTCCTCAAAACCAACACATTAAGTTTCGTTACAATAGAGTCTTACGTTTAATTCCTTTGACCAGACGACAGTATGAGTCAGTGCATCCCACAGGTAAACGTGGCGATCGTATGCACATGAGAGGAACTGGTGCTGGTTGGGGTGGATAGCTAGACCCCACAGCTCATCTGTGTGACCCTGGAAAAACAGATTATATTTCGGTAAAGCTTTATAGGGTTTTTGGAACATAAATCAAGCAAGTTGGGGAGGAGGTTATCTGAAAACTTCCCAAAAGTTTGACTCCAACTCCAAAACTCCAATGAGTTTGTAGTTACACAGTGAATCTTCAGAATATCATATACCCGTTACACATGATACCCAATCTTACCTGCACAACAGGGCTGAATTCCAGATCTAGAGTTCCCTGCAAGATGCTATTCTTCGTCGTCCCAGCCAGGATCATGTTGCCGCGCCCTTGAGTGAGTGTCCTCACAGCACCATACTGTTCAGCAAGCTGAAGGAAAAAAATACACCACAATCATTAACAGAACCAAAATAATCTACAGTGCTTTCAATTAGACTTAAAACAAGGTTCTCTGCACCTGAGCTTAAGGAGCCACAAATATATGTGACCTACCAGCTAATTTACTGGTGGACTTCCGATCAAATCCTCAGCAATAAAACTAACAAAATCGGCCCCTTGGATTTAGGAGCCATCTCAGAAATCCAACACTTACAGTGGTTTCTTTTTCCATCCGGTTCCAGCTAGAGTCCCACTGGACGATCTTTCTATCCTTGCCACCTCCCGATAGCAAACTGCCGTCTTTCAATATCAACATCGAGAAGATGCCACCATCATGGGCACCGTTCACGGCTGTGCCGATCTTATTGGTCCCTGAAATGAACAATAAATCAACTACATGTACCAGTATATAAACAAGAGTAAACTTCCATCTTATTCACTGACGGAGAGTAACCAATAGAGGGCACAAGAAGTTCAACGCGATGGTGCCATCTTCCACTTCAGAATCTGCACCACTGCCAAAGACAACACCAGATGCCAAAATTTTGTGCCTATTTGTTTTGGTGGATTATGAAATTTCTCATGAAACTGCTTACCTCTTGGCCAGACAAATATGTTGCCATTGGAATCACCAGTTATCACATCACCATTCTCAGCAAACGTCAGACACAGCACATACTTGGGTTTGTCATATTTCTGGAGAGAAGAAACAGACCTTATTATAGATTTGCACTGGCTCCGTAAGATACTATCGACAACACAGAGCCATGAGCCAAAGAGAGCAGTGAGGTTGCCATGGCCTCAAATTTGACCTCCAACCTCCTCCTTGCTCTTTCTTCCAACCTCAGGAACCCACATGCCCAGAAAAAACTCTGCTCACCTCATATACACCTTGTTTCTTGTTGATTGACCCATTATCCAAGGTGAAGAAGGCAAGTTGACTTTTACCACACGTCACAATCATGTTCTTTTCAAATGGATGGAATTCTGCGGCTAATACTGGTTCTTGGGAGCACTGGAATGATAGGTAAAGGTCAAGTCGTTTTGTAAGATTCTCAACTCTTTCTCTTTAAAGAGAGGTTTCAGTGTGTTTTGCATGAACAGCTCATTACACTTTAGACATGACTGAATTGAAATTAACACCACACTGTTGGATCTCTGTACTAAAATTGAGATGGTTGAGTGGAGCTCAAATTCTTCCTCAAAGTTATTTTCCAACTAATTCAATCTCAAGCTCAATCCTTACCTTGGTTTCTGTGACCTTTCTACCTTTGTCTCCATTTTGCCAGTCCCATATTGAAAGGATGTGGTCATTGCCCTCATCTACAGCACACAGGTACATACCACCATCCTGAGAGTGGAAAACAAACAAAATTACAACTGAGAAGGGGGTCAACACCAATTGTTGAATATCTGGAACATCTTTAATGAGAATTATCCAATGATCATGTGAATAGGTTGCAACAATTCTAAACAATTTGTGAATGTTTCCTTGCACATATGGACATGTGATGTCACCACTTGTCTAAAATGAATTAAGGTCACAACTAGACTTTCTTCAGAAGTTTAAAACTTACCGCTTTTGAGAATGAAAGACAGCAGACGGCCCTATCGAAATCTCCGAGGCCAATGATGTGCATGGTTGCCAGGCTGACTGAGTTCCATACTCGAACATGCGGCTGAAAGAATACAGGGTATGTCAGAAATTAGTACAGATGAATAGTTTCTGCATTGGATCTATTTGGCATAGACTGGTTTCAATCGAAAGCTGGCTATCATGCATTTGCTTGAAATTGATATGGTCCTAGGTAATTTTGCATACAAGCACGCGGTCACAGGCCATGCAAAATGTTTGGGGGACTTTTTCTTGTGCATGTCAACAACTGCATATTGGGTCAGGTAAAAATCCAGCAATGAATGCTGTTACAGAAAATAATTGTCATTCTATGTATGTAAGATGTAGGTTTTCACAGTTTTCATTTCATGATGAACAGCTTGGTAAAGTAGGACACCCCAGCAAATGCATCTGGTACACCTAACCAGAACCAGAAAATGAACCTGCTTAACTGTACTTCCTGAACCTGCTGACACACATGGGGGAAACGCCCAGGCTGTCAGTCAATGTCACTTTTTACCTTTCTTACACCCAATTACCTCCTTGGAGATGGAGACAGATTGCAGACACCACACCTAATTGACAACCAGGCCAAGGATAGGGTTCGCTGGAGGAAGCTTGTTGCTGCCTGATGATGATGAGTACCCAACCAATTCATTATTCTACAGCCATTCTCTGGAGTATGGTTGTCCTAAGGACCCCCCCCCCCAAGTCAGTTTCTCCAAGCTATGTGAACGTGGTACTTTCTAATCAACTAATGCATCTAGAGGCATGCTCTACACCTACCTGCCGGTGAAACTAAAGACAGGTTAAAGGCATCTTGTTTGAAATTGCATTTTTAAGCTGAATTTTATAGACAGGGCACTGCAACATCAGATTTATTTATACAGTAGTTTCAATCACTCAAAAATATGATATTGGCTTTATTTAACTGTGTGCTAGATTGGACAGCTGGTTATAATTACAGCTTTTATTGAAGCAGTAAGCACTGGGTGGGTTTGAAAGCTAGTACTGGTCTATCGCATATACAGCAAGTATAAATTCGCTACCAAATAATAATACCTGAGGAACTTGACAATCCTACAAGTGAAACAGATTACAATTCAACACTCACATTTGAATAAAGTGATTCAACCAACACCTATGGCAGTGATGGACAGGCTGCATGCAGTCGGATGTGCATTTTAATCGAAAGAGTGATGTTAAATTAACAAAACTGGATAATTTGCACACAATTTTGATAAGGCAGTCAACATAAAATTTATAGATTAAAACTGAGAATTAGGACGATGACCTTGCAATACACCATGATGACTACTGATTGTTACTCCCTTATTTCATTGAAAGTAATTTGTTAATGACACAATTAGGATAACACCATGAGAACACCAACAGGATGTTATTTCAAATTACCTGAAGACAATTACACTTGATTTTGTTACAGCCACTGTTATATTACCGGTAACCCTAAACCCGATAACTCAGGTGTTGTCTGTGAAGTGTATATTCCATGTATCCTTTTCAAAACTGATCAGTTTCTATTCTGAAACACCTCAAACTTAACATATGGACATAAAATCCTTTGAGAATTCACTTTTGACACATTTCATACCAACCCAAGAGTTTTAATATCAATAGAGGCAATCACCAAAACCTCTGTGGTCAAAACAAAGCTAATATATAGTCCATAATGAAAATAAAGCATTGTAACCAGGGGGTTTAGAATCTACAACAAAGACTACCCCTTGGAGGACAATTACCGAGCAAATATTGAACAGTAAGAAAAAGATGCTCACCAAAAAGGAAAGATGACTTCATTCAAAATCACCCTTCCAGTATTTTCACCCTTCCAATAATTTCAACGTATTTTAGTGCAATTGAAACAGAATGTAACCATTTGCCTCAATACAAGTCTGAAAATTGTCCTCAAAGGTTTTTAAACAACATTCACTCTTCATAAGCAGAG
This sequence comes from Lineus longissimus, assembly GCF_910592395.1. NCBI lineage: Eukaryota > Metazoa > Nemertea > Pilidiophora > Heteronemertea > Lineidae > Lineus > Lineus longissimus. The sequence goes on from NC_088310.1 coordinate 5,106,967, forward strand.
TTTGATTGCGACGCCATGGAATATCTTACCCGATTTGACCTCTGAGAGCAGGGTGAAGAAATATGGATTACTTGAGACCGAAACCAGAAATAATAATGTATTTTTGCAACCAAAGAATTCTGTCCAACAGGTAATTGTGCAAAACTTGACACTTGTGCACATCAAAGTAGTGAAAAAATTCTATTTATCACTGAAATGAACATGCAAGTCAGTATGGGTTACAGCAAATAGCAGGTCTGCAACAAAACAATAGCTTGGGTATTAGTTGAACCGAGGATGAGATGCAGGGTGTGCAGAAGGCAGCGCTGCCTACCGCATGGGATCACAATTGGAAACAGTTCCATCATGAGAATGATTATTTTCTTCATGATGACACTATGAGATGTTATTTGCAGGGCAAATGCTTGTGCTTTTTCCCCCTAAAAGTCTTGTATTCTTCCCCATAGGAATGAAAAAGTTATACCAATTTCATCATAGCCAACAAGAACACATAAATATCCAAAGGATATTGTATGCATTAGTATTGGTTTCCACCACCACTTGGTTCCGGTAGTACTGCTTGAAGACGATAGTTGGCAGTCTTCAAACATTGAAAGAATTGTTTACACTTTATGCATAGAGCACCTCATTCTGAATTCCTTCCAAAAAACAGCCAAGCTTGGGTACATTACTTGTTGTTAACTTTTCTTCACAAAATCACAACCTGACAGGGACTGAACAAAGTTAGAACTCAAGACAAATATCAAAGTAGGCAGCGCTGCTATAATCACCGACTCACCAGGTATAAACTAGGATCAGGTTGCGTGGGCTTGCGTCTGCTGCTGGGGCTTGTCCGATGTGCTGACATCTAACACAAAGCAAGACACAGCGAATGGATAAGGCAACATAGAATACCCAAGCATAAAGTAAAAAAACGGAAATGAATTTATCGGAAATGGACTAATATTGAGTCGCCACAAGAGCACATGACTTTTATCAAGAGTAAATGGCTGTGGTACTGTCAAACACACTAACTTTGCCACCTGAAGGGTTAATATCGCCACCCGTTTGACACCCCTAAAATATCTGCCTGAGCAGATAAGAGGAATCAAAGAAGGATATTTGTTGTGACGAAATTCCTTTTATCACAATGAAAATACTGTTTATTGGCAAAGTCAGCATTTTTACAGTACAGACAAAGATACTCTTTCTGACAACAATTTTAAAGAGATTGCAAGTTACATGTAAGTTCTGCCCACATCTCAAGAACAAGCTACTGGCAATAAAGGAAGACTCTTAATGATTGTATTAAAGAACAATGTATATGAATGTAGAATTTGACTTAGCGCATGGCCCTTGTTTCTGCTAGAGTGTAACATTGATTGAAAGTGTGTGGTGTAAAATAATGTTGTCTCTGAAAAATTGAACTGGACTGTCTATGCATGTCATGGAATTTGAATTAAAGCATGCTGTAAAACTAGATATCTTATAAATTAAAGTGAATACCATGAAACAAGCTATTGAAGTGTAGAATACAATCAACATGGACTCTAATGACTTCCATGCGTCATCTCATGATTTATCTCAGATTGGCCCTGGTCTCTTTCCCATTAGCTGAACCCCGAATAATGCTGGCGAACTAAACTTGGTGAAGCTTCAGTAAAAAGTAATGGAAGCAACTGATAATGATGCTGTGAACATAAATTAACAATGCAACTTATTAATAGGGCATGAATTTTCAGAGTGCAAATAATCTACACCACAAAAATAAAAGAGAGGACAAAAGAGAGACAAAAAGACGAGAAATTCATCGTGTTCAGTCGCCCAACCATTAAAACTTCAATATAAGTTAATGAGTTGAAACATTTTCATGCCAAAGAAGCATGATATAATCTACAGGCAAGCATGTTATTTCTCAATAGAGTATCAACAAATTCGAGCAGGAGAATTTATCAGGATTAGGTTAATCCAGATTAGAAACAAATCGATGCTGTGAATGAGATGCACATTTTTCAAGTCCCCATGCCAGTTATGTACACTATCCACTGTATACACTGGCATCTGTTATTGATTTCAAGCCCTCATCTCAGGAACTACAGTATCTTTTGGCACAGTCATCCCATTTCAAGGAGCTCATATTTTCAATCCTACTACCATGTTGAAGCCTGTCACCAAAGCTAGGTTAGTCTAGAAACTTTTGAGCATCCTCCACAATGCACTCACCTTCCCGTAGGCTTTATCATGGCCAGCCACCTGACCTGTGGCTATCGTTATCTTGTCTGGATGCACTGCCAAACTGAAACACAAATCGGATTAAATAACAAGCCAAGAAAAGTCTCCCAATGCTTGTCGCATCAGAATTGGAAACATGTCAATATAGCAACATGCATGACTAGCTTCCTCTTCTTCTTCTTCTGCTCTTAGGCAATAGCTGCAGGCTAATAATGAATCCAACTTCGGCCATGGAGGAGTCCATCAAAAGGTCCTCCTGTTCCATCATGACAAAGATCTAAGATTGCAATACAAAGACCATTTTACGAGCCCTATAACGGACTGCCTGGACTCTCACATGATAGAAGTGTTTATTTGAGCAGGTTCTGGCAGGAGATGGGCTCTACACTGAATAGCGGTCTGAAGTCTCAAGTTTTCGCAAAGCCAAGTTAGGATCTACGCTGTCTGGTCTATTCAGGGTGTGGGCCAGGGGTACCATGCACTGCCAAAACCTCGTAGTAATGAAAGAGTTATTAAACCTATGACCTACCACTTGACGTCATCATTATGTCCCAGGTAATGCCTCTGCATCTGCTCCTCACCATTATACAATACAACCACCGAGGCAATGAAATAAACAATCTCCCCAGTGGGTAGGAAATGGACGTTGGACCGGCAGTCACGCCCTCGATAACCATACCTGAACACTGGTCAAGGAATTTCTATAATCTAGAGACCAGAGTTTGATGTTCACTGCAAGAACAAGTAGCTAGCCAGTTTAGAGTTGTGGACGGGAAGTTGCAGCTTTGTAGGACAAGCTTAGTGACTACCAATTCCAAAAAGGATACACCCATTCGAGCTTGAGTTTTTCTGTGGAAGCCTGGCCAGCTTTAGTGACATCGTAATTCTCGATCAGTTCCGTTGGCGCATGCAGGGTGACTGGCCTGCCTCTCATGAACAGTTTGAGATAGCCATCCTCTGAAAAGGTTTATAAATGCTACTGTTAGTAACTAAGTAACAAAAAAAGAGCAGTAGATCTTGGCAGGTTGCTACATGTAAGGCGGAAAATGGACTTGTGCTTCATAAAATAAACAAAATCCTTTAACCAAAGATGGTGTTCGTTAAAGGCTTGGTTGTGCAAAATGATTATTGAATATGGCCTACAGTTTTACAAAAGATTGGAAAGAGAGCAGCCTTATTGCTGTCTTAAAATTCAAGGCGATCGCTTTTCAGAACATGCATCTGCAAACATGCCTTCATTTACAGCCAATGTTTTCATAAACAAGCTCGGCTGACTTAGTCAGCTGAGCTAAAAACCATTCAAACTTGTGAAAATGTCACACAAAAATCACTGGAAAAGTGTTAGAAATCCTATCCCCATTAATTTCAATTTAGCACACAGTAAAAATGCATACATATTGCCTGCATACGCATGCATTCCTGCAGTGATTAATAGCACATCATTCAGTCATTACCAAAAATATTTTAAATTCATTCATTAATGCAAAATTCTGGTTCTAATTCTAATTAATATACATCAGTTCAGGCTTGAACTATACATTAGCGTAACTAAGTTCAAATAGTTTGTTCTGAAGCTCATTTTTAGTGGGGAGATAAATGTTTAGTTTGATGAGAGAAAGTAACTGTTGTTAGTCTGCTATGCTATTCTTTACAGGGACTTTCTACAGGACAGTTAGTGACGACAGATTATTTAGTATCATATAATATCAACATGATGAAATTTGACCTAAGAAATCAGAATCATACTTTACATTTCCATTTGAAATATCTCCATGATGACGTTGATAATCACAATGTTAGTAAACTGAACTCTAACGTTTAAAGGGATGAAATGTTAAGGAAGGTAGGCCTATGAGAGCTAACTTTGTTTTCAATGCAGCATCAACAGTAAATGACAAATAAGTTTCAAGACATCTAACAGGTGTGCATACCTCAAACACTGGGCACTACTGACTAATTCTTTGCCCTGAGGAGAAGTCCATCAAAGGTTACTGAAGTTTCTTAAATGGGGTATTATGTCTCCTTTGCATATCGGCACCAGTTTCAACGATACTCGAATTTACATCTCTTTCAAAGGAACCAATGAAAGTTTAGGTTAAGTTTTCAGGATGGATCCTTTTTGAAACTTCTCAAAGTGCTCCTCAACTTATTTGCCATTTACAGAATGGGTGCATGCACTCTAAAGGTGGAGAAAGTGCATAGAATGTAAAAGATATCACACAAACTGATCGTTCAAAGCAAACTACTTACTAAGCACTAAAAGAGAAAATATCATGAATAAAGCAATGTAATCAAGCATGAAAGCACAACGTGACAGTCAATGAGACAAAAATCATAACGAAAATGATTACTATTGATGATTACAATCTCATTTTCAGAAATGTTTGATCAGGTCTTTTCCCAAAGAGGGAAGAAGCCATGGTGATATCTTAGAACAGTGAACATGTTTGTGATTTCTGCTGCACATCAGACAAGAAGCTCATTCTGACTATTACTTTCTCAAATTCTCTAAAGTGGTGGTGTGCATGAAGCAAATTTAGCAAAGCCACACTTCGACACGGTAAATCACACCAACTTCTTTACCTACCTTTCATGAAACCTGGCTCTTTATTACTGAAAAATAAATTTGAGTAACCTGAAGTATTTTCAAGGCATAGTGTTTTGCCATCATTCCAAAATCAGGCAAGGTCCTGAGTAAACTCCCTTCAAAAGATGCAGATGATTCAAGACGAGTATGCATGAGTAGTGAGGTTGCTGGACCAAAGATGTCAGCACTATAAGCACGAAACTAATCCTGACGTTTGTTTTGGGTATCGGTACCAAGGCATAAACTATACCTGACTGAGCAGGACAACCATAATGTAACAAAAGTTCATGAATGAAACCCCTCCACCAAATGACCCAAAATAGAAATGAAATCGCACTCCAAAGTACGTTAGTTAAAGACCAGGATTTATGCTATTTTGAGTGAAATACGAAGTGTGGGCAACAACCCAAAAAAGATAAAACTCGAGGATATAATACCAACAGAATATCAGCACCAGATCAGCAAGCACGAGCCATAGCAAGAGTAATTAGGCTTCTTTGATTCTTGCCTTTAAATAGGTAACGCAAGTCTGGCCGTAAAGTGTGAACCAAATACCAGGGAAAGAAATTCAAAATGAGGTCTGCTCACCATCTCTATATAACCCCGTATAAACTATAACTACTAATATATGGAGTTAATCCATATTCCAACATTCAAGGGACCTGCAGTACTTTCAATTCCGAGGAACCTGCAGTTTTTTCTAATTGCAATACCCAAGGCACCTGCAGTCCTTCCAATACAGCTTTTAATGCGTCCCTGCAGACCTGGCTTTAACACAGCAGAGAAGGCACACAAAGTCAGTTACAGATTTTGCTATCAGATGGCAGCACCATAGATTTCCTCACTGACCCAGGTGGTTCAGTTTTTGCACAGCACCCTCCAAACAGAACTGCACCACAACCACCACGACCAGGGATTCGCAGGTCCAGGAAAAGCTGCAGTAATGGTCAAAACTAACATCCCTAGTCGTGTGCAACATTTTCGCAGCACAGGACACCATTACCACAGGGAGCTTGTTATAGATACACTTCATTTGCACATTCTTGAATTCGATCAGTCAGATGTGTATCAAGGTGCCTGTGATGATGCAGTAACCTTGCACAAATGTAGTACATGACAAGGGATATTACTTCTGAAAAGGATAAAGTCAACTAGCATCCTAAAACTACTAGTCGCATCTATGATAGATTTAAACCAACTTGAAACACATCAGTACAAAAATTGTCATGAGCAATACACAAGTTAATGCTGCCCCCACTACTATTTTGAGGGCAATTTTTGCAGTTTGAAAAATAAAATCAAGCAGTGTTCAGGGTTATAATGAGACGGTGATACAAACCTTGGAAATAGCATCTGCATGTATCTGTTTAATGAGCAGAACAAGGCGGTTAGTAGGTGCATTGAAGAACCGAGGGTGCCTCAGCACTGATAGGGACTCAATGCCTGGTCTGGCCTAATGCGCCAGAGTTGTCAGCTGTGGCATTGATGGTTGTATCATGATGACAGCCAGAAAATTCCCAACAATCAGCAACCATATTGTTAAAATGCCATGAAAGAATTTGATTAGGGGTTGCTCATAGGCACCACCATTTTTTCAAAATGAAGCGAGTACCAATTTCAACGTTAGGAGTCTATTCTTTGTTTTCAGAGAATATCCTCCCACCCTTGAAGTTGGCATTCACGTCACTTTGCAGGAGTTCGATTGGTTTAGAATTTCCAGTTCTAGCCAAATGGTGGTGCCTATGGTTAACCCTTAACTGCTCCACGTGATAAGCCCCCTCAGTTCTTCTTGGTTAGTTGAATGCTATTAGTGATTATACCTCTGACGATGAGAAATTGACTCTCGTTTGGTGGGTGGGGTTTGTTTGCTGGGTAAGCTAGTCACTGATTCCGAACGTCTAGAAAAAAATCAACAGAAAACATTTACAGATGAATGCAACAAAATAAAACTAAACAACAATTTGAAATTACGACAAAGCATGCCACGGTACACAAGTAACACACAAAATCAGATTTCGGAGATGGTTATGGTCATTCTGAAAGCAGTTTAAGCAGCCCCCCCTTTAGCATGAGTCAAAATCATGATAAAACCTGTTTCTAAAAGTGTGCATGCAGTTATTATTGTGTTCCTGCAAAGGGTCAATATTCTTGATTTTCTTTCATAACGAGCAATTCAACTGGGAATCGCCCCTCTGCAGTATCCTTGACTTAACCTACCTATGTAGGGAATGACAAAACATAGTCCCATTCCCTCTCTAACATCATTTAGTTTAATGGTTCTGCCAAACATATTCACTGACGGACAGGTTGACTATGTTGAGGACACCAACAGGACGTCCCAATACGGACAAGAGTAGGGTTAGGATTCAGGAAGGTGATTTAGCATGTGGCATATTTGTTATAATATTTTGGGCTGAATATATGTAGCAGCAATATACAGCTGGGGGGCATACTATCCCACACACACCATGTTCATCACCATTATTGCCCTCCAGCAACAGGGTTTTCATAAACTGATCAATGATGACTGAAAGCCTTTCTTGTCTAGTCAGCCATGTCTGAGTGGGATGACTAGTAGAAGCACTATATTATATTCTTAGACAACATCTGGTGAGCCCAACTTGCAAAATCGATATGAAGAAGGTATACACATTTTGATCTCATCTGTTTTGTATTTTCTTTCACAATGGTTTCTATCTATGTTCCACGCATATCTCCATGGTTGGTATTATACATTATAGCAAGTCTTAGACAAACTAACCAGATTAATTCTAGCGATATATTTTGAGGAAATGTCCAACAAAAGACAACAGTTTGATATCAAACAACAACAGAGTAAAGATCTACTGAAGCAAATAAAAGTAAGACTATAGTATAGTAAAGAACTAATGAATGAATTCATGATTCCACTGCCAGTTTTCGATTACGTACTTTGGTGCCGTGCCATTTTGGTCGGCTGCATTGGCAGGTATGGAGGCGGAGGCCCATTTTTTCATCGAAGGTGACCCGGTATTTCTTGGCGATCCCTTCGGGGAATGACGCAGCGAGATTGAGATGCCATCTGCAGATGTTGTACGACGAGCAGAAGCTGATGGCGACGGCCGGTGTGCGCTTTTGTGGACTATGCTTTTCACCGAGGTTTTGGATGGCAGAAGGTTATTCTGTGAGGCTGTAGAGGAGAAGAATGCAAATAATTAGCCAGGGAGCCTAAATGGTTTGGAATAATCTGGATTAACATCATAATTGCACAGTGTGCAAGGGAATACTCTCACCGTATAATTGAGAGGGTCGTTTTTTATAAACCAGAACACCAGTACTGGGTCATTACGGAGTAGTGAAAATAACTGTTGACCGGCTACTGTGAAATATACTGGGTGCCTGCCATTACTCCTTGCATCCCACTAGAACTCATTTTAGTCTGAACAAAAGCTGTATATCAACCTGTAGCCAGGCAGCTCTGGAACATTAAATTATTCAGGTGCTGATCAAAATAGATGGTTAATATCCCATAACTAATTTCCTGCCCCTGGATGGTATACTGCAGCGCAGGTTTCCCATATTTATAGTCTAAAGAAAAATTATATTTGTCAAGCGCATTGTGGTTGTCTATGTGAAAACAAGATAGCAGCTGCTGCAATAGATCACATTGATTCTGTAAATCCAGACATATCAGACTTAACAATGTATTTTAACACTTTAATTATTTTTGATCTCATATTATTATGGCATGTATGATGACAGTGAGTGCTGAAGCTGCATGTGGACCATATGCAAGTAAACCATCTGGACCTGTCATATATTGTGCCATTTTGCAGAAGGGCTTGAAAGCTGAAATAGGGACCGACAGGACCCCGTTGCTTTCAAACAAATCTGTTCACGCTAAAAATGATGAGTTCCCTCCAAAATGGCAAAATCATTATGCAAAGGAACTTTCGATACTGCATTCACAATACCAAATTTTACACTCGCAGTTTCGATATGAACAGTTGCAATCCTAAGTTTCCTGAGCCAGAATCATTGCTCTCTCAACTGCTTATTAAATGCAACAGCCGCATCTTCAGGCTATGTCGATGAGTGCAATAAAACTTGCAATATTGTTCAAACTACCAACAAGTACCTCGGCTACATGATAATTACAAATATGGATCAACATATTTAGTAGAACAACCAATTTAACAGACACTGGGAAATTGCAGCCACACATAGAATTTTTGATTCTTCACAACATTTTACACTCTTTATTCGTCAAATATGAATGCCAAAACAAGAACTACTTTTTGCAAGACAATACTTCAGAAGAAAACATACTACATGTATTTGCATCTGAAGTTTGAAGATACATGGATTACTCTTACCTTTGTTCAAATGACCTACAACAACTTTTTTATGTTGAAATTTCAACAATATCATCAATGCCCATCACCAAAAACAGAATTCTATTTTCCCTCACCAATTCAAGTATCAAACCAATTACCCGAGAGAACAGGTGAACACTACCAGGACTTGAAACTTTTTGACAAAGTGAGCGTATAACAATATTGGAACAATATCAATTGGGGTACATCTAACACAGGAAAAGATAGCCAAGACCACTATCTGCTGGTAGGGGCACAGCAGATAGTGGTCTCAACCATTTGCTCTCCAAATTGGTAGTTAAACCAGAACCACTTCCATCTTATAAATGAAAACATCAAATTGACAAACACCAAATGCAAGGGATAGACATTAGCCAAGCAACTGCTGCAACAAAGATACCGTAAATACTCATCTAAGAGGTCAATGATCAGGCCCATGAGTTGCATGAGAGTCATAGGCTTGATCACTGACCTCTTAGAAAGGAGGTTAGAGTATTTCCATGAATAGATAGATGGAGGGGCAACTAAATGAAAGAAAGAGAAAATGTACCCAAGCGCAGACAACTTTTAGGATGACAATTGCATACTCGATGAGGTCAAGGTCAAGATCGACCAGTTTTTTCACAAATATTTTCAACCAAAAACATTGAGAATGTGACATTCTACATTCATTTTTTCAAAATGGTCGCAAAATTAATCATGATTTAATACAAGCAAATGTAGCTGAAATTAGACCCAAGAATCAGAAGCACAGAATTGAACAAATCTCGATAAAAGCCGAAGAAACCAGTAAATCGTCACTAACCACGGTTTTCATGTTTTTTGTTACCTATTATGGGTACATTTTCTAACTCTGCAAACAAAAACGAAAAGTCAGACGGGTTACTGAGAGAAAGCGCCCTGGTGAAGAACGAGTGAACAAAAAATGAGAAAAAAGTATGAAAAAATGGGACAAAAGTGGACATACTGTATACACATTGCCTAACCAGTGTGAACTCACAAATTTCAGTTCGTACCGATTGCAGTGTTGACTTTGTACATTTAGACAATGAAATTTGTAAAATTTCGTTGTATCCATTTTTTTTTATACCTCACAAACACTAATACTACAGTGCATGGATTGATAATAAAAAATTTTCCAAAAAAAATCCAAAAGATTCGTCTCGTCAAGTCCATCTTGTATTCCAAAGAGAAAAATTGTGAAGATCATAGTGTTTCTCACTTTAGTTTACTAACTCAAAGACATTTTTATTGGTGAACTTTGAAGAGATTTTTGGTGCAATGTAACCAAGAGGAGATGAGAAGCTTCATGAGCCACGGGAAAACCTTGATCCTGGACGGGTAACAGATAAACCTAGGGCGACCATTACCAAGAACCTGCAGTCACCGAGGCAAAGAGAGTCTACGTCATCTAATCCAAGCAGTCTCAAGTCCAAGCTAAAGAGCGCAAGCATCAGTTCTTAAGTGTTGAATCGAATCAAGCCTCAAGTTTTCTCTCAGTTACACTTTAGTATAGCACTCCTCCCCAACTGAGTCAAATCTCTAACCCGATTATTTGATGGTTACATTCAAGATTCCCCAAGATCACCATATTGATGCCAAGCTACGTGCTGACATGCGATCAACATAAAGCAACGACAAGCAGGGCTCCCGGCCTCCAGCCGTTCACCTCTTGTCGCAGGCACAAATACCACAAAGGAGTGTGCAAGAACCAATTAAACACGCCCAACTGATGCTTGCTGCTCAGATAGCCACGCCACCTAGTGTCGGGGTAAAGAATCCTCTACTCACATTCCTCATCCATTATCTCAATCATTGTCTCAGCAACCTCGAAATCGAGGTCAGGGTCATTCACCAAGCCTTCATAAGTATAATCCTCCGCGTCAGGACTAAGAGTCTTGGAAAGACGTCTTGGATGCACCTCAACAGCTTGGGAGCGTTTCTGTCGAAAGTCGTCACCATCTCCGCTACCTTGGCTGCCTTTCCTCAAGGTCACCTTCATACCTGATCCACTGCCTTTAAAGTCGCAGTTGTTTGGTTTGGATTCGACCTTGTAGGACGTCTGGACAGTGATGAATTCTTCAGTCGGGGAGAGAACATCGGACGGCGTGCTGGGGGACATACTACCAGAACTGCTCTTCCCTTTTGAAGGATAACTTCTTGTTTGTCGTTTCGGTGTCTCTGGCCTCAATCGTCCAGGAGTAGTTGTCTGTTTTGCTGAAGGTCTCTGTGGTGCTAATTTCAGGGGTAACGGTTCTGATCTTCGAAGGTTCTCTACTGATTTGGATGCCCGCATTTGGTTGCGACGCTCATTGAAGTTTAAGCGCTCCACACTATGGGATCGCAATGGTGAACTGCCCACTTTTTGTGAGTTACGACTCCGGTTATTATCACCAGGGTGAGTCTGCCGATAGCGATCAGCTGTACCCATAGATGGACGGACTGGACTTCTTGATCTTCCAGACGATTTTGGCGGCATCTTCGGGCCTACCATACCGCGATATTTTGGTTTTGGCGCCGACATTGGCGCTGTGCTTAACACATCTGAGGTTTCTCGCGTAATTGCATGGACACCTGTGTAGGGATTTTTAGCATGCAGCAAATAACATTTACAATTACCTTTTGTGTTTTCGAGTACGGTCATACGTCGGATGACGTCAGACAGCGCACTCTTAAGGCATAGAATCTCATCCTCCTGCTGCTCAACCTTCTTCTCAAGGTTGGTGACCCGGTCCCTGAGTTCTTCATTCTCATGGGATATAAGGCCATCTGAAACGATAGAGAAAGAAAGGATTCAGTAATACGGGCGGAAAGAATCTACATGTCTGCTTGAACAACAGCCATTTAAGAGCAATGAAATTGACACTCCAAAAACATCCCCACTTCGCATGACATTCCAAATTAGAAGCACTGCAGTTCAAAACCAATGTCGAACACCTGCATCATATACATAAACTACGACATATATAAACTTTCCCATCGAAATCTGTTCCGAAATCGACAACTACCTGCAGGTCCAGGAGGGAATGCCCTCTGAAGAGAATCTAAAGGTCCAGGCATGCTAAATGTCTCTAACTTCCAGAATCAACCTAGGATGCTGAGCAAGAATTAACCTAGGATCGATGATGAACAGAGGAGATACATGCTTCCAGAGATGTCCTGTTCCTGTCCAAATACAGTATACATGTACATGGTCTTGACAACAGTTATTGATCCGTTCGAATCATTATTTGAGCGAACAGCTGTTGGGATGGATTCTATGGGCGGTTTATTCAGCAAATAGGCCTAGGATGTGTAGCTGGCTTGGCACGTTCAATAATGAATAGGTCCAACGTGATTCAGTCCAGTACAATCATCATCAGATGCTGTGGGCAACTCCCTGTGATTAAAATATGGTGTGGCATGCAGGACCACAGGTTGTTTGCATGAGAGACCATCCCAAGATGAGCGTTTGTAAAAGACCTGAGTTTACATGGGTGTATTTTACTTGTAAATTTCATTGATGTGAATAAGATCCAGACATTCACAACTTGGGACAGATGACAGCCCCAGTGGCTGAAATTTATTACCCATAATTATTAACAACTTTTTTAACAACTGTTTTTGTTGTTTTTTAATTCCAAGGTTCTATTAACAATAATGCATAATGGCTGTATGTAAGGCACCAGGCCAATACCCAATTATATATCACCACATGGCTGCGCCTGTTTTTGTTGCTATGTTATTATTTTTGCTTTACCGAGGAATGGTGTGCATGTAGCCGTCTTCCAAACAGCTCAAAGCAATTATGAAAACCAGGCCTATTACAAAATGTATTACACTGTTTTACAGTTTGTTTATCAAGGGTTGATACTTCTTGTCACTCGTACATACAGTAAACCATGAAATTTTCACAAGTATTTTATTTTGGTGATTCTTGCACTGTCCAACACAAACCTAAAGCTTGAAAATCTCAACTGTAATGCGTAACATGATAATCAAAGGGAAACTATAGGCATGAGCTAGGTAGGTCAGATTAAGTTACAAGAAGTTGCCAATAGGGGTCTCTTCAATCTCACAGCAAATCATACATCAAAACGACATAAAATTTCAGGCTGATGAATGTAAGAGGCTTACAGTACCAGTATTTTATATGAATTCACATAAATTGAGCTTTGCGGAGAATATGTATAGAATTGCAAGGAAACGCCACAGCAATCAATATGATTTCACATTGGTCAAAGCACCTGTTCATATTGAATGAAATATTACACTTCTTGAACAAAGTGACATGAACTTGCAACCCTGGATCCAGGTAGACCTATCACTAAAATAAGGCCCAGGTCTGAACGTATTGAGTTGAGAGTTGAGAGCAAAATCGTCATGGGAACGCAACTTATTATTTTCTCCAGAGAGAGAGAGAATATCTTCCCATCATATGAATTGCAAAATGGCTAAAAAATATCGATGTACTTTCCTACACAGTAGAGTAATATTGGTCCATTTTCATCTACGCATGTCACCCAGGAATAAAATCCTACTACATAAACGTCGATTTCGGTAATTAGTTGATGCAAATTGGTAGGAAAATGCCCACAGGAGGATTGTTTGAGATACCCTCGACATGCTGATAGCTCATTTTGGATAGTAATACTGTGTACAGGTTGTACGCGAATGAATGCAACAACTATTATAATCTCACTGTTGAAGACATTTCAGGTGATAAAGAGTGGAATTGTCTTGACCTTTTTGCCGTTCACTCATGAAGCGCCAAGCTATGTCCCAAATCAATCATCACTAATTACAGTAGAACCTCTCTATTAAGGACACCCAAGGGACTGACAAGTGCTGTCCTTTTAATAATAGAGGTGTTCAGATTAGAGAGGACAAACTGAACAGAAACTACCACTGTACCAGTTTGGGACCAAAACTGGGGTCCTTAATAGAGAGGTGTGTGCTTAGGGAGGTTCCACTGTAGTATCACAAATATCATGAGTAGTCTTGCGTTGTCAAAGACTTGGATCAAATGCTATTAAGCAACGTATGTGTTTAGGCGATCCGCATAGGATTTGGCCAATTGATTGACTCAAAATAACCTGCCCCAACTGGCTTGGAGTTCGCCTGCTCTCTGAGCTTATCGGGAACGAGGTTACTGACTGTAGAGCAATAGCAATGATTATGATTGTACAGGGCAATAATGACACAAGTGTGCACATCAGCCACAAATATTGAAAGAATGTGTAGAACCAATGAATTATAGATAATGACCATCTACTTGATGATGGGCTGGTTCATCCACCAGTCAGCTATGCACTCACAATATCAACTTGTCTACTTAGTTGCATGTACAGTCATGACAGTAGAAAGGAACCACGCAATGATGGACTGTCAAACAATGCTGTCTGACGTTCCCAAATCTAAATGACTGGGTCAGAATTGGTCCAACTCAAAACAGCATGATTTTTTCATCTGAGGTCAAAACTAACTAATGATTTACAGCATACATGCAGGATTTATGGGGATGAAAAATAAATATATTTCCGAATACCATAAATCGTCACTTCTCTGCCCCTAGCATCAAATGCAGGCAATATAACAACCCATGTCAGCTAATGGGATAAACCAGTTCATCCGCAGATGAAACCAAATTTATTAGCTATTAGCTGCAGAATTTGTTAACAGGCAGACGCATATATGACCCACATTGTTTCCCACGAGAGGATATCAGTGCTTCAAATATATTTCCTCTTAGTCTTAACTGCGATGAAAGGATGTTGATAACTTTAAAATCTAGACACTTTGATAAAATGAACTCAACTTTGGCTTTCAAGAACTAAAAGTCCTGGCCCTTTACGACTAACAATCAAACTTGCCTGAAACAAAAAGATGCCAGAATCCGTTATGTCACGATCATCACCTACCTTTCTGCTGACTCGGTGGCGGTGGTGTTGCTCCATTGGCGTTAGTTTCGTCAGTTCCGTTGTCCTCGTGAAAACTAACCGACTTACTCACTTTCCCTTCCGCTTCGAGACCATTCATTTCTAGCTCATCTAGCTCTGGCTCTGGAGATTCCAAATGAGGGTTTGATCCATGCTCCATCTTACACCTTGCACCAGTGTTCAAATATCAAAATAACGAGGATGTTTCCTTTCAAATTCAACCCGTTTCACTTCAAATTGAGTAGGTTTCACTTCAAATCTGCAGGAAATGCATAAGCAATGTATCTTGACTCAAAGAGCTCATGATATTGAAACTATACACTGCAGTCTGTTTTAGTTCAAGGCCGATTTGCAAACAAACCACAGGAAGGGGAAGACTAGAGTTTGTAGGTACTCTATGGCATTAGCCAGCAACATTCTCACCAAGTTTATTGGCAAAAAACATTGGAATACCTGAGAAACTGCGTCTTGAACTTCCTTCTTCACTTGTGCTCACGTTTGCAGGCCTGATTTGACTGACTTGCATTGTATACTACAGCAAACAGAGACTCCCACAAATTTGAAGCGAAATAAACTCCAGGCAAGAATAGTTTGACTGCAAATGCCAATATCGAGTGAAACAAATTGGATGAGCCTGTAAAGTGGTCCTTCAATTACTTCAACAGTAAAGATGAATGCTGTCATCTGTTTTGGGAAGCCCATTTAGTTGCCCATTTAGTCTAGCTTGAATAGCTAGAAGTGGCCGGTAGTAAACCACATGCAGAAAACTTGCATTCTGAATCCTGTGACCTTGAATGTAGGTCAAGGTCAAAATAATTCCAGGACAGAGGCAGAGAGGGATTGGATAGATGGGCAGGGGTAGAGTAGTGTGAACATTTAGCCTGCAGTAAATCAAAAGATGTAAGCTTATATGAAATCGGGGAAGATGAAAATACCGGTGGCAATTTACGAGCACTATATCCACAGTTCTCCCAGCAAATCTAAAACTCAGCTATATGTATGAGAGTAGTCTCAATATATAACTTTCTAAAGTCCAGGGATTATGTAACAGAACAGGCCAGACAATAGCTAGTTTAAACACTATTAACTGACGTATTGTTGGTCAAAGTAAATACAGACTGATTACATTAAGTTCTTGTCTCAATACAATCGCCACAATCCATATTCAATACCTGCCCCAAAAATAAGGAAAGGCATAAGATTTTGTTTATTCTTCATATCAAGGAAATCATTCACCGTAAAAGGACTTCTGTTTCATAACCTGGCGACCTGCTAAATAGCCGATCCAAACTTAGGAGCAGGTCCATCCACATGCTCCTCCCCTTGCATTATTAAAGAAGGACCTGCGTAAAATCAGTTGGTCACATGCCCTTTGTGTAGCTGTTACCATTTTATAAGGGGGAGGGATAGGAGGGAGCAAGGTATAGGGCACCTATCCTCCATCCCCCCTCCCCCCCCCCCCACTGTAATGAACATCACCTACAAAGACGTTATTTGAAGGCCTACAGTTGAACTGAAAGTTGAAGGTAATGTCGCAAAGGCAACCTCTTCAATACAAGGTCCACCGTTGCAAGAATACTAAAGATGGGAAATATGGCTTTCGATATGTCCAAAAACGAATGACAGCATCCAACTGAACCTGAAAAGTATCGGAAAACAACATGAAATGCAGGCAAAAATAGGCTACCAGTATTTGAATGACGGCACTAAGACAGCGCTCAGCTATTCATGCCCCTACTATGAATAGCGGAGTGCCCACTTGGTGATGCCTCCCAAAGAATGCAACAGGAATTAATAAATGGAAAAGGACCACTCGATAACAAATGTTTCAGTCGAAAGTTGTACCGAAATCATCCAAAAGTTATTGAACACTGGTGAAGTGCTGATAGCGATAGACCACGGATCGTGAACAGTATGAACGTCTCCTGTACTGTAGCGTATAGTACTCAAGAACTGCAGTCCGTGTGTATAGTGGCTACTGCAGAATGAATGGAACTTCAGCCACACACATGTGCATCCGACCTGTTCTATATAGCCTATTTATAGACCCGGCCAGATTTTCAACAAATTTCAACAATTGGCTAATTTCTATAGGCTGCTCTACTGAACTCAGCGGAGAGCTCGATTATACATAATTACATAACTCGGCTGTAATAAGGTTAAAGTTTTTATGGACTGATGAAAATTTATGATCCATGATGCAACAGTGTTATATAACTATAAGGAAACTTATCGATATTTGTAAACAAATGTAATCAAGGTATATTTTGTCAATATCAAATTAATTGCAATTATTTAATATAGGCCTACAAGTTGACTCGATGAAGGTAAATTTAAAAGCAAAGCTAAAGACATGGCTGCTGTAGGAAGACTTCTAAATTTTCAATTGGATGTAATGATAAAATCATCTCGACAGTTGAAATACGCGAACTGTTTGGATGTGCTGCCCTCTTGGAGATTTCTGAAAAACCATGGTCTGCTAGCTTGGTGAACTGCTGTCAGAACTCGCTTCATGCATGACCAAAAAGTTCATTCACATCAAGGCATTCACATAAGATTAAAGGATGGTCTCCTCTGGCTCTACGTGTATGATGTAGATGAAAACCTTGTAGTTGTATGTCAAGATGTTTATCAACCATTCACCTGCCAGACTGCAGAACATTAGTCGATGCCAGAGGTGATATAGGCAGTATGTACTATCATGACTCATCAGTTTAAACAAGAAGCGGAAGAAGCTTTCCTGTTCCAATCAATCTTTCAGAAAAGAAAAAAACCCCAGGAAATTGCAGAACTAGAAGTGAGCTCAGGGCAGCCTACAAATGTACAACAAGGCGATGCCAGGCATAATATTTTGGACATTGAGGATGCTCTGTAGCTAGACCATCTGCATGTGGATGGATGTTCCTTCATCTCAATCACTGTTCCCAGGTCTGGGTTTTTGCAAAAATTGCTTGCAGCATCTTGACTTGAACTTGAAGTTGGTCTCCCGAGCAAGAGCCTACTATATTATCACCGAGTTGCTCCGCAGCTCACCAGGACCCCAACATGCATACAAAAATCAACTGACCAGACCACCTGAATTCTGAGTCAGAGGCATTGAACAATTCATGTATGGTGTGCTCTGGACAATATGAACTAGCGAACAGATCATGTACAAATTATCAATTCTATGATAAAACCCAGAATATCTGCTTGGTGATTGGCCTTAAATCTCCAATAATTCTTCATATCAGACAGTGTTACCTGGGAGATGAGATACAACCACTCACCAGAGAATGATTCACACAGCTGCTCAAGTCAGAATGATCAGATACAGATGCAGATTATGTATGGCTATTTGACCCCTTCACAATGTCTCCCAGGCTCTTGCGAGGATAGACCACATTGTTTTAAATATGACTGGCCTGGGATCGGAGTCACAGTCTTTTTTCATCAATACTGATTCACAACGGTATAGCCACCTTTTCATAGTAGTTCAAACTAACCTAAACATCATCGATTCCTTTCCAAGGTATCATGGTGGCTTGGCCAATTTCCAATATTTCACCAGCTGCCATAAGTCACGAAATAAACTATCTTTTTCAAAGCAGTCTACCTATGGCCAATAGACTGTCGGGTGTTTATGTAATGTAGCATCCACACAGGTGGAGTAAGAATGAGCCAGTTTATATTTTCTAATTTAGTGGTCTGAATCACCGACCGAATACAACTTGTTCAGATTCTTCAGCATCACTGACATGACTGACTGATATACCTGCACAAGAACCTGAACTTTCAAATGCATACATTGAAGTATTTTGAAATTTAAATCCTACCATCAAACTGAGTCATCTCAGTGCTTTCTGTACGTTTAAAAAAATACTATCAATGAAAGTGAAACTCGATTCTATCCATCATCGGCGATATCTCCACTGTATTGTTGCCAGAGGCGATACTTATGAATCACAGATTTGATTCAATATGGAGACCACACATCTCATTACTCATTGCAGAACGATTGACGGATTGGGTGATCAGGAATTGAACGACTGAGAGAAGATGCTAAACTATCATGACTATGGCATCCTTAACCATTTAACCACTGCTGTTATGTCACAGCAGGCTGATGCCGATCAAAATAAAATGAATGGAAAAGCCAAACCAAGTTACTCTGGCAGCATTCCAATGCGAGGTTCCATGAGACAAAATGTCAGAGACTGTTCATGTAACTGACAAATTTGTGGGAGGCATTTATGGAACAAAAGTTCTCTGAGATTGAGAATGCCACTGGTCACATCTATTCAAAATTTCATGCACCGAGGACGATCTCAATAAGGGATGTAATTTGTCAGCCTCAGCGGTGTCTTAAGAGTCCTGAGGTTGATGGGGGAGGGGGGGGAGGGGGGGGTGGTTGACATGTTGTCTGCACAAGAGGACTCTTTCTTCTTACCTGTAACAGGATCAGGTCCATCATCGTGTTTTCCCGAAGAACAGAAGAACATGTCCTTGACAGGACGGAGGAATCGTGCACTGAGACTATATTGGCTCATGTGAGCCACAGATCACTGCAGATCAGCGGAAATATTCCCTTGGAAGACATATGCTAAAACTGAACACTATTAGTAATTATTCCCCAAAATCAACCACATTCCTCTAAACACAGATCCGATGTTTTGTGCAGTATCCACAGATGCTAATATTGCTATCAAGCCACATAACACAAGCTCTTAACATCAGACGCTATCAGAATATTCCAATGACTCTGTTAGCATGGACAGGCGGCAAGCTCCGTGGCTAGCCACTGTATGCTCAAGCTAATGCTAGTGGTGGCATGTACTCGCAAGATTGTGTACAGCAACTGCAGCTTATGCTATCTAATGTAGCATTATTGACGATCTGTTCAGACCTGTGGAGCGATTATTCGTAATGACTTGAGATGAGATAATCCTAGAAGGAGTCAAATCCCACAGGTCTTCATCATCAATTCAGTACATGCCAATTGATTATTAACCCCTGGTGAAACTGATAGTATAATGAAGAAACAGGCCAAACCTGATACAGCAGCATGTTCATGCTTTGAGTGCATGGTGAGTCTTTTTGGCCAGCAATTTTTTCTTGTCACAATAACAAGATATTCTTCCAAAACCCCAAATTAGATAATGACAGTTGTATAGCCTAAGAGGTACGTGGGGGGGGGGCTCATTCATTTTCTCGGATCACAAGGACCAAGGGTCCAGGACCAAGAGCAAACACATTCATTACATAATAGATAAAGGAGTAAGGCGGAAAGAAGAACCCAGATGAAATGAACATAAACCCTGACAATTGTTCCTCTGGGTACAGTAGCAGCGGTTGCCATGGGAACCACTGTGTGTATGTTTCAAGGCTAGCATCTCAAGTTGAGGTTGGGGAGAAGAAAGAAAACAAACCTAGTTTGACATAAGGATGGTCTGGATCAAATTATGTTCTACAAGTGCATGTTTGATACATACATGTATCAGTATCACACTAACAATTCATCAATTTTCAAAATTCATGAACATTTCAACAGATGTCAACCTATATTTTTCCATAATCTAATTTTTATCAACCTACCAGAAGGAGGTGAACCACCTCTCACAGTCGAGTCATGTGCACATATATGATAGATGTACTTGAACATCAATATTTATCAATACTAAACTTTAAAGGTGTTTATTTAATCATGCCCGCCCCAAAAAGAATGGTTAAAACTTGAATATAGGTTTGATGCCATGTCACTTCCAGTCATATTGGTTCCAGGGATCCAGAAGAGGAGGCATATGTATAGCAAGTATAGAAAATAAGTCCTTGAGACAGCCAGCCAAACATCATTTATTGTCAAGTGTATTGCCAAAGCTTTAAATTCCTTCTGCATGGGGCATGAAACCCATGTGGAGCACAAACTCTTCAAAGAGACCTGTCTGGGACAAGGAAAACGTCTGAATAATGATGGCATGGAGAAGAAATGAATCTCTGTCTGAGTGAAAGACACCATATTTTCTAGCAAAGGCAAAGGAGAAGACTTCCTGCGCTGTCTTGTCTTTCGGGTACAATTGTGCCCAGTCTTCTGTGTTCAACCCTGGATAGATCCAAAAAGTTTGGGAAAGTGGTGCCAAATATGCCTTTTCATTTTTTTTAGCAATTGGGCTTAGATGAGAAGTTGTTTGCATCTGAAAAGTACCCTGAAAAATGATTGCCAGCCTCTGAGTTTGATGCACCTCATGCATGTCATGCACCACTCCTTAAGTCCATCTCTGCAAGTTCCAACATTGCTGAAGTTTTTTAGGGTCTTGTCTTTCTACTGGAGTGGCGGAGGAGATAAAAATAGGAGAATCTGTTGAAACTGCAAAGTAATTTGAACTAATTTGCTGAAACTGATGAAAGATGGAGGGCTACCTTTCAGAGATGTCTACTCATTCATGAAATTGAATTTGAGACAAAATCAGCACAGCTTACACCAATTAGATACACCTGAAAAGTGTATTGAGCATAAATCAATATCTCAACAAAGCACCTGTGCCATGCATGCATTATACTATTATACAACATTATCACCACACAAGGATTTAGATGGAGTGAATCCATTATGATGTCCAATATGGTGACATACAGTGCACATGTACACAACTCAAAAAGATAAGTTTAGTGATGACACATTTTGAAAGAGATGTGACATTATACTGCAGATGGTTGAAATCATGATTTTCACATCACATCACATACACTACAGATAATGTAATCATTGCACATAATTTTATCACCACTTCATGTGTTGTAATTGTATCGCCATTTACGTCATGATGTTTTAAAAACCCTTCAAAAAGTGGCGATGTTACGGTATCTATGAATCTTCTGACTTCTCACAACGTCAATGTGGCGATACAATATCAAAGTTAGACCAAAACCTATGCGTGCATGCATTGTCTCAGCCTCCAGCCCCTTCCATCCATCAACTTTCATTATCAAATATTAATATTTGGCAGTCTTCCAACCATGACCAAACCATAAACATGGGAAAGAATAAGACACGTGCCATACGATTAAACTACTGTTGTAGCACACAATACAGAAAGCGAATTACAGTATTTAGACGACATTACAATAGCTGATTACTCAACCGTAAAGGGAAGTCCAACAATGGCCACTTGTTTACATTTGACAATCACCCACGTGTATAAAAAAACTGAAATAAAAACTAATGTACGGGACTTAACTATCCCACATTAGATTGATAACATGCATTAGTAACATGGCAATATATTTGGACAAGAAAATAAGATATTTACCCATGATATTCATTTATCCACATAAAATATTGCAGATTCGTAAAAATCTTTCTGCTTCATTATCCGGGCACCTGACACATCGATGTGTAAAACGTCATGCAATTTGAGCACTTCATTATTATACCTTGCTTGAAAGATACAGGCATTTATTTGGATCAATATTTTACAAGTACAAGTTAAATGTATATAAAATATTTATAAAGCCCATCATTCTTGTTGTACAGGTACCTCTTTATAGGGTGTATCGAGGTCGAATACAACGAGATTAAACTCCAGTACATTTTCCGATGACGTTTTGTACAAGTGGTAAACCCGCGAACTTTTGACTTTTTGGCAGACGATTGTCTCATATTTCTACCAAATTCTCTCAATATTCTTTTTTATTTTCATCAAGTGCCAATACAAACTTGTTCGTAACTACTGATGGTTAATTAAAACGACAAAACCGGTGCAAATTAACATTGACATTGTAATGTATCATAGTGACAATAGGCCTACTTGCCCCAGAAGTTGTCGTCTGCTAAAAAAATTAAGAAAAACATTTCTGTCTGATCATTGCAAAGACAGTGACAGTGAGATCTGCTGAAGACTGTCATAAGTATGACTGGTTTTTTTACTGTTTCACTATTGTGTACACCACAGTGATTATTCATACACCTATTTTCTGTTTGTATTCCAGCAGCTGAGAATGGCATCCATGACCATGAAGAATGCTTCATCCATCCTGGGTGGAAAGAGCAGCCAAGTTGGCCAAGCTTCAGTTGTTATGCCCAGCATGAAGTCTAACCAGAAAACCAAAATGAAGAAGCGCCCAAAATCGAAAATGGAGAGGGAGAGACATGTCTTGACAGAAAGAAATGGATGTCTCAGTCATGCATTGGTTGGTATCTCAACTCAAGACTCAAAGTAGAACAAGTAGAATTTGGGTTTCACTTTCAGTGTAAAAAGTCCTAATTTTAGATGCAAGAATTGAAATGAAATAGAGTTTTGACACTCATTGATTGATTATAATGAGAAATTGGAATATTGTCATAATTATGATAGCAGTGGCAATGTTAATGCAGTTCAATGAAGTTGGGGCGTCCCTAATTCAGTCATGTCAGTCGATAAAAATTGATACTATATGGTGCTGCCATCTGATCTTTGCCTTGGTGAACCAACTGATTACTAGCAATTGTCTTCATTGAGATTTAGAATTTTACAGGAACATGTATTTAGATGAAGAAACTAAAGATCACTGTGAAACTATGACATTTTCAATCATTGCCTCAAGCATAACTGTATAACATAGCATTAAAGCAGTCAAATAAGTTATCTTAATTAATATTTGAGCCATCACCTTTCCTCCTACTATTCTTCTAATACAGCTTCTTTGTGATTTCCGTCAATCTGTAAGTTTTTGGGTTCTCATATATCTCTTTATATTGGTGGGTTGTTCTTTTTTGTGAACTTAGTCCCAGGTCAACTGCCAGCAAATATGACCTGTGATTAACTGATCATCTATTCATAAATCTAGGCCATCTATTGCAGCATTCACTATTGTGATCATCATGGTAACTGTGTTACCATGAAATATTTTCTATAGTTTATTGTCAATAAAGTTATTTCCCCACATAAAACTGATTAAGTTCTGGGTTATCAGTACCACATGTTTCAGAATGCAGTATGCATGAAGTTATATCATGTATCATCTACATTAATTTTTTTTTAGACTTGTGAGCATCTTCGAAGAAGACGAAGGTCAGCCTAAGTGCCAAGTTGCCTACTTGTAGCACCTTAAAAAGCTAGATATCATAACTTTATCCAAAGCTGGCCTTTGAGCCTCCTTTCCCTTGGGTTGTCTAAGGTTGGAGCCATGTGACTGAGGCACTCTGCATTCAGATATTTATCAATTCCATCTGGAAAATCTGTCATTCTGCCTTTTACCTGTCAACCTGTACATCATAATCCTTTTCTTAATCTAGGCCTACTAGTTCTACAAGCAGTGTATGAGACTCTGATACATCGCTAGTCATCATAACAGAGTTCTCATTCATTGTGCCTACTGATGACAGCTTACATTTACACATGATGCTAAGCCCAGGAGATCAAACTGACCACCACCAACCATGAGCAGCTTGGCACTCTCCCACCAATACAACTAAATCAAATGGCTTAGCAAGAAGCATTTTTAGCTCATTGATGCCACATGCTCCCTTAATAGACATCAAAGAATTTACAAGACACTCGGCACTCGCTACATGTATATGTACTTCAATCAAGTGTTTCTAAATGAAAGTATTCAACTTACCCCTCAGCTCCTCTGTCTCTGATGAAGTATGACTTAATTCCGATAGAGAAAGTCCATTGACAAGAACCTTGGGCTCCATCCCAGGCTCCATAGCTGTGGTGATGTCTGTTGGGTTACTCATACTGTGTAGAGGGAATACACCCAGTGATTAATAGTCGGCAGAAGAGTAATTCATGGAATAGTGCCCCTGATCTTGAATAGCTCTACAAGAGCGCTGTTACTATTTTGAGCAATCCACCTTTCATAGCTGCAGGCAATGGAAATGAAGTAGTGATCTGACACTTGAGTCGATATCCTAGTGATCCATTGGAGATCCACGTGGTGTACTGTCAGAAGCGGTTTTATCAGAAAATTTAGGCTACTTAATGTAAACGAATTGATAATGGAACAAATAACATTTTTATATCTTTAAGCATATTGATAAAACATTGAATAGCAGTTTATCTTGATAAAACTAAGTTGCCCTTCAATGAGTTTAGTTTAGATTTTAAAAAGTAGGGTAAGCTTTTTTGTCTTCATAGATGAAGAAAAACGAAACTGATATCGGTAATATTATACTTTATAGAAATCCATATGCTTGATATTTTACAGGGTAGACCAAATATTCTGCCCAAAAAAACGAACAAATGTAGCAACAGCCAATATTTCATGTCGCCTGAAAATCGCCGAAGTACTAAGAAGTCTGGTGTGAAGAAGGAGCATACACCTCGCACAATGAAAAAAATGCAAAAGCAACACAGGGATAATGAAAGGTAGGTACACATTGATTCAAGAAACAGGTAAGTCACCGCAACCAGCTTCTGTTTCTGCAAAAACTTACTATTTCAAAGAAACAAGTTTTCGGTTTTTGAGGAATTTTGGACTATTGAAGGTTTTGGATACACATTATATTTAGTCAATTATAAGTTTAAAACAAGAATGTTTCAAACTGAACTTAAAGATATTGAGTCGAATCAACCAATCATTAAGAAATGGTCTTAATTGGTTGTCTTTTCAGGAATCGCCATCAAGGCATGAATGCTATCATCCACGATTTGTCACTGATGGTGCCTGGTCATGGACAATTTGGCAAGGAAACAAAGGTGTGTTTTGGCCAAAGGACTAAGAAATACGTTGTTATGAATATCAAACAAAAACCAATTGGTGACAAATGTCAACTTGGATCTTCATTGGCATTTCTGAATCGTTCGAACCATCTTCATCAAAATTAGCTAGGCATAAAATGTTCAAACTGTAGCGGAGTCAGTTTAATATTCAGGGTTGCAAAATCAACTCAATATTTTTACTCAATTGATTAGTTGTCTGCTGCAGCTATTTGTGCATGCTGTAGGACTCCCGCTTCTGTTTATAATTACGGATTAAAAGATCCATAACACCCAAATAAATGTATTGATTTTGTCTTCCAAGATCTTTATTAGCAGATGGTGACATCTCCTGGGACTTGAGATGAAACTGGTCTTAAGTTTCTCAGATAGGTCATTTGGAGATATGATATAAAAATCTCTCATCTGCAAGCAGCTCTTTTGAAAGAAGTAACTGAAATGAACAAACATATTTTGTGTTTTCTAAGAAATTAGAGTTAGTAAATTTGTATCCTTTTCAGATTCACACCCTGAAGAAGCTGATCTCCTACATCTGCCACCTTGAGGAGTATACTATGAAGTTGGTCACTGAAATGGGCCTGGAGGCAGATTTTCATGATTTGTTGCTCAAGCCTTATCTGACGGAGAATGATAGTTAGTACTCTGTATCAATTTCCATTCCAAGATACACTAGTTAGCTTTTAAAATGGGGTAGGATGGGAAAATGTTGTCTCCGAACCAAATTCAGTTCAACAAACCTTTTCAAATTCAATGTCCTTTCAGTAGAGAATAACAGATATGTCCCAGGAAGAAAGCGCCAAGCGGAAGACACCCTGTTCCGTGAAATTGAAAAATGCAGGAAGTTGTCGTCTCCAACCATCGATTCAACTACTATAGAGGTCCCAGTGGGACAGCTTGGTCAGGCGTTTATCCAACTCGAGAATGGGAAAATGGCTCCTATTGGTACAGTCCAACAGTCAAGGGATGGGAGTAACTATATCACAATACCAGAGATTGTGACCACTTCAGCAGTAAGGCCGTTTTGTTTTTGTTTCTTGCTCTCACACATTGTACTTCAGGGAGGTGGATCTTCAAAAAGAAGGATGTCCTTCAGATGAACTTCTTGTTCATTCGATGGACTGGAAAGAGTTTTAGTTCATGAAAATCCACACTGGTCCATCCAGAATTACAATCATGGGTTCTCTACATCAGATATTTGCTCTTCCCAACCTATTCTCTGATACTTTTTAATTTTCCAGTTGTACCGAGGAGGAACCATCCTGATACCTTCAGTTGTAGATCTTGAGGAATTCCAAGCTGGTCACAAATATAAAGACCAAGAAACCATGTGTGTAGCTACAAAATCCTCAAATGATAAGATAAAACCCCAGACGCCCGCAGCATTTGGCAGTCCAGTTTTGATCTCGCCCTTTGGCTCACCACAAGGACCAAAGACACCTTTCCTGAGGAACACCGGAGATGCGACCCCACTTCTATCTCAGTCAAGCCTATCCGTCCTGAGCAGTCCCGTCTTGAAATCGCCGTACAGTGCTTTTTCCCACAATAGCGATTCTGGTACACCATCCAAGATGATTGACTCGACTACCATGACGACTCTTGCATCCCAGTTGGAGCTATCTATGCAATTGCCGGATCAAGAGGAGGAAACGGAACAACCTACTCATCTTTCACCTACGAATTACCTCTCTGCGCTAAGCCTGATTAGAAACTCGCAACAAGACGTCGCATCCTACGCCGCAGAGTTCTCGGACGATTCCGTCCTCGATGATGATCCATTGGATGAACCCGTCTTTTACGGATCTTACAAAAAGAAGAAACTGAAGCAAAAGAAGAAGAAGAAAGTGCATTCATGTCGGAAACCCGCTACTGTCAATCATCCGTTCATGTTTTATGGCGTCGGAAAATACGTGAATGAGAATCGGAATAATGTGAGGAAGTCTAATAACAGTACCGCTGCAAGCTTGTTTTCAAAAGGTAGGTTCGAAGATGTCATCAAATCCCAAGAACAAATTTAGCAAACTGGACCTTGATTTTTACAATTTATTGAATTGAAATTAACTTTTTACACTTAATCCATAATTTCAGACATTGGTTCTGTCAATTCCTCCAAATCATCGTATGAATGGAAGTTCCATGACAACACTGCAGAGCTGATCCACAAAAGGTACAATAATAATCAAGCCGAATTTTTTCACCAGTGAACATGTATTAGGTACTTTTTCACTCATATTCTCCATCTTTTTAAATATTTTCAATTATGGCATGTATGGTATTGGTTATATTCCAGCAGTGCTGAAAGCGTAGCATCCTTGCAACCAACTAAGCTCGATCATAGAAAGACATCTTGGATGAATGGATTCATGATGTTTAGCAGGATGCATAGAAGAGACTTCATTGAGTAAGTTCCACTCAATAGATTCCTAAGGGGAAAGAGAGCTTCACTGTGCCTGTGGCACTTAGCAGAAAAGAAGAAGCTGGACTTAAACTGTTTCAATCAATATCACTTTTTGACTCAGATCAGCAGATAGGTCTCCGTCAGCAGTCTAAAAGAATACAAATATACATGTACTCCTAATCTGCACAACCTGGCTCGCTCGGCATCCTGCCAATGTTAAAAGCTTGTGGGCTCTGTCACACGGCACTCTGCTCTTCCAATCTATTAATCATCTCTAATATCCTTTGTTTCAGTGTTAACCCTGGTACCCCAACTTCACAGATCAGCAAGCTGCTTGGCCAGACTTGGAGGGGGATGAACACTGAGCAACAGCAACCTTACAAGTAAGTTTCCATCGGTTTAGAAAAATCACCTGGTTATATTGTTAGCCTGCAATTACACTAGTGCTTGAGCATCAGTCGACCAATTAAATTGAAGGCCATTTCAAGGGAACAGTAGATTGTGATTTGTTAAGTAACATCAGAAATTGCTGCTTGAATTCTCAGTCAAATGACTGTCTTAAAAATTGCCCCAGAAGGTTAAAAGTTAACGATATTGACTGAGACAAACCAGTAAAGTTAATGAGTTTACATGTATTTCAATCCTGAAATAGTTGTTACAGTGGCACTAGAGCAAAAATCATCATGGTGTTTTCAGACTGAAGGCGAAGCTATACGCAAATGACTTGGAGAGAATGTATGACGTCTCCCCAGAGATTCCCTTAACAGTCAAGGATGAAGACAAAACTTCCAGCACCCTGTTTGAGCGGAAGATGCATGGCAATGGCAAAACTGTCCCTGCACTGTTAAGTATGCAAAGTGAAAATATTGAATCATGTCGTGATGGATCAGTTTCTATCAAAAGAGAAATTGTACTCGATGAGGAGAGGAATGGCCCAGAGTCTGACGAGACCAACACTGCCTCCGAATGTGAATTTGCGACTGAATCAAATCAGGATGCAGTGACTGGGTCAAACGATTGCAGCGGTATTCCCAACTCATGCAAAAATGATGAAATTGTCTTCATGGTAAATGGGAACCGCGAGTTTGATTATAGAGTGCGGATAAAGATTGAGATGTCAGATGAGGAAGAGGCCAATGTTCCAAGCTTTCCTTTCACTGATTTTGACTCGGAAGCGGTGGTTCCAAAAAGTATTGAAACAGTGAAGTTAACCGTTCCTTCAGATTCACCTATCGACCGCAGCGTTCCTGATCAACCAGAACCGGTGACAGTAGGACCGTCTGAAGCTCACGATGATGGACAGCGGGTTCCTAACGCACCATGTAGGTAGCAGTCAACTTCGAACCGAGATGGAGAACCGATGGAAATCTTGTCATATGGTTTAGCGCTGAACGACGCTGAAGAGTGAGAGAGTTGATCTCGTTGATAATGCAAATCCTATTGAAAATAAGCGATTCTACATGTACAGTATATAGATAAGCATGTTCCCTAATATGAATTAAAGGGCTAAATGATTAAGACAGCACAACCAATCATTGAGAAGAAATCTTGAGAAGAAATCATGAGAAGAAAAATCCTTAGATAATTATCTGCTACCCAGACAGACATCATGTTTTCAACAAAAAACTAAAATCAGGATTTTTTAGGGTTGTCAACAACAGTTGACAACCATTACCTTTTCAAGCGAACTGGTGCATTATCAAGCACTTCATCATGCTTGGTGGTAAGGTCACAGATCAGAATCAAGAATCAAGATGTAGAAATTGTTAACTATTGTTAGGGATTCAAGCCTAACTAGATAATATTTTCATTAATTAGAGGTGTTAAAAACACATTTGAAATACATGTAGTGCGAGTGTCCCAGGTGGATCTTGAAGAAGTGACAAAAATTGCCACACAATCTGTTTTTATGTCTCCTATGTTTTGTTATGAAGTAATTACATTTACAGTTATAACTTGTTACATTTTATATCATGTTTATATTTTCTATCCAGCATTTTTGAAATAAAATCATTTGAAGTCAACATCTTTGTGAAATATTTTCTTTGAATAATACAGCCAGAAAGAGTTAATAGAGCTGTACTAGTTCAATAGGTACAAATTGTGTAAGAGCCATGAAGCAAGAAGAAGAATGTATGGATGATATTTCTTTTATTTCTTACAAAAGTTTACATTGAGAGATGAATCTATTACACTGGCTACTTTCTTATCACAGTCAAAGTTACAAACCTACACATACATTTAATGTACACCGCCGCACACAGAAATTCCAACCCAGCCCAAACATAACACAAACAACACCGGTTCATATTATTTCACCCCAAAATAAGTGGAGAGCAGTGGAAAAGGTTTTGGTAGTGTACATGTAGTAGTTTCAAATGTTCAACCATCCACAAAAACATACTGGGTAGAAATGAATTGTCCAATATTAGTATCTTTTCAAAAGTAATGTACTCTATCCCTTAATTCACCTCTCATGTTGGATTTGTATGTACTTGCCCAAAACTCAAAATGCTTCATTTTTCCTAAATGTGAGAGCCTAGCAAAAAACAAGCATTTTCAGATAAGCTTTAAATTTAGCATCCATGAAATAGCCATGTCAATACATGAACTGTCATTAAAAGGTTAGATGGCAGCACTGTATAGTATAATGGTTAGAGGAATCGGCAGCACCATAATTTCACTCATTAGGCAGCTCACTTGCCCTTCTTGAACTTTGGTCCCTGAAAGAGCAAGTTGATATTAGATACAATGGCAGTCACCTGTGGTCACAATCTCAATTTCAACATCTGCAACTTCGAGCAGACTGAAACAGCACATACTTGATACTTAGCGTATTGAGTTGCATGAACACCCATTGGTTTCATCTTTGATGAGGATATCATTGTAAGGGAGTCAATCTCCTCTCCTTGCTGTGCTAGTTTATCATTCATACTGGCGATGTGTTCACTCATTAGAGTCTAAGACTTGGGTGCTCCAACACATCAATACTCGTGGCCCTGCCCGCCCCACCGAGTCCACCTACCTTTGCATTGAGCTGCATCTTTAGGGAATCAATTTCCTCTCCCTGCTGTGCTAGTTTATCATTCATACTGGCGATGTGTTCACTCATTAGACTGAGGTGGCTCTCATAACTCTTTGTTGTGGTCTGCAGCTCATCCTATCAAAGAAATCGATATTCTATTCACTTTGATTTTCTCCATTGTTTTGCTACCGACTATTGTCTCAAATTGTATACCAAAAGTGTACCAATGAGCAGCCAACTCTTCTGGGTTTGTCAGCACAACTTCTCTGCCTCATAGTGAAAAAGACATTTCATCCAAGGTCTCAAACAGCACAGTGAGTTGAACCCATCACTCTCTGGTCATCAGTCTAGTAATTTACCTTGAGTTGCGCATTTAGTTGATTGGCTGTGTCGACCTCTTCTTGTAAGCGTGACTTCACCTTCTCAGCAATGCTCAACCTTTTATGCAGCGCTCGGCACTAAAATGAGAATAGCCAATCTTTATTCATAAATAACACCAAGACCTCATATTTCCTGGTCTGAATGAATGCACAAATATCATCTGGTGGAAAACTTTTCGTATAAAATAAGAAAATAATCTTCGAAGGAGTTTTTTTTCCAGTGTATATGTACAAGGTACATGTATGTACAAGTTTCTTTGAGGGTATGGTATAACGTCTACAATATCCTTTAATCCGACAATATCCATTTGCAGAGTCAATATATCTTCCTCCCTCTATTTTCATTCCTATTAATTCATGAAACGAGGGCAGACAATATGAGCTTATTTGCATACCACAGTAAACAATCCCCCACGTTCTGCACTCACCCTCCTGTGTCACACATACTTTTAATATGCACTTATTATAACTTCAGGTGAGAACAAGTCAATAGGGTCAGTCAGGTCGGACCATGGTGCCGGTTAAGTGCAGCCGGCATCATTCTCAACCAGGTCAAATTGGCCAAGTCCAATAGGTAATTGGGTAGACAGCCAGTGCAAGTACATTATGCAGCTAATTACCAAGGGGGAACCCTGAAGGAAATATTACATAATGGGGTGAAGTAGTAGGAACTTGTGGGGCCTTGACTTAGATTGGTCTATTGTGAGGGTAAATAAGCTACTCAAATTAGGTCAACTGGACTAGTCCATGTCTGAGGGTTAGAGCCATATATCACCATCAGACACTGTTTATGAATGGGTTTATTGGGAGTACCCTCAACATTCTTGTTGTTTTTGTTCTGTTTAGCATTGGTTCTAAAACTTCATGAGAAAAATCTTCATATTAGAGGATATCATATTCCATTACGCATTACGATCAGAGATGATAACACAATGGAACTATTGAATACTTGATATCTCTATATCATGTATCATGAAAAGGCAAAGACTACTAGGTTGGTTTGATAGGTCAAAATATGTAAGGATGGTCTAGATTCTCAACTCTTCAAGTTGGATAGGGTCAGAATATAGAGAATTTGGACACCTGGAGCTGAACTGGACTAGTTCGAACACAACTTTAGCCATTGGGGCAAGAAGGGGGACACAGGCAGTGACATACATTACAGTCAGTGACGAAAATGGCCCCAAATCTCCCCAAACATGGTTCCAAATGATAGTTAGATGAGTGTTGTGTACAATTTAGTCTCTAACCTTGACCCTGACCCTCTCAAGGGTAAATATTTTCCCTGGCTTAATCCTTAAAGTATGTCAGTACCAGCAACAATTGCTACATGTATGTTGTAATATTGAATTCTTTTAATATTAGTAATTAGATTTACAGTTATGTATGTGAAAGTCCTTTAGTCTTGTGGTATTACCCAATACAGAACCAATAATATTGGTAAACATGATCTAACATTCATGAGATATTACAATGTCAAGGGTCAAGGCCAAATTATGGAATTGGAAACTATGCCAAGCTGCCCTATTTCCAAGTACCCAGCACTGATAGATGTAATATCAAGGTTAGGATTATTCAAATATTGGTAATCTGATGTCACAGTTGGGATAACTGAAATCCAGAGCAAACTGGTGCAGCAAACACCAAAGTCTACAAACTTTTCATTCCAAAAGACACATCATCATATTTGTAGGTCACAGTCACAACTTTTTTTTTGGACTCATGGCCAGAACACCTTGTGATCATAAGGTGAACTTCATTCAGTAAATATTTTTCAATCATCAAATATGAACGAAATGGAGGCATCATACTGGGTGTCCCAAATTTTTCATCCTCACAAATTATCTGGTCTGTGGACTTTAAAGCATCACTTTGGTTTTCACCAGCAATTCGGCCCGGAGACAAGGACTTTTTATCAACGCGAGCCATAAAACTAAGAACTACCAAACTTGCAATAGACTGAACGATTAAACGAACATAACCAAAAAACTTTTGAGAGAACATGACAGACGTGACGATGCCTACACATCTTTACAAGAGTGAGGGGAGGGGCAATACCTTGCCTCTGTCCATTAGGAAGATGTTGGGAAAACAACCCACAAATCGACATGCCAGACAGAACATCAACATGTGTGCAGCTGCCGAAAAAGCTCCATTTTGGAAGGGGGGAGGTGCCAAATCAAGAAATGCACACCACCACCAGGAGACAAAAATCAAACTTACCTCTGCGTAGAAGTTGACAGCCTTACTATCTGACATCTGCAACTGAGTTGACAATTCTGCTACTCGGTTTGTAAAATGCGATTTTATCAACTGTTCCCTCGTGTCTTTCTCATCATCCGTCACGTTGACGGTTTCTAGTCTTCCAACCTGGAAAAGCAAGTTATTCAAATTATTTTACAAAATCATCAACTTTTTTAGATACAGAAATTCAATTATCTCCTGAGCAACTGCTCATAAACCTCCACAATGTTTTATTCTTGAAACTTACCAGACTCTCATCCACCAGTTTAGCTTGTTTATGTTGGGTTCCATGGCCAGTTTTAGCGGCCTGCACCTCAGCAGCACCAGCTTCAAGATTGTCTTCTATAGAACCTGTCAATCGTGCTTGCTGTAACTTGACCTGTCGTTCTAAATCTGCTATCCGCTGAAAGAAAGCGAGGACAAAAATTATAAACAAGGACTCTCACAATGATCAGCCAGTACTATATTATTTTGCATGTAAAGTTGATTTATCAATTCGAAAGCGTTCTTGTGCTCAGTTAATTTGAACATGTCACAAGATGACTGACAGACTGGAACCACTCTCAATAGCATTATCCTCACTCTCATTCCTAGCTGGGCGATAGGCTTCCGTGAACAGAAGACAGTACAATATTAACCTTTTGTTCCTTTTCATATTTGATCTGCAACAGTTGAGCCTCGAGCATCCAGTGTTCTTTGTCCTGTTCTAACTTGTTCACTTTTTCATGGAATTCTGTCACCTGTTGGGCAAGACTATCACGACTCTCTGTCGAACTCAACAACGTCCGTCGGTTTTGTACTGCGACTTTATATGGCACAGATTCTGGGCACGGCTGAAGAGTAAGAAAACATATCATAGAACAGTCACTTTGATACACAGTCCACCAAGATAGGCGGTCAAATTTTAGACGGCAATTCCTGAGATTGGGAGACATTTGAAATATGGGTTCAAGCACTGCCCTGCCCTTAAATTCGCAGAGTGGGGGAATGGGCTGCCACTGGGCAAACAAGCATGGCAGAACCGCGGAAATCAAAGTAAGAAACTAAGTGATGCTCTTCGGCTCAATTAGAATTATTCAAGTATGATTTTCTAACTTCTGCTTGGCTACTTACTCTATTTATGAGCTGCATATAACTTGACGCATGCTGCCTAAACCCAGCCACAGCAGGACATGACTTAGGACCCTCGTCAGATTCATTGGTCGATATACTACTTCCTCTTGTCCTGTAACCAGCTGTCTGTCCGAAGAACTCAAAATTACCAGCGATAAATGTGGACAGCTGAAATGTTAGATTCAAGAAGTGAGATTTTGGTACCTCAGTGACAAAATTGTACGGTAATGTATTCGTTTGTTTGTAAACAAACTCATTCCTTGTACCATGTCTACTGGGACAGAGTCTACAATTACATAATGTAAATATTTTCTCACCTTCCCTGTGGTTGTGACTAGAGAGATCAGAGAGGAGACAACACATTCATCAGTCGTCTTCAATTTCTGTGTAGCTGTAGGCAACTGATGCTCCAGGGAGACCTTGGAATTATAATGCTTTGAAACCTCTGAAATCGGAATGTGACAATTATAAAAGGCATATTAGGATTTGATAAGTTACATAGGTAAGTTACATAAGTTAATATTAAGGCTCTCTTTTTTTAATTTCATTCCAACTTACCTTTTACCGCCTCATGGAAATCTGCAGCAGCTTCAGACAAAAGGCTAAACATGCGCATTTGGTTTGCTCGCAGGTGATCACAGGACTTGCTGCCTGAAAATAGATAGGAATGATATTTCACAAGTGTCATGAGAGTTGGAAGAAATTTTGCCTAGACTTATGGGGTCCGGGTGCAATCTTTTCTGGGAGAGGGCAAGTCACAAAGCAGCTACGATTTGAATTGAACACCATCTCCTCCAACATAGCACTTTGATATCCGTGGATGTTCTTCAGTGGCCAAGATAACAATATTTGCACCACAAGAAAATTATGGAGTAACTTAATCTAAACTAAAGTGTGGATTATCCTGCAAGAATCTAGCTAAACAAAACTGCTGTTTACATATTTGATACAAAGGAAGGAAAGTAGAGAGAGTAATGTCATGTCAACTTACTCTGAGCTGCCAGCAATGCAACGTACGTTTCAACCTTCTCCAGAGCGGCCACGAATTTCTTGAGAGCAGCATGCAGCTCCATGTTCTTGTCCTTGAGAGTTGACGTACATGATGACACCAGACATTCCTCTTCAAGA
Source organism: Lineus longissimus (assembly GCF_910592395.1). NCBI lineage: Eukaryota > Metazoa > Nemertea > Pilidiophora > Heteronemertea > Lineidae > Lineus > Lineus longissimus. Next base: position 5,143,002 of record NC_088310.1, read on the forward strand.
CTGAAATTTGGACGAAATACAATCTAATGAGATCCCAGAAATATTCAGATGGACACTCTGACCACCATGCCTAATATTTGACATGCAAAGAAACATTCTGTTCTGCTCTGGATTCTGGGCCTACTTGATGTTGAAAAACATGCATGATGAAGGTCATGAGAAGCAGTGGCAGGTCAATAGGCCTACTTCTAGGCCTGAGAATAAATATCTGAGTTTGCTATAGGTACTATGCAAGGTACCAGGTAATATTACATTCATGCCTAGTTGCTATGTAGCTTGGGTGTCCTGTCATGGCAATTCGTGGCTCTAGGTCATCAGTTCAGTCATACACACAATGCATCACAAAGTTTTGTTCCTAGTTGGGATGAACTAGACATGGAAGTGATTGGTACAGGTTTAACGAATGGCCCAAAGGAAAAAGAGAATGCCACTAGAGTTCAGTGAAAGCAATCAATCATCTCATACAATTATAACCAACTAATGGGTTTGTCGCAGGCTGGGATATGAGATTTGGATAATTATTACCCTCAATTTATAGTTTGGAATTAGACCTACCTCAGTAACTGGTAGGGATGGAGTTTGTTGACATAAGTCACATATTTATGGAACCGATGAGCAAATTCTTGTAAACCAGTGGCAGTTTCCTAAAGAAAAAAGATAAAAAATAACTTAGGAGCAACACAGCAATGAAAAGGATAATGTCTTTCCTAGGACATCAATGTTCATTGTGCTCAAAAAAGTAACACAAGTCCTGAATCAAAATCAAAGTTTGGAATCCACTTACTAGAGTTGTCAGTGCGTCGTCATTTAGAGTCTCGTGGAATGATTTGAAGGCGGAATCAACAGCACGTAGACAGGAGGCATTTTCATGTAGTATCTGACAATACTGAAATGAAAAAAAATGATAAGACTAGAACCAAAATCACTTCGGACTCTTCACTTATCCACATCGACAGCGGCATATATATTCACAGTATTCTTACTCAAGAAAAAACAAGTGTCTTTTATGTCATGGCCACGCAGAGAGCATTTTACACTCGTCAGGTCAAACTCTGCTGCCCTGTTAAAAACTAGCCTGCTATCAAAGTATTTTATGTCACATTTTTTTTCGGCTTTACAACATACACAGAGTTACCAAGGAGAATTTGAATTCCACTTGACACAGACTACTGAGAAATCATTTGCACATAAAAACACATGCAGTATTTGCTGGTCTTAGTGCTTGTGTACAAACTTACAATTTTATTAACCGCACTGAGAGGTTCGGAAATGCCATCTGAGGGGTAAATGCTGGATCTTTGTTCGGTGTAAGTGTGGAAGTTTGAGAGGCCTTGGGTCAACTCTCGTATATGGGTCGCTGCCTGACCAATCAGCTCCTTGGCATGTAGCTGATGCTTTCTGTCATGGGTGGGGATGTTTAGCGCATTCAAATCACGATCCACTGAAAAGAACAGGATATACTTGAAATAATGTACGCCACATTACTTTTGCTATGACATGTCTGTAGACACACAAGTACTCTTGTATTTTCTCATGCCACTACATTTGGGCCCCCATTCAGGTGATCGACCAAGTGACTCAGCCTCTGACAAGAGGAGTCCACCAAAACTAGACTGGAGCACTATTAAAAGATCAGAAAATTTTTCTTCTGATCATTTTTGAATTCAGCTTGAAGAACTTACATGTATCATTGAAAGGTAACTTGTCCCTGATGATCTTGGAGGCTGTTTGGAGCCTGCCACTGAGGTCTCGCTGAATGGTACACAGTTGTTCCTCACTGAAATAAACAATCCAACAGTTACGTTTTCAATGCTACACAAACTCAAAGCACCATTTAAATACCATGTTTAGGTAATTCACACTGACCGACTGAAGTGAACTTTACTGGCAGTGGACTTACGCATTTTCAGCCCGGAGTTTGGCAGCCTTGACTTCCTTATCTTGCGTCTGCAACCTCACCTAAATGAAAATGGAACAGAAAGTCAGAAGTTTTGCATACCGAGTATCTAAATGCACCACATAGCTATTCAATCTTCGACAGCAAACTTCAAAACCCTGATTTTAGTCAACTGCCTTACCTCGAGCATAGCTTTATCTTCCTGCAGCTTGTCCACCAAGGCCTTGTTTTTCTGTGTGGTGGTATCAAGTATCCGCTGATGCTGACTAGCCTCGCGTTCCAGCACGTCAAGTTTATCGCGGAGATCCATCACAGCCTGGCGATGCTCTTGGTCAGATTCAAACACCTGAAATACAAAATTTTACACATCGATCTTCAAAAGATTGGCCCTTGAATCCTAAGCAATCAAAATACCATAAAGAGTAAAACTTTCAGACCCCTTTATTTTTGGATTTTTAAACAAAATAAAAAAAACTAAAATTTTCACGACTTTTTTGGCAGACTAAGAAATTTCTTTTCAAAAGGCATCAAGAATACTGCCAACATGATTTGCTTTATTTTGAATTACCTGTTTGTGGAGCCGGGCATTTTCCTCGATCTTGCTCTGTAATTCTTCCCCAATGACACTACTCGTAGAAGGGTAGTTAGTGGGCGGTGGGTCAGAATTCTTGTACTGAAGAAGGTAAATTTAAGACCTTCTCATTGAAACATCAGGATTGTTATTGGCGGTCATCATGAAAATGGAATCGAGTTGGAAGGCTGGGGCCAACACTTCTCACATCTTTCAGCATCACACCACTTTTGGTGTGGAAATGAAGCCGTTGACTTTCTTTCTCCATTAACTTGACAATAGTGGGTGATGTCAGGAGTGCAGAAAACGTCTCCAAAACACACAATAACACAGTTGCAACCTTTTTTTACTTTCGCTCTAAGATAGTTTAAGTAGAGTAATGTGGTTTCTACTGCAGCACCCAGTGGCTCAGACTTACGCCGGTCACAAGCAACAAACCTTATTTTTCTTTCCCTTTGCCTCCGTCTCATCAAGCTCTTCCTGGAGAACAACTACCCGCTTTGACAGCTGCTGATTCCTGAACGAGAGACTATCAATCTCCTGTTCATATTTCCTTATAGTCTGGTCTTTCTGTTTGATACCATCCTGCAATGAACAGAAATGTGGTCTCGAGATATGGGCATAAAAATTTAATGTTTTCAATGGTCAATGTAAAAAAGTATGTATAGGCAGAGAGAATCCTTCAACTTGCTTAGAGAATCAGGCACAAAGCTGGAAGAGGAGGCATTTCACTGCCAGTAATCTTTTACCTTCAGTTCCTCGGCCTTTGTCTGCTCATCAATGACAGCCTTCTTCAACACTGGTAACTGAGAACGCAACTGAAAATAGACAATTGATATGATGATGATCTGATTTATCATGGTTTTCAAGGCTCACTGACACTGGCACTATTCAGTATTCTTGGAAATCAGAACTGCCACTATACTACCTGTGATACTAGTATATTGTATGTGTAATTGTAAAGCCTTGGCTAAGTTATTGAACTGTTGAATAAACATTGCAAGGACTCCATAAAAATTTGGAGAGTGAAATGTCAGATCAGATGTCATCATGATCTGGTCATTCTCAGATTCTGGGCACCACTTTTCTTCTGTTTATTACCTTTGAATACTCAGCAGCAAGCTTTTGGTATTTGCCCTGCAAGTCTGCCATAGTGTTATCTAAAAGCAAAACTGTGACTTTTCGAGATTTATTTTGTTTTTGACGCGTTTTTTGTTGATTATTTTGGGATAAATTGTGGGAGGGTCATCAATTGTCCATATTTAATCTCACGCATTTCGATTTCACAAGCGGCCTGAATATACGTGATGTGTACATTTGATAGTGCTTACAAGCACAAGGTGCGAAAAACGTCCAAGAAAATGCGCAAGACTGACAGATCATGTGATCATCCAATATGTCAGCGCCCATGGTTTTCCAAGCCGGGAAAATATCACGTTTCTTTTCACTCATTTGTGAACTAAACAAACCCTTGAATCAACACTCAAAGCTGTCCTATAAATGATGGCTTCACTTCACTTTTCCCAACCTGCTTTTAAAAACATTTACAACAAATCAAAGTATTTTGGGCTTCTTTCCAAATCCAGTTCGCGATTCAAGGTCTTCCCGTTGAACAACAACGTGCATTCTAGCATGATACATTTCACTGGATTGTCACGATCTGCGAGTCGTCTATTGACTACGAGAACTATACTTCATCATGGTCCAGCAAGCTCAACGATTTCAGGGAACAGTGTCGGGCAGCATCCTATGAGATCGAGAGTTGCAGTGCAGTTGCGGGCATCAATCTTTGGTGGCCAGAATGTGGAGAAAAATGTAGTGCCGATTTTGAATGGATGCTTCAGAAATACTTTTCAGCATAAACACTCATTCTCGACGTCCTGTGCAACGCTAGCAACAAGAAAGGCCAAGAAACGAAGGCAGGAATTGGAAGTGTTGCCCTTTGAAGTGGACGTAAATAACGTCACTCAAGATATCCCAGTCTACACCAATGATGGTCAGAATCGGTTCTTCCTGCTGGTTAGCTTTTTTGGAGTTATTCAGTTTGGATTCTGGTCATATGTTGCCCACTTTGCCTATACAACATTGAGAGATGCTCCGGTGAAAGAAGAGCAAGATGAGGAGACTCTTCCATTCTGGCGGAAAGTCAATCTTGGGGGAAACAAGTACAGATTTGGTACTGCTTTGCTGTCCATTACAGTTGGTAAGATGTCATGGCTAAATCTCAAAATGAAGATGGACAGCTAAATGAAGAGATTTTTATTGTGTGCCAAATCCTAATCAGTTTATTTGGATTTGTGGTACGGTACGGTACGATACGGTACGGTACATTCAGCATCAGTTTGTCTTCTTTTTACTTCATCAATTCTTATTTTGTGTATTTCTTTTCTTTTCAGGATATGTGTTGCTGTACGCCTCCATTTTCTATCCGATGAGGGCAGTTAAGCGCCTTACTCTCATGCGAGGAGGAAGAACGGCAAAAGTCACGACATACGCTCCATTTGGAGCATACAGAAGCTTCACAGCAAGAGTTGAGGACATCCAGAGTATGCAATCGCGGGCCGAAATGAAACAACATATTTCTTTAAAAGTAAAAAACCGCCGCATGTTTTACCTCCTGGACAGCAATGGAAAATTTCTAAATACTCAAATATTTGACTTTATTGTGGGGCTGAAGAGACGGTGGTAGCTTTGGTCAATACTTGACTGTGGCCCTGCTCAGTGGACTGATCATTACTCTCCAAGAAACTCACCCCTGGTCTGTGTGCACCACTGTTCTGACCGGCAATCATTAAGCCGAAATGTCTGCACTGTTGTATGTATCGGGAGATTGTGGTGCCATCTTTGGTAACGAGAGGCCCAAGGGCCTGGCACTGCTGAAACACTTAATGCAAACACGGTTATCTTTGCCAGCTAAATATCTCTGTGTGCCAGTTTGTACTAAAATAAGTGGTGATTGTATGGGATATGTTAATGATTAAAGTTAGTGTATTTGGCACAAAAGTCTTGACAAGTCTATTGTCCGATGCCCCCCCCCCCCCACCCCCCACACACACGCATTGTGACTCTAAAGGTATATATATGAACCGAAGACGAACGTTTTAAAGAAATGTTCACAGACAAAGAATGTGTACGAGAGGCCTATTTCTCATCTGGTGATGTAGTTCCCCGCAGTTGCTCCAAGTTTATTCCGTCGCAATACCAAAAAATCTATTCATGCAAAAGGCCTAAAAACATGCTCAATTTCATAGGAAAGCGCTGTCTGGCGGCAGAGAGTGGAACTGAAATCTTCGTCCAAAGCTCTCAGTTCTTCTTTCTACCGCGAGATAGCGCCACTGTCACCTAACCAATTTCGTAGGTCTCACTAGCCAGTGGTGATCAGGTCGGGGTAGTTCTTCAATCTCGAGTGATTACCATGGATACAGATGGGCCTACTCTATTCCTATTGCTACCAGTTCAAATGTAAATGTCCGATGTTTTTTGTGAAGGGGTAGCTCTGACGATTATTTTAGGAAAATACCAGTTTCCTGTGCACTTACGCGGTGAGCAGGCCCAGCATGCTATTTATAGCTCAAGAGGATGTTGACATCGACTGGTTCCTGTAAGATTGCACATGTTCTCAAGGTAAAATTTCGATGTCAAAAAACTCAAACAAAAGCCGCAACGACAGCCTATTTTTATATAAATGATTGAAATAGTCGTCAGTTGGCTTCTCAAGGTGATGAATTTTTTTTTCACCATCCTTGTTAATCCTGAAGTTAGAAGACATAGCCTAGAGGTGAATTTTTTCAAATTTTCGTTAACATACAGGGTGTCTCATGCATTGCGCTGCATCAGTCTATGCGTGACTGTATGTCCAGACGTTGAAACTTGGACAGATGTATTTTACAAGAGACAAGCTATTCAGAAATGTATGGGTTTGTGTGAGAATAAGGTACTGCCAAGTCTACAGCCGCTGGAACAGGGGTATGCATGAAATGACGTCGCGTCATTTTTGGAGGCAGGTAGACCTGGCCTCCGCACCGGCTACTGAGACCGTACTGTGGACGACAGTAATGCAATCTAGCGGTAGAAAGTGGAACTGAGAATTTTGGACGAAGATTTCAGTTTCATTTTTTGTCGCAAGAGAGCGCCACTGTCGCCTAAGCCAATTTCATACTGTGTGTGGGTCCTGCAAATGATTGGTTTTCATGCCTTTGGAAAGTACTAAATCAGTATCAGACAAAGGGAATTTGATAGAGATAATGATTTGCTTTAGTTGTCAAGACAGGTTCAGCGATGGATGGAAGGACGGACACCATTCGAATAGTTACTTGACTAGCTCAAAGTCAGCCTAGCTAAAAGGTCAATTGATTTGTCACACGGGTAGTACAAATAAAACTCAAAGACAACGTTTTGGTTATATGAAAAAGTTTTTTGTTTATTTATCATTATGTACATCTGTACAAAGGGTTAACAACACTAGAACTACTTCTCGTATGTCAAGTTTATAAGAGAGAATTCAACAAAGCATTCCAGCTAATGACTACAGCTAACTTGTGACATTGACCCATCATCAGTTTGAGGGGGCATCCCAGCGTTAACATCTGCAACCTCTCATAGACAAAGCAGAAAAACTTACAATACAGAATACAGAAATCCACCTTATTCATAAAATGGTTTGAATTACGTACAGAGTGAAATTTACTGATAGTACATTTCCCTTTTTGTTTTAAAACACGAATGCTCTGGTTAAGCTTTTAATAATACTTATAATGAAAATCATTTGTTCATATTTATCCCTCCTGCTGATGGGAATCAGAAGTCAAATATAGGAAAAGAGAGGGAAAGTCTCAGATAGAACATTGTAAAGCTTTGAAAAAATCTCTACACACAAACCATGAATTATTATGCATAGATGTTTAAAATTACCACTTTTCATCATACATGTACAGTGTTCTCACACTAGCTTCACAGTGACAAACAACAAAACTATTTCCATAGTTGACCATGGCACATATAATGCAAGCTTCTGCCTGTGCCTAGTATAGGAAGTCGAGGCCGATAAATTTGACATGAAATAAATTTTAAAATATTTTGTAAAAGCTCTTAACAATTCCATTGCAAAGCTGAGGAACCTTAGAAAGAAATCTGTATACTTCAGTCCGCCTTTATGCCAATACTTTTATAAGGGTAGGCTTTTTGGATTAGAAGTTTTTAAACTAAGCACCATGAAGACATATTAGTTTGTCTTCATTAAATGACACAGTTGTTACAAATGTATGAACAGATTAAATGAAGAAAGGCAGCCGAGAGGTCCCGTCATGTCTGTTCCATAATTAAACTTTACTATAATAATATTCCACAAATTTCCTTCTCTTCAATACTGATTAGCCCAAAAATAAACATGATCATTAAGCACCTGCATAATTTCTCAAAGAGTTATTTTCTCGCACCTTTGAATGAGAAAATGAAAATGTTGAGCTAAAGGCCTGCTTAGGCTTAGTACAGAGCACTCTGGTGACTAAATTGAGAGCAACAGTTTCAGTTAAATGGATTGAAGATTTCCACTCATGTGGTCGATTATTACACATTTTGACCAATCAGGAATGCAAATGTTTATGTCACTCTCAGTTTGTAGAGTATATCTTTTTCAAAGGTGTGCATCATGACTTGAGAGACATCTCTGAACTGAGACCAACTCTGAACTGAGAGACCACCTGTGAACTGATCAACCTTCTCTCTAAACTGAGAGACCTACTCTATGAACCGACAGACCATCTCTGAACTGAGAGATCTCCTCTCTGAAATGATACCTTCTCTCTGAACTGAGAGACCATCTCTCCACACAGAGTAAGATACCTCTCTTAACTAAGGGACCTTCCTTGAACTGAGAGACTTCCTCTCCAAACTAAGAGACCTTCTCTCTGAACTGTTTGCTCACAGTGAATTTTATACCAAGGAACAACACCTGTGGTAAATTGTAAAGTGCAAATAAAGAGCTTCCATTACAACATTCTATAATGCCAAAACATGACAGCATCACAACTTTTTCTCTGTTGCCTGTTTCAAATGGGTTACATCATCATCGAGATGTCTTCAAACACAGACAGCCAGTGAATACAAAATATTAATAATTATCATACGTGGCTTGCATTTTAAGTTTGTGTCAAATAAAACAGAAGATATCGAACAAACATGGACAATTTTGGTCTCAGATGTTTTGATACTGTTTGTTATTTTGGCAAGTTTTCTGCAAGGAAGATCAATATTGAAAATCGGTAGGCTATAGATCATTCCCACAAGGATTTACATCATAACATCATCAATAACATCGTAGTGGAACAGAGGCTCATGCCTTGCGACATCAGGGGTCTGGTTCGACTCTGTGATAAACATATTCCTCATACAACATGGTGTGGAGGTACTGTGTGATAAAAGACACACCTGTCAGTCGATCGGTCTATAACTTTATCTAACCCACCGCAGTATCTCTAACCTCACCTCACCCCTCTAATGCCTCTCGTTAAGTATGTTCCTTCTTGGCTTCATACCCATCTACCTGACGGGAGCAACAACTCAATTGCATCATCCTCATTAATAAGATAACATGACTACCATATTCATGAAACTACTGCAGAGTAAATTAACATGAATTTAGTACACGACACAGAATAAATTTTCCACACATGGGGTAAAGTCAGCCCCATGAATTTAGAAATAAATGCAAGAATATAAGATAGTATTGTATACATTGATGATCATGATCTCCGGGACTCCCCTGGTACTGTATAACAAATGAAGAGATCAAATCCAAAACCCACTTCTCTTTGAGTTAACACAATTTTTCTGCAACGATCTGAATGGTTTTTGGATTGAATGACTTTCAATGGGATCTTGCAAGTTCTTCATTAAAAAAGTTTCGGTCTTCAGATCCGGTTTACTGTTACCTTCAATTAACACACAGACTCTTCTTTTTTGGTCTCTGCATCCGAACTCTTCAAATCTAAAAGCTTGAAATCTGATTTTGTGCTTTGGTTGTGATGATGTACTATGTTGTGCTGTACTGCATTAGTGAAATGCACTATAGTCTTTATCCTTCTGAACTACTGCCCAAAGTAATTGCTGAAATCAATCTTGTTCGACAGGAAGCAAGTTCGTAAAGCCTTGCCAACGTGTTTGCAATTGAACTTCAGCCATAATCCATTACCGCAAGAAAAAGATTCTCCTGATAAGAAGAACACAAAGCACCTAGAATACTACAAAGAAAATTTTCCAATATTTTGGGCAGTGTCTGGGCTGGCATACAAAGTATTCACAAACTAATTTGGCAGTAAAAGGTAATTAACAAGTGATTAATAAAAGGAGTCTGTGAATTACTACGGCAATAAACAGTTCCTCATACAGAGGTGAGGAATCACGTACAATTAAAAACTTTATAAAATTTGAGAAAAATTCTAAAATTTGGGAAGGGAAGATGTGAATTTCTTCAAATTCTCAAAGGGATTGATACCGAGATGCATCACAAGATGAAGATTATCTCTCACTCTCCTGCTTGTGTACAATACCCAAGTCAAGGTCATGAATCAACGCATAGGAGCCCCTATGGTATCGTCCATTTCATCGATGGATAATGTTATTCCAAAAACATAATTCAAAAGAATTAAATGAATGAAGCAAATAAGAATCAACTAAAAGAAAATGTGGATGAATAAAAATCGAATTGTATATTTTTCAAGAAATGCAATAGTATGTACTGGTTGGCATCAATGCTCAGGTCGGCGAAAAACTTGACTTCCCTCCCCATTTATCATAACAATCCAACTTTTGACAAAATAGTATAGAATTTACATTATACAGCACTCTTTCACTCTCTGAATAGGTGTATGAAGAGTTAAGATGCAAAAGGCACTAAATCCACATCAGGACTTTTGAGTTTGAATTCAATAGAATTTTGCGGGTTTGCAAATAACACTTCAGTATTCAGATCCCGGGTACTGTTAGCTCCAATCACCCAGTCGCCTCTTTTTTTTCAGAATGGCGTTAGGAGGCTTTTTCATCTAAACTCTTCATATGCATTACACCCTTTTTAAAGAAGTACCGAGTTGCCCAACAGGGCCTGGATTTACCCTTCAATTTAACCAAGTTAATAGCAGCTTTTGAGTCGAAGCTGCTACTTCTAATCGATTCAATTGCACCTTTGTAGTTACTTTTCAAAGTATCCATTTTTGAGAAGAAAACAGTTATGAACTGAATATATTTCATTCTCAAACAACTAATATTGCAAAGGTAAAGTGATCACTTAAATGCATTCTGGCTGACAGACAGGTTCATCGTATTATTGCACTGCTCCTGGATTAACCAGCTGCCTGCCTAGTACAATTTTGGTAACTCAAATTGAAGCCTACATTTACCTAACTTTGAGAACTACGTCAAAGCAAAGAATTAAACAAAACTTTTCCTGAAAAACATGGCTGAAACACACTTATTTCAGCCAAGAGCGAAATGAACTGCATACTTCTAAAAGGGTAAATAGAAGTAGAATTTAACTAAAATCGATTTTACACCATCCTTGAAATTGAAATAGAGTAAATAAACTTCTTCTCTGATGATAAAATTAAAAGCGAAATATAAAATACCGTATGATGTCCCAATTTCTAACTTTCCTTGATGCAACCAATTACATATCATTAAGTCTTAGAATGACTTGATACCATGGAACATATCACACCAGTAATAGTCAAGTAACTGACCCCTCCCTATTTGGAAGATTAAAATCAAACCATTATAGCATACTGAAAAATTCTAAAAAAAAAAATCTAAAGTTTCATATGAAACATGAAATTGTCACCAAACCCAAGACGTTGTACAACAATATTGAGGACAGCAAGACCAAAGTTTCGAAGACCATGTCAAGCATAGTACCAGGAGAGGGAATCCTCCACCAAATGCGACCAGTTGTAAAATTGTCTACAGAAATGCAAAGTTATCTACAAGCTACAAATATCATATTGACATTGTAAGTATATGACACTATTAGGTCTACTTCATTTCAAGTCAAGGTTAAGAGTCTGTCCAGGTTTGAGACACAGAAGTTGTACCGCATTTACCATGGATCGATTCGTTAACTTTGACTTTTAACATGGAGATTGAAACCAAACCTGGTAAGAATACACCCCTGAAATATCATTCATCGTATAAAAATGTTATGAGCAATAAAATCGCATCATTAATGAAAGAACTAATTCAAATCATTCTCATTGACCAGAACTACCCAGTGCGAACCTGACCATTGAGACTATGCCACAAAAACCTCCAGAGACCCTAGGTCTTTTAAAATCACCAATCCTCCTTTAAATGACACTAGATACAGCTAACACCGCGTTATCTTGCTGCCTCTTCACCTTCTGCGCATGTCAAAGTGGCATCAAGTCCACAGCCAGGCAGTTTTGCATCATAAGAGAAATGAAACCCCTGTGTAAACCCCAATTCTGCATAGTGACAACTAAAACTCCTTTTTTTCATTTTGTAATGTTTTCTTATAGATTTGTACAAAATATATATTCGACCTACTCAACTAGAGTGTGTCTCAAGAAGTCTGACAGAACAGCTGTACAGGAGATATAAGACTATGTACAGTTATGTACGAAACTTCTGGCAAACTTCAAATGAAACCACCGATGGTTTAGGCCACTAGTATTTTATTTCCTGGTTTATGGGACAGCCAACCTGAATTTTGGGATTTTCAGATCTGACAACCATGTGAACATGTCATTGAAGTTTTAAGTTTTCTACAAAGTTGCAATGACGAACCCGCCATGACACATTTTTTCACATATTCCTTTAAAAAAGAGAGTTTTTAACCATGTTTTTCCCAACGAGAACTGCCTCAGAAACCAACAGACAAAAACATGTGACCTTATGACAGTTTAAACATGGTGCACATGCCCATATATTCATATAGCTGAAGATGCACCAATTTACAAACATTCGACATTTTTAAATACTTCACACCATTCTCACCACTCAGCAATGTTTCACAACCGACAAGTTCCAACGAATATTCTTCATAAGTTAATTTTTATGATGAGACTGACGACAGTGTTGAAACTCCAGAATAAATAAATCGAATCATTGCCACTTCAAATCAAATACATGTATCAATTCTTCAATTATTGCAGTGAAAAGTGACAATGTGAGATCTTTCTTCATCTTAGAATTCTATTGAACAATTTTACTATTTCAACCAAACAAATTGGTCATGATCAAATTCATTCAAATCCATGGAATAGAAATCGCAGATAATTTGGCATTTTGTAATATCTGATGAACATCTGACTAATAAACAAATAGTTTTCCAACTTTTATTACATGACCACTCAGGGAAGAGTATTCATGCATAATTCATCAAGTTGAACACGCAGTACACCAATGTCAAAATGACAACACTTTAATTGGGCCGACAAATTAAATAAATCAAAATTTAATTTTGGCTTTAATCAGTTTGAACTATGATCTGTTTTATTGATACACGATTGACAGAAAACATCTGTTGGCAGAAATTGAATTTCAAAACAAACTTTCAAAATATATATCACGAAAAAAAGAACTTTTTTGTAAACATCATAATAGCCCCTTGAACTTATTTCAAACAATAAGAATGGGCTCTTTGACTTTGAGCCCTTTATTCATCAACCTTGAGCCCTCGATTAAGGGTCCCTCGAGTCCTCACGCAACCTCCGACACCCTCCCCCCCCCATTCGGGAGGTCTATGGTCTGAAACACATCTCAATAATAGCTGGATTGACTCTACATTTATCCTACGCGAAACAGTTTTCAACTCAGAAATTTCTTTCCCTCACACCAATTCCTTAATACAAAACATGCTTGTTCACTTGTGTTCATATTTATCACAATATAAATCTTCAGAACACGAAAAAATATAATGATCATTATCAAGATAATAATAATAATAATAATAATAATAATAATAATTGATAATAATAACTGGAAGAACCTTATTGTCTGGGCTAGACCTTATGCACAGCAACCTTTGCAAATGGCAACTGAAGTCTGTGATCCAAAACAAATTGTAATGAAAATTCCCCCAGCTATCTTTTCAAGAACAAGAAATGGTAGTGATAAATGTCATCATCAAAAGTTAAAGGTCAAGTTCTGAAGTGGCTGCTGTGTTGACTGAGTGACCCACCAATCATTATGCTTTGTGTAAGCGCCACCTTTACATTAAAGTGTCCACCGATCGACTCAGGTTAGAATAAATGGACTATAGTTCTAGATATACAATGTACTTCTCAATCATTAAATCTATTGGTTCCTGGGTATACATGTATAACAACTTAACTATTTGTAAATACAACAAAATTGTATGAGGAAAATGACACTTGAACAGTTCAATGGAAAATATAATACTTCCATTAAAACTTACCATACATTACTGGTACCAAAATGAGTTTCAATTTATTTGCATAAGTTCTGTACAAGGTGCCCAGAAACCTATAGAGCACTACTTGCGGATACCATGATGTACAGATCAGACTGTTCTCAATATTTCAACGAGTAATTTCAGCACTTGTGAGTTTCTTGCCACATTTCTACAGGTCCAAGTGCCCGCATGGTATCTCAATGAACACTAGTCCTACAACATTCACCCGGATACAACACAAGTTCGAAGTTTTGGCAAAGACTTCACCATTTTTCATTTCACAAAAACGATGTAATCAAATTCTTTGGCATTCTATTGGGTCGAAGATATGGGTTGTGTCTCACTTGCTAACTATATCCCTTTATACCGTCAATTCGTTGAACAGCCTAACCAATGCACCACAATTATTACATCATGTAGGCATTTTGATCATGATTATGATTATGGCAGTACCCAAACTAAATTACAATACAATAATATTTACAAATTAAGAGACCCAAACCAGTGCAAGTTACACTATTACATGAACGTACATCTATATCACATTGTGTTCCTCATTGGTTAATACTTCATTACTGCCCCAAATTAAGATTTTCCAAGTGTATTTAAATTCGTGTTAACATTTCGCACAAATTGCACACGGCGGAAATAAATTTTGGCAGTTTGTTTCATTCATAAATACAACTAAAGCACAGAGTAAGACGACAGCCTTGGCCCCTTTGGACAAGACTTTGAACACATGCCTGTACACTGCTGCACCCTGGTGGTGATCAACAAAATTTCAAAGCTAAATGCTGTAGAAATGGCATAAAATATCCGTGCAGGATGAGCAATATTTGCACAAATACGACATCAGGTCATTTAACAGACATCAAAGCCACATACAAGTGTGTACTTGTATTCACTTTGTGCACAGAGAAGCACCTAAACACATTAAAACAAGTGAAATTGAGCCAGAAACACTCAAGACATGGTGTAGGGGGGAAGCAGCATCCATATTAGATTCAAACACCGCACCAAAGGTTTGTAGAGAAAATACCAGATTAGAAACGACCCATGATTAGTTAAAACAATACTTTCCATACTGAGCATTGACAATATCGCGAACGTCAAAACACAAGCTTGTCAACTGCCTATTTCACATGACTGCACCTAGTTCAAATACTGCTGACATATGGAGCGAATTGGCTGTGCGTCCATTTCAGGAATTTCAAATTCCCTGTACGCCATGCCACAGTTTGCTAGTTTGTTTCAAAATAAACCACATTATGAACACATAACAACGCTAAAGTGTGACCTAGTCCTCACCAGCAGCAGATTCAAAATGCAGATCGACTATTTAAAGCCTGTTGAAAATTTCCCAAAACAATTTATTGAAACTGTTATTAATAAATATCGTCCTGAGTTGCCTGGCTAAAATGCTGGACACAGTTTTTTTAATCAGTGCTGTGTAATTTTTCTCTCCTGCTGTTAAGAACTGACGTTCATCTCCTTCTTCACGACAATACTGTTATTGTTATTCACGGGACTAATCGACCGCATCGGAACAATATGCGACGTTTTGATGCCGGCTAAATTCAGCAGCGCATCTGCTCCTGACATGATCTTGGCCGCTTCTTCCTCCTCCTGCATAATGACACGGCTGTACCGTTTCTTCACGGGAAGCGACAACATTTTGAATTTCCGCTGTAAGATTTCGCTCTGGTCCTCCATCTTGGAGTCGCTCTCATCATAATCGCTTGCATCGCTATTGTAACTGCCGTCTGAAGATTCAACGTCGCTAAACGCTTCGTTGCCTTTGTGGCCAAATTCGTACTCTTCGTCAATTGAGGAGCGAGTTGAATTTGGGCTGCCTAATGGTCCTTCCTGCGAACTGCTGACACTATAGGTGTGATCTTCGCTGGGACTAGATGTATAGACTATAGGAGATCCTGAACGCTTCTTTGTGCTGTAAGGACTGGAAAGAAAATGGAAATATTACAATACAAATCAACAGCAATTTCACAGAACTACTTTGTAAACAGATGCTACATAATCAACCTTTGCCAGCACAGTGTTGAGGCAACGTCAACCATCGTCCTAACTAATCCCTGATGTTGCTATACATGGTTTGTATGATATCCCAAAATGATAACCAACATTAAACCATATCACGATATAGACACCAGTCTTATGTGTTGAGTATACATTTCTTCATGTTTTACCTGAATCTTCTCCGATGGTTTTTCTCCGAGCCAAACTCAGGCGGCGACGGTGACCGGTCACGATAGTTCCGTCCGTTTGTTCCATTTTGAAACACATTCAAAGGAGTGAGAGGTTTCAACCGGGGATCTGAAGAAAGATATTCAGGAACTATGAGAATGGAAGGTTCAAGTAGAAAGCAACTAACTAAAGATTAGTCAAGAGAACATTTTCAATTTCCAGGTTGTTCACTCCCATTTCCACAGCCTCATATTGCGTGAAACAGGCGGGATAAGACACCAATACTGCTCCTCTTTTTAAAGATAACCACTTACTTTCTGACGCCCGATATGAACCAGATCCTCCCTTCAGCGAGACAAGTGTGTTGGCAACATCGATATCCAGCTCTAAAAGACGAGGCAGAGAATTATTAGATTGGACCGCAAAAGATATGAAGCAAATAAGCCAAATTTTTTGAAAAGCATCACTTCAACACTTTTTTCATCACACCCAGATATATGCAGAGCCAGTTAATGAACATTAACCATGTACTGATTGTACTCAGTTCATAAGGAGTTAAAATTGAGCCCTGGCATCCAGGAATTAGTGATTCTAATTTGTCGAGTATTATGCTTTTATGATATTGAAACTAGACTGCAGATGTGACACCGAGAAGCCTTCGACATTGAACAGTAATTATCCGCCGAGGACTAGATTGATTAGCTGCTTAATATTCAAAGGGAAAGCGTGTTCACCAGTATTCAGAGATGCGAGGCAAACTCTTGAAATGAAATCCAATAAATGTAATTTCTTATACAACACTTTTAAACTGTCCCAAAGTACTTCACATACATTCTTAAGCCTAATTCAGGAACCTTTCTGTAGAAACTATAAGGAGCACACATACTGCAAAACACTAGGCCATTACCGGCTAGTTGCACTTACTGAGTGGCACCAGTTGAGACTTGAACGGGTGACACAATCACAATTCAGACGCTCTTCAACTGTGTCATCGCACTTCTTCTTTTTCAGCGTTGCTTGCCTAAAGTGTTTTATAATTTGCCACTGCAATTGGGCACCGCAAGGTCTTACTGAACCTAGTGGCTTTGTCTTCGAAGGGAAAATACTATGTTACTTACCTGAGTTAAGTTTAGACTGAGCAAGCCTCTTGCTAAGAAACGGGAACAAATCTGAAACAGACAGAATACTGTTATATGACACATAATAACCGAACAGGAATGAAAGGTACTTTATGTTTGCAAATCGCAAACATTTCTGAAAAAAATTAAATTTTCACAATTTTTATTTTTGCGGATTCTTTTGTAATTCTTATCAATCTAACTTTTCATACTTTTGCATTGCTCTGATAGTCTATTATTGCATATGTTTCCCCGAATTAGTTATAACTTCAAACTACAGAATTAGGCATCCTATTTTGTGCCTCAGCTCAACTGAATCAACCCCAGTGGCTGTGTGTCTAATAATAGCCCCAGCTAAACACACAAGTAAAACAGGACAAAGATTTGAGGAGCAGAAGGAACGGGTTGCCTCTTTGTGCGCGCGTGCCAGACGCGGTAACGCACACAATCGATGCCACCATCAACAGACCACATCCACAGCCATGATGGGCTCTCGTTGACACTCGTAACCATGGTAACCACTTAGGTCCCATACAGGGATGCTGCGTGTAGCTAGTTTTCTAATGAATTAAAAGTATAGGTCTGGCAAGATTCGGTTAGGATGGATTTTAGTAGCAGTTAACTAGATAGCTGTATGGTGTTTTATATTTTGAGCGGAGTATAGTGGAAATGTTTGCCAAATATGACACTTACTTCCTTTTTGAAATGTCTCCAATCCAAATACCCTTGGTTCAATATTTGGACGAATGGGGAAAAAATGCTTGATGTATAGGTAAAGTTTACTTACGAGGTGAGGGGGTATTAATGTTGATGCGTGTGGTGAGTGGAAGAGGCCTGTGTGCTCTGAAAGAAAACAAACAAGAAATGGTCAAACAAAATAAAACAACGTGTGAAAATAAAACATAACATGTGCATATTGCAGGAGACATCGATGTGAATAGGCTGTAAGAGTGTGGGGGTTTGAATAGGACAAGGTTGAGTAAAACAGCAGATATCTATTTGCTAGATTCTGAAATAAAACATAAATAAAAGCTTATGAATTCTGATGAAATTGTGTTTACCTCTCATTTTGGCGCACCTCATTGAATTTAGCAAAAATATCATTTTTTGATGTGAATCCCAATCTTTTGAAAATCAATGCAAACTGTGCCTGAACATAAGTCTAGTTGCTTATATCTAACAATGGTATAGATACAGGCATACGAAAATAGTGGGCTACCGTACGTTTAACTTCATTTACAAATGCAAGGCTACTTTTCCAAAATCAACTCGCTTGAAAGATCCGCAGCACAAGCTATAGACATGAAATGAGCATCGCGTGACTAATTTCGTACTCTCAAGGCTAATGTTAGCGAAATGTTTTAGCTAACAAGCTAAAAGACATAAATAACGTCGGAATACAGGATAACACACCATTTATCTCGAATCAATCAAGGAAAACGCCATAAGATAAATGATCAGTGACAGGAATAACAGTCTCTCAAAACAAGCATGAATAATAGATTGGAAAATTGGTAGCAAGGTGGATCTCTGATCATGCTGACTCTTGTTAGCATATATTGCTTCCCAGGAAAAGTCACTTAACAATTTATCACATGATAGGTGATTTTGAAGTCAGATTGGTCAATTCAGCATCTGTCATTCTGTCCACACTTTTGCCACCTGAACGAGTTTTTTCACTTGCCCTAGCTGGCATAAGGTACTAAAGAAGTGGAAAATGAAGCAAAGTGTTTGGGCAAGGTCACAAGTAATGTGACAGTTTTTGGTACCGAATCCACCAAGTTCGAATTAGAAGTCGCATTATCCTAGTGTGCCTGATACTGACTTAATTAGGAAATAATCTCCAGTCTGATGACATCCTCGTCAGATCAACCGTCCCTATCTTGTGCATTTCATTATCGACAGATTTAATTATTATTCAGTGATGAGCACGGCATCTTTGGAAACCATGGCAACTAAAGGAAGTCATTTGGGGCCGGTAATGGCCCGGTCACTTCATGACTTTGGCGAAATGAACATGACTACGAGTTTGTTAATTGCTGAATCTTTTTCACTATAGGAATAGGAACAGCAAGATAGCAACAACAACAATTTCAAGTAAGAACCATAGATAGGTTGTGAACACCCATCATCCCTGGGCAAATATGCAGCAACAAGGCCACAAACCAAATACAGACACAACTAAACTAAAACACTCCTTTCTACTCCCCACCAGAGGGCAGAGCACTGAAAAAATCCGATGCTATTTCTGGAACTAGAAATATGTAACCGATGATGTTTTTCCGCATGTCTGCTTCGAAGGACAATGATAGTTTTGTTTTATGAGTAGAATAACGGATTCCGGTCGACAAGTCAGCGGGATCGATAAATGCACTAGAAATCCGATGGGTTCATCAAGCAGGTAAGATACCGCGACCACCAACAACCCATATCAACGGGCGCGGCTCCATCCAAGTCTGCGGGGTTTTACAGGTCGGGGATTATTGTTTCAAGGTGTATCAGTCTGGGGAAAAATACAGCCTGGGGATTGGGGATTATAGCTCCAAGGCCTCGTCTCTCTAAAATAAGGGGGTGCACCCTGCCTTTTGCAATGGGGGTTCAGTCATATATAGTTGGGGGATGTTCAAATTTATATCACCAGCACTTCGACTCCACTATGTCTCTCTATTTATAACTTCAAACTGATCATGGCCGCTGTAATCTACTGCTGATCATGGGTAAAACATGACACAAGGATGCACATATCAGTGCCATGACCAATTTCACTTCATTGTACATGTAGATTTAGTTTAAATAATTTAACCAATAAATTAATTTTGTTTTTACACAAAAATGTCCAAACTAGCCTTGGAAATTTTGGCCAGCCTTCTCGGCAGGCTCGAGGCAAGGGCGGAAAAGGTGCATTGCGTTCAATGCGTTGCTAGGTTACATATATACAATCAAGATGAGTTCAATAAACTGTGCGCAATACAGCCGATTTAGCATAGTGGTACGAGCAAATTTTAAATACAGTCAACAAGAATAATAAATACTTACGATAAACATGCAGTACAATGCAATTATAAACAACTTTTCAAGTGATTTTGCTCATGAATAAATTGAGGTTTTATTGTTTATTAATCGGTCGTCTACCTGTACAACAGGACAAAACAATACAACAGATTCCGTAACAACCAACTTCTGGTGATTGTTTGAATGTAAGACGGCCGGAGCAACAGTAATAGTTCACATTGCTATAGAAGTGACATCACTTAATAATGCAACCTGGTTTTGATGTCATCCATACACTAATAGTGTTTTGTCATATATATTTTGGGTCGCTTAATCCTACAGAATCTGAGATAAGCTTCAGGCTAATGAGCTGTTTGGTTTATTGCCTATAGCCCAGCAGACAAAGCACCCTAAGATATTGTGTGACGTCATCGCTGCATCTCTTCCTCAGACCCCCCTGCTGAGCAGCTGGGCCATTTGTCCCAATGTCATATGCCTCATTTCTTTGAAGACCGTCAGAGCATTAAATCTTAAGTTGTTTATCTCGTTTCCATAGAAACCGTTCATTCTCTCACTCCAATTGACTTCTGCTGTCGATGCCTCAATAGGTTCATAGTCTGCTGATATGACGTCCATGAATTAACCCACTTTTTGTCTAAATATCTTGCATAACTCACACAAGTGAATCCACTAAGTAACGAGGTTGGTGACGATTACCCAGGGTGAAGATAAAAGACTAATCACAAAGCCCAGAAGTCAACGAATCAGTGCTCACTTTACACGGAACACAGCATCAAGTGCCATCTATGCTGTGCGCTGCACCCTCCAAACAAAATGAAGGTTCAGGTGCCAATAATGAAAAAATAAAGCTAGGAATATCTTTGCTAACCTAGGTGGCAAATATCTTGTCGGTTAATTGATTATCAGCAATGTTGCGAGATGGCCAGCAAAAACTGAACGATTTGAAAAGTACTATTTCTGGTCAAGAAGACGTAAAAGTATCATACTGAGTGGATGGTTCGAAACGGACACGCTGCTGTCAAACATTGCTGTAATTATCTGGTGAATAAGCAAAGTCAAATCGCCGATGATGGAGGAAATTGTACCACTTGTCAATCTCATTTCCTGTTCCTGTTCAATTGCCGAGCGTAGTAAGCGACACTCTGTTCAATCGTGTCGAAATTATCGTTCATTTGTGTTGCCACTCATCTTGGCGATTTATCAACGTACGATTGGTTAGTGACGGCATTATGGTGTGGTGTGGGCTGCCGCAATGCCGCTAAAGAGCACGAGCACTTCAGAGATCTGAGCAATTATTTCGCCTTTATTAATGCGCCAGTTGGGATCTGGATAATTCATACAGTCTATTTTCGCTTGTATCCCCAATCTCCTCTTCAAAGTTGATGTTGCCTGACTGAATCTTGATTTAGGTCATTTTTGGCCAGGATTATTCTTAAAGGGGGACTATAGGGGGAGGCATATTGGTGATCTTCAGGCGACCTGTGTGCACAGTAAGGGATCTGGGTTGGTGTTTGATTTAAGGAATTGAACCCGAGGCGGAGGACCTTGGTTGAGTTACCAAGACACTCGAGGGTGGAGCTAAAATACAGTCCAAACCCGAGCCGACAGGCGAGGGTTTGGACGAAATTTTAGCTCCACCCGAGAGTGTCTTGGTAACTCAACCAAGGTCCGAAGCCGAGGGTTCAATTTCTATTCTAAAATACCTCAAACTTAAAAAGATAGGCCACGAAATAACTTGAATATGTGCGAATTTGGCAAATTCCATCCATCGCCTGCCCGGAGCGCCGGTAGCGCCGTTGTTTACATTATGTTACGGCAGCCCGTATAGGAAGTCCGGATCGGCTCGCTCAAGTGACGCTAAAATCCGCGCAAATGGGCTATTTGGAGCGTTTTTCTCAGCAAATATGTGTAGTGCTCATTAAAAAACTTAGGGTGGTTGATGCTTCCTTGGCTGATTTGTGTTTGAAGCAGTGTTTTGAGAGCCTCAAACTTCTGAAGTGAGCTGTGTGCATGGTTCCACATTTTAGTGCAACCCGAGGGAACTTTGGTAGAGCATCTTGGTTGTGTGTCCAAAACACTCCACTCTCAGAACGAGACTTATGCATTTTCCATTTAAAAGTTGACTTTACGGTACCAAGGTATTTTAGAATCAGCAATAATCATATTCTTCATTCAAGCATGAAGAGTTAAGATGTACTGAAAATTGAAGCTACAGACCCAGCAGTAGTTCGCAGTCAGCGACTTTTTGAAACTTATCTGGCCTATGAGGCTCTCGCATTCAGTCTCCCTTAATTTGTATGCTCATCAGAAATCAGGTTTATCCTCAATCTTGTTCTTCTTTCTGCAGCTTTATATGGTGCTACCTCAAGAGTCAACTTCATCAGACAGCGAGAATGTCATCCTAAATCAGGCTGACCAGACTAAAGTTGATTGGAACAAGAGATGACATTTGACTGCAATTGTTTCTCTCACACTTGACTGCCCAAATAAGATCATTAAACGGCTCATCGACTTTATCTACCATTATAGCGGAATGACTTCTACGAAAATGGCTGATCATCCCTTCCAAATCATCTCATCTCTTAATTAATGTCTGCTGGAAATTGATCACTTTAAAACAGCGACTGCAGCCACATAAGAATTGGTGAGATCAAGTTGCTTTGCAAACAAGCAATTTTAATTGCTGCGACCTCATCACATGCATGTGATTACATAGCACAAGCAACCAAAGCCTGCCGCAGTTCCTCCCTTTAACGCGACTAAATCCAATCTAAATTCAACCACAACTGATTTATTCTGCAGCGCTGAAAACGGCACGAACCCTCAACTGGTGATGACAAATTAAACATCGGAGAAAAACCAGTTCTCAAGTGACATTCATGAGAATATAGAGACTGCTAATATCTTCATGATCACGCCACGAAACTCGTTAAGTCAGGAGCCAAACAATAAGGTCAACAGGACCAGGGTTCAGAATCCAATAATTTTCAGCCGTCTTTACGTTAAGCAAAGCATCATCGGTAACCATGGAAATGTAACACCATGAAAAATGGCCAGGATGTTCATCGGGGATGCAAGGAGCCATAACCCAGAAAGATCGTCATATTTTATCGCATGACGTAAATACGTTATTATCAACACAGTCACAGAAGAAACATGAGGTAAAGACAAAGGAAGTATGGGAGATGTAACATTTGTCACTTGAGGCCTGCAATATGGTATCACACCAAATGCCACAAGAGGATAACTGCGATGGGCCACTTGCCTCTGGAGAATCAGGGCTTTTTTAAATGGTCTTAGTTTGGTGAATTTCGAGTATGTTGTTAACACATCAAAATGAAACTGCAGGAATATCTGCCCTCATTACACCTAAATCAGCTATAAGATTGCAGTGGCAGCAAGTGAGCAACAGAAGACAGCCACAATGAATCATTGCAGTTATCGCCCCTCTCAAGGGAAACATCAGCGCAATCTAAAGGAAATCAGGGTATTTCTAAATAGAATCAGGACAAACAAGGAATTTCTCTGCAAACCTTTCATGTGCAAATTCGCAGCGCATGCCTCACACAGCGCCTATTCTTCTTCAGACAATTTCATCAAATTTCTCATGAATGAAACTAAAATATCGACACACGCCTCAGGTTATTCTGGAGGACAATTCAGTGAATGATGGCTGTACCAAAAGACAAGATGAAGGTGACCTTGCTTTGTCAGTCACTCTTTGGACAACTGGCAACGAATAGCTGAAGCAAAAGCTGTATCTCTTGAATTAAAAATTAGCTTTTTCTCAGTTGAATACAGCATCAGCGAACTGCTGTTACTCGAATTATAAGCCTTTCATTGTAAACTCTAATTTGAGTACCTAGTTTTGTTTTCTACTTACCCTGAGAGTGCATACTGAGGCTGTGGGCTGGCAAGCATTTGCAGCTGATGATAGGGGTGATACGGGGTCTTCTTGAGCGCCTGTAATAAGTTCGGCCGGTACTCCGGGTCGATGCACCATAACGATCCTTTGCCAATACTCTGCAAATAGAAATGAGAAGAGACCGTCATAAACACTGCCTTCATAATTTGGGTCTAAACACATTGATACAGACTGTTGTCTATCAGGTTGTGGTTCTCTATAGCAGAACCAACAAATTTTTTCCCAAATGCTATGCATATATTAACACACCACTGTTCTGTGTTTGGAATATGGCCTACATCAGAAGTCTGATCACCTTATAAATTATGCACACCCACAAAACAAGCACTTAATTGTCAACTTGATGAACTTGGGCCGAAGTTCAAGTGAAGGACACTTGACCTTCAAATTATCTATTCACACTGTCCTTATCATGACCTACATCATAAAGTTTTTTTATTTTTTATGCCAAA
The DNA here is from genome assembly GCF_910592395.1 of Lineus longissimus. Classification (NCBI taxonomy): domain Eukaryota; kingdom Metazoa; phylum Nemertea; class Pilidiophora; order Heteronemertea; family Lineidae; genus Lineus; species Lineus longissimus. The sequence goes on from NC_088310.1 coordinate 5,167,601, forward strand.
GTAGCACAAAATCATGTCAGCCACCACTAGATGCATGGTTAGGGTTCAAGTAGAGGCCCTAGACAGAGACACACCGGAAAGTAGTCATGAACAGTTGCATCTCAAGTCGCCCCCTCTGTACAGAACCATGTCACTAAACATACCACCAAGTCCACAAATTATCTTCACAGACATGCTCCACAGATCACTATTTGAGTAATCAGCTTTCCTAACAATTACCTGGCGATTATAGGCTTTTCTTTCCTGATAGACATCAATTTTGTCATCAACGGTAGTACCTCTAACACTGGTAAATTGGTTATTTGCCAATCAGCAGGTCATGTTTTATCAACAAATTACCTGATATAACAATTGCCAGACTAAAGGATCGATTTGATAAATTTGTTTATCTTTTCATTTCCAATATTTTGAACTCTGGGGGTCTTCCTCTATAATTATCAAAAGTAAACACAGACCTAGAGAGTTTGTTTTCAACTTTAAACCCCAGGCGTCTCTACTTGTACTGTCTGTATATACAGTGTAGGCCTAGCACTAGTAATCTTAGAACCAGAGTATCCTCTGATCTGATCACTGATAAATTGGCATTGAACAAAAGCACTGAGACTGGACTCATCTCAGAGTTGTTCGCAACAGGTTCCTGAATCTTTTACTTGATGGCAGTTTCAACCCATCTATGAATTCCTTCATGTGACCAACAAGCGCAAGAACAAGACGTCACATGAAAATGCAGGAACAATCATGCGATGGTCCTATTACCTCATTATACCAGAGTTTCTCCACAGAATAGTGACCTGATCAGATATATAGATGGAATAAAGCATGTTTGAACAGCGACCCTCTAAAAATAATGTGTAGTTGCCATCCCTGACAATCTTAATACATACATCTCATGGCTGGTGTAACAGAAGAATTACCTTGACAAAGCAACTCATCCACAGACCTATTGGGACACAGATAATGACCTGAGCCCAAGAATAATCCACAGATTGACCATTACAGACCTGATCACTATGATTTAGGTTCAGTTTAACTGGCAGCAATCCCAGTTCAACCACTAACTAAGTTTATTTGCAAACATGTTGTCCTACTCAACAATCCAAAGCCCATATAAAGTATATTAATTCAACACAATTGATCAATTAAGGCACACTTTCACAACCATGAAAAGTGTTGTACAGAACTGCTATGGTGCTCCATTGACAAAGACATGATTAGGCTATGCTAAATTACCCCCTGGTTGACAGATCCTTTAAATACTGATAACGCTTCGAAAATCCAATTGTGGCATTCCTTTGAGTACTACAAAAGATAGGCCTGTGGTATTTTTTAAGTGTTTGGAAAGTAGCAATAAATTTGATAATGAATTTGTATCCACACTAAAGAGCTGGTTAGATATAGGGGGGTATATAGAGTGGTTATTTAGGGATGCATCTTTCAGAGCAACGAATAAATGAAGAGAGTTTAAGATATATATAGCCGACATTTGTCATCTCCCATTTGCTAGTATAATTTGATGTGTTACAGTACTGACTAGGCTATTGATTCTATCAGGACTCATACAGGATTGCCAATATGATGGCTACTTCTGTGCAAACACACACTGTATCTCTGCAACCATCCACACCAACCTAGTCTGTTTATGTGTGTTGTCATGGCTACAATACAATACAATAAGTGATGCAGTCATCCGTTGGCAGAAGTTAAGAATTGAAATGTTGCGCAGGGCGAAATTGGTTGGAGGCAGAACTTATCAAATCTGACCATATATTAAAATCAGACCTCACTGTATAAGGTCATAAAATTAGATCCATGCAGTGCTACCCTTCACCTATGATACTAAAGAAGCCCCAGCACACCCCTACAGCTAGCAATTCATATGTTAAGACAATAAGAACAATCCCTGAGATGCATTTACCTAGTGGAACAAAACAAATTTTCACAGGAAAAATAAATGAGCCGTCGTCAAACTATTTGCATTGTGGACGGCAAAAACAATGAAAGAAGATCACTACTCTTGTTAATGTTTTCTTGAGCTATTCATCGTTTTATCAACAATTGTGAAACACAACTCCGAACAGAGATTTCAACTTAAAAACATTGGAACTTCCCATTCCCCGATAACATACACCTCTCGAGGGCTTGCCGAAAATAAATACTTCCTTAGCAACAGGTAAACAACATGGCGTACATTGCAGTTTTATATTGGTTTAATTTGCCGCCATTTAGCATCTAATTTCAACCATCTCACCGATCGACACTATGAACTGGGTGTGGTTTTACATGCTCACCGCAGCATGAGAAATACCTTTTTATCATTGTATTTCTGCTCGAGATTATAAGCCCAATTTTGATGCCCAGAGATTACAAGCTTCAACTGAGAAAGTCAACAGCTGCATGAGTATATCAACTTTTCTAAATTCTGTCTAGGTATAATCTCAGAAACATCCACACCAGGTGACAAGAATCAACTTACAGACCCGCAGGACACAAAATGATTGTCATTTCCAGAAATAGTCGATAAATCATTAGAATCATCCAACCTTGATCAAATGGCACTACTGGAGGCAATCACGATGACTCTGAATCAATTTAAGACGAAAATTGAAAACCGAAATGCCTTTTTCTCATCCTGGATTGTTCTGTTGGTTGAAAAGTTATAACACCACTTTGGAAATTTCTACAGTAAATAGATTTTACGAATAATATATCACATTAGATTGTTTCAATTCTTTGAAATAGAGGTCGCAATTAGTTTTAAGTGGCATTTTACATCATTATAAAATTCTATTGAAAAGCTAAGACTGAGAGGACTATTTTTTATGAGATTGCTTATGGTGAGCAAACATCATTTTGCTGAAAATGGGGTGTCTAATGCAGGCCAGCTGTACATCCCCCAGAGAATTGATACTTCAACCGGAAGAAGACGCAGTATTTCTCGCAGAAGTAGGAAATAAACATCTTTCATCCTCTCCACCTACCGAAGAGCTACAGATTTCTCCGCTGATGAAACTCCCATTAACTCATTCATTGATCAAAACAAATATGATTTGTCACCAGCTTGCGTCGTTCTCAGCCAGGTTGACCAAAAACGTAATAAGGTTTAGTGTACATCGCGTACAGGGACTTCCATTTACATGGGATGAAGAGACTGCACAAGGAAATATCCACAACAAATATGAAGAGCGGAAATTTTTGACACTGATGAGGAGTAAACCCGGTGAAACCATGGCAACCATTTTGGGGGAATAGTCATTGGGATGCGGGATCTGCATCCCAAGAGAGATGTGTTGTTTTGAGCAGCTCGTGTAGCTGTAGAAGTGGAGGTGGGATACTGGTTTTGATGAGGAAATCATTCTCTTTGATGAGGATGTGACAGTTGTGTTATTTATGAGAATCGAAGGACAGGTTGCATTTTTCATACTGAGGTAGAAAGTAACCAGTCTCAGAGTCTATTTGTTCAATCTCCCTTGAAATGATTTAGATCATTTTCATAACCCGATAGACATTCCTTTTACAATTACTTTTCACTTGCATAAATTTATCAACCCTTTCTCGCTATAGCAAGAGTATCGCACAAGCTCATCGAAGACCAAAGTGATAAATAATAGCACAACTCCCACGGCATCACCAAGCCTGGACACCATCGCTATCCAACCTACGATAAATAATCAGTTCACCTGTGACCTTTGGCGACATCTCCGAAGACATAACGCCACTCAGAAAACGTCACACAATCAGCTAACCGCATGTCAGTCGCGCAAAAATCCCATTTTCCGAAAAACAAAGACTCGATTAATCTGGCTGATGCTCATCACGAAATCCTGACGCTCTTATTGTGTAACCATGACAACGCTATAAACTAAGATGCTGTGAAGCTAATTACACAAAGCCGAATAGAGAAAATTAAGAAAGAGCGCAGCTGACTGACTTTGGTAATGGATTCATCCTCGAACAGTTGTTATGTGACTTCTAAGCTATACTCTAATCAATCAGCCTCGTTGGGACCTGATGGCCCACCAAGATGGCAGGATCAAGAGAAAGGCCAAACTGAACAGAATTATATCGACTTGCCCAAATTTCATGAACCAGACCTTTTATAAGTTATCCCAGTTAGGCACGGCTTAGGCCAATACTTTTTGAAGCACAATTTTAGACTGAGGTTTGCATTCAAAGCATGTGACTTCCACCAGATTGCTCAATTATAAACATCCACTGACTGCTTAACATCGTTAAAATGCCAATATTGATGTCAGCGCAACAACAAACTCTGCATCATCTCTTCTTGCATCGCAATAAGCCCGACTGCGTTTCACCTCAAACATCAATCAGAAGCTTTCCAAACAACCCATCAAGTAACTGAAACTGCATTCAAAAGTATCGCCACAAAGTGCGAATCAAACGCGCGAGAAGACTGTGAAGTTTTTCATACTTGATTGGGAAACCTGTCAAACGATTGATCACCATCTTTCAAGCACATCCAACGCAGTTTCCAACGACAACAAACTGACGGCAACTAGTATTTTTTCCACGTTCCGTGTCTTTTCTGTAATACATCTGCAAACTTGGCACCGGATTTATCAGAGTTCAAGATAATATGCTTTGAATGCACTTTTTTACGGTTGACTGCTCAATATATACGTATGGTGATGTGTGCCCAAGAGTGGCATGGTATATTCTCCAAAACTTGGGTCACAAATCACCATCAGTGAGATGATTCATTAGTTGCAACTTTGTTGATGGAGAATGGCCAACAAGTGACTCTGCAAATCACCATGGAAACTCAGTTCCGTATAATAGATTGAGTATTATTAGATCACTTGCTATTTTGCCAACAACACGGTAAAAGTTTGATACCGAGATGAAATCAAATAAATCAAGATTAGAGGTTTTACACAGGAAGTGCTCAGATTTGATCAAGGAATAGAGACAGTTCAACTTTCAAAGATCAACAGTCAATAGATGGTAAAAAGTTATTCTGCCGTCGGCTATGACTTGATGTTCTGTCAGAGGCCTGTCAGTTTCTCCTTTAAAAGACTGAGGAAGAGGAATCCAATACCCAGAGCGATGTTTTATAAAGCAACGAGTTGCAAAATCCTGCTTGTACACCTGGTAACAGGTTGAAGATGATTTCTTGCCGACACCAGTCTTCCCCTCAATCTTCGTAATCGTTTCCTCGGGGCGACTAGTATTGATTGGATGAGAGGAGTACTTCTGGTTTTAGCACTTGATGGCACGCTTGGGAGTCTTCTAAGGGAATCACTTACTGCTCGTTTAGCAGTGATTGTGTCCGTTCTCCACCGATCATGCAATTTAAGTGCATCACTTTTTTTACCAGCGCTCAGAAGGAATGAGCACCAGAATTCTAAAATGTCTCAATCAGTTGAAGTTTGATGGAGGAAAAAGTTTTGAGACATTCCCAGGCTGACAAGCCAAAAACCAGGTGTTTTTAGATATTTGGATCAACATGGCAAAAAAGGTATCAGGGAGACTGCCCAGGTGCCTCTCCTTGCTCCTATTTGACCTTTGTAATCAAAGAACAAATTAACAGGACATTAGAGTCACCAAAAGGGGAAAGCAGCAAACCTCATCTCACAAAGCCTGATCGACAGTGACTTGGCCCTGCAAACAACAACGCCTCCTATACAATGTGGCTTAAAAAAGTATTTCGGATAAGCCATTAACGAAAGAATTGTGCCTTTCCTTGCAGGTAGAGAGGACTAGCAGGTCTGACCAACACATAGTCCTGTTACCGCAACGCAATCATCAATCATAAAGCATGAGACATCACCAATGAGACAAAAACTAGCCTTAGTCACCAGATAAGGAGATCCCCAAATGCAACGAAATACAAATTATACCCTAATGAAAATGACAAAATAATGCCATAGCTTAAATATCCCTCATGAAAAACCTTAATGCAGCAGTTTTATCAGGCCCGCGGGAATTGAACAGAAATGATTACGATATCCCGCACCGATACGTATGTCATTGCCAGTGGGATCCTATTTCTCGGGACAAGCACTATTTATTGATAAAATGTGGAGCAACACGCGACAATTGTTCTTCACCGCTGGACAGGATACGTCATGTTGGGCAATGGCAAAATCATTGGATTGGAAATCAAACAAATCGCTATCGTGACCAGCGCTAAGTCAGTCACTGACAAGTCATCCCCAACGGATCGCAGGAATGTATCACATTAAGATAACATTTATACCAACTGCTTAAATATTTGCTGGGTAAAAGTGCAAATATGATTTACGGAGTCATTGATGAGTAAGCAGGGTTAGGATGCCAATCACACCCATTACATTTGTGAGGTTCTACTGATCAAAATGTGGCAAACAAGAACAAGTTTCTTGTTGTTCATTACAAATTATGATAGCAACCTCTGTCAACTCTTCTTGAAACATCACCGCAACCGATCCAGGAAAGAAATACCCTTGAATACAAATATTCAACAACCACGCTGGTCTAATAACAGCCCGTTGCAGCTCATCACCAAATCAAATGTCCATCATCAGCCACCACGCCTGAAACATCCCCACCTCTGAATCTGATAACACGCCAAGACAGAAGAGCCCTTGTGTATTCATTTCCAATCCAATCACTACCAAGACGCCGCTAAATGACCATAAGTGGATATCAGTTCAGTCATCGATACTCCCAGGTAGCACTGCCGTAATCACCATCACGCTCTATAGCGGCTAACCGTTTAGCCTGTGCCGACCGAGGAAAATGATGAGCTCTTGTTCGGCTAAGACGAAAAGATCACGACTGGTGATTCTAATTTTACTACCTCGGATGGCTTGAGGGAGTATCGGACGGAACGGAATGACATCCTGCCACTACAGATTCTGGGAGCATGAGAGGAATTATTGACATGTTGAAAATGAGGAGATGAGCTCTGACTGGGACTTGTAAGAACAAGAGTGTGCTTTGTGGATGAAGAGACTGGAACCCCAAAGAAAATATTTGGAGGCACTTTCTTGGAAAAGATCAAGAGCTGAGAATGGGTAGCCACTCAGGGAGGCATAAAGGGTTTAGAGGGTTAAAAGTAATGGCTTCTGTCACGTCAAAGAAGAAGTCAAGCATCAAGTACCAGGTTCCACTTGATCGGACAGCATCGTCACAGCTGAACAGACAAGAAAGCTTTTATTTAGTTCTGCTAGATGAACGCCATTAGGAAGATTCTTCCTTGATATGCAGCTTTGAATGATCGTCAAGAGTATAGACAGAGTTTTTGTTTCTCATTCTTGAGAAGATTCTTTGGGATATCTTTGTTTTCCTAACGCTCTACATCCACCGCAGTAAAGCTTCAGATTTTGGCTAACGGCTAGTACATAATTAAGAAATGAAGATGACCTATTGATCTATTAGGGGGTATGTTCATGGTATGCAATCAACGGAAGAACAAGACACTACAGTCAGGTTTTCAGCGTCATAGGCCTGGTTCTGTAGTATTGCCATAAAAAGAAAATAAAGTAGAAATGCTGAGAAGAAGAAGTGGTATTGGTGGTCCACACTTCTAGACATGAGAAGAAGACAGGGACAGCTTTCAGATCGGTTTCAGAAGATCATCAGAAACACCTTGGTACACGATGGGTTAACATGTTTGTTGAATGGTTGATACTGTATATACTGAGATAACTATGTGGGCCTTCTGACAGCTGTTTAAGTATGTTACATATCCTCACTCTTCTAACTGTTCACATTGGCCTATTGTTACAACTATTGGTTTTCATGCAGAGCAGTTGCATGTATCGGCCTATCTGGGCCAAGTGGTCACCATGGCAATGTAAATGCTTTACAGATTAGGCCTATATCCACCACACAATCTGATGGTGTAATTCTGTGATTAATAACCGCCAGTTATGAAAAAATTGGCCTGTAATTATGGTTGGCCATTACAGCTACAAATGCTCTAATTTCATCAATCTAGGACCAGTTCTGAAAATTCATCTATTCAACATACAATAGCCAGCCAACATGTTCTCGATTTCGTTAGACAAAATGCGTTGGCAACATCAACTTGTCTGCTTGTCTTAACTTCCAGTGCCTACTTGGCCTTTGTTATGAGTCTTTGATTGGTGAAAGAGTATACTGTTCACAGTCCAATGCATCATGAAAGTTTAAGATTTTATTCTGACTGGTTATATCATCATTATGGAAGATCACAGAATAAAACAGTTTTGAAAGAGGAATGGGTAACAAGTGAAAAGTGACCCGATAACACCAATTGAGCGTGCGAAAATGGCTGCATGATTTAGTACATGGAATTTCAATCAGTTTCTTTCATTCCAACACAAAAAGTTTAAAATTCAAAGAACGAAGATCAATCTCCGAGGAATTGGGCAAATAAAACCGATTACTGAGACAGATCAATGTATCGATGCAGCAGCGGAATAGCATAAGTTGTGCGTGTGCACTGGAGTGCCACATATGCATGAATGACACCACCTGGCTTTTCCTATTCACAAGGACAATAGAATCAAATGCTTTACAACAATGGACTGTTGGTGGATGGTCACGAAACCAACAGCTTCTCTTTTCCAAAAGTGATGTTAAAGTCCTTTGAATCGTCACAATCTGCAGAAACTGGAACAAAATTTCAAAAGTTTTATATCCGGTTATACGTGCACCATGAACTCAACTTCCAATCTCATTCACAATTCAACCAGATACAAAGATCTTGAAATGTTGTTCCAACTTCTACAAACGACTTCTCTGATCAAATCTAAGTCCTCATGATGGATTATTATACAGAGCTTGAACTGAGTTAGAGAAGCTGTGTTGATTTGTTAGAATTTTGAGGGGTGTACATGTACATGAAATGTACCTCTACCACACATTTCATTTCAGACAAAAAATCTTGCAAAAAAAGTACATGCTTACCTGTCCCTTCTCCTTGTCCACTTTCTTGAAACATTTATTCAACGAGAGATTATGCCGCACAGAGTTTTTCCAGCCCGTCGGAGCATTTTGGAAGTAAGGAAAGTGGGTTAATATCCATGAGTATATGTCCTTGACCGGCAACCGCTTCTGCGGTGAGTCCTCGATTGCCATAAAGATCAGGCAACTGAAAGAGTAAGGCGGTTTGCTATTGATGTGTTTTTGAGGATTGTACGGTACGTGCGGTGGGTGCATCTGCGGCGCACCGTCTTTAGGTTCAAGTTTAATACCGTCATTGTTCTCCTTCTGACCGTCCTGTGCCCCGCCTTCCTCCCCAGCATGTATATTCTTCAACAAATCCGTATCTTGTAACCATGAAAGACTCGTAAGTTCATCGTCATCAATCGGTCCCTTTTCGAGTGAAATCTCTGCATAACAGCTGCTGTTCAACGGATCCAAATCACCGTCGCATTCGTCTAGGGGATCCATGAGTTTGAGAGCCCTGGACAGGGCACTACCGGGGAAGCTCTGACTGAGACTGTTCACCAAGCGCTGACGCATGTGAGAGTCACTCTCCTCTTGGCTTGGTTTATCATTATTCTCATTATCCGGTGCCATGGTGTGGCTCGCTTGTAAAGATCTCTGTAAAGAGACAAAGAGATACGTTAAGAGAATGCCATGACAACGAAAAGAATCTTAAAAGAATGCCACGACACAACAAAGAATGATGATAGTCCTGAAATCAAAGAAAGAGAGGAGATTCCTGTGTGTAGGAAGTATAATCCTACCCATACGTGTCCACACAACACGTTGTCAGTTCCTTCTTTATCCAGGATGAGGTGCCGTCTTTGCGTTCAACGCCAGCCGAATAATAGCGATAGCGTCAAAAGCGATCACATGACCAAACCGTTCTCATGGTGATGGCATAACTGACGAACGACATCGCGGCAGATTCAGCCCACTTTAGATTCACCCGCAGTCATCGATACAATAGTCCAGTGGCTACGACACACAAATTTGAATGTAGAAAATAGCTGCCCGAAATTATATCCAAAGGTTCACTGAATCACAATAGGATTATTGCAACACAATGCTGTCGTACTCCAGATCCAGACCTGCGACTTGTCCACAGCTGAAATCACATGTCTGTTGCGTTGCTGTGATGCTGTGCATGATGTGACACCTGTGACAGAAGGACGAACTAAAACATTAAACCTATCACAGAAGAAGTCTGATTCAACGCATTTGGTATTGCTATTTACATGTCAGATGTAGGGGGGGAGGGACATGTACATGTAGGTTCCTTTTGGGACTGCTGCAAACAGCAGTTTGTCATCTATTCAGGGCACTCAACGATTATTAGTTCCTGAGCATGTTCCTCATATCTTTCTTTTGAACAAGATACACTTCCTGGTCTTAAAATAATTTTCTCTTGTATACAGAGGACCAATAATTGTCATGATCTTGACATTTGCATAGGCAACGTTCATCTTGTGGCATATGCCGACATCTCTCAGTACTCAAACTTCCAGATATGTAATTCCGGCCGAAAAAAAGCACATGTTCGAATGGTTTGCATTTCTGTAAAATTTTGCCCTGAGTCCCTGGATACGCTGCCAGTGGAACCAGCAGACTCACAAAATTACATGCAATGAGATGGTAATTGCTTTAGTTAGCTTAGGAAACGATAGTAAATTCAGAGTCATTAGCACAGGCCAATTAGGAGTGAAAACTTGGCATGTTTTGAAAGTATATATTAGCCAAGCGGATGTTTTCTCTGTTGCAAAATTCATTATATGGAGGAAAATCATTTAGGACTGGACAGAAGTTGTGACAGCCATGTTGTTGTTTATGTATCTCCATGGAGATAAGCCGGTCAATATTTTCTGGAGACATATGATCCATATTTCAAGGCATACAATACTGGAGCAGTTTGTGCTAAACCAGAGTTTCAAAGCTGTTTTGATTTGTTGGTTTTCTGTATCTTTCCCAAATTTCAAAGGTAACTCTCAAAGTCAAAGTGCAAACATCTGCAGTTCGTATCATCGGCAATCAAATAATTTTGCACTGAAAACTTCACCTTCACAGAATAATCCCACAACATTACTTTCAGCAAGTCAACATTTAGTTCCATGTAGAAATCAATCTGTCCTCCAACAGTTACTCCTGACAAGATCAGGAAGATGGCCATGCAGTGCTAACTCAAGAATCACATTCCCGCAAATCTCTCCTGATAGTTCCCATATTGTTCCCAATTACTTATTTATGGTTGAGCATGGCCGAGGGCGTTACCCTGCAATGATGAGGTTATTACCGTGAACAAATCTTATAAAGCTTTCATATGCTTTCATTGTCGCATGAATATTTAATGAAATGCTAGACCGACATCTGATCTTTATAAGAATATAACGATGCTCTGACCAGGGAGAAAAAAAAGTATAACCTTGACAACTTTCTCCTAATTCATTATACAATGATGGGATTACTTAACTGTAACCTGGCCACCCTCAAGGGGTGTATTCCTTGCTACAGCCTCCCTTGTTTGTAAAGCAATCCAACAAGCTAAATCCCTACCGATTGTTCCCTTATAATGGGATCATTTCCCCTAATTAATGAACCAGGATTATCAGAACATGCAGAGGCCAGGGAGAAAGACAAATCTTTCGAGGACATAATGGATTATCAAAGTGATGCCTAACTTTCATCTTTCAACCAAGAATGTAGACTTTTTCTGTGTTTACTCACAGGCTCAGGCACAAGAAAAGTGAGATCGATCTTCCAATACGATAATATTACAAGCATTGGTTATTTCTTTACATGGAAATATCAGAAACCGGCTGGTAGTAGGACAGACCATTATGACTAAGTTACATGTCATCTAAACTCTCCACTGATCTTAATTAACTTGATAATCAGTGAAGGAGACAAGATTCTTATTTCAAATAACTTTGAATACGTCCTGTGAGAGAGTCGATTTAGATCAAAACGATACCAGAATGTGCATTTTCGAATGATAATGGACTCTCTTACGCACGCTATGTTCAGAATTCATTGAACTAATTGCAACAATATCGTTGGTCCGTACCAAAATGACGGGTCAATCATAGGAAATAAAGTTACCGGTATGATAGATTACCAGTAAATGACTCAGGAACGCATGATTAAATAGAAACTGCGGATACGAATGACGTGAAGAAATGAAGCGCAACATCTGATAAAACGATGAAGGAAATTATGATTGTGTTGGATCGCGATTACTTAATTAGCTGGACAGGCGTGTGCATTGTTCTCCTTCATGCACACAATAGGAAGGGATTTCAGCAAAGGGGAAGGGACGAGCTGATTCCTTTCTCATACAAATCCCTTTGAGAACAATAACCTTGAATACATTGCATTATATACCAATTTTGATTATGGCCGGTAAGAGCAGACTGATGGGAAAAACTTGCAGCGATCCAATAAAAGCAGGCGCGTTAACATTTGATGCGAAATGTTTAAAGGCTATAATCCCCCCTCCCCCACAAAAGAATCTGGCCAGTCAACAGTATCTCAATTTCATATTCTGCCTGCCACTATCTGACTGCAACATCTGAATTCACCCTCCCTACGGGGTAGACAACACTAGCACACGAGATGATCCCGACATGGAGCCCATTCCCACCAACTGATAACAGCATCATGTCGCCTAGCAACAGGTCATCAATACCATGGAAACAGAAAAATTACCACCAAGATGTTTGCAAATTTTGTGATTCCCAGTGACTATATTCTTGTGGATCAATAAACGCAGCAGACAGGATGCGAACTGTATCAATAATTACACAGATATGGTGATAAAGATTAACACAAGGTTTACAGAAGCAGATGCTCGGATATGCTGGGCTGGGTTTGACACAGCGGGCGAGGCATTGTTGAAATGATCTCCATCACTTCTGGGCCTGTCCTTTTTTTAGCTCTCAGTGAGATGTAGTGAGAGCAGAAATATTGAAATGTGGTGAGAATTCATTTGGCATCATTTACAAAGTGACAACTAGCCTAAACCAAGACCAACAAGCTGGACCAAATGTTCAGTTATCAATGGACCACCAAAAGACCACATACATCTTTTACTGGAAACGAAACAGCTGCAATTGACTCGTAATGGGGAAACAATGATGAGGAGAGCTCGGCCAGAAGTCCATCGTCATTCTTACGCTAATCTATTATACATGAAACCTATAAACGGCCAATTATTGAACACTCCTGATCAATAAGTGATGTAATTAGATTCTGAAACATCGCAAGACACTGATTTATGTCCTAGTTCAGCATGAGGTATTATTCAAATCCTTTGAGGAAGTTCTTTGAATCAACTTAAATTCCCCAAATCTTTGCCCACAGTATTTGATCAATGCTGCTTTCCTTGAATTCTTTGCAACTCATTATCAGAGAGACAAACCATTTCACGACAGTATAATTGTGAAGGAAAACTGACCTACTAACATCCCTTCCTGAGGGAAATAGATATGTGCCACAGATCCTGCATTCAAGGAATTTGCAATACTTTGCAAAATCAAGTAAGGCCAAGTTTCACAATGCACATTTTAAATATCACAAATTGATTCCGCAATTCAGAGAACTCTCCCAAGAAAAAACCTCTATCAAACTCTAAGACACTAAACCGAATCTCACAAAACATACAGAGACAGCATAGTCAATACAATCGACACAACAAGTTCCCATTTGAGCTTGTCAATTGTCTTACCGACTAAGTTGTCTGAAGTCAAAACCATCCAACTCAAAATATTGTCAGCTCCAAACGATCAGACAAAACATTTTTTTTCTCTCGAGTGATTTTCTACGCAATCATTAAAAGGATATCTCCTTTTTATCTTCTGAATCTCCAATCTCAATTACTGGCTTTTTCTTCTTCTTTTTTATCGAGAAAATCATGTGATGATATTTTGATGATGAAAAAACGTGTGTGACATTGGAGCTAGTCGTTTCTGAAAATACATTTTTTAGCACAGAACTCTATTGGTATCTGCTATTCAGTCAAACCCTGCAGTAATTGTTGGTTATGTCGGAGATCTGTTGGATATTTGGATATCAACTGTAAATCAAGGATTAAGCATATTTTTGTTCCAACTATGCGGTTCGACTGTATCAAGAAATCCAAACTCCTACATCTAGCTTGTCAGTGTGTTGCCCTTCCGAGTCACTTTGTCTCTCCACAATGGAGTTATGAGGTTAGTGTTTCAGGTCTTATTAGCTGTCTTTTATCCCTTAGAAGACATTGACATGAGGAACCCTTTGGCAAAGGTTCCCTTGAAACCTTTTTGAGCAAAGGTGGTCCATTCGCTAATGCACATTAAACATGCTAAGGTGCACAACACATTGCGCAAAGAACTCTAACACTTAGTACCTACAAGCTGAATGCAAATTGCCACTTCAGAAAATGCCAAAGACCAGAAAATTTAATTTCATATTGAATAATGAATGAACTCCTAGGAAGAAGGGAAAAAAGCACTGGATGAAACACTGATGAACACATCAATTTTCCGCGTGTTTCTAACAAATTACACAAGAAGTGGATACTTGTGACTTTGCCACGGGATGACGGCTGGTGATCAGCGGTACGAATGACGCTATTCTGGAGTAGGGAACATGCACTTAATCGCTCCAAGGAGTGATTACGCGGAGTGTTATTCAAGGTATAAGTGGCTTGGGCCACAAAGCAGGTGCAACGCCCCAAAAGTGAAATTCTACACAATCGGCAGGAAAACAAAAGGAAATAGCGTAATGTCACACAGTACCCACTCGGGATGAATTGGCAATGTTGAAATTATCTTTGGGGTGATGAAGATGGTACTTGAGATTTACAATAATGGACACTGAAGTTGAATTCACTTCAGAGAGAAGGAAGCAGTGGTGAAATACTCCAATTCATAGACACACTGGAAGATTCGCAATCATATAATCGGCCAGCGATTTTGTAATGAGAATGTTTTTCATCGCTTCATTTTGGTGAGAATTTCCCATGAAATGACAGAAGTTTCAAATACAGTCGTAATCAAAACTGATGGGATGAGATTACGAAACATTGATGATGATGATGCAGTTGTTGATGAAATCACTATGATAGGATGGAGGAACAAAGAGAGCCTCTTGGTTTCCGCTAGAAAGTCAACACGGAGGGTTAAGGTTGCTCAAACAACTGCAACGCTTTCCATGGAAAATAAGTTGTTATCACCGGTTGCTTTGGTTACAAGATTGTGCTTTGCCAGTTTCCCATTATTCCATTATGGCCAGACAAAGGTACAGATGTCTGTCTTTCTATATTTAGCAACAGATGGAGAGCCGTTTCGTCCGCACGACTGATGCTGGGACACGAGGAAGACGAAAGTTAAGGAAAGTAAGGACGTATTGACCACAACATTTTTCATAAGAAGATAAAACAAACTGTTTTCTTGGGAATTTTGCTCTCTTTCATTTCGATCAAATACAGTGTACTTTACTCTTGATTTCTCACCTTCAAATTGCAGATTTACACCTCATTAAGACTCCTCAACATCACCACGATGAGATTGCTTCAAAATTAAGACTTCCATCACTCCTCCCCAAAACATTCATACATATTTTTTATTATTTTTTCGTTGCAAAGTTCAGCAGGTGGCAATAGAAAAATCTTCATAAAGGCAGGTGCATTTTGACACTTAGCAATATTCAGTGACATGTTGGCCTCCGGGGTAGAACACTTCGCAATAACCCTATTGAGGTGACAGCGGTAGATCCCGCATCCCATGATCATGTTCGGCCCAGCATGACAAACCAGTGACATTTTAGTCCAATCAAATGAAGCGACTGAAAAATACCCCACGGTGCACATTGTTGTTTGCGATGCTAATCGTCAGCTAGTGCTTATTGAGCATGTTCGTTCGCGATTGTGACCTCGGGCAATCCCCCATTCTCAACCGCAACTGCTGGGAGACAAAAATCAGAATTCCTAACTGTTGTTTCTTTAGTAGAGGAAATACCACGCAGATTTATTATTTATATTCAAGGCTTTGTTTTATTGCTTTTAGTTTTAATAAATATCTGCAGCTATAAATCAGTTAGTTTACCTAAGTACTTGCCAGGAAGGCCCTTTTGACACATGTGACAAAATGGTTAAACCCACGTTGAAACTCTCCAGACAACACCACAACTAAAGAAACTCATCAGAAAACACGACCGCAAAGCCCTGGCATTTCCATAGAAACTTAGCTACAGCAACAACCACGGTAACCATAGAGATTTCCATCAGCACGACTAAGACAGCTATTTAAACACTTCAGCTACAGCAATAGTCACTTAGAAGAAGTGGGTCTGCTCTAATGTTCATAACACTTTAGGTAATCAAAGCATAGTTTGAAGATCTCTTCAATAAGACAGTAAGCGATATTTTTGTGTAAAGGAGAGCCCATCAAGATGTACAGTTATTATACTGTAAACTGCAAGTATTTGCGAGCACTGCAGATTTCACCAATAATATCAATTCATGAAAATCAAAATCATAAAAATATATTTTTCTGATTGGGAAAAAACCAGAAAACTAGTTTGAAGAAGTCCTATTTGTAGGAAATTATGAAAGATGCAGATTATAACCCAAAACACACAGGAAGCATTCTGACATTTCAAAACCAAAGTAAAAGCATTTCATTTTCTTTCCAGTTATTCCACTAAATATGTCCCCACCACATTGACCAAAACAACAGATTTGGAAACAACAGATCTGATCTGCTCTGGGACATGCGGGACAATTTTACTCCATCTACTTCTCCATCTGCTACTCCATCTGGTGGCTACTTAGCACACTAAAGACCACATCCAGCATCACATGGTCCATCACCATGGTTACGGAGAAGCGAGAGTAATTTGGCACTTCTGTGTTACTAATGACGTTAGGTGTGACTAATCTATTCGAAATATAACAACAACCAGGGATGAGTTAGAAAATTCACAATGAATTCTTGCAATATGTGGGGAGAATAGCACGACAGGATAACAACCACGCCTATTCAACTTCAAGAATATTGCAATCAACCGATCATGTAGTCAACAGATTGTGTTTGTATTGGGCTGTAATGAAAATAGCACTGGCGAGGATATCAATAAAGCCTGTCAGTGAGTTCAAGTGCATTTCCAATCAATGTACAAGTCAGCGGGGATACTTTTAGATGAAACGAATCAAGTATATTTTTTGTTTTCTGAAAATCTCTCAAACTAGACTGCCTTTAAGAGGGTTAACCAAACAAGACTCATCGAAAAACAAAAGAAGCTCACATCGGCAAATTTGAGGGAAAAATGTTGAAGGGGATTAGCGCAAACCCCATTTATGGATTCCTACGAGATCATAATCACCTTATGAACCGTAGATAAAAGGCTATCCCATCGACGTTTGGACCAATTACCCTCACTTAAAACTAGCAGAGAACAATAGATATGAACGCTGCAGCAATCATGAGCATAAAATGGCCGGGAGCTTTCCGATAATAGGACCATAAATTAAACTGGCTGGCGTTAATTGATGGACATGGGACAGGAATAAACGATAGAGAAAACTTCCTGAAAAGCAATGTAATGCAACTAATACATTTACAGGACACGACAGAGTGATGGACGATTCTGCATCAATAATTAGAATTAGAAAATTCCGAATCTCACATGAAACGGAAAATGAGCACTTTTACCGGTTATTGAAATCCTGTGATACATCTGGGAATTTTGAGTAAATAATTTAATTGCAGCGACCATGATTGAGTTTATAGTTGTAATGCCTCAAGCATTTTTTAGCTATTGATGAAATATCTAATTTCAAGAATGCTGAATATGGCTATGTTTGTTACATTTATCACCGCAAATTGTAGGCAACATGTTCTTGTTGGATCAGCCACCGTTTTTTCAATCGCTTTTCATTTGATCAAACTAAGAGCACTCCCAAGTTGGATCATGCAGTTGTTTTGCTATGGTCTATGATTGACTGAAGTATAAATTCAGCCTCGTTTTAACCATCTATTTATATCAGTCATTAGCCTTTTCCCAGGTAGCCGTCAGAAGTCCGCATACATGGTTTACATTGGGATGAAGAATTTGTACGTTAATTCTGCAGTAATACTATGTTCAGCAAAATCACATTCACACTTAATGAACAGATCACTGATTGCAGATACAAATAAAAAACTCATCAAGACTTCAGGTCATGCAACAAGGGGGTTAACATACAAATAGGAAGCTAGCAGTCAGGTCAACTTGAAGGGGTGCCTCCTATCATGAAGTATATCCAAACTGTTCCCTGTTGCACCAGGAATAGGGCGTATATCAATCACTAAACACAATACAACTCCTGTGCATATTAGCCAAATTGGTGTCTTCATGTGTCCCATGAAGACATCAGCTCAGTTCTGAGTTATGTAACTTTCCAATGAGAGACAGTTGCAAATAGAAACTCTATTGAGCTGTTGGGACGAAAAGCAAACTTTTGAATATCAGTGCCCTAAACAGCAGGTAGCCATTCAGGCAATAACACTCCACACCCAAGCCTGTGAGGAGAACTGGCCCAACATGTGCTCAAATCCATAACAACATCTGTTGACATGGTAGCCATGGTTACCAGATTAAGATGCCATATCTTGTATGCCCTGTGCTATTTTTCACACAGCTACTGACCACATGATATAGGGCCTAGTTATAATTTAGCGAAATTCCAACTGCCATCAAACAATGAAAGCGTAATATTCTACTCAGTTCAATAGTGTAATGAAACATATCAACATCCCAACAACACAAAACATATCGGAATTGAACAAAGACAACAACCAACCCCGAGACCAGCCCAAACGCATCTATTGATAATCATACACCACTGATCAGACGCAACTATGAAATCGAATATCACAAAGCAATAGATTGTATTACTTTCTGACTTACCGTCAAAGTGTACTACAATAGAACGACCAACTCACTTCACGTCGGTCACTCTGGATCAAACTGAAATGAGCACGTTCATCCTTGATATCGTACAGACAAAAATCAAGAGGATCAGTTCCGAGACAATTAGGAACGCTAAAGTGAGAATGTCTTTGTCAACACGTAAGTTTTCCGTTGGATAATACAGCCAGGATACTCAAGCTGTCTTCAACTGCATTCCTATACGTGGATTCATGCTGATGATGCTGTATATGGTCTCCATGGTTACCCGATCACAAATTCCCCAAGTACAAAACTTGCTACTCAGGACGAGATTATCCGTGAAGTGTAACCAAAAATCGGTACCTATACTAGGAAAATTCTCCTGTGGGACCAATTAATCTGGCTGAGTAAGACACTTTGAAAGACAGTGTCAATTTATCATTATGAAAGCCACACCCTGCAAGGGATAAGCGGAAAGCCAGGGAAACACATATTAGACGAAGGATGGATTAACTATATCTAGTCCCATTGCAACTGCATCAGCCATTCTAAAAGTTCATCAGTCCATACTAAACAACTATTTGATGCATCTTGAGACCACGGGCATGGTCCCGCCCAGCAGCTGAGTTCCGGCAGTTGTGAGCAAGAGGTGGTCATCAACTCAGAACATGTATTTCTATAATTAGATTTAAAGGGTCTTTTTCCCCTCACCCCCACCCCCACCACCATTCAAATATCTCACAAAACTGCTTACTGTGGGCTGTGAAACTGTAGCAAACTATTTCCTGTGCCTAGCTGCAGAACATAATGACCATTCTTGGAACGAAAGACATGAAAAATCATCCTTTTAAGATATAATTGTACTGTGTTGCACAAAAAGAGACTCAATGGTGTTTAATTATAGTTTCATTCATCCCAAATTGGTCTTTTGAGGCCAAACATCACAACAAGAATCCAGGGTAGATTCACTGTGAATTTAGTACATGTGCATGAAAAGAATGAGGCCAGTTAATGAGAAACCAGACCAATCAGGCCACCCTCATTATACAGTCTCAAATTGATGCCAAAGTGTCACACTCGTATTCAGAGGGTCACTGACTCATTATTAATCAAGACATTGCACATTTCGACAGAGGCATCGTTTTCTTTCAACAAAAATACGAATCTCCCACCATTACTCAGGAGATTAGTAAAAGATAACAGAAATGATCCCTCGGCCAGGAGGGCTAGTAGGCAATCAGGATCCAGAATGATGATGATGATGACAACAATGACCATGATGCTTATGTTGATGATGATGTCAGCGAGACAAAGCGATGTTCAACCAAAGGCAGTTATTTCTTGGAGAATGGGCATGACCACTTTCCTTTGAAGAACGAATGGTCCCTTCTATGCTTGTTTCACTGAGAATACTGGTGGTGAAAATAAAGTATATAGTTCACACAACATCAGAGAAAAAATGTCAAGTTTGGGTTATCTTTGCTCCAAGAGCTCTTTGTCAAAGAGCCACAGCAAATATTACTATCGAAGTGGGACTTAGAATACAGAATTCCAAATTGAATAACAAAGCAAACACTACTCCAAGTGTCTGCTTTGTGATGAAAAATAATTGTATTGTGACATCAGCAGGTACGATATTTCACCGACGAGGCTATTGAAGATTTTAAGAACTTTTTAAACTACGATTTTCTTCCCACAGCGGAATAGTTAAAAGACAGCAAACCAAATATATTAGTAATAATTCATTTTAACTGTCAGAGGAATACAATGTGGCCCCTCCCTGATTCATACCCACACACTTCCACTGTGGAAATGTCACTTTTCTCCACAACATACGTACCATACCACAAAACATAACCTTGATAAGGAAGTATCGCATGGATTCCTAAAAAGTCGCCACATTTGCAAACATTATCACGTTACCATGACGATCCCGGGTGATCAACTAGCCAGAAATGACGTACCTAAATTGTTAGATTTTGTTGCATATCAACTTAAAAGGCCAGAGTAATCTGTAATAAAAGCAAGAGTGCCACGGCAGAATCCTGGACATCACTTGGTCGTCATGGTAACTGGACCTAATCAAGATGGCTACCAGTGAGTGGTACATGACTGGGACACAAGTTTGGAGTCAACTTGAAGACTGGATAGGATAGAGCAAGAGATGAGAGGACAGGATGCAAATCGTATAAACATACAAAGACAGATATTTTCAACATTATTAGTAGAAAGACATACATGTAGACTTCCTAAATATGAGAATGAGATGAAGGTCTTTGTGTTAGGCACCACCAAGGCATAGAAACACATCTTCCTTTCAGATGAATTTTAAAAATAAAGAACCAATGTGGCAGCTGGTCTTATAGAGGTTAACGGGGCCCAAATTAGGGTAGGTAGAATGGCAAGAGAGGCCTTTTTCATCTTCCAGATCATCACAGCAGCAACTTATAGGCAGTATGATGAGAGCTGCATAGCTGTTGCAATGTAATTTTTTTAGCAAAAAGAGTCATCAATCTCCATTTAGAAAAGAGCTCATCACCAAGGAAACGTTGCCATCACATGACGTTACAAATAGCATATGCTGGTACAATTATCATTTCGATGAGGGACCTGTACATACATGACTTGTTTGCACAGTCGGCAGCTGACCCACTTTTTGAGACATGTACAACAATAGTATCAGTGTTTCAACACCCATCATGGAGATAGAGATGAAGTCATGATTTGTGATCTGTCAATGGTTTTTAAAATCACAGGTTTTTCTTGTTTAAACAACACAGAGGGGGCAATTGCAATCTCAATTACTTATGTCCCATTTTACACTTCTCTCTACTATAGCACCATCATATCATCATGGTTGTTACAGAGTTAATTGTTGCACCTGATACTGAACGATGCAGCTTGTGCATCACTGTGTTATTGTAGAAGTTGCCCAAGAAGACCAGTGAGATGATTTATTTGGAATGGTTTGCCCCTTTTATCTGGGAATGACTTTTTTAACCTTCACAACAGTTGTTTCGGCGAACCAAAATGGAGAGATACTAAATGCTTTTCTCCCATTATGACTTGCCTAAGCCAAGCAATCCAACAAATGACAATACTGCCCATGAACACACATGAACCAGGGCTTGAAGTTAAGCAGCTACAGAAGGCAGCCATTTTCCTCAGCATCCAATGCCAACAAAACATCCTTGCAGGAAGCAACAAGTTCTCAAGTAGAAATCAACGGGATCGAACAGCTAAAAAAGTTACCAAAAGTCAACCAATAGAAGCAGAAGTTCTTCCAACATGATTTGGGATATTTGATTGAGATGAAATGTAGATAAAAGAGGAAAATAAATGAAAACTACACCAACTGACCTGTTAGTTCTGTACACCTATGGATACACCATTAGCATAACACTCACATGTGTTACTGCATGGGATGTTATAAAACTAGAATTCACCGATTGCCAGCTGGAACGGCCGAACACACTGTCCGCAATCAAACGAAATCAACATTTCAGTTTGATAGTTCAGAGAATTGGAATACTGATATGCAGTTAACTGATTTTAAAACAAGTAATATTCAAATCTGAATAAACCATCAGAGATTGTCAGAAGCTGAGTAATCTAGCTAACACCTTTACCAGATAAATTTGTTTTCAACTTTTTGCTGGGAAATTATACATGTATGACAGTTATTAGGAACAGAGTTTTATAATTAATAATTTCAACATACATTTCGTCCAGTATTTCTTTTTTCTTGACCCATCAGTATTATAACAAGACATGATTCTCTAATGTGATGTGCCCTTATGGTGTTAAATTGCCCTAAATCTTAATCTAATTCGAGCAAATATTCATAAGGTAATTTTACTCTTTGAAACTCCTGACCAAAACCACACTGCACTGAAGATGGGCCGGTGTGCCAAACCACAATCCTGTTCACATTTTCTCTCCACCCACATCTGCCACATCACCCAAACAACTTAAATTATAGGCCACTTATTCGGTGCACCATATGGCCCATAGCTCATTAACATAAGTCGTAACCATGGTGATATCGGCATCAAGCCATAACCTGGCAACCCTGCCGATTTGGAGGGGCCCACTTGAATGAAGCACAAGGAGATTGGTAAATAGAAAGTTTCTATTAGTTGGGAAACTTTCTTTGGCGATATGAATAGACTGGCCCGTTGCACTGGTTGTAGGAGCGAAATACGTTGTAGGCCGGAATGCAGATCTACCTCTGAGTTATTCTCATGGTTCTTCGATCTGGCTATTCCTATAGTCTTATCGTTTTGAAAAAAGCATCTTAAGACAAATTGTAACCTCAGGGTTTGGGCTTTCAGAACACAGTCTTAAACAAGAAATTCAGGTTGTTCAGTCATTTCTTTCTTGGTTCAAATAGACCCACATCTGTCTCAGGCAAGTTTTAAAAACTGTGCCATCACTTTTAGGGCCATGTGACTTGGACAAAGCATTGACCATACGTTTGCGCAAATAGCTCTTAACTATTTTCTATATTAGAGATGATGACATCATTCTGCTTAACTGTTTGGTGACTACTTTTGAGTTCACTCCAACCACGATTGATCTCTGACCCTTAAACAATATTATGCAACATGTATTGACGTTCCAAGAAGATGGTTCATATCATGTAACAGTATGGATCAGGGACCAAATTGATCTGGAAGTTACAGCTAAACTTCAGGAAAGAATGCCTATACTACGACAACTTTTTCTTAAATGCAGAGAAGACCGAGATGTGTACATGTACTTATGCAGTATCCATGGTGCGGTAGAAGTTCATCTGATTGATAAATTTACCATGTCACAGGGAAACATGAAAGACTTTGTAGTCGAAACAGAAAAAGGAAATCGAACCAGCTCCTTAACCAAAGTGCTTGTAGGACTGCAGTTGTAGCTCCCGCTCACACCCCACCACAATTAACACACAATACATGTAATATGTTTCTGTCTAAGTGTTGGTAACCTTGACAAAATTTAACTGGATAATATTACTGTGTTGACATTGGCAACTGGCAACTAAGTCCCCCCCCTTAACATAAGCATATTCTTGATCACATTTTTAACATACATCATTATCAGTATCACACGTCTCAAGATATCATCACATGTTTTTGACATTCTTACGCCGTGATGAGATTTACGGAGAAGGAAACTGACAGCTAGGTTTTAACCTTAGGGACTTGAACATGACGAAAGCAAAATTAAACCTCGGATTCTGTATTCTAAATGCAACAGTTTTCAAAAGAAATCACAACTGAGCACAACCAATGCATTTTAAGTAAATTTCCAAATACTAAAATGTTAAAACGGAACAATAAAAGGGATCAGAGATGTTATATATTTGGCTATCGACGATCGACAGAAGTGCCATTTTACTCTACTCAATTGAAGATGTCCAAAGAGTGGAGTCAACATTTTCCAGTTACTTTTCATGTCCCACCTCAAAAACATTCAGTTAAGCTTTATTATCCCGACAAGGCTTTTATCGCACATTGTGCGCATTGTGGTCAGCCATTACCGCGATTATGGGTTGTCTGGTTTATTATTCTCAACTGTCAATGATAATGTATATCAATGAGTAATTATGAAAACATCCCATCTGTGACACCAGAAGAGGCAGCTGGATCGAGATGCCCGAGAACAGATCGAGAATGGAAATCTTTTATCATAATACATGAATAGGAATAATGCACTGCCCTGTTGATTGCTGATTGGCTTTGCTCTGCAAGTTTGTGAAATCATTCCCCGTTTTAATATGGTAGCAGTGAGCTAGCCATGAATGAAAACAATACAAAACCAAAGCCAATACATGTGGCAACTTCGCAGTTTCAGTGATGAAACTTATGGCTTCTGAAGTTCTTAGCACTGCTACTTGAAACCAGAATGTGACCATTATAGGCTAGCCAAAACATCTGTAAGTTATTCTATGCTCTAGTATTTATAAAAGGGAAATATCTAAGCTGGACCACTCCATATTACAAGGTATGCAGTGGAAGGCGTTACTTTCAATCTTCACAATTGCAACAATTAGCCAAAAATCAAAAATATAGTCTACATTCAATACCGAAGTATTCAAACCAAGGTGACTGAAATCACGAAGATCACCCATGTCAATAATGGGTTACCGACAACGATATTCAGACACCACCACTCAATTAAAAGACAAATTCTTTAATAGATAAAGACTTATGAGAGTCGCAGTTGGCTTTTGATCTTTCAATCCTACCAATAAAATCCCCAGAAATCAACATAGTCAATAATGGGTTACTCGACAAAGAATCAGACAGCATCGCTCAATCAAAAGATGGATACTTTTGAGAAAATGTGATTTCGGCCCCTGCGGTAACCATGGTGCTCTTAAATTTATGTGTGATGCAAGTTGAGATAGAGACATACAGCAAGCTTCGTCATCCCGGGATACCATCTTCTTGGTATCTGTATCATGGTCTCCATGGTGACGTCCAGTTTGCATCAGTGAACGAGAAGGAACAAAGGCAACATATTCGAGAGAGATACGGAAACCAGACAATGTTTCATGGATCGGGAGACTTGATGGCAATCGTTCGTTCCATCCTGTTCAATTTATACTCATTGCATGGTGTTATTAAATTGTGGAGGTGAAGATGATAGTATGGTCATTTTGAAAAGAAAACTTTCAAGAAGACTGTTTCTGCATAGTATTCACATAGAGGTACCAAGTGTGAACCAAAGACTGACACAAGGTATAATGTTCTAAAGTTTCACCTATCTAAGACCCATTCTTGTGGCAGCTATAGTAACAAGTCTTCAAGTTTTTTAATACACTCAATGTGAAAAACAAGTGGCCCAAAGCAGATTTAGCCGCAAATGACCTGCGGGACAATCTGCTCTTGAGACATTCATCCATGCAAGTTTCCTCAATCAACAACAGCACATCTACGTTATTTCCCAAGCATTTATTTTTATCACTAAGTGTGAGAGAAGCAAGCATCAATAACAAACCAGCAGATCACTGATTTCTCTCTTCCATGGTTCATACATTGAATTTGAAATGCCACAACACCACAGACATTTGGCAGACATCTTGGTAACCATGACAACTGAATACCTTCATAAAGCACAGACTGAGGTCAGAGCAGCAGGAGTCGAGGAAGCTGAGAGCAACCAGAATTCTGATGGGCTACCAATGGGAGGCCCACGTCCAATATAATTTGTTGGAGATGTTTCGGTTGGGCTACTGATGGCTTGGTGTAAATTATTAGTTGACACAAAATATCAAGGGGGTTGACATCAATGGGGCATTCAAAAGGAAGTAATTCAACAATTGAGGGGGAAAAGCAGTACCAGTTCCAATGCCCTTTTCTTTTTTTTGCCCTATTCAAGCATATCTGAATGCAATTTTTGCCCCTCACGCGTCCCATTTAGAAAAATCAAGACATCCTCTTCTTGAAATTGTGTGCCAACAAACCCTAGAAAGGGGTCCCAAACAAATCCTTATCTTGTTATTTTCCATTCATGATACCGGTTCCACGAAACGCAAGGACAAACCTCAAATCTTCTGAAAGTCAACATTATTCAATTCGAAAGTCCCTCTGTCCGAGTTCAGATCAAAAAGACAATCTGGAATTTCAGGGTTCGTGGATAAAATCCACCTTATGAAATGAACAATCTATCAGCTGGCTAAGATTTCAGACTACAAGGCCTGCACTGGAGCTCAACAAACTGAAATATTCAGAAACAACACCAAAAACCAACTCAAGATGAGATATGAGCTTTGAGCCTGGCCGCCCTTTAGGAGCCACCATAGACAGGCCTTGCTGCACTGGAGAGATGCTGGAGGTGTTTTCTTCCAAGTTTTATAGAGCACATGAAAGCAGCACTGTGAGCAAGCAATGGATGGAGGCATTCAACCAACCAACAGACTTCTCCACTTGAGTTGCTAAGTTACTGAGCTGAAGAGAACAGATTCAATGAATCGTTTTCTAACACCACGTGCAGCAAAAGTTTTTTTAAAGATGAGGTTGTTCGGAAATGATCTTTTACAGTTGTTTTTAAAGGGGAATGAAATGAAACTAGAGGGGTAGGATTTTCTATGGCTGTTTGAAAAGTTTTTAAGTGATCAGATACTGCACAAATACATGTATCTATTTTTATTTATTTTCTTACTTTTTCTAGCTCACATGCAAGATGCACCCTCTCAATTTGGGATATACACCCTTGATATACAGTAAAACCTCTCTAATAAGGACACCCTCGGGACTGACAAGTGCTGTCCTTAATAGAGAGGTGTCCTGATTATAGAGGTAAAATTGAATGGAAACGACCAATTTTGGACCAAAACTAGTGTCCTTAATAGAGAGGTGTCCGCTTAGGGAGGTTCTACTGTATGTACCGAGGATGAGCGGTGACTTACACCTTGATTTGGCTCAAACTTCTAATAAAGAATAGGACATCCTCAGGATAGGTACCCCCTTCACCCAACCATCTCTCTTTCATTACATCTGTTTTTGTGACGCCATGCTAAGGTAGTTTCTGCAGGAGGTGAGAAATGACGATGCACCAATCCACAACCAGTATTATACTGTCTGATGATCATGTGATACAAAATTTATGCAACAATCAAAAATCGGCTCTGTGGCAGGTGCAAGGAAATGGTTGTCAGAAAATGCTCTTATCCCTTGGTCTTCTGTCATCTTCTTGATAAGAACTGTCACAATGACACATCTACTGCCAATATGCAGGATCTCGAATAGTTGTTGGATTGTTGACTGGTTGAGACAATGAATTTGTATTAAGGTCCCTAGATTTCTAGATGTAGCCTAAATGTTTCTGTGCACACAAGTTATCTTGTTAGACATTCAAAAGAAATATCCTGAAAAAATCCTTTCAAAACAAATTGTAAATTTGGATTATTGAGTTGGCACCACGAGATTGGTGAAGTGGCACCACGAGATTGGTGAAGTAACAGCAGTCAATGCCTCAACTTTCAACTTGATGAAAAATGCGGCACCACAGAGGAAGAGCATTCAACTTTTGATCAGAATGTTGTAAGGGGGCTTAGCCATTGCCACCGGCTACTGCTTCCAATTGCCCAAGTGTAACATGTGCTCCTTGGTTCCCACTGAAAGGTTTCTGGATTAGGCTTTGGACTGAATGTAAAGCGCTTTAGGCAGTACAGTTGTACAGTTTAAAGCACTATATAAGAACTTACATTCATTTCAACTTTTTTAACTCCAAGACTTAATTACACTTACAAGGACAGAGGTGTTTTTATGGATAGCTATAATCCATAATTAGTTGGGATGGACTTCATGAACAGGGCAGCGAACATGTCTCACTCCCATCGACACTCAGGATTGATATGGCGATAATCATGATAGGGGGATTAGCTTCTTTTAGACAATGCCTTGGACTCAGGAGACTGAAAGCCAGTCTGATCATCAAGGCAAATCAATCAAACTGGTTTATAACCAGCTAAACACCAACATTATGTGTCTAACCGCAGGACCCCACCGAGACACCAAAATACGGATGCAGTCGGAATTATCCGCCTAAAGATGATTGTCCATGTTACTATGGTTACCATTTCCCAAATGACCAATCACATCCCTAAAGTTAAAATATGAATACGGTGAATATTATGGGGTAGTCACATACGCGTCATAGAATGTGACAGGACAGCAATAAAATGGCGTGGTTGAGTGACAACCAGGAACCTGTATGTTTCTATGGTTGACACCAATGAGGATAAGGATGACAACTGATGTTGAAGACGCGTTGCTGGGTGGAAGTGGCTCAGTTTTTAGTTTTACAGTTTTTGCAAAATTTCTTCAATATTAACAATAAAGTGAACAATTTATTGCTGATCACATGTAAGATTTCACTCATTCAGATTTCAAAACCTGTGAAAAATTCCCTAGTTACGGTAAGAACAGAGTATTTGCAACTGCGCAAATGTTTTCTCACACGGGGGGACCTTCCCAATGCGCTGGAGGTCAATTTCAATTGCCACCGAAAATGTCAAGCTATAAAAGTGATCAAATATGGGGTAAAATATGCAATTCAAATTAATAATAGGATGAACAATAGCGAGGTATACCTTACCAAGGTTTGAACCGTTGTTTTCATTTTATCCAAATATCACAACATAATCCAGCTTCGGTTACAACAGAAATGGAAGTCTTTAGGGACGAGAACATTGTTTTTTAGGTGCAAAGTGTTATGTGACCAGCAGCAGGTGAACTAAGCCTATGTTTGACAATAATTGCAAGCTGTCTAATTTACCAAATTATTAATTGCTGATCACACTAATCATACTTAACAATTACAAATGGAAAAGCAGCATGTGCCAAAACAAAAGCTAAGATTAATGTCAACAGAAAAACAATAACTCAACTGGACTTGAGCCTGACTAATTACGCTCTCCACAGTGCCAAATACTCAATTTTGTAGCCTGCTAGACTTAAAAAATGCAGGGTCCTCCGAGGTGTGCCTGTCTATGTGGTATGAGGGTGCTAATTCCATGGTGTTAATTTAATTCTAAAGTAAACATCTCCCTGATGTAAATTACAGCAATATTGGGAACCATGACAATGTGTGAACACAGATTGTAAACGTGGAAGCCACTACAAAGAAAGACAGAATGTTATAAGAAGAAAATTGTGAGAAAAATATGTTTGAAGGCATGTCAAATGATACGCTGCATTGCTTGGTTTCTTGAATTGGGACAGGAATACATCCAACACAAGTAATTACAGCCTTCCCTAATGAAGGATAAGCTCTAGAATCTATTTTGTTTCAAACCCTCAATTTTTAACCCTCCAAGTCTAGGGACGTCAAACAATTCTCCAAGGACATTGCACGACTTGTATTATAGGTCAATTACTGTCATAATTTACAAGGAAAATCACTGACCTCTCTTTCAAACTGTACTTAGTTCTTCAATGAAGTTATAATTTCAACTTGTGAATTCCGCTTCGTTCACTTGTCTTGATCATTTACACCATTTCTGAAAAAAATATTGAAGATAACTTTTTAATAGAGAACATACATGTAACATCACTCTTTTTACATGACAGAACTTAACTTACTTATGGGTAGAATCATTTCACCACATATTTTTCTATATATTATTCATACTTTGTTAACACTGAGCCATGTATATATATATATATATTCTTGTCTTCACCAATTATTTCGTGCTGCTTGTAGTAATTAAGCAACCTTACTTCTTCTTTTAAATAACAACCAAGGTTTAGAGGAATAACCCCCCCCCCCCCACAAGTCGAACGAATTATCAGCATTGATAGTAGAACCATACATCATGTTAGTTTATAGGCCTAGATAGTTCCTGGTAGGTTTGTTTTTTTTCCTGAAAAGAACTATTTTCAACAATTGCCTCAGAATATGACACTTAACAATGATCCTTTCTTATGATTTGACAAAGAGTACAAAACTTTGTGAGTAATTTCTTGGCCGGACTGAGTCAACATAAATCAGTGTGTCACTGTTAAGTCATCACGACACACAAAATCCTGATATAAACATCATCAAGCTTTTTATCACCGTCTTCAATACCAACATCAAAATGATGACATACCCAAAAACCAAGTAATATCGACAAGTTATAAACACAGAAACATACATAACGCATAATGAATTTTGCAATTATCATCAAAATGGGGCAGCTGCTACACATTGGAATAGCTGTATACAATGTATACGTAGGGACGTATGTACACAAGAAGCACGTGCCTGTTAGGCGGAAATATGGCCGACGAAATCAAGGATGCGACGACGCTATCTCATTTCAAACACTGTTACAACACAATTAAAACCTCTACAAACAAACACATCGAATGAAATTCGAAGAATATTATATCATTTACATCTGAGCAAAGTTTTATAAGGAAACATGACCGAATTCTTGGTAAATACCCACCTTTTTCGAAGGGATGTATACCCACATGGGACAGACCAACAATCGATTGTCTGCAATACGTTAGCCACGTGATGAAGCCAAATGGGTCTCCACGCAGGAGGTGCGTCTCCTGGCGGTAATGAGTGGAACTGAACTGAACCTGGTACTCGAACAATTTAGCGAATTATACCAGGTTCAGTTCAGTTCCACTCATTAGAGAGTAGGTAATCAAGTTACCGCTAGATGGCGCAAAATTCAAGTAAGGCAGTGCGGTCCTCCTCCTCTCACGAAAATATCTGAAAAATTTCTTTTCATTTGACATGTTCGAAGCATAAAATGCACTTAAAATGTACCAAACACCGGTTGATCCTTGTCAAAAATATGCGTGTGCAATCCAGAATTGTCTGCAAGGTACTGTACATAGTAATGTAGTTATGTTAGCAAAAGTTCACGACTCCGCTGTTGAATGGGGATTTTACAGACATTTATTTAATTTTGTGTGGTACTGCCACTACTGGTAGGCCTACGCCTACTACAGTAATATTGATAAGTTGAGAAATGTACGTGTTTATCATTGCATACTGATGGTGATACATGAGGGATTTTAAATCTAATTGTCTCCATTTCATTCGAAAATATAGGCATAATTTGAACTCTGTCTGTCATCATCTTCATCTTGTCTTGGCAGCCATTGTTTTCGTAGCCAATATTGCAATAATATATGGCAGCGCATAAACCAGGGAGTCCAATAACATGAATTAATCAAGTTATTGAGATTTAAGGGAAGAGGAGTCACTCCATAGAATATGCCAATAGCTCGGACTCCTTGTATAGAGATGGGCGTTCAGGGACTTATCAATCAGAAAATGAATGAACTGAAATATGTTTATCTTTCAGCTCACAAGTACAATGACAATGCCTGCAAAGACGTGATCAAGGCAATGGAGGCATGCTGTGATAGGAACAGCCATAAGGAGTCCGTCTGCTGTTCAGGTTTTCGGAAGAATAGTGCCAAAAATATACTGAATTCCCCAAAAAGATGACAACAAAGCAGAGTTAGGAC
The DNA here is from genome assembly GCF_910592395.1 of Lineus longissimus. NCBI lineage: Eukaryota > Metazoa > Nemertea > Pilidiophora > Heteronemertea > Lineidae > Lineus > Lineus longissimus. The sequence goes on from NC_088310.1 coordinate 5,199,400, forward strand.
TCTCATGGAATTCATGACATGCTAAGGGTTGTTACATCCAAACAGACCCTATGGTCAATGCTACAGCTACACGGCAAATAACTGTGAAATTGTCGATTTGCAGATTGTTCAAACACTTTAATGAAAGACATATTTAATCCTGGTATTCACATTCCTTGATGGCCAATGATGTTGCACTACCTTCTTTCAAGGCAATGAATATAAAAACAAACAACATTTTCCATTGAATAACATAAATATCTTATTTGATGATTATATTTTTCCATACACTGTATATCCCAGCTTAATCTTGCAGCATGAATAAAATGTTATTACTTGACAATTCATCTTTTTCTGCATTCAGCCTGTGTCAACAATGGTCAGGAACTTTTTCATCACAGATAAAATTGGTCAAATTTTGCATCCACTTGTGATGTTGTCTTTCTGCGACCGTCTCAGTCATTGGAAAGTCCTATAATGTGCTACAAAGGATTAATAAAAACTAACCTTTACTAATTCTTGATGCTACCTAGTGTCTGAGTTTCCACAACTCAACAATGACTGAGACCATTGCGAGGGGACATCAACTCTAGTGCAAACTTCATCAATCATTCATCAACATAAACCTTGGCAACAATGACATTATCATTTCTAACATTCTAAACATCATAAATTATCAGCTGTGATAGGCCCTTTTTATATGGATTCTGGAAGATACTTTGGTAACTGTGAAGATGCCATTGCAGGTGATGTAAAACTGTTCTCTGTCTTGTTCACTTCCCGAGGACTTAATCACTCAATCCCGCGCGGGGTCTGGGCTCACGCGGCCCGCCCAACCGTCGGACTTTTAGTAGTTGCCCGGCATGATTTTGGAATGGTTCCCACTCCTTTCTTTCCCGAGCCTATGGCACATTCAGGGTCACTGACCAGCCCCTACTGTCCCCATGACCAAAGAGTTAAAAACGACCCAGACCCTGTCCATTTTGTCAATTTCACTAAAATATTTCAAGTTATTTACCCAGCACCTAATATAAGTGATCCTCAATACTGCTAGTCAGTGACATCTCTTTCAATGTTATTCCCCGACTAAAGAAAAAAACTTCTAAAGGCTTTTGGTCCAGTGTCTTCACTCTGCTTCATATGAAAGATTTGGTCCCAACCATTTCTCCATTTTCTCCACCGACTCTCCTTTCCTTTGTGAATAATCAAGAATCTGAAAAGGAAAGGGGAACCGATATCAGTTTCAGTATAGCTCACACAGAATGTGATAAAATCCTTATTACACCTGTGTCCACTACATCGTTACCCAGATACACAATGATATGGGGCAATCGCCAGTCAAAGCTACTGATGTTTCAGGCCACCTTTGTTCCCCCTAATCAAGTCGACTTGAGCGGATATATCAATGCAGAGAGGGCCTCCTATTGGTAAGCTAATGGACTATAGTCATCAACAGAAGATCTCCCCAATTCCTCGAATTTCGAGCAGGAACTGATGACACCGCATACCTACTTGAGTCGCAGAACCTGCCGATAGAATGGTTAAGAAGACATCCACAGACTTCTGAACTTCTTTTTGTCAATTTACCTGGTCTTTATCAATCTTTCCAACCGCGAAGTAGTTGGACTTTGGATGAGCAAAATAGAGTCCAGAGACTGAAGCGGCCGGGTCCATGGCAAGGGATTCTGTAAGTGTGATGTCAACATCATCTGCTTGCATCAGGCGCCACATGGTTTGTTTCTCCAGGTGGTCTGGTTGACTGGGATAGCCTGGGGCTGGACGTATACCCTGTTGGGGAGAGTGACCAGATTTATTTATCTTGACCTATGAATCAGTCGGAAGGTATCTAAGGTGAATAAGACAAGTAACGCTGCCGATAAATGCTGGTTTTACAATGGCTATCCAGTGTTCCCAATTTCCCTTTATTTTCGTACTCTATACTGTTTGTAATGAAGTCAAAATAGCTATGAAGGTGAACTGAAACTTCCTATTTTAGGACTAAAGTTTGGAATAAGAGCAACAATCAATTATTTAATTGCTACCTTGAGCTGAAAGGAAGTGTGAGGCATGTTCTACTAACCTGGTATTTTATCCGATGAAGATCTTGTGATTCCATCTGTTCATCTGAGCAGTACCCCCAGTAATCTTTTCGGACCCTCTCATGCATTTCCTCAGCAAATGCCTGAAGTGAAGCAATGATATTTGATGCAAACATTCAGAAATGCTCAGGTTGTAGCTCTGACTGAGCAGCTCATCTGAGTTGCAATGAACCGTTTTAGGATTGACTGGGGTTAAATTGTGAAGTCAGATGAGAACCTTTACTGTTGTTGATAGCTGACAATGACCCCAAAACTTTTTCTCTCAAGATCCAGAGTTGCAACAACAGGATTTGTCCTGAGATTGGTTATTATGAACTCAAGTTCTCACAAGTGACCACTCATCTCCCGTCTCCGACATGGGCAATATCTGGAAATGTCCTCACCTCTGCCAGTCTGTCAGCGAGAGCCTTCACCATAATGATACTGTAATCATCAAACTGTTCTTCGTACCTGCGGTGAGAATGATTAAAGAGAATCAATGCTTTAATCTATACTACATGTATTACTCATGAAGCAAAACCACTGGTACATGTACCTCTATGAGATTCACCAAGAGCTTTTAAGCATGATGATGCCAACACAAAAGCGACAGCATCAGTCTTGCTTCAGGATAGCTCTGGCAACCAGCATAGTATTATGATCTATCAAAGGCTATCTGACACCTCTGACCAACTATACACTGAAATGTTTTGCGGCCAAACACCCAAATAGGGCTTAAGTTATGTTGAAGGTAGTTTGATGATAACATTGCTCATTCTCTGATAGGACAAAATCATGCTAAAATTTGTTGCTACTCCGGAAAAATCACGACAAATCAGACAACTCATATGAACTCACTTGCTACATAGTTTAGGAACTCCAAATCCGACACTGACAGCAAACATGCCAACATAGTCCTGTACACCGCTCTCCCTGGGGGCCACAAAGTCTGATATGCATGTGTAAGGATCTTCACAGTGCACATCCTTCTCAGCCTAAGAAAAATAGTTTAATAATATCAACAATATTACGAATGTGACCTTTTTGGCTATTTTGATGAAAGCATTGGTACATGTATCAGTTGAGAAATTTTGTCCAGTGGGCATGATAAAATATATGGAGTCACCAAAAAGATTAGCTGTCCTATTTGTCTGTCATCAGATTGGCCCATCAAAGTGAGGAAATTCTTCAGAGGCTCAACGGCAATTGTGAGTGATTTTACCTGTTGTCGAAGGCCATACAATGTTTCTATATGTGTCTCATTCTCATCATAGACATGAATATCGTCATCGACTGACTGTGCTCTATAGAATCCGATCACACCCTTCGCCTGTAGCAGTTTCTCATTGACGATGGTCTCCAACATCTCCTGGGCTTCGTCAAATAACTTCTTTGCTTCCTCACCTGCAGCAAAACAGAAACGACGACTTGATGGGAATCATTCACTGATGTCACAGAGGCATCTATTTTGGGTGTCAGAGTTATTCAATTACGCTTCCAACACAGAATGTTAGCACTAATAACTGACCTGTGATTAGCACTAATAACTTGTGATAAAATTCACTTCAGCCCATCAAAAGATGGGAGGGGAGGATATTTCATTCAAGTAGAACTTTACTTCACTTACCCACTGATTTGTCATTAAATATTTTAGGATATCCCCTATTTGGGTATTTCCCCCTCAGCTGCCAAACATCAAAGAAAGGTTTCCAATCTATATATGGTATCAGACACTCGATATCGTAGTCATGGAATTGTTTCACCCCAAGGAATGTTGGTACTACAATACTTCTATCGCTTTTCCAGTCGATCCTGAGTTTCCTTTCACGAGCCTTTTGGAGAGGTAGATACTTGTGGTCCTAAAAAAAGAATTATATTCACAAAGGATAAAGGCAAGTCTATTGCTACCAGGACTGGATTCTCCACTCTAGTACAGACTACAGTCAATTGATTGGACACAAGAGACATCCAGTCAGTAAAGTATACAATGCCACACTCCCTTGAATAACCCACCTTGAGTGAATCATAATGATCTGATCTGATGTCTTCATATTCTTCTTTTATCTCCTCCACGTAGTCTTCATTAGCATTCTCATCTAGGAGGGCAGAGCACTGAAAAAAGAATAGGTGGTTGCTTTTGCAATGATAGCATTTAAGCTGGCAGAACAGGCATGTATCACACAGGCCTTTTAAGTGCATGAAGTTCACAGTGTTTAACGCCATAATGAAGTACGTAATGGAGTTGAAAAAACGAATGCACATTTCTCCATAATACCACCATAAACTCCATGGTGGAAATGTTGTTTTGTTTTTGCTCAATGCTGGCCTCAAGCTCCAGCTTTGCAGGTGCCTCCATCAAGTTGTCAGGTAAACAAAAGACCAGTGCTTCTGTACTTGGGTTTCTCAGTATCAGCTGCCATTTTGTAAAACTCAGGTTATCGAGTATAGGCTAGGCCTGACGCCGTTATGAGAAAAGCTAAGTGATACTTACCACCACAACACTCTTTGAAGCATCAAGCACATGGACAGTTGGGGAGGAGTATCGCGGTGAGATCTTAACAGCTGTATGAGTTCTGAAGAAAGTAAATAAGATACAGTACAAACTAGCCCAATTTAATAGCAAACAGAATGAGACCCGATGCTTGGGACGATTAAAGGAAAGAGGATAGAATGAGGAGTCCCTAGAAAAGATGCACCTTTACCAATTGGCTGAATCGTCAACTGAGCATGCAATTCAATCGAACTAGACTCTCTTGAAAGCCAATAGATACTCACTTAGAGGTAGTAGCCCCACCTATGAGTAGGGGCGTCTTCATGCCAATACGTTCCATCTCCTTAGCAACATGGATCATTTCGTCAAGGGACGGCGTAATTAGCCCAGACAGACCGATGAAATCAGCGTTGACGTTTATGGCTGTCTCGAGAATCTTCTCACACGGTGTCATTACGCCCAGGTCAATCACCCTGAAATCGTTTGTTCAATGATGAAATTTACAGTGTTTCATTGATGACGTTTCTCGAGTGGCAATGATTATAATGATGATTGTTTGACTGCTGCGACAACAACGCTTAGCCAAAAATATAACAAATATCTATAAATTCAACTTCATTTGAAAACGGCTCACCTGTAGTTATTACATCCCAAAACAACCCCGACAATATTCTTCCCGATATCATGGACATCCCCTTTGACAGTCGCGATCACGAGTGTTCCAACATACGATGGTTCACTCGACGTTAATCCTTGGGCCAGCATCGACTCTTCCTTCTCTTTTTCCATAAACGGAACAAGATGGCCGACTGCCTTTTTCATGACTCTTGCAGACTTGATGACCTGGGGAAGGAACATTTTACCGGCACCAAACAGGTCTCCTACGATACTCATGCCCTAAAATAGAGAAATAAACGTATAGCAAAATCCATTGTTGACTTTACCAATCATAATTTGTGCGATACCCTTCAGACTGACTGATGATGCTATCTGTAATCTAGTGCATAGTGAAGAACACAGTGGAGATCATTTCTCCCATCAAAAATTACTTAAACACCTTCTCAATTTGGCAGTTTAAAGTACAGGTAACCTACAGCAACCCACCTTCATAAGAGGACCTTCTATCACATTGAGAGGTCTTGGATATAACACATTATTTTGCCTCGCTTCTTCTGTATCTTCAACCACAAACTTATCAATACCCTGAAAAACACAAAGTTCAATTATTTCACTGCAGACTGAATAATCCATTTACAGTATGGTCTGCCACTGAAACTCATATGGAATTTTCATGGTATACATTAAGCTTAAGTCACTCTTTCTCTTCATATTTGGGTCTCCAACTAAACAAAGTTCACAAAATATAATTGGAAGCAAAAGGAAAACTGCCCATACCTTGACAAGTGAATACTCCAGCCTCTCCTCAACGGGAGAAGACCTCCACAAATCAGCTTTTTCATCCTTCTTGGCAGTTTTCCCAAAACTCTGAGCGTACAAGAGCAATTTTTCAGTCCCCTCCGGGTCAGTGTTCCACAATAAGCTCTCCGAAAGTTCTAGCAGTTTAGGTTCGATATCATCGTAGAGGGGCAGACTTCCAGCATTCACTATACCCATGTCCATACCAGCCTGAAATACAGAATTAGCACCTTCACAACCAGCTGCCTCTAATTTTAAGCTTTGTTCAAATGAGATGTTTTTATCAACAAACAAATTTGTACTCCTCACGTCTTATGGTTTTATACCCTTTTTTGTGTCAAAGCAAGGTTACACAGAATCGATAAACGCTTTCAATGAGTCAATGTTTCCCCAACAATTCTTCACTAAACAAAACTGGTGTACATTGAAACCATACCTCTCACATGCTATTGCTTTTTCTTACTTCATCACATACCCACTGGTATTCTGCTTAAAACAAAACTCGTACAGTGTGACACACAGACCCTCACCTTTATAGCATGGTACAAGAATACACTGTGCATGGCTTCTCTGATCTTCTCCTTCCCTCGGAATGAAAATGAAAAGTTTGACACTCCCCCACTAATACGACATCCTGGTAGTGTTTTCTGAAATAAATAAATATTCATAAGTCCAACGATGGATGGTGTACCCAAAACAGGTCTTAGAAAAGTTACTGATAATTTGTTTTTCATTCGAAGGCCAAAGGCACTAACACGAAGACCGGGTATCTCTATACTTTCTTTTAGGTGTTATAATATTTAAAATAAGACATTAACCTTGATAATTTTTGTAGCTTCTATAAACTCAGCCCCGTAGTTGTTATGTTCTTCCATTCCCGTTGCGATGGTCAGAATGTTTGGGTCAAAGATGATATCATTGCGATTGAATCCAACCTGCTCGACAAGGATATTGTATGATCGTGTACATATTTCTACCTTCCGCTTACAATCAGCTGCCTGAAAAAAATCAAATCATTATTTATCACGTTGTTAAAATTTGTATATTACAGGGATTGTGGTAAAGGCCATGGATGTTCAATATAAAGTTCCTTTCTCTCAATAACTTTTTATACACCATTTCCTCAATAAAAACTGATTTATGCGGTTGCCTGACCTCAGCCTCCAATCCAATCTAAAGACTGCCTACCTGGCCTTCCTCATCAAAAGCCATGACGACCACAGCTGCTCCATAACGCTTGATCGTACGAGCCTTCGCAATGAAGTCCTCTTCGCCCTCCTTCAAGCTAATACTGTTTACGATACACTTTCCTTGAGCACACTTCAACCCTGCTTCTATCACGGCAAAATTGGAAGAGTCGATGCATAGTGGAACACGCGATATGTCCGGTTCCGAGGCTATCAAGTTTACAAATTTGGTCATGGCAGCTTTTCCGTCTAACATGCCTTCGTCCATATTTATATCGAGGACCTGTGCTCCACTGTCGACCTGATTTTTAGCTATCTGAAGAGCTTCCTGAAATAGAATGAGATGAAGAGTGTGAAAAGTTTCAAAGAACAGTCCAGTAAGATACACAATGTGACATGGTTACAAGAGCTGAATACTTTCTCACCTCATAGTTTCCCGTTGTGATCAACTTGCAGAACTTCCTAGACCCAGCAACATTGCAGCGCTCTCCTATATTCACAAATAACGTGTATGGACTGATATACATGGGTTCCAAGCCGGAAAGAGTCATACTTTCTTCATGTAGTGAGGCTGGAAGTTCTCTTGGCTTGAATGGTCGCACGGCGTCAGCAATAGCTCTGGAAATGATAAGGAACAAAGTGAAATCCATTTCTTTCAGGTGAAACTGATCATACAGATTTTGGCTCATTTAAAGTGATGAAATGTTCCAAGCAAATGGATGACTAAGCTCTAACCAATATAAGACTCACTTGATGTGTTCTGGTGTTGTCCCACAGCATCCACCAACGATGTTAACAAGACCTCCCTCCGCAAAATCCTGAAATTTGAAAATAATATTGTTGTTTCTTGATCTGTGGTCTGCAGTATACACAGTAACTCTTGCCTCCACGAGACCCAATAAATGCAAGATGGATGCTGAATATTTACTTCACTCTCAAATCAAATATAAGAACTCCTCATCTGCATTTGCTCCAGTGAGAATCTGTTGCATGCCGCTACAGCTAGGCATCAATAGCAGTTATAAGCGACATATCATAGACTGTCTTTGGTGAGTTGCTTCTCATTATGAGGAAATGCGACAACGGACTTGATTAACAAACCTTTAGCTGCATGGCCGTGATTTCTGGAGTTTCATCATAATCACCAAAGGTATTCGGCAGACCGGCATTTGGATAACATATCACATAACATTTTGTGTTGAGGCCTATGGTCTCTATGAATGGCCGCATTTCTGTCGCTCCTAACGCACAGTTGAGACCAACACTGAAAACGATGGGAAAATTTCACTTAAAATCACAAGAATCTTGAAACTGAAACCACAAGAATCTTGTGGGAAACTGAAATCTGTATTATGAAACTCTTGATTCATGCTTTAGGATAATGAATACATCATAGCAGTACCATAGCCTATCAGTGAGGTCACCCGATTTCAGCTCACAAAACCAGTTATTTGGCCAGAAATCATATATATTCAGAAGTAATTGAAAACTAATCAGCAGCACACGACATAGTCTGAACCTACCACATAGGATTGCAATGCGAGATACTGGCAACGAAGGCTTCCCCAGTCTGCCCAGAGAGAGTACGTCCACTTTTATCAACAATCGTACCAGATACCTGAAAATGAAACAACATCAATTTAACAGCTTTCTTGCGATAAACAAATGTATATTTTACAATGGCAAAATTGCCATGCTCATCTTCTTGTAATCAACAAGCCAATAAGCTTTTATTTAACATAGCTTAGAAAATAGGCATGAAGAGGAGACAAGGATGTCTTGAAATCTGCTCTGTCATGAACTATGAAGAGAATGAAATATCCTTACGAATATTGGAACAGCCTTGTACGCTGTTTCGAATAGGAGCTGTATGGCATAAAGTGCCGCCTTGGCATTAGCTGTGTCAAAGATTGTCTCCACCAAGAGGACGTCAGCACCTCCGTCAAGGAGGCCTCTAGCTTGTTCAGTGTATGCCTCAACCAACTGGTCAAAAGCTGAGAAAAACAACGATAAGAGATTAGATACCAACAGGGATGATGGCTATGACACAGAATTGTTTACATGTAACACTGTTGAAGCTGATGTGGACATACTTTCTCAGACATTTCTTCTTGACAATTGCTTCATGACTCCTTTTTCAGCAAATACAGATTCTTGTGGAGATGGCACCCATGTTACATTCCTAAACACAGAAATTTTGCACCAGACTCTCTAAAACCATTACTTACAGACATTCCTGAATTCTGGATTCTCTACTGAGGGTGATATAGAAAGAGTTCTGTTTGTCGGACCAAGGGCACCGGCCACATATCTCGGGATTCCTGCAGAGGAAAAAGCATCGTAAGGGGAAGCTTTTCTTTATAACGTCTAAGTTAGAACTGAAGATGTCACCAAACACCGTAGTGAATCATTTAGAAAAATTGAGAGGTTATGGAATCGGAGTATGAATCAATGTCATAACTGACAATTCAATTCATGTAGTCTGAATGTGATTCTGACATGATCCATCAGTTAGAACTTAGGATACCATTAGTACCAGCCACAGATTAACAAGGTATACTATTACTATTTGTATTTACCTGTGTCCTGTGCTACATCATCAGCTGCCCTTCTTGCAATTTTCGCAGACTCAAAATTTAATCGGTAGACCTTGAAAGAAAAGAACAATTTTTCAAATGTTTAATGACGCACTTGAATAGATTTTGTCCCTTCTTCTACAGAAATTGACCGTAATCATTTTGCTAACATAGGATGTACCAGTATCCCTCTCAGCCCCCAATATTTAAAGTAAGTTTAACATGTGAAACAGAAGCGTCACAACCGGATAAATAGCGTCGACACTGACTGTGTGTGTATTTTGTCACAATGATGTCTCTGTACAATTGGTAATGGGGGTCTCTGCCATTAAAACTGCCTGATTAGTTTTTTAAAGACCAAACCTTACTATGTGTTCAAGTCCGTAGTCTGCTTGAGCAATAGTTGTCCCACTGAAAGTATTGGTTTCAATAAAGTCTGCTCCAGCCTCTAGATAATCCTGAAAAAGAAGTTAAAAGTTTCATTTTTTCCCGCACAGTCATTGGTCGCCTTAGAAACAAGACTTTTAAAAATAACTTCATCAGGAACGTTCCCTTTGGTTTGTCCTCTGTGATCAAAAAAATCATTCACGCGTAAATTTGTGTGAACTTACTTTTTGGTTGTGTTAATGGGGCAACTGATAGTGGTAAGCAAAATTTAGACAGTTACACACTTCTTGACCGTCGGTGGCCTAGACTACCTTATGAATTTTGTAGATCACTTCTGGCTGAGTAAGTGACAACAGATCATTATTTCCTCTGAGTGACTTGGGATGCTCCGTGAATTCCGTCCCTCGAAAATCTTCCTCGTCGAACCGATGATTTTGAATCATGGTTCCCATTCCGCCATCAAATATCATGATGCGCTGCTTCAAGGCGGTCTCAATCTCAGTGTGAATATCTGAAAGAAGAAACATGTTATGATCGATCTGCAGGACAAGAGCAATGAAATATACAAAACCATTGGCCTTGCATCTTGACCCCATCAGGCCTAGGCCCAGTCCTCTGTCGATCATGTCTCCAACTCCAGGCTCTGCCAATATCTGGACTCAAAATTTGTTCTAGTTATATCATATCATATCATATCTTACTGAATGTTCATTGTCCCATAAATCAAGAGGGTCATACCAGTAATAGCTTGGTGAATTACGCTGACATAGTACACACACAGTCACAGTCATGACAGGGCTAGAATTCAACTAACTGTACTGCTGTAGGCGCCATCATCACCGCTAGCCTGCCATCCCATGATCATCATGATCGGCCTGGCAGCAGTCGCATAGCCAGTCGGTGTCCTACAAATTGTCATTGATTGCGGCCATCGGCATCGATTTCATCACTCGTGCTCTCTCAGTCTCAATCAATCGCCTCACTCTCACTCTAAGACTCAGTCAGCCAGCCAGTCTTTTTACATTTTCCAGTACCTGGCCAAGGTCAAGATGGCTCTAAAATGGGAGCCCCAATATTTCTTTTCTTCGAGGCTTATATTAATAACCATCTAATTGTAGTATGTGGATTGCATAGGCCTACAATAAACATGCACATGGCTTAGGCATGTTATGTATCAACAATCGTATACGGTGGCGACACCTTTACTAAAATCATAAAACGACATTTTGCATTTTGACACTTCAAATGTTTCTTTGCTCTCATTGCCAATTACCTCTTCTTTGTTCATCACAGGACATATCTGACCCGGTAGGAGTCATGATTTATGTTGACACTTTGCTTCCAAATCAATAGTTTTAGTTATAAAGAGACAAATTCGGAGAAAGGGATGACTTTGTAAGAGCATCCACAGAAACCGTCTGCTTCGGAGCGGAGTTGGAGACAAAGTGTTCCCAGCGCACTTTCCCAAAGGAAGTCAGATTCGCGCATGCGTTGTACCATGCAACAACAGGAAGTTGTTTCGTGGCCGATTTAGAAAAGTTCTCAAAATACCAAAGGAAAAGTGTTATTTTCTCTCAATTTCCGGAAACCGATCTGCAAATACATTGTACATATAGTTATTGTATTTGCTGGTCATCGTACAGGGTAATTGTCAGTTCAATTCTTTGGTAACTTATGGGTAAAAATGCAGTATTTTTTGACATACGCCGCACCCCGGCCGTCTTGGCAGTGCAATGATGATTGTATACACAGTCGCTGTACATTTCGTAGTGTAATACATTTTGTACACATGCATACACATGCGTGACATGCAGTGTGTCTTTGTTTGTTCAGTCTGTTATGATGTTGAGTTATTTCATGAGGTAATCATCGGATCGGACCATCTATTTCAGGACTTACCTCTACTCTGCAGTCTTGGATGAGACATGTTTATACCTCGTCTTCTAAATGAGTGCAAGACGACGCCACACACCTAGTTCAAGCTTTGAGGTACCAAATAAAGAGAATTATCCTCCAGCAGACAAGGGATATAACGGATCATACAATAGCCCAGCGACAAAGACCTTTGCAGACGACATGTCTTCGTGTCGAGACAGAACACCTGAGTTTCTGTCTGCAGTAAAATCGTTGCATTCTAGACAGGTTGGTATTATATCATCAATCATGCGCTTGTATATCTATATGGATGCAGTTAGCTGTGTCTCCATATACAATTACAAAATCAAACACTAGCCTCGTTAATGTCTATTTTACATCTTGAGTCATCAAAATTTTTAAAAAGCACCATTTTCAAAAGTGCATCGTTCAGCAGACAGAAGGGAGAAAGTTACATGTACCCCATCTTCAAGCCATGCTAGGATATGACCCCTGTGTCCTCTTCCTCTCACTGGCAAGCAGATATGCTGCGGAGTTAAACAATTATATCTGTTGATGTTGCTTCTCCTTTTCAGCAAAATGGTGTTGCAGTTCAAAAGAGAACCCCTCACAGAGAGAGGAGCGAGTTCATGCAGCATGCCAAGTAGGTTCTGTTCTCAATCCATGCGTGTACAGTTAGTGGTAGTTGACAAGTTTCTTTGTTGTCAGGGCCACTGGAATTTGACATGAGATAGTGTTTAGTCGCTTCAACTGTGTTGAAGTAGACATTGCTAAGTGTTCTGGAAAGATTTGTGATGTAATGGACTCTCTGCATAACACATATCTTTACAATCTTCTTTGCAGACTTATTGGGAGGAATATTTCAAACTCGTTTGCCAAACTGGAAAAGTTGACAATACGTAAGTACAGTAGCAAAGAGGAGTGTATGACAGGTGATCTGTGCACAGTCCCTTATAGTGGAAGCCCAGGTTTAAGTGAGACACTTTATCCTACGTCCTTCTGTCCACTCTGCAGAAAATCGGTACCGAGCTTGCAGCGATAGCCATGTGAACGTTGAGTCTGAGTGCTTCATGTTGAAATAGAACTGAGATACAAATGCAGATGTTTTGAGTGAAGTTCATTGTGAAACAACCAAATGCATGGAAAAGTGATAAATGAAATATTTCTCTTCGTACTGGTTGATGAACGGGTGCTCATTGCAGCAAGCGATATTGCTGGTAACCTCTACACTACTTTGTACTCACACTCTCATCTTGATAACTTCAGTGGCCAAAAGGAAATCACTATTCGATGACAAGCCAGTTGAAATCCAAGAGTTAACATACATCATCAAACAGGACATCAATTCTTTGAACACAGATATAGCTCGTTTACAAGAGGTACGTTGGCAACATCTTGATAAAATTTAAAACAAAATATTGCCTTTTATTAGCTCTTCAGGACCCAGGACAGTCTGATTGTGAAGTTATTCCTTTGGACGTTGTGGCTTGATTGAAATATTTGCTGATCAGGGCGGACTTCAAAATTATAATACCTGCAAAATATTTCCAGATTGTGGCCAGCTATACACAAGGCTGGAAAAGATATCCTTGTTGTTGTCTTGCATTCAAAGAAAAATATGGTCTTAATTTTTTTCAGTTTGTGAAGTCACAGCGAGCCATCAATGGGAAACATGTACAGTCACATTCTAATTCAGTGGTGGTAGCTTTACAGTCAAAGTTAGCATCCATGTCCAACGACTTCAAAACTGTGCTGGAAGTCAGAACACAGGTATGTGTATAATAACCAATTAGTTGCTGATAGCGATATGAACGATCAACTCCAAAGATGGTCCTTCAGGCCAGATACGTTTCTATGAAAAACAAGTAGCAGGATCGAATGTTTTCTGCTTACACTGTTGGACATTATTCACTTTTTGAATTATAGAATAGTGATTGTTTGTTCTGTTCAGAGTCAGAATATGATCTCTGTGTTACTGATAATAAAGAGATGAGCACCGAAGATCAGTTGACTTTGAATAAGTAGCATTATCTTTGTATTTCAGAACCTGAAGGACCAGAAGTCACGCCGAGAGCAGTTTTCCCAGTCTCCTGTTTCATCGTCGTTACCTCCTTCATCGATGTCTGGACCGAGTAAGTTCTTGTGAGATGTTTTATAAAATGAATTGAATAGAATTTGTTTTTCTCATAAAAAAATAAGACCCTGATTACCAAAACAGTGCTGTGTTGGTTACTGCAGCTATGATGAGTACAGTGAGAATTAAGGTCACTTGCCATTAATGGCCTCATTGTAGGCTAGTTAAAGTTATCACATATGTCAGGAAAGACCTTTTTCAATCTTAAAATCTTTGTTTTGTCCTTGCAGCGGGTTCAGTTCTGTTGAGTGATGAGGCAAAAAGTGCAGGTGATGTTGCAATAGACATGGATCAGCCAATGGATAAAGATCGTTATCAACAACAGTTACAGTTAATAGATGAACAGGTAATGCAGGCTACTAGTACTATTGTCTATTTCACGAGTAAATGGTCATCAAATATTTCGTCATTTCACACAGAAAATGTAGCAATTCAACAAAGTGTTATATTTCTTCTGAAACTTAGAAGTCGTAAGCTCTAAAAATACTTAATTGGACAAAGCATAAACAAAATTCATTTTGATGACCATGACTCTTGGATAGTGGTTCTAATGATGCCGAGTAATCAAGTGTCCTACAGCACATGAAACTAAAGGACTTGGTAATCGAACATGGCTCTGAAGTTGATTTTGCTGCTTGTGATAAAGTTTGATTGCAAATTAGTGATGACAGTATTTAAATATTTATCTTACTTTTGCGTCAGGATTCCTACATACAAACACGGGCGGATACAATGCAAAATATAGAGCAGACGATAGTTGAACTTGGTGGCATATTTACACAGTTGGCTCACATGGTGAAGGAGCAGGAGGAAATAGTACAGAGGTAAGCTTGGAAGGAGATTTTGTATACTCTGATGTCACAGGGTGGAAGGAGATGAACAATGGCACTGTTGTTTTAGTGGAAAGTGCCTGACTAATAGTTGCAGTGGATACATTTTAATGTCAGTGTCTCCTCTCAATGTAGTGTGATTGTGGGTTTAATCGTAGGACGGATTGCCTCCTCCATTGATCTCAACTTGTAAATTGCCGCGAGTCGGACTTCTTTCCCATTAACTTTCAGTCTGCTTGTTGCATAATCACTGTCCCTTTTTCAGAATTGATGACCATGTGGATGATACCCAGATGAACATTGAAGCAGCACATGGAGAAATATTGAAATATTTCCAAACCGTCACGTCAAATCGATGGCTGATGATCAAGATATTTGGAGTCCTAATTGTGTTCTTCATCATATTTGTGGTGTTCATGGCCTAAACATCTAGCTGACTCCCCTAAATTATCAATGGACTTTTCTGCTCACGTGGATTTATTGGTGTTGGGGAAGTTGGGTATTTTTGTCTGAGGGGTGGTAGATTCAACAGCAAGTTTCGCAGTTTACATGTATGAGCAGTAGACGTTGCAGGTATCGAACTCGACAGGACCGGTTCTTTTTGTCCGTTATATACAAAATCCTTCAGACAAATCATCAACAGACTTGGATTCTTGGAACTTGGAAGGTCTTGACATTCTATGCCAGTATCTCTTTTTTTGGAATCGATATACGCCATGTTTACTGCTTCTTGAAGCTCGGGTTCTGTGTTCAGACCCAAATCCTTGATCAATTCTGTGTTGGAATTTTCGATTCTTTCCAAATCGAAGAAAGCTTGTTTATTAGTCACCCCCACGGGCCCCAGTTGTAATACCATGAAAGTGATATTGGTTTATGATTATGATGAACTACTTGCTTATGTATCATTTTGTTGTTCATTTCATTTAATGTTCGTGTCTGTTATATTTATGGCTATGTTGTGTTGGGCTAGAATACAAAATCATACCTTGTTAAGGTATTTTTTCTAAAATTTTCATGCTCTTGGTGGTGAGAATCATCTGATGCTCACTTTGTGATAAATAGAACTTAGCTTTTGACATGGCGCCCTAAACTTGTCTTCTGCCCCAACGCGTGCATTACTTGAAATCTCTTCGCACTTTGATTTCACTTTTGCCTCCAAAATTGCAAAAACGTCCCTGTCTAGGTTAAATTAAATCTTAGCTCTTTTTGATTTGCTGACGATATGGTGTCAAGAACATAGTTTATGAATGGATCCATGATGCAAAGATGCAGTTGGTGATGCTGTGAAATGTACATGCATGAAACAGTCTCATTTCTGGTGCTATTTTAGGTAGTCATTGATAGGTATGAACTATGATGTCCGAATGTAAATAATATACCCATGGTTTTCTCAGTTCAAGTTGAGGACAAAACCTTCTTGTTCTGTTGTCATGAAGCTAGGTTCAGTCCGTGTGGATTTCCTTTTTGATGAAATTCATTCCTTATTGAGTAAATTTCTGTCCTTGCTGTGTGGCAATGCATATTCAAAGGTACAGTCAAGGGGCTTAAATCTGGCCAAAATGCCTTGTTCATCAATCAGTTGAATTAAATGTATACACTGAATAGAAAGTTTTGGTTGCTTATTTGGTTTTCATGGTTCTCATGGTTACAGGGTGGGCCTCATTATTCATGATGATGCACTCTCAATTATTTTACAATGTTGATGTCCATGTGCAGAAAAGTAACTCATGACAGGTTTTCTTGTGGTGACTGATTCAGCTCTCTGAGATGAACTGTTGTCTGAGAAACATTGCGTTCTGCTTGGGAACAGATTGAAGCAATAATTGCTGGGTTGGGGATTGTTTGTTTGGTTGTCAAAGTTGCCTTGTAAAGATAACAAAGTGTGGTTAATTAATGTCTGCTTTTGTGGCCACAAGTCTTTTTCTTTTGACTATCAATTGTACAGTAATGTCCTGTAAAAGTAAATAAAACTCCTAAGTATTTATTATCAAAGAAGTCTTTCTATCATTCTGTCTGGTTTTAGATGTAAAAATTGTCAGAAACTTCAATAGCATTCCGCAATAATGAGGTCACTGCAGCTGCTGCCCTCTATTTCCCCGTCGCTGAATAACAGGCAATGCCGGACAAACATGCGGTTTCGTAATGGATTCAGGCTTTCTAACTGGGGCAGTTAGATTCAATCTGGCACATGTCCGAGTGTTGGAAATACTACATAATTGTTCTGAATATTTCTCTCTCTGACTCTATGGTATCATTCATGCTAAAAATAATGCAGGGTCAAAGATAATTGACTTTGAAATAAGCTCAAATGCGTAGAAATAATCGATGTCCGACTGTCACATGACTAAAACGTCATCAATATCTTATTCAAATGACCTTGTGAGCTATAAATAGTAACGTCGCGGAATGCTAATCCAGAAATATATCAAGAGACAACTAAACCAAGGCGACGCGTGCACATTCGTATTTCCCGCGTAACGAACTCATGAACAAATGGTGACGTCACCTGTTATGACTAGAAGAACTCCGGCACGCATCGAGGATGTAACAAATCGCTACAATGTTGTTGCGTCGTGCATTGGTAGAGAAAAATTCCAGACTCGCCTTGGCGGAGAGGTGGCAGCACGGGCTCACAAATCCATGAATTCGGAATTGTTTGCTTCTGACTGTGTGAAAACGTCTCCAAGTCCCATTTCCCAAATTTCTAGACCAAAGTCTTATGCATAATTTATACAAGTTGTAATTGAAGAACTATTTCATGGCTGCTAAATCCGCAGAACTCGAATGGAGAAGGCAGTGGAAGCCAGATTTGAAGTCGTCCTCGTGGAAAACACAAAAGATTGGGGAAGACACTTTCCTCATCAAATCCCTCTTCTTTGATGGGGGCTACGAGATCCTAATATCTGATCTGACTAATACTTGGTATGAATATCTGGAAGATAATGATTTACAGAAGAGATCGAAGGTATTGATGAATACGACACTTGAGAACTTCGGTCCAGGAAATGACGATGGCTGCGCTGCACCTCCGTCTACAGTTTGCGCATATGTAACTGACCGATCAGCTAACAGAGCCAGCAAGTGAAGTTAGACACCTGATTATGCGTGATTAATGTCATTTGCTGGATCTGCCAGCTGTTTGGTCCGATGTGGGCAAACCATACCACAGTCATATCCGGAACCAAAGTTCTTAAGTGTTGTAACATGTTTTTTTTACTCTTGCCAAAAAATGAATCTATAAGGAAATAGCACTTTGTAATGATACATGATACACTTTTCAAAGATAGAATATTTCTCCTTCAGCTTCTGAACCCAAGTGTTGATGCACCAGTCACTCGCCTTCTCCAGCACATTCAAAGTTCCCTAGAAGAAGATGATTCAAAGAAAAGCCAGTTTCAAATTACCTTCAAGACCGATGCAGAGGTGGAGACCACAAGCTGCAAGTTTTCCATCAACTCTGAGTTGGCTGGATTTCCATTTGTTTGGAAATTCTATGCTATGGAAGCTGAGAAAGAAATGGTGTGTGTATCAGTAATCAGACATGTCAGAGGAATTGGCCCGTTGCTGTGGCAAAGAGCTAAACACTGCTTGCGCAATGAAAAAATCTTGTGCATGTTCATAAAAAGACATGAAAATAACTTAGCTATGCATCATTATTGTCGTATGTTGAACTTGAATAGTTGAAAACAGGTGCAATGGTCCAGGATTTTTTGTTGTCTTAACATGGCAGTGCAATGCAAATGAGCACTAATCACACTAATAATGTCAGAATTAGTGATGATTGCAAGAATAAGATATTGTTTTAAATTCAGGATCATTGTCAGCCCATCACGGAGTGTTGCTTTATTTCTATTAGGTTGTTGAGCAGATGACTGTGCCACTCCTGACAATGGTTGGTGAACTGCATCGGAGACAACTTGAATTGTTCAAATTATTGAAAGCCAAGGATAAGGAAATAGATGACTACAAGGGACATGGGGCCAAAGTATCAAGAAGTAAGTATTTTGATTATAACATGTTCTTGTCGTCATGTTTGTTCATGTCGAGGAAGAGTGAACTCCTGGTAAAGACAGTATGAGCATCATCAATTTTCGAGGTATTGGTTACGAAGTGTGAGATCCCATCGGAAACTTTAGGCATTTGAAGAATAATGCAATTTTTCCCCCACCAAATAAAGTGTTACACTATTCTCTTTTCCAGAGCACCTGGAAACTGGACTGTTCGATGAAGTTTCTTTTGCAAACACTATGAATACATCCAAGGTATGTTGAGAAGCTTGGTGACTACTATGTGAAACTGTATATTCCAGTCCTCTGGTTTTGAAACTGAATTATTTTTAAGGGGAGTGACTAAAAGCGGTCACCACCTTCTGGTTTGGTTTATGAAGACAAACTAAAATCCCATTATTATACATTTCAGGACTTTGAGAGGCAAGTGCGGCACTTGGGTATAAATGCATTTTCACAGCCCGGTCAGGATTTGTACAGAGATATCATGACGAAGCATGCATGGCTGACTGCTCCTGCAGAAGAAAAAGGTGAGATGAAATGGGCTGTAGGTTGGTTCCTTGTGTGACTGCAACAGCAAATCTGAAAATTGCGATCCATGGCAGCAAAATGAAGTGCATGTCGCTCAAAAGATGAGCCTAAATGACACTAGGAGATAATGGGAGACATTGGTATACTCAGATTTCCATCAGGCATACAACAGCGAAATGTACAACCAGTCCGTCTCAACTGGCCTAGCTCAGAGTGACAAGCAACTGATTTTGCAGTGACGAAACCAAAACCAGACCAAAACCACCATGCAATCGTACTACAAACTTCTCATGCTCGATTTCATCTTGTCAGCTGAAGATGCCTTGATGGCTGGCCTTTCGACAGATACGCCGTCTGGTACTGTTGAACAGTCTTGGGGAAATCGATTGCCAATGTCGCTTATCAGTGGATTGTCGCCATCGGGGTCACCTGTGAAAGTCTCGCCAAGAAACTCCCCTTTAAAATCTCCTGCCAAAAACACGCCAACTGCAACACCAGAAACTACACCAACAAAGGTATTTATTTGACAGTTTCAGTCGCCATTGGATTGTTTTTAGAATATTTTTAAAACCTTGGAGACCACCATTTAGGATTATTCATCTTGTGGTATGAAACATATAGAAATAGTTCACATGTATAAGAGCCGGGATAGATTTATCTTGGTTTGTGCGAGTTCCTTTCGCAGAACAAATATCTTTCAGTGTCGACCAAATCAAGATGCAGTGTGAGTGCCAGTGTAGAATATGTTGCCATGGGGGGCTCTTCAGGTGCTGATTGAGCATGAATTATCATTCAATTGATGAAAATCAGATGTCATTATCGCATCTTTATTTCTCAGGATACTGAATTATTACGACGACAAGCCTTAGAAAAGCGTTTAGCTGATGAAGAAAGTCGAAAAGAGGTTAAGGCCAAGAAGAAGAGGAAGTTGAAGCTGTAGTGACGAAGTGAGAAACCAGTTTGGTGTGTATTGACTGTCTTCAGGAACATTGAAAGAAGGTCATGCTTGACAACTGCATGGTTGATTCAATTTGACATATAAAGCGGTTTGTGATGAAAATCTTCATACTTCTGCTAATGAATTTGTGACCTGTACCCTTTCCTTGTATCAGGCCTCTGTTCTTAAATTTGACTCTGTAAAATGATTTTGAAATGAGACTTTATTATGTTGTCTTGTCCAAATATCTCATCAGATGTACATTTTGTAGGTTAGATTAGATACTCTGTGCAATTAGGATGTTGTATGATACAACAATATTATAATGAGTATTGTAAAGGATCCCGCTTTTGGGATCGGTGAATTATGTTTTATGGATTTATACTTTATGACGTTTTCAATAAAGTCTTGAGATAGTTTTCTAAGTAATGCTGTCATTTTCAAATTTTGAGACCGAAAAAACTTCTCTAAATTTTCTGCATTCTATCCAATCTTGTTGCAACTGTTTTCACGATTTAGAGACATTCAGCTCCGCCCAAACTGTGCTAGCTGTCTTCGGTATGGAAAATCATTGTTATGGCGGTAACACACAATAAGATGGAGTCCAGACTGTCTTTACTGGAGACCGTCTCCATTTACCCAGATGTACAACAACTGCTAATACTGATGTTTCGATTACAAGTGAGTGCAACAGTCGTCTCGAAATGCAGGCAATGCCATAGCTCTCATCGTAATGAGGACGTATTGTCTTTAACACCACACCACATGACTCCGGCAATTAGTTCTGTTACAACCGCCACTGTCCTAAAGAGTGGATAACTACGCCTAATGTACTGACGCAGCTGTCTTCATGAATGGAGAGACAATTCTCCGGGGAGACAAAAGTGCCAGGTATAGTCAGTGATCCACCCTTTGGTGCTGCACAGCTGTCTTCAACAAAGAGGGCAAATGTTTAGTTGTGATTGAGACATGATTGGTGTAGTCCAACATTATTTGTTTTGTCCTAGTCGTCTTCACGAGACACATTTCTGAATCCTTGTGACAGAGAGGTTGGGTATGCAATTGATTCGTTAGTCGGTGAAGTCACAACCGTCCTCAAAATGGAGACACATGTACATGTCTCACAAAGACGTCTTCACAGAAGTTGGATGTGCTTGATAATCCGTAATGGGGTTCATTGTATACTATTACATGTATTGTCTAAAGAACATAGTCGCATTTTTACATGGTACGAGAGACATATTGGGCGAGGTTGTTCAATCAACACTTATCTGCATCACGAACAGTTTCAATCACCTTCAAACTGATCCAGTCGACAAACGTACAAGATAGAATCCGCCAGAGAAATAGCTGCTAGGCAGATGACCGAATACCATTTTTGGCGAGGACCGACAGAACATGACGCAAAGGCGATAGGAATGACCTGGATATAAGGTGAGTGATCTGCCCATGACACGAAGGGTTGGAAGAAACTTGTGAGTGACTAATGCTCAACTTGGAGGAACAGGGTTTGGACATTTTTAAAGCTCTCTTAATGGGGTATTGTCAAAACCGTCCTCAACAAATAGAAACAAAATCGTTAGAAAAGCTTAGACGATGGGACATTGTCGTGCTCCTTTTACAACTGGCTTCAAGAAATAGGGACAATATCGGCAGAGTATAATAGATACGTTGGGACAAACGTTGTGCTATCCGTTATTTGTTACTGCCACAATTGTCTTCAAGAAATAAAGACAAGGTCATCAGGGTGGCAGACACGTTCTTGTACCCCCTTTTATCGGTACTGTATGTAACAACCGCCTACCAGAACGGGGACTTCTCTATAGTTGTCACAACTGTCTTCATAGTCTTTGCGCTTTGTCGTCTGTAGTTTACCATCTTTCCTAGAGATGGCGATACTCTACGACGAACATCACATCTGTCGTGTCTTTTGTGATTGTCCCTTGTTCGTACCGTTGGTTGGTAGTCGCAGAAAGGAAAAAACACATTGGTCAGGTTTTCCAAGAAGAGTAGAGACAAGCTGGGGAACCCTTCCATTATCCCAATTACAGGACTGATTCATTTCAGTGGTCAACTGTAGATTAAGAACAGGAGTACAACACAGCCAGATATTTCCCTGGTTGACCGAGGGACCAACGGAGGTCGCAATCAGCTGGTGTCTCAACTAACGCAACACTGGTACCGTAGTTCAGCTTACTTGCTAGAGATGGCGATAGTATACGTAACGAATATTTTAGCTGATATTGTCTTCGGTTGGCACCATTGACACTCTTTTTCAGTGCACAATCACTACCACCCCAAAAGGGAGACCAAAAGTGTCAGGTTTTTTTTCGATTTGGTGATCCTTCAACAGATTTCTCATAAGGAAACGGGAATATTCGGTCATTTTACCTAGCAGGCTGTCATAAAATAACCATAATGGGAGGTCATGTATTGACAAACGAGTTGTTGGTTCAAGGTAAAAACTATGCATGGTTTGTCTATGCGTCTCAGCGTCATGTCCCCAACCTCACATACCAGTGTCTGTCGCATCTTCCTCTACCGAGCCGAGTGAAAGGCCCCGAAGTTCAGGACGGCATCTTTCCTCAAAAAGAGGCAGGCCATTAGACATAGCTGTGACCAAGTTGTGAAGAAAGACAGTCCTCATTGCCACGTACACCACGTACAGTTACGGCGGTAACAGATTTGGATCACTGGCGTCGTGGAAATAAAGAAATAACTGTCCAACAAAATGAACGACTTTGAAGAATCAACTTATATATCATTAATTTCATTCACGACTAAAATTAACAATTATTTCGTTATAAGACCTTTACATATATACATCTATAGTATATCATATGGCTCTTATGGATATCATTTTAACTGCCCGTGATTCCAATATATATATTTAAACAGCTAACTGAACTCTCTCCCATCGGGAATCCTGTACACGTGTAATTTCTTTAACTGTATATAATACGAATCTTATTATTGACTAAAATAACGATATTACAACAATGCTCAACTTGCAATCCAAGTGTAGACGTTTGAAATGTTCTAGGAATTAATGTCCGTGGAGCGAACTAAAGAATTCATTATGAGCTTTTGACAGTCATGGCCTCTATAGAACTACATACCGTAATCCGTCCGAACACAACAGGGCCGGACACTCTTCCCAGGGGGACATTTTCTACTTCTACACCGTCACAATACTTCTTCGGGGTTACGAAATTAAATAGTACAGAATGTTTGATTCCATGCTTTGGCACAGACGATACATATTAATAAATTAATGTATGTGTAATCACTACATTGTGACACTGAATTAAGCATCACTGGTCAATTTTAAGGGACACCAGCACACTTTGCACTGCAGTGCTACTCTTGTTAAATTCTACTCAAGACTAAAACATATCAAAATATATTTATTACAGACTGTTACATGTATGTACTCGAATGCAGCAAATCGATGTGAACGTTCATTGCCTAGAGTCCTTGCATAAATAACTCATAACTGACTGTCTATCACAACAAGAACTGCAACAGCTTTTAAGACCTAAGCCTTTAACAGGTTAATCAATAAACGGAAATGAAATCAACACATTCGGTTTCAATTGCACTAATTGCAATCAGTTAAAATACTGACAATGTTATTCAAATATCACTTCAAAACACAAAAGTTCTGGAGCATTCAAGACTCCGAAAAATAACTTAAAGTACATTGTAGCCACTGCTCCCTCGGATCCCAATAGTTTCCCGGGATTTTTATAACGGGTCATCTTCACCAAGGCCGGCGACTCGATTAGCTGACGACAATAATATTTTATACGTAACTGCCAGTCATTTCAAATCTCCTTTTCAAACTGCACGTGGAGTGGTGTCCAAAGAACGGGGCTGAGGAATGCAAGCCGGACCACGAAATGAAAGAGACGTCATTTGACCTTACTGATTGCAAACTGTTCCACACACTTAAAAAGTCCCATTCTTTTATGGCAGCAGATGGCATGGGATTCCTGCCACTTTCACGTATGTTGCGTGATGACGTCAGGCACCTTGGGTCGCCTTCCTTTTATGTCACGGTCAATAATGACTGTCGTGATCAGGATTCATGGTCACCTGGAGGCACCCCAGACCAATATCACAGTTAGTAATGCTGTTAGGATGATTCGTTGTGTAGGAACAGTTGAACATGACGACGCTGAAAATATATGATATAGAGAACGATATCAATAGTGTCATCGTGTTCAAAAAGAGCTTTAAATCTACCCATGACGGCTGTCTTACAGTTGTACCATCGAGCACTTAAACTCCAGAGACACTCAATTCGTCGTCCTATTCATGCTGCTTTGTCGGAGGAGGGACGAGGTCGATTCACTGCTTCCGGAGTATATCTAGTACGAGGCTTCCATCTTCTAATATGGTCCTCGAAGGTCAAGGACAATCATTCCCGATGTGGAACGTGTCTGTACATGTAGCTATAAAAATGAGCTGAAGAAAGACGATGATTATCTATTTTTCTTAACAGACTTCCGGGGACACCCCGTTGGTCGCCTAGATTTTGGAGACACAGTTTTTTGAAGCGTAATTTCTTGAAAATGATTGTCTAAACGATACAGATGTATTTATGTCATTGCCGGAAAAGTGTCATAAAAAGATGATGTTATAACCTGAATTTGCATCATTTTTCTTTCGGAATGCTAGAGATTCTTGCCAATATTCTGGCCAAACAAAACTCTCGAAACCAAGAGCTTACAATTTCCGTTTGAAACACTCAAGGAGGATGCAATTCGTCTGTCAAATACGTTGAGCAGTCGATTGTGTAGAGTGTAGGCCTACACTGGACTGACAGGTACAAAGCGTTTGCAGAAGATAGATCTACCTCGCCATGCTTCGCGCACTTAGTTCATGCAAAAGAAACAATTAAGCCTTCCATCTTTGTGAGATTGCAAAGAAATTCGAGCATGGTCAGTGAAGATGGTTAAACTGCCTAATGTCCATATCTTCGATAGGCATGCATTGATATTGCAGACCAATCATGGTCCAATAAAGTATGGTGGAAGCCTTAGGTGGAAGATAGCCTGCAGACCAATCATGGTTCCATGAAGTATGGGAAGCCACTGGGTGGAAGCTAGCCTGCGGTAAGTCTTCGATGCGCTGGCAATGATTTTGCGGTTGCTGGAGTTCAGTCATGCAAGAGGAGTCATCAACCATGGCCAGAGGATCAACCATGTCAACCAAGTCATCAACCATGCCAACCTCATAGAATCGGCCTACCGTTGAGGGATATCTCTTCACAACTACAGCTCTCCGAGGCCAGACTTGCACGTCTGTCATGCTTCCTCTCACGTCTCATGGTCTTCGCATTGAGCAACTCTTTGACGTTCACAACCGCACTGGTTGGTTCCAATATGGTCTCCTCCGTAGACTCCAGATTACGAACTTCCACATTTGGCAGGTCTTCGTCGTTGAGGTTCCTACTTTTCACAAAATTGACCATAGGTTTTTCAATATTTGGTGGGATATTGTTCACAGATTTTCTTTCGCTCAACTGGGTTGAAAAAATTTGTGTACTCTGTACTCTAGTCATGGCTTCTGTTGGTGTTCGTCCCCGATTCCGCCCCATAGGGCTTGCCTCAGTGGTAAACGAGTGATCGTCTTCGGGGTCTATGTCAGCTACATCCCTGTTACGAACACCGTGTGCATCAGATTCTCTACGGGGTGAATCTAGCATGCAGAGACACAAAGATGTAAGGCATGGGACTTCACCGTAAGCTTAGGTATCCTTGGGGATAAATTGCCCGTCCTTTCCTTAGATTCGACCTTTTTAAGGGAGACTATCAACTTGACCTCCCAGCTCTTTCCTATAATCCCCCTCTCAAACGCTTGGTCACAAACATTATCACAAATGATGAATACATGTATATGCAAATACCTCATGCAATGGCTACATGTTGGAAACCGAGCTCTTTGTCTCCGCAGTTTCTGATGGTATATATCAGCTTTGTCATGCTTTATCTCTAATTTGATGAATAGACCACACATTTCTTAATATTCATATAGTTCCAGCCATTATAGACCATGAGGCTTAATTCGGCACTAACCGTTATAGACTTACATATATCATTTGACCGAGTAGTGACTATGCCTGTCACAGGCTTTTCAGTACTAGTGACTTCATCCTTTGGTTTCACAGTGGGAATCGCCGATTTACATTTTGCTGGGTTTCCTCGTCTGAAAGTCAAGGAATGATAGCGTGAAAAGAACGAACATGGATGGAGCATAGATTTTAAAGGATCCACTCTACAGGCCTATAGAATGTGTCCACTAATAAGAGCAGGCAGTGCCCTCTGCATGCTGAGCACTCCCCCCCCCCCCCAAAAAAACACACAAAAATATGAAATTTATTGAACCACCGCGATTTCGAGTAACCAAAGATTTTTTCTCCCTCCACCACCTGAGGGAACAAACTCCACCGGAAGTTTCCCTGAAGAACACATTGTGATTGGCCCTTTTCTAATTGCTACACCGGTCATTCAGAATTAAGCACTTCTTATTGGACAGTACGACCGGAAGTCTCATCAAATTCTGCCATCGGATACCAGAATTAGAAATCATGACTTACTGGTTTGGATCTACAATTTTGAACAACTTTCCATTCGAGAGAATGCCCTGTTTACTTTTTTCCATATCCATGGTTAGCATGTAGATTTCACCTGTGTCAAGCAAAGAAATCGGCAAAGGAGTTACTAAATGCAACAAATATTGACTAAACAAACAATGCCAAATTGAAATGATATTTGAATCATCAACGTCGCAATGGTAACCAAGTTCATTTACAAAATTTCGTAGCAAGCTCGTAATACAAAGTATAATAATTAAAGTCGTGTAACTCTGGTAATCGAGGATGGAGTGTCTGTGGCTATGCAAAGTATGTACATGTAGTCTTAAAAGTCAAGAAGGGTGACAACCAAAAACGTCTGTTTTAGTGGAGGGCACATGCTCTGATTTCTTACCTCTTTCGTCCTCCCCAAATGAGGTGATATGTGGCGGATGGTTGGATGTCAATCCGTTGGTGCAGATGCCTTGCCCGCAAATGTCTATAACGCTGTGTGACCAATTCCTCGATGATTTATTTTCTTTTAGTAGAAATAGTTTCCTGCAAAAGAAAATCGATTGCGGAATGGAATATAAACCATATACATGTAATGATATACCTGAACAACCTCATACCGTTCATACATACTGCGTCCAGAGTGTAATTAACTATGCATTGAAAGCATGCCAGAATATTATAATTACAATTGTCATCATCATCTCAACATCATCATCATCATTTCTTCATAACTTTTTCACTGAATCGTTCTCCAACCTTATGTATCATAATCTTAAACTTGGGGAGAAGATGCTTATTAAGTGAGGCTAAAGTTGACTTACGATGATACGAAGTCAGCGAATATATATTTCCCCATCAGCTTTGGATTCTGGCAGCCCCGGTAGACATATCCCCCTATCACAGATTGCCCCACTGAATGGGGGTAGACGAAGATTGGATACACTTCTTCACCTTCAAAGACAAAAGAATAGAAATAACACGTCCCGGGGTTATTGTATAAAGCCTATTTTACCCAAGACTCCAATGCAGTCAATTTCGTCATCCTGATCGTCTTTCCTCGAGGGCGACAGGACGTAGCCAGTCTCGGTGAAGGAAGTTCATGACACTTGACAAGACAATATGATAGTGCAGACATTTCACCGTTTGAAATCTAAATGACAGAGATAAGAGTGATCAGAGTACAGGACCAAGTTTCAGCAAATTCGTATGCATAATAACTCCACTGTGGCATTGTGAATAACTGCATTTCTATTTTCCTAGACCACAAATGATCACGAACGATGCACCCCTTAGACCTCACCTATCTTGTTACAGGTCTTCTCATTGTAGCACTCCATCCCTTCCCTGGCATTCCAGCCATAGTTTCCACCCTTTTCGATGACATCGATCTCTTCGAATTTCTTCTGGCCGACATCACCGCAGATCATCCTGCCCTTGTCTGGGTCCGCTGCAAATAACATCAGTCAAATTGTAGAGTTTGAGCATAGTCAGATATCGTGCTTTAGCAATGAAATAGTGAGCATTGTCGTAAGCTAAGACTATAAACAGTACGTGAGTTACTCACTTTGCGAAACATTTTGAGGGAGGGACAATAATGGACCAACCACTAATAGTACCTCATACCTTGTAGATCGGGGTCACCCCTGTCTTTGCTGCACCGCCACGGGTTGCGGAACCCGTAGGCGTAGATCTCTGGGCGGTACTTGCTATTATTCACGAACGGGTTATCGGCCGGCACCCTGTACTGTTGGTCTGTGTTGACATCCAACCGGAGGACCTTACCTAGAAGGCTGGATCTGCAAGTTTGACGGATAATGCTAGTGTTTCCTCAACAAATGGTTGACGAGCTCGCAATAGGTTGAATTGAGAGGCAGCACTGCCAGTCTTCATTACAAATGACAGTTTCAACACGTCTAGAAAGTGAATGCATTCTCCGAGATTTCGCCAAGTTTCATTTCATATCATAAGTTGATACGCAATCGGGAAAGAGTAATAGAGACAAGGAACAAATTGACCTCCTTCACAGCACGGACCATCATTCACTTTATCCTCAGATGTTGTCTTAACTTACTGGTTCTGTGCTGCCGACGAGAAGTCTTTATCGGCGTCCCCACCGTCCCCAGTAAAGATGTACAAGAAATCATCATCGCCAAAGAGTAGCTATAAGCAGAACGGGCGTGGTTAATAGTGGCGGAAGCAAGCGAAGGCAAGAAATCTGAAGCAGATGAGCTGGCGTCAGATCAGTTGTTGTTGAGGCAAATCGAGGCGACAGCGCAGGGCCTTGTAGGAGGTTGCGGAAGGCCATGGCGACTTAGACGGCCAGAGCCAGCGGGTTTAAGTCAAGGTGGAAGCAAGCAGGGTGTATGTGTTGCCAAGAACCAAATGGAAAAAGGACGCCAACAAAAATGAATCTTGTAGATATATGTAGATAATGAGCTGGAAATCATATCAAGACATTACTTTTTAAGTTTTGACCTATGTGTGACATTGAACCAAACGCCCACCCCAGGAATTGGATTTGAATAACTTGGCATGGGATCTTCGTTGTAACACGTTTCGCTCATGCATGGTAAAAAAATTCTTTTGGAAAGATCATATGAGCTTGGCGCACTGATAGACTGTCTATACATAACAAAATTGGTGTACATAACAACATTGGTGTAGTTTATCTTCCTCTCTGTCTCTTAATGAAGCTGAGTGAATAAAGGGCAAATATTGTTTACGTTCGACATTTATTGACAGTCGTGTGATATCCTTGAACCAATCTTAACCGCTTAGACCTCATCATGTTCATAATGTCACGAGCCCCTAAACGCATTAAATATCCCGACCAGCTAGCTGTTTTATTGTGAAATCTATTCACAACTGGCTAAGCACCTAATGTAATTTCCCTGTTATTAGAAGCAGTCTTTAAATATTAGCATTAATGTATCAACGCATACGATATGGAAAGCGCGGGAGACACCTTTAGAAATCAGGCGGCCACCGACCCGCCCCTTGATTCTCTATCTCAAGCAGCATGGTTCAAGTTTGCCGGTACACTCTTCCAAAATTTTCCGTTTCTTAATTCGAAAAAAAAAAATCTTTACGTCACTAGTCTAGTTCTGTACAAAACACAAGTCTATAGGTTCTTTTTTACCTTACCAAAAGTGTCGAAGAGTGCCACCTTCGCGATTTCTTGTCCGCGGGTGGTACTTTTC
Source organism: Lineus longissimus (assembly GCF_910592395.1). Lineage (NCBI taxonomy): Eukaryota > Metazoa > Nemertea > Pilidiophora > Heteronemertea > Lineidae > Lineus > Lineus longissimus. The sequence continues at coordinate 5,229,623 of NC_088310.1, forward strand.
AATTCATCATTTCTTCAGTAGAGATTTCTGTGGGGCGCTACAGGAATCCATGTACCTTGGTCCGTATTTCAAAGAACCAACGATTTCTGAGTTATGGCTTTCAAACGGTTTTCTGACTATGATAATAAATGCCGGTCTATACTTTGGCGTTAGGGTGTCAAAAAGAAACTGATTAAACACCACAAGATTGTGGTCATGACATATAATACACTTTCAAGTTAAAGAAAGTCAGTCTTGTTGTTGGTTTTTCTGTATCAGGGATAGACTATCAAGGAATTTGTTTTTTCCTAGAAAGTCGTGATGATAGTTTGGCTAAATACAGGATCTCTGCTAAACTGATATTTCTCGAAAGACATTTTGGTTGATATTTTTTTCTGCAAGACTGGCTATACATTTTTGGGCATGTTTCAGCAGCACCGCTATATGCAGTGAAGTAAGTATAACTTCTCTCTGCATGGGGTTAGGATAATATTTAATGGCGCTTTGCACTTTACTCCCCCACAATATTGCAACCCGATGTCTTCGAAAATGGGAATTCCTTTCTTAAATGAGCATTCATATAAAAAATGGCATGAGTTTATCATTTTGTATGTGTGCAAGGCGGATGAATTGACTTAATGCCATTAGTGAGAGGAATGCTCTACGTGCAGAAACTAAATTAAAAAAACCAGAATTTTATAAGCCTAATTAAAATTGCATAGTAATGTTCCAGGGAATTCAGTGTTCCTAATTAAGTCAATAAAAAAGATGATACAACTATTCATGTATTGAAGAAGTTACGGGTGTAATAGGAAACATTTCTACAGTGTTGTTGGAAATGCACTTATAAAGCATTTTTGAAGTTGGCAATTGACCACTTTCTTCAGCAGCATTTTAAAACTTACGGTAGAATTGTCCATGATAGCCGGGCTTCTGATTCGCCAGTACGACAGGAAGTATTATAATTCCACTTGAAAAAAGTGGTAAATGCTTTTGAAAATGCTTGAGAAAATGCAAAGTCTTTTTGCTCGAAACTGCAAGCGAATGGAATTCCAAGAGCTTTATCTTGCGCGTGCATGGTCGAGGAGAAGAAAGTCATAGAAAAAGCATAGACTATAAGCACTTGTATCAATGAAAGCAGTGTTGTCATGCAGCATCTATAAACTAAAAAGAGGGAAACAATTACATGCGCAGTATACGTACGTATTTTGCGAGTGATTCTCTGGGTCGCCGGCCGAACCACCGTCACCAAGGAACACATAGAGGTATTGGTCCTCACCGAATATCAGCTAGATGAGAAACGACATGCCATCATTGTAGGGTTGATACACAAATATTCTAATAGAAGTTTCACTGTTTCTACCTTTAGCTCTAACCAAATGGTTGGTCGTACAGCAAAACTAAAATCTACAAGCGACTATAGAACTTGACCAAAGCCCTGAACGTTCACAAATTGGGTAGAACCATCGATCATTAGGATCTCTCCATATGTCAAGTTGCCTAATATTTGGGGGGGGGGGGGCATTCGCTGGTTTTCGAACAACTGGTTAAGAGCGGTCATTGCGATGCATTTTGGCTAACCAGAAGGTCCCGCCCCAACATAGTTGACAGATCTGCGCGCATTTGGATGCTCTCAGTGCCACTGAGGGCTGCCACACATTCGCCAACGCTTTGGACTCGATGTCACGTTACCTATGAATCATGAACCACAAAAATCACTAGGGAAACTGGCATGTATCACTAAATCTTCCCAAAAATTGTCAAGAACGACTTGGGGAACATTTTTGACGACGAGGCTCTGTATGAGGAAAGCCATGCACGATGTGCACGAACTGCATATTCATAACATTGAAGTCAGTAGCCTACTCGTGTCATTCAAACATTTAAGTACATCGAAGTAGACCAAATCTCATGGTGAGGCCCATTAAATGCTTCTAGAATACATATTATTTACATCCAGTTATGATAGTGTTCCAGATAACTTTTATGAATGAAAATAGCATAAAGGTGGTTAGCACTGTGGACTTGGATGAGTGTCTTTCCATTGGCACGCGGCCCAACTGATTGGTGATGTCTGACGTCAATTGTGAGAATGCAAATCTTTTCGATATGATATTTCTTCGTCACAAAATGATATGGTCATAACTTTTCTTAATTTAGCTTGTGCGAAAGGTTAGTGCTAAATATCAGTCGGGCAAGAACCATCCGGAGATTCACTTTTTTTCACTCCGTCGTCATTACAAAAATATCGAGAGGCGGCGGAGTATATTGAAAACCACTGGTTATACCAGGATGGCCAAGAACTAGAAAAGGCGGACAATAATTACCAGTTTTAACGTACATGTACGAGCGAGACCATGCAGCGTCTTGCCGATGCATGATTTCAGCTTCTTAAACTTCTAAGGTCACGGCCGCCTTTGCCCTGCCCTTACATGTAATTGCGCGGCGCTAAACACGCGCTCAGTCCTCGGTAAGCGAAACACTCCTTCCTTTTAACCTCATCAAAAGCCTTCAAGTACATTGATCAAAAGCAGTGCCCCTGTGCTAGAGATAGCTTTTCAATATCGAAACCTCTGGGTCATGCCACAGTGCAATGTCATGCTCCATATATCGTCCTCTCGTATATACATAATGTATTGCGTTTTATGCACGTGAAATCCTGGTCAATTCAAAATGGTATGGAGTAATACTCTTGATTTTTCGATATAAGTTTACATTTCCTGAGTCATTACACTTTGAATCAATTCATGATCTTAACTCCCGTCCTGTGATGTTTATTTGGCAGTCGACGCAAAATGGCACGTACGAAACGTTGACATTGTAAACGCGGATCGTCACAGTTTATTATCGAAGCCAAACTGATACCAGACACATAATCAAATGATAGTCTACATTTCCATGCGTGATCAATAATATTGTTGATGTAGAAGCCGAATCATCGTTGTAGTATTGTTGAAGTATTGCTTCAACATTCTTTATAGTCTTCATCAACTCTTGATGTAATATTAGCTTAGAGGACGATTGATAGAAGATATCAATTTTTTTTCGGTATTTTGATATACCACACCCACGCCAGTAGTTCCTAAGTGTTCATTGTCGGCTAATGTATGAAGAGGCCACTCCTTCATTCACGTTTTCATGACGTTTGGGTTTACTCATTTTTGGCCGACAAGGACAAGAACTCGCAAGCGAAAGGCTTTGCGGGAGAGTGATTGAGGGGGAGGGGGTGACACACAGTTCATTGCTTTGTAGAGAACAATCGCAATGCTAGAAACCTGAATAGAAATGACTGTAGTAAAGGTTTGATATGGCGTAGAATGGTACATGTACAATATAAGTTGTAAAGCGGTAATGATTAAACGGCCTGTGGTCAAAGTTACCGCGTCCATAGTGATATCGAGATAGTGGTATTCTACTGAAACGGATTAGAATTTCTTCTTGAAGCTAACTATCACATGTATAGTTTGCACACGCAGTTAAACTGCATGTCTGTAAGAGGAAAAGTAAAACCATAGAGGTATAAAACAAAAAATACCAAATTGGCAATTCTGTCATCACATTACACGGAAGTTACTTCACCAAATATCTTCAGAATGCTGATTGTTTCCGAGAAAATTAATTCTCCACTGTGAGCTGCGTAAATCTGCCTTACCTGTCAAAATGGCCAGAATGTCACGGCCATGGGTTGATTTACGAAATAGATTGAAATTTCCATTTCGTTGCATGCTCATTGATATATTTGAAAAATATTCAAAGGAGTTAGTATATTTTAAAAAACGAAAACAGTAAGTAAACGTCAAAGAATAATACGTTACTCTCAGCTCTTAGTCTGAGTTACGCAATATATCATTCAAAGTAATTAAGTCACATGTCAGTATGGCCAGACATGTTTTTTTTCTCTCACCTGATGGACGTTTCTCATTACATTTTCAATACACTCAGTCAATACGTATCGTTCAATATGATAAATGGGGATATTTTCATGCAGAAATTAGAATTGCCAATAGCGTGGTATTGTCTCGCGTTGTAATGATATATGGCGTTGATTTGCTTGAAAGGTGGCAGGAACGGCGCGTCGGGAACGTACAACTTCTAATTGGACTGGGTGGGTATAATGGACTTTAGAGTTATTGATTGATACGTTATTCTAGGAATCAAGGCATGTGGCGCTCTTATACATGTTAAATCATATCTTTGTCAAAATTGTCAAATCCCATGCATATATTCCATATTGGCTGTAGTAATTTCTTTCTCAAATTCCAGTCGTATCTGGCTTGGAGAATGAATCACAAGCATAACGGAGTACCGAGGAAAAGCTAAGAGGTGAATGGGTTTTGTGGAAGACGGAACGTGGCATGAATGGGTATGGTATGGTACACACCAACAAGTTGTAATTGAAAATTCGTCCAAAACAATGCCTTCGTGGATATCAGAAATCACTCCATCATCAGATCAGTTTCCGGCATCTGATTAATTCTCATGCCGCGAAGCACCCGTGTTGGACGGAGAGTATAGCTGGGAGATCGGCGCTGAAGTGCTATTTCAGCCATGTTGATTTAACATCAAAGATTTAGTCAATATTGATAATATCAATACATTAAGCAGCTGCAAAGTGGATTCATTAGACGACCAGCTGCTGATATCTCAGAATCGAATATTGCTTTTAACATTCTTCTCAGTCGTGTGCCTCTGTCGTTTGTGTAATTACTGTGCTTCTTCTTTGTTGTACAGTTGTATATTAGTCTATGAGCTAGACCAGATATTGGTACCACTTGTATACAGTATTATTAGGGAAACCGTAAAATACTCTAATTTCACCGATCTAGACCGGTATTGAGTATCAATTCAGGTGAGAGCTGTATCATGCCCATGGCCTTATGATGTCATTCCAATATGTTGGATCAATTGACAACGCGTTTTTGCGGTGACACCGAGTTGTCCGATTGATCGCAACACCATGGTCCTTCACATAAAATACCCCCGAGGGATGTTTTTGCCGGTATGAATCAACAGACCATCAGCCCAGTGGAAGAGCTAAAACAGCTTTTCGCACTGAGTTACGACATCCGTTCGTTTTTATTAAAATTTGCAAAAACCCATTTTCTAAAAATCGTATCATTAATTTGTCGACTTAATTATTCTTGCAAATGGCCATTTTCAATTATGCATTGGTCATAACTTTTGAAAGTATAGTGGTATACTAGAATATAGTGTCAGTTTGATGAAATCAATTACTAAAATGGTAAACATATGTCACTTATTTGAGTGTGTAGCTGTTTGTACAAAAGCCCAAGAGAATGAACTTCGCTTTTAATAGACGTCTATCTGCCACCGATAGATCGTTTTTTCTGCCGTACTTGACTAGCATTTTAATTGGGCAGCACTAACACGTATTTAAAACCTTGCACTATATACTGGTTGAAAAGGAGATTTTTATACTGGTTTTCGATTCACTTATACGTTTTAAAGCATGGTGAAAATAACGAAATATTCGTTGTTTGGAAGACACCTTTCAAATTTGATAAAGAAATAACGCTGAATTGTGAATTTTGGCGTATCCTGGACAGCGATATCATATTGTTATGCAATAAAAAACTGTTTTTATAAGCAATATATGGAAAATCTTGAAAAAGAGGCTTTACGCTATGTTGTGATATTGAATGTGCTTTATGATCAGTTTAAGAACATAGCATTGTCCATCAATTAAGCGCACAGCTTTTCCCATGGGCGATATCCATTAAGCCGTTACCTCTCAGGAAAGTCTTTGTTATCACCTGATATGAAGGCAGGGCTTTGTCAATTGATGACGAAGCGGCGTTTTTCTAACGGTTTGAAGAATGAAGTTAGTCGCACCCCTTATTTTTGTGTGAATGCAACAACAGGTGATGTCTTGTAGATTAACGGCCTCGAGGGGAATAACCGTTCAATTGACAACACTGACCGAAAAACGTCCTCAGTGAGTGAGTTCTCAAATCGCATTTATTGAAAATAGTATCAGTTACAATCCCTAGCACAGTCTAAAAGTCGCCCAAAGTTATAAAGACACCCGGTCTGTCACGCTATCTTAACTTGACCATGAATGGGAAATACCTCGGGTCGGCATTCTCCATGGGCCATAGGAAATTTTCAACAATACTTCCTGCATATAAGTATACAGTTCTGTGTGTTATACGTGCTAAATGTTTCTACTGTATAGGCCTAAGGATGAATAAGGAGTTACATGTAGCCTGTCTTGCTTTTGAAATTTGTCAATGTGAAACACCCAAATGCCAATTATTTAGATTTATTGCGTGAGCCACTTGTGTCAGGCCATCAAATATTCAAACCGAATAAAGCATTTACGTTTACACAGGCATAACCAAGGTTAAAACCTATACATTCATAGAGGGCGTTTAGCTTAAAACAGCGTTTAACTACTGAATAGACAGATCCAGGTCCTGCATGTAAATCTTTACAGAATATAAATAGGCCCTGAAACTGATTAGAGAGAAGTAACAGGCGTCCAACGCCCTTTATGAATTTGGCCTAGGGCATGGACTACATATCATCATAAGGGCTGGAGGCAACATGATGATGTAATTGTCGCACATAAAGCTGTAATCCGGGAAGTGAAGGAACGTGTATGCTGAACCATAGAACCGACTGCCCCTGGGACTAAATCATGGTCATAAGCAGCCACCTGACTAGTATTACCCGGTGATTGGTAATCACTTCTAGCGAGGCCAAAATTACCTATCCTCCCAAGGGTCTGGCAATCAACCTCTCAAACGTACGCTGCGCAGAAGAAATCATATGCTACATTTCTTTATGTTTAGTAAAGACTGATTGACTCCATGCCCGGCATTACAACGAAGCGACGAACAGCGTCACAGCAGACATCGTTCCATACCCAGAGAATTATGTACAGAAACACGGTTACTTCCGTAGCTAAGGATTTAGAGAACAGTACTGATAGTTCAGCTATAATTGGAATTGCCTTTGGTGGTTTGATACTCATGGCATGTGTGTCGCGTGCATAGAAGGTACCATGGTTACTGTTTAATGATATCATTGGTGCTCTTCAGCAGGGACGTGTGCCAAGGACTTCGCCTGCAAGTATATTTCTTGCCAAATGGGAGTGCTAAGGCACCTATTCCATAGAGCTATACCCTATACTATACTATACGCGAACAATAGTTTCATGGTCATGCACCCTTTGTGAAGCCATTGTTCGCGTATAGTGTAGTATAGGGTATAGCTCTATGGAGAAGGTGCCTAAGGCACCTAATTCCCCATAGAACTATACACCCTATACTATACTATACGCGAACAATAGTTTCATGGTCATGCACCCTTTGTGAAGCCATTGTTCGCGTATAGTGTAGTATACCGTATACCTTTGTTTATGGGGAAGGGCCACTACGAGCCCTAAGCCTATTTCTGGTCGAGTATGCTACCATTTCAACCCTACAGCTGTTCACCCCAAAAGCAGAAGGAGCCGATCACATGGTTTGTGGGGCCATTTGACAGAACTCAAGAAACCATGCTTTACTGGAAAGTGCAAGCACCATTATAAATCAGAATGAGGCGTTATATTTCTCGTTTAAATACGGTTTGTTTGCTTCGAATGCAATTATCGTCTGCTTTGGCGGAGCAATGTCGCCTAATGATTTTTATGAATGAGTTTGAGACACACAGAAAAACGCGACTGGTATATGTCGTAAAACATTATATTGAGCTAATGATGGTACTGACTTTGTCGAACTTTCAGAATGCTTTACGGGTAAGTGAGAAAGGCACGCATCGGCCCATTGTTGAACAGACGGTTGTAACAATACGACATTCGTGTCAAACCTTAAAACATCTGTGAGGCCACAGGAAGTTATGTTGAAGAATTTCAAAGTGTTTCTCAGCTGAATTATCATGCAAAAATCAAAGCCAATTTAAAACCTTTGCAATACATAACAAAACAGTATGTGGCGATCACCTCAGTAATGCGTTATTTGATGAAGTCTGCAAGTGGACCTCAGTGCTATACATGACTGAAATACCCTTGTCATGTCATCGTCCATACCAACTGGACTGAATGCAAGCATCATGACCCATGCACCAAGGCTTTGTCATAGCAACACTTCTTCTAGCTCATACAAGTCTCAGGGCGCCTGGATGAAAGAAAGTGGTCCCAAAGTTGGGCATACCCTTGCATACTGTGAGTGTGCAGTGCTGTACAAGCTATACGATTTTGGCAAGGTTCTTTTCCTAGTCACCTGCCCTGGATCGAGAGTCTGTATTTTACTACTGCAAGGATCAATTGATGCTTTGAAGTAATTTGTTCACGTCCAACACGCAAGACATATCATTTGCAGTCATTGATAATTTATAAAACATCTTATGACGCACATTAGGCGCCATTCACAAGATATGTTGCCTATTCATTACAACATCATGAGGAAGTCAACATGTGAACTGCCTGGGAAATCCATCAGCCATTCAAGTGATGCTTGGAATATTTGAACGTCTATTCCAGGAAGGCACTGCATCTTTCTAAATGCCCCTGGGTATTTATTTTTTCATCCACGTATCACATATGCAATCCCCGCGAAATCAATTATGCCTGCTCATCCTGCAGAATTTTCCAGCGCAGATGCAAATGTCATTTCCTTTAAGCTTCATATCAAACGAGAAGGTAGATGTTTGGGTATACGCCAGCGCTAATCAGCAATTAGCCTATCCTTGAGGCCGCTCCTCATCTGGTTTGTCAAGAAGACAGTTTCTTCTGATAAACATCGTCGAACCTTTTATCTGTTGGACAAGCAGCTAAAAGGTATGTCTTTTGCTAATGAATTATTGGAGAAATAGGCAATCGCCTTTCAACTTAGTCTCGATCTACGAGGCCCCAGCTGTCGTTTAATACTTTTAATCATGCAAATTCATCTTCCCCACTTGGACACTTACCTCTCCGCCGTTATGGTTCCAGTAAGGCTGCACCACTTTGATGATCTCCCGCTCTGACGAGAGGTCCGTCTTGTATTTATTATCACTCTGGACCTTAAATTCGCTGACCTTTATCATGTCGCTGGGAGGACTAATAACACTGACAGAATAATAAACGTAAAACTTTCCATTTTGCGAAAATTTCGGATGGAACGCCATCCCGAGTAACCCACGCTCTTCACCGATGTTGTCGGATGTCGTCACTTTGTTAACTAAATTTAAGAAAGGTTCCTTGACTTTTGTCTTATTTTTGTATATGAACACCAAGCCTCCTTGCTCACCAACGTACAACCAGCCGCTGCCGTCTCCGGCGTTCCGGGCGAAGACAGGATTACGTAACTCTGTCGCATACTCCTCTAGGCAGACGCAGCCTTCTTTGGAACTCTTGGCGGCCTGTAGCTCTTCTTCGAGGGAGCTGTCGAAGAGGATCCCCGGGTAGCAATAGTTAACATCATCATTTACAAGTCCAGAACAGAACGTTTCTTGTGTTCTTGTAGAATTGAGCGTATCTTCATCTTCGGTCATATACTTGATAATCTCAGAAGAACAGTTAGTGTAGAAGTGCTGGCAGTAAGAGTTGACAGAAGAGTTGTATTTGTTGGGGGTGGAGTTCGAACACAGGGACGGGAAGGGTTTGATTACTCGCGTGGATTCCGCCTCGTAGAGGTGAGCTGCGTAAGGCGAACACTGGAGGCAAAGTATCGCCTTGACGTAGTCACGACAAGACAAGGTCACATCCGTCCTTGTGCGTAATTTCTGAAGAATGCGACTATACTTAACACCGATGGTCAAGTCAGTATCTTTGGTGCAGCATCCGAATGTGTTATAATCGGTACAGAAGTCCAGGCCTCCTGGATTAAACGGAGCCCGATAGTCCAGGCACTGTGGATGTGAGATCACTAAATCGATACATAAACTCGCGAACACGAGAACTAAATGCCACCATCTCCTAACCTCAAACAAGAAGAACCGTACGTCAAGTCTCATCCTTTAGTAGAACTGTCACTTTTCAGAATTCCAGCTCCTCTAGACGCACAGTGTAACCGAGTTCTCCCGATACCATATGGTAACTGATCAAGAGTTCTTTCATGGCACTTTTATAAGCGGGAGACATAGATAACCAACGGCATTGCGCGATCGATCCGTCTCGCCAAGTCGCCTTACCAAACCATACTCAAGTTAAAGCTCACGGCACCCCGTGTTATTATCTGTAGATAAAAAGCCGATAGTGTGTGCCTTGTCTGGCGTGGAAGGCAGCGGGTGACTTTAGGAAAGGAAGTCAGTGACACACATGAACTTATCTAGGACACCGTTGGTGTGATGACGTCATATATCAAAGCATTTGAACTCCTCTCAGCCTTTATTAACGCGTACATATATCGTATGTTAACTGAACAAAAAAGGGCGAGAATCGTGCTTTTGCGTAACAATAACATGTCATCTTTATTTGTTAGTTCTGTAACTTCGAGTTCTTCTGTCCACACATGACTAAGAGTTGCTGGGGCATGTTTCGAACAACCTTACGGAGGATGTATCTCACATTCACATTTCATGATATGCTGAATGATTTGCACACGGTCATACCAATGTTCTAGGTTTGTGAAATTTCGACCCCCTGAAGGACGAGGCAGGGTCTGAATAATCTTTTAAGAATGTTACAATGTAAGACAGCGGTAAGTTGTTATTTTGCAGGCCATGTAGACATGCCCATCCGGCTAGGTTCAATAGTTCAAAACTAATGAAACTTGAAAAAAACATCAGTGGAATAAACCTGATTTACCCAATTTTATTCTCTGCGATTTGGGCACATAAGTTATGTAGGACACATACGCCTAATGTTTTCAACGATTGACCCTCAAAAGTTAATCCTCTTTTTATCATTGAATAGTCAAGCTGTTTTTTTTAAAAATTGATAGTTCGGACAAAACAAAACAGTCAGTTGTTCGTCTTGACACATAACGCATTACATGTACGATATAGATTTTAAGACGAACAAGAAAAAAAGTCGTCATCAAAATAATGCCCAAGAAATAATGGAAACATATTGCAAATGGGGCCCGAGTGACGTGACGTAGGTAGGAAATAGGGGTTCAATATTGATGATGTAAATGCAATTGGGGACTTGGTCTGGTCTGACTCTGGTTGGAATTGTTGCAACCTCTTTCATTCCTGTCCTCTCACGTGGCAAAAGAAATCATCAAGAAAACCGTTTAATGGCAATTAGCGTTTTATTGCTTCGTATATCTCTTTTAGTATTTTTCTACTGTGAATAGGAAAATGATTATCATATCAGTCCATGAAACGAAACCATTTCGCTTCATGTACTGAATGACTGCTACCACCGAGGTATATACCGGCGGAATCATGTCGCAGAGGTATTTAAATTCCTACATATCATATAAATAAAGAAAAAAAGAGGTTTTATTTTCATTGACGCCAGTAGCACAGTTTCGACTAAGTCTAAGACGTTGATCTTCTTTCATAAAGGATTTAGCAGACCTCTGCGACTTGATCTTGCAGACTGTGTGCTGTGTGTGCTCCCAGCTTTAAGGTGTGGTGCACGAGCTTTCAGGGCGCCTCTTCCTAAGAAGCAAATAGATACTTCGAATTTTAGCCCTCCGATCAGATGCCAGGAAAACACATATGTTGCACTTAAATTTCCAAACACTTGGAGGCCCACAACTCTCCCTTCGGTTTCAAGACTGCGTCTTCGGTACTCGCTCGGTGTGGCTGCGCCCCCCTATCGTAGGTTCCTATAGATCCGCCACACTGCTATAACAGTACATCAAATAAATGTGAAACGAACTTGTCGTGGGTTAGTAGGCGCTGCCATCTTTCATATGGCGTCCGGACTGAACCGGCGGCCCCACCGTTCAGCGAGGTGGTAAAATCCAGCCGCAACGTGTCTGATTATGAGACCAATATGCCTACATATACAATAAATAGCTTTCACTGAGGCACGTTTTTAGAGTCATGGTTCGTGCTGGATACTATTGTGCTGGCTTCCCAATTAAAACTACCGAGCCCTTCCAGACTGAAAAGCTTCTTCCAAAATATTCTTCCACAAGATAAAAACGCAGGCACCTGTCGACATGGTGCAAGCTTCTTGCAAAATAACGCTTTTGAAGCTTTTTGGATCTTTCATTAAGAAGGTATGTGAGCGCCCACCCACACGGTGACTTGCACATCATCCTTTTCCATACCTGTTCCCCTCTCGTTGCTCACTTGACACGGTATTACTGGCCTATCCCATTCGATGAGGTCAAATGAAATGGCATGCCTCTGATTACATGTTTCCTCTTTTCGGACGAAACCCATGCCTAGAAGGAAAGGCAACTCTGGCACAAATCAAAATATGAATGTCTTAGAAATTTCGATGATAACTGATGGATTTTTTATGCACTTTTTAGCTCCGTACTCTGTAACAAGGAGCAGTCTCGATCAAGCGGTAGCAGATGCATGTGTACATCACAACTGCAGTGCTGCCAAACTACACTCACTTGAGAAGTGTTTGACACGGGACTACTGTACACGTGCAAGTTTAGTTTTGGATTGGACACTTTAAGTGTTAAAACGTGACTTCTAACACTTTACTCTTGAGAGTTTGATGATCGAGATGGTGGTCCTACTTGGAGCCGAAGTAATCATGGAAGATGGAAATATGGTGAACTGCGATAGCTCTATATCTGTGACGAATACAAAATTTATTTATAATGATGCTTACATGATAGACTTTCAGACAACACGCACACACACAATCTCACGCCCTCATACAACTGTGTCATGGTTTACACGGTTCTCTTCGGTAAAGCTGTCGTCCGTCTGCGTACAGACACTCTGTCTATCCAATTCCAACATGGCCGTCTTTTCATATAGATCACTCCGCGCATCCTCCCCACCGCTATTGGAGTCTTTATCACTAACCTCGTCCACAAAGCACAAACTGGAATCATCAAAACACTTTTCTGTCACTGTCTGACCATTTTCTATCACATCTAAAACATCGTCCTCACGCGTGGTGTTCATTTTTTCTTTTTCTTCTTCGTCAAAATCCCCCTCGCCTGTCCGGTCGATCGTGCGCTCATGACAACTGGAGATGTTATGGTAAAGCAAGGCACATGAATGACCGATAGTAGTCAGATCTAACACCACGATCCCGGTGAAGAATATTATTATAAACACTATCGCCACAGTGCCTATCTTCTCCGAGCCCGGCGCCTCCATGGCAGGCGGTACGTAGCGCTTCATGCGTTGATGTGGTCCCGTCTCCATCGCTGAAAGTGACAAACAAAGAAATTATTGTCGAAACTTGAAGCGGCTCAAAGGCACCTATTCCATAGAGCTATACCCTATACTATACTATACGCGAACAATAGTTTCATGGTCATGCACCCTTTGTGAAGCCATTGTTCGCGTATAGTGTACGCGAACAATAGTTTCATGGTCATGCACCCTTTGTGAAGCCATTGTTCGTGTATAGTGTAGTATACCGTATACCTCTATGGGGAAGGTGCCTAAGGCACCTATTCCATAGAGGTATACGGTATACTACACTATACGCGAACAATGGCTTCACAAAGGGTGCATGACCATGAAACTATTGTTCGCGTATAGTATAGTATAGTATAGGGTATAGTTCTATGGGGAAGGTGCCCAATGGTCACTGTTCTGACCGGCGTGCACGTTCATAGAGGGTTTTTTCCAGCTTATCTTTATCAACAGCGATCGCGAATTTGATACTCTGTTTCACTATCCAATGACTGACTATTTCATTTTAAAATCGCACCAAATACTAACAGCCTACATGTTAATGGAAAAAAATTGAATATAACTGAAAGAATTCGAGGCTTGTGGAGATCTTCAAGGCATTAGGTAGTAAATACTTGTCTGAGGAGCATGAGTCGCCCCTTGACGTCATATGCCGTCATAGATGTGGCCCAGGATCGAACAATACAATAACACGACCACCATGATCACGACTACACCCAGACGAGAGACACTTCACAACAGAGAAAGGGTTCACAATAACACAAGTCACTCATCACGGACCATGTTGCTACGAACATCCTGAACAAATTTAAAGGAGGACTGTAGGCAGGAGCAAGATGGTCGCCGAACGATCTCTCACTCTCAACAATAAAGGTTTCTGAGCTATTGAAAAACATTTAAGGAGCATATTACATGTAGTCATCTGGAGATCTTTCTGGCTATAGTCCTCATTTAACAGTTATGGGACCGTTTAGGATAGAATGCTGTGAATCACCTACAGGGAACACTATACTTGAACATCATCATCAAAAAGTGGTGGAGTGAGATAGAAGTTTGATAAGCCCTGCCATTCCGTAAAATTGGGATTGCAATTTGATGGGATATTCAAGGACCCTTTGAACCAATAGTGTACAAATGAACACAGGAGCGCAATGAAGTACATTTGTATAATGTGCTTTTGAGATGCAATGCAATCATCGCCATCCTTCTCAATACTATATTACATGTATACAATGTATCTGCCACAATTCCTCCATTTCTACTTTGTTTTGTCGTCCTTATGTAAACAACGAAAATTATCCATCGCTGCCGATTTCTGCCCCATTAATTCTTACGGAATGACTGGGTGTTGTGATTTAATAGCGGAAAGAACAATTCAACGATCCTTTAGGGACACTGCCAGCGGGCGCAGTAGCCACATCTATGACGGGGACCAGACGGTGTCAGTCGTCTGCGAGTGTTTATGGTTTCGAGAGGTCAACAGCGCTCGCTAGTCGAAGAGTGCACACAGAAATAGCATGACAGATACACAGATATTTGTTGCATGTCAGCAAGCAGCAGAAGGGCGGGGATATTAATAGACACTCTCGTGCATATAGGTTCCATTTGATCCTGAATAGTGTCGAACATTCCTCTTCGGTGCCATCTTGCCCCGCAATGTTTTGAGATCGCTAAATCACTCACCGGATCTCGATAGTGGTGACGCCAACGCATGAGAGTCATAATGCTTCGGTGCAGGAAGCATGACAAAAGCTTCCGATTGGTCAATACTGAGAGAAATTCTCAACAATTCTGCTTGATGACATTGGTCATGTTCCGCTGTGAAGGCAACAGTAACAGCGAATTTGGTGTTTTGAAAAGCTGCGTCGTCAAAACCCGAATGGAGCAGTGAAGTAATTTGATTGGTTCTTCAAAGGGGAAATAGCAACTGTGTGTTTTGAGTGGCTTCTTCAAAACGGATGTAGCAAAGACTTAATGCTGTAGTAATACTTGGGTTAGTGCAAGGATCCACCACGCATGCAATTCACAAGGGTTTGGTTTGGTTATAGAATGTGAAACATAGAATGAGTCCCAACCTGATGCTGCCGTCGATAATTTAGTGAGTAGAATATTGTGACGAAGAATAATATCATTAACATATTAACATCATTAAATAAAAAGGTACATGTAAAAACGAAGAATGTTGGAATCGCACCGCACTTGGAAACATTTTTTTTTCGGGATCAATTTTTGGTCAGACATGATGAACGCGGTGCATATTACGTTTTATTATCCGTTTTATCAACGCATATACGACAAAAAGCATTGTTTTTTATTTGAATAGTGCAGCACATCGCCGCATGCATTGACAAAATGGATACAAAACAGGTGTTTGTGCCATAACACAGATACAGACACAAAAATTAACATGAAGTCAACGAGTCCTTGTGCTTCAGATATAGGTTAGACTGTCAGATCAACCGGCTCTCCTTTTTTTCTCACAGCAAAATTAACTATGAAGATATCAGATTAAATAACTTACGCATGCAGAGAGGAACGGCCGGCTGCCATTCGCCCTCATCATTGCACCGAATTATTCGGGTTGTGGTCCCATCTGGAAAAGCTTGATTTTCTTCAAAGCATGTAATGTTGACCTCCGCCCCGTAAATTGGGTCAATCATCTCTGGAATGAATGTTGGAACACTGGAATTGACCATGTCTGCCGCATGCTTTTCCTTCTTCATAATGACGTAAGGGATATGGGGACAATGGACCACTGAAAGGCAGACGGAGAATTTTAATATTTTGTGAGAATCAGACGTCTAGCGATGCCATTATTCCCGGCCATTATTAGGCCAAAACGAAAATGATGTGTTCAAATTATATTTTTCTTACACGGAGATCTCCGTGAAACATCTCGCAGACAAAGCTGATTCGTAGTAGGACTATATCGATGGCACGTTGACTCATGGGATGGCTCTAGATTTCTCTCTTTTTAAAACCACTGGCCGGCTCTTAATCATACGATTCAAAGCGCCATGTTACACAGTGTCCGTGCATTCTGACCTGTCTACCATGGCGCTACAAATGCTGTTGCATGGCGAAGTTAATCAAAGTAACATTACCGCTGCTCTGTTGTGGTAAAGATGGCGTTTTCGTTACTACATCAGATAAAGTTAATGGCGTCCATTTTGTCTTTACAGATGGCGTTTAGTCAATACTTGTAAATGGCGTTCAATAACGTAGCGCGGTCGAATAAGATAAGCCCTTTGAATTGCTGTAGATTTTGGTAGTTGCACACAGTACAGTAAAAAAACCGTATAGTCAATATGTAGATACCAGTTGTAGATATCGTATAGTTCGTTTGAAAATAACGCGTGTGGAAAATAATCGCTTCGGGTTTAGAGCGAAACATTCTGCAAAGCTCTAGCGTAACCGTTGAACACGTTATTCCGACGAACAGATATACATACACCAAGCACTAATAAATACTACATGCAAATGATACAGAAAAGCTTGCTCACAATGACATTCATCATGGTGTAAATCCCATCGTCCATCTGAGGAACATTTCATTGTAAACTCCTTCGATTTATATTCGTCAGGGAAGCGATGACCCTCATGGCATTTGTACGTCACGCTGGAGTTAATGTAGAAAGTCGTCTCGTTGCCCAGTAGATCCGTATTTTGAATTTCTAGTGGATAACTGCAATATTTTCCCGACTCTGAAGCGATCAGGCAGAAATAGATAAACAATCACATTCAACATCAGCAAATAAATAAGCATGCTTGTGTTTCAAGTCTTCTACTGCAAAAATGCAATGATGTATGGGACAACTTCGTCATATCGAAAACAAAGAACTGACTCCCATCCTTAAAATCGGCCTTCACTTCGTTTTAAAAGCGTTCTGATTGCTTTAGGATTTCACGTTCTATTCAAAATGGTGTTTGGTATAAACCAATGCAATCCAAATTCTTACCAACACACTCCGGCAGAACATCACTCCATGTGGCGTCCTCTTGGCAGAAAAATCTCTTCTCCACGGTGTAGTCTGTAAACATGTAGCCCGAGGGGCAGCTACAGTCAGATAACACCCCGGGATTTACCTCACCCGTCCGCGAACAGTTCATGTCACCACTAACATTGAGAGCGGGGCATCGGTGAACTACAAATGTAAGAATGGCAATGCATTATACCCCACAGCTATTTATTCCTTTGTGATAATAATGATATTGATAACTATGATAATGATAATAATAATAATTTTGATATGAGTAGGTAACATGAGTACATGTATATGATGAGTTCCATCATTGGACACGAGGACAAAATTTTCGGTACTCCAAAAGATGATTGCCTTAAAGCTGAATTCGTTTCTCCCTCAGTTTTATCGGTCTTACCTATTCTTGAGTTAATTATCGAGATTTTAAACAATAACCAGACTCTGAAGAAACGGCCTAGTAGTTGAAGCCGACTATAGTCAGAAATGCGTCAAATGGAAATCGTTCGACATCATCAGCTTCTCCCTCTTTTGTACTCACTCTTCACACATTTAGTAATGCTAGGTACCCAATGGCCCTTAGTTGAGCAAGCGTATTCGCGCTCCGTGGTGCGGTCGGCGAACTCGTAGCCCTCCGTACAGCGGACGACGACCACCGCGCCAACCTTGGTCGTGTTGGAGAGCGCCAGTTCCGATTCCGAAGACGGTATCGGATGACATGGAATGATAATTTCGACTTCTTCATCTGGCATCACAGCTGAAAGGGAAGGCAGTAGTTCGTATGCATGAGTCTGGAATTAAGGGCACTACTGGCTGGCAAGAGAGTATATTGTGATTAGCTGACGAGGACGATAACTAGCCGGTTGGCCGTCCTAAAATCTCTTGTCCAATACCGACCGACTTGTTTGTTAAAGAGGACAATGACTCGCCATCCATCCAGCGAAATGCAGACATCTACCAGATACCGTTGCCTCCAAAGCATTAAACTCCCGAGACAATCCATTCGTGATCCTTTCATACTGCTATCGGGGGGGGGGGGGGGGGGGGGGGGGAATGACGAGGCCGAGCCATTGCGTCCGGAGTGTACAAAGTATCATTTATACTTTTGGAGATTGCGGCAATACAATGCGCTACAGTACATGAAGTAACAGCTTTACTGATTCATATTAGCTGACAAAATATTTAATGAACTACAGTACACTAATGTCTTGAGGATGGAAGTGATAGTATTTTGGGCCAATGCGCAGTGCATCTGTTGATATGAGAACTATTAAACTATATATATTTGATAGCTTTTGGGCACAAGCGCGCATTACACAATATCACGAAACAAAACTGATGACCCCACTGAACTAGCCTAGCCCATGGCCATCGGTCCACTAGTGAATAGTTTACTCCTGTAGTTGCTGTATTGGCCTCTACGGTATAATATTCTGGCAGTAATTTCATTTGGCTCGGTCCTATCAAAAGTAGTGGTTGAATTATTCTCCTCAAAGGACATTTCGATAATTGTGAACACTATACGTGAGAATTAATGTGCACGGTTCCTGGGGCAGATATTACAGCATCGCTGGCAGGATGAGAGTGGACCGAGGTCGAGTGTGCCAGCATGTAAGCCCGCCTCCACTGAGGATACATTTCATTTGTCGGATTGATGAGTCTACGAACAGTTCTCTCTGGTCCGAACTAGATTTACGCTGGAGACCAAAAAGCGCACCGTTTCTGTTGACCATGAAAATCATCCCAATAAGAAATCTTGTAAGATATTATCACAGCTAAAGATGTTATCACAGCTTGTAAGATGTTATGTTCGCTTAGATCACTGCTAGATAATCATCATAACGTTTTTTCTGCTCAAATTCACGTAAGATCCTGGGCCACCCATCGCATGAACCATTCACTTACTTGGCTTGGGGCACGAGCTCATCCTCCAGAGACCATCAAAGCAAGTAGCCTCCAGTTGGCTGACCTGAGGACAGACTCTATCATTTGTGATCAACTGGTTCGATCTCTGCTCGAACAAGTCGTCATTGTTGTCATCTATTCCCGGACAGCTTATGTCTGGAAATAGAACAATAACTAGATGGGTAAAGGTCAAGGACAAACGAGTGTTTATGATGCCAGAAATTGTTTAATCTGCCAAAATAAAAATTGTGAAAATTTTATACTGGCGAAAATATTGCTCTTTACAGTACATGTATTTGATGATAACACGAGATCTTATTTCCTCCAGATACGAATGTTCTTCTCTGAAACCTCTTGTTCCAGTAAAAATCAATCCAACCCCACCACTTATACCCCTCAAAGACACCCGAGGCTTGTTTTTCCCGCTTTAGTTAGTCTCCTTAAAACTATTAGCTCTTCAAAACATGAAGTCTGAATTGCGTTCAGCACACTCGACAGCTGTACCTCTCTTACTCTTGAGCTGTTGAATATGAATACCCACTCCTGACATTTACAATCAGTTAGATTGTTCTTAAAGTCAAGTCTGTTTGAACTCAATCATTACTTATTACTCGTACTAAAAAAAGCGATTATGATCATCTCATAGTTTGTTAACTATTTATTTGAAGATATACCAGACATAGAAATTGTGATATTTGGAAATGAACTTACGTTGTTCGCACATATAATTATAACTTTTATCCCCGGAGTCGAACCCTAATGTCACGTTGGCGTTATCTTCCTGAAAACTGACGTTTATATAGGCGTAGCGGGCGTCCGGCCGCTCTGGAGGAATGAAGGGCACTGCTTGGCGGTCATCAGCCCACAGCCAGTCTTTGCTGCCCGGATCTTTGTATAAACCGATCCAAAACTGACCTGATATGGATTTGGGATGCCCCCTGAAAGAAGTGAGATAAAGGCTTATGATAGAAGAACGACGAAATTACAAAACTCCATCAAGCATCAACCCTGGTGTCAGCACCGTACACCTGTACCTGCTCAAGGCAAACGTGGGTACGATAGTAGACACGGTGAGTTTCTCCGGTGTAAATGCATTAATTTTTTTATCTGCTGTTTTCCGAAGTCTCAGGTGCACTGTTCTACTGTCCTAAGAGAATCCGCGATTGCGCCAACGATATTATAATGACTCTTGGTAATGATTCTGGGTGTAATTAATCTCACAATGCAGGCGATGTTAATGACTTCTATGTAATTCAACTTCACCTGCGTAACACCAATAATTAGCTGCAGCAGATACCCTTTAGGATTTTTTCTCTGCTTATTTTTCCATCTACGGGCCCGGACATTCGTGTTTCTCCTCTCCGTTATCAGAACAGCTATAGTTGAAGGGGTGGCCGCCAGTGCTATCCATGACAATATCTTACCTATAATTTGTGATATAATTACGAATCATTCGTTTCAAATATTCCACCGGTCCTTTTTGTTCCAGTTGAGAATTCCTGAGAGAGATTGCTAAGTGGTTAAGATTTGGATGTTTTATATCTTTGCTACCACAAGCATTGAGCGCTTCTGTGAAGTTCATTTTCACATCCTTTCTGAAACCATAACACTTGTTTTTGTAACGAACCCATTCCTCTTGGCAGCGACCAGCTGAAAAATAGATAAATATACAAATTTGATTTGTAGCGGATGATGAAATGTGTTTGCCGGTACAAAGCCGTCGTGAACAACTTGCATAGTGGGAGAAAGGAAAAAAGGAAAGAAAGGAGAAAAATTCTGACAATATACCCTGAATGTTCTTTTTGTCTCAGTATATTCATATTTTTTGTTTAGCTGCTCTCAAATATATGACTGAAGATCGGGTGAGTAATCTAGAGATTAAGAAGCTTTCAGTGATGTCTACAGTGTACATATTTCACAGGACACTTCATCTTTACAAGTTGCACTGAACTCGATGCACCGTCGGGCCACTTAAACGTGTAAATCAAAGGGGATGCTCCTTTCTTAACAAAATTAATCCCGAGTTCAGAAGAAAATAATGCCCTAAGCCGAGTTCATTTCACGTGTACATACTCACGCATGCAATCGTCTATAGGTGGCCAGCCATCATTCGTGCACTGCGTAGATTTGGTCTTGTTTCCGTCCGGGAATCGATACCAACGGGGACACGTGTAAATCATGGCGTCGCCGGCAAACATTGAGAAACCGTTCCTGACGGATGGGGCGTCGTCATCGCAAGTTACTGAAATATTTCCAAAAACACTGCGATCAAGTTGTAAGAAACTGTACGGTTGCGAAAGTCGGGCGATTCAGCATGACTATGTAGGTATCTACATATTTTACATACCAGTAATCTATGGTGGGCGATGTACGCTACAGACCATCAATTTTGTTTAAACTTCGTAAAAAAATGAACTTGTTAAACTCTAATGCTTATTAATGAGAGTGACAAGTAACATGGCTTTAACTTGTGATTTATCGTCAAATTTAATCCACTCTTCAACATGATAAAATAATTAACTAACATTCTGAGCAAGGTTATTTGGCCTCGGGGATGCAATCGCCGAATTAATTCGTTATAATGTTTTTACGTTTGTTCTGGAATGATTTTGTTGGTGTTTTTAAGTCTATTTGATTTTCATTCTCCCGTCATGCCGTCGATGCTCAAATGATAGAGCAGGGGAGATAAAAGAGAAGAAATTGTAAACAATGCACTAATCATAAGGTAGACGATGAAAAAAAATCCGCGCCTGAAAAAAAGATGGAGATCTCGGTAAACAGAAGGAAATGGCATGATCGGATCGGCCACACACTGCGGAGGCCGGCCGAAGAGAATTGTTTGTCACGCTTTGAGATGGCATCCTCAGCGAAAAAGGAAGAGGGGGCCACGCATCTCCTGAAGTCTAATGCAAAATCCAGTGTCTTGGATGAGTGGAACCGCCTGGAACGAGAGGCCAAGGAGAGAAGAAACTGGAGAGGAGTCATGTCTGACCAAAAAAGCCCCAGTCGGGGTAGGAGGGGATAAGCAAGTCAAATGAGTGTCCTGACAATTACCTTTTCGTTTTGCTCTAGCTCGTACTATTACCACACGACCAGACAGACAGCATACTATCTGCAACGAGAGAAAGAAGCAATTACATGTAGAAACTTTAAAAAAACGTAATGTAGTTGGCAAGTTGCCTTATATTCGATGGCAAGTATATACGTTTAGACAACTTCGTAATCATCACACATCGACATATCGATTACGTGGGTATGTCTGTAAAAAGAGAAAGCTGTGGCTATTAGAAATAACTTACTATATATTTGATCGGTAAAGTCGTTGATTAATTTATCCGGGTATATTTAGAGAAACCAGAGTCGGGCCAATCTTCATTTAGACGCCTTCCAAAAATGCCTTGCCGTTTATCTTTGCCCGGCTTTCCTTTTGAAATTCAGCCCACATGTTGGTCGAAACAGAGGCAGTATACGAGTATGGCTCGTGGTCGAAATCACTATGCTACCAAGTTAAGGTGGAGCCAAACACATCAATAACCCAGGGGTTCGTTGGTTCCAATAACTTTGTTCCTTCACAGCCACCAACAAATTGAGATTAAAAACCTTCTTATGGAAATTGGTGAGATTGATAAGTGGTCACAATGAGGCAATATAAAATCTTCAATTACTCACAGCAACAATCAAACGGTAGAATGCCGCCTTACAACTTATAAGCCCTTGCTGGTATAGGCCGAATCAAACGATTCTGGCAAACAGCCTTTGTTGGGAATTAACGTGCCAAAGGACACAAAAATCGTATCAGTCCGATATCAAACGAGTTTGTTGATTGCAATGGCTGTGTCTTCGGTCGTTAGCCGCCAGCAAATCAAGATGCTTAAAGAAATGGATGCTTAACCTAATAAAAGGCTTAAAGAAGATTGATAAATGGTCATGAGGCAATGCACGTCTAAACTGGGTCAGTCTGTCATTCAATTGATGGAGGTGACGGTCCGACAACTCGACCAAAGGCTTTCTATTCATCCTTTATCTTTGCATTCGCCCTCAAAGCTCAGCTCCTCTCAACCGGAGTTGGCTACATGAGCAAAGGCTTTTACCGAAATTACCATTCGCAGTTGATATAAACCAAAGCGGTATCTGTTAGAAACCCAAGTGGTTCCATGGTTGTAATGACTTTGTTCTTTCGTTGGCCGCAAACAATTATTCAGATTAAAGCATTCCTAAAACTTTTTCAATCTGGAGAATACGTATATGCTAATGGAGCAACTCTTGCTCAGGGAGGCTATGTTGTCGCGGCGGTAGTTTCAGATTCATTACTCATTACTTACCCGTCGGCTTTGTAACACTTCATCCCTCCAAGGACCAGGTCATTCTGAGAATGATCTACCCAAAAACTGAATTAACCATGAAAAGAATGGTCATGCGAAATAGCAGGGCCAATTTGTAGTTTTTGTCGCAAGTTATCGGCTTGTGTGTCGCCTCTGACCCAACTAATGGCGAGCTCCGTTGCCATGTATTTGACACGGATTTTTCCTACTACTCCTAAAGTTTAGATCGATGAGTTTTACTATGTCGTCCTGCTCATTCCCGGTTTTATGAAAATGCAAGTTTAATCACCAGGCATACATGCTTCCTGTAATCTGTTCGATAAGCGAGGTCCTCGAGCTCTGGAACTTTATGCCGACCCGATAGACGACATTCGTATTTAATCAATTCTCGTTTCTTGTATCTTCTCGGGTTATTCAGTTCAAGCCGGCTTCAAGTGATTCGCTCGAGTACAAATTAAATACATGAACTCACGAGTAATTGTAAGCAAGATGAGGCGCAAATTAAGTTAAATATACAAATCAGCGGATGATTTGCTCTTTTTATTTGGTGAATGGCTCCCGAGATTGCTATCGGAGCTACTCTTGTGGCAGTGCGTGGCGGTGCAAGGGTTTTGAGATAAGTAGTAAGTTTAACAACATTAAAATGGTCACACAGGGAAGGCGGAATGGGGCAGAGAGGATAAAACCTGGCCGAGACGATCTTTGGAGAATCAACTCCGAGAGAAGAACCTTCATTGGAATCTGCTGATCGACAAGAGTGGCCCATTAGAAACTCGATGTGCCACACAAGGCAACAAGGGCCAAAGTAAGTAGGATCAGGCATTTATGCATACGTTTGCGTTTAACTCGGCAAACACACACTAATGCATGTAATGCAATTGTTGATGAAGGTCTTGAAAGACCTCACTGAAGACGAAAAATGGTGAGGGTGCATTCTGTGTCTCAAAAGGCAAACGAGAAAAATTGGCAAAAAATAGAAGGGTGCATGCAGGTCGCTGTCGCCGAGGCATATACGACTTCTAAGGCAATTATTAATGTTGGAAGTGTTCCTACCGTGCCATGGATTTTTGGACAATTCAAGTTTGGTCTCGGAGAGCTATACTCCAGTGTCATACTTCTTCCAGGTACCATCCATGGAGTGCTGGATCTACATTGTATCTGTCGTTGCCAGCAGAGATACTCTTAGAAAGACACTCTGTGCATAACATATTACTACTTGGGTAGATATGATGATCATTCTGTGCATCTTGTGTCAAGTCAAGCCTCTGCTGAAGCGAAGGCTGGGCCAAATGGGTCTATCGACTTCTGCCAAAGATACACACAAACACACACACGCACACACACATGAAGCTAAGAATGAAGGTACTGGTACCATCCAGGGAGCACTCTGTGAACCGCGATGCCGGAGAGACCCTAGAAGACACTCCCATGCGTAGCATATTGCTTCTTGTATGGACATGAGGATCACGCAATGCATCTTGTGTCAAAACAAGTTTTTGCTGAGCAGGTTTGGATGGGTCTCATATCGCGGCTATTGCTAGTATATATATACTCCTGGTAAGAATATCTACTTGTATAAAAAAGAAAATGACGGAGTTAAGAAACTTTAAAAAAAGAAGTATAGACGGGTAGGACGATCTACTTCTCCAACAAATATGATACTAGGTCGTGTCTGAAAGATCAAAAATTTGCTAAAATCATGAATATATCTGGCAGTTCATGAAATTAAGCATCAAGAGCTTGCTCAGATCAAAGAATAGGAAAGGAAACGAGAATGAACAGAACACAATTCTCTCACTAAATTGATGGAGTAGTCTAATCTATTGCTGCGCTGGAACTTACGAATTACTGCTGCTCCAAATTCGACAAGTGCTGGCAGAATGTTAATGCTTCTAAATGTCATGAGGTACAGAAGGGGGTAATGTAGTACATTGCACACATTCTTTAAAACTTAACATTTGGAATGAAAGGAATCATGGTCATTTTGAAGGAATCCAATTTATCTTTACATGTGAATTGTATACGTGACAGTGCAGAAGCGAAGTGGTTTTATACAGTTTCACTTGCATGAAACTTATTTTCAAATCTGATTATTCATACAATAAACCAGCGTTCGGATTCTCAGAAATGCCATTGGGCAAATTGCATTCAGGGACGTTGCACCGAAATAGCATCAATAAAAAAAACACAACTAATATTCAGCAACAATCCCCAAGTCCGTTCCAATTACTCCAGCCTTATTGATTGAATGGATATGTTTATAGTACCATGCATTTGGTTATCATAACTTGTATATTTGGTATACTTACTACTAAGTGTCTGAATGAAAATTCTAAGTGGTCATATCAGTCTCTACTTATCAGAAGGGCCAAGAATAACAATTTCGTCTCGTCAAGGGCTATTCGTCATCAAGCTAGTTTGGGAGTATCTTGAATGAGTTTTTGGTATGTGTTATATTGTCCAATTTGAGCATCCCTTGAACGGGTATTCAGTGTTGGTAGTCAACATTTTTCACTGTGTATGGTTATTAAATTGGCATTTGAGGCGACTCTTACTAGACAGTGATTGAAAGCAACAACCATACGGGGTCATATGAAACGTGCGTAAAAAACCCCCATAAAAGCACTATATCAAAAAGGTTATTTGTTATCGGTTAATTTACGGGCATCTCATCCTTCGCATGACTAGGACTGCGTGACCAGTTTGTTCGAAGCGAATGCAAATCAACATTTTCTTCATCAATATCATGATATTTTTCTAAAAATCACGAGTACTTTAGCGATAAGTGTGTGTAAAAGGCATGAGGGCTTCGTCAGCGTTTGGAATATTGTTTCTTTTTGGCGCAATGTCATTATATAGATAAGAAGAAAGTATGATGGGAACGTGTCGGGAACACAGCGGGAACAGAGCGGGAACGTGTCGGAACGTGACGGGAACGTATCGAAAATGTGTCGGGAACGTGATTTGAACGCATCGGGAAGCCGGCTGATAACCCGCACTGTATCTCGTTCCGACACGTTCCCGCTGTGTTCCGAAAACGTTCCCGTCATATTTTCCTCCCCGACATGTTTCTTACGTGCGTTTTGATGTGGGAACGTATCAGGAGACTGTGGGATTACCTACAGGGTGCGTAAAACAACACATATCAACGAATGACTCATCAAAAATACATTAATAGCCAACAAAAACCCGCAACAATGGCCGAGCGTCATCGGGGTTTATGATATTGCCTTATTCGACGACCAGATAATAGCATCCACTGGGACAGAGGAGTCATTATAGACCGGCAATTTACCTCCGAACCTATGATAAACGGGTAATATTGACGCAGTTTGATATGATAGAAGGTTTGTGAAATTGAATCTACTTTTTCATTAGCAGGAGTTATTAATATTATAACAGGTAGATTTTGCACTCGTGCCGCAATCAGAATGTTGCAAAATTAGGCAGGTTTCGTCTGCCATACGAACGACGATGTGCGAAATACGCTTGGTCTGTCATTTCATCAAGACATGTACTTAATTCATACGACACTCGTAAAATCATCTTTTTATACTTACTTGTACAAAAGATCGGGGAAATTTCAAAATGAAGTTGGCGATAAAATACATTTACATACTTCATCCTTCGTAGTTCGTAGCTCGCCGTATGGGTTGCGAAACGTGCCTTGTTCCCTGCCATTTAGGATGAGATCAGTGTAAATCATCCTCAACTGACATTTATTTCCTGTTTCAAAAATCATTTCGCCGGAACATTCCAAACGAACAACTGGGAACTAATCGTTGCTAAGCAGATGGAAGAGAAGGCAATTAGCCTAACTATGCAATCAACAGTTTTTATTTGACATCACCATTAAAGAGGGAGCGTTGAAACTAATGATCAATCCATTTGATTAATAGCCAATTTTAGCTCTTTCCCAGCTCACGAATGACATAAAAGGAGTTGAAGTGTGATTTGCTAGCACTCTTTATCAACTTGAAGCTAACCCATTCGTAGTAACTCCCCAGGACATAACCCTAGTTTTACCAGCTTTCAAAGTTCTCGTCAAAGTCCTCCTTCACCGCTGTGAACTTCACACATTGGTTGCAGTCTATTACAAAGATTGCGCACGCATGCAAATATCTCTGTAAATTACAATTTGCGCAAAACCTTGCATCATTTCCGGCTTGGGTAGAAAAACATCTTAGTCTTAGTCTCTCACTGACCCTTGATCAACATCGGAACCAGCCTGCGTAAATAACGACAGGGTATGTCGTTAGTCGGCGAGCGGATCATCCCATTTCCTCGGCTCTCGTAATGGATTCGTCAATCAATTAGTTTCTGACATTGCACCACGTGGAGTCATTTCTGTGTAGTTGCTAATTACGGCAACCAGTTTTGCTTTTATAATTCATTTCTGCTTCGGCATAATTTTTATCACATGATTTAAACTTATCAGCCTAACTGTAAAACGAGTTGCCGTTGCGTTGAGAATTCAACTAGTTCAGCAAGTAAAGTATTGCTGCATACATATGATATACAATTTAATTTATCATGTTAGTGCCCATGAGGCTGCTATACATACTCTAGTTTCACTGATCTATGACCGCTTCTAACAGTATAGATAGGCTGATCTGAGATGTAAGTTATAGCTGAATTCCCATCTCCTAGCTTCGCGGCCAATGCTTCTTAATATTCCTGGCCGATTTCGACCAGGTGTTCTGACAGGACACATTGGCAACAGGGCGCGAATGGACACAGGTCCTCGTCGTTCAGGGATTTGTCAAGGGTGGTGCGCTGCATTTGCGAGACGTAGCCGGACCGATATAGATGATACCATTAACCTAGCAGTCGTACAGACGAGTGATATTCTGCTGCATATACAAGTAGTTCGCCTTGTTTGAAACTCCTCAAGTTAAATTCTAGTTGACTAGTATTAAGCTAGCGAAACAATCTATTCTTCTGACTTCTTTCATGACTTGAGCTAGAAGGTTACAAGTACATCCAAGTAGCTAGCGCAAGTCTGGATTGCATCTTGATGCTCCATAAATTTACGCACATCCGTATTTTTCTCGATGTTGCGTCGGATTACTCAGACAAGAGGTATCATCGGTCTACAGCCTCGAGTTCTCAACATATCTAAATGCTACAATAGCACGCACTTACGCAAACGATAAACGCTCCGCCACCTCAGTTCACTAGCCAATATGGCATCTACAGCTTGGGTTTTCTGGCAACACCAATGAATTTTTATGATAAAGACAGAATCAATGTTAACGAAACTTGGCAGCACCCTGACAAATACAGTGTTACATTTGTTATAGCTCGGTCAAAGAGAGATATGTGATCACACTGTGAGAGACATTTGAAAAACAACAGGTTGTATGATCTTTCTAAGCGTAACCTGGCCGTTTTGGAAAGTGTGCAGCACCGGGCCACCCGTCATAGAATCGGTTCTGATGTGCCATATACTGATAGATTATCTAGTCTCGACCTTCTGCCTTTATCTTTCCGCCGTTAAATTCTCGATCTGTTATTCGTACATAAATGTTTTATTCAGTGTTTTTAGGTCCCAATTGACGATTTTGTCAAATCTCTCGAAGAGGGGACAACTTATTATTATCAATTTGTAATCTATGTATTGTCATCCGTTCTTGTACTCTTGAACTGTCTTGGTGGGGGCTTTTTATAGGTATTCCTACCGCACACACCATACTGTATTACAATACAGTTAAGTTTAAATAAAAAAATAAATAAGGGTACTGTCTTTATTAATGCACAATTATCCGTAATTAAAAATGAGGGTATTCAATATTGTCATGGAGAAGTACTTCCAAACTGCCCAATGAGTGTCGTTAGTGCAGTTCTGCTGTATCTCGGGCAATATCATATCACCATCTAAACAAAGCATGTTGCTGACAGACGGAGTTAGACATGTGTACACACCTCTTCTGGGTTCCTCATAGAGTGACCATATTTCATCAGAATGGCCGTCAAGACTTTTTCTGACAGTTTGTAATACACTTCTTCTCGGATTACCAATCTGAAAGGCAATAATCAATGTTTGCGGCTATTGACCCGTCTTTGCTTAGCTTTAATTGCATCTACTGTCGTCGTGAGAAATGTGAAAAGGTATCATAGAAATGATGTTATGATGTCAAACTGGCTGAAAGTGGCGATAAAGCTTATACTCGCGACATTGCAAGTGACTGGTCGCAATGTTCGATTATATAGTCATCAGCTCTGACCAAGATGGTACTAATTGGAAGTATCTTGTTTAACCTTGAGTGAAAAAGGGGAGAAAAGAAAGATAAAAATATTGAGTTGACAGATAAGTGTCGAAAGTAAGCCATTAATGGCATTTTTAGGCGATATTTTATTCCTCAGCTTACCTATCAAGGAAGGTAATAATCCGTGTCTACTCCGATGACCGGTATTTGCTCAGTGATAAGAGAAATGTAACGCTAGAAAAGATACTGGTTATCGTTGCATCGCCACTTCTGCGTTATATCACCATTTACATCATGACGTTAATTCCCGTTATAAGGTGGCGATATAACGCAGAGTCTTCTCACGACGTAGCGATACAATCCAACGTAGCGACTGACTGGAAAGCGGTGGTTGCTTGCTTTCACTGTTAGGGACTGAAATGTGTGACGAGAGTTTTCAACGGGCTACAGCCATGTTAAATGTGGTTCTTTCAAGTAGCTCGACACTTGACCGAATGACTCCACTCAGTCTTCACCTAATGGGAGGCGGCCGAATACTCATGAGTTAAACTGGTTCCTTAAATTAACAGGCATGTCAGAAGGTCCGAGGGTGCGAACAAGTGCACATTTGTAATCGCCAAAATAAGTTTATGTTCTCAGATCCCTTGATACAATCTCGACCGACTCTGTATGCACATCAGCAAGAATATTTATCACTACGCTTTCTCTTGACTGACAATGCCATTGCCATTACATCGTGATGATATCGATAAACGGCTGGGAAAAATATCTTAGAGGCTTTTGTCTTGGGGAAGAAGTGTCCAATTCAGCACCAAGAACTATACATGGGTGGCCTTCGTGATTAAGCAAGTACATAGTATATAGGAGTGAGGTTTCGCACTCCAAACGACGTCACTCGTAAATCGTATTTCATATTAGTGGTGGTGGTGGTGGTGGGGATGGGCTTGGAAAAATATTTTAAAAATCGTCGATAACATACATACATGTTCCCACTTCGTCATTCGTATAGGAAGGAGCTTCGTAAGGATTGCGAAACCTGGCTGGTAGCCTTCCATTACGTTATTGCTTCTACCGAAACTACTTATTATAATATATTATAGGCTTTATGGGAAATATGACTGTTCCTAGCATGACCGCTCCAACATCCTCGAGGAGCGGTCGCAGTCGTTGATCGAGAATACATCGTTGAAGGTGGATAACACAATTCAGCCCCTTATTTGAAATATAGGTAGTGTTAAACAAAGCAATCCAGAAGTGCTGGTCACGTTAATATGTACGGTACATGATATAGTAGAGACACCGCACGGTGGCTGAAAATGCCCAGCAGCGGTGTCACCAATGTATCATTCATGTTCAGTTGGTACTTGCTAACCATTGTATATATGACCGTGCACCCGGTCGTACAAATGCCCCGAAACCTCTGTCTATTGTTTGAATTATTTAACACTCTCACGAAGGACCCGCGGGGTAGGGATGTTAAATTATGAACCAGTCTGACACGAGGGTTTACTGTCGAGTCGAATCTGAGGTGAAAACCTGAGGCAATGAAACAAAGAGTTTAGTTTAACTCACAAGAGAAAATGTTATACATCATACTCTCAACGATTTCATATTTCATAGACTGAAATCCTCAAGTCACCGTTTTTTCAGGAGGATACCGACGCCTAACGCCGATAGATCGGCATGGGATACTTCTTGCTGAGGAACGCTCACACTTACATTAAACTGGGCTGGCTCTTATTGATCGGGGTTATTTGTAGGGAAGACATGTTTATTCACGTGTCAATTGATATTAGCCATTTGAAAACAAAGCATGTTGGCTCCACCACAAATCTTGATTTGGGTCGCCTCTGGCCTGGAGTATACCTTTAGGACCAATGGCTTATAAATTCCAATTGCAAGCCGCTGATCATTACTGACAGCAAAGAGGGAAATGCTGCCAAGTCATGTGCATAGAAATGTTGAATCAATTATTTCAAAATGTCGACTATTTTATCTCATCCTAGCTTTCAGCATTCCCGAAGCAGTATCTGATCCCCCTGCATCAGTTGATACCAAGACCAGCATGTTAACTACAACCAAGCCGCTTGGTTGGCAATAATTATTTGTTATACATGTAATTACTCCTAAAAAAATACCTGGCTGATTGTCATTTTTTACCATGTAAGCTTACCAACGATGACGGCTGTGCATTATTTTGTTCTTTCTAACATTTATATCTCCATGGATACCCCTATTCAACAAGGTGCTGACATAATGTATAATATTTGCGATTTTTTTCTGTTGCCTCATATTTGAATTGAATTCATTTTACTAGTTACGTGATGGATTAGATACTGGAAAGTCACCCATCTATGGCGCATACTATACATCAATACACTTCAGTGTTATTGTAATCCACAATGCTGTTTTCCATGTGTACGTAGAATGTACACTGAACACGCTGCGCATCATGTTTCACGCTCTATGGCGCTCAGTACCTTTCCTCGTGATATCGGCGTTTGGAAGTCATCGCTTACTCATCGTTAAATGTAATGAAGAAATTGCTCGTTGTTGCATTAATTTCACCGTATGGTTAACATTTTAACATTTGCCTCAATGCTGAAAGCAATTTCGGATTTTGAAAGCGATTTGTAATCAATGAGTGGTTATGGTAACTTGCAGGCAACCTTTAGAATAGATGTACATGTATTTATATGGTAAAGCTGACTAGATACATTGACCATGCAATTAATTCTGAACTTCATCGAAAGTGCTTTTTTACTGGTAGAAATTGTAACCATTCCAATTTTCCAAAATATTTTAAAAACAAATAATAGAGTCAAGAATCAAACGGTATAAGCACCACGTGTATGCCAAACAAGTGTACATGATTCTCTCATTGATAAGAGATTGCATTCGCATCTGGAGAAACATACGCATAACAATAAAACTTCCTTGCATTTAACCTGGGTTTTCTTGGATTTTTTCCCATGAATGATTCTAAAGAGAAAAGTGGGTCCTTTTCAAATAGCCAAGAAAGATGATGCACATGCTCAACGAAGGATGCGTTTTATATTGGAACACTTCTCTTTAAATGTTATTTCTTGAGATGACAGTTTTGAGCAGGAGTTGTATTTTATCCATATTTTGCTTCAAGTTAAGTACAATCTTAGTATGAAACTTGTCATCCGCGCTGAACGAAACCAATCCTGGTTATCTACTGAGGATATGGGCTCGAAGATATAATCGCTCTTATACCGTTGAAGTCTTTATTCTATTTTGATGAAGCTGACATAAAAAGGAAATCAAACCATCTGGAGGCACCTGACTTGGACCTAGATACACGATCTATTGTCCCGTCGCAGATGCTCCCGGGTGTTTACCGTAAGTTACAGAAAGCTAAACCGAGGCTAACAATCGACTCGAGAGCCAAGTCGCGTTTTATGATCGTACTTTCTGTTTGAGTTATGATCGGGAAGGTGTGATTGCTACTGCTGATTGCCTTATAATCAGCTTCGTCTCATCACCGATAGCTAACGTGATCGCTGATGTTTATTTTACGGGGGTTTAATGTCCCATTCCAGACAGCTTTTAAAGTAGGCTTATACATCAATCGCGATTGCTAGTAGCATTGCCAGTAGTTACTAGTAAGTAACTTTGTGCTTTGAAATTGTGCTTTCATATTATGACCTGAATCTTTCATGTCATTTGGATGTTGATTCTGCAGGGTCCTTCACAAATTTGATATAACAGCGTTGGCCTGTAAAATGTCATTTTAAGAAGACGTTTAAAGACGTATACGTACTCGTAAGTCAACAATGCATGTCGCCTTGGATACAAAAGAAGTCATTCGCATCATTGTTGATTGCGCCATACCGCTTAGCAATGACACCGAACTAATGATTACCCATGAAACCTTCATTTACAAGCACTATAGCAAAGAAATTGAGACTTTGCATTTTTTTCTGGAACTACCTTTTGACGTTGATTGCAAATCAACAATATGACGTTGACTCTAACAAACTCCGCTTATAATGATGATTGCTTTTGCCACATGGGCATATTCCGGTGATGTGCAGTTGTACAAATAGATCGAAAAGTCATAAATTGCCAAAATAGGGATAATAAGTTCCTTGCTTTCCTGGAAAATTGGACAATCAGCAGTTGTATAGGTGCCATGATAACGACTGTTTTGAATGGTGATGATGAAGCCAACTAGATTACGAATCGGTGGACGCTTAATAATTCATACGTATATTGGCTCTAAATGATCATCTCGCTCAGTGGATTGACACCAGGCCGCCGACCAGGCCACATTATATCAGCCTAATTTTACCTTTGAAACTTCCATCTCGTTTTGAATCATCAATACACATAAACGAAACCTCAATTCGTCATGTGTGCATGGTGCATTGTGGACTTATTTCATACTCCTGAAACACGACATGAATTTAATGTAAAGTAAGAATAATTGGCAACATAAACTTTACAGACCCGTTACCGTCGCATTTTTGGCGCCACAAACTTGTTTCATGCAATAACTATGTTGTGTTATCATCGCCCATAGCAAAATTAAAAAAAGATTCTCGGTTTATGCAGGATATTGCGTTTTGAAAAATCTTGATTGAAATATCATGTTCAGCGAAAATTCCGCATGGAATACACTTAGCAAGTATTAAGATGTAGAAAATCTAGCCCAATCATGCATCTGACTTGCATTAATTTAAGCCGGCCTTTGATCAACGACTGAAGAGGCTACTTCATACAATATGTACATGTAAACTATAATATTAAAACAAAAAATGCATTTGGAATATCGAATAACGACTTTCAAATGCAGTTGCCACTGCACGCATCAAGGATGAGTTTTCTGATCGAAATATGGATAACATGCTCTTGGAACTTAAACTCAGGTTCAACATATAGCATGCTCAAAGTTATTCGAACTAGGACAAAGATTCAATGATACACATCCGAGGAAGGCCAAGGTTTCTCGTTATAATTTCTTGCAATAGACTAAACATTTGAATCAATCTCATTATGCACACACAGTGGGTCAATATAGACCGTTATATTGGGACAAAGACATGATACACATCAGGGAAGGGATTTTTTTTCTCGTTTTCTGATATCTTGCCATAGAATTAGCATTTTAATAAATCTCATATAGAATGCACAAAAAGTGGGTCGATTATACTCCTAAAATTTTCCTCGTAAACAAAAACCGGGAAAAAATTTTAAAGGTTTTTTTATTTCCCTGAAAAATCCTTATAGGGAGTGCATATTTGTGTTGCAGAAGTGCAAATAAAGCTTTTTTAGGAGTGTGGCCATGCAAACAACTCAACCGAACACACCAATATACCAAATTATAGCATCTCCCAGTTGTGTCGTCATGTGGCCACCATTTAATCAGGATACCCTGCCCTACATAATCTCCGATTTACCCAGCAGTTACAATTGGGAAATCATGAGACAGCCAATTCTCCAGCAGATCAGCTGAACAAACGATTTCTTGGTCTAATTAATCTCCTGCTTAAGATGAAGAGGCTGTCTGTGTCCGAAAGTTATAATAAATGAGTGCAAGGGGATCACAGAGTAATCACAAACTTTCCTTAATTGGGCAATCGCAGACATTAAAACTGATAATAATCAGGCATGATCGCACCATTATCCCGAATGTATCCCGAGCTTTGATTGATCATCCTGAGATCAAGCTTTTTTACTCCTATGTCGAGAAATATCGAGAGGCGGAGTGAAAACAACTCGGCGGTGCCAGGATGTGTTTGATGGTTGTTTTACTTCCAAGTTTTAGGGTTTTTGCACTGTTTTCGAATTTCAGGACTTGTCCACCAAAAGAAATTACATGAAAATATTAATTTTCTGAGCAATTATTGCGAATCGCAAATCGCAAAAATATATTGGCACCGAAAACTGTGGTTTGCAACTGCAATGTTGTTTTAATGTTTGTTCTCCAGCGCGTATGATATCACATTTTCGTTAATTGTTAGTGTTTTTAATGGCTACGATCATACAACACAACCAGAAATTTGCCATGCAACAATTTCCCAGATGACGTAACTTTTGTTGCTGAAACCGGGACCGTCAATTTGAGATTACATTCCTAGGATATTTAACCCTCATCTGGTAGATTTCTCTTGGGAACGATTATCTAAACTTTAATAGTTTTAGATGTCTCGCCGCCCGCGGGTTGTCACGCACATTGGTATTCTCAATACAAAGCATCTTGATCATTATCCTGAATAATTTGCCATGGACTGTTTGACTCGGGCTGTCTCCCTAGTTGATGTTGCTTTGTAAATGAGTTTTAGCGTTATCTCGAACCATGCTAGTGATCTCGACATCGATCTTTGGTGGTATAGCAATGACCTACTGGCTCAGACCCATATAATGGTCTAGGGGTGCGTATTTGGTTTGGCTATAAACCTTAAAAGGTAGGACGCTCAAAAATTTGGGGTTTTTTCCCGCAATGGTCATTTTAAAACGGAAAGTAGTGCAAATTATAGGGTGGATTTGGGGTGAGACTGGAACAAAAAATCCGTGTTGTTATTAATATGTAACGACTCGTATTGCATATTTGTCCAGGATGCCCCCTATCACCTCACACCAACCACGACCCCCTTATTTGTAAGAGTGTACATACATGTATATCGTGATAACCATTGGGAATGAAACCCGGGCCACCTAATTTGTATCCTGCGGTTAGTATTTGTCCATCCATAGCCCACGATGGAAGAATGACCCGCGCGTTCAGGGCAGATACTTAATAGACCAATAAATCTGGATGTCCCTGATTTTCGTACAGCTTGATTTGAACAGAGATGGCTTATAAAATATCATCATTAACTACCATTATGGTAGTTTGGCTCACATTGCCAAATAACTGCAGATGTGACCCTCTGGTCTGTTTGCCAATTATGGTTGCAAATGGCTTTTTCAGTTTTCAATCATTGTTTTGTATCGCGCTGTTGAAAGGATACGCCGTTCTTATTTACTGGTGAGTCAGCAATAGAGAAATACAGTCACACATATTGCCGTTGTGCAGTTATCATGCAGCCGCAAATTTGCTGAAACTCGGTATTCAAGATATTGGCATCCCGGATTGGCATATCGTTCTACACAACAGCAATATTGTTGAAATTTATATTCGGTACGTGTACGGGATTGGAATTACGAACGGCGTATGCCTTTAAGATGAAAAAATACATGACATAGCCGTGATATTCTTCTCGATTGAATAGCACTTTGGTTAAATCACTAAACAATTAAATGATTGCACTCATTGTATACACTTATAATAGCACTCACTAGGCTGTATACACTTTCATGGTGGGCGAATGCTGCACTCCCCAAACATCAATGCCAGTATACATTATATACACCATAAGAAACAAAAACAAGTCAGTAATAACATGCATAAGAGGCCAAGAATCTCACTTGTGGTCCAATATAGGAAATTCATTAAGTTGTGCGGCCATCTTAAATATCTCATATCAAATCACTAGAATGCACTTGGCTCCACTTAGCAGGCCATTCTTACATTGTACGCAATTAGGCGAAAAACTGAATTATTGAGAAAAAAAATCAGGTTGTAGGGAATGGGAAAGTGACCAACATGCAGTACACTTTAGCAAGGTCACCAGCTTCTGTACATGTACAAAAACACTTGTAGGAATAGCTGACGACCCTTTTTGTTATGTAACTGATTGTACATTTACAATGCACAGAGAATGTAGTGAATTTTGCCAACCCCGATTCGTTTCTTTTAATGCACATGATACACGTGATATACATGTACATGAACATGTACGTATATGTACGTATAATCTAACAAATTACCCCATCCAATATAGGTTGAACAAGGAATGTATGTTAGAAATCTTCCCTGAAGATCCGAATGCAATCATTTAAAATTACGTTATGGTTTATCCAATGGTTGCTCGCAGTTGGCCAACGATTTTACGAGACCTCATAGAAAGTTATTCATTGGGTGGGCTCAGTTGGTACGACCGACAGGATGGCTATCAGCAACATGGACACTCTGATAAGTAGCTGTGTTGTATCTAATTTCGAGAGAG
Source organism: Lineus longissimus (assembly GCF_910592395.1). Classification (NCBI taxonomy): domain Eukaryota; kingdom Metazoa; phylum Nemertea; class Pilidiophora; order Heteronemertea; family Lineidae; genus Lineus; species Lineus longissimus. The sequence goes on from NC_088310.1 coordinate 5,267,338, forward strand.
TTATAAGTAGAAGAGCGTAAGTAGAACCACTTTCGCTTCCTACAACTCGGTCACTAAAATCGAAAAAATGTCATATATTTTTTATGATTTCGATATAAAAGTAAAAATTACAGGTTCAAATATCACACAAAACAAAAAGATACTACAAAAGATTCCTGGGTAGCTAAGAATATTCGAATTGATTAGTATGTGTAAGGAAGGAATCTTGCGTATGTAATTATATAGTAAATGTACAATCAATATTTATGCAATAAATTATTTATTGCATTCCCAAAATTAATTTAAGCGTCAAAATACATGTACATGTACGCACATTAGGCTTAAAACATTGACTAATATTATCAGGATAGTTGAGTACATATACACGTTATAATTAATAGCCATTCTGCCTCCAAAAAGCATTATTATTTACGAACTCGGCTTATCTTAATTCGTGTTTATTGCTTTCGCTAAAACGTATTTTGCATCTGTGCCATACATGAAGCCTGATAATTGAGAACCATTATGCAATTGTTCCCTCCCTGAGGTCAGTCGGTCAATTCGCTTTCGGTCTGAACTGTGGCGAATGCATTTCATTTAATTAACCACATATATCGGAGAGGCCATTTTTCTGGCCGCATTCACTGAGTGCAGTTGAAGATCCATAATCCATACGGTTTTATAGCATTGTCCTAAAACACTCACTGGATCGAAGCGAATACGTACCATTCATTGTATAGGATTTACATTGATACGGCCATGGCCACTCAGCGAAATCTGCAGAAACTGCAGAAACTGGTTGAAAACAACCTAAGAAACAGTACAACATTATCGATAGATAAGAAATATTTCCAATTATTCCATGAGTATCAAGTTGTTTAAAACGCGCTAATACCACTAGCATTATAAATGGGAAACCCCAAAGTGAATAAAAATTACCCTCTGCATATTTTTCGCGGACCGTTTTCACATCGGCCGTGGTGGGGAGAAGACGAATGTGGCAAAATTACCAATACAATATTTATTACATCCGTGATTTTAGGCTGTTTCCGCCCAGTTCCACAAAATGTTCATGCCATCAGCTGATTCTCGGCCCGCGTCCGTTCACGAGTTAGATAATATATTCATTGTTAGCTTTGATAATGGTATTGGTTGAACAAATTGACAATCGCTTGTGAGCTAGTCGGACGACTCTCTATTTGCACGTCGTCGGGAAATTTTGTCGATATTTGCTCATTATTTGGGTTAATGTCATCATTCGTATTGAACTATTTGAATAGAAATTTGCCTGGTCACATCGCAATTTTTTTTAAAAATCAGTCATTAGTGGACGTTGATCAGCCTGCGCTAAAAAGCATATAACTAAAGGCCATGTTTTGTTTTTCAATATAAAAAATAATTGCTTGCTTTCCTACACAACAACGATGCACATTTGTCAGTGTTTAATATCAGTGAACAGTTGTAAAAATATGTGGTTCTGATAAAAAAAATAACGAACTGGTCGCCGAGTACTGAGTGAAAGTCGAGTCATCATTAAAAATATAAAATGGTAGCTTCTCTTTTTTCTCTGTCTCTTACACCTAAGCGTACTATCCCCAAAGCATTTGTATTGGACGCGTTAATCAGCGTCACAAAGCTCATAAACAATTTTATAAGCCCGCATTAACCGAGTCTATCTAGTTATCAGAGTTTAATCAAGTTACCAGCATAATTATATATGAATGCTATAATGGCTTAGGTTCAAGGCTGAGTACATTAATCTAAGCATATCCATCACGTCAGATGTTTGCAGTCACCAGCGATAGATTGCGTTCACCTATCCGAACGCATTTGAACTCCTATCTTTCAACAAGATATGTTATTACGCCCAGACCAGCAACAAGCTTAACCTGTCATGCATATGCTAGTCTTACTCCAACTAAGATCTATGAATATGAGTCTTAATTAAAATGAAAATTGCTTTTGGCGGGGCGATTATAAAAAAAATGAAGAAAAAAGGTCCCAGTAATTGAAATTGAACGGTTTGTTTATTGCCCAAACATTCACAAAAACGATTGGCATTGGTTCAAGTCATGCAACAAGTTCTCATCACAAATATAGTTTCCACTGTCTTTATCTCATGAGCAATCCGCACAAAAGTGTATATGTCGTACCGCACAGGTCTACACTTTACGTACTGTACATCCCTACACTGTATACTTTCAATTGGACACTGACATGAATAAACTCGCAATCCGATGAAAATTCAAGCCAAGTCCAAGCCAAAATGAGACAGGAGAATGATACTATACAATATATTATTATTGCATCTTGTTAACAAAATTCCTGGCCAAGTGTTGAAGATAATCATTTTTATTATTTTGATAGAACATACACAGAGATAGGTGATATTATAGTCCTTTGGAACACCATATCTCAACAAAATGAGAATTTTCATGTTGAGGTATTTTAACATGTACGTGCATGTAGACATGTTCTCGAAAACGTTGCTCTGGATACTGCACTATCTAAAATTAATACATGAATATCAATACAACAAGTAAACATTTCGAGAGGTATGGTCAGCTGCAGCCTATTTTAAAAGTATAATACAGCTGGAAGTGTATATGGAGAGATTTATCAAAAAAATGAAATGCAGGCCACGTAAATTCACACATACATCCACCTGTTCAAGTTGTACATGTAGTGTCTAGATCATAAGAAGGGAAACTGAATACTGAATAGTAAATTTACACTATAGGCCTAGTAAATCTCGAACGAAAATAAAAGAAAGACATATACATGTAGTTACTTTGGAGCACTGTATGCAGGGCCACTATAGAACTGTGCATGAACCGTAGCTATTTGATTTCAGCAGAGGTATACAACAATTTCACCTGACGAAACCACATCATCATCGGGTAAATAATATTGATACTAAAAAGAAAATAACGTTGGGACTAAGAGAAAACAACATGTGAACATGTGAGCGAACGTACCGCACATACATTTTCTACTAGTATACATCAAGAGTGTTAGAATTGTTTTTTTATCGCTGTTAACGTGGAGTATCAGTAGTAAAGTAAGATTGAGTACACATTCATGGAATTCAGCCTCCTCGAACTAAAGGTTTTTGAGCAAAAAAATAAAATATCCTTAAATTTTTTGAGATTCTGCAGACCTTGGAGTATTTTTAATGTTTGTTTTTCAGAAGCGCAAAAACCTTCATTGCGAAGAGTGTACCATTCAAGCTGTTCACCTTGGTATCGTACAAAAGGATCAATGCATGGACCGGAACCCCCCGCAGCGGAACCGAGAGTTAATGGGCTCATTGTAAAACAGTACCAAAATTCTTCACATTGTATGAAGTTGGTATCAATTTATTTTAAAATCGAATATACAATGTGTATCATATAAAATAATTTAGTCCAACCAGAAGAGCTGATTGTAGAGCGCGATTTTACATGCACATGTACTTTAAGGTAGATTTTCCTACCAAACCGGTGGGATTCAACCACACGAACTATTCAGTAATATTTCGACATTAAATCTTCCTCAATCGATTTCTGACTCCGCAGCTGTTTCCATAATTGGGTCGTTTGGGGCTCTGAACAGCCCAATAGGGTATCACAGGACCTAGAAATCATTCGCAAGCGAAATCGACTTTCCTTCTTATCGGGAGAATATCAATGTTATTGTCAGTGGTAAACAGGCGACGTGTGTGCGCAGTTTTTTAACGCGTGAACAGTGGCAATGTACCGTGAGATAGAAGAGTCACAATAATAGCCACTCATTGTGAATCGTAATACGGCCGGCCTGCGGCCTAGCCCTGCTAGTCTCCCTTTAACCAGACCAACCTGATGCATCATAATATCACGACACGATTCCCTGGTACATGTAATCGGTCTCTAAAACATTAATTGATATACATAATCACCAGACGGATTCACATGAACTGGACAGGTATAACGAGGGCAGACGAAATGCACACAGAACAAAATAACGTAGTTGTTATTCATGTCACAAAGAATCATCTGTGTTACCGCTCAAAGTGGTTGTTTCTGAAGTTCCAAGGGGTGGCTAAAGGCAGAATGTCGCCTGCACCCCGGCTCTCGAGCATGCACGATTGAACACACGATCGAGGGGATCATACACCCTTAGAAATAAATGTATGATGATGATGATGATGATGATCTTGAATTGAGTTGAAATATACTGCAGATACATAAATAAGGCATGCTTCACTGTTGAATTTTCGAGGTGTAAAATAATCCAGACGTTCTGTAGTATCACCGGCACATCGCATCACGTTTCAGTCAGTTGATACCCAAAGAATCCCTCGGGAACATTATACGTATTCTGATGCCCCGATTTTAGACTGCAACTGAACTCGATACAAATTCTTCGCTGTCGAAGTAAGATTGTATCGCCTTTGGCAAGATGCCTCAGTCTGCGAGTCGTTCGCATAGCGATTTCATTTATTTATTAACTATGTCCCATAGTGACGATAATACATCGTATACACGTGGCTCTTCAGTTTTGATTTAATCCAAGATGTTCGTACTCAGAGTCATGTTTAATATGAGCCATTTTTCTTCATGAAAATTTCTTCATCTACACTTTATACTTGAGACCTAGACTGCAGTGGTTTTTAATGACAAGGAGTTACTTTTCACAACATAATGGAAACTATGCTATTTTTTTGTAAACTTAAACCCATCCATGACCAAAATGTACACTGATCAGTTGCTACAGACAGTTGGAGTGCAGTCGAGGGTATACGGGGAACTGTGACATATCAAATGCACTGTTCTCTTATACACGTGAAGAACTATCCGGCGACGGGACATTTTGGTCGGAATTCCGATTCAGTGATCGTTGAGAGGATGAAATAAACTTCGTCACTTTGTCTTGACGTCAAGGCATCCCTGCTTTAAAAATCAACGAATAAATCGTATGGTGATCAATTCAAGAAAGATTATTTTGCAACTGTGTCCAGCCAGGTCTTCTGTCCACTCAGGTCGTAACGCGCGTACGCGCTAACTCCGATCCGGAAATAGCTGGTGAATCAATCAATGCCACATCAACCCCAAGGCCCTGTAATATTTGTTATAACCCGGCTGCCGTAGAGTTTAAATTTGCAAGGTGGTTTTAGAATATGAGACCGTGAAAAGAAAATTGGATCTAAAAAATGAAAATGACATTTAGATAAAAATGATGCTGATGGAGGTACTCACCACCAAAAGAACCAGCTCCACATTGACCACAGACCGCCAGAAAATCATTATATCCAAAATGTTTGAATACCTGCAGCCGCTTTGCAAATCGTTCGGAACAGCAAGACCGGGCACCTTTTACGGGCTATTTTATAGTAGCGACCGCCACTGGCCCCCTGGTCTCGGCTATAAACTATCCTCTTTTAGACACCACTTGCTTCCTGGAGAACTACATAAACAAAGCCAGGGCATTGCGAGAGCGAAACCGCTCAAACACCTGCGGGTGAGTTTGGATCGCGCCAGAGAAAATATCTGTGGGCCAATCACGTTGAGAGAGGGTCCCGCAGCCTGGAAGCAGCACCGAAGCAATTGGACTTGTTGTTACGTTGATGTTGCACTAATGTTTTAGGTGATGCTTTCATAACCCAGTGGCGGGTCGTGTGAAAGGCACCAGCGGAGCGCAACGTGAGCTTTTGATGAATCTACCATTCATGCAGCCAGATTTTATTTATAATGGTGTGGTATCAAATAAACTTCTCGTTGTGACATTTATATCAATTAATGTGCATGGAGTATGACACCGCTTTATTACCATGGTGTGGGTTCTGCTTCCGCGCTACGAATACGCTCTCTTATCCAATGCTTATGGCGAGCAATGTTTTGTCAGCGTAGCCGGTATCAACTTGGTTCTGTCAAACTGACCAGTGAACTGCCACCAGTGGACAGTTATAGTTTCTTATACGTTCTCTTGATTTCCATACGGATGTCTGATGTTGCCGAGTTCATGTGGACTCGTATATCAGGCCGTGCCAGCTGATTTATTGAGTACCCTATATTAATTGTATATAAAAATAATAGGTCAGTCTTTTTGATACACCCTGTAGACGCTGTATAAGCATCTTCTTGAGCTTCACCAAAAGGTTTCAGAAAGGACTTTGAGTATGCAAAGTCGGCTAATGAATCCTATTGCTTTAGATACAGATTATAAACTGCATTCTATCCCATTTCCACCCTGGAGAATCAATTCCCCCGTTTGCTCAGTATCTGGTAGGCTTCCAACTTGCCGAGATGGTCTGTCTTGTGAAAGAATAAAGTTTTCAAAAATGTTGTAAGGACTGTGTTGGTGGTGTCTTCCAGCAAAATGACGCTGTGTTCTTCTGATAGTAAGGTTCTCTTTCAGTTTGATACATGTATGTATAGAGAACTGCACCGCAGGCCATCGAGGGTTGGCTGGGTGCTAAGTAAATTGGAAGGCCTGCCTTGAACACACACGATAAGGAATGATTCTCAGTAAGTGAGTGACAGTACCTGAAGAAACACCACAATAGAGTCACAAAGTTCATCTCATTTCTCATCATGATTGATATCGAGTTTACATCATGCAGAGTGGACATCGTCATCGCATCACAGTACAATAGACGATGTTGTATAAGCATGATGAGGTAGAGTTTGTAAATACCTACCGTTATAGTAACCTAATTACTTTGATGATGGAAATTATCATGTAAAAACAACATTTTATGCTGTTGAATGTCATGCACCCTGCATGTTTTTGGTGCGCTAGATTGGACCATTAAATTATAACTATAGAATTGCATACTGCAATTGTCATTTACTGCAATCAGAATCTTTCAAAAAATTATTTGAAAGGCTGCTGCAATTAAGTCGTTAAATGTCATATGTTTATTACTGAACAAAAATCACTGGTGAATTATGGTATGAGTTGATCAATAACGCCCATGTCACATTCTCCATGCAGATATAGTATTTAAGCACAATCAGATACACAGCGAAGTACAGTGCTAGACTTTTTAAACATTGCCTATGTACGAAATGAAAACGCCAATTACAAAACATAGCAGCACTTGTATCAGATACTACCTAAATATGAGATGCATGCCATCGTCACTAGATTGCTACTACCCGATAACGAACGATGCTCAGTCTTTATTCATTATACAATAATCATACATTTCAACCAAATTAAGTGTAAAGAACGAGTAAGTTGTATTGATGATAGGGTAAAAGTTTTATGAGAAAGAGATTTTTATTGTACAGAAGACAAGTAGTACATATTGTACATACTGCGATCGCGTTATTGAGAACATCCACCGCGTGTACATACGAAAGTTGATTGCACTTGAGCAGTCGACTCTCCCTCTGTCTACATGTATGTCTTGAAGACGAAGATTTTTTGAGAGAAAGAAGCTGGTTAGAGTACAATCCAGAACAGTCTATTTTCACCTTGTGTAAACTGACCACTGGTAACGAATGTGAAACTGCATTGAGCAAATCTGAAAATCATGCATAGTTATATAGGTGTCTCCTTGCAAGCTTCTTCTTGACCTGCATTTCTACTCCGGAAAATATTTCCTATATATCCTGAAAGGCAAATTGTTTAAGGTCTTATAAAGAACCGATAGAAATCTCGATAAAAAATTGCGAAAACATCCCCGTTTATAAACGATCGCATGAAGGAATCATATACATGTACCGATAAGATTCCCATGCATCAAGTGGCCCAGAATTATATTCCCTTGCACAATAGAATTATATTGTATATCCATTGTGAGAGTGAAAATATTCGAAACCTTTTTCCTTATGTGTTTAGGTTTACCATTTTATGTTGGATTTGAAATTTTATATCTATAAGCCTTAAGATTCATGACGAAAAAAATTTCTCAGTGTACCACAAGCTAAGGGGTAGTGAGAACACGCAGTTATCGTTGTAAACTAAGTTTTCTTGCTGAGTAACACCAAGTTTTGTCAAGGGAACTAGATGAATTCACCTGGCAAGTTCATGCTTCTACTATGGTCGTTTTTGCCCCTTAAACATCAAGTAAACCTCACGCCTAAACTGCGTTCCACTCAGGCAGTACAGAAGGAAGTTAATTGAGTGGTTGACCAAAGAAATCATGGTTGTAATAGCATATGCCAACTGAAGTGCATAACTTTGCTCTTTCGATTGGATAACGATCATCCCTCTGGCGACGAAATAGATCGAAGTCGGTAAGGTAAGAAGGATGAACGTTAAACTGACAGTAATGAGCATGCGCGTCATACTTATCATACGGGACTCGGACGCTTCGTCGTCTGATGTCATACGAGTTTGTAGCTCTTTCTGCTTTGATTGACTCTTTCTTACTTTCTTTATCAATATACAATTACATATGAGAATGGCTGTGAAAGGAATAACGGAATATATACAAAGGTCGACACGAAGCCAGAGTTTATTCCAGAAATCATTATAATTCTCATACAGCCCGAATCTTGGCGTAGTTGAAAGCCTACAGTTGCCGCTGTCTTGAATGCGAGCATATTTAAGAATATGAGAGTTCAACAAAGAAAAGAAGGCAAACATCGAAAATATTGCTATCGCAGTCGATTTCTTTGTACAAAGAACTCTTGCCTTCAAAGGATACACCACACAGATAACTCGTTCAATGGTTATCATGACGATTGTCCAACTTGCGAAGTACTTGATTGAGTACGTACTGAAGATGAATAAAGGACAGGACGCCTTAGTTAAACTTAGCAAACTGACCCCAGATATGGCCACAGAAAAGCGAGAGGAGTATGTACACAGCCTTGCCGTATCTACTAGTGCAAGGACACAAAGTAACATTCTTGTAGAGATGTTTCCAATTTTCCGAAGCACTAGGACGATTATGGTCAAACTATTTAGTAGAATACCAATGATAATTATCGTAGGTAAAAGAAACATCCACAGTATATCTGCGAGCTCATAACCAACAAATCTGGTTCCTACGGGATCAATTGTTGACGAGGGTTTCCGAGTGACCAGGTCTGATGCCGTTGGATACCAGTCGGAAGATGACGTCTCCATCATTTGCTTCAATCACGTGATACACGGTCGTGATGCCAGCACTAGTATGTTATGTCATAAGTGAAGTTAAAAAACTTCTAGACAATTCTTACCTCCGGCGAAATCTATCTTAAAAATATCAATAAAAACTAAATATTCCTTTCTACTGTCTTTGCCTTCTGTGACAGCAGAATAAGTTTTTGTACTGTTTCTGATCTTCTTTAGTTAGTGGTTGTCTCCAGCACGTAGAGACTGTAGTCTGGTCCAAGTTGTTCGGAAATCTTGAAAATCACTCTCACTATCACAGATCCACTCGGATTTTCATCAAACCTAACCTCAAATGGATTGTCACAGTATGTCTCTGTGTTTCAATCCATTCAAAAGTTCAGTCCGACCACAACCGCTCTAGAAAACATGTCGACACTGGAGAATTAATGTATATACCATACGATGCTGTTCACTTTATATGTAGCATATTCGTGATATTTCAAACTTACAAAGTTAGATGCGAAACCCCCATTGTTTGCAGGTTCCATTTCACAGCAGTCAGAATGAGGATTTGGCGTCAAGACTGACGTCATACACATGCGCAAGCAATAAGGTTTATTTCTGTTGCCACGGATACGATAGTTTATCATTTATAGCTCGAGTTTCAAGAGGTTACTAAAGTTACAATTTTTTTATAAGAAAATAATGGTACAAATGCAACATTACTACCTATTGATTGTAATAGTCAATTGTTACGAATTACATCATGTACGTGCTTGAGTCCATTGTACATACTGTAAATTTCTGGTCATTTCAACTTTTGCGGGTTGGGATGAATGCGACGCTTAAATTTGTTCTTCTTCCAAACAATATTTCGTAAAATATTCGAAATCCGAATGTACAAAAGAGTAATCCACATATGATATTCATATCTGTCAGACAAGACACATCATTCAAAATTAGGATGAAAATTCCGCTAGGCCTAGCCTCGTTTATCCATGCTTAGTCATAATGCCATTGTCCACACGACATATCAAATGCCTCGGTTTAAAGAAGCTCTAATCTTGTTGAGAGTTCTTTCCGTTCACTGAGCGTGAAGACAGTATACAATTGGTAGAAGCCATTCGTGATATATCGGCACTTCACTACACACCAAAATGGTGAGTATACGATTCCATACTGTAGTGTCATTGAACTTTTCGTGCTGCTTGTCCGTTTCACCAGATCGTTCAGTATATTAGCAGCAGTATTCATCTGATTTAGCATGCTACCATAGCACCATGCATTCTTACGGGCACCAAGCGTATTACCAGATATTACAAAACTTGGGTATGGCTAGCTACAGAGCTACTCTAGTTTGTTAGCTGCAAGTGGAGGTTATGAATATCATATCTGATCAGGTAGACAGAGCAGCTCAAAACAGATCAGCGGGTTTAGGCAAGTGAATACTACATCTAATATACTGCTGATTGTACGGATGTTTATAGATCTACCGTGGCGGGTTTGATGGATTCGCGTCATGGCTTCACGATTGTCGCTTTCGTCAATTGGTGTGGAAAATTTCAAGGTTTCTGTCTGGTGCCTTGATATAGTGGTTAATTTGCATTTGCCAGTCTCTCCGGTTATATCTGACTTTAATGGACTCCATCTGATGGGAGGGAGCTAGCCACGAAGTGTTGACTGCATGGTGTGTAGTTGATGTATTGGTCACGTTGATAACAGCAAGGATGTACATGTACATGAAGTCCGTGATAATAGTCATCGGTTGTATTAACATTCAGCATGTTGGCATCAAAAGGTCACAAACTGCGGTCTAAAGTTTTAACTTTGCGTGGATAAAATACAGGGCCTGTAAGAGGTCGTACGTTGCATTTAAACACCTCTTTGGTTTCACTTCCCGAGGTTTATACAACACTCAAAATGTAAATATCCACTGTAGAGACGTACTTTAAAAAGCTAATATTGTTCAAACGACTTCATTAGACCCTTTATGAAAAGTATATAACTTTGTTTGTCTTTCCAAATTTAATCAACAGCGGGTATAATGTCTGAAAACAGTAGTTTAGAGTGCCATGCAAGGGTTGTTGGTATTATTGTTTAGTCTGTGTCTGATATGACTGACCGAGAGAAGGATTCGATCGCCTGCAGCTAATAATGGATATCACTTGGAATATTCATTTAGATGTGGCATCCAGAGTTACACCTGACGTACCTGATGCGACAGTACGTAAATTTGTTTCATTTGACTTTGTGTGACCCTGAGTATATATCAGCTATTTATTGAAATCGATTATCAATTTTATCATAAAATTATGTTCCCATCGCATCACATTTTTGAAATACTTCTTGGAAAATTAAACCGCATATCATGGCCCCCTGTCCATTGTCTTTAGTCCATATTTCAAGTGTACCCACGTACGCACCTCCCCCTCTTTTTCCAAATTCCATGTAATGGACGAAAAGGTAATCTTGTTACACCTGGCAATGCAACGAACTAAGCCATTCTTTCTTTTTTTAGGTCGAGTGTCTGGACGAGGAGCAGATAGCAGGTAAGAGATGGCAGAAAGAATGGCCTTTACTTATATCCCATTCAGTCAGTAGGATCACCAGTGAACCACGAAAATATTTTGACATTAACTGTTGACTGATTAAGTGAAAACCCCTGCCAAACCCGCTTAACTTATCAATCACGAGCAAAATAATAACCATATCATGACAAATCAAAGGTTTAAAACATTTGATTTGATTTAATGCAACCTGCCAATAGACCCATTTTAAACTCCGCTTAACAAGTTTGCGCGAGGACTACTTATTAATAACACTTTGTGCTATTTTTATTAATCACTGCATGTGTCCAAAATATATCTCAGGACGACTTAACATGAGTTCAGTCTTTTCTTAAAAAATGGATTGTAGGGCATAGAATGTGTGAATTGTTTCATCGAAACCTTGTTTTCCATTCGACAAGGGATCGGTTCAACATGGACATGACCTTTTGATTCACAACCGTGATCATGACGGATGATACTAGTATATGCATGTCCCTATCCGAGCACTACGGTAAAGGATATACACTGTATTGATACGACCGAGTTTCCGTGTTGTTTCTCCAATTCACTATCTGATCATGGCTTCAAACTGTTGGAATGACACTACCAATTCTAATTTCGGATACTTTCTGAATCATTGCATCCACTAATTTTCCGTATACATGTATAAACTCATTGCTGGCAGGTCCTCCATCAAAGTGGCAACCACAAAAAAATTCTCAACGAATTCAACATCATGGTGATCTGAAGCTATGCGAAATAAAAATGTCGCTCTATTTCACACAAGGTTCATATCGCCATAGCTTGGCTATTACAGGCAAGGAAAATCTCCACCCTAACATAAAAAACCTCTGTGGTTCAACGGTTAGAATGCCGGACTTACGATCTGGTAGTCACGGGTTCGACTCCCCGTGTATCCACAAAAAACTTTTTTCTCTCCATTTACTTTTTTTATTCATTCATGTACATATGGTATTATTAGCATTATTAGTATTATCATTATCAATATGATTTTTATCTTGAAACCCCCTTAACCCGAACTTTACAAACTGAAGAGCACACACTGATAGTACTGTGACCTGACAAGAGTATTACAGTGCTCTCTCTTTTCAGAGTTTCAGGAAGCATTCTCTGTGTTCGACAAGGACAACGATGGAGTCATATCTCTCCCGGAGATGGCCAACATCATGCAGTCACTGGGCCAGCACCTCACTGAAGCGGACCTCAAGGACATGTTGGGGGACTCGTTTTGCACAGGCAGTGAGTAACAAATAGTGGGTCTTATAGTAAACATGTTTGTTGGCTAAACCCTAACATATTTCTACTGGAGATGACCACCATCTGGCAGTCTGTGGGCCAGCACCTCACTGAAGCGGCCGACCTTAAGGACATGTGGCGGGACTCGTTCTGCAAAGGCAGTAAGTAACAAACCCGGTAACAATAGTGGATCCAATGGGAAACATCATTTTTGCAGGCAATCCGCAGATTGAGTTTCCCGAGTTTCTGAAAATCATGGTGCAGAAGATGAAAAAGACAGATAACGAAGATGACCTAAAGGAGGCTTTCTCTGTGTTCGACACCGATCATGATGGCTACATCGACGATTATGAACTTAGACAGGTGAGCATACATTTTCATATTGTTATATTACTGGGCCGACTATAAAATGAATCAACAATGAATGAGGCTGGTGATAGAACCAGTATCATCATCAGCATCATCACCTACCTAATATGTCTTTTTACGTTCCAGGTGATGAACAATCTTGGCGAGAAGCTGACGCTAGAGGAGATACGAGAAATGATCTTGGAAGCCGACCTTGATGGCGATGGCAAGGTCAGCTACGAAGGTATAGGCAGCTAAATTTTGATCGAATATTTTTCTGTTGTTTATGTTCAAATAATTTGAGCGCGGGCGGCCGTCTGAGGCTTCATTTACCAATGCTTGTTCCGCCCATTCGTTGAGAGTTCCGAAAAACCATGTCTTAAAATGATTCTAACCATATTAAGACGTGGTTTTAAAAGCATGGATTCTATATCAAGAAGCAAAATCTCCCGTCTATTAAAATATTGCAGATTTTGCTTCTTGGTTCAGGTTTTCTATGTTTTCAACCATCTTTCCTTTTGCTTTTACAGAATTCGTCCGCATGATGTCAATGGACTGAAGAATAAGGAAACAGCACATGCTGCTGCACAAGTTAAAAATTAATCTGTGGCTCCTCTGAAAAACCAGAGTCAGTCGTATCCTCCTCCCCTTGCAAACGTTACATAAGCTCGGTCGTTTGTGCCGAGTGTTGGCCTGAACTAGTTCAAGATGGAAGACTGTGGGTGCGTGCCGTATGATGATCTACATTTGCATGTATATGTGCTTCCTTATTTTATTTGTGCTTGCGTTATCGTTGCTATTGTTGAAGTCTTATAGATGCACTGGATCTTGTTGTAGTTTATGTACCTATTAAACATTTTTTTATCGAATACGTTCGGTATTACTACTGCCTTCATTGCAAATGTGCAAATTAGATATAGTCTACATTATGACAATTTGTAAAGGAGGTAAAGGACTGCAAACTATATATGACTGGGTAAAACCAAAGCTAGATATGGATATAGGTGAAGCAAAGCTGAGAAAAAGCAAAGTTAGATATGACTGGGAAGGATCAAAGCAAGATATGGGTAGAAGCCAGATGACCAGATAAAAGCAAAGCTAGATACGACAAGGTAAAAGTGAGAAAGGACTGTAGGCGGAGAGAGAGTGGAACATATGTGAAGTGAATGATGTACATGTAGTGTAAAGCAGATAATAATAAATGATAATATTTAGTCGGAACACAGCAGTTCCTCTGTGAACGAGCCCCTTAAGTAGGCCCATTCCTCAATGTTGAAAGTCAAACTTGGAGCACTTGGCTTATTTCCACATACATTGTCTGTGAGGCGAAGAACCATTAAATAAATTCCGAACCGAAATCAAATAGAGCGCGAAAATAAATAGGTGTTCTGGATAGTGGTGAGTTATATGTGATAGTGCTTGCGTTGAATTGTTTTGGACACTTGACCTAGCACTCACCACCCGTGGATCACGCAGTGTATATCACTTTTGAACATTTTGAACAGTTTATCACACAGCTGGGAGTCAAGACTATCATTGCCCCCTGCGTCGACTTTGCACAAGGGATTCTTAAAACTGAAACTCATCCATTGGATTATCATTGCAATGGTAAGTGTCTTCTGGGATTGAAGCCTGAAGTGTATTAAGGCTCATCTCTACATACATGTAACCGTTTTCCCATTTGCGCATCACGCCCACGGCCTTTGTTTACGACTTGTAATTGTCTGTGATACTGTACAGCTGTATGATGTCTGTGTGGGATGAAACATCCTCAAAAAGAATACACGTAGTAAAGTTGTTCGAAGAACTATGTTTCAAGAATAAATCCTGAATTGTATTGATAAACACATATATGATAGCCGGCATAGCCGCATACATACCATTCGTGGACCGGGTTTCCCAATAATGCAACTCGACCATGTTTCCAATGCAACTCGACGACGCTGATTGGCCAATGAATGAATTTGAATCAATGATCGAGACGTTATCTAAGATGGCTGCTCTGGTGGCCATCTTGGATGAGAGGCCTGCATGGGCAACCCGAGATATAGGTGATCTCGCCCCACAATAGATAACACGCAAGTTTGCGGGCGAAAGTCTAAATAGCCATATATCGGCTCTTGGCACACGCGACACCCTGTGATGATTGGAATAATCTGTGAGATCGTCTTTGCACGTGACCGTCGGCTTATGATGAAAGCGAATAGTGTGGGCTATCGATTTTCAACATGATTTGCATCGCAGGTCTAAAATCTAAGTCGTGTATGACTGTATATCAGATATACCTGTAGGCCTGCGTGCGAACAGAATTAGTTATAGATGCCAGCTGGTGAACCTGTCTAAATTTAGTGCTTATGTGCACGTTTGCGATCAGAATTATAACAAAAGCCCACACTTGTTTGAGGTTTATCGTACAACTCCATTACGGAATTGTTATGGCGCAGGTTGCTAGGCGGAGGAATATTTTTAAAAATGAGGTAGGTCACTTCACTGACAGTGCAATCCATTATTCTTTGCTGGGCCATCACAAAAGCTCAAACAATGTTCCATCGTGTAGCCAGGCTTTCATCAACAACCTCATTCGCATGCAAGATTGTCATCAGCAACCTTACTCACCACAGGCGAGGCAGTCATCAGCACCATACCTCAACGGCGAGGCAATCATAAGCAACCTTATGCGCAGTCGAGATTGTCATCAGCGACCTCATTTGCGGGCATATTCAGAAACATCAGCTGCCCCGCTTGTCACATTGAGATTTGAGGCAAACCGTTCATCCTTGTTTCCTCCAATTACAATGTTTACATCGCCGCTGTAACATTTCTTAGCGTTTCCCTTGATTGTTTGGGAACGCTGAAAGATAGATCGACTCGTTTGTCTGTGATTCCCCATTGAAAAGTCATCCAGCTGTCTAGTGTATGGAAGCATTTAACATTGACTTTTCAGGCGATTACATGCATAGCAATATTGATTTCTGAACATCCTTTTGTACTTTTCAGGCAAGAAAAAGAAGCTTTTCGGCGGCTGAAAAAGCAGGTAATGTGCAACAAGAGCAAAATTCGGAACAATGGGGTTTGTTGATGTTCACACGTAATAATGCAGTCGTTATGAAAAGCCCAGGGGTACTCTTTTAGTGTGGTCACTGTTGTTCAAGGGGGAACAAATGTTGGAGGCGTCTTCGATCGAGGACTTTGTGAATACCTAATTAAATGTAGCCTATTCTACTTGTGTTGTTGAAGCACCACTTGCCAATAGCGACTGTCATCCTGACACTCTCTGCAGAATATCGAATCGTGCTTGTTAAAATCGGTACTTCACACGGGTGATATTTCATGCAATATATACATGTGCGTACGTTCGCGTACTTCACTGGTGATGGAACTTCAGCGGCTTCAGTAGTTATTGGACTTTTACTGTTTAGTGTGCGTATAAATGCCTACATCGGGGCAAGTTGGTTTAGGGCTGCGATCTGAGGTAAAGCCTGCCTCAAATGTAGCTAGGACTAAACGTAATCTGACTGGTAAAATGATGATTCCTTTTCATTTTCAGCTACTTTTCAGACCTATATATAGCCGTAACGCTGTTTCTGTGATTCTTGTCCTCACAATTCTTCAATGATGCACTTGGGTCTCAAGTCGACAGATCTCACCCTCCTGGATGATTGGCTCTATACACATTATTGCGAATAGCATTCCATTAACAAAGACATTTTTCGTTAATTTCAGAGTTTGCTGAAGTGTTCAGCCTGTACGACCACGAACGGAACGGCTCGGTAGCCGTACGTCACCTGGGAGAGATTCTGAGATCGGCAGGTCTACGGCCCTCAGACGAAGATCTTGAACTTGTGCAGAATGACCTTCAAAAAGCAGGCAAGTTGTCAAGCTCAGAGCTGGTGCAGACCCAGTTCCTCTCGAAATTGTGCCAGTTGTACATGGACATGTCTTTCCAACCGGATTACCTTTTAGACGAGACAAATTTGCATTTGCATATGATTATGATAGGAAGATTCATATTTAATGTTTAGCTGTAATATCAAAACACCACAATGTCCACATAATCAAATTTCAATGTTCAGGCAAAAATAAAATCGACTTCCCTGAGTTTCTGAAGCTGGTTGAAACCCGCCTCCAAGACAAGCACACCGAGGAGGACCTGAGGGAGTGCTTCTCTATCTTCGACAAGGACATGGACGGGAAAGTGAGCGCGGGGGAAGTCAGACACGCCCTCCTCACGCTTGGGGAGAAGATGACCGAACATGACGTAGACATGCTCATTAATGAGATGGATCTGGATGGCGAAGGCCAGTTTGAATATGAAGGTATGTGTCAGGAGCTTGGCCATCACGCGTGCATGTGCTCTTTGAGTGACTCACGATCATGCCTAAGAGATAGAAGAATCGCATGGACATGCACACTATTGAGACGGACTTTCGTGGCTGATGAGGCTCGTTTAGATACGGAGTTAAATATCACTGATTGGGACATAGGCCTACTTTCTGATTTGGGCTAGAAAGACATACCCTGACTGTGAATTAAACTCTTTCCCAGTTAGTTTTCATAGCCTACTGCCCAGAGGGTAAACCTCAACACTTTCAATTTTTCAAAATTTTCTCATTATTATTTTATAATCTATTCCAGATGTGGTGAAGCTTTTGACAATGCATACGTAGAATTCGATCGAAGAATGACAGGATCAATATGTGTCCAGGACTCCTGAGACTGTGGGACATTGAAATATAGCATATGTAATGTTCAAAACTTTGTGGATTGCCAGTCGGCTGTCTGCAGCTGCATATAATAGGCCTATAGGCCTACAGCATAACTCACTGATGCATTGGATTCCTAATGGAGGAAATACACAGGCTGTTTCATACCGTATAAGGTTTGGAACCTTGACAGTGAGTGGATTATGCAGTGCAGTGATGTGATGTGACTCCATATGGATAGCCCCACGAGATGTGTACGATACACAGTAGGCCTTTGCAGGTTGTCAGCGCAATGTCCCATGTAGGCCTACTGTTTCAACAGGAATTTTATGATTAAATCTTTTTGAAATGAATTTTCCATGGCCTTTAAGATGCCTTGAAGTTCCCCTTTAAGTTGCTTTTTTGCTGAAAGTCAGGTATATAGGCCTGGAAAAGATATGTTGGCTCACAAAATAAACTTCAAATATTCTGGATGGTATCGAATTTCGCGCTAAATTAAGAAGGCGTTCTCAATGGATGTATTGTCAAACGGAACTATAAGAGTATAGGCCTACTCTAATCAACACTAACTTTTGGGAGAGTTCCTCATTGAAGTCTTGAGAGAGTTAATCTAATCATTCAGAAATGATATCATTTACCGATCATTTGACGTTTTTAGCGTTACAAAATCAGGATAAAGTGACTAAAATTACAAGTTTTAAAAGAATGAATAAACATAAAATAAATAAAATGCGATATTCGTTAGTTTCTTTGTCTTAACTTGAAGAAAGTCGGGCCCGTGGTTATCAAGATGGCGAAGAGAAATAATGTGTTATTTGCACAAACTTTCGAGGGCGCAAATGCAATTCTATTTGTGCAAAAAACATTAAATCTAGACTTATTTTTTAATCTACGGGCCACTCTTCGATCATTCATTATATATTTGAGGAATTATCGGCAAATATTTCGGAGAAAACCGGATTATACTGGAGCAAACGTTTGCATTCATTAAAACCTGAGAGTCGGATATCATTTTTAAATGAATAAGATATCTTAATCTGTTGAATTGTTCGTTATTTTTATTCAAATAAACAAAATTGATAATCGCTGGCTACGCAACCACGTATAAAACATAGCGGTGGGTTACCTGATTGATATTCAGCAACGGGACAAACTTTGACAAGTAACACAAAAAAGTTCTCCATCGCGTCACCCTTTTTCAAACTTCGCGCTAAAAGTGACGGGCTTCCATCGACGTCCGCATTGCGACAACTCTGACCGATAAATTCAGGAGTTCCCGGCTGACCTCATCATTCGCAGTCACTTCTGTCTGCTGTCATATCGATTCATCTTAGAGACTTACTGCAAGAAAGTCATTGAATATGCCTGGAAGTCAACCTCCGACTGGGAGTGGAAGTCCTGTGAGGAGCAGGTCACCTTCCCCGCTGGTCCAGAACATCAACATCAGCAACAACGCCAGCAAGAGGAAAGGTTCTCCCAAGAGGAAGGCATCGCCAAAGAGGAAAAGGGCTACTTCCCCCAAACGGAAGGCATCGCCCAAGAGAAAGGCTTCACCAAAGAGGAAGACTTCACCCAAAAGAAAGGCTTCACCCAAAAGAAAGGCTTCATCCAAGAGGAAGGCTTCACCCAAAAGAAAGGCTTCACCCAAAAGAAAGGCGTCACCCAAGAGGAAAGCTTCACCCAAGCGAAGAGCTGGTTCTCCAAAGAGGAAAACGAAGCGAGCCAAGGTGTCTGCTCATCCCAAGACGTTGGACATGATCGTTGCCGCAATGAAAGCATTGAAGGATCGCAAAGGTTCCTCCCGCCAGGCTATTGCCAAGTACATCATGGCAAACTTCAAGGGCATCACTCAATCCCATCTTCCATCTATGCTGCGTTTGGCGCTCGCTCGTGGTCTGTTGTCTGGCCGTCTTGTCCGCCCCAAGGGATCCACTGCCATTGGTGCCACAGGACGTTTCCGCCTTGGAAAGGAACCAAAGAAGCCAAAGAAAGTGAAGAAGACCCCAAAGAAGAAGAAAGCCAAGAAGCCAAGGAGAAAGACACCGAAGAAGGCAAAGAAACCAAAAAAGGCAAAGAAGCCAAAAGCAAAAAAATCTGCTAAGAAAGCAACCAAGGCGAAGAAGACGAAGAGCCCCAAGAGGAAACCAGGAAAGAAAGCCAAGAGGAAATCTCCAAAGAAAGCCAAGAGGTCTCCAGCCAAGAAATCTGTAAGGAGGAAGCTTCCAAAGCTGTAAAAATCACCGCATGAAGCTTACCGACTCAACGGCCCTTATCAGGGCCACCCTAATTAGTAAAAGGATACCAATCTTTGCCATGATCTAGGCTTGCTTGCTTAATAAAGAAGTAACTCTCTGTCTGTGAACCCCGAGAAACCAAACACTGAACTACATGTACTGAAACAGTGAAACACGTAGGCCTAATCCCCATATCAAATCAAGCCCGAAAACTGACATGGTGCTTTCTGGCAACGTAACGTTACAGTAAAAAAAAAAGAAAAAAGTTGGCTCTTCTTACTGCATTACTGCTTCCACTTCATTTTTGCATTAATTTAAGAAATAGGCAACGATCGCTTTTGTGTTGTCATTTTTCTGTAGTTTTGGGAAACATGTCCTAACGTTCCACTGTTACGCTGCCGATGCACTGTTACGGCAAAGCAACGTTTCAACTGTTGGCACGTCGGAATCTTTTCATTCCTGGAAACAAAGTGCTAGTTGTCGGTCTGTTGGTAAGCGACGTGACGTCACAACTTCCAGTGTGTTCGAGGATGTCACCTCCAAGGAGTTCGCCGCTTTAGGATTCATCATCACTCTCCGATTCTATTTCATGAGCAGTCGGAAGGTTTGTCAAACGTCTTTGCAATGGAGGAAAGACTTCCGACCAGTGAAAAACGATGCGTAAGACAACCGAGGCAATTACCGAGTTACATTCCGGATAAGAACGCTACTACAAACCTCGAGGTGAAACATGATTCGAGTCCAAGTGTTCGGACCATGAGTGTGACCTTGCGATTGGTTCCAAAGCAGCCAAGCTCAGCGGTGGGCCAGTCATTGACTGATGTCGGCGATATAACAAGTCTTGAGTCTGAGCAGACTGGTAAGGACACAATTCAAAGTATTAAGCGTATTCTTGAGCCATTCGTACGGACCGCCCTGGCGCAGAAATACCAGCGAACGGAAGATGAAAAACCTGGAAATGCTGGATGTCAGCCTACTGACAGAAAGAAGCAAAATCCTCCTCCGGGCGTCATTAAAATGCCTGCTTTCAACGAGAAATGTCGACTCGAAGCAGGTCGTGGAGAACAAATCCCGAGTCACATGCGAAATGGTTCTTCGAAAATGCCCATTTCTCTGCCATATAACCCACACATTGTCCAAGACTATATCAACTCGTTAAATAGGCGTGAAGGTAACTCTTCAAATTCTGTGAAGTGTAGTATCATTCACACGAGTTCTGGTAGTGACTATCGGCCTGACCCAGGGCAACAGATACTGACAACAGTACCAGGAAGAACCAATAATGGTAGGCCTATGGTTTCCGTCATCAGGTTAAACAATATTGATCATCTGGTTCAAATCAATCCAGGGACTGCGTTAGCAGCAGGTTCTGTTTCTCAAAGGGAGACAAGTGAAACGATGAGTCAGACGCAGAAGGTCGGAAAACGAAACGTGAGTGCGAAACTGAAAGTTGATGCTGTCGGAGGAAAAGAACCGACACTCAAAACTACGGTGCGTTTTTTGCCTGGTAATAACAAGGTTCCTGCCACCCATGCGGTCCTGAAGAATGTGGAAGGGGATGGTATCATTCTCACCCGGCCACGCATTGGACCCGTCCAACTAAACAAACCGAGACAACTCCTAGCGCTTCCCGGCCTTAAGTCGCAGTTCAAGTACTTGTTCCAATCGTTCATCAACACACTCCAAGGCATCCACAGCTTCACAAAAGTTAGCAAGCTCCGTAGATTGATCAACTGGAGAACGAAGTTCGACTTGCAGATTCTTCTGATGATTCTTAACGGTCTTGTGATGGTCACGGTTCATGTTCTTCCAATGGGAGTGTTGAAGCCCGACAGTACGAAGACCTTGCAGAATGTGTTTCAGAAGATGATATGGTTCTTAAAGAACAGCTTAGAGCTGGTCGGCTTGTTTTACGTCCATGATCATGGTTCTGATCCCGTCGAGCTGCAGCTGCTTGGCGTCGCGGGTATTGAAGTCACTTACATTCTGCAGGGAGAGTGTGGTGAGAAGTACGGATCTGCCCCAAAGATGGTACACAACTGCATGATCGACGTCGAAAAGCATGCCAAGGCCTACGGATCCAAGACAGTAAATCGGGCAGCAAGGGGTCTACTCCTGGTCGAAAACGCAACGACTCTTCTTCGAGAATTCAAGAAGGGCGATCTTTCACCTGAATATACTTTGGAAGAGTTGGTAAAATTTCAAATGCAGAAAAATGAAGCTTCGGGTTCGGAAAGAAAGCGTGCTTTGTCTCAAGACGAGACTGGTGTCATGACAGCTCCAAACGCGCAAACAGCAGACCTCGAGGCACAACAGTCTACTCGGGAAAGTTCTGAACCAACTTCGCTCATATCCACGGTTTCAACTGCAAAGGATGAAACATTTGACGCATCCACGGATGAGGAGATCATCGACGTCATACCCTGTTCTCCGGACAATGAAATAACGGTGATTGAAACATTTTCAAACACCTCTGTGGGAAAAGACGACGTCATCCCTGGAACCCGAAAGCGACGAATGCCGATCAAACTGCCGTTCAAGAAAAGATTCCGCACTGATTAGTGAATGACTCTGATGATGGCATACGAGAAGCAAGTTTGAGGATACGAAAATGTCTGCAGCTTTCGACCAATATTCAAGGTGGAGTAATTGCATGTTATTAAGACACGGGACACTTCCGGTAGCTCTAATTTGGAATACTTCTCATGAACTCGAAGGTGAGACGTGGATCTGCTATTTGCCCCGCGAGAAAGAGTCAGGCTTCAATTCAAAACAAAAAGGAGGACAAGTGTAAATATATCCTCACCAATACGATGGCCATGCTTGTCCTATCTTCCAGGTGATGATTAAATAGTTTCTGAATATCTTGTGAAGTGCTATATAGCTATATACACGAGCGATTATAATGTATATAATAGATGTACGTGTACATGACGTAAACACGTATGCTAAACATTCGAAATGCTCTAGTCTTTATTTTTTGCTTTTGCATGAATGCTACGGTGACCAATGAGCTTGGACCTTTTGCTGGGACTTCGTATGGATAACGTTTCTCAATTTACAACAAGAAATCCATCATTACCGACAAGTAAAAATGGTATGTGCAATGTTGGCGACGTTCGTCATTGTACTAATGAATAAAAAGACGTGTTTATTTAAGATGCAACTTGTGGTTTTTCACCTCTTTTATTAGCTCCTTCTTGTTCCGTCCTCCCCCAGAAAGCTTATTGCCCCTCTCCGGACCAAAAGGTAAAATACGGTCCTGACTCGTGCCCTCATCAGGGAAGCAATATATTAATATTATTCCAGATAGATGTCTCTTATCCTCAAGGAAGCAATACGATTTAGTCTGCTGGATTCAGAAATTTACGGCTCTTTCTCTCAAGAAGGCAGAATACGATTTAGTCTGCTGAATTCTAAAATAGATGGCTCTTGCTCTCAAGGAAGCAGAATACGATTTAGTCTGCTGAATTCTAAAATAGATGTCTCTTGCTCTCAAGAAGGCAGAATACGATTTAGTCCGCTGAATTCTAAAATAGATGGCTCTTGCTCTCAAGGAAGCAGAATACGATTTAGTCTGCTGAATTCTAAAATAGATGTCTCTTGCTCTCAAGAAGGCAGAATACGATTTAGTCTGCTGAATTCTAAAATAGATGTCTCTTGCTCTCAAGAAGGCAGAATACGATTTAGTCTGCTGAATTCTAAAATAGATGGCTCTTGCTCTCAAGGAAGCAGAATACGATTTAGTCTGCTGAATTCTAAAATAGATGGCTCTTACTCTCACGAATGCAGAATACGATTTAGTTTGCTGAATTAAGAAATATATGTCTCTCGCTCTCAAGGAATCAATTCGATTTGGTATCTGCTGAATTCAGAAATAGATGGCTCTTGCTCTAAATTGACGTCTTTCGTCGTCAATTCAACTTTACATTATATACCACGTGGTGTATAGAGTCAAGTCAAAACATCATGTTTTAAAAAAGATGCCAGGTATTGGTCGATTTAATAATTGCCATTTTTAAAATTATATTGCTCCGTGCTCTTCTGCATAAGAATTCCTAGTATTTTAAGAAAGATTTTTTATTGTTTCTGCATGGAACGAAAGGTCGAGTGCTTATTTGGTAAAAATAGATGGCATCGAAAGCGTTGTGAGAAAGGTGGCAGTAATCTGGTAGTGGGTGGCGGATTGGAATGCAACACGCTTCTACAGAATATGACGTCGATGCATGATATCGATCGGGGAAGTGGATTTCTGTGAGAGCGTACAGGAGCTGTCATCTGATCATACACACTGGCACTGAATGTTGTTTCATCCACCGGTTCATACATTCAAATGAAACAGCTGCCCTGCTCGCAACCTTACCATATATGGACATGGACTATCCAGTGTGATATGTGTGTATGAACAACATATGCTTATCTCACTTTTCTAGGCATAGCAATAGTACAACATCCATTGAGAGATTCTCATGAATGAATGACATGACGTCATAGATCATGTGACTCTGATAGGTTCCATATATCGATTACATTCGCTACGTGGTGTTGACATCTGAATGAACGGTTTATGAAGGAGTCTCTTGCGATGGAGAAACAGTCTTAGAATGGGCACCAATCGATGGAAGGAATTCACTCAATCAGCGGCCCGTGTCCGCAATATGCTAGGAACAATTTCACCAACCTCCCAGACGAACTGTGCGCGAGGATATTCTCCTACCTCCATCCAATCCAACATCAGCTTCCTTTGATAGCTCTCGTCTGTCAAAAATGGAGGCAGATTTTACAGTCGACGGGCTCCCTTTGGCGGTCAATCCACATCGACCCGACAGACTACGACTACTGGCACTTCTCCCTCATCGACACCCTGTTCAGGATCTATGGCCGACACGTACAGACCCTGACGTGGAAGGAGACTGCCCCAGTGTACGAGTCCCTCTTTGCCCTCATTCCCCAGCTACGGAACCTGAGGTGCCTACGGTTGCCCGTCCTGTGGACGCAGAAGATCATTGAGAGCCTGTCCAGCTTGACCCAACTGGAGCAAATTCATGTGAACGGAGGATTCACCATCACAGACACAGAGTTGGAGCAAATATGTGAATACTTCCCAAACTTGCGTTTGATCTCCTTGAATGCTTGTTGGAGCGTTACTGCCGAGGGAGTCCATGCGATGCTGCAAAGACTACCCCATCTGCATACGGTCAACCTCAAGATCAACTCGGGACTGCGCTTGAATGATATGAGGAGCGAACGAGCCATGCAAGAGGGAGGAAGGATAGCTCTGTCTTTGGCTAATTCGGATTTTGCCCACTTACTTTCGGTGTTGTGCCTTCATTTCGTGCCCATCGAAATGGATGAGTTGTGGGAGATGGTGGATAAACTCCCTGGACTGAGAAGGCTTAGCATCAGCAATTGTGAGGTACGTAAGTGTAGCATCATCACGTACATGATCGTTGTCTTGAAGTAGCTGCAAATACGCACGGTAAAACTTATTGTTAAAGTCCTTTGTTTAAGTGGTGTTCTGTTCTTGTACGAGAATTGTCTCTGCTGTAGCCTGAACATTGCTCCGACACAATGAATACTGCACCCGGTGATCTCGATAGCGAAGACCGCATAGTTGCACATTGTCCTGAATTATCAAATCGCATCTTCAACTGTGATCCAGCTTGACCTGAGTTATCAAATCGCGTCTTAACTCAGTGTGATCCAGCTTGACCTGAGTTATGAAATCGCGTCTTATCTGTGATCCAGCTTGACCTGAGTTATGAAATCGCGTCTTCAACTGTGATCCAGCTTGACCTGAGTTATCAAATCGCATCTTCAACTGTGATCCAGCTTGACCTGAGTTATCAAATCGCGTCTTCAACTGTGATCTAGCTTGACCTGAGTTATCAAATTGCGTCTTCAACTGAATTACACAACTACATGTACATATCTAATGCATTATAACCCATCTTTTATGATCTAGCTCAGCCGATTTGAGAAAGGTGTTCTGCGATTCAAAGTGGTATATACATACCGTGGAACCCCTAAATGAGTGCTTCTATGCGAAAAACAATTAACAATATTTCAACGATACTGAGACTGTAACAAGGGTTCACCAAAAGTGCTGCGAATGAAGTTATGCGGAACCCTTCGAAATTGACAGCCCCGAAAAACGATAGGCTATGTGATGGTACGTCGGTACGTTTAAAATCAGCGTCCGCAGTCTGATTTCGTCAACAATGGTTCCGAACTGTTAGATGCATCTCTGTGCATTGCTGACATATGAAAGCACAGCATACACAGCGTGTGTACTGCCAATGCCTCTGTAGGCGGCCTATTGATGAAAAACCTCTTTGAATGGTAGGAACATGGAACAGGTGATGAGATAGGCCTGGGTTATTCAAGATATGGATTATGCTCGAGAATATATCCATATATAGAACCTCCAGACATCTAACAAATGTATACATCATGCGCATTCACAGAGTGAGAGAAAAAAACCCACAAACGAGTCTCGACGATCCTTTCATTAGCGTTGAATTTCAGGTACCGGGATGGGTGATGCTCCTGTTTACCACCATGCGTCGCCACTTCTAGTATCACACTTACTGGTATGCTAATCTCTTACAACGATTTTTGCTGGCGTTGCAAGGCATTTTCGGACATGGCTTGTGAATTTCATGCAGACCTATGGCTACACCCAGTTCTTTTGCGCCGTGTATTGCAGCTCAATGATTTTAAATCACCCTGTTCGGAGAAGTCACGGTCCTGCAGGAAGCTGTTTTCTATGAAAAAGCAACATATCTTTTGCCCAAGTTGCCCCTTTAATATTCAGATAAATAATCTTGCGCCTTCGAAAGCTCCTTAGTAGGGAAGTTGGTAGAAGTCGTGTGCTTACCTCATTATGTCTCAGAACACTCGTTTTTGGCTGCCACTCGTAGAATGTCAGGCAAAATATAGAAAACAAAAAGACGCCTTTTTTATCATACGTTTTATTGACGTAAACAAAACTTTTCACTCGTCTACTACTTGGATTGTCTACAGCCCATGGGCTTTTGTACTTAACGGCTTCTTTGTGTATGCTTAATACTGGTACCATATGTGGCCACGCCCACCATTGACGTCACGAGTGCCATCAATCTGATGGTCGCCTAAGCAACCCCTGTAACAGGTTTCAGATAATAGGTTTCTGGCTCCAGGCCTGATTATCATATAGGCCCATTGGCTCCATTCATATTAGTTATCGATCAGGTATTGATCCATTCCTTATTCAAATAGCAATGTGTTTAGATATTGTAGGCAGAGTGGTGTCCAATTCTTTAGGAATAATTCCTCCAATAATGAATTGCATTGTATTACAGCTGCATTTCCATTGCTCTACAGATGTATCAAGATTTGTATGAAAACCGTACTCTTATGTAAAGGGGACAGATTAATAATTTGAGACGGGCGCCGTGCAAATTGATGCAATCAGCCTGTATGTGGGACAATTTCTGTAAGCAACCAAGAAACTTCACAAGAGATTTTGATTTGGAAATCGTTCGCGCGCGCACTGGCGCACGACAACACCAAGGTTTTTATTAGAAATGATATGAATATTTTTGAAAGCTAAGACCAGCAACCCTTTCCTCAGTAATCGTTCTTCCCGAGCACTTTTTCGTACTCAATTGAATAAGGCACTCCTTTCCGTATCAACTCCATATGCACACGAGACTGTGGGACTCGGAGGGACCGTAGAAGGATGCGCGCGCCATGGTAGCTATTGCTTCGCGAATTTCACAGCAGGGGGAGATACTTGAGCAGATTTGTTGGCCGTGGAAAGCAAAAGTAGAAAATTCATTGTTATTTAGATTAAATTAACGAGGATGACCACCATCAGATGTGCGCCAAACGCGGGACAATCTCAATGCAGCATATAGATTGAAGGATGTTTGGAACGATATATATACGCGACTGCGCATGGTCATACAACACTTACTGATCATCACAAAACAGCTTCTCGGTCGCGGATCGCCCTGGCCTCGGCCCGGGGTGGAATTGAGCTCACGAAATACCCGTCACTAAACGGAACAGATATGCTGATGTTGGCCCCGCCACAACAGGTCCTCATGGATTGGATTGACCCACTCCCCAAGGCAGGTCTTCTATATGGCAAATTGACGTCAACGCGGTTTATGGGTTTCTTTATGTTTTAGAGGATCAATATTTTTCATTGTCAATCCCAATCTCTTATTGGATGCCCACGCTAAATGTGTGTAATAGTAGCATGCTCTCAACAAAGTTTTAACCAACTCTCCCGAAGCCACTCGCTGGACTATTTCTCGGGAAAGTCTCGATTAAGTTCATGGCCCTCCAGTATAGATTTTAACTTACTACGTCACTACATCGTTATAACGCGGTCCTTGTAGAGAGATGAGCCTGAAGGCCTCACCGAGGTGAGCCAGGCCCCTCTGCTTTCTCCAGTTCTGATTGGATGAATGCGACGAGGCTCATGATGCGGCATGTCCTTTCATTAATATTAACAACAATATCTTCTTTTTCTTCCGAAGATCAGCTCCTCAGTAGCTTAAAAGCGCAATATCCCATTATTTTGTTATTTCCTGCTTTGAGAAATTGTCGCAGTGCACCGGACCGTTTACACACAGCAGAAAACCCATTGCAATTTTCCCCATCCATTCCAGAGATATACTATATATAACCATTTTTGTACAGTTGACAACTGGACAACCTAATCAGATTAGCAACAGCATTTATATTCGCTATTATAGCAACGAGAAAAAGAAAGAGCAATGTCTCATTTAGAAAAGAACTGACATGGTATTTTATTTGATCGTTTCAGCACCTCCACGGAATCCGCCTTGTCTCTTCCTCCCTCCAGAAGATCTACCTCTTCAACATGTGGAGTGTCCTTTTCGTCAGCATCACGGCGGCCAACTTACGTCACGTCACAATCGACCACGGAATGGAGTCCATGGAACATCTAGAGATCTTTGCGCCGAGGTTGAGGCGTCTTCAGGTTGACGGTTGCAAGGTCTTACGTACAATCAATATCCGAAGCGAAAGACTTGCAATATTGGAGCTAAATAACTGTGATGAGTTAGACATGCGATCATTAAGACACACCTTGACAAATAATCCGAGTCTCTTGTCTCTAAAACTGGGACGGATCCGAGAGGAGAATTTGGCGATAGACGAGACGACATGTCCGTCCATCCAGGAACTGTGTCTCCTTGGGGAGTTCGGGTGCCGCACGGTGTATGTCCGGAGTCCAACCTTGAGGCTGATCCACACGGAAGCAGACACTGATCTCATTCCTTTCAACCACATGTACATAGTCGCAAATCATTTGTGTAAAGTAGCTTTGGCAGGGGTGCCCAATCTACGCTCCATGGTCATCCAGTGCTGTAGCGTTGACTCCATTGAGCTCAATCTTTGCAGTGACGACCAGGTGTGCCTTGAGTCCTGCGTCATCCAGGCGTTTTCGGCAATTGGCTTCTTGCGCTTGTTCGACTGCAAAGTCAACATGTTCAGTGTGAGCACACCCCTCGCAAAGACAATTGTTCTGTATCGGTGTTGCCTTCCAGACTACGTCCTGCAGATGGCACTTGCTGGATGTCCCAATATCTCGCATCTGAATCTTGAGAAATCGCGAGAATTCAGTCACGTGAACATCCAGGCTCCGCCGATGAAATACCTCAACTTGTTCGGGTGCCATGACGTCATGGAAGTTGATGTTGATTGTCCAGAGCTAGTTGCTGTGAATCTTGGTCAATGTCCGAATGTCCATTTCTACTTAAAGGGCGCAGAGCTCAATATGACTACAAGTGAAAAACCTAAATTCGTGCTTCCACATGAAAGTTACCGCTGGAGTCATGATTACCCTCCCGAAGTGTATTACTGCAGTTGATGCTTGTGAAATGTTAGTTTTTGTAGCTGTAGCGTGCTATTTATTAGGATGTAGGACTTGATTTCGTGAAATAAGGGAGGATTAAGGAACAATCATCAAATCATTTGCCAACGTTTTGTTGCTGCGACTGTTGTTCATCGTCACAACATTAGTCCACAAATGTATTCTGTTTGACATCCCAAACTGGAAAACTCGTCATATTCACCATGATCGTTTCAACACGACGCAAATGGTCTCGCGTAGAGACCGACGACGAAATGAAACGGGCTCGACGCCGATAATGGGTGTCTTGTACATGTACGCCAACTCACCGTTTTTCGCAGACTTTATATCCATGTTCACATCAGCAAGGATAGTTTAAAGACTCGATTGGTAAAATGCCTGTGAAAATCTCGCGACATTCAGCGAAAGTTGTGGGAGAAACCGCCAAAAGGCAGACTCCTATAATATGCAGTCCAATTCGTCATCCTGATCGTCTTTCCATGGCGACAGAACGAGGCCGGTCCACTGCGTCAATAGTGTACCAAAGGGACGTTTGCGAATGCATTTTAGACACCGAGGACCTTTTCGTCTTTCGATTAAATTGTTTGCTATATACTTGTAGAGTAGATTCAGATTTTTTTGATGAAAACTCCCCGATATGCCAGGTTAAAGATTTTCGTGACATTTCGATGCCTTTGCCCTTACTTGGCTGGGAATCGTGTGTCAGGAGTAATTTCACGAATGGTGTTGTGGTGTGGTGTCCTCGACGGCTGACCAACGGCAATGGGCAATGTTTTATTGTTCAGTCGGGTTGGTGAGGGCAGATTTCAGTCTATCGAATGAAGGAAAGGAACTTGGCTTGGGAATTGGTAATGGTACATGTTTCCAGCCTCGGAATAGTTTTTCTCTCGGTGAGACGTGTTTTAAAGTGGTGTCGGTTCGTCTTCTTAAACACCATTGTAAATGTGTAAATTAACTCAATAAAATATTTTTTTGAGTAAAACGACTGTATCATTTGTGACATCTCTAAGTGTTCGTTTATATATCCTCGTTAGATGGTGAAATATATTGTATCTAAAGCGAAATCCGTCAGTGGTCACCATTACTCGTCGATGGTGTCTGGTTGCTGGTTCACCCATTCGTGATTCCTTAGCCGGCCAAATCACTATCCCCAACCATGCTGCTATCGAAATGACCCCGCAGACAACTGCCGCAGAACATTGGTGCCTATAGAATAACCTCAATCGCATCTCAACCTCAAGGGCAAAAATCTTGTTGGATACCCACTTTAGACACTGCAGCGCGAAACATGCGCGTGGTGAAGACAGAGATGGAGCAATCGGCCCTGAACGATGAATGTTGTCTCGGCTTCGCATACTTTTTCAAAGCCACGACTCCCCTTTCTTACCAAGTTCTCCTTCGGATATGTCCTCGGTTCAACTTAGTTCCTCTGTTATTAATGAGAGTGAGTGAAAAAAGCCGATTTCAATATAATCGATAATATGATTATCATCTCTCAATAAACGGATGAATGTGGTCTCTACGAAGAATAGTCGGATATTTTCGAAATTGGTAATATTATCTTTAGAGTTCACCATCTGCTGCTTTTAAATATTTCATCGTCTGACTGTTTCAACACCATTTATTGATCATTCGACCGAGAGGCTTGGATATATCATATCTGAGCACGTTTGTTTAAACAGCCGCGCCATAAATCTGTGATGTCACCAAGACGTCACGAATCGATTTTCTAATAAAAACGGGAAACAATTCTAAGAATTCGATGGAGTGTCATGTGAGACAAACATGTGTCGTCTGCCTCGGGGCGTCTATAATAGTTTCTGATGTTTAGACAAACCCAGGCATATAAGATGATGAACCAGCTTTTGTCAGGCTATGTTAAAATTACCCAACCAAAACGATTCACAAATACCAATGAACTTCGGCAAATCGATGAACTTGGAACTGGCTTGTCAGTGATACAAGAAATTGTCTTAGCTGTCACGAAGGAAGTTTTGATGCTGTCCTCAATAAGTCTATGGTTGAACATTGGTGTCATCGAAGAAAAGGCGTGACTGAACGTACGCCAAGTCGCTTGGTTGTTCCGAAGGACGTGTCTGCACTGTCTTCAAGGAAGTCGTTGGTTGTACAAGGTTGTCCCCGAAGACGAGTCTGGGTTACGGCTTTGCGTACTCAGAGGCCATTGAGAGTCCCTGACTAAACACCATGTAAGTGTCTCGGGTGTCCTCGAGGAATAATACGATTGTAAATGGGTTGTCCACGAAGAAGAGTCGTGGCCGAACGCACTCAAGAGAGACCATTAGTTCATCTTTAGCTTGTCACCAATGAGGTCGCGACTGTCCTCTGGGAAATCTATGGTTGTACGCGGGTTGTTCCCGAAGAAGAGTTGGCGCCGTGGCTTTGCGTACTTCCTGCCAATCGGGAGTCTCCGACATGTCCCCGAGCAAGTGTCTTAGGTGACCTCAAGGAACCCCATGATTGTGCACGGGCTGTCCTCGAGGAAGAGTCGTGACTGTACCACTGCAGGTAACGTCATCGACGAATGTGCTCAATTATCGTGGCTATTTGGCCTTTGGTCTCGTTAGGCCGGTGTAGAAGTAGAAAATGTTCCCCTGGCCAAGTGTTCGACCCTATTGTATTCCGACGGAATCTGGTATATGGTTCTATAAATGCCATAGCGTCAACAGCTCAGAGATTAAAGAGCATGATAGAATCCTTTGTTCCCTGGACATTCTATCCTAGGATATTTCGAACTTCTACACCGGTTAGAGCAGGCTTCCTCCCCTGCCTTGTATGACCTCGAGCCAGGTGGTTGTTCCCAGGTGTCCGTTGTGGGATTTTGGTAAGATGCAGTTCTTTTCCAGCCCCGCATCCCCGTCAGCTCGACTTCGTCCCCACGGTTGTCAGCGTCACCAAGGATTCATTATTATTCTAATGAATCCTTGATGCCACCAAACGTCCTATGATAAGTGGCTTGGTCACGATGAGCAATAGTACAGTCTGCTTGTACAAATTGGGTTGTCTTCGAGGAAGAGTTATGGTTGTACTCTTAAGAGAGCATTGGGTTTTCACAGAGAAAGCCTCTTGGTTATCAGTCGCCAAAAAGAGTAATGGTGGTCACGGTTGTTCTCAGCTGATTGTTCTTTTCCATGACTGTCCTCGGAAGAGAAGACTTGGTGTTGATATGAAGGACGATTCTCTATTATATAAAGACGAATCTTTTGTCCCCATGATACTCTTTACTAGGACAGTTAAAGCTACTACACCCATTTGTCCTCAAATCATGGTTGTGCTAGAGTTGTCCTTAAAAACAAGCACTCGGATTGATCTTGCTTGTCCTCAAGAGAAGGCTGTGCTTGTCATTGTCACAATGGTCCTAGGTACACAATGTAGCTGACCAGATATTAGGAATAAACTCATCGAGGCCGTTGTCCAGGCATTTGCTTAGGTACATAAGGACCCAACTGAAGATCATTAAGCTACGTCTGACAGTTTACATAGGACCAGTGTGGTTGTGTTATCCTCCATGGTCTTTGAACGAAGGACATCTTTCTGGACCTGGGATTCTGTCCAGAATATATGACCTCGCCAATGACCGATTACACTGATTTATCATCTTGGCCAGTGCGACGTTTTTGACTGCTTCCCTGTACTCATCAGGTGTTCCCCCAATATTAGATTTCAGGACAATATAAGTCCCCAGGTTACATTTGAAGCATTATTATTAGTAGCATTTTCATATTCACATCAAGATGTTTTAGAAAAGGTGCAAAGACCCAATATGCGACCTACTTTGTCAAAAGGATCTACTTTTAACAGAATAGCTCAAGTATTAGGGCAAAGCCCTAAGCACATGAATTTCTCTTATCAAGAAGAAACAGTATCAGTGTCATGAGTTTAGTTCATCGATCTTCTCAATGATTGTGTTAAGCTTTGACGTCACTGTATCGCACGATTCCACAATCTCCGGTAACAACTCTCCCAAAGTATCACGGTGCTTTTGCTGAAAATATAGAATAAAAGTATTAAAGAATTGACTTCTAAGGATTATTGATGCCAGGTGTATTCTAATGACACTAGACCCAAATAAACGGCCAACGCAAAACATCAGATGATTAGATATCTTCAAGCTGTAGTGATACTGAGAGCAAAAAGAAGTATTTACCCTGAGCTGAGTCTCCACGCTGTTTAATGATAGTCGGGCAGAACATAGGAACTGGAACACTTGGGCAGTGTTTGATGACTTCTGGGCAAACTCCAGATAGGCTAAAAGGAGAGAAATGATAAGTCACGTCACAGACCCAGTGCACCCCCTTCAGGCTTTTTTGTCCCAGATTGGTCTTCTAAAGACAAAGGCACAACCAGAATACAGGGACAAGTCCACTTTAAATAGAACAGATGGTCCTCTGAATTCAGGTCTCAAAAGGGAGGCATAGTGTTTTTATAATGCTTGCGACAAAAAAAACCAACTGTTAATAAATCATTACATACCATCTGCTATTGAAGCTGCTTCTTGGGCGACATTTTTACTTTTCTCTATATCTTTCAGCCATTCATCCGTTTGAATCATGCACCTGAGGGCCTTCTGTAAATACTGTATCACCTAGGAAGACAACCGACAAAGAAGCTGCAATTATTTTATAAACAGTTCAATATAAACAGTGAAAAGCTGCTCCAAAACGAGGCACAGTGCATTGTGCACTGCAAACAGTGGTACATTGTAACCAAGATGTTTAAGAATTGGCAATTAGTGAGTATCATGTAGCAGAAACATTCTTTGGAACCATTCCGCACAAAAATTTGACTTACCCTGACATTGTTCTCTTCTGTGTCTTCATGACCTATCAGCTTGGCGTATTGCTGCCAGACACCTGCATCACTGGTCACCTAAAAACGATGACTGTGCATGAGAATATGGGTACATTGGATTTCACGCTAATCTTGTCTCGGCTGCGCAAAGATCGGCAGATTGCAGTAAATTATTCACCAGTGGACATGCATGGCTTAAGAATGACATCAGTCATATTCTTCAGTGCTGCATATTTTGGAATCGGCCACCATTTACAGGAGACAGGATTGACAAGCCTTGAAAATACCATACCTTGGAAGTAATCTTTCCAAAGAGTTCCAGCAGTTTTGGCCGCAGAGGAGCAGATGGTTTGTCTTCAACGTTTGGTATGTCCTCATTCACAGCCCTCACAAGGATTGTCAGCAGCTAAAACAAGAGATTGACTACACTGAGAATCCAATGAAAGCGTCCACTCCTTATCCCACATACAAATATTCCATAAAGGTGTATTTTTGCAGGCTGTGGAAACGTACCGGACTACTTCCTGTTCCTAGCTAAGCACAATGACCACTGTTGTTAATGGAAAGACATAACGAATCATTCTTACCATTGCTGTGTTGCATGAAAAGAGACTCAATGGCATTTATTCATAGATTGACTTTATGGAAAGACCACTGCCCCCCCTTACCTGAATATCTGTGTATCGATCCTTGAGATCCAACATTTTGCTATACGCTCGAATACCTTGCTCAAAGTTTCCGATGTCAATACCGATCTGCAAAAGCATGAGGTTATACGTACACTACATAAGTTGAAATCAGAATCGCTAAATTTTTGCACTAGATTATAGCTGCCTGCCATTTGAGGACTTGCAACAGACCTAATGAAGTGGAAAAAATAAATGCAACATCTTTTTGCACTTTGCGCTACTTTGGCCACTTTAGGTCAGCTGAAAGCATCGACTTGCACTGACCAACCTCAAACCCACAAACATTTGATCACAAGGTGTACGCTTTTCCTCGTGCAACAGCACTTCCCATCAAAAAAGGCTTACCAACAGATAGTTCTCCCACAATCTCCAGCTGTCAAACTTGCACTTGATAGCCTCACCCAATATCCTAAATGCAGCTACTCTGTAAAGAAAACAACCTATCGTGTTCAAAACTCGTACAAGACTGTGAGGGTCCCCTGCACCGGGATATGTGAGAAAAATTCTTGCATGCTGACAAGGATATAGGGAGAGCAATATAATGAAAAGGCATGTCACATCACCACTGCCACAGGACATGCTATAGAACAGGCAGGCTGAGCCCTGAAGTTCAAAACACACCAATGCAGTCTGTTTAAATCACTCAATAAGAAATTGGGTCTTTCAACTCTGCCTATAATTATTCTTTGCTAAACCGAAACTGGATTTCATTAGGGCAGCAGATGCCAATCACTTACTTTTGGTCATCCTTGATGAGACAGGCAGCCAAATTGTTCCATGATTGAAAGCTCTGGAAGGGAAAGAATGTGCCAGTTAAAACATATTGTCAATGTGTAGTTCCGTTCATATACAGTCTCCTTTGGCATTGTAACTCCAAGGAGATCGCTTCAGACCAAAGATAGGTGGAATCGTGGCTAGATAGTGTGTCAGATGGGTTACGTTAATAAGGGTAATACTAGGGGACACACATCACACAATTGAGTGCGAGGGGCTTGGTGTTTTTTTTAAATCATTCGAAGAATTCTTGACGATACCCATTGTTGAGACAGTTTGGTGTCATGTATCAGCTGTACAGCAACGATAGCTTGGTAATCCAATTATACTGATCTTTGAGGAGGTTTGGTAATCCAATGATACTCATCTCTGAAGCAGTTTATTACTAACACCTGAATGGCAAAGATGGCTACTCACATCCGGCTCAATGCCGACCGATCGTCTGAACCCAGCTATGGCCTTCTTCAACTCCCCTTCTCCCATACAGGCACATCCATAGGTGAACCACAGCTCTTCCTATTGAACGAATAAGAAAGCAATAACCCACGTCCATCACAAAAGCATAGACCACAGCCTTACTTTCTGTTAAATTGACCACTGTTTCAATGACAAACCAGCGGAAGGAATCTGTTGGTAGATGCAACAAGCTTATGATCTTTGTCAAGGTAAGTAACGATGTGCATAAGCTTTTTGATTGGCATTTCAGAGCTACAATATGTGTCAGAATGTTATGAATTCTCTGTAGTCTCTCTAGATCACAAAGTTTTGGACTGCTCCTCAGAACGTTCTCCAGTGATTGATGCAAACAATCGATGATAAACATACCTGCAGTGGATTGAGATTTAGACATTGCTCTAAATGATCTATGGCTTCTTTCGTCTGAAAGAAAAAAAAAGGGGCCTTGACAACTGACTGGAAGTACACCATAGTGGGAGGGAGGTAAAGGGGGGGGGGGGGTGAGGAGATGATTTTGTTCTCAGTTTAGCCGGCAACTCTTTCTAAAATATAGGGGGCTCTGTACTGTTCTTCTCTGCCCCAGTTTTCTAACCTTTGCTGGAGACACAGGTACAAATTGGCAATAGGCTGAAAAGGAACGATATAAAAGTCTTTCATGAAAAGATATCCTCACCTTTCCCTCCGAGAAGAGATGTAAGCCCCAGTGCTTCTGTGCTCTGCTACTTCTCCTCTTCGACATCTCCCACGCCTTCTCGTAGTGCTGCAGATCATGCGTGACATCTCCGAGGTAGCAATACAAGTCGGCAGTCTCTTTGATGGCGAGCTGCTCTCGAATAACCTTTTCTGCCTGAAAAAGTTCCAATAACCCTTTCAATAAACGCCCATGTCTATCTGAATGAAATCTGAACTCAACCGAGATACTACCGGACAACAATCAAACAGTCATAATCTTATCAGATTCTCATGTGCTTTTTTGAAAATATTGAGTTGGGAGCCTTTGCTGAGAAGAGTCAACAATGAAGTTCCAAGGAAAATGCCTGCCTCAGTCAAAATGAAAGTGATATTATGTGTGTGCAAACCTTTTCTCTCCTACCGAGCACCTGATAGCATTCGATCACACTGCTCCACAGCTGCAGACGCAGGAACAACTCAAGGGCTGTCTTTGTCGATCCTACACTCACTTGAACATAACCGAGTTCTCTCTGGAATCAAACAAGACAATTGTAACATAGAACACCAACATATCCACCTAAATTGTTTACATGCTTAAGACTCGGAACAGAGTGGTCCTTTGCATAACAGTGGAACCACTGACTTCGTCACACATTCGTCACGTACATGTATTGCCAACATTTATGGTTACTCGCTACAAAGGCCTGCATGAAATAAGAGTTTCCGATCCTGACGAGGGTAAAACAGCTATACGTTCGTCATGGGTCTCAAATAGGGAATGGACTTGTCCTAGCTAATTTGCACAATAGCCTTATAGAGGGACACCTCTCCTTCCGAACAAGCTGAGGATAGCTCACTACCATTCTACCAATAAAACAACTCTTCTCAGCTGCTGTGAAAATGTTCCTACCTCTGTATACCAAGATGTCGGCAAGGCGGATGAGAAGAACATGTGCTGACGTTCTAAAGGATTGGTGTCGTCTGCTCGGAATTGAGCAACTAGTTCCTGAAAGTACAAGATATATTTAGACACTTCAGCCGAGTGCTTTGCTGCATGCTACTATTGTTGGGTGTCAATTGGCATGTACTGGCTTAGTCTTTCTGATACGCATAATGACTAGATCACAAGCTACTCGTGATTCTCACTATGCCTACATTTTTGCTGGTCTTACCTTGGCTTGGCATAGGCATCAGGTACAAGAAATCTTGACAAGCAAGGCAGTAGTGTGCATCATTGCAGTTTCTGGCTTTGCTTCAAGCCAAGCGCAGTCGATTATGCTACTGTGTTGGAATGGTCCCATGGGTCAGCAGATAGAAGATGATTTTCTAATCTGCCAAGCAATTAGAGAATGGGCTCTTACCTCAACCTGAGCTAATGTCCTTAGTATTCGTTTGAAGGATGTCTTTTGTAGAATACTTCTCATAAACAATGCATGTCCGGTAACAGGCCAGCTCTGTGCATTCGATAAGATGTACTGGAAGGAAGGAGAAGAAGACAATGAGAATTTGTGAGAGAGGATTACATATAAGAAATCTCGATAAGTACCATTCAAAGTGCCTTGATAAGAACATTGTGCAGAATATAATGGTTGGTGTTTACCACTTACATCAAGATATGCATTCATCTCGTCATCAAGTAACTCACTGCCTGCCTGCATTTTCTTGTGCTCGAGGCTGAAAAGAAAGGCAATCGATGATTAGCTCATACATGTGCAAATAACGAGCTTGTACTATCAATCAATGTAATGTGTGTAGTGGATTACAAAGTTGTCCGTCTTCGAAGGTTTACAGAGTTGGTGGCACTGTTCAGGAACCAAACTTAGAAGTGAAAATGGAAGAACAACAGTGCAATTGAACTGGATAGCTCGTCAATACACAGGCACGCCCTTACCATATAGCAAGCATCAAGCTCTGCTCATAATCCTTTAACTTTTCCTGTGGTACTTCATGGCCTTCTTCAATTTTCATCATAGGTAACAGCACATCGTTGTCAAGGGGAATGTCTTTAGGTAATGATCTTGGCTTGGTCTGCTCCTCAGGGGCAGTGTCTCTATCACATTTCCTTCTCGTCGTTCTAACAACGAGTTGCGCCAAACTCTTCTCTTGAAATTTTGTCCGCTTTCCGGGAGCGCCTTGAAAATATACTTTCTGTTACAAATCTAATATTGGTGTTAAGAAAGCAAGAACAGAGGCAAGAGTGAGACCTGAGCTGTCAACCCTCATCAAACCCGGGCCTTATTGTGTGGTAGCTAGCAGTGATAACCACTAGGCTGTGAGGCTCCTTTCTGTTGTAAGTGCTGGACGCCATCCTATCAGGCCAAGCTAACTTTTGAAGATACTGTAGTGGTGAGACTACAAGACCAAGGATATAAGGCAATGGTTTAATGGGCAATTCAATTACAGATGCCTTACCTGTAAGATCAATCTCTAACCCAGCCAACTCAGCCGCTCTTGCTAAATGTTCCCTCGCCTTTGCATATTCAAAATAGAACAGGCATTGATGTGCTGCTTCAATATGAAATTCAACAGCTACTGATAGGCTGAATTTCAGTAACTCTGGCTCTAACTTTAACACTGAAATCAGAACAGGACTAAGTAGTATAGGTCATCAACCTGGGTAGCTAGTAAAAACTAGTTACATTTTACACGATTCAGAGGAAGATTTTCATGATGAATTCTGCAGCTATACCTGATCTAATCATTGGCTTGCTTGCTGACATTGATAGCAGCAGTCCAGATCAACCAACCTCTGCCATAAACCTTTTCCACGGAATGGCAGGGTGCGTATTGTATTGTTAACCAATGTGCGACTGTTAACATTACCAAGTAGAACAAACACACTGAAACAAATTTATACTACAATTTGAATTAGAAACTGACCTTTTGTCCTCAGATCCATAAACTGTGCTTTCAAGAGTGGAGACCTCACTTGTAGCAAGCTCTGATGAAGCTGGGCACATCTCATTATCCACCACTCGTGTGTCTAAAGATAAGCAAAGATTTTATAGAAAAAATTTACAGGTAATTGATCTTTTCATACTCAGCTCCATTGGTTGTGACTTTGTCCTCATAAGATCCATTTCAAAAATCTTCACTGCAGGAAAAGAATATCATATCGAGACAGAGAAACTGTGATGTCAGACTAGTGCGATTTGTGCAGCTTGCTTTATATCTGACCGACAAACAACTTTCATTCACCTACCTGGCAGTGTTTGAAACACTGAAGACCAGCTGACAAAATCATCTCGGCAATGTACAGGTAGAGGGGGTACCTTGTGAGATTATAGATGCATTCTCCATCCATACCAAGTTCACTCTCTATCCCATCGTTGAAATTAGAAACCTGAAAGAACAACAATTTCAACTCTATCTGTTTGTTTACCCGATTTATCACCAGTTTTAATCGTTATGTTTATGACTTCGCTTGAATATTATTCGGTAAAACGGACAGTGGATTGAGGACAATAAAGTACCACATAACTCACCTGAGATGTTGCAATGAAGTCATCAGGCAAAAATCCAAGAGGATTCTTCTCACTCGGAGGCCCGGTCCAATTATTCTGAACAAACATCTGAAGGCATGCAATGGCAACAGAAAGAACATCCCTCTCACTGAAATGACAAGGTTGATGAAATGAAAATGGATTTCTGTAATCGCTAAAGTAACAATGCTGAAGGAATAAGAATACAGATTCTACAGACACTATTCGAATGTCGTTCTTCTGGGTAAATCTGTCAATCAACTATGCCAACAACCATGACAACAATCTAAATTCCACTCAGAAGAAAAATCTCCTTCACTAACCAAGTGCCTTTTCGTGAAAAGGAGACCAAAACCTACCCAGCATACACATCATCTGAGGAGTCAAGGTAATCTCTAACATTTTGAAACAGCTTTTCTCCAACATCTGAAATCTGACCAGTCCACTTGAGTCCATTCAGTAAACTCTTGCAAACCTTTCCCGTCAAAACCTCTTCACCTGAAATTTGAATAAAATATCAGAAATGACTGTGATAGCCTAGCGTTTTCTGAATCTTAAGAAATCGAAAACCAACAGTACACTACAAATCAGCATGCGGTCAGTACAGTCGGTGCCATACAGACTTTTTTGTGACTTTCAATATGGCAATAGCTTCCTCTGACAGTTGCAAGGATATCTTTCACCAGTAGTTCCATCACAGAGAATATATGTCCAGTGCATGATAGCAGGCAGTACATGTTTGATTTCCCAGAGAGTGCGCAGCTACAGGGTGCGGCAGAATGATGCCGGCCTAAAACCGGCCCGCCACACATGTGTAGGTGGTGCATGTATGCAAGTACAGGCGGGATAACAGGCGATCGAAAAGAACTTCAAAATTACCCAAATCAACATATTTTTCTTTCAGCCAACTAATCTCCTGATCCATCTTTTACGTATTAATCAGATTTTAAGGAATAAAAGACTTTGAGACAAAGGAAATATTAGATATTCGTCTTTTATTGCTCGAAAAATTGAGTCATGTGGAAATCATGGGCGCTGCCATATTAGCTTAGTTACGATTTACGACGCCAGGTGGCACAGAATTTAGAATTTTGCCACGATAACGTCTTCGATTTTCCCATTAAAATCACCCAATCTACCAGCCTGATTCTCATTATATATGCGTGTACTATGTCAGTAAGTGGTATCCATGAGTTATGTAAATTAAAGACTTGACAGTGTTTTATTTTGTTGAAAAGACGGTTGTCAAAATCATAGTAGGCCGGCTACAGTATGTGCCAAAAAAACAGCATGGCCATGGACATGGTCAGAAAATGTATGAAAGAGACTTACTGCCACAAACTAGAAATAGACCGGGTCTAGTCTCTCGTACTCATCATTGCCCCGGACCAGGTCAAGCCAGGTCTAATTGATGATAGTATACCCATGTCAGTTAGCTAGGATCTCTGTTCACTTTGAACTTTTATCATTGATATCTATTGATCCACTGTCAAAAATGAAAAATAAACTAATTTCGTCTTTTTACATTTCAGATTCAATGCACTTATGGAGGATCACCCACATTTGTTTATTCCCCCAGCGACTTTGATGATGAAGGTCGGAAGTGGTGTGACTCATTGACAAAATCTGAGGTAGCCTGGTTTTTAAAACTTGCATTTCTGAGCAGAGGATAAGAAAAGGAGTCTCTGTAGATAGAATTTATAACAAGTTCTACATTCAGACTTGTGCTTATCATAGAAATTAAGAAGGGAAGTCGATTATAATATTGAATGGTATACCGGTAGATATACATTACTGTGGGTGAATATGCTATAACATTACCTATTGTAGACCTACGTGTCAGGCAGCATAGCCAGGACAGTCACACTTTGGATGACTAAATAAACTTTCTCAACTCTTTCTCGTTCTAGTTTGATGAAGAACTCTGCAAGCGATGGGATGCATCAATGGAAAGTGGTCATTTCAAATACAATCTCAATGGCGTTGAATCTCGAGTTGTACCAGGCGATAAACGTTACATAGTTGAGGTAAAATATAATTTCAAACTAGAATAAGGCTCTTTCAGTATCGAAAGGCAGTTTTTTTCATGACTATCTCTAAAAGTTTTTGGTTTTGAGCCTCGAGACTTTAGTCAAGGAAAGTGGCACTGCTTGTTTATTATATGCTAAGAAAGAATTCTTCTTCTTTTTCTTCCAATTGGGTGCTTTTCTCGTTAACAGAGTATATTCAATTATACCATATGTTTGGCCAGGCTGTTACTCGGTATTCTTGGAAATATACAGTCTCTAACCCAGCATTGACTTTCATTGTTGTCTTGCGTATGAGCATTATTTGTTTCCATCCATTGGAAATTATGATTATGAATGCTCAAAATATCTTGATGTCCCCAATGCTGACCTCATTTATATTTTGCCCAAAATATTTCCTTCAGTTAAATGAAAAGCGATTCGCTGAAAGAAGAAAGCCACAACAAATAGACCATATCTGCCAACCGTTCAATCCGACCAATTTTAACTTCAACAAAATTAAGCCAGATGAGATATTATTCCAGATGAAACGAGAGCAGGATGATGCGAAAACTGTAAGTTGATTTGTTACAACTGGACCATAATTGGCTCTAAATAGCAGTGATATGCCCGAAGGTGTTATGTTGAATACTGGTGATAATAAAGGGATTGAAGTT
Source organism: Lineus longissimus (assembly GCF_910592395.1). Classification (NCBI taxonomy): domain Eukaryota; kingdom Metazoa; phylum Nemertea; class Pilidiophora; order Heteronemertea; family Lineidae; genus Lineus; species Lineus longissimus. Next base: position 5,310,874 of record NC_088310.1, read on the forward strand.
TCCAATGAATGAGCTAAAAAACGAATCCGAAAACTTTGTAAAGTAGACATAGTTCTCTATGAAAAACCTTATGAAACTTCTTTTCCAGCCCCAAAATTTAGTGGTCATCAATGTAAGTCCGCTGGGGTATGGACATGTGTTGTTGGTCACAGATGTTGAAAGCTGTACTAACCAGGTCCTGACAGAAGATGCCATTAGGTTTGGAATTGAAACAATGCTACTATCTTCATCGCCGTGAGTATTAGGTCGGTGTATTTCATACCAAGTAGATTGGTGAATTATGTTAACAAATCTGACAAACTGTGACCATTAAGTTATCAGACTGGTGAGTGAATGGACTGTGAAGCTTCAGTTTTTTCTGTGCACTCTAAACAATGTGGAAGCGGTCATTCTAGAAAAACCTACACTTTGGTGTCATGCTCCATTAGGTTAAAAAATGGATGTCTGTTCTGTTGTATAATGTAGTACTCCTCAGTAGCTAGGTTTAAGTTGAACAGATTTTTCAAAGTCCGAAATACAAGTGTCGCTGTCAGATGGAGCTTGCCCCTGCTGCAGAGCTGATTCATGGCGATGTTTACTACAAATTTACCTTCATTTGAAAGGACGATTCCTGTGAGTTAGTTGGGCCAACTTAGCAATCGTCTTCTTTCTTTTAGTGCATTCCGTGTTGCATTCAACAGCCTGCGTGCCTTTGCATCCGTCAACCATTTACACCTCCATGCCTGGTATTTGCATCAGAGTCAGATTATTGAAACTATGGTAGGTAGGATTTTAGTATTGCGAGTTAATTTCACTGTGGTGCGACCAGTATGGACCAAGTACAAGAATCAATCTGGGCTCATAATCTGAACGATAACACCAGTCTTTTTTTCCAATATCTAAAACGCATCTGATTTATCATTTTAATATTGCAACCCATTTCCTCTTTGCAAGGATGCTACTGAACTAGGTAATGGCTGCTTCGAGTTAACAGAATCTCTTGTCCATGGATTTGCGTTTCAACTTGCTGGTCAAGACATCGCTAACTTATGCAAGTGAGTAGACTCTTTCCAACTGAAAGTAATCTCTGAAGGTTTTAGGTCATTTTGGATACTTATGTGATAATTTCTATTCATTTCACTGACTTGGCAAGTTAAGATATATTGCCATGCATCCTTATGTTAATGCATCGCTGGTCACATGATGAACCTTGGCCAGTGCTTTTGAAGCTGACTGTGACATCATCCTTGTTCAAAACTTGTAACCGCTACTGAAGACTGCCAATAATGTACATATCTGATCACACTGGTGAACCATTGGACCTTGGCCAGTCTTTTCGAAGCTGATTGTGACTTTGTCCTTGTGCGCATCCAAGAATCTGGCTGAGATTCTGTTGACGTAAAATTATGTGACAGTCCTTCAAACCATTTTGTTTCCTTTCAGAAAAATCCACAGGATCACATCCTACTTCATTGACAACAACTTTGCGCATAATATGAGTTTGACAAGAGGGAGAGCATTTGATGACCATAATAAACAAACCGTCCGAATCTTCCTATGGCCCAGACAATCAGTTTCAGTTCGTAAGTACGGACTCTGTAATTAAAACATCGCTGAAAAAAGATGGCATTCGTCAGTCCCAAATGTCAATGATGGGTGGATGTCTAGCATTTTACTATCTGGAAATGTGGTTTGTAATTGGATGTGAAGGAGTCCTGTCTTTCTTATCTCGTGGCTGGTTCAAGTGATGATGACTTTTGTACATTTTCTTTGCCCATTGCTGATACTCTTCTTCATTCTTTCAGCTTCCAAGGCGGACAACCCATTTAATGTTGCTGCTGCTGAACTATCGGGGCATTTACCAATCAGAGGTAAAATTACATGTTTAATTTTTGTTTAATTATTCGAAAGGAGAGCAAACAACAAAATAAGGAGCTAAGCAAAATCATGAACAATTTTTTTTCGGCAATGCCATTACTGCTGATACTTTACACAAAGATATGTAGGCCAAAACTTAATTGAATTTGCTGACCACCAAACGGACTTGCAGTGATCGGTATTGCCAAATTTTCCATCCTTTTCATTATTCACCGCAGTCCATTTAACCACTTTAGTTCCAAAATGGTTTTATGTCTCGCATTCTGTAAAAAAACATTCTGGTACTTTTCAGATAGGGAGAATTTCAAGAGTATCACTGAAGAGGTTATAGACAGAGCTCTTGAAAATGAATGCCTGCCACATGATGTCTTTAACAAGATAAAGGAAGATGTAATGAGCTTGATGAAAGTGTGACCAAGAATGTTAGAAAAGCAGGTTATTTACCCGACCCGATCGGGAACCAAAGGTCCACAAGCCAGATGCCAATATCAATGTTTGGTTCCGAGAAAATAATATCATTGTTCTTGTTAATCTTGGAAGAATTATAAATAAAAATGATGTCTTAATCTTGACTCCTATTTTTCCTTCTGTCGAAGGCAGAAATTCCATTCATCTCATCTGTCTATAGGCTTGGTATTGAGCTGAGCTGAAGACCAGCAACCTGCCATGCCAGCTGGTTGCAGGGAACTCGGATGCCAGTTGGTTGGGAGTCGGTGATGGGAACCAAGGTGGAGACCAGCCACTTGCCATGCCAGTTGGCCGCAACTCTGTCCAAGGAACTGAGATGCCAGTTTGTTGGGACTCGGTCCAATAAAACGGTGGTGGAGACCAGTCACTTCCCATGCCATTTGGCTGCAACTCTAAGCTTGGAACTAAAATGATTGTGGTTGGGACTTTCTTCAAGGGGACCGAGGTGGAGACCAGCCACATATGCCAGATGGTTGTGACCTGATCCAAGGGAACCGAGATTGAGATCTGCCACTTGCCTGCAACCTCCATGATGAGAGAACTTGAGGTGGAGACAACCCAATGGCCATGCCAGTTGGTTGCAACTTGATTACAGGGAACTTTAAGTGGCGACCAGCAACCTGCCAATTATTGATTGTGAAGGTTGAAAGGGTCCTCAGAGGGTCGTATAAGCATGTGGCCAGTGTGGGACAATCGCAACCAGGTGATGCATAATTCTATAGAAAGACTTGAGTACAGTTCCAATACGGAAGTTTTTGCTTTAAAAAATTGTCACAAGATCATATTGTCGTACAAATACAGGACAAAATAACTATTGATTTGAATAAAATTTATTTCAAGACATCAATTTACATAAACAGGTATGCTTGGACTGAAGCAGCTCCGATTTCATGTGCTATATACAATTGTCAACATAACCCTTACATTACATGCTGAAGGGATGGCCGACTTCATAATGCGATATGCATCAAGTATTCAAATCTGCCAGGAGAATGTTCCTCTCACAAAGCATGATTTTGTATTTAGTTCCTTGTATGCAGAAATTCACCCGGTCGGCATACCTCGAATTGCTAAAAATTCTTTCAACTATAAGAATGATAAAATGTCCAACATTCTTCAATTTTATCAGGGAACAGAGAGTGAGTGATCTCTTTATGATCAGATCTACATTGTTTTTCCATTATTCAAAGCACAGTGCTAAGGACCAAAACCAGTCAAAATCCCTCACTGAAACGGTGGTAATTTACATTACCGGTACTGTTTTACATGTAGTCTAATGTCATTTTCACATGTTGTGACTGGCCATGCAATTTCGAAACATTGTGCTGAGTTACAAAGACAGCACAGTGTTTACATGTATTATATCTTATTCAACAGCTGTCCGATATGTTTATACTGAGCTTTGGCGATAAGATTTTGTTTCAAGTACTTTCTTTCCACACATGGCACAGATCCCTTTCTTGTACGCACATCCTGGAAGACAAAAAAAAACTTCATGAGTGCCATGCCATAAAATTTCATGAAATTGTATAGTTTTATGCAAATCGTGAAGGAAACTTTCACATCAGCAAAATAATTTTGTCTCCAAGTGGGCTGCACTAGTGTTTGTTGATACATTTGTTGGGTAATTCGGATTCCTCATTCATTGGTAGGCAATACACAATGCCATACATCCCGAAATAGGAGGCACAGGCTGAATTGTGCACCCAATATCCCCTTTGATAATGTTGCTTAAAGAAAGAGATACAGATCAGGTTACATATAGCCAAGCACTCATGCTAGAATTGGCTCTGTTTATTACCCAAATGAAGATTTCATTGCATTTTTGACCGCCCTTTGCTACACTTACCCTGGCAATAGTGTGATCCAACCTGATGCACCGATGTTTTACAAATCCGGCATTTTTCAAACTTGACCTGGTACGGAGAAAATCTGTTCTTCTTTGAAGTGAGGAATTTGTTTTCATTCACTTTGCGGCCACCAGTATCTGAAAGTGCAATCAAATAAATAACACCATTGAGATTTAAATTTTGAGAAACAACAAAACAATTGTCATGTCATTGTAAAATCAATAAAATCTACTTATACTTAGGAATATCCTACCTGTCACATTTGAAGCACCAGCTTTCCATGGATCAGGTGTGATCACCTTTCCAAGTTTTTTCTGACCTGTAATGACATAATCACATAGTCATAGTATTTTGATCAATGTATGTTGATGCATCACAATTAGCACAGAATTACTCAGTCATTCAGCACAGAGCAGAGGCTGTAGTGTGGAGCGAGTTATAAACTAGTGCAGCAACAACAAAATTATAATTTTTAGGCGATGGCAGTGCCAGTAATGCATCTGTACGCAGTGTGTATAAAATAGACTCTAATTCCGGACAGCAATGGGTCAGCAATATCTATGGTTTAGATAACCGGATACAACTGACCATGAACAATCAAAGTTTTCGCAATTAAATATGAGGACGAATTCACTTTTGATGTATTAAAAGGTTCTTTGGCTTTTTATCCTTGACAAAAACACGAAGAAAACATTTCTTATGCATCGCAAACGCCTGAAAACGTACACTTTTCGCACACCATTCTTGCTGTTGTTTACGTTTATAAGTTTTACAGACCTCCGAGAGGTGGCACGGCAGAGGAAACAAACTCCGTTTTGGCCGTGGGGACCTAATAGAGTCTTCAGGAGGTCCGCCGAATTTCGCCGCGAAGGTGACGCTATACAAACATTATAGCATGCTGTGAATTTAGCAGGTAGCCGCGCCAAGGACTAGAATAATGTCAATTGATATATATGTATATCAATGATGGCCTCAACGGCTCATCCCGAGTGGTGATTGTATAAGGAGTTACCTCGAGGGATCAGAATGTACGAAGTACGAAGTAGTTTTTAAATGCTGCAAAATCTTCACTAGGACCCAATCTGACTTTGATGGAAAGCTAGTGCATCCCCATTATGAGTATCTATATAGGGCTGGCCTGAGGCAGTTTGACAGAGAGACGAAACCCGCAATAATTTTGAAGTAGTTGTTCTTCCCTATCGAGATGGGGCGTCCAGATAGTGCCCAGCTTGACAATCGCATCTGGACCCTCAAGCCTTGGATCCACTATACGCCGACCCGGACTCCGTTACACCAACGGTAACGGACAGAGTAACTCTGATGGTTCAGAATGGACAATCAACACTAGTATGGATCTGTTTTCGGTGTGTCTTCTCTAAGACATTGTTGCATACACTGTAAAATCATTCAAGAGCCGTTGAGAGTCCGACCTTTGAGAGTCCAACTCTATCTGTTGCTGGGATGTTAGAAGGCCTATGCCGGACATGCCTTATTATATTCATGTTATTTGTCTCAGCTTGGCCTATAACTGATATGGAAACAACTCTCAGATTAACTAACTGAGGAAAATCGGAACCTGATTGCAATATCATTGGAATAATGGCTCAAATATTTAAATTTTATATGCATGATGATCACCACACCAAAGGACACATCATCCGATCCGTGTGCGGTGATTCTGACCGGATGACCTTTAAAGCAAGTGACTTGTAAGTATGTGGGAGTCGAATTGATTTCATGAAAGTTGCTTTTAAGTGGCTAATTATGGCACGGAGTATGAGAGTGGGGGTATCTGGAGGATGACTATGACATGGATAATACGTCAGAACCATCCCGGAGAAAATGCGCGCGAACCGCAGATCTGGAGAGGCAGGGTGTCCACATTAGTTGAAAATGTCTAGTGAATAATATACCATAAACGGTAAAGCCCCTCCACTACTAGTGACCGTGGCGAGATCGACATAGCCCGGAGACAATCTGACGTGTTTGTTCCTGTGTTTCACAACCAAAACCAATACCCAGCCCATTTCGCGTGTTTCGTACGAAAAACAGCTAAACATGAATGGTCGTATCAAATATTGATCACAAGTTCGCAGACGACTCGAAGCCAGCGTTCCTGCTCTTGGGCTATAATGACGATCGACTGGAGCCTGTTGAGGAAACTCCATAAACAAGCGACTCGATGCCGGAGCGCGCTGACGTTTTAAAACTCTCACCCACTGAGGATTTTCGTCACGGCCTCATGCCCAACTCTTGGAAACTCATTCAGGTCAAGTGAGAAAAAAGTGATACGCACTTAACTACGCACAATCCCGAACAAATTCATTATTGTGTCTTTATTACCTATTTGGTGACGATCATTCAGAGGTTTCACAATGTTTTATTCATCAGTGACGTTGCGATATGCGGTGTGTGTGATTGTTTTAGGCCTGTGCGGTGTGCTGGCAGGGGACGAACCCCGGGACAAACGGGTGGCCAAGTGCGGCCACTGTGACGTGGAGGATTGTAGGCCCGTCACAGACTCCTGTCCCGAAACCCACCGGATTCTGGATAGCTGTAACTGCTGCAATGTCTGCAGGTCGGACCAACATCCGGCTAAACTCTTAAAAATCAAACGAGATGGTAAGTACGTTTTTCATCTTTCATAGAGAAGTGTCAATTTTTAAAGACGATAACAAAATGACTCCTCTCTATGTCATGTCCCTTTATATTATTTGCCATGTTTTATCTACCATATCTACGACCTTCAGGTCACAGGGGTCCAGAATGGAAAGCAATGTTACTGCCAGTCATCTACGACCTGCAAGTTAAGGAGTCTCGAGCAATGTGATCTCTATTCATCTATACGACATGCAGGTACAGGGTAAAGCAAGTGTCGTCTGCTCCGAGGGTCTAATAGAAATCGTCGTCTGTTCATCTACTACCTGCACTGCAGGTACGGTAGGGTCTCATAGAAAACAATCTGCGTCTATTCATCTGCGACATGCAGTTAAAGGGTCTAATGGAGAGCAATGTGATATCTCGTCATCTTAAGCATCTTGACCACCAAGGGAACCTCGGCTACGTTTAAAGGCAGAATAAGACAATGAGGTCTAGGATGATCTACGTGCTCTTGGTAAAGGGTCTCATGGAAGCATTCAAATGTTTCATACCTGCACGACTGGCGATTATGTATTGGTTTTTGATACCTCTTTGAGTGGGAAACTCCCTTCTCAGGAACATGTTTGCATATCCTCATGGCTGGTGCTGGTCAGCTGTATAACCTGATGGGCCGCAACGGGGCAATAGAATTACTCCACAGATTGCATCCTGTACCGATGTGGCGTCTGGAACATCAAATATTCATTAACCAAAGAAGGATCGATACGAAAGCAAGTACAGTGGAACCTCTCTTAGTAGGCACCTCTCTATTAGGGATTCCCTTTATATCTATGACACTAGTTTTTGTATTGTTCTTTCAATTCAATTTGACCTCTCTTATCAGGATACCTCTCGATTAGGGATAGCACTTGTCATACCCGAGGATATTCCTAATACAGGGGTTCCACTGTAGATTTTTTAATACTCGCCGCCATCCATTGGGTGGCGCAGAAGACGCAAAATCGCGCCTTTATTCGCTTTTCTTTGAATCTACTGACTGTCGCACTAAAATGTATAGGTTCCGGCTGGTAATGTTCGTCACACACACTTGTGCGGCAAAGAAATCAAGACAGTTTTGAAAAAAGAGGCTTGGATAAATCCACTAAGCGGCAGGCCCGTCCTCAATCTTGGGGTCCGCCTTGGCTCCAATGGGTTAATAGGTATACTGAAACGCGCCAAATTTTCGCGGGCGCTATATTTTCGCGAATATTCCGAATAACCTAGATTCGCGAAAATGAAAATCGCGAAAAATAATTCTTGTTTGGATAAATACACTAATAAACATTTTCATTATTTTCGAATCGCTTTACAGTACACCAACTTTTGCAAGCCATGTGGTGACAATTTCCGCGTACATGTAAAAGCTTTTAGTGTTTTCGTTTATAGGCTTTTCATTATTGTTCCACTGCAGCCAATTAGTCATTTGACATCTGTGTTAACAAAATCTGGTTTCGTCCCACGTTTCTGAGAGAGGCCAAAACCTATCAGGCAACAAATAATGTTTCTGTCAATCATCGTAATTTGAAATCCGCAGCGGTTTATAATAACGGCAAAGCTAACCGTCGTTGTGTGTACCATGTCCGTCAAAAGAGAAGTTGCGCACCCTTCCAACTACCGCTCGCCGACTTGATCAGTAATCTAACATGATACACGTATATATTTGATTTAATTTTAACTGACTAACGTTTTCATATTGATATCACACCTGCGTCTTTACAATATGATACTTCAAATTCCAAATACACCTCGCAGTTCGACAAGCATTAGACATGACTGTTAGAAAGGTCCACTTTTTTTCGTTTCAGTCGTGTGCAGTAAAGTGAAATGCCCAAGGGGCCAGATGTGTGTGCTGAATATCCAAGATCTCCCAGTGTGTCGATGCCCGAGCAAGCTGTCCTGCCCCCGGAAACAGAGGAAGTTCTGTGGAAAGAATGGCGTCACATACAAGTCAAGGTGCCTGCTCAAAGTAAGCCATGAATTAAAGAGCGGTCCGTTGCATCCTCACCTATACCAGTCACCTATACTTCGCCCGTTAAATCCTCCCCTACTCTCTATTTCACGAACAAACGAAAAGCCTGAGGAATATGCTTTGAAAATTTGTCAGTATTTCGCTTCAAATGACTCGTTCATGCTTTGTCAGCTTCTTGCAAAGTAAGTATTTTTAGATACTTTGGATAATTGAAGTTTCTGATGTCACATAACATTTTGTTCATCAACTATTTCATTTCTGTGAGAAATCACAAACGAAATCACAGTGAAGTCAAAGTCAAAGGTGAAGATTTCTTTGATTCGATTTCAGGTGGACGAATGTTCTTCGGGAAAGAAGATCCGAATAGCGCACAAGGGTCCCTGCCCCGGGTATGAAAAGATTGAGGCTGAGGAGAGACAGGCCGAGAGACAGGCCAGGAGGGCAGAGAGATTGGCCAGGCGGGCGGAGTTGTGGAAGATACGACAGGCTAAGGGGAAGGGCAGGGGAAAGCGAAGGAAAGCCAAGTTTTATCGCGGGAGGATTTAGAAGTGGAAAGCGGGACCGATATTTGACGACCTTCAATTCGATTACAAACTACAGTGATGGCGCTCGGCTATGTGATATTCGAGGCCGGAAAATCCGAAGATAAAAAATTATGATTGGACAGCTCTTACAAAATCAAAACCACATTGGGAAGACACCAATACCTCTCTGGTGTAATTTGAACGCTTAGCGGGACGGTTCAAAGCTGAGCAGCCTCAAGAAAAAAGGGAATGAAGGCTTTGTGCTAACACACCAAATCGCGGATCGAATCGTAGTGCTGTGATGACATGTTAGCTCTCACAAATTGTGTGCACATGTGATTTTAAATACAAATCAGGCAATTATGAGCAAACACAGGCCACCCTATAGCGGCCTTGCTATCACTGTCAGGGTAACATCATGAATGCTTTCCCAATGACATAGAATATAATCAAAAGGTTGTGATATATCAAATGAGATTACGTGTGATTGGAAGATAAATTAGATTAGAACAGTACTTAAAATAGTATGTGACAATAAGCCAAAGGGCGAAGTGTATATTGTGACGGCTCGGCGACTTCGCCGCCCGTGTTCCTTCTACGTCTTTTTTCACTTTTCGCATTTTCGGGATAACATTTATTTTGTGACGGCAGGAAAAGGTAAAGGTTTGTGAGCAGAAAGGATTCGTTTGGTGTTGAAAGTTCATAACGAGAGTTCAACTAAATGAGGTTAATGAATAAAAAACATTTACCTGGTTTTAAAGATTTAAAACGATGATTTAACTGAATGCATGTATCTTTCGATATACAAAGGAAATGCGCGATTAGTTTTTTTAGCTAAGTTATAAAATCTGCATGCCTGATCCTCGTGCGGACTGACCTGACGATTGGCGGTCATTTTCTTTTTTTCTCAATAACGCTCTCGCGCAAAATGCATATGAGGATGCCCCTGTAATGGCCTGGTAATAGCCAATAAGATTATTTCCTTTTCACACATATATATACATGTACGATCCCAGTTACCACGGTAACAGCATTCTAAATCTCAAACGCACCGAGGGCCTCACTAATTTCATTTCGCCACTGCGACCAAGTCCTCCGAGATTTTGGGTAGAGCGCAGATGGACGATAATTGGCAATCCCGACAATTAGCTGGATTTGTATAGCTAATTTGGTTAGGTGGTGTGTGAGGTCAAACGTATTGCAGAATATGATTGGGTATTCCAGATGCCATTTTGTCTCACAAAGATCCATTCGGCCCTTCTACTCAAACGCCAGCTGAGCCCCTTGATTTATAGTCTCATCGGCTCTGCCATTCTCCAAGCAGGCATAACATTAAAAACACATTCTCTCTGCCAGTATCAGCTTCCATATTGTTGTATACGTCACTGTACACGTACACCCCGATTGTACATTGCGATCGCGTCTGAAAATGTCCGCGGCCACAGATTCGTACTCACTTTGGAGGATGAAATTTTAGATGCCTCAGGCCGTAGATATACATTCTCTGACATGATTTTGCAGCTGCAGGTGAGGGAGGTCGCGAAATCACATTCGCGCCAAATAATGACCTTTCCTGGCGAGAATTCGAGATATTTAGTTAGGATTGAAAACAAAAAATGTTTAAGGGACAACTTGGGCGTGGGATTTACCTGGCCAGGAGGATAATGTGCCAACTTGACACCATGCGCCGCCACTTGTAGTACAGTACAACCTCCCTATAGCGGACACCCATGGGAATGAGCGTTGGTGTCCGTAATGTAGAAGTGTCCTTAATAGGGAGGTTATGCCATTATTGTCCAAAAAGTGGATTCATGTGTATGAACACGGGGGTCGTGAAGCATACATATTACATATTCCATTTAGTTTTAAATATTAACTATTTCAAATAATTTGATACCGTATGCGAACTTGAAATTACTTATATTGTAATATATTGTGATATTAATTTGCCAACATTGATATATGCAGGTTGTGTTCGTACACTACATACTATATCCGATTATTTGAAATACTCTGTGAACACAGAAGCCATACATTTGTATCGGATATCTAGGCCGAGGCCTACAATGTATACATCACAGCGGTTGCATACACGGCATGTGTTTTTCTGTGTCTTGCCACATGCCCTAAATCTGAGGTGAATAATGAAGAGGCTATGTCTGTGTACTGGTCCGGTGTACATGGAGTTCGAAGGTCAATGGCGAGTAAACCGTTAGCCCCGACGACGCGCAGCCCGGACAGTGAGACTCGAATATAGGATCCTACACACACCTTTATCGCCAAACCGGCAATTCAGAGGATTCACCACCACGTTCCTCTCGCTCGGAAGCAGTTCAGCACTCTCGACTACAGGTCTGAATCTCTTTGCAGGCGATAATGGACGAGGAAGAAAGCTCTGATGGAATTTCTTTCTCCCAGAGACCAAGAACTTGTTTCAGCAAGCCAGATCCCCATTGGGGTTGGGTGGTTGTTTACTCCTCTTTCGTAGCGAATTTCATCTTCGCTGGATTCGCCAATTCGTGCGGGATATATTACATAGAATGGCTGGACCATTTTGATGGGAACTCCAGGAGTGAAATATCATGGATCGGATCTTTACTTCTTGGAATGACATGTATGACAAGTAAGTGATGGCCTATTTCGATGCAATGACAGCCGTATCCGATTCGCCTCGTGATTGGGAGGTCTTGTCACGGTATAGATCTGTATCTACAGTATACACCTTTCCAGAAATGGGGCACTGAGTGTCCGAAATAGTGATGTCATAAGGGGAAACTAGGCCTTATGGTGGAGGGACAAAGGAGATAGTCATGGTTGACCAACACACTTGAATGCCTTTAATGACGGACAAGGGGGAAAAAGTTAGTTCCAATGCAAGCCACCAATTTCGGGAAGCATGTTTAGCACGTTGGTTCTAACTGCGGTTATAGTAGCCCATAAATTACCTGACATAAAAGTTTGCATGCATGGTCAGCCAGGATGTCTCGTCTGGTGTCTGTCTGAAAAAATGGGCGGTGATTTGGAGTGATATAAACGGTGTCATAAGCTGGTGTTGATGGTCTTCAAGGAAAGCAGTTATGATTTTTTTGTAACAAATACGCGCAACATCATGGCTTCTTTCAGGTCCTGTAGGTGCGATCCTATCGGAACGTTATGGAGACAGGCCAATAGTGATGGTAGGATCCGCCCTGGCAGCCCTGAGCCTCATGGCGTCTGCTTATGTAACCAATGTCTACCTTTTGATGGTCACGTATGGTGTGATCACTGGTGAGTGTGAGACTAGCCCCGTTAGCTTATGTTACAAATGTCTACCTATAGATTGTCACGTATGGTGTGCTCACTGGTGAGTGTGAGACTAGCACCGTTATCTTATGTTATAAATGTCTACCTATAGATGGTCACGTATGGCGTGATCACTGGTGAGTGTGAGACTAACTCCGTTATCTTATGTTACAAATGTCTACCTATAGATGGTCACGTATGGCGTGATCACTGGTGAGTGTGAGACTAACTCCGTTATCTTATGTTATAAATGCTACCTATAGATGGTCACGTATGGTGTGATCACTGGTGAGTGTGAGACTAGCACCGTTATCTTATGTTATAAATGTTTACCTACAGATGGTCACGTATGGTGTGATCACTGGTGAATGTGAGACTAGCACCGTTATCTTATGTTATAAATGTTTACCTATAGATGGTCACGTATGGTGTGATCACTGGTGAGTGTGAGACTAGCACCGTTATCTTATGTTATAAATGTCTACCTATAGATGGTCACGTATGGCGTGATCACTGGTGAGTGTGAGACTAACTCCGTTATCTTATGTTATAAATGTCTACCTATAGATGGTCACGTATGGCGTGATCACTGGTGAGTGTGAGACTAGCACCGTTATCTTATGTTATAAATGTGACCTATAGATGGTCACGTGTGCATGGTGTGATCACTGGTGAGTGTGAGACTAGCACCGTTATCTTATGTTATAAATGTCTACCTATAGATTGTCACGTATGGCGTGATCACTGGTGAGTGTGAGACTAACTCCGTTATCTTATGTTATAAATGTCTACCTATAGATGGTCACGTATGGCGTGATCACTGGTGAGTGTGAGACTAACTCCGTTATCTTATGTTATAAATGCTACCTATAGATGGTCACGTATGGTGTGATCACTGGTGAGTGTGAGACTAGCACCGTTATCTCATGTTATAAATGTTTACCTATAGATGGTCACGTATGGTGTGATCACTGGTGAGTGTGAGACTAGCACCGTTATCTTATGTTATAAATGTCTACCTATAGATGGTCACGTATGGTGTGATCACTGGTGAGTGTGAGACTAACTCCTTATCTTATGTTATAAATGTCTTCCTATAGATGGTCACGTATGGTGTGATCACTGGTGAGTGTGAGACTAGCACCGTTATCTTTATGTTACAAATGTCTACCTATAGATGGTCACGTATGGCGTGATCGCTGGTGAGTGTGAGACTAACTCCGTTATCTTATGTTACACATGTCTACCTATGATGGTCACGTATGGCGTGATCACTGGTGAGTGTGAGACTAGCACCGTTATCTTATGTTACAAATGGTCACGTATGGCGTGATCACTGGTTGTGTGAGACTATAGCCCCGTTAGCTTATGTTACAAATTCTACCTGTGATGGTCACGTCTGGCGTGATCACTGGTGAGTGGTCACGTTAGCTTATGTTAGAAATGTTTGCCTATTGATGGTCACGTATGACGTGATCATGCACTGGTTAGTTTGAGACTTGTTACATCATGAAGTTTACAGATGTCTACCTTCTGAAAGAACCCCAGGAAGAATACATTCGGGTAGATACTGATGAGATACATGTACATACTTGATTGAATGCGGCCTCCAAATGATCATGACCATTTTTGTACTGATATATGTCGAACAATGGGACAGGCGTTCGCGTTGGCATGTCTTGATTTTCGAAAACTCACTATTGACCTAGTATTTTAAGACATTTGATAAATTTTCTTACAGGTTTTGGTTTCTCAATGATCTGCATGATAATGGCGACAGTTCCTATGTATTTCTTTGACGAAAAACACGTCGGACTAGCCATAGGTCTCGCTTTGAGTGGAAATGGCTGCGGCTCCTTCGTCATGCCCTTGATAATTGAGATGCTGATCGAGGCGTACGGGTGGAGGGGATCCCTTCTCATCTGCAGTGGAATAGTGTTGAACTGCTGCGTGTGCGGCGCTTTACTGCGAAAGCCAGAGCGAGGCATTGTTTGTAAAGACAATGCAAAACCCAAGAAACCCCTCGTGGATGTGACTGTGCTAAAAAGTGTCTCCGTCGTTTTGTTTCTACTTTCTCAACTGATCTTTTCTTTTGGTTTGTCAACTGTTTATGTACACGCTGCCGCATTAGTGGAAAAAATGACAGGGGTAACGAGGACGAAATCGGCCGGCATTATTAGTACAGTGGGTGTTATGAACTTCGTAGGAAGAATCACACATGGTGCGATAGCAGGGTTCAAGTCGGTTAACATTTTTACTCAATATGGGGTTTGCTGTCTCATAAACGCGGCATCTCTATTTCTTCTTCCGAATATACCCTTCTATCCCGTTTCAGTAGTCATCACTGCCGCATTTGGCTTCTGTATCGCCCCGTATGGCAGTCTCATGCAATTGATTGTTCAAAAGATGGCCGGAATGGACAATCTCAAAATAGTCTATGGACTTTTTGTCTTCATGAGCGGTGTTGGCTGGATGGCTGGCGCGCCCATTGCTGGCCTCTTATATGACGCCACTGGAGACTACGGTACATCGATGTATTTCGGAGGGTCGGCTATGATTGGGTGTGTCGCTTTCTTTTTAAAGACCTGGATAGATGGCACGTGTAGGAAAGCTGGCACCACGCATGCCCATCATATCGACATTTCGGTAGGAGACGAAGTTTCAAATTCATAGATAAATGAAAAGAACGTGTGTCTGGCGCGATACAACTATTTGAGTTTTATTTACATTTTTTATATTTTACCACGCGAGGTATATATAGCCTACATGCAGGTCAAATTATAGAAAACTAGTACGGCGATCAGCAGTCCTCTGTCCCGTCATCACCAACCTCCAATCTTCGTCGACCCAAAATTAAGTAGCTGTCTCGTTTATCGGCAGTCACACTGATTTTCCTGATATTTTTTTCATGTTACATGTGACATTGGGTGATATGAATAAAGACTAGGAAATGCTTTTACTTAAAACTTCACGTACATTTACACTAGGCATTTCTGTACAAAATAGAAGTAAAAGCATTTACTAGTGTTTATTCATATCACCCATTCTCTCAAAAATGAAGAAGAACTCGTCGGCAGGTGTTCAGCACTACTCATTTTTCGAATCGAAA
Organism: Lineus longissimus; assembly: GCF_910592395.1. Classification (NCBI taxonomy): domain Eukaryota; kingdom Metazoa; phylum Nemertea; class Pilidiophora; order Heteronemertea; family Lineidae; genus Lineus; species Lineus longissimus. Next base: position 5,326,573 of record NC_088310.1, read on the forward strand.
GGGGTTCACATGTATGAGCTGAAACTGCATAATCAGGAAATTGACAACTTGATAGCTTGCATCATCGTTCTTAAAGCGACTTTCCTCCCAGTCTCCTTTCTTGTAGCTCGTTCCATTTGTCCTCAATCGTGATACCTTTTGGATGGATATTGGTCAATTTCTCTTTCTGCAACAAAAATGGAAGACCGTAATAACTATTTTCACACAAAGTAATCGCTATCATCGATATAGCTGGGAACAAATGCATATCGATAGAAATGGCCAATGAACAGTATCTATACGCGGCCCCGGGCCCTGCAGATTCCACTGGCAGCACCCGATGTATATGCCCGTAGAAAAGAAAACATCCTTTTGCATCATGGCATGCACTTCCATCCACTGATCACAAGCCCACAGAAGATTTAACCGTAACCTACATCTAGGTCATCCCTGAAGACACTCTTTGGGAAACAGCCGAAGACCGATCAGCTCAGTAACGGCCGCAGTACTTTGCCTGTGAACGCAGCAGAGACGATAATAAAGATAAAAACTCACCCTTTTCCGCCAGCAATACGTTAGTCCACACACCACCAGCGATATTAGAATCCCGCAAGAGAGAATGATGAAGATGCCCCCGACGTTCTGGATCTCAAGTTCTGCCGTATCAGTATTAGTTGCAGCATCTTCTAATAAAGCACACTTACTGGCCCCCCAGTATTTCTCATCCAACTTTTGTAGTATCCCATTCTCGTTTAGTTTAAGTATTGCGATGGTAAGAACGTCCCGGTACGTCGCTCCCATAGGCAGGCCGATCCCGTACCCTTGCTGTTGGAACGGCCCACCGACAGCCATGGTGCGGCAGTTTTGCGTGGCGATGAAGTCATTGACCGGCGCGTCCCAAATGAAAGCGTAGTCCCCTTTGACGACTTTTTGTACTGCCACAGCCGTGTTTTCCACCATGTTTCCTGCGCTCATGGCAAGCCACATATTCCTGCAAAATAAGATTTCTGGCATGAACGAAAAAAATTGATACGAATAAATCATCCTCATCCGTCCTATACTTGACTATCAGTCAGAAGTTCCTCTTCTTCCGTGTTTGCTACTCTTATGAGCGTTTGATGTGTGTCACACCGTTTGGCTCGTCAAGGGGATGGCAGGATTCCACTGCAAGCAACACTGGTACTGTTGTCCTACTTAGACTTATCATTCAAAGAACCTGACATTGTCAAGTGAAATGACTAACCCATGGTGTCTGGTTTCACAACATGATGTCTGGAACACGAGTCCGACACATGTCTATTTTCACGACAAGACTACGGCCCCGCCGCCCTTGCTGAAGAGGGGATCGCTGACTCACCTGAACGTTTCCCTGCTTGACCTATGGAAGAAGTCGGCCGTCCTTGACCCCGTGGCTGTTCCATACCTGACCTCGTTCTGATCCCCGAGACTCAAAACTCCATTGATTGGTGTGCTGATCTGTGACATGGTCAGAAAGGCAGCCATGTTGGCTGAAAAGACAATAGGAAAACTGAGAAGAATTCGAAAAGGAACTCCGTCGTTGATACTTGCGGTTTTCAACTTCATTCATAAAGCAATATGCGTGCGCGAGCTCCCCGACGGAGAGAAAGTGTTTGATCTTGAAAGATACATAATCATACCAGACAAACATTTGACTCGCCCGTGTATGAGGTGAAACACCAGACGCCGCTAAGGATTCTGCCTTGAGAACCTGCTTGCACTAGAGGATGTTTAGTTGAGCCATAGCCTCATCTCAACCCTTTCCGATCACGAACTGCTCGAAATGAGAGAATGTGAAGCTGACGATACACAAGTGCACAAGCAAACTTCGGACTTACCCGTGTATGAAGAAATGATGATGAGGCTAAAGAACCACCAGAAGCTGCTAAGTATTCTTGCCGAGAGGACCTGGGGTGTACTCTCCGTCCCTGCCTGAACTAATGACGCGGAGAAGAACCAGAGGCTCTCACTGTAGCTAAACCGTGGCTGCTCCGCGTCGAACTCATCATTTGGATTAAATCTGAAAGTGGAAGTCACATCATTCTTTTATGAAGAATACTCTGGGATGTGGGAGGTTATGGTTGTAACGAAGTCGAATATGGCACACGAATTCTTTGACAAAGGTACCACAATTTAAAAAGGTTGGCTGTATGTCTTAATTTGTTATACCAGAGTCTTTATTGAAAGACTCGGGTTATACTGACTTGTCGATCATTGTGAGTACAATGCTTAAGACGATCACGGCCACAGCCATCAGAATCCATACTGTCCAGTGAAGGGGCGTGAGGAACTGGAGCAAGTTATATTTCTTATCCGGTCGCGCTATCAGGACATTCATATCACATTGCTTGAAAGGTTTGGTGAAATCCACAACGGCTTCCCGCTCCGTGGAAATTATCAGAGGGGACACTGACATTGATGCGTTCTGAAATAAATGAAAACATGTATGTGTACAATGTTCGGAACCACACTGGCATTTTTCCTCAACTTTTGTTGACACGAAGACGGCCCTTCAGATTGTCATTTAGAAAAGCAATGCAGGCATCGTTGATTTCAATTTCTGGCTTAACCGATATCATGACAACGTAAACGAAAAATGATGGCGATAATGATATACTGATGCTGATGATGATGGCAATAGCTATAACGGTGACGATGACGATAATGATGATGACGGTGATAATGATGATGACGATGATGGGCGGTGACGATGCTCTGCGTTACCCCAATCATTAACTCTCTTATCATCCCGTCCCAGTTTCCATCTTCATCTTCTGTGCCGAATTTGTCATCAGGGGTGAAGTAAATTTCGTACTCAAAGTTGACAAGTTTCTGTAATTCTACCAATAAGTCGGCACAGTAACCTTCGAAGCGGTCATTCCCCAGTCTCTCTTTATAATCCTTCTTCAACCTCAAGAACGGATCTTCCTGCAACAAAATTTTCGGTTGTGTTTTATTTCCGTGTGTCTTACTGATACGAATCGCGATTCGCGTAAAGGCAAATCGAAAAAAAACCCTTTTCATTGGAGAAACCCGGGGACGGCATGGCGACGATGGATCGACTGAACAGGAGGTAAGGCGATGGGGATGACATTGACAGAATTCAGGAGAACAGCCCAGAATAGGAGGAAGTGGAGGTCTCTTGTAGGTGTCTTATGCTCCACTTGGAGACCAGACAGGGTGTAAGTCAGGAAACTTTAGACTTGCATTCGCCCAAATAAATTCGTAATTGAATATTAAAGGTATATGCGAACCGCAATGCTGACGACCCTGACAGTTTCTCTTCCAAGTGGCCAAGCTTCATCATCGTACAGTAGGTCATTGAAAGGAGGCTCGTGTATTTTAACTCGATCCGTCACGTTTGCGCCACTCTCAATCCAGTTGCCTTTCTGAAAGCAAAAGTAAAGGTCATCGCAGCTAAAAGCCATTGACTTATTTTTGATCAGCACTGTACAGTTCAGTAATATTCATCACGTGGGTTCAGTCTACTGACATTTTGCGCCTTGTTTGTTCCATGCATTATTTCCGCTTGATCTTGATCCTGAAGTTTTGGAGTTTACCACATACGCCGTCTCGGTCTCCGTTAGTAGACGTATGTGCCGAGCAACGGAGGGAATACTTTGAAAATTCAGAATATGGGATTGGGTACCAGCGTTTAGATACAAGGATGTTGCTGGCATGCAAGGCAAGGAAACCGTTAAAATATCCTCTTACGATTGTTCCAGTGTAAAACAATACATTTTTGCTAGATTAGTATGATACAAGTGACGACATCATATCAGGTTACTTTTTCGTACCTTGTATCTGCCTTTTTCATTCAAACCCATTATATCAAGGATAAGGTTCTTTCGAAACCCCTTTTCGTCAAATTCGATTGGTCCCGTCCAGCCAATGACATTGGCCTTCTCAATGGCGTCTTTCAGGCCAGCAACAGTCCGGTTTTCTCGGCGCCTGATGTTCTGCACTGTGTGGTCAACAACAGAGAGAGCATCTACCAGAAGGGAGTCCTGCAGAGGCATGGTTCTGCCGTTCGTCTCCTCGTGTGACAGTTGAAACATTGTGACGTTCATTCCGCTGTCTGTCCAAGGCTTGAAGTCGATCACTCGAGCATCCTGAAAACATACATATCAGGTAAAGAGTTTTTTCCCTCGAAGCTGTAACGAATAGAAAGTACATGTAGTTTTTTTCAACTCGTTCCCGATTGGCATCTGCGAAAATGATGTTTCTCCCCCAACCCGGGCTCACCAGGCGGGCAAGTACTTAAATGACGCATGGTTTTGGTGAAACCAAATGATACAATGTAGCTAGATTATTGGCCATACGGCCGTCTATCTAGGATCATTTGCCTCATTAGGTATAGTATAAATGCAGAGAACGAGATACGGCATCACATACCAAAGTGACTATGATCCAATGATACACCGGTACAAGGAGGCTTAGTTGCATGGCCTGGAATTTTAGAAAGTAAAAGGGGAAATAATAAGCTCATTCGGAATGAGTTCACAATTAAATATAGTTTCAGTGCAGTTATTCCGCCAAAGTCAATACACTTGACCTTACCACTGGTTACTGGCAGGTTGCCTTGGTCGAGGAGGATTGCGACAAGACTACTTTCTTCACACCAGTTCTGGACTTGTTCTTCTTTCAAAGCCAGATTATTTTCAAAAAGCGAATTGAACCCGACCAGGGTGATCTCAAAGAATTAATGACATTATCAATGGAATACGACAGACAGAAATAAAAGAATGACATTTGAATTTGTACAGCGGTGCAGTCGTGTTTTGCCATCTTGCATTAGATTGTGCATGTGCCGAGCTGGGCCAGAGTGTTACTTACCATATTCATCATCCTTGGTATATTGGACGGATGAACCAAGACCATGATGTTAGTTTTCCCTGTGCTTCTGAACCCTATCATCGCCGCCATGAGGTCAGCATCAGTTTTTAGAACATTCAGTTGTAGTGACCGTATAAAGATAGCATTCTTGGACAAGATGTGTCCGATCAGACTGTGACCTGAGTCATCAGAAATAAAAACGAAAGACGTGTTTATGATGAAGATATCCCTTGGTGTCAACAGTTGCCAAAAATACCTCAACCACAATGGAAAACATGAATAGAAGAGTCAATGTAATTTGAATACTCTGTCTATTTAATCATTTAGGTGATTTTTGTTCTTGATTTTCTTCATCATGGACATTCTGTCCTCGCTGTGTATAATGTACCATTTTGACCCTCTTCTTTGACGTGACTTTGATACATCAGCCTTTGGACAGCGCGCATACATGTATGATATGATCTGATGATAATATTTGCCAGTATACGGTTACGACCCAGCGAATAGCTTACATGTACTACTGGAAGTTCAGAATGTGTTGGATGGAAAATATGTTTGCGTTTGCCATTTTCATCAACGCTAAATGCCTTTTAAGATGTAGCAATGAACTTAATACCAGTCGCTATTTTCCCTTCTAAAACATTGCTTTGAAAGCATAGCCACACTCCCATGATAATGGTTAACCTTACCGGTCTCCGTATCATAGATCAGGCAAATGTCTTCCATTCTAAAATAGACAATAAGATCCGCGATGAGCTGCTTGATGGTATCGGGTCCGGGGAACATAGTAAGGACCATCTCCGGCTGCTCAACCAGGCTGATGTCGCCGAGGAGATGGTTCTCTTCCGTGATCAGGTACGGGACAGATAACTCTGTCGACATCACCGTGATGAGGTGCAGATTACGACCAATCAAGACCGAGATGTTCTCACTTTTGACGAATCTTTCAACTGAAAAGATACCCATGAAATAAACTGATATCGATTCAATAAAAAAGGAAGCATGGGTTTGTATTTGTTCCCTATTTATACTTGAAGTGTGAAAGTCGATTTACGACTGTCGCATTAAATGAAATCGCAGACGACTATACATGTAGATGGCAACAAATACCTTATTCGTTGTCATTCGTCAGGATTGCGAAACCTGCCTACAGTTGAACTCACCTTCAAGCGCATGCTTAATTGATACTGGCGGTGTAAGCGCCATATCCTTCACATCAAATGGTAAATCTTTGATTAGCGCTACCTCCCGTGCGAGTTGCCGCCATCTGCCATCAGGGTAGTCTATGATGCCTGGATAGAGAAGTTTGGTATGTGTAGATTGTCATGGAGGGGGTATGCCAAAGAGTTGCAACCTCTATTAATATCACAAACTTAGTACCGGTAACCTGCGTGAACAAGATGACCTATTTGACCCCCGAGCTACCCCAATAGCCCCCGCCCGCTCTGAAATAACGGCATCAACAATTCAAACATATTATCACTGGTTGGAGAAAGTCATTTGTTTGCCGAAAAAATAGGGCACTTGCGTTCCATAACGCCGTTTTGTGTTCATAAATATCATAAGGGCCAATTGACCCGCATATGAGAGGAGTAGAGTAATTAATGATATCATTGCAACTGATAATGAGAACAACTTTGGACAGCTCGAATGTCAAATACATCGATATAGATGTAGGCTTCTAATATAACACACGAGTCATGCCCTATGAGAATTGTGTCCAAAATTGCCAAGGACTGGGAATTCAAGAATCGCACAATATCGATATGAATAATTATAGAATTTTGATTCCCTCGATGGGAGCCAACCCCCGTAATGAGTACCAAAAAGGGTTCTAACAAAAAGGTATTACAACTGCTGGTTCCACTCGATATCCCCGTTACCGGTTCCAGACTGGGAATCGGACCAATCAGACTAACGACCTCTTCGCGGTACCGGTGAGTAGCAGTCGAAAATGTCCCCCCCCCCCTGGAAAAGTGCTCGGCCCTATTCTATTGTGACGGAAGGGATTCAAACGTTTACATCCGTGTAACGTTTCGGTGAGTGTTTCCGTTTCTGAGTGTTTCCCCTTATTATTAGGGAACGCGGCTGATTGAAAGACAGATCGACACGTGTTTCTCTGTTTCCTTATTGAAAGGTCTTCAACTGTCTATTGCATGGAAACATCGCTGAAATATGGGAACAACCAAAATGTTACACAGGAATGAAGGACAATTTTGAAATAAATCAAAAGAATGGCACATGTGTAACTTACCGACTTTTAGTTTCTCCACCGCACCAACGAAAAACATAAGAAAATAATGATAGAATAGAACGAAGCTTGTAGTTCGGGCGAAAGATACCATTTTTTATTGCTGTAAATGTGTCCTCTGGATGTTAGACGTCGAAGGCCTTTATACAGATTGGCTTAATAACACTACTACACAACTACGCGATGTGTGTGATGAACTTTCTATATTGGGAAGTGATGACCCTCGCTCCCAGCACCATCGTCCAAGTCCTACGGAAGTGTTTGCTGGTTTGTTGAACAGCAGCAAATTAGAGTAAGGTGCAACAGAGTCATTTATCAATACATGTATTTATTAAAAAATTTAAAATTAGTTACTGACTCTTCGTTTTATACTGGCTCGTAATTAACAACCTGGGTATAAAGTGGCCACCACACAAGAACATTTCTGACAACATCAACAAAAACACGCGGTTCAGAATTGACGCTCCAAAGAAGGATCATTGGCCTACAGTTAACATCATATTCAATACGGCGATCTGAATAAAAAGTAGCTGTGTCGCAGTTGTGGTAATTGCATCCGTAGAGCCGCGCGGAAACAACCGTCCCATGGCATCGATCCGAAAAAGAGACTGGGCCGTAAAGACAGGGCGGCTGGCGAGCACGCGACCCGGTAAGTTTGGAAATAGTCAGGTAAGTTTATAATCTGCGACAAATTTCCCTGAAAATTTTCATAGTATTGGTCGTTTTGTTCAATAAGCTCATTATTCATAATGAGTCAAGCACTTGTAAAAGGCATAATGATAATAGTAGGATGCACTGCGGCTTCTTGGTTACTCATGAAAGCGATAACGCCTTCGGAAGATGAAATGAGACGGGTACGAACTGACCTGGTTTTGTAATGTTATTGTAATTCACAGTGTGTGTCAAAAAAAATGCCTATAAGTATAAGAATAAGGCCAATGATTTCATAGTTCTCGTTTAAAAGCCACTTTCAGACAATGGTTGTGGCTATCCTTCATCTTTTATTATCAAAACACATACTCCTTAAAACTGAATGGGCAGGCTACATGCCACAAGAACCCGGTAACGGATATGTGTCATTGACATAAGTGGTCAGAAGAGGAGTGTCTCATCAAAGAAAGAGATTCACAGTCTCATCAGTGTATTTGCTTTTCTCTTCAGAGACTTGCTGCACCAAAATCAAGCAATCCGAAGCACAAGGCATTTGAAAATGTTCTGAAACAGGCAGCAGGAATTAAACAAGATTCGGGAGACACGAAAAAAAGGTCTTCGTGACATTACACAGTGATGGATAAGCACTAGATGAAGCAGGACCAGAAACTTTATGGAGAAGACATTGAGCTCATCTGTGATATTCAGACCAGTTACGTCTTTATGAACGTCTTCTTTGAACTTGCAATGTGGTGAAGACACTATCGAATAGAACTATGCCTGAATCTTCAGTTTGGATGTACAGTTGGTGCATTTAGTCTTTAAGATGACTTTGTATCATGTAAAAAGCTGCCGGGTACTGGTGTTGAAATAATAATTTATAAATTTTCATCGCAGTCGTTATCTTTAGTGTATGTTCATCACTTGCCAGCTGATTTTATTGATGTCTTTGAATTGACAAAGTGTTTGGGTGAGGCCTGGTCACTACCAAGCAATGGGCTGTGGACAACCTAAAGATAGCCACAACTTGACTTGAATTGTAATCGTGTCTCAGAAGCTGGCTGCAGAATGGACATGCTATCATGTGTGACAAGATGTCCGGACGACTGTCACAACCATGTGGAAATCATTCCTCCCTGTACAAATCGTTGATTTTGTTATTGCGACCTGGCTGCCAGAAGTCAGTTATTGTACTATGGGCTTTGGGGACACTATTGGATGATTGCTTAGAGACCAGAGTAAAATCACAGGAGGGGACAAATTATTTCTCTATGAAGTAATTAGTACATTCATGATATCTCCGACACGTGATAGGACAGGACAGTCACAACATTATAATTTGCGATCAACACTATCTTGGCTACATGTTTCTCGGCTCTGCGTCACAGTAAGGTTGTAACAACCTAACATTGCGTACTGAAGAGCAAATTCATTGGTCTCGCTACCGTTAGGGAAGATTGCTTTTCTATCATGTAACGACCTTCTTTCCGCCGGGAGGATGTGGGCCCAGTGGTCCCTCCCTGGGGGACATCGCTCCATGATCTGTCATCAACTTCGTCAATACCATTTATAGTATGACATCTGACTGAACTATGTCAATGCTAATCAATCGCGATACATCCATACTACCTAATGATCAATTTGGTTAATGACCAATTAGTTCAGGGTGGCTTCATGATGAGCCGGCTGGCCTTGGATGGCCGTGACTTTTTCATTCGTCTTTCTCGATCAGCATCAGTTTGTCCCATGGTCATGATTGGCCATTTGACGAAAGATGCGACTCTTGATGACATCGGAAGGGGCATTTGGGCTGTGTGATAATGATCACCAGAGCCGTTACATGTTAACATTGACCAGGGTCTTTCAAATATTGACCGAGTGTCTTTTATAGATAAAAAAATCGAACCGGCGCAGTGATAGTGGTGAGGTGGTCCTGTAATAATATGATTAAATGATATGTCTGTTTTGGAGAATGGACTATCCCAGGTGGACTTCTAGTTCCGTCACACCTGGCCTTGGCTTCTTCTTGTAACAGATGTTACTGGAATCATGGTAAATATAGTCGGGAGACATACCGGAGGGTAGCAATTATGATGAACAAAGGCGTCATTGGTTGCCATGTGAATCAAATTGCAAATTGACAGTGCTGCTATAAACATGTGGTTGCATGAATCTTATCCGGGAGATACGTCATCAGACCGGGAGACTGTCTGAGGTACATTAACACGGAGAAGGGACGCCTTCCCATACCAATCCTTCTTACTCGATCATGAGGAAATCAGGGTTCTCCGGCCTCGCCGGCCCGGCCTGGATACTAACAGCTTGAGAGCTGGGCCGGAGAAGCGAACATTAACCCCTGATTTCCTCAGCATGTTCTTACTCCTATATATCAGGTAACGGCGTTTTACTCTGCAGAAATTCCCATGAGCACGTAGGTCTATAATGATTTCAGTAACAGCAAAAAACTATCACGAGGTATATGGAAAAACAGAAGGAGGTTAATTCGTGGCACGCGTCGCTGGCACACAGTATTGATTAGTTGGGGACGAGTTTCAGGATCATCGCTGCAGTATAATCGGTGACAGTCAATTAAGTGGGCGATGGCCCGTCGGTGAGAAACATGCAAGGATGGTTGATGATCCTCGGCCATTTGCGGAGTCGAAGAAGAGGACATGCAGTACCGGTAGGACATTCATTGGAGTATGTTCCTGAATCTACCGTTTTGACTATCCTGTAACGAACGTGTTCGCTACTTTTCAATTTTGAGGATGGACTGGAGAGAAAATCAATTTCCATGTCAGCCGACGACACAGTGATCATGAGGAACTGTGGCAAGGCCAAGTACCATGAAGGAGGTTGCTGCCAAATCATCCAGGATTGCTCGTGTTTTTGTTGTCCCGATCAGTTTTTTACGAACGCTGCATCATTCTGGTGGAGTATAAAGATATATATTCAATGGGTTCTTAATTAGGAAACGGATACTGTACGCTGAAGTACAACTCAATAGTTATAAGTTGTTCTTTATTAGCGGCGTATGAACATATTTCCGAGTGAGATGTCGTCCTGTTGAGTATACGAAGCTTCAAGCGTCTGAACATGACGAAGGACGGCATTGCAGAGACACAGCGTATGAATCGATCCAAAATATCAGTTTATGCCTGGATTTTATATTTTTGTTCACAAATATTTATTTCGAGGGAAAATTGACTCCGACGGAGCGATTGAAAAGATATCGATAGTCATATATAGAATATATAGACAACCTTTCATTCTTTTAAATCATAATGATTGTTTTATAAAGGGTGGGAGGAAACCGTACCTGTAGCTCCTGTGCAGAACGGGCGTCAACCTATCATTATAGGTGACAAAAGTCACAATTTTACTGATGGTGGTGATGACCAGAAAAACGATCGCTACTATGGTGGCCGTAATGACGTAAATATGCTATGCAGAATCCAGTCCCGGAATCTCCAGTACAGTCATTTTGGTTTGAAAATCATGAAGGTGATAATGATAATTAATATAAAGCTTACGCATAAGAGGATGTGCTTGATAATTAGGAGCTGTGACAGTTTAAAAAGGTATACATTGCCTGAATAATGCTTATTTCAAATAATGAAATGACCATTTGGTTCAAAATGCCATTCAAAGCCCTGGGGCTTGGGATTATCACGACAGGACTTATGGTGCTGGCTGTGGCCCTCATCATGGGACTGGAGTTCCCGAAATATGTGAGCAAGGAGACCAAGAAAGCCTTGTGTCTGACTACCGCATCAGAGGAGTACAAAACATGGGTGAGTTTAATGTCTCTTATATATGAACGTTCTTCATGTACATTTACTAAATCAAAACTTAACTGGGGTTCATGTATATATCTAACTGAGTTTATGTATCTTTACCGAGGTTCCTATAAAATCAATGCATGTTCCTCTTGTTTTTCAGATCCATGACAACCATCGCGACAGGCTTAACTATGTTTATTTCTGGCACATCGATAATTCACATGCCTTCCTCTTCGAAGAAGCACAGGCAAAGGTAAGAGGAAATGTTAAACCAACAGACCATGCACCTGTTAATTCGCAGTACATTGTATAATTAAACTGTCGACTTCAGCTTGTGTTGTCGTATTTATCACCTCGGGCAAGAAAACCATTTTACAAGCATCGTTCCGACCAAGCAACCAATCTATAGCGCATCTCTGCATAGACACATCTGGGCGTTATAGACAAACGACAACTTTAGCGCAACTGTCAAGCTAACTCTCCAACGCTCAACGTTATCTCATTCAGCAATTAACGATCGTGAGATCCCCAACCTCTCCAACTTCTGCTCTCAGAAATACACACTGGCCTCTCTAGTTGAAAAGGTATAGGCCTATCTAATCTTTCGCACGTTTGTCAAAACCACCTGCATCAATATGGAAACATATCATTAAACTGGTTCCAGACTATACGCAAATACAGCCATCGTTTCCATTTTGTTATCATGGCGATAAAAAGTCGTCTTGCCGAGCAACCGAGGTATTAGCGTCTCTATGGCTCTTCAGCTTTCCTTGCGCTCTGTCAACATTAAGAATCAACAAAGCAGTTATATCGTGGTCAATATTAGATTCATGTTTGAACGATAGAGCAATATTACTGTTATCAATCTTCATGTTTACCTCAATTAATCAAAGTAAACTCGGGACAAATGGTCTTTTCAAGAACACGTTTTGCGACTTCAACCACCCGAGAGTGGCTATCAGTGAATCATAATCAGGTAGAACTTAGAGTTTTCTTGACTGAATGCTCACAAGGTTCAAATTGAAATGTTCTTAACTGAATTTTAATAAATTTTAACTTAAAATGCGTCGGCTGTCAACCGTCGATTGAGTGGTCCCAAGGCTCGGGACCGCCGCCAACGCACAGCGTTAGCTCCATCTTGGGAGAGGTGCAGACTGCGGGGTCCCATTTTCCTCTACGTACACGTCCGTGGTACATGTAAACCTAAATCAATCCACTACCGACAAACAAGCTAAGCGTGAGACATACTCATCGTTAATGAATTTCCCTTCTTTGCGCTTTGTCCTCCCAGGTTGAGTTGCGTGGTCCTTACGTCTACAGAGAAACTGGCACAAAGGTCGGAGTGGGCTTTTATGGCGGCAGGGTCAGCTTTAAAGAGATGACCACACAAATATTTGACCAGAAACTGACCTTTAAGGAATGTGGGCCGACGTGCACAGAGCAGGATGAGGTAAAATCATTCTCAATACTGAAAGTGCTTTGTTGCCAGTGAGCATTGTCGTCACATCCAGATCTGAAGTACGTAGCAGTCTTTTAAACGTATCCCGCAATATTTTCCATCAAATGGAACTGAGAAACGATAAGAAAACAGCGATGGAGAGCTAATGTCCAACAAATACTACAACGTCATCTAAGGTAGCTTTGTCAAAGTAGAACGCCTCTAGTTTAGCATCAATGGTTAAGGGGCCATCGATCATTGAGCCGGGTTGGAGCCAAGGGGCAGTGTTGAAGTAGGCTCGGCTGCACTTGCGCTTTTGAGAAATGGTAAGAATAGGGACATGGCTTAGAGGTTTGATGATCAAGGGTTTAAGAAAATTCCCATTCCAGCTGACAGTCATCAACACGCCGTACCTTTCAATGGTGGGCAAACATGGTAGCGCGAAAGCTTTGCTGCTGTGGTATATCCCAAGGTCAATCCGTGCTGCTTTCAAGGTCATAGCAGCGGCAACGAATCCACTAGGTGATGACCCGTATGCTGCCTTTGGGATAACATCAGTTGGGGTTTTGAATGGCCCGATGGGTAAAGATGTATCAAAGAATGGAATGGTTCCATCATTTGGAGAATTTATTGCGAAGCGCGACCAAGGATACAAGGACAGTATTCTAGCAGGGATTTCAAACAGGAATTTCACAAGTGTTGAAATGCACGGACTATATGACCTGTTGCTCTCAGACGATGCATTGGGTGTGGCGACAAACAAAATGTCAGACTGTGAAAATATCACCTATTTATTTGAAAGTTCCAAAATACTGATAAAAAACGCTGCTGGCGGAAAGGCTCATCCAACTTTCCTGAAGTGTGGTCTTGTTCCTCTTTTGGAAAAGTGGACAAATCGAAATGCGGATGGTTCTAATGTTAGAGCATTATTTTCTATAGTTGCTGAATTGTTGTGTCCGAATGTTACTAATTCGTGCCTTGAACTCCCTCCAGCGCAAAAATCTGAATACATGACTGCCATGGCTGAGTATGTCTTGAACACTTTACCGTCATTCTTCCTCAATGATCCTGTGATAGGTAAAAATCTAGGCGTGATTACCACAAAAACGGTGAACGAACTGGCAGTCGGTTTCAATGTTTCCGCAGGAGACGCCGATGATCAGGATGTTATCAAATTTGTACCGGGCGTTCTTGACAACCATACCACCGTTAATGACGCAATTGGCAATGCGGCGGAGGTGACATTAACGGCGTGCGCAGATGAGTTCAGTTTACAGGAAAGCCTTCATTGGGCAGGTAAGTAACGATACGATCATAAAGATGCGTTAGAGGGCATATCGGCTGTAATCGGATAATAGCCTTTTTTCACAAACGCCGCACTTCATCTTAATCACAACGCGTTTTTTACTTCACTTTTCCCGCTTGCATCGAAGTAAGAGGTGATCGAGAGTCTGGATGAGTCAGTTTATATGCCCATGGCTGACAACAAACATACCGGTAATCACCGTACGTGATGAACAATCAATGGAAGCTGAATCCTTCCGTTTAACTGATTGTTTCAGGCTATAAAGGAAAGAGCCATCAACAGTTTCTTCCTTTTGCCGACCACCGAGTCCACGGTCTGTACATGAATCATCGTCCACCCGAAGACCTGCGGCCATGCTGGTATTACAGTCTAGCAAGCGAGATCACAGTGCCGGTGTTTCTTCCTCCAATATGGCGGACTGTATCTTTCAGGAACGATCGCACGACGACGCTGCACCATGGGTATGAGAGTAGAAGATTCACTCTTGGATTAGGTAAGAATGAATTCCTCGAAGTCTATGATATATCTTTCTATCTCCAGTCCAAGAAGTGGACAGGTGGTTTTTGAGAAGAGGTCTCTTGTAAATTACTTCAATTTTCGTCTTCGTTTATGGGTTGTATTCAGAAGGTGGGTGTGCCTAGTAGTTCTCCTGCTTCATAATAATTTCTCATCGTTGCATGATAACGTGTTTGTTGGCCAGGATTCAAGCCGACCCAGAAATAAGCCTTCATCCCAATCTATGACGAATGGACGCTTGTATAAACATTGGGAAGTCGTTACCGTTGCGATTGCTTTTTAGATTCCGCCTACCTCATTGGTAATGGTCTCCAGGACATGTCGGGAATACTTCATTATCAAGCATGGGTCAGTCTGCCAAATCTGCAGAACACAACACCCACATCCGAGCAGACGACAACAAGTGCCGAATATTCATCATATGTAAGTAACGGCTTTACGCATTTGCAATGCCCATCACGGGGACTCAAATTGGTGGCCTGGGGCCGGGTGATCAAATTGATAGAGCAATTATAATTCACCATAAACCCGTAGGAGCATTGTTTCCAAAAAAATCATTTAATGACCACATTCATATCACCAATCAAGAGATCAAAAGCTATCGCTGATATTCGAATTTATGCCAAAAAGAGGACCAAGGCTCCGGCCACAAAGAATTAAATTTTCAATGAACCCATTGCTCCATTCTCTTTGCAGGTCGATATCGAGCCCATCACTGGTGCAGTGTGGGGCCGAAAACTCAACTTCCAGCTGAGTGCGGGCATAAACTCAACCTACATCTCGGAGCATGACAGAAGACCATTCAAAATGAATGAGACAAACCACCCCATACCCGTATATCGGCTGGACCATCGGAGTGCTATCAACAAGGAGGGAATTGACCATTTTAGAGAGTCGGTAGGTACAACCTTTTGGCTGAAGCTAATCGGTAATTTATCGGACCTTGGGTACGGTAGTTCCCTGAGAAAGTTCGCAATGACTGATTCGAAGGAAGACCGTCGTATGCGCAGCATGCTTATGATGGATATCATAAGATTCATCCTGCTGTATTTGATCTTCCTGAAACGGTCACTGTAAATCATCCTGAGTTTCAAGGCCTTTCACTTGTCATTCGACTGTATGCATATAGAAGTGAACCTACAGGTGGGCGAGGATAGTGTAAAGAAGTGTAACGGCAAAACGATTTGCATTTGATAACAATTAACTTTACTTGATTTGTGGCTGATATTTCTCATTCTGCACTCTTAAGGTATCAGGGTTTATGACTGCTGCGTGTGCCGGCCTCATCACTTTGACGATTCCAGCCTGCCTCATCACTGTGCTTGGATTTGTTGTGGCATTTGTCGGGTTGCCGTCCAGGAAGATGCGAGTACGACCGGAACAGAGCGAAAGTAGTGAATATTTGTGACATTGTAAATTGCCGTCAATATGAATGAAACGGAACAGCTGAAGGTCGTGGTGTTTGTGACACTTGAGCTTACCGTTATGTAAGAGACTGGCCGGTTGCAGCCTGAACAGATATAGGGTTCGTGGTCACTATTTTTGATACTTTAGATCACCGTCTCGGAGAAGACAGGAGCTGGCAGAACAGTGGGCGACCGTTGATAACTTTGCATAAGATCACGAGACTTGGTGTTAACACATTACCTCCTCTGGATTGTCAAGCAAAATACAGTCCGAAACCATGGGTTCCTATGCAACTGGCAATTAGTGTTCTATGAAGTCCTCCGCAATTTCAGAAACGGTTTCACCCGTCAATGCAGTTCTTTGACAGTTTCAAGTTGTCATTGCGGTAAATAAAGCAAATTTGTACGAAGCACCATGTCAGTGATGCTTTTTCTTTCTGTTATAAGCACTTTTCCAAATGTCTGCTAAGCATGCAGTGGAATGAAATCTAAAGAAAATGACGAGAGGAGTACAAATATAAGTGACAATCAACCAGACTTGACTCAGCAAATACCTATATCCATCTGGGTCACTGTAAACAGTCCGCGTCTGAAACGTGTAGAGGATCCATAGCGCCACGTTGGTCATGAGAAGAAATATCACACCTTCCTGCCCAGGTTTCCTCAGCAGAAGATCGATGTCTGTTGATTGTCTGCGGATGCCATCCTGTATGAAGATCACTTGGACGGTTGCTTGGACAGAAGAGAGTAATGGTCTCACTAAAGCCGCGAAGATATTGTGGAGGTCGTGGGTGTAAAACGCCCAGACCAGGCTGAGAACATCAAACGTGTACACTCCAACCAGTGCCACAGACAACAGAATCTCATCGGGACCGTTGCTGGCATTCTGGACAAAAGTGAGTTTCTTCACCTGGAACGCGGTGTAGATGACTCCTAGGAACGCTATGAAGAGTAAGCCAGAGTCTGTGTAATAGTACATCATGTTGCCCACGTGGCGCATTTCGTGCTGCTCGTGGAACACCATGAACATTACTGTAGTCGTCACAACAGTTGCGACAATCGCTATACCGAGAAATAGACCTTTGCTGGAGCGATGACAGTCCACGCTGAATCCTGTCTTGAGGTTGATTTCCCGCCCCATTAGATCCAAGGGTGTCATGGTCTCTTCCTGGCTTGACTTCTTCGCCAAGCCGATGTTTGTGTAGATGACGTATGTCGCTACCGCAGCAATGAGACTGTACTCGATGACGAACGGGTAAAGGAAGGGTGTGGCGACGCTCATAATGGCTCCCAGTGTTGGGGGACCAGCACAACTGCTATTTGGAAAGTGACCAATGTCTGAAAGTACGAAATACGAAAAATGCTGTACAGATTCTTAGGAACATCTAGCTTCTGAATGGAAACTAGCTGAGAATTGTGCTCTTAATAGTTTTGTTATAAGCAACACAGTACAGTATGTTAACCAAATTGCTAGTATTTATCTTAATGTCTATGCTTTATCATCACAATTATGTTAACTGCATATAACGACTTCTAAAAAGGGAATTAAAAACGAGAGAAGAATTGCACAAGATCGTTTCCTGAGAGAGAATTCTCTCTAGATCTTGTCGACGACTTACCCACATTTCCTTGAGCTTCCCTCCTGACGCGGTCATGTGCTGTGGTCACATTTCCGCCAATGACGTCGTCATGAACCTCGTTATCATGAGACTCCTGGTGATGTGAACTGTGGACCGACTCCCGGACCAGCGTTTGCAACCACACACCCACATTGGTCGCAACTAGATGCATCAGTCCAAATCTTGACAGCGCTTTATGGTGGTTGATAGAAATCTGGAACAGGGACGCGACTGTTAAACACTCAGGCTGACACTCCCAGTCGATCCATATTCAAATAGTGCCCCATGGTGCCGTGCTCACAATAAGACGTTGGTCCCCGAAGCACTCGGACAAGGGCATCGTAACTAGACCATCATCTGACCATTGCAACTCACGTGCGGGCAAAGGCGACCATCATCAGCAACCACGACTAGATTCTGGTAGAACAACTCTAACCTATGTTTAAGGGCTACTAATAATCATTTGAGAATATACGAAAGCAGAAAGCAATCGAATCGAACTAAATTGACCTCACCTTTGAATGTTTGAAGAAGAAGAAGAGCTGAAGCATTGTAAAGACAGCCTGTGATGTGTGAGCGAGGAGTTCAAACCTGTGGTGATCGTTCTCGAGATCCGGGCATATCATGATGGCTTCAACCGCTGCCGCCGATTGGAGGGCGCAGCTGATGACGGTACCAGTACCGAATACTGCAAAGAGAAAGTAGCAAGATCGGTGTTGGTCGATGCCAACCTTGAAACTTTTCATCACTCTCCTAGTCGATGTCAATCATGAGGTCAACATTTTCAACTGACTGCTGAAGTCGATCAGTGACTGCTAAGAGGCGTTTCGTTGGAACGTTGTGGTAAACATGTACTCTGTGGATGCTTGTAATAATTTCAACAGTTTTCAACAGTCTCCAATGGGACAACTTACATATTGCACCAATTCTTTGATAAAAGCCCGGAGAATGCGCCTCCTCGGAACTAAGCACGGTCACCCGTCGCGATCGCTGGATTCGAACATCATTCTCCCTAAATACTTTCTCCGGCCTAAAATCTGACGTATTTGCAGCAAGTTCGTCTTTAAAAGCAGTACAATATGTTAGAGATGATGAGATAGAAGGCTTTCTGGGTCGTCTGTCGGGGTCCATAGTTTCAAAGATGCGCTCACAGGCTGTCCAAGCAGCATCACTTTCATCGCGGCGGAGCCGCTGTACCTCGCTTTCGAGGCCGCTGAGTGGATTAATAAACTCGATGTCCTCATCGACCTCCTGGAGGGCACTGGTGGCACTACACCGACGAGAATAGGAGCAGTCAGATCCCATACTTCCTGTCACACCAGAAGTCCCTGTCGTATGGGTCTTTGGTTTTTCTCTGGTGCTTGAGTTCACTGACTCTTCGCAGACTTCGTGCCCTGGAATGCTGTCATTCCTCGATCGCATCCGGTACGTATTCCCCGGCCTCCTCAAAGTACCCACCGGGGAGGATGAAAGGTGGTTCTCACGCATTGGCCTTGAGGGACGCGACACCATAGGAAGAGGTGTCATCCAAGTACTTTTCGAGGAAGATCCTCGCAGGAGGTAGAGAAGAACGTAGAGGAGATAGGCGGTTCCCACAACGAATAGGAATGTGAAATATATCTGCAAGTGCAAGGAGACGTTTTCTCATTTCCCGAGATTTCAAACTCGGTCCTACGCCTGGCCTTTTCACTTCCGAATGTTTGTGCAGAAAATAGTAAATTTACCCAAAAATTAGCGGAATGTTTGGAAGGCAACTTTAGCGGAGTATATTTTGGTGAGTTACCGTCATAGCGACGAAGAAAAAAACTTGTTGCCAGCCAAGATAACTTGAATTGAAGCAACTTTTTGGCAGGAACATTTCAGTGGCAGTGTCGTCTGCTGGGTACACCACCTATACTCACAGAGGGGACAACGGATGTCACGTGGTCCGTCATAATGGCTGCCACAGGTAAACCTGCGGATATCACACATAGAAGGAGAGCGTAGAGCTGACTCATTCCACGAACAGCTTGCGAGCTGAAAATTAGATGAAAATTTTAAATATGATTTTATCAATAAACTGCAATTTGCTCATAAGAAAAAAAAAATCTCATTATTTTCTAAGATCCGTCAATAAGGTTAATGGTTTGCTGGAGTCGCAGGCCCTCCACCGATTTTGCCGGCAAATACTTTTTCGTGCGGGGGGTGGGGGGTGGGGATCGGGAGCTGTCATAAGAACTGAACACCGTTTTTCTGGTCAAGTGACAGCCGTAAAAACGCTTCTCAGTAAATAAACCAGAAAAGGCCCTAATTAAAGCCATGATAGTTCAGCCATGGCGGCATTTATCCTCAAATGCACCTAGCTGCCCCATCGGACCTTCCTTTGGCTGATCGAACAGGGATGGGTGGGGGTCGCTCCCGTCGGGCTATAGACGGAAACATAAACACCCCCTCCTCCTCCTCCTCGCCGTTCTCCATTTGTTTGGGTTCCTTTGGCTTCGGCGGAGATGCAGGATGTTTCAACAGAGATCTTGGAGGATTTGAACGAGATACGCCTCTCGTCTGCTGGTCTAGGATTCGACAAGGAGGACTAGGCAATCCTGTAAATAGACACAAAATAGTTTGCATACAGAGTACAAGAGTACATCGGTCATCAGTCCACTGCTATCCAGGTTTACGAGACGCGAAGAAGGACTCTAGATGATCATGAAGGATGTATTGTACGCGCCGGTCACCGATCCAAAGGTTGACCGCGCTCAACGTTGCTTAACTTCCACTCTGGGGCCAACGCGCCAACCACTGGGCCATAAAGGAATTCCCTCATGGCCGGCGGGTTAACCCGTGCCATATACCTGGGGGTACTATACAAAGGATGAGATGAAGAAGTAAACTAAAGAGGAAGAACTACTGACCGCTGGAAGAAATTGAATATCCATCATCTACCACTTGTTCGGTTTTTTGGGCCGTTCATGATTTCTCTCAGGGTATATGCATGTCAGCATAAACCTTATACCCTCTTAAGCAAGGTCCTGGTTTTGAATACGGGTTGTGACACATGTTTACGACACGGACACTCAGTGAATTAACAATTTGTCAGTGACAGAGCAAATACGATTAGTCGAGCAAATAAATTGGTTAAAATATTAAATTCAGCCGTATGAAAAAACCGAGACACAGAATTCATGCGCAGGTCGATAACTGTAACTGTAACCTTCCGATCGCATGTGGACTCTTGACTATACTTACGTAATCCCGCCAAGAAAAACCATGAACATAATACTACGTTAACTGGTGTTTGTGATACGAGTCCATTGTGATTTTCGTGACTGCTCGGCAAATATCTCATAATTTGTCGTAAGCAAGGTAACGTATGATGGCCAATACATGCAATGAGTTTATTTTTACCACTTTAGACCAGAACCTCACGGCCATAAGCTCCGTGTATTACCTGTAGCAGCGGCATCGAAAGAGCCTCCTTGCCGTGGCAGCAGGTCATGGCTAACTGGCATCATCTTAAGATATTGAGAAGTTCCCGTTATACCATATTCCTACAGTGCATGGTCAATTTGGGGAGCTCCTTTTTCTTTCGAAATCCCAATGACAAAATCTAACTTTAATCAATAGTCTTAAACGATCTCGGTTTTGATAAAGGTAAATATTACCAAATCACTGATCAATCTATTCTTGATATCACCACTTACAATGTGCATGACCGATAAAACAGTCAATCAATCCACGGAAAAGTCAAAAAGGTCAGCGAGAGGTCTGTGTTATAAATGTCTACTAATAATCGCCCGGCAAACGAGAGTTTTTTATCGCTTCGACCGGTGATAGTACTGCTGTGATGAACTACAAAAAGGTCGCTCGTCTGCGGGTTAAACTCAAATCGCTGGGTTTGATACTTATCTCCGCGATGCAAACCGAGCAGCTGCGGTGTCACTCGCAAGAATGAGAAATTTTTGTCTCATGCGAATGGGTTCAGGGGTTCATATGAAGGATCCCCTGGCCGGACAAAAGTGTAGTTATTATCATACAGAAGTCACAAACGTTGTGCTGCTGCGAAGTTGCTGATGGTGTCCCACAGGGGTCCGTTTTCGGGCCCTTGCTGCTCTTGATATATAAATTCTTCCACTTCGAGAGTTACGGAAAGCCCGGCACAACGGCAAGGGAGCAAGATCGTTGCCGACATCAAACGTCCAATCATACATCCCGCCCCAGCATGATATGCCGCCTATCAACAGCCTCGCGAGTGTGTTACATACTTCTCAAAGGGTGGTTTCTGGTTTTGCGGACGATATTAAAGCAGTTCCGAATCTATAGGGTCCCCTCGGATTCTCAGACATCATGCTTGTTGTTCTTCTCGTTCTTCTGGAGCGCCATTTCATGCTCGTAACATCCTGGCACAATAGCCTTCTCACTGCAGTCCATGCTCCCGTCATTGTAGAATTCAGTGAGTCGCGATCTCAGGAAAGAAACTGACACTAACGCCATGTTCTGAAGAAACTTGAAAACTCTTCTCTTCCGAGAACATCTTGCAGTTTGACTGCTTTTGAACATTGTATTATCAGCGGGAAAGGTGCTACATGTAAATCTAAAAACTATTAACAATCATTCAATCATGCGAAGTGTCTGGACCAGAGATCTAATTGAATGGAAACCACAATCTATCTGATTATCTGACAATGCTTCCCTTTTTTATGCAACCATAGCTAAACGAAATATCGAAACATGGTAAAAAGGGAAGACATCCAGATTAGCTGGTTCTTTTACACTTATTCCACATCCTGAAGTTTTCGCTGCGACTGTATCTCAGAGAATGTCGATCATTAGGTCAGTGTGTCCAGACTGGCCTGGTAGTTCAAAAGAACTTCGTCACTAATGCCGGCGTTAAGTTATCTCCTTCATCCAAGTCCACTAGACGCCAGGTTAATTCAACGTCGGCATTTGTGATAAAACTTGTTTTGAACGACAACCGTACCATGGTCACTGTAACTGTTACGCTCCCTCTCTTATCGCTGAGGAATAACGATGTTTGAATTAATCAGGCTCAGGTTTAGTATTTCGGATGCAACTTTTTTTTCTTTTTTCGGCCCATCAAATTCATCAAAGTCACATGAGTCATACGTACAGTAAATGTCGAACTGGTTGTCAGGTGCACACGCTGCTATTTTTCTTTGCGGGTGGGCATGAAAACTGAGTTGCGACTACATGTACGTAAATTGCAGTGATACGGCTTGGAGTTGAATGATCCTTAATACGGTGTGACGGACCATGTTATATTGTACGAGATGCATTCGCGCCTGGCAAAACGATCACTCATACTCCATTACGGCCCTCCATTACTTCTCATCTGAACATCACGTAAGAGTTCACGTACAGGTTATAATTGTCGGTAAAGCCCTTTCTATTCTTGTCCCTAACTTAGTTCTTCTTGATAATTCTCTTAGGTGCCAGCCTTTGTTCCCCATGGACGAGCACAATGTTGTATACTCCAGCACTAAGAGTCCCCGCATTGAAGCCAAGGATGGTACCATTCAGTAGAGGAGTGCCAAAATAATAAGCAGCTCCAAGGCCGATCAGCGCCCCCCACGTTGCAAACCTGTCGGTGCGACACTGGCCGGTGTTGTACCTAATCCTATAGCTCCTGTCCCATATTGTGTAGGGTGTGATGTCGTTGGCGCTTAGCCGCAATTCCGTCATAAGTGGTCCGGCGACGACGCCCACTCCTGCACCAATAACAGCTCCCGAAATGGCTCCATCCCTGGCTGCATCCAGAGACCGCCCGCGGGCGAAACCTACTGCTGGACCGAATAAACACATCCCAAGGATGCTCCCAGCTTGAATTGTCTTGTACATAATGTGGGTATGCAGTTCGAATCGCGGGTAGGGCACATTTTCGAGTTGTTCATCTGTGCACTTGAGGCCAGTAAGGAGGTTCTTAAAGAATATACCTGTCATTGTGATTGAAGGTTTCTGAAACGACAAAAAGATAATACAACTGCCACGCCAGTCATGCCAGCGTTTATGCATCCTGAGGAACACAAACGGGCCGCGGAGAAGCGTACACTCCGGACGCAGTAAACCGGCCTCGTCCTGTCGATCGGTACATAAAGGAAAGATGATTAGGATGACGAAAAGGACGGCAAAGGAGTCTAGAGATGCGAACATGACCCCGGATATCCTCAGAACGACATCGTAGATTGCCCTGGAAGGACACCAATGCTTCTACGGAGCATTTTGTGACGCATGACGCTATACTCCCAGGTCTGCTGTCTGTCATGAAGGGCTATATTTTCACCCTCCCCCGGCTTCCCTTAATATTGAAACGCAACCGACTGCCGATGAGGGCAACTCTCCGCTGGTTGCAGTGTATCCGACCGCCTCGTCTCCCGCCTCGTCTCTAACCCCCAACATGAGACAACATATGAATAGGATGACGAATGAACTGCCCTAGGAGTCTACAAGTCTCCCGAGGCAGTCAATTCGTCATGCATCGAGAACGTATTTGGGGAGAAGAGGTGGGCACATCACTGCGTTCGGAATGTACAAGTCAAGTCGGCATAGCCGTGCATGAATCGCCAATCGGGCCTCTCGATCGAACTCGGCCTCGAACAAACGCTAAGCTAAGCTGCAGCGCATTAGTGCAATGAACACTGGACTGATCGTTACGCCGCCAAGGTTACCAGCCATGCAAGATAGAACGTGTATATACCTACCACAAGGTATGCTTCTCGAGTCGGTTATGGTGATACAACGCACCGCAATGTGGCCTAGATAACACGCTCTGCTCAAACAAGCTTCTTGTGGACAGCTATTCACTATATCAGACTATGACACAGCTATTACACTGTCAGCTGTTTGTTCAATGGTCTCTCCTATCGATTTTATTCTTCGCACACGGGAATAATACCAGTAATGGCCGAGCACCGCGATGAAATGGGTCACTCAAAAGGCGGGATAATTTGAAACTGATAGTTTTGCCACTGATCATTATAACACATCTATAGGGCCAATGAGCGCAATTCAATAATGATAGGGATTTTTTTATAACTACATTAGAACCTCTCTATTAAAGACACCCTCGGGACTGACAAGTGATGTCATTAATAGAGAGGTGTCCTGATTAGAGTGGTCAAATTGAATGGAAACAACCAATTTGGGACCAAAACTAGTGTCCAAACAGTTGTGTGAGTTCACTAGAGCTTGCTCTTTACCGGCATATTAGAGAGGTTGTCCTTAATAGAGAGGTGTCCGCTAACAGAGGTTCCACTGTACAATGTATATACGGTACGTGTATAATTTATCTAACATTTACTTAACTAGATCGGCCTCGTCATCCCCGTGGGAAGACGAATTATGGCGATTTATTGTGGACTGCCTCCGGAATTTAATTACGGTAGAATTGAGGCCCAATAGCTAGGCTACGTCAGCAGGGTAGGCGTTCCTGCTCTGCTCTAAGGGTGATTCGAAGGAAGACTTTTTGTTACCTATAGGAATGATATTTTGCCTTGACGACAAGTTTCTCTGGCCACCATGTGTCATAAGCCGGCGTGATGTAATTCGAGAGTTGCGATTTCAGGCCTTTCACCTTCACCTCCTCGGAGAAAAAGAAACCCAACATCAAAGGACGTGGTCTACACGGTCACTCTGGAAATATATATCTCGACGCTTTATAAAACAAAAAATAAATAAAAATATTCCGGTTCACGACTTTTTTCATGTGTAAATGTTTTGCGATAAAATATTCTCTAATTAATTGCATATTTCAATGCGATTTCGTACCTTCTATCTTACTTAGTATTGTACCCAAACATATGTATTCATTTCGTTCAGAAATATGGTGGTATTTGCCCAAACTTGGTTCATTTATTGTGGTACAGAAGCAAGTGTATGACTCGGTGTACATTTTACACTGTGA
Organism: Lineus longissimus; assembly: GCF_910592395.1. Lineage (NCBI taxonomy): Eukaryota > Metazoa > Nemertea > Pilidiophora > Heteronemertea > Lineidae > Lineus > Lineus longissimus. Next base: position 5,352,272 of record NC_088310.1, read on the forward strand.
CTGTCACGACTGTGACTGTTGATACATGATGATGATTTCTATGCATGTGTTATGCATGTTCCTATGGCAATGGTATACATGTATACTCTACTGGTATATGGGATCTTCACATGTGTCTAACTGCCATTTGATCAGCAGCTATTCACTCGGCTGTGATAGGCAGGCTTGACATAAATTCAGTTGAAATGATTCTTTGCCTTGGGCTTGGGCTTTGCTCTTCTTGAGTGTGCCAGATCGAGTGTAAAGGATACTCTTGACAGTTGGGGGAATGTAGTGATTAAAAAGCCTAATCATGTGGACGCCATCTAAAGTGTCAGTATTGTTCCAGGTCACCGATGCAAAGATAATCTGTGGACATTCTTCAAGCAATGCAGTGTCGAAGCTTCTTACGGCCAAGTCTGCAGACAATCATCAGCTCATGCTCTTTGCGCTGGTTCGGTGATCTGAAATGCTCTTCAAAACTGCTGAGTGTGGAAAGATGTAGCTTGTTGAATTTGAGAAATGAAAAAGTGGTTCCATGTTTGTTCTGCGCATTCTTGCAGCAGCAAAGATTGTTCCACGTGTCGACCTCACTAGCTGCCAAGAAAAAAGAGAAGAAGGTATGATAATATTCTTTCCCCAATGCACTCCACTTCATAGCAGATTGAGCAATGATGAACTTGTTAAGGATGCAACAATTAGCAGTTAGGCTTTAAGGGCTCCCTATTAAATTGATGAAGGGAGTAGGCATGGTGTTTTTCAAAAGTTTGTCAGGTCTTAATTGCTGAAATTAGAAAAATCAGTGTGGAGTATACACAACCTCTAATATATATCTTTATTTTCAGCGAAAGCCAATCAATATCAGGAAGAAGGGTAGGCACAAGGCTGCAACTGGCGAAGTCCTCAACATCCGACCCAACATGACCATTCAACAAGTAGCTGATCTTATGAGTAGAGATACAGGTACAGAACTACTTAAGGAATATAGAAAAGAAACTGAGAAGAAAATGAGCGGATCAATTTGTGAATGTAAAACGTGATGAGTTAAGATGCATCATTCAAATGATCGCTTTAAGATCTTCGCTAAATTTCCTGAAAACAAAAGTAAAATTCAGACATGTCAGCCACAGAGATTCTTTGCAGCCCTTCTCACAAGACTTTTTTTTTTTTAATCATTCATTCACGGCGAGTTGTGTCATTTCTTACAGATGATGTGTTTGAAGCCCTTTTCTTCATTCCGAACACTAATCAATATGACAGACCTGACACTGGTAAGTAGTCTGTAGTCATGATTATAAAATGAATAATAAATCTTCTTTTCAACTTGTTTAAAAAGTAAGAAATAAGAAAAGTTGATGTTTGACAAGTCTTTCTTCCAAAGTTAAGTTTCTTGAATAAATATAGTCCCATTAGGTGCTACTTTGATAAATGGCAATGCATATTTGTTGTTGACATTAGTATAGCATGTCACAGCATGTGTCAGTGACAGATACCAACTTTATGAGCGAATTTTTGTTTTGTTATTTTGCAGTGATTGACAAAATTGATGTGATTAAAGAAATATTGAAAAAATGTGGTTATCGAAACCAGATCAAGATTCCTAAGTCTGTGATTATCGAGGAGAACTTAGATGCTGTACGACAGTAAGTAAATGTCAGAATGAAGGAAAGATGTTGCATGCAATACTGGTCGGGAAGTGCAGGGGCTGTCGTTGGTCACATTAAAACAGTCCGCTGCTCTTGTCCTGACATGTAAGAGGACACCATTATCACTCTGACTTCTCTTTTTCATTTCTGAGCAGCCTCTTTAATGATCCTTGATACATGCAGATGGGCTCTTGTTGGTTCAAACCGGGGCCATATTATGTGGTTTAACCTAGTTGGCTACATGTACAGTATGTGGCCTCCGTCCTGACTATTGTCTTGTCCCTTTTAGGCCTCCACCAGCAGATGATGTGCTAGTGAGTCGTCCTCCGGTTGTGACAATCATGGGCCATGTAGATCATGGGAAGACAACATTATTAGATGCCCTGAGGAAGACCAATGTAGTGGATCAAGAGTTCGGCGGTATCACACAGCATATTGGAGCATTTTCGGGTGAGTCGTACACAAATTTTGGTCCAACTTTAAGTCAAGGTTCAATTCATACCCGTATGTCAAATCTCCTGCTTTCAAGCATGGCATATTCAATCCAAACTTGTTCATGATAGCAGTGTACTACTGTATATCAAATAAATGAGTTTATTGCCAAATTTTGCAGTTGTGCTCCCAAACAACAAGGAAAAGATCACCTTCCTGGATACGCCTGGTCACGCGGCATTTTCTGCAATGAGGGCAAGGGGTGCTTATGCGACAGATATCGTTGTTCTAGTCATAGCCGTTGACGATGGCGTGATGGCCCAGAGTATTGAATCGATACAACATGCAAAAGATTCAGGAGGTAAGAATACTAGGACACTGCTGAGAAGATTTTTTCAGACTCGCCAACCTCAGTTATTCGGGCAAGAGGATATTTCTGTCTAAATTTGGGATCAATTTTTAAAAGGGAGTTCATTCAAAAGGACAAGCATTAAACTATGAAAAACCTAAGCTGTAGGACGTTTATTCAAATTTCATGACATTTGAAATTTATTTTTCAGTTCCAGTGATTGTTGCTTTGAACAAGATCGATAAAGCGGGACAGAATGTGGTAAGTGATCTGTAATATAATCTCTGTGTCCTTAGGCCCTTAACCCTACATTATTCTCTCCACCTTGGAGTTGATGGTTACCTGGCTATGGGGAAGTTATCCTTGAGCACCATTATTGGCAGGTGGAACTACAGGTGAAGACATGTCAATGGCCCACATGTGCATGAATAACGTATCCCTATATTTAGGCAATTTATCTCATTTTCTAATCAGATTGGTGTTGTCCATGAGTTCTTTCTTCTAATTCATTATCCCTTACTGCCTTACTTACTTCTTTAGGAAGAAGCGAAGAAGCAGCTGATGGAACATGGCATTCAGCTTGAAGACTTTGGTGGTGACGTCCAGGCGGTCCCTGTATCAGCTTTGAAGGTTGGTTGATACATACCTCAGATATTCCTACATTAAATACATAAGTGCCACATCCCACCCAGTCAAATTCAGTCCTTTGATAAACAAACTACATGTAAGATATGTTCATGCTCTTGTGCCAGTACTATATGTAGTTTCTTAATGATTTCGACTCCCTTGGTCTCAATGATTTAAGTGTTGATAATGGCTGTGTCCCTATCATTTATTCCTGAATGTTAATTCTCTCTAATATTGTGTTGGCAGAATAAAATCACCTAAATTGAAACAGTTGATCATTTCAATTCTATAACTTTTGATATGCAGGGCACAAATCTAGTTGAACTACAAGAGGCAATTGTGACGCTAGCTGAACTGTCAGACCTGAAGGCTGATCCAACTGGTCTTGTTGAGGGGTTGGTCATCGAGTCAAAGACAGATCCAGGAAGAGGGTAAGCTAATTCATGATAATTTCACCTTGATTTGGTTTGAAAATATGTAGATATTTGAAGATTTCAATGCTGTATAAATCAGCGTAGCCGTTTTTATGAGCTGTTTACATTTACTGACACATCAGTAATGATCGTGAAACATGACAACATTTTACAAGACTGGTGTCTGTGAGATGTAGTATACATCTCTCTACAGCACATTGCATTAGGTTTCATAGCACATTTATACTGTGCCAAAATATTTGGAATTGGGAAGGCCTCCTTGTAAAACTCTGAAAGTGCAAAAATGTATTGTGAAAATTAAACTGCACAGATTTCTACACCTCAGTCCTTTGGTTGGCTATTTTCCCGTTGTCCTGATTTCAGAAAATTGGCCACTGTACTAATCCAGCGAGGGGTCCTCAGGAAGGGTGACTATTTGGTCACTGGTACAGCATGGGCGAAGGTGCGAGGCATGTTCAATGATAGCGGCAAACCAATCCAGGAGGCGCCACCATCGACGCCCGTGGAAATTATAGGCTGGAGGGAGCAGCCGTCTGCTGGAGATGAGATTCTTCAGGTTGAAACAGAGGTAAGTGAGGTCATGTATTGGAATTTTGTTTAGGTACAGTGCCGTTTCTCTTTGTTCATACTCTGGTTCAATGTTACTGTCTTCTGGTGAGGGAGGCCATACATGTAGTCTTTTAGTCAAAGTAATGAGGAACCGGCGTTAAGATAAATGCCAGTGGCGGCGCCACAATCGATCGTACCTTCTGACGCCATGACGTCATTTTCTGGTCTGTTGACGTCGCATGAGGTCAATCACGGGAAACCATTGCGAACATTTTTGCACAGGATTTCAACAACAGAAAACGTGCCCAATAACTGACATTGCGCATATTTCCGCAAAATTATCTTAAGAAACTGATAGCTCAATAGATTTAAAACAGGAAGATGCAAACGTCGCCGAAATCGGTCGAAAATAAGCGATCGTTTTCGGGCTCAGAAATAACATGATAATGCATTGGAAATGGAGAGTTTTGGTATGATCGATTGCAGCGCCACACGGCGGATAAATCGCGCCGGTTCCTCATTAATGTGTTCTGATTGGTTTCAGCAAAGAGCGCGAGAAATTGTGAAGTGGCGTCAAGACAAGCTGATGGATAAGAAAATGGATGAAGCACAGGTGGTCATCGATCAGAATCGGGAACAACACCAGGCGGTCTATCAAGACCAGAGAAAGGCAAGACTACAGGCTGGCTTGTTTAGGAAAAGGAGACGAGAATATGCTAAGACAAAAGAGGAAGTCAATACAAAAGAGGGACCTGAGCTTGCCATGGTTTTAAAAGGTATGAATGTGCATTGTCCATTGTCCATCCATTTAGACTGCTTTTAACCTGTCCGGAATGCCATGATTGAGATTCTTTTAGAAAGTATAGGATGTTGATGAGGATTTTATGACCTTTAAATTAACCCTTTCAGGTGATGTGGATGGATCGGTAGAGGCCATCTTGGATACCCTTGACTCTTATCAATCATCCAAATGCCGCCTAGATATAATTAGTTATGGAGTTGGGAATGTAACAGAAAATGATATTGACTTGGCCGCATCATTTAATGGTAAGTATCATGAGTGGTATTTTGGTTAGAAAGCTGGGCTGATAATTGGAAAGTCATGGGTTAGGACAACTAATGCTTAACCTCATTGTCCTTGAGCAAGACACTTTGTCCTGCTTGCTTCTCTTGATTCAGCAGCAAGTTCCTAACATGGCTTTACTGGATTAATAAATAAGTCTAGTATTAGCTTCGACCTGAAACTTTTTGACTTATTATAGTCCCTGTTTCTATCATTGATAATAGCCTTTAGTATTGTGGTTATAGTGGTACCCATGATTAGAACATGATGGGTTTGATGCCCATCACTGCCACAGGTCTGATGCACAGCCTTGGGCACTTTCATAACCTCATCTTTTCATTTTGCTTCCTCCTTCAATTTGTTTTTAAGGTATTGTGTATGGTTTCAATGTTAAAGTACCAGAGGTAGTGAAGAAGATTGCGGCATCCAAGTCAGTTCCAGTAAAGTGTCATAATGTGATCTACAGGCTGTTTGATGACTTGCGGACTAGTCTGACAGGGAGACTGCCACTACAAAAAGTTGATGAAGTTCTTGGTAAGTTTTCACTCTATGGTAAACCATTTAGTGATACCAAGAACTAATGTAACTCCAGGTCAAAGACGTACTTGCGTCTAAATGCACATTTCTGTATCCTTTTTCCAGGTGAGGCTGATGTTAAACAGATATTTGAAGTGAAAGACGGGAAGAAGAAAGTACTAGTCGGTGGTTGTCGCTGTACAAAGGGTGTCCTCCAGCGAAAGGAGAAATTCAAAGTTGTTCGAAATGGAGAGGTGGTGCATGAAGGTATGGGAAGCTGTCAAACTGAACGTTAATTTCAGAAGCGTGCATCATCAGATTCTGTGATCAATGGCTGATATTCTTAGGAAAGTCATGCTTATGTTTGAGGCGATTGAAATCTGTACTACTACATGTACCGTTAAATCCTTTGCATCTCATGCAAGGACATTTCACTTCATAATAAGGGACTTCTCTCCCTGCCCATAGATGGAGTGTCTGGGCTAATAAGCCCAATGGCCCTGAATCGTAGTGGCCCACAAAAAAGTTCTCCTGTCCCTGGGGAATTACCCCTCTAAGTGCAGAGCAAACGCTGAAGAAAAAGTTCATACAAGAGACTTAAGTGTGCATCGCAGAAATCAAATCCCTTTTTGTGAAGTAGATGTACATGTACACAACTGCTGTTTTTAGCTCACCTCTTAGCAGAGGTGAGCTTATCCCATACCGTGGCGTCCGTCGTCCGTCGTCGTCGTCGTCGTCGTCGTCGTCGTCGTCGTCGTCGTCGTCCGTCGTCCGTTAGCAGGGCACGTTTCGTAACTGTTAGAGCTATTGAGTTGAAACTTGGTACACATGTACCCTTATGTAATGACACCTGGGAGACCAAGTTTCGGTCCGATTCGTTTCATGGTTTGGCCACCAGGGGGCCAAACGTTAAAAGTGAAAATATGCAATATCTCCCTTAATAGTAGTCGGGAAATTTTGAAAAAAATATGGTAGGTACTTCTAGCAAAGGTGCATCATATATCCTCCGGGTTTTTGATTTGACCTCCTTTTCAAGGTCACAGAGGTCAAATGGTGTAAATTAGCCGTTAGGATGTAACGATGGCACGTTTCTAAACTGCAATGACTATTGATACCAAATTTGGTACACATTTACCCCTTAGTCAGGTGATCTCAGGGACCAAAGTTTGGTCCAATATGATTCACCACTTGACCACCAGGGGGCAAAATCCAAAAACCTTAAAAATGTGATTATTCCTTAACTCCTTGCCCGATTGCCACCAATTTGATATCATGGGTACATCTAACCACCATACAGTATATGTCACACAGGTTTTTAATTTGACCTTCTTGTCAAGGTCACAGAGGTCAAATGGCGTAAATTCGCCGTCAGGCCGTTACTATGGCACGTTTCTTAACTGCAATGACTATTGATCACAAATTAAGTACACATGTACCCCTTGGTCAGGTGATCTCAGGTACCGAAGTTTGGTGCGATCTGATTTGCCGTTTGGCCTCCAGGGAGGGGGCCAAATCCTAAATTCTTCAAAATGCCATTATTCCTAGTAATGACTTGCCCGATTGGCACCAATTTTATATCATAGGTACATCTAATTCTAACAACCATTCAATGTGTCACCCGGGTCTTCTTTGATTTGACCTACTTTTCAAGGTCACAGAGGTCGAATGTACTGTAAATTGGCCATTTTGGGGAAATTGTAATTGCTTGGACCTACATCAAACCTAACACTACATGACACAAGACCATGCTCTTTATCCATCTTTCCTCCACATGAGGTGAGCACAATGGCCCTGGCCATTTCATTTTATTAGTGAGGGTTTTGGATGACTGTGTCTTCTTCTTTTTTCAGGGTCATTACTGTCTCTGAAGCATTTCAAGAATGAGGTGGATTCCATCAAGCTCGACGTGGAATGTGGACTAAGTTTTAGCGATAAATCGATTGCGATTCAACCTGGAGATACTATAGTGTGTTACACGATAAAAGAAGTTGAACAGACAATTGATTGGGATTTAGACTTTTGATGACATTTTTATTTAGGGTTTTATCGGATAGTTTGTCGAAGGATATGCATTCAAACACATTTGTAATAGTCACTTTTAAGGGCAGACGGATATCATACGAGGGCTGTCGTTTTGCTGGTTCTACTTTGCCATGGTTTACAGTCTGTATTAAAGATAATGTAACTCTGTTTGTTATTGAGTGAGTATATAGCTTTTAAGCAGAAATTGAAACTTATTTCTTGGCTTTTTGTTCACCTTATACGGTCAAGTCCCTGTGCAGTAACCAAAGTCAATTGGGAGTTCAGTCATTGAGGATATCCAAATTAAGGAAACATGTTAACCCAGGGGGCCCCAACACCACCACACTGACAGGCACACAACTTGGTATGCAGCCATTTGAGCAAGTAACAACAAAGCACAGATATGCATAAAAACATTTATTTGGATATAAAACAATAATCATTCAAACATAATAATCAGTGTATACATAAAATACCTCCAATATCATATCACGTACAATACCAAAATAGTTGCTTATAATATCTGACCACACTTTCCGCGATCCAGTCACACCCAGTTGTTACTATGGAGCATTGTTTTAAAGTTTCTCGTCCCTAAGTTCAGCAGTCAAGTCCTTGGAGGGATAAACCCCTTGGCTTCAAAAAAAGGTCTAAGATCAGTGTTTTCTGGATTATTGAGCACATCTATAAGAAAGTTTCTAGTTTCCTCTTTAAGTTGTTGGAGCTCACCTTGTGCATCCTCATTTTCCTTTAAAATCTTAGCGAGATGCACTGTCACACCAATTAAGCCTGAATCCTTCAAAGCCTGGGCTGTGCGTAAAAATCTTGCACGCTGATCACAGAGAGATGCACTGCTGTGAGAATCTTCGTACTCCATAGTGTCATTCAGTACACATGTGGTGTTGGAAAAGCCAGAATTTGGCACATCGGGTCCGCAAAACGTTGTAGGAATAGGCGTATCACTCATAGGGTTTCCCATTTGGCTAGATGTTGTGTTGGGTATTGCACCAGAGTAGTTGACAAAAGGTGGAGAATTGCTGGACCAGTTGATTCCTTCTTTTTTCATTTCCTGTAAAATAAACTTTACCTTTTAAGTTTCACTAATACCAAAAGACATTTTGTATTCACAAAAGGCCCTCCCTTGAACTCTCTTGCCATGAAACGATTCATTGCCATATAACTTGATTTTAAAGTTTCAGTGAAAAATTAAGGGCTCGGTGCAATCAAGTTCTGAATTTTGTACAATAATCCTAGCACAACAGAATATTGACTTTGAAAGGCACATTCTGATTTCTCACCTGTGACGAGGATTCTTCACCCATGTCCTCATAATAGGAAGCTTCATCTGATTGGAACATATTCTGGGGCAAACCATCAGATAAGCCTGATGTCATGAAAGTATATCCTGAAGTAAAGAGAGAGGAATGTGTATCATGAAATTTAGATGAAATGAAATGGCCAGGGGCCATGTGTTCACCTGTAGTATAGCCATAAAAGAAAATCAAATGCTAAGAAGAAGAACAATGACAAGGTGACACCAAAAGGTAATGCAACCCTACAAAAGGAAAAATATGATTTCAGGTACTTGATTGACAACTATGCAAAACTTTGCCAACTCAGTTAGACTAAGAGAGTGAGGAGCAAACAAATGCCTCAATACGGTCTCGTACAAACATAACTTGCCAGCTGAGGTTGAAGGAGGATTGTCTCGAGGGGAGTTGTTGTCGATGGATGTCGGAGTGACGGAAGATAAAAAGTTGGATTGGTTCATCCTGAAAGGTTAGATTAGGGAAAATTGTGTTATTTTTTAGGTATACCTAATGGTCAGGCTTGAAAGAACAGTGTGTCTTTCGATAGACTGTCCTTCAGATTAAAAAGCAAACAATCACACGAAATAGTTGACAATGGCACCAGTCGGCTGGTGGACGATCAGAGACTCTATTTTGTTTGCTGCTGGTTTTTGTTGTGGCTTCATCCGACAGATGAGATGTCAACTGTTGTGAATATACATGTATCAAAGCTCAGTGCATTTTTGTATTTTTGGAACACCCTGTAACATTTTTTGACACTTGGTGAGATTTCAGACACATTTCGATAATTTTCAACAGATATGATTATTTGATCACCTTCAACTTGTTCACAGTAATTCCATGAATGAGATACTAAGTGAATGTGCAATAATAAGACTCATCAAAATCTTAGTTTGCTAGATAATCGCCTTTATTTTTGAGTTTAGAAAAATAATGAATGTCACATTTCGCGATGGCTTCTTTACCGACGTGCCATTTACAACCTAGTCTCCCTTCAGTTTGTAATGTACTACACAATGTACACAAGGGAGATATGGGTGAAAAAATATCTTCCTGGAGGCGAGGCGGATAAGGTCGTAAACAAAATGGCTGCATTGTTCCTGGATTTTGTCAATTTTGTCGATAAAATGAACTAAATCTATGCTTCCTGGAGTGTTCAACGACTCCAATTTTGCCAGAAGAGATGGATGAATTCCAGGGCATCCAAAAGGACCTGAAGCTATTGGAGGTTCAATGCCGATCTCTGTCCGAACGCCGGTTTTTAGCATTGGTCAGTTGAAAATGTTCAAGAAGAAAGACAAATGTCATATAAAATACAATAAAAAATGTCACTTCCACACGTCTTCGATACATCTGTTTGGTACAGTCTATCAAATTAAGATGAGGCATCGGAAATTTCTCTGGGGGAAAATGCCAATTGAGTTGCTTCATGATGTATCATTGACAGTGTTTCAATGTATGTTGTGTTGCATGTTTGTACATGTACAACAAGATAAAAGAATCGGAGCCCCAGTTGGGTGGCTGTTGCGGGATTTGAAGGTGCACCACCCTCTGACAAAAGACACTTTTGTTTCTACATATAGTATGTCTTTACTATCTAAATTGATTTTTTGGGTTGTTTATTCAGTGGCCTGTTTATGGTATCCATTCTCATGGATCGTAATTGATATGCGATAAACATTGACATTGAAAATGATTGACGAAAATGACAACTCTTTCAGGTGCATGAGGATTGGCTAAGATGCATGAAGACCAGAGGCAAAGGAGGAGTCACTGTCCCTGTCCACCCAAGTATTGACAGTGATGATATTGAGGCATACCTGGCACTTTCTTGTAAAGTCGTCCCCAAGCCATGGTCTAGAATCACCATCAAAGTCATCAAGAAGGAAGACAAGCTGTTGTCATGGTGGGTTGCTCAAGAATTTATTTGGTTAGGTTTGAAATATCACATGCCACATGGATTGTAGAATAGAAGTACCTAGGTTTCAAATAAGTTAGGTGAGAAATAGTTGTACTTTCAAAAGTCATCTTGGTTCCAGCACAGTTTTTGTATTATCATCTGTCATGTCTATTGATTTAAGAAATTATAGCAACAAGCGTTCTTACATTATTGGGGGAATATTCTTTTTCAAAGTCATAGTTTATCATGTTAAAGGTGTTTTTTTTTTGCAATTGCAGTCCATGTGGCAAGCCCAAGCCTACCATTGACCCTGAGATGGGTTATATTGACCTGATGTCTACTCTTAGTAAGGAAAACTACAAGAATAGCTGGGCTGAGAGTCACAAGAATTACAACTGTCACTACAGAGAAGAGACAATGGCCACACAACAAAAGGTCAGTTTATTATCCATTTATCATATTGTACCAGTTTTGTCAGAGAAAAGGCCTGTAAGACTGCAAAATGGAAGGCCTTTCAGTGACATAAAGTTCACGGCATTAAAAGCCGTAAATTTAGAGCTAGAGCCACTAAGAAATTGCCCTTTTCCTTCCCTATCTTGCTCTGGTATTGATACCTTGAGATCCATTTCTTTCTCCATTTCAGCCCTACAATGATGTCATTAGAGAAAGCCTCGCCACTTTTTTTAAATACCAGCCACAAGCCTTGGGACGCCAGCTTTCTGGACCAAGTCACTATACCTTCTATCCAAAACCTGTCGACAGTGCTAGTGTCTTATCTGCAATAGCACTTTTCGAGTCCGAGACTGCATTTTATGTCCTCCAGCCATATGTCACCTACACACTGCATGACCTCCTCACATTCAGTCCTGCCATTTTGGAAAAATCCTACGCCAAACCGTCGTTTATTCTGTACCAAGTACTTCAGTTGATAAAGTTATGTTTAGAAAGTGGACGGTCGATTCGAAAATTGCAACTCCATGACTTACTTATTGATGACAAACTCTGGGTGTCACTGGCCCTCCCTAGTGTTAGAAGTATACTCCAGCAGTGCCCTGTGATAGAAAATGCAACAGAAAGTTCTCAAAATAATAGTATTCGATTGTCCCCAGCAAATGAGACCACGGCAAATGTAACATCGCTTACTCCAGAGTTTCCACTCACAGAAAATATACCGGATTTAGTACAGGACTGGGTTCATGGTAGCTTGTCAAACTATCAGTACTTAATGACTCTAAACCGCTTGGCTGGTAGGAGAATTGCTGATCCAAACCATCACCCCGTTCTTCCGTGGGTCACAGATTTCACACGGCTGGGGGGTAATCTCCGGGACCTGACATTGTCTAAGTTCCGTTTAAACAAAGGTGACAGCCAATTAGACATTACGTACGATGTTGATGGTTCGATGTTAAATTCTGGAGAAGGAATTCCTCACATTCCACACCACATATCCGATGTCTTATCCGACATCACCTACTACGTTTACAAAGCTCGGCGGACATCAAAAAACATTCTTTGCACGCATGTGAGAAAAAAATGGGTACCACACGAATATCCAACGAATATGGTGCGGATGTATGGGTGGACGCCCGATGAATGCATCCCAGAGTTCTTCACAGATGCCACCATTTTCTTTTCTATCCATGATGATCTACCGAACCTGGAAGTTCCAATGTGGTGCACCTCCCCAGAGGATTTCATTCGGGAACATATGAAAGTCTTAGAAAGTGCTGAGGTTTCGGAGAAGTTGCATCACTGGATTGATCTTACCTTTGGTTGCAAGGTGAGTAACGTGGGAAGGTCAAGTCTCTCATCATGAAATATAAAGCTAAGGGCAGAGTATTCATTCCAATAGTTTAAGTTCAAATTGAATTCTAATTCCAATCCTAATTTGATATTCTTTAAAATTCTCATCTTTAAGCTGAGTGGTACATCGGCAGTAAAGGCTAAGAACGTCTGTCTCCAGTTGGTCGACCAGCATACTGACCTGGCCAATCACGGGGTTGTTCAACTGTTCACCACACCTCATCCGAAGAGGGTGTGCAAGCAGACATTCGCTTCCCAGTGGGCGCCGGACTTCCAGAGGAAACCCAGCGTCATCGAGGTGAGTAAATTCCCAAACATATGGCATGTACTTTGTGAGGTATGATAAGCTGTGCAGTAGATTGTTTTCTCTAAGTTATGGAAGTTGAAAGAGAATTTCTATTTCACAGAATGATGACGGCAGCTTGAAAAAGGACTTAGAAAGCTTGACTGCAGCTTTGCAAGTTTTTGGTGAAGTATCAGTGAATGCAGAGAAGGATTCTACTCTATCAGAACTGAGGTAAGGAGCCTTGATAAAATGATCTAAAAGATAAAGGACAGTGGCATAGAGTGAAGGCCTAATTCCACTACAACTGTTTACCGTCTTAGTTTTACCCCTTTCTTCAGTCTTTATGGTCAGTTACATTCCGAATCTACTCGTATCAAAATTAATCAATGCCTGAAAGGAGCCACTGGACTAGTGGCTCGGACTATCAGCTTGGAGGCAAGAGGTCTCCGGTTCAGACCTCACAGTTGGCGTGTGACTGTAGCAGATCTGTTTGTCATGCCAAGGGCGAAGAAGACTTGTTCAGGTTTACTATCTATCTCTTTTCAGGCCCCGCTCCCGCACAGGTGACGGTGAGCAGATTATCCTACCAGATAATTACAACCCACTTGCCCTCCTGGAGAGAATTGAGAACCTGTTTGAATATTCCTCCAAGACCATGCTGAAACTTCCTCAGGAGCAGCTTGTCAGCGTGAGCAAAATACAGTCTTTTTATCATGGTTCTATGTCAATATGTAATGAGAAACCTTATACCAGTAGGTTGCAGAAGCAGTACAATAAGCAATACATTTCCAGTCCACGTCCATTTCATCCATAAAAGGTGCTATATTTGACCAGCAACTATTACTTAGTTAGTGAACTCATACCAATGAACACTTCCGTTTCAGGCTTCACCAAAGGAAGACCCATATGAGAAGATCCTGACTTGTACCATGCAAGAGTTTGGGTGTCTGATGGTGGAAGTCTTCATGGCCCACAAGCTTCGGATGATCAGCTCCACAGCCTCCCTAAAGGAGAGGTACCAGGTCATCAGGCAGCTCACTATGAGAGATTGGAAAGAGATACCAAGGTAATTCATAATCAAAGCGGGAGGGCATGCTCTATTGGCTATAGGTGACAAATCGATAAATGCAGAAGACAATATTTGAATAGATGCCATCCTGTGACTTCATCACCACAGTCCCACGAATCTAATTATCTGCTAAGTTCTCTGCATTTGGTTGTGTAATTAAATCATTGACAGTGAAATTCAACTCTTTATTTCAGACCTATTCGCCAAGCTGTTCTCTATTTGCTAGAACCTTCCAGTCCCTGGGACCCCGAGGAGTGCCAAGAAAGCGGGCCACTCTTCACGTACAAACCATACACATTCAGTGACCTTCCTAGCCCGACACCTGGGCTACTTCTTCACCCGGTCATAAGTCCACTCCCGTTTCCTAGCTACTTCAAGGATCTCTTCGAAGTTCTCCAGAAGTTGCACAAAGAAGATGAACGTATTGCTCAGATTGCCGAAAGTGACTTGAAGTTGCAGGGGAAAAATCTGCAGATTCTGCAACTTCAGCGGGAGAAGGTTTACACGATGAGTGAATACTTGGTTGTCGTTTTGAGTCAGTGTGGTCAAGAAGGCATTGATCTCATCCTTCCAAATGTGAAAGAGATGTTTGATAACTTGGACACTACTGTGCCTGCGGCGTGGGCCCTGTTCAACCATATTGCTCGAGCCTTGGGACCAAAGGAGACAGCTAATCAACTATTGCCGTCATTGATGCGTTTGTATGACGGGGATTACTCTACGCAAAAGCATCTGAAGCTGTACCATCGGTCGTATCTAAAACAGCTAATTATCCGTCTCGGCCTGCAGACATTCCTTGCACACTTTTCAACGCTGCTTATTGAAGCTGTCGCAGGATACAAAGACTTTCCGGGCGAATGTGATATGTTGGATTCAGGAGCTAATGGAAATGATCGAGTTGATTCCCTAATTACCCCCCGTACTCCTGTGGCAAAGCTTTCCAATGCAGAAATTGAATCAGAGCTGCAACGACAACTGATAGAAGCACATTCCAAGGTCAGGCGAGCTGATTCGAATCATCTAGACATACTAGTCGAAGTTACTGAAAAGGACGGTATCTCTCCTCCTGCATCCGCTACCGTAGAGACACCAAATGAGACTTCCCCTGAAAGCTGCGAATATGAACTTGATGATCACTTAGCAGATAACATTCTGTTAGAAGCAGAGACAATGCGATCACTTTCACCCTCGGACAGGGAACGGAATCTGAGTGATGCGGGAAGTTTTGGAGAAGCTCCTTTAGACAAATTAGGTCAGGATGAGCAGAGTAACTCTAGCGAGGAAAAAATAAAAGATGACGATGACAGTGATGAGTCTGAGGATGCCCTCTCTCAGAGCGTTGGGAGACTATCTGTTCATAGCGTGTCGAGGTTAATCGATTCTAGTCGGGAGCGTCATGAGTCTGGGAGCATTGGGAGCATGGATGGAGAGATACAGGAGAGGCGAGAGTCTTCAGTGTTCGATGATGAGATGGAGATGGATGATATTGTCGATATACCCAGTACTGATGGTGAAGAAACAACTGGCAGCAAGGAAAATGACAAGTTTTCTGATACAGAAGATTGTAAGTTTCTAAAACATCACTGATAGAAATTGGAACTTATGTGCTTTTGTGCCTTGAGTATTTTTAAGTCCAGGGCTGTCTTTCTATTGTAAAGTCCTGCTTCCTACAAGTATTTTGTGTGTAGTAAATCTTTTAGGGTTGTTGAAGCAAGCAGTTTTATTTACTAATGGCTTGTATTCCCCTTTCATAGTAGACGCCGTGGATGAAGAAGACATTCTTGATGGTGATGACATGATTCGTGTGTCCCGTCGAATCGTTCGTAGCGAGACGGAAGAATTCACCGCAAGTCTGATGGAGTCGACTAGTGCAGCCGAATGCAACATCTGCGACGTTGCGGCAGATTCTGTGAAATGGTTCTCCCACAAACTCGGCCCACTTCTTACGGCAAAGTTCCTGTCACGAAATCTGCTGCGAATGCTGGCGCTGTGTTATCTTGGAGATGAACAGATGGTGTTCATTCACGTTCAGGGTAGGTAGAGGGTCCTGCAGCTCAAGCATTAAGTCTAGTTGCTGCTGATTTTTTACTCGTGTTGAATATGTCTGCTTTAAATGAATATCATTGTAGTCTTGTTTTTTTTCAGATGATGCGATGTCTGCGAGTCATCGAAAAGTGGTCGGAGATCAGAACGCATCTCGCATCCTCGACTGTCTCTCTCACATCGCGATTCTTTATGGCGAACAGGTCATCATGTTGCAGTACCTCCCGCACGCCATAGAGATGGTTGCCATAGCACAGAGGAAGCTCAACAGTCGGTCGGAGGCTGGACTTGTGGGTGTTCTGTCGCTGTTGACCCATATCTTGCCTTATCTGTCCGACACTACGTTAATGGATAACCTAGAGGTGAGTGAAGTTGTGCGTTTTCCTGTCAAATTTTTCTCAAAGCACAAAGATTTACACAAAGATCAAACTTAATAGCAAAAAAGTTTGATTCATGTCATACTCTCTGCTGTATCAATGTTGGGCATGCATGGTCTCGAGATATCCCTTACGTCAAGGTTACTTTTGCTATAGGCACTGCTGTTGGAGTGTCGTTAAGATGTTTGCACTGGCCTCGAAAAGGTACATGAGCCACAGTGCCATCTGCTGGGATTTATCAAAAGTCAATTTCCTCATTGTTCAAGACTGCTATTTGGTTTCCGCATTGAGCAAAACAAATTCTCCACTTTTCCAGGACATGATCTTTAACAACATCATGCTGCCCCTCCTACGCCTAGCATCCTCTGGTAGCGTCAGTTTCCCGAGTGGAGGCCACGCACGATCCGTCATTTGCTACAAATTCATCGATGTCCTCTATTTGATTGGCCTGAGAATAGGATTTGAGATGACACGCAACCACATGACGCCAATGTTGACGAGATTTTTCGCGTCGTTTGACCGAGTGTTCAGTTACAGAACACCTTCATCTGAAACTGAGGAGACAGTGGGTGCTACTTCCAATGGGCAGGCTATCATGTCTGCTTCAGGTATGTCTCCACTTGATAGCAGATAATACATAAGTTTTGGTACAGCACGGTTAAGGCGAACTCTGTACGTCCTGGTCGGGTGGATCCTGAATCTACAGGAGTATTGAAGTGCCAAAGTGGGGATTTTAAAACTTTTTCGTGATTCTTGTCTGACCAAACTATCAATTGAAAACCAAATATTTTGCCATTTCCTCTAGAACCAACGTCAGATCTTCTCGAAGACAACGTGTTTTGTGAGATAAAGATGGACTCAAAGACGAAGGAATACAAGATCGGAACGCCAGTACGACTGGATCAGATTGCCGGCTCACATGGCTCATTCCAATACAGCTTATCTCCTCCTGTTTCTGAGGAAAAAGGTGGGTTGAGGTCAGATAATTTTTCAGATTTCAAACTTATTCCCAGATTTGTGAGGATTTTGTTGATGGATTTTAACACTGATAGATTCACCGGACTCTTGCGTGCAATTTTGTATATCTAAAAGAAGTATATGCTGTTTCAGACGATGACAACCACAATACACCAACTGCTGTTATCAACCCAAGGGACAGAATCTCTGATGAAATGAAATGGACCTTCACTCCTGAGCTTGCCCACACCGCCTACATTCCTTTCTGTAAGCTAGCTGGCGGCATCCACATGGAACAGAACCTACTTAACGATGACCTGATTCGCCGCCTGTGTGCCAGCCATGATGAAGCACTATCGAAGCAGCAGGTTGAGAAACAAGACAGGTTTAGCGATGAGGAAAGCAGCTGTAAGTTTTGGCTAGAGAATTCAGATCTGAGCTTGATCACCCGCCTAAAACACTCTATTCCAATCCTGCATATAGAACAATCTCTAGTGCAAGTTTCCAACAATGTTTGGCTGAATGCTTGTAGTTGGTGAACTTGGAGACTGAAGGCCTCAGAGGTTCATATCAAATGTAACTCTACAAGATGGGATTGAATGCTAGGAAGAGTTATTGACAAAACCTGATTATTCCATTTCAGGTGCCGGCACTCCAACTGTAAACTGGTTTGTTGATTGGGGTACACCTGTTGAAAAAGGTACGTCATCTCCATTTCATTTGATGAGAAAGTAGAACACTCCAGTGTTACCTATTGCATGCCTGCTCTGCAACCATTACTACTGGTACTTCTCTCCAGTGTGACTATGTCTTGGAGAGACTATAGTCTCATTCACCACCATTTTAGATTATTTCTTTCTCGAGAACTGTGAGTCTGACTTCAACTTTCAGTTACCCTGAATTCCCAAGTGATGCCGGATCAAGATGATGACCTAATCAGCAGCGGAAGTTTTGGCCAGAATGTTGCACTTGAAGGCAATAAGATCACCATTCAAGAGGGAGCACCAAAAGAACAAGACCCTGATGTGACTGACGGTCCAATGGGGCACAAAGTCTTCGAACTTCCTAACCCTGCACAACTGAAGAGGTAAGTTTATCATGAAAGATCTTGATATCATTCATCATCAATGCTACATGAAAGCTCAGTCACTACACTGACTGGCCTGTTCATTCTGAGTTGACGAGATAAACTAGATGCTGTTGGGTAAGGGTAGGTCACTATTCATCACATGCTTACTCTTGGAGCTTCTTGTATTATACTTTACAGGACCAACTTGGGTGGAATACATCAGGGTGTTAATTCTAGCGCTATTGAGAAATCAGTCGTTACAACTTTTTTTTGTTCTATAAAATGTCATCGTTGTTCCTTTTTTTAAATTCAGTACAGAGATAGAAAAGAACAAGACCCGTCACTTGAAAGGAAACTGGCTTGCTTATTGGGAGCATGAATTAGGTCTCGATGAAAAGGGCAGCACATTCAACTTCAAACAGATCAAGCTGCAGACATATTCAGGTGAGGAGCTGATATATTTTTGTAGAAAAAAGTTGACTCCAAAAAGACGAATGATGATATTGGGAGTGTGGTGACAGTGAAAGAGCATCCTTTTTTGTAGTGGGAGAACACTGCATAGTAATACCTCTTTAACTATTGTCATCATCTTTAGGTCATACGAACAGTGTCCGTGCCATCTACTCCATGGACAATGAGAATTCCTTCATCACTGCAAGTAAGGACAAGACAGTGAAACTTTGGGCAATACGCAGCAATGGTGATGGAAGTATGAAGTAAGTGGTTTGTTTAGTTATTCTTTAGGTTATTCAGAATGTGCCACAAATTTTGCTCTATAAGTTTCTTATCAATTGTGTAGGTTGCAGTAAATATGTAACGTGACACTTCCCGTGAAAGCTCTGATATTTGATTACCTTATCTGTTTTGATCTGCAGGTCTGGTTGCCAGTGGACGTATACCGCCCACAAGAAGTCAGTCTTCGCTGTGACATTCTTAGAGTCGATACGAGTGGCGGCCACGTGTGATAGCACTGTCCATGTAAGTCAGAGGAGAAGAGTGTTGAAATTACCCTAAAATAGTTCTGTGAGGAAAACTGTCAACAGATATGTTTTCAAGCCCCTTTGTTTTTGCAATTTGCAACATCGGCTCCAATTTGCTTTGTTATCATGTCTGAGAACTATTTACATTCTTTTCAAGCTGTGGGATCCATTTGTTGGGATGGGCATTAAGGTTTTCGAGACGAACAAGAATGCGCCAGTCACAGTCCTGGCTCCCATGCCTGCTCCATCGGCCAATCTTATTACTGCAACAACAGATGGCACTCTCAGGTGAGCAAAAAATTAAACCTGCTTCTGTTTCTGTTCACTTTTTTGCAGACCATGATATATTTCAAGGGCTCATGATCTAGTCTTAGGCGACTGAGACCAGTGCTGTTGAGAGAGCCGGAAAGGGCTACCTTAATCTTAGTTGGTAACTGAGGGAAGGGCATTAGGCCCATCCAAAAATGCCAGTTGTCTTTCCCTTTATTCTTATTGATGGCATTCCACTTCAGATTCCTTGACGTTCGTATGACAAGTTACGCCCAGGAGTTCAAGTGTACCATGGCCCAAGCAGGATTGATCCGCTGTGTGACAGTCAGCCCCAACAGTAACTGGGTTGCTATAGGATACTCAACTGGCATCATCTCGATCCTTGACGTGAGGACTGGGTTGCTGCTGGGGACTTGGAAAGGCCATGAAGGAGAGATACTACAGGTGGGGAATAATGCTGTTGCTTTAGATCAAATGCCTTGTCATTTGAATGGGGTGTAAACCTGAGATTTCTTTAACCCGGGCTGCTACACAAGACCAGGTGACCCAGCCAAGTTAGAAACATTATAGCATGTGATGTCCTCTTTCCTGAGCCAAAGAGGGAATCGCTTATTCAAACTGACCTGGATGTACCATAATTTCGTGCAATAGATGCTCACAACTGTGGATGCCAAACTCTAATATAAAACTCTTTACCATCCTCATTTCAGATTAAAGCCTACAACAGCAATAGTTGTAGCTCACAGCTGTGGATGCCAAACTCTAATATAAAACTCTTCACCATCCTCATTTCAGATTAAAGCCTACAACAGCAATAGTTTCATAACCTCATCGTTTGATCACACCATGTCATTATGGGGAACAGACGATGGAAAGATCATTTGTAACTTCAAGGGTCAGACAGAACCAGTACATTGTTTCAGTTTCTACAAGAACGAGATTATTTCAGCTACGACTGGCAATCGGGTTGGGGTCTACACATCAGTCAACAGTCAGGCGTCCTTTTCTAGTACCAAGCTGAGATCAGATACTTTCAGAGGAGTCCTGACGACCATGAATATCTTGCCGCTCAATCGTTTCCTTCTCCTAGGTGCTGATAATGGAACAGTCCGATTGCTGTGTTAGTTTGGGGTTCTGGGACTCGCGAGGAATGCTCCAATTGCTCTGTCAGTAAATGCTTTTGAGGGAGGGTCAAGGGGAAGGGGATTCATAATTTCAAAAAGTAATGTTCAGCTGTAGTGGAGAGGCTTTGTCAGCACCATCAAGAATTACTTAAGACTAGTCTTTGTTAATTCTTTGTACCATCTTATGATAATCTCTTGCCACATATAACAAATTCGGTGCTGCTACGAAATTTGTTGCATGGCTTTCCCAAGGTTAAGGTGTACTGTATTCTAGTCACTGATTGTTATAGGAATCTATATGTAGTGTAAGAGACGATGGGGGTGGGGGGGGGGTGTATAAACCTTTATAGTGCCATATTTGTATGAAAGAAAGAATACAATTATATAAGAAAACTAACATATTTGAAATGATCATGATATGAAAGGCCTAAGAGTAATTGTAAAATGAAGCATAATTCAAGTTATTGCTGGCCATCACTACACATAATGACAGAGTCCTTGTGAAGAGGGCATTACAGATATGTATCTGAGATTGTACTCAGAAAGTAAGATGTTGTGTTATAGTCTTTCTTATGTATCCCAAACTGTCCTTTATTCTTGAATTATGTAAGTCAACATAAAAACAGGCTTGGCAGTACCCATGCTACTGACCTTTCACACTTAGTGATGAGCCAGAAAATCACAGGGTATGCATTTTCATTCCGTTTTGTAGAACTAATGTACCAAAGAATTAGCATTTATTGATTATTTGGACAGAAATGATACAATTTCATTCCAATCCACCTGATTGTTCTTCAGTAATCTTCATCATAGTGGATGATCGTTGTTTCAATCTACCAGTTTAGTAAGATGAGCAAACTTATCATGGAGAAAAACACTTGCTCAATTATCAAATGTTTTGCTCTAATTGTTTTAGGCTGTGGAACCTTTTAAAGCACTGACTCAATTATCATGTAAAATTAGCTGAAGAACAAAGCTTTAAAAACATATATTTCGATTTAGTTTTGAAAATTTCTATATTCGCTCGAGTATGAAAATAACTATTTGGCAGATGGTTCTTTTAGTCTCTGAAGCAGAATGTCCTCAGTGTTTGAATGGTTCGCTGTTCTGTATCGGCCAGTAAATTGATGAACTGTTAACTCCTTTAGGTTTTTGCTGACACATGACAAATATGGTTGAAATACAGATTAATCACTTTGTTACAACGGAAAACTTCGTGGTCAATTATGCACGATACGTGCTCTGATGACGCCATGCTGTCCATTGTGTCATGCATGTCAAGACACAAATGCGGGCCGTCATAGCATGTCAGATTATAGCAGAGTGGTCAAAACATGCATAACTGTTTTTAAGGAGCCTGAGCAGGCCATGGCATAATGAATTGACCGTAGGCCGATTCACCTGTTGATGGGCAGCACCTGATGGTAACGCAACACCAGACACTCGTCAGTTAAATATGTTACCGTGTCTTAGATGTTACATAAATCAAAATCATCATTTCGTTGTGTGGTCAACTGAATGTGATGAGTGATGACATTTTGAATGTTTTCCAGTTGAACACGCGAGCACTTTTCCTTTCAAAGTGATGTCAAGTGTAATGAGCAGCCCCACAATGTTTACCATCAGGTGTTGCCCTTTGAAATAATCCTGTATTCGATGAGATTAATCAAAAGAGTTGACATCAAATCAAAAACAAGGCAGCAAATTCAGTGAGGTTTACAGTAATAACGTCAGTTATCACTTTTCGGAGTGTGTACAAACCTTAATAGGAACCCACCGGAAATCCAAAAGCATTCGTAAGGTGCTGAACCAAGTGAAACTTGGTTATAAAACTATACATCGTACCTCATGGTTGTAAACATCAATCCTGCACAATTCGTGTTCGCCTCACATGGCACAGCTTATCGACTAAATGCATGCTTGTAGGCATACCAAATCTTAGAGTTATTTTTCATGACTTCTTGGACTATGGTAGTGTTTTTCATATCGTTCTGGCAAAAGTTACTTGGTTGAACAAGATGATGTCAACAGATCACATTTACCAGAAGATAGTGGTGTTGCACAACACTAGATTATCCTTAGGGTAGGTCTCACCAGTGCTCTTTCAGGGTGTCACCTAAAGCCGGTCAGCTATGACACGGACTGCCCAGGGGTGTGTAACATTGCTATTTGTGATCACTTTATTACTGTTCAGAGACAAGAGGTCACCCAGGTACCTTTTGCCAGATTTAACTGAAAAACACTATCCCTGGTAGTCATTCTTGTTATCTGTAAATGTAAACTTCAAATCGTTGCTGTTAGAGTGCACTGATTCTATGGACGCTCCTGCCAGCGTACAATGTTTTTCACGGCAAGAGATGACGTGTTTTGTTATAAAAATTAACCACAAATGCTGTAACAGGACATCAGTGTTACTTCATTGCTACTTCTAATAGTGTGTCAGTCAATAATAAAAGTAATTATATGATTGTCAGTCTTGGTACCTTGCTCTATATGACATTATAGCACGAAATGCTCACCATCCATTCGTAAAGTTCACATCGGTTAGATTCACATCATTCAGCATCACTCGAAATCTCGCATAGATGCATCACATTTCAAGATTCGCCACAAAAATGTTGCCAGAACGACTGCAAGTAGTTCCACTGTACCAATTCATAGGCTTCTAAAGTTGGAAGGTTCTTTACAATGATTCATTCTGGTTTTTACCTATTTGACCATTGACCTATCAACAGTAAACATTCACTGCACCATTGAATTGAGTGTTCAGGGAGTGATGAAGTGTCTATAACCCTTCATATTTGTTATTTACCTTTTAATGAACTGTCTAACTTGCCTGTATCGGTGTAATGTACATAGGTCTTAATTAGTTATTTTCTATGTCAAGGAATGCTCCAGAGCTTTGCATTACAGAAATGCACTGCCGTTTACTTTGTGTTGTACATGTACATTCCATCATTAGAAAGTTTAAAATCAATGCTCTCAATAAACGTAGTTAAGAACAGACATGATTCATATTAGGTGGATGCCTTTTGCTTTGTGTTGCTGGGCATGTATGACAATGTAAAAATTGTTTGTCGGTTCTACTTACCTTTTAGTCACATGCTTATTTTTTGCATCACATACCCTCTCTCTCGGTGTCCACATCTTATGCTAAAAGATCAAGCAATGTGGTTTTCTTAATAGCTCAGCTTCCATTCTTTGAAGTAATGTTATCCTCCCATGCGAAATCTATTTTTGTGGCCGTATGTGGCATTGGCCTAGCTTCGAACCCATGATCACATAGTCGGACTCTCTTCCGCACTTCACCATATCACCAAACAGTTGATTGCAAGAAGAGCCAAACAAGTTACTTTTCCAATAATAGCACCAAACAGTTAATTCTGCAAAATAGTACAAAACAGTCAATTCTTGGTCCTGGATACAGTGTATTGAGAGAGGTTCCATTGCATTGTGTGTAATTTCCATTCATCCCAAATCAGTCTTTGGAGGACAAAGTCACAACCACAATTCTGTGATAAGATCACATTAAACAGTTACCAAATTTAGATACTGAGAGTTGTTTGTATTTAGCCGCAGTGTTTATTTCAATCGTAACTCGTCTCGTTTGATAGGTAGAGAGGCTTCACTTAAGCAATGCCAGTGCTGTAAAGTGTATCATATTCGATTTGTTATTTGCCAGAAATGGTCTCAAAAATGGTCAAAATCATGTTCAAAGCTTGACTAAGCTATCGTTGTAACAGTTATGATTATATGTGTGCTAGTTTGTACAGTATACGTCCCTTCAATGGATAACAAAATGAATAAAAGATCAAAGTAAAATATTTCATACAAGACTGTCTGTTGATCTTCTTCAAAATTACCGTGTAGGAGAGGTTTTGCCCGCCATTCAAGGGTTTGTCGTAAAGACTCAGTGCGTCTTCAAATGAAGACTGCATAAACAGGACAGGTTGTGCCTGCCAGTGAAGAGAACATCGTCAGGACCAAGTACGTCTTTCAGTGAATGACAAACATACAGTGCTGGTTGTGCCTTCAATTCAAGAGTACATCGACCAGACTGAAAGCGTCTTCCAACGAAGGCTACACATTCAGGACTGGTTATACCTTCCATTCAAGAGTACATCGACCAGATCGAAAGCGTCTTCCAACGAGGGATGCACATACGTGACTGGTTATACCTTCCATTCAAGAGTGCATCGACCAGACTGAAAGCGTCTTCCAACGAGGGATGCACATACGTGACTGGTTATACCTTCCATTCAAGAGTGCATCGACCAGACTGAAAGCGTCTTCCAACGAGGGATGCACATACGTGACTGGTTATACCTTCCATTCAAGAGTGCATCGACCAGACCGAATGCGTCTTCCAACGAGAGATACACATACAGGACTGGTTATACCTTCCATTCAAGAGTACATCGACCAGACTGAAAGCGTCTTCCAACGAGGGATGCACATACGTGACTGGTTATACCTTCCATTCAAGAGTACATCGACCAGACCGAATGCGTCTTCCAACGAGAGATACACATACAGGACTGGTTATACCTTCCATTCAAGAGTACATCGACCAGACTGAAAGCGTCTTCCAACGAGGGATACACATACAGGACTGGTTATACCTTCCATTCAAGAGTACATCGACCAGACTGAAAGCGTCTTCCAACGAGAGATACACATACAGGACTGGTTATACCTTCCATTCAAGAGTGCATCGACCAGACTGAAAGCTTCTTCCAACGAGGGATACACATACAGGACTGGTTATACCTTCCATTCAGGAGTACATCGGCAAGACCGAAAGCGTCTTCCAACAATTGGACGGGAAACAACGTAGTCCGATCGGGGTCGTAGGCTTGCAGTTACCCCGTTTACATCGACGAAGGAAAGCAAGTAGGACTCCAGAGAACATGGAACCCAAGGAGTATTTTATTACCGTGAAACATTGCATGCCTACCCTCTCCGCCGAGCGTATTTATTTATTTATTTATTTATTTAATCGTACATAATCATTCAACAGAGTGCAGTGCTGTATTGTGCAGTGAGAAAAATAAATAGATGGAAGAACATTTTAAAAACAAGCACGGTCTTGTCTGGGCATTTATGAGCTCAGCGATGATGATAAGGATGATAGATGTCAAAGTCGTTGACCCCACTCAACTGGAAAGTGGAGTAGGGTAAAACCGAAATAATCTACATAATTTTATGTTGAACTTGAGCCGGCAGACATTAGTCGACCGCCATATTACTGCTATCATATCACATTTCCCTAATATCGTCGCGACTTCAACAGGAACCTCAATTTTTCAGTAGAGGTTACCTTCTTGTTGTTTGCGCGGGTTCCCGGTCGCTGACTAAAGCTTTAAAAGCGGTGCAATTTCGCATTAAACTTCAAAGCAAGGTCGATCCTCAACGAGATAGAGGAGTGTTCTGTTCAAGTTCCTGCTGATGAAGCCGCCAGTTTCGATCCATCTCTGATAAACAAATAGGAAACAAATAATCCGATGTTCAGTAATCCACTTCTTTCAGCAGAACAAAAACATTATTCCGATGCCCTGAGGGAGACTGGCCTCTTTCACCTTGGCAGGGAACAGGGCTTGGAGACAGGAAGCTAAGAACACTCACACGTGCAGTAAGCACCCTTGTGACGTGGCTAACAACCAGGACCAGTTTTAATGGTTGTTCCCAATTAGAGTGTAAAGTATCCATGCTCATAACGGTGACACGTTTGTAATTGAAGAAGAAGAAAAAAGCTTGTGGTGCGAATGTATATTTTATTGATATGAACTGGCTGTTTTTGACACTGAGTTTGTTACATCATTAGATTGATTCTTTTTAATGTGGTCAACACAAACATTATCGGAAGTTTTTGGCAAAATGTCAGCATCACTTTGGACACAGGACATGCACTTGGTGAACGTCTGGTCAACTAAAAATAGCGCGGGATAGTCCAACCATCGAAACTAGGCTATAAATTAGGTATAATTCCACACATCGCACTGCAGAGTCTATTTCAATGGGCCAATCAAAACAAGGATATATAGCTCCCTAATACAGCCTCGGTCTCATGAATGATCGCCATTTCAGGTTCCATTTACAATACATCATGTGGCGCATGGTATTCTCACCGGGGTTAGCATCTAGTGATTTCGCATTCCGCATCTCGCGGTTTATAATAAGCCCTTTGTGACTTCCTTGTTGATAGCAAATTACTTCTTGGTAGCTGCAATTGTTGTGGGATCTCCGAAACGTTCCCCATTCATCGCCGAATAGCCGCCATCTATCGGCAGACATGACGCAGTTATGAATGAAGCCTCTTCGCTCAGTAGGAAGCAAATGGCTGAAGCGATTTCATCCGGGTCTGCTAAACGTCGTGTTAAGTGGCAGTTACTGTAGTAATCGGTGGCTTTCTCGCGGCTTCCGAAGGCCTTAGCTATCTGTAATATAAAAAAATAGGTCTACTTGTCGGAAATACGAAAATAAGTAACGATTAGCACAGATCATAATTTGAACTCCATGGGAGGTAAGGGGCAAATCACCGTAAGGTATGAGCTATTATCCTGATTTGGGGCAGTATACCGTGCGGTACATGTAAATACCTCTGGTGTATATGTTGCTGCTGGCTCAACACAGTTTACCCGCACTTTCTTTTCAATCAAGTCGAGCGCCATATTGCGGGTCATCTGAGCTATGGCGGCCTTGGTGGCGCAGTAAGTCATCCGCATTGGCAGAGCCCTGTGGCCACCACCACTACCCATGTTAACAATGGCACATCGATCATCTGAAAGAATAGAAGATGTTTTGTTGGAAGCAGCAACAAGCTATAAAACGAAAACGCGGTGACTGACAAACCGCCTCCTTCTCCATACAGTTTCCCATCTTGTACTTGATAAAATGCTGCTCCAAACGGGTTGATTTGCTACTCCTACGACATGTGGCGAAAAACGGTTCGATGACTCGAGTTGGCGTGTGACGACGATCGAGATGCAAAAGAAAACAATTTCAATTTTTTTAATCACGATCTTGAGCGACTTTTTACAAACCTTTTTGCATGTACTGCTGACAGACCTTAACCATATTGGCTGCACCCTCAACATTAACTCCCCAAGAGCGGACCCAGTCTTCGTGGGTGACATTGGTAGCACCTGAAGTAATTGTGATGAAGAAATGTCTGGCGTTTATGAATAATGAATAAGTTCAGTGCTATCGTTCAGAAATCAATTTTGTTGTCATGATATTTTCGTTATACGGATCATTTGCATTGTGAATGATGCTAGCATTAACAGACATGCATACATTCGTGGTGCATAGCTGGTAATGAGTAAATTACATCGCGCTCAAAAATTATTCTTTCGCATTGTTGCCCTGTTCACATACCTGCAGAACAGAAGTCCACTGCATTGTTGACCAACAAATGAATGCCTCCGTACTTTTCAACCACCTGTCTCACGCCTGCTTCAACAGCGTCCATCTTGGATATGTCAACATTATACTGCGTTACCCTTTCAGCGTCACCCTTTTCTGATAACTCGGTTGCCAATGCTTTACCCAAGTCGTCGTTTATATCAAATATGGCCACCATTGCGCCATCATTTGCAAGTCTGGTTACAGTTGCTCGGCCAATACCAGAGGCTCCTCCCGTCACTATTGCAACACGGTCGGTGAAGCGCTCTCTGGTACCTGCCAGTATTGGCCCCATCCGGGGAAACGGAAATCCGTTATCTGCCGCCATTCTGAAAACTGAAGAAAAATGGCAGTCGAATGATGTAAAAAAACCAACATCGATCACGATCGCGATCGATGTTGCCTGCACGTTCAGTACAACAGTATAATATAAGCTACACATGGTGTAAACTATTGAAATTTTAGCTATATTGCGGCATGCAAGCAGGTAGGCCTATCGTATTTGAGCGGGAAGCAAGCACGTCCGACGGGCCATATCCAAGGAAGAATCCTGGACGAAAAACCTTTAGTGCTAGTGCTTTCAATGTACATACCCGCTCCACCACAGAAATGCAATGGCCTACCTTGAAGACGATCGATGTTCGAAGTCACCTTTTGAAAGTGGAGCAGAGCAAGACAAAAAAAATAATGTTGTACGAAAGCCCAGAAGGCTCAATCATTTGAAATTCGAAATTCTCTGGCCATGGGCCTGTACTAAAGGCCAATAGAAAGTACAATGTACAGACATGCTTTTAGGAGAGTCAATCACCATAGATTGCTATGACAACGTCATATCGTCGCGACTTCAACAGGAGTTTGCTCCTTTTCCGTAGAGGTTCCCTACTTGTTACTTGACGCGGATTCCCGCTCACTAAGTAAAACTTTAAATATATCCAGGGCGTGGGATTTACCGAGCCAGAAGGATTAATAACTCACACAACGTAGTGAGTGTAATGGTTACGTGTATGTATAAAGTGTAAACAAAATTCATATATCCATCATGTCCATCGAATCTGAAAAAATTTGTGCAGACCCATGACAGTTCCGGTTCCGGTACAGTTTGTTGCATTCCATACGGGCCGCGCTTGCCGATCCTGCTTTCACGACGCACCGCAACCACAGTTACCATGATTCCCATTGTTTCCTTCCTCGTGACGCAATTATTTCATGACGTCATGAGCCATTGACCATTCACGCAAGTAGATTTATTCACACCGGCGCCACTGAAGTGCGGGTGTGGGACATCATGATTTTAAAAATCGTCTGCTAGAACATACAGGACAACAACGTCGGCGGAGACAGTTGTGACATTTCATTGCAGACGAAGTAAACGTCCTCTTCTTCTCGATTTACGTACTTTACTTCAAAAAAGTCAGTTTTAACACTACTGCACAAATATAGAGTGGTCATAATGTTCCATTTGCATAGAGATTTGACGGACTGTTTTGGAAATTCATTCCAACCATGCAACTGTTTCAGAAATGAGAAAAAGCTCCTGGGTGTCATGACATGCATTCAATTATTATTTCACCACAAATAGCTGCTTCTTCCAGCAGATATGAGACAGCTACCGCGGCGGGGACTATTTCTTTATGGGGCCTTATTGTTCAGCGTCTCCAAGGAATTCTATTTTTAGAGTCTAATGGGTGGGGTGGGGGGGGGGGGCCTTCCCCCCAATGTACTGACTAAAACCTGTCACTTTCAGAGAACGGGGGAGGGGGTTTGCGGGACTCATCCCAAATGTACTGGCTATATATGTCAGAAGGACGGGGGTTTGGGGGGCTCCCCCATGTCAAACAGTTGTGTGAGTTCGCTAGAGATTGCTCTTTACATATTACCCCTGCTTGCCGCTTGTTGTATAATGCTGATCTCTTATAATGACGTTTTTGCCAATGTTGCGAGGTAGTTTTACAGGACGTCGCTAATTTCAGGCAGGCGTATGGTTCCACCAAACACCAAGTTCAATGATTTTTCAAAATCATCCTCTTTGGAGAAGTCACGGTCCTACTGGAAGCCATTTTTGTAGGCAAAACCAACATAGTATCATGCCTAAGTTGTCCTTTTAACAGCTGTGCAGTTTCGCATCAAGCTACAACGCATAGGCTATCCTCAACAAGATATATTTCATGATCTGGCTGATGAAGCCGCTACGTTTCTTATCCACTTCTTTCAGCGGAACAAAGACAATTTTCTAACTAGAATTCCGAAATTTGCTGGTAGCAAATTTGATAGTCTCCAGATAGTCGTCATGTCAACCGAGTGGAAACCGAGTAACAAACTCGACTGTAGTCAAACTACGAAGAAGAACGTGTGCAAATACTCGAGTCGAACGCGTTCGAATTAACAGCCTGAGTGTAGTATTTACTTGCGGTTACAGACAGGTCGTCATCATTGTATTTACGCATGCGCGAGTAACCGGATGTAAACAAATCCACGTGTTTTTGGAGTAATAAAGTCCTTTTACTCTAAGGTTGAAATAAAATAATTCAGGCATAAATGCCCATATGGGGGAGTTGTTTTTATTTTTATTTTCTACTAATTAATAGGGGAAGGAAAATCCAAATTATTTTAAAAAGTGTGGTTCAACTAAATAACTGTAGATTGCATGATGACAAGCCAGGAAAAATCCAGTTATTTCATGGAATACCGGCATTCTGTAAATAAAAGCACGTGGAAAGATATAAATATCTTCAATCAAATGCACGTGACTTAATTTGTTTAAATATGGTTACTCGCGCATGCGTCAATACAATGATGACGACCTGTCTGTAACCGCATGTTTAGTATTTGACCTTGACCCGATACTCTCGTCAAACTCGCAGCACAAAAACGCATCTAAAGCATCGAAATATTCTGAGTTCTGAAAAATCGTTTTGCGATAATCCATGAATCGAATTGGGTTTCTTTATAATACCTCCATCGTCCCATCGCTCGACTAACTCCTGAGAATATTAATGACGTCATTATGACGGGGCGGAGCTTATGCTAATTTATCAGCGTCGGCATGTTGGGAGAAGACGGTTGTGAGGGCACTAACATTGGAATAACGCTAAAAGCAGTAGTTGGTTTTAGGGTTGGCCGTTAGGCGCCGCAGGCTCATGTGCGCGTGTTAGCTGCGCGCGCACTAGCTGCCCTGAGACTGTGTATTTAAGGTGTAAATAAATGCACGTGTATAAACACAGACATGACATGTCAGCCGGCTTTTTCAAAAGAGGGAGATTGAACATGAAAACAAGACAAAACATAACATAAAATTTGCATCAATCGATATTAAACCTTGACCAGAGCCTACATCATCGGAATGTCTTGGGCTAGCTAGTAGAAATCCGAGAATGTCTGATTTAACGAGCAGAAAATGTTAGAATCACGGTGCTGCCCTGATCACGCCCACTTTTCTGTGTTGTGACTGTGTATTGACTATTGTGAATTTTGTGTGTTCCAACGCTAACCCTAACCCTGATAACCTCACCAGTTGCTCCAAAACTGCATTGATGGTTCGGTAAAGGTAGGAAATATAATAATATTACATGAAACATGGCTTTATATTGAAATAAAAGTTTGTTCATATGATATAAAGTCACTTAAGCTAAGGACACTTTAACTTTGTCACATCCTTCCTCCTTGTCTGTTTTAACACTTTCTCTGATTTCATTAGTGATTTATCCCAAGGTCTATTGTTTTTCTGTTACAAAGGAGATATGTAGTGTTCCTTTATGCATGGAAAACTGGTTTGAATGAGTTATTTTTTAACAAAAACAAATGATGTGGAAGACAAAATTATGACTGTCCTTCAGAAAATGGCATTTTCAACTCGTTCGGCACCACCAACAACCGAGAAAAATGTAAAAGACCGTTGGTCTTGAATTAGATCTGTGCAGAATTGGGAATATATCAGGAAATTGTCCCAGTGGATGAGGTGATTTTAGGCAATTCTTAGGCGTATTGCATTATTGCTTATTTTGGCCCTTTTTGACCGATCTAACCCTTATATTTTCTGTAATTCACACTGAACAACTTACTTTTAGTCCGTTTCATCATTTGTAATCCCCTCATACCAAAAACAGATAAAAAAAACTATAATTCATAATTTTAGGTTTTTCGGTTGACTTTAACTGAAAATCCTTATAGACCCCAACCCTTAGTACCTGATTTATCAGTCGAATATGGCAAATATACTTTTTTTGGTGGAAATGATCTGGAACAATCATTTATTCATATAAAGCTGGTATATATGTCCATCGCACGGTAAATTTGTTTTTTAATTGAATTTTTTTGAAAATAGCCCCAAAAAGTACCCCGCCCAATATTGAAAGGGTCCATTTGAACCCTCCAAACGTAGTCGATTTGCACCGAATGCTAAATAATGTTGAGATCTATGCCCTACCAACAAAATATGATGAAATGAAAACATTCGTAATGATTTTAGCTGTAATTTCAGCCATTATCTAAAGAGCCCCTTCCGCCGCCTCTTTTCTGTTATATTCCTGATGGAGACAAGTCTTCAGTGTGCTGTCCCAATCAATCAACAAGATAGTCTCATAGAGATGATATTTATAGAGACAAGTATTCAGTGTGCCCTCCCAATAAGTCAACAAAATGTCGCATGGAGGTGTCACTTATGGACACATGACTGTCTTGTCTCAATCAGACAACAAGATTGTCATTAAGAGATTCCCTTTTGGAGGCAAGTCTTCGATGTGCTGCCCCAATCAGCAAGGTGTCCTCATATAGATGTCACTTATGGAAACATAGTCTTGTCTCAATCAGAATACAAGATGGTATCAACAAGATGTCCCTTTTGGAGGCAAGTTTTCAGTGTGCTCTCGAAGGGATGCCACTAGAGACAGGTCTTCAATGTGCTGTCACAATCAGCCTACAAGGTGTCCGCGTACATATGTCACTTATGGAGACATGTCTTGTCTCAACCAGACAACTAGATGGTCTCAAAGACATGTCCCTTTTTGATGCAAGTCTTCAGTGTGCTCTCGAATGGATGTCTTTTATGGAGACAAGTCTTCAATGTGCTGTCACAATCAGCCAACAAGGTGTCCTCATACATATGTCACTTATGGAGACATGTCTTGTCTCAATCAGACAACTAGATGGTCTCAAAGACGTGTCCCTTTTTGAGGCAAGTCTTTAGTGAGTTGTCGAAGGGATGCCACTTATAGAGACAAGTCTTCAATGTGCTGTCACAATCAGCCAACAAGGTGTCCTCATACAGATGTCACTCTTGGAGACTTGTCTTGTCCAATCAGACAACAAGATGGTCTCATAGAGATGTCCTTTATGGACGCATATCTTCAGTGTGCGTGCTGCACCGAACAGACAACAAGGTGGTCTCATTGAGATGTCACTTATGGAGACTATGGTGTGCTGTCCTGATCAGACAAAAAGGGGGTCTCAAATGGATGTGTTCGGTGTGGTCTCAAAGGTATGTAGGCATGTCTTCAGTGTGGTGTCCCAATCGGTCAACAATATTTTGTCGTAGAGTCTAGAGCGTTCCTTATGGAGGGAAGTCTTCGGTGTGCAGTCCTAATCGGACACCAAGATGTTCTCAAAGAGATATTGCTTATGGAGCCATATCTTGGTGTGCAGTCTTTAACAGACAACAAGGTGGTCTCACAGAGATGTCACTGCGATACAAAGAAGAGTCACAGAAATGAACTTTAGCCTAGTGAAAAAGATAATAGACAAGGCGATAGATTTCAGGTCATTTAATTATTATTATCTGCTCTGCTCATTGCCCACACCAAACCCTTATTCAAGACTTTAAAATTATTAGAAGTAACAGATATACACACTCTACTACAAATGAAGTTTCTACACAAATTTTTCAATAATTGCGATCTGGGTTACTTCATTCATGCATCAAAACAAATGACCAAATACATCCTCACAATACTAGAAACGGGCAGAAATCAATAATCCCACGATCCCGACTAAACATTAGGAAATGAAATGGCCAGGGCCATTGTGCTCACCTCATGTGGAGGAAAGATGGATAAAGAGCATGGTATTGTGTCATATAGTGTTAGGTTTGATGTAGGTCCAAGCAATTACAATTTCCCCAAAATGGTCAATTTACAGAACATTCGACCTCTGTGACCTTGAAAAGTAGGTCAAATCAAAGAAGACCCGGGTGACACATTGAATGGTTGTTAGAATTAGATGTACCTATGATATAAAATTGGTGCCAATCGGGCAAGTCATTACTAGGAATAATGGCAATTTGAAGAATTTAGCCCCCTCCCTGGAGGCCAAACGGCAAATCAGATTGCACCAAACTTCGGTACCTGAGATCACCCGACCAAGGGGTACATGTGTACTTAATTTGTGATCAATAGTCATTGCAGTTAAGAAACGTGCCATAGTTACGGCCTGACGGCGAATTTACGCCATTTGACCTCTGTGACCTTGACAAGAAGGTCAAATTAAAAACCTGTGTGACATATACTGTATGGTGGTTAGATGTACCCATGATATCAAATTGGTGGCAATCGGGCAAGAAGTTAAGGAATAATCACATTTTTAAGGTTTTTGGATTTTGCCCCCTGGTGGTCAAGTGGTGAATCATATTGGACCAAACTTCGGTCCCTGAGATCACCTGACTAAGGGGTAAATGTGTACCAAATTTGGTATCAATAGTCATTGCAGTTCAGAAACGTGCCATTGTTACATCCTAACGGCCAATTTACACCATTTGACCTCTGTGACCTTGAAAAGGAGGTCAAATCAAAAACCCGGAGGATATATGATGCACCTTTGCTAGAAGTACCTACCATATTTTTTTCAAAATTTCCCGACTACTATTAAGGGAGATATTGCATATTTTCACTTTTAACGTTTGGCCCCCTGGTGGCCAAACCATGAAACGAATCGGACCGAAACTTGGTCTCCAAGGTGTCATTACATAAGGGTACATGTGTACCAAGTTTCAACTCAATAGCTCTAACAGTTACGAAACGTGCCCTGCTAACGGACGACGGACGACGACGATGACGACGACGGACGACGGACGCCACGGTATGGGATAAGCTCACCTTTGCTAAGAGGTGAGCTAAAAATACCATTTTTGTCACTCAGTAGAACCTCTCTATTAAGGACACCATCGGGACTGCCAAATGCTGTCCTTAATAGAGAGGTATCCTGATTAGAGAGGTCATATTGAATGGAAACTTGGGCACTGTCATGTTTCTCAGGAAAGTCAAGTTTTTCAGATAAATGCCAGAAAAAGCCATTATCTCTCGTCAAAGGGCTCTAGTTGAGATGAGGCACGAGCGAAGAATGTAAATGTAATGGACGCCATTTTTCAAAACTTTCCAAGATTACTCAAACAAATTATTACAGAAGATGATTAACGAGTGTCGCGTAAATGAATACCCACATTGCTTGATTACACGACACACCTCAATCTTTTATTTTAACTTTATATTCAAAACTTAAACATTGTGTTTCTTGCGAATGACCAATGGTGCGCAGTCAACCTCTTGAATCCCGGTGACCGACCAGTCAGTCATTTTGAAATAATGTTTTTTTCCCCAACGACCGACAGGTCGGTCTCAGTAATATTTTTATTCCCTTGAGCTGGGACGCTATTTTATTGCTGGTTTTAGCGTGTTTGATGTACAGTAGGGTCAGTTAGAGCATGCCTGGGTAGATGGTGCCTCGTCACCAGACTTTGGTGGTTGTATGCGGGCGCCATACATCGTGAACGTCAGACCCAATTTCGCAACCACGTGACCACCCTGGGATCCCGTGATTTTCAAGTTTTGGGAGTCAAGAGGTTAAACGCGGCAAACCAATCTAGAATGATCTGGATCGGTCAAGATCACTGGTTCCGTGTAAATGGCCCTCACGTGTCTGCATAGGTTATGGTATTCCAACCACTTCAAGCACTTGGTTTGGTACCAAAATTATTAAAGGACCTTAGGCATTATTAACCCTTTGGCTCCCGAGGCCTATGTAACGCGATGTACCGAGATTTTTTACCAGTTTTATGCAAAATAACGTAAAAATACTTTTAAATATTGTACCTCCTTCATTATGCATCCTTGATTTATAGTCATAGTTCCACCTATTGTTGTGTATTTGGTTGAGACGGTTGTATGTGTAACGACGACAACAACGAGTAATGGCGAGGAGTTTAAGATGTCCGCGCCCACCCATGAGAGCACGTGCGATGAACATTTGTAAAGTTTGATTGATTTTGTAGCAAGCAAGGAGAAATAAACGTTGTTTTGTTTAAGAGGTTGAGGAGTTATATCAATATACAGTCCCTACAGAACACCTATGATAAAACCCCGTGTTTTTTCAAGACCCGTGTCTTCGCCGTGTGTCAAAAAACCCGCGGCGCACTTACACCTATCAGTTGGGTTAGATAATGATTAATAGCCCCGGCGACAGGTGCGCTGTAGGTAGGGAGCTCTCCTGTGTTTGTTTCCCGTTGGAGGGGAATTTCGCATGCGCAATACCGAGGCAACTACACCGCGCCATCTGTCGCCGGATCTTAGAACTTGCAATTGCTGTGTCTATTCAGATTCCACCTATCAATGAAATGGCCAGGGCCATTGTGCTCACCTCATGTGGAGGAAAGATGGATAAAGAGCATGGTATTGTGTCATGTAGTGTTAGGTTTGATGTAGGTCCAAGCAATTACAATTTCCCCAAAATGGCCAATTTACAGTACATTCGACCTCTGTGACCTTGAAAAGTAGGTCAAATCAAAGAAGACCCGGGTGACACATTGAATGGTTGTTAGAATTAGATGTACCTATGATATAAAATTGGTGCCAATCGGGCAAGTCATTACTAGGAATAATGGCATTTTGAAGAATTTAGGATTTGGCCCCCTCCCTGGAGGCCAAACGGTAAATCAGATCGCACCAAACTTCAGTACCTGAGATCACCTGACCAAGGGGTACATGTGTACTTAATTTGTGATCAATAGTCATTGCAGTTAAGAAACGTGCCATAGTTACGGCCTAACGGCGAATTTACGCCATTTGACCTCTGTGACCTTGACAAGAAGGTCAAATTAAAAACCTGTGTGACATATACTGTATGGTGGTTAGATGTACCCATGATATCAAATTGGTGGCAATCGGGCAAGAAGTTAAGGAATAATCACATTTTTAAGGTTTTTGGATTTTGCCCCCTGGTGGTCAAGTGGTGAATCATATTGGACCAAACTTCGGTCCCTGAGATCACCTGACTAAGGGGTAAATGTGTACCAAATTTGGTATCAATAGTCATTGCAGTTTAGAAACGTGCCATCGTTACATCCTAACGGCCAATTTACACCATTTGACCTCTGTGACCTTGAAAAGGAGGTCAAATCAAAAACCCGGAGGATATATGATGCACCTTTGCTAGAAGTACCTACCATATTTTTTTCAAAATTTCCCGACTACTATTAAGGGAGATATTGCATATTTTCACTTTTAACGTTTGGCCCCCTGGTGGCCAAACCATGAAACGAATCGGACCCAAACTTGGTCTCCAAGGTGTCATTACATAAGGGTACATGTGTACCAAGTTTCAACTCAATAGCTCTAACAGTTACGAAACGTGCCCTGCTAACGGACGACGGACGACGACGACGACGGACGACGGACGCCACGGTATGGGATAAGCTCACCTCTGCTAAGAGGTGAGCTAAAAACCTGTGTTGAACACGGGTCTGAATTAGCCCCCGATTGGCCGCATCAAGCTCGATGGGGCTAATAGACACGGGGATTTGACACACGGGTCTATTTAGACACGACAATTCATAGGTGTAAGCGCAAAAGACACGGGGATTTGATAGGTGGAAGTACGACTAATAAAACCATACATTTTCATAAAGCTGATTACCTTGGCTATCAATTGGCGTTGTTTCTGGGTATCAATTAGGTAAGAAGTAATCAATAATCAGTAATAATCAATATTTTTTGATTGATTTTGCTCTAATTGATTGATTTTTCTGATTTGAACAAAGTATATGGAACTGTAATTGATGCAGTTACAACCTGTTAATGATCAACGTAACTTGATTGATAACCTTTGATTGACTATTGTCTATTACTGATTGATCGAATAATACAACATAATATTAATTTATATGCTAATCAGTTCTTGTACTGTGACGCTGCACAAGCGCCAATCAAACTGCAGCGCCCTCTGTAAACTATGAATGAAACTAAATCTGGTCTTCTGCAGATCACCAGGGACACGAATACACTGTACAATAGCGTCTAACGTGTACCGAGAGTTCTGTACTAAAGCATTAGTATAGGGACGATATATCGTACCGCCTACGCGAGACAAAATACAGGGACGATATATCGTCCCCTCTAGGGAGGCGAGGGGTTAAGGGCAATATTACCCAGCTGTCTGCTGCCCAGTCACCTCCTGTTCTACATAAGTAGTTTCCATCAACAAATTGCACAAAAAAAGGAAAAATTCCAAAGACTGAATTATCGCGCTTTTCTGATGTTGACCCATTTAGCTCTCCAAGCAGTGACCCTTTTCACGTGGAACAGTGCACGAGTAAGGCGTTTCCTGGAGTAAGGACCTACCCTGTGACGTCTTGGTACTGATATTATGACGGGAAAGGTATTTCGTGCCAGGACTTGTGCTACCAGAAATAATGAATAACACGTTTTTCTACTATCTAAGAGCTGAAACAAAATGGCTAAAGCATCAAACATGATTGGAGATTGGAAAAATAGTTTATAGGTGAACCAGAGGAAGAACAAAACTACTGCAATAACAAGAGCAACGCAGGGCGTAGCATATGCCCCGGTGAGCACTTTGAGTTGGTGTATTAGGAAAGTGAAGTGTTTTTCAGACAACCCCGGGCAGCTGGTGTCATAGCTGACTAGGTTTAGTTGACATCGTAAAAGAGTTATTGGTCTGTAATGCCCGCTGTACACGTTATCTTTTTCTACCCACATAAAAAGTTACATGGTTATTACTCAAAGCGTTCTTGTTAAAATGAGAGGAAACGAAAAGTTTACAGACGCCTGACGCCTACCGGCTGACGGACATTGGTAAAACATAATGCCTCCGCAATGCTTTACGCATTGGCTGGGGCATAACAAGCTGCCTATTACTTTAGAGTCACACTCCACCAAAAAACATCGATGAAACCCCAGTAAAAACAGTAGTAATAGAAGATTCAGCAGAAAGCATCTAAAAATGTTTGGGTAGACACCTGCGATATAAATAAAAACTGACCACATTCGGCATTTAAATCAACTGTTCTAGGAACAAACGTCTTGGCGCCAAAACCCGATGTTGGCGAAAATTACATAATATCATGTAAAATCCAAGGAAGACATCAAGGAATCGCCTACGAGTGGGCACCTGCAAAAATGTCAGTTGCAGCAGAAACTAGTCTAATCCAGAACGTGTGTAATCCATTTGTGACTGTGTAATTCACTATGAAATAAATCCTTAATCCAATGTTTCCGTTTCTTCCATGCACCGACACTGCCTCAAGAATATTTCCGCCTCAATTTTGTTAAGTCCCTCGCATTGTTGTACTAAACAAATCATAGCCTGGAAAATCAAATTATA
Source organism: Lineus longissimus (assembly GCF_910592395.1). Taxonomy (NCBI): domain Eukaryota; kingdom Metazoa; phylum Nemertea; class Pilidiophora; order Heteronemertea; family Lineidae; genus Lineus; species Lineus longissimus. The sequence goes on from NC_088310.1 coordinate 5,392,082, forward strand.
AAATTTCATCTATGATGTGATGATAATGCTTTACTTTGATAACAAATTAAGTGTATAATAAGAATGCAGTGGACAATCAAGTGACATATTTTCGTGTTTCCCAACAAAATCAGCCCAAATAATGATAATAACAAGGAGTTTTATATGGCGCTTTAAAAGAGCTTTCATTACCCAGCCTATCCAGAAGGTAAGAGTTACAACGTGGCACATGCCGGGTATCGAAGCCAGGACCTCCCGATCACAATGTTGATGCTCAAACGTTGTGCCACTGCGTTCCTCTGAGCACAAATTATTCCATATGCCTGAAAATGTACCCATCTCTGTACGTAGGTCTTTTATTGTTTCATGACTATCCACAGGATAATGCATGAAGTGATTCAAAATCATCTCTAGGCACTGTATTTGGTTGCAGCCGGTCAGTTTAACCCAATTCGCTTCAAGTTTCTCGCCTGTCATGTGCTGTACTTTCATGGAGAGATACCATCAATAAGGCTGACCATTTGTCAAATTTCAGACCCACCTCTGGCTCACGGACATTCATCATGGTTTTCATCTCTGTCTGCGGCAACTCATCCTACAAGAAGTTTATGATGGCCTCCATCTGAAATAACATAACATTTGTCAAATGAAAGGTATCAAATTGCTGTTTGCTGTGCAAATTGTCCATGACGAAGTCGGAAGATGAACTGATGGAGAAGACATGAATGGTTAAAAGGCAATTTAAAAATTGCATGTTTCTTACCTCCCAGTCCAAGATTGTTGTAAAGCTCTTCTGGCTTCTTACGAAAGGTTTCTTTACACATGTTTATCACACACTCTGCAAAAAAATAACAATTTGAATCCTTTGAAAACATTTCGACAATCATATTCATCATAAAGACATAAGAAACGTTTCTGCGGCTGTCTAAGTGCAGACAATGACAGTCAAACCTTTTTTGCCTTTACATACCTGTAGCACGAGAAGTAAAAAGCTTTATGGACTGAATGATGCAGGAGCTGAGCTTGTGTATGAAGTTGAACTTCATCATACATGTATGAATTTTCAGAAAAGAAGTTTGACCCAGCACAAAGCCCAACTCAGAGTCAGATGAAAAAAAGATTTTTATTCTGTTTTAACTCTTTAAATCCTTGAATTTTTTTAGTGTTTCCAAGTATTTCAGCAATTTTCACCCCAAACGACCTCCAAATGCCCCCCCCCCCCATGTACAAGACAGCTAATTAATTTCACTAGTACTATTTCATCAAACGGATGAAAACAAGTATATTGCATATCCCTAAACCGCCCGAAAACCAGCCTAAGTTTCATGATGGCGATGGTGTTGCTTGAGATTAGGTACGTGCTGGCAGGCAGCTAGGCTAGGAAACTAGACAAAAATCAGTGGCCGGATATCGGCCGGTTAGGACATAAAGGGTCAAATATCACATGCCAAAAAATGACAAGCAGTTTTTTTTAAAAAACGACCGATGCTATGACTTTCAATTCCAAGCGATGACAGATCAATTAAATCAAAAATTTGTATTGAAAAAGTTTGACCATCCAGTCCACGCGTTTACACTCCATCATCCATAGCCCAAAAACGATGCGGACAAATAATTTATCATGAATGGACAACAGTAGTAACAGTATTTTATTGTAAAATGAAATGGCCAGGGCCATTGTGCTCACCTCATGTGGAGGAAAGATGGATAAAGAGCATGGTATTGTGTCATGTAGTGTTAGGTTTGATGTAGGTCCAAGCAATTACAATTTCCCCAAAATGGCCAATTTACAATACATTCGACCTCTGTGACCTTGAAAAGTAGGTCAAATCAAAGAAGACCCGGGTGACACATTGAATGGTTGTTAGAATTAGATGTACCTATGATATAAAATTGGTGCCAATCGGGCAAGTCATTACTAGGAATAATGGCATTTTGAAGAATTTAGGATTTGGCCCCCTCCCTGGAGGCCAAACGGCAAATCAGATCGCACCAAACTTCGGTACCTGAGATCACCTGACCAAGGGGTACATGTGTACTTAATTTGTGATCAATAGTCATTGCAGTTAAGAAACGTGCCATAGTTACGGCCTGACGGCGAATTTACGCCATTTGACCTCTGTGACCTTGACAAGAAGGTCAAATTAAAAACTTGTGTGACATATACTGTATGGTGGTTAGATGTACCCATGATATCAAATTGGTGGCAATCGGGCAAGAAGTTAAGGAATAATCACATTTTTAAGGTTTTTGGATTTTGCCCCCTGGTGGTCAAGTGGTGAATCATATTGGACCAAACTTCGGTCCCTAAGATCACCTGACTAAGGGGTAAATGTGTACCAAATTTGGTATCAATAGCCAGTGCAGTTTAGAAACGTGCCATCGTTACATCCTAACGGCCAATTTACACCATTTGACCTCTGTGACCTTGAGAAGGAGGTCAAATCGAAAACCCGGAGGATATATGATGCACCTTTGCTAGAAGTACCTACCATATTTTTTTCAAAATTTCCCGACTACTATTAAGGGAGATATTGCATATTTTCACTTTTAACGTTTGGCCCCCTGGTGGCCAAACCATGAAACGAATCGGACCGAAACTTGGTCTCCAAGGTGTCATTACATAAGGGTACATGTGTACCAAGTTTCAACTCAATAGCTCTAACAGTTACGAAACGTGCCCTGTTAACGGACGACGGACGACGACGACGACGACGACGGACGACGGACGACGGACGCCACGGTATGGGATAAGCTCACCTCTGCTAAGAGGTGAGCTAATAAAAGGCTGTATTAAAATTTTAGTAAATACTTACGGATTTTACATTCTTCAAAACACTTGAGTGTGGGCACGAGTGGCATTAAAAACCCCAGGGGTGGCACGGAGGGCCTGCAATGCCACATTTAAAAAACATGAGTTACCAAGATTTGGTATCCCGATGCAATCATATTTACAAAACAAAAAGAAATACATGTAAGTGGTAGAAAAAATTTTTTGCAACTGATTTGAAACATATCTTAAACGATATGTGCTGGAGATGCCAAGCCTCTTTCATGCCGTCATTGCCATGGTGATGCTGGCCGATGCTATTGCACCCCGTCAATCAAATATCCTTTAAAAAATTGTATTACAAATTGTAAAAAATCTTGACAGTGCATCATGCTGTGCACACGTGCTACCCGCTGACCGACTTTCGAATGTCGTCTCGAGCCAATGTGCATCCTTTTCTGTGAAGATCTATTGTAAACATGGTTTGTTTTGGCGACCCTAGGTGGTGCCGGCGTATCTGGCAATACTGCAAAGGTCCTATAAATAGACGAATTCGAAGAAGTTTGTTTTGGTGCTGACCAGAGCGTGGTGTACCTAGGCATTGTCCAAAGTCAGCTAAGGCCTTCTGACGAGTGACATGTTCTGGGTGTGCGCACTCATTGTTTAAATTGTTTTGGAGCCGATTCCTCTTCTTCAAACAGGCCTATCTGGATGAACACACTCCCTCAAGTGCATGCACACAGTCCCTTCACTGCCACAACCTTCTACCAAAATAACATTGCGCAATATTGTTTCACCACTAGGCCTACGCCTCGTTATTTCACCAGTTACGTCATTACGTTGATAAGACGAATTCGAAGAAGTTTGCACTGACCCTTGAACAAAGGATCGCCGTGTCTCTCTAGGCACTGTCCGAAGTCGGCTTACTAGGCCTTCTGACGTATTCCGAGTGTGCGCATTCGATTTGTTTTGGCACCGATTCCGTCTTCTTCGAATACGTCTATTTCCTAAGTGGTGATATATAATATAGACCTAGGCCTATAGATTCATGCACTAGATTGGGAACAATGTTTACATGACGTAGTGTTGGCTGTCGTCACGTCACCATGCATTTTACATTACTGTAACGTGACGAGACGCGACGTTTTCGTAAACATGGTCCCAATGAAGTGCATGGATCTATAGTAGGGCCTACCGATACATAGTAGGCACTCCATGACGTGTTGGCAATACAATATCATGATGGACGCACACTCCACAGAGAGTAAGACTGAGCTGAGAGTGACACTAGGCTTACACATACACAGACATGATGAAGCCTGTAGCCTGAACGCCTAGACTGCAGTCTTAAGTCTGCACACACTCGACAGTGTCAATGACACACACGCCATGCATCGATTGCATGAATGATGGTCTGTACTCTGTGGTACCGGGCGGTAGGCCTACGAGTAAGAGTCTTTTTCTCACAGAATCAACGAAAAAAACTTGTTCGTCTTCTACAATACTTTTCCCTAAATCATCCAGACCGTAAAGCAATAATATTTACCGATTGCATGATGGCGAACAGCAATCCCAAGATAGTATTTCGGAACAAACTACTCATGCTAGTATAACCGCGGCAAAAGCACGAAAAGCAGCGACAAGACAGTGTCCAAACGCAAGGGAAATCGTCGTTAATTTGTAAAGTACGCCCTCTCGCGGAGAACGACTGACCCCGTCTTGGCCATTCCAATGTTAGTGCCCTAACAGACGGTAGCATATCTCAGCAAAAAATGCTTCAAAAGTATCGAAATACTCAGGATTTTTAAAATACTTTTGCGATAGTCCATAGATGGAATTGGGTTTGGTGGTGTAAGGGTGATTGATTTCTGGTTTATTTAGCCGTTTTGCTGGACTACCGCAATAAATGTGTCAATTTCGTGGAAGAAAATAACAGTTTCGAGAATTCCAGTGATATCAATATAGTCCCCAGACGGGATCTGGGGCCTATAATGAGTTGATGGAGACTGGGGCAACCTCCTTACCTTGGCAGGCAACAGGTATAGTAGGAGACAGGAAGCTCCCATCCTGAAGCTCAGGCCAACACCCAACACTCGGCACAATCGACCGTGTGCGAGGGGAGGAGGTTACGACTGACTCTGGATTTTGGAGGATGGGAGCTCTTTACATCCCGTGTAGTAAATGCACGTAAACGATCATAACTCTTGTTCCGTGGCTACAAATGAACTCACAATCAGCTCTGGTTGTTCCATACGGCAATACGTAGGCCTGTACAATTGACAAAAAGAAAGAAATAATTCTGGCACATGTGTATATTTTATTGATATAAACAGTTTTTGATACTGAAGGTGTTACATTAGCTTCTTCTCAACAAACATGAAGAGAAACTGAAAGCAGAAACCATATGCTTTTCGCAAGCATCATAATTGTCCTGAATCATCTGAATCATCTACACGTGACCAATGCACTGCAATAGTGCATCATAATATAGTCTCATAACACCTTCATCGCCGAACCACGTAGATCTACGTGGCCCAAATCCCACCTCCCATTTGAGCTGGTTATCGGAGTCTCATGGACTTCACGAAAGAACTACGCCATCGCCATCTTCAGGGCAAGGGAGGAACTGAGATGACCAAACGGTCATTTCAGTTTCTCCCTTGCCCTGTAGATGACTCAGAATTGGAAAAACAGACTCAAAACAGACTCAGAATTGGAAAAACAGACTCAGAATTGGAAAAACAGATAAATGGGCTTATATCTTTTATAACATAACTAGGGAGCATTTAGACAAGGGTTATTTAAACCAAGGCTGGTGTAAAAGTGTGAAAACTGTTCTAGACGGCTGTGGCCTCACTCAAATTTGGTATACTCCCGAGGTTTTGTCCCTACGAGAACTGAAAATTGTAGTTGAACAGATAATGAGAGACCAGTGTGAACAACTATGGAGAAACGAGGTAAATAACGATTTCAGATGTATAATTTATAGAATGTTTAAACAAAACCTGAATATGGAGCCCTATGTTAAAAAATTACCATTATATCAAACGGTCAGTATTTGTAAATTTCGTACTGGATCTATAAAATTCCCAGAAACAGTAACCAGAATGTATAGAAATGAAACTGCAGAAAATATTTGTGGTCTTTGTGACCAGGTTTGTGTAAGAGACGAACTTCATTATTTTATTACGTGTCCGTATTTCCGTCACATGCGAGTAAGGTTGTTTCCAAACTTAAAAGAATTACCTCAGGTTTTTTATCATGAATTTTTCCATCGCATTATGACTAAATGTTCCCGGGTAAACTTAGACAATATTCATAGTTTTTGTAAAGAATTCATCAGCTTGGTCCACCATATGTAAATGTTAAATCATGTAACCTCTTATACCCGAAAGGGTTTTTTGGAGAGAAATAAATTATGTTATGTTATGTTATGTTATGTTATGTTATGTTATGAAGTCATCTAAAGTTCTGAACTACGCCATCGCCATCTTCAGGGCACGGTAGAAACTGAAAAGCTGAAGCTAGACACTAGAAACTAGAAACTGAAGATGGCAATGGCGAAGTCCATGAGACTCCGATAACCAGTTCCGATAACAAGGGGGGAATTGGGCCACGTAGATCTACGTGGTTCGGCGCTTCACTGAGCAAGTTACATGCATTCCTTTGGTGGGACGAAGACCATGGGGTCCGAGATTCCGAGGGTGTAGTCGTAGTGTCTGAAAGAACAAAGTACGGTGAAATAAGCTAAAGTGTTATTGGTAATGTTCGCCCCCGAAGGTTCTGTAAAACAAGATAGCGGTGGTTGGACGTCGCAAACTGCACCAGCGAGTGACTTATAGTTACCAAATAACCGTTATTATCATTATCATTATCATCAATGTGCTTTTTATCTTGAAAACCCTCTGAACCCAAACTTTACAAACTGAAGAGCACACAGTGATTTCAGACTGCAACGAAGATCTCGCCAAAACTGAATGTAACTGTAGAATCTCCTAGACATGTCCAAAACCACCTCACAACTCTTGCGGAATTCGTTATTAGTGTTCAACAATAATTAGTCTCTTGCTACATCGAGGAGGCGCATGGAGGGAAATAGGAGCATTTTCCTCCTGGTCACCTAAATTCCCTCTAAATCACAGTGAGCTATATCAATACAATAAACTATTCTCAACATAACAAACCTCTGTGGTTAAACTGTTAGAATGCTGGACTTTAGATCTGGTGGTCACGGGTTCGACTCCCCGTGTAGGCCACGATTTTTTTTTCTCTTCATTTGCTTTTTTTATTCATTCATGTTGATATACTATTATTGAGCTTTGTGGTCGTATGGGAATGATGTTATACGTGCTTACTCACCTGGATGAGAAGAATCCGATCTTTGGACCGAAACTGACGAATGAAATTGGCAGACAGTCCTTCACCGTCCATTCTCCCATCACTCTGGCTGAAGGTAAAATGGGATGTCTCATGAGAGTAATGACGATTGTGACTATTAATTACATGTAACTCGCAGTTGAGATCGCTGCGTGCGAGTGGGATTTCTGAGGTATCAGACTACACCCGAGTGTAGAACATGTATTAGGCTAATTGGCAACCCCCGAGACCGCAACGTACCTCCTTCGTGTTCGCCTCCCCAGGCCTCGACCAGGACTCCTTCACCGAGAACAGAGGAGGTCCCTATGTAGAACTCGCCATAGAAGGTAGCATTGGTTGGGATCTGTAGGGTAGGGAATGGGCGCGAGATGGGCTTCTTCTCACACTTCCTGGTCTTGATGTCTAGCCTGTATTCAATACCCTGCAAGTATAATAAGCATTGGATAAAGAGCGAAGTCATTTGACCCATGGAGAAGCCACGGTCCTGCTGGAGGCCATTTTTATACGAAAAATCAACATATCTCGTGCGCAAGTTGTCCCTTTAAGCTTGAACCTACCTGATTATGAAGATAAAGGACATCCATGAATTCCTTCTGGCCCCCGATGTACTCCTCCTCGACGATCCTCACTCTCTGGTTGGCAGTGTCATAGGTGACCTTGGCACGACGGTCAAACTTCTTGGCGGGGTCGAACTGAAATATACACGGTTTCAAAAAAAATGACAGGCTAAAGAAATTCCTTACCAGCTGCGAATTTCGTATTAATGCTGAGGAGTCTGAACCGGTCGGTTAGGGATGACTCATCCATAGCTTTCTAGAGCACAGTACAATAATGCCGAGATGATGTACTATGAGAACCTCGATCTGTGATGCTCAGGCAGGAAATGACTAGGCTACCTGTTCATCTCCAATACTTATATGGGGAAGGAACGGGCTTTAAGTTTATAGATCTATTTGCTATTTCGGTCTACCATTATATACCAGTACTATTTTCATTTTTTGATAATAATAGTTGGTAATAATAAGCTCAGTCTGTTAATCAATTCTGATTAAAGACGCCATTACCTCGATGAGACGAGCCTCCCATTCTCGCGGAGCAGCTGCAAAAGAAGAAAAACATTAGACGACGCCAATGTCATTCTGGCTAAGATGTCAGTGTCATCACAGAAAAAACAGGATGGCGTCCATCACAATTAACAGGATCAGGAAAGCGGCGCTCTTCCGAAAAAAAGGTGCTTCATACACCAAAAAAACCTGGACGACAATACTTTCTTCAGCACGCATTCACTTCCAGAAACAAGACCAAGATATGTCGATTCCGTTCTTTCGACTCAAATCACTTACGAATTTACAAAATGTACATTGTGTACTTCACCTAACAGGCTCTGCAGCCCGAGCTCTTTGCAAAAAGTATTGGTTGACTGAATCGAGCTACCATTCGTGCCATGCGTCAAAGAGCGTAATGGTCGAAATATGCGCATCCGGTTGTTGTTTTTTGGGAGGGGGGACGCGGTTTGGTGATTTGGCGACAGTGATATTTGGCCGGGGTGGGAGGTTGGGAATGGGAGTTAAGAAAGGTAAGACTTACAGCATCTGATAGGTATTTGGGCCGTGGCGTAGGCCAGGCAGGCAGAGAGGACGAGTAGACACAGCTTCATGTTGGACTGTCTGTTGAAGAATGGTAAGCAAAGTCCACCCTGTCAGTTGATATCGTTCTTCACAGATTACATTTTTGACTTGTAACCAAATACAAGAGATAATCAGTCTCGACATGACTGGTCCAATTCCCCATATCTGTCGCAGCCGACTTATCATCTTACATGTAATGAAAAGACTTTAAGTAAGACCGCAAAGGATTGTGACATAACATTGATTGACAATTTATGATATCTACATGTATAAAAGAAAACGTTTTTAACGATTATGATATAAGTCTGATTTCATTCTTCATTTTCATTACATGTAGCATAAGGTGTTAAAGGTCTATTTAAGTCTTTGCTTCTGCAACACTCATTTTTTACCTGGGGGGGGGGACATTTGGTCTTTTTGATTGCTCATAAGATCAAACTTGGGGGGGAGGGGTTACGGGAAAGTTCGATAAGGCATAAACACGCATTCATATTTTTTTCACTTATACAATAATCACTCTTCACGTGAGAATTTTATCATATCAACATAAGCTTGTTGATAATGCACGTGATATTCATTGACATGGTGATGTAATGGCTATGACATGATAATCTGGGATTATAAAGGTCTTGGTTTATATGAGTAACAGTCAGCAAAACAGAGAAGTAAAAAAAACAAGTTTATCTGAATCTGAGGTTAGTGACGGTGGTGGTGGTGATGTACAGGGTGCGAATGGAAGTGGATGGGGGGGGGGGCTTATTTCTGCGGGAGTAGCCCCTTGTATACGGCACTGAAGGGCAAGTACGCCTGTCAGTTGATTTACCAAAAACGTCCAGAAACATATCAAGAGGAGAATATATTGACTATTGTCCAAAAAGGCTTGTTGTCGATAACAATACCTGTAATCAATATCGATCACTGTGTGTCCTTGTTTGAACACAATATTCTCTTTGCACATCAAGTATATAAACTATAAAGCATTATCGATCTTTCCGATTCGCAGCCGATGGGCGTGTGTTGTGAAATCAACGGATGGAATGTATTTGTGCATTTGTGTTTCCGGTGGTGACAAACACGTGTCGATACAATTTTCAGTTTCCGAGTTAAGCCAAGGAGAAGTCCTTTGTATTTTGCAAGGCCAGAGCCCTATCTTAGGGCGTAATCATACGAGGATAGGTTGGACTTCTTAAGTGGTATGATTCAAACATAAAGCACGTTGCATGTAACTTAATTGCAAGAATAACTCCACATCATTCTCAATAGAAGATGCTAAAATGAATTCTCTGGTTTTTAACCTCTTCACTAGCAACTCCGCTGTTACACAATCCCGGTAACCTTAAAAGCAGCCTTCTCACAAAAAGGTAGATTCTCTCAATATTCGGCTGACCACTCCTGAAATCATTCGCGCGAAATTAACAAACGCATGGCTGGTGTTCGGAGAGGGATGCGTGCGCTTATACACTAAGAGCAACCAAACGGATCAAGATTTGGGCAAGGTATTGCTGTAGGTTTATTCAAAAGCATTGCATCGTGTAGCTGCTGGCTCAAATCCGAACACCGTCGCACTTGCTGGCACTAGTGGCAGTGAAATATGGTTATTTAAACACTTTGACATGAATCCGCATTGAAATTAGAAGGGCGAAGTTTGCACTAAAGAAGAATCATCACTGTTCTTGAGTGTATGACTTGACCTTTCCAATTCATGTCACCTTGTAGTAGTGTCGTGCTGAGGAGGGACCGTGATGACGTCATGCCACGTGATCATGCCATATTGGCAATGGTCAGCGCGAAAGTGTTGAGATTATCCGAGGTGCCTTTACTTTTTGATTTGCTTCTGTCGACCGTCACCACAGGACACTTGCTGCTTATACTAAAGAGAATTCTGATACATATAGGCCTACATTAAATTTGATGTTTTCTGAAGGTCGGACACATGATGATCACGTGCATTATGATCATGTTCTTTACAAGACGTGATAGCCTCGCCATCGACGTTTTCCATGTTGTTTTCCCATCTCCATTTGATAGCACACGTTCAATAAAGACTTGTCATATCGAATTTGCTTGGAATTAATGTAAGTTCTCCCCGATAGGAGTCGCACGTAATGACCATGTCGTAAACTAGTCAACTCATGACTCGCTTCATCGTGATATGCTGACTGGTTTATGACGAGATGTTTACGTCATCATCAAGTGCTACCATTATTTGTTTCAAAAGCTTTTTTTCAGATATATTGTGAATAGAATTCGGAGAGAAAAAATGTAAATTTTACCGGCGTTGTGTGTTACAAGGACTCACCCTCCGCCCTCCATCCACACTCCAGATCGATCGGAAGGAACTAGGCATTTTCTTGATGTCCCTACCGGCGGTCAAGGGCAAACAAAAGGGACATTCTTGAATTTTGCAAATTGAAAATGCAGACTGTCAGTGTGGTTATTCTTGTGACAGAATGCACTATCAGCTAGCTTTGATATCAATCTGCCAAGAAATTATTTCTGTTTTTGATTTTGGTGTCAAAATCTGCTTGAAATGCCTTTTTGGACTATTTTTGCATGTCATACCCAACATAAACTATGTATTTGACTCCAAGTCATGAAAGTTGGTTTTAAGTTGTATGCACAGACTCAGATTTATGTGCAAAAAAGCAAAAGTTAAAAACCCAAACGATTGTGAATTTTATTGACATTTTCGATCGATTGTCTACTTTTATTCATTCTTGTTATTTGAAATGAACTATAAAAAGTGTCAATTATCATGTAAAGGCAATAATAACATCTGATTGAACTCGCTTCGGTATATTGTAGCTATTGGTGCGGCCAGTGAGTTGGAGAAGGATCACCGATGATGCACTAATGTATCATCTGGCTTCGTTAATTTGTAACTGTCTAAAGTAGCATGAAAGACATTTACTTAAAACGATTAATTGATGGTCGGGCGCTGCTTGAGCCAGCTCTTGAGGAGAAATTCAACCGATCGCGTTTCGAGTGCGCCTTATTTTGTAGCCTGATGCTAAATTGTAAAACTATCAATGTTTTGTTTAATGACCAATGGTCGGTGTGTCAGATAAGTTATAAAACGGGCACCTGTATGGAGAAGGAGGACTTTGCAAGAAATTATACGCGACATCACATGTTTCAACAAAAAGTATGCATGGAATGTTTTTTTTAGTCTAAGACAATTATAAATCAGAGAAAGGTTACTTTACATGTACACGAGTGCTTTTGTCGAGCAGAAATAGTAGGCGACGTACGCCGTTTGGTTTTGGTGGTCGTGTCACTGTCAATAGTGCCGTACCATGAGAAAACTTGCCGTTTTTGGCAGATTTGCGGTGATTGAAGCAATACACCTACCTTGTTGTATTTTCATATGACAAACTCAGTAGACACTGACACAGCCTAAACTATTACATGCAGCGATCGGGAAAACTTAAACGCACCATAGCGTGAGCGTGCATGCGTACATGCAGCATGCATTATGACTGACTCTTGGCGTCGTCTGGAGTTAGAAGTAGGAACTACATATAGTTTGACCGACTGAAAAAATGAGTAACTTCCTCTAACCCATTCCCCTTTTCAGGTGGCCAAGACATTGAAGTTTGAGCTTCGAGGTAAATATCAGTTCATACCCCCAGTGTCTGTGACATTAGCTCGGCTCGAAACCCTCACATTGTTATATGATCAACACGCCGCATCGATCGTCTTTATTCACGATTACAAACCAAAATACGGAGTGATACTTAAAGGAATCTGGGTTTACCAGCTGACAGATGGTGGGAACTATCGTTTAATTAAGAACATATCGTCTGCTTCTGACATGGATGATATACAGGGCTTGTTTTATCGGCTTTATGACATGAAGTTGATTTTAATATCGACAACTGGGAGACGAGGACTAACATTGGAGTACATCTTGCTCGATATTTTGCGTTGGAAGCGGAGTAAGATTATTATTCCATTAGACGACGTTTGTTCAGCATATACCTCTAATCTACTGAATCAATTGTTTTTTAACAATAAGATGGTGTTGAGATGCACTATGGATAAAAAGACAGAAGTGAACACGATGTATAACATTACATGGTCGCAAGGAAAAGCATTGCTCTCCCAAGGGATGGAGGTTCCGCTGCGGGGATGCACTAAAGTATGGAACACATTAGACGGCGGGTTCGTGTGCCTTAGAGGCGTACCATCCCCGACATCGTACAGTATATTCGTCAGCCTTTTACTACAGAATCACTCAAACAGTTACCAGCGCTTTATGAGCAAACGCATCATCGCTCCGATCGAAGCACTGACATTCTTCAGTACCTTCTTCGACGAACACTTGAAACTCCTAATTCGTTTCTTTGACAAAACTCGGTTGATCGCGATCAAACTGATTGCAATACCATGCTATCCCCCCAGAGAGGCTAGTCTGTTTAAAAATCCATATTTTAGTGAAGTTAAAGTTATATTTAATCATTACATTCCTTCTCCCGATACGAATGAAGTTGTCATTCTGATGCATCATAATGGTGATTTAATATCACCAGTTTCTTCCGTTAAGTCTATAGATAAAGATAGGACGAAGAAAACGTACCATTATTGTAAACTCTTTTCAAAGGTAGTTTTTTAGTACATTTATTGTGTTTGTGTTAGTTTATTGGCACATTTATTGTGTTTGGGGTAGTTTATCAGTACATTTATTGTGTTTGGTAGATTTTTACGGTAAAAGAGAGGATCAGATTTTGATCTGATCCGAGAACGAGGTGACATTTTGACCACGTATATCGCGTTGTTTGTTGTCAGAAATGTAATGAAACAGTGTCGTGTCTTCAATGTTTGGTATGCATGTACAATGTAGAAGTGATTATTATACAAAACATGCAACTTGATTTGATGTCGTCAACCAGAGAAAATGTCTCTTCGTCTTCGTTCTCGGATCAAAATTCCTGTTTCGAATTTCAAGACCTCTCTGTCGGTAAAACTTCTGCCCAAAGTTCAGAGCCCTCAAACACAGATGTAGTGCTCTAAATACATCCGTGCCTCAAGTATTCTAACTGAGCAAGCCACGCCAAGTCATCAAGTCTATTGTCACCATCAAAACCCTGATTCAGGAGATTTCTGGCAAGATAGAGCCTATGATGAAAAGGACCGAGCGATTTTACAGTCAAGAGAACACAATTTGAAGAAGTCTACATTTTCTCGCTTTCTTGCTCCGGATTATTGACAATCAACATCAGGACGCTAGGTGTCGCAGAAGAGATTGGCACCGCAACGCAGTGTGTTTCAGGGAAATCGCCATATTTTCTGTACAGCTTGTCTCACAGATATGCCGATTTTGACCCGAACGCGCTTTAAGGAACGCTGTTGTCGTTTAACGCCCTTTCCAAAATTCCATGACTAATATTTTGATGACAACAGAAGAGCACCTCAAAGATTTTGCAGTTACGGAACAATAAGAGGCTAAAAGCAAGGCACCAACTTAAAGCATGTTTAGTTTCAGCAGCGGTTATTGCGAACCCCAGCCTGCACCCTGCTAGTGCATGGTTAGGCGATCGACAATTTGTCGATGCGGCGCTTTTTCATTTCATGTCCTGCCGGATGAGCCATAGACCGCGTCGACTGCTTGGGAGTACGGCCAAAAATATCATGTTCCGACAGCCTGGTCGTGTTTGATCTTTATTCCATGCAATCTCCAGACCTCTGTAATTAATCTGGTGTGTTGTGGAAAAAAATTGCGCCAAATGATGTATACTCGAAATAGGATGACAAAGTGTGCGAATGATGTGCATTGTTAGCGATTCCCAGGGCCAAATCACACCATCCATCTGGTCACCATCTACATGTAAATGGGAAAAGTAATGGGAAAGTTTCGGTCCATATTCAAAGAATACCCAAATGAGGCGGCTTGGTCAATGCATAAATTTCAAAATCCGTAAGTTTCTAAAAACCAAGATTTTAATACGCGTACATGTTGATATACGCCTTTCTCACCAATCTCGACATGCCAAAGGGCCTTCGTCCATAGGGAATATTTCAACGGTTCGAGAGCTTTTTGCAAGGGAGCCCTCAATGACTTAATTTACAAACTGTATTTAAATAAATATTTGTATACATAATTTATTAATATCGGGGATGTTATGCAATAATGATTTGCTCATTACATAGGTCCAAGAATTCCTTTATACAAAATACCGAAATCGAGGTAAACATCGTAGACTTTAGTTCGGCACATACATGTAAATCGTTTTGAAGGTCAACAAAGTCTACGACCAAAATACCTTAAACAACAACATGGAGCTTGAACATGGACGTTACAGAGGCGATTAAGTCAATCAGTCACTAGAGGTAAAAGCTATGATATACGGTTGGTTAACTAGGCTAATGCTCCGTGGATACCGTGTAGTGAAATACAATTAAAGATGAATGGTCAATGTAATACAGGACTTAAGCATGGTCTGCTCAGTTAAAGACCAGAAACAAAATGACAGGCAGACTTCTCTTTCTCTAACGCCACAACAACCTTATGTCAAGATAACATCATTCATGCAGATATCACGTTGGTATCTGCGTGAATATTGTCGAACTAGTCCTCGAATCTTGCAATATATCAAACTTGACATCATCGGCTTCTCCCGTAGATGTCCGTTTGTCAAATCACCACCAAATGACACTTAAACGCCCAAAGACATTGCTTGGCTAGTCTGTAATTTCATCCACGTATATAGGTTCCGCAAATCCATAAAGAATTTCAATAAAAACATCTCATAACATGTCCCAATAAGGTCCTAGTTTTTAGGAATTTGCCAGTAGAAGAGTCAACTAACGAGAAGACCGATGATAGCGTAGCTTTAAATGGTAATGCAATGACAATGATTTTTCCCATGGCTTGCAAGGCAGGTTTCGCAATCAGTACGTGCGACCAGAGTCTTCCAATAAATTTATTTAAAGACTCTGGTGCGACGTAGCATTTTCAAAGATCTGTGGTGTAATCAAGTCCTGTGCTAATCTATTTACGGGACACTCGTGAATCATTGTTTATACATTGAAGTAAAAATTGAAGGAGAAGTCTGGAAATATTAAAAACAAAATCGTCGGTAAAATGCACAACATGGTTCGTACTTCGTCGCGCGTAGCTCTTCGTAACAAAACCTGCCTGCATCATTTCACTGGCGAGGAAGACCGCAAATCTGACATAATCTTTCTCTGACGAGGTGACATTGGCCTTCCATTATTACTTAGCACACTCAGACCCTCTGTGTCTGAATCAGCCGCACTTTCTCCTTCAAGCTTCAAAGCCACTATAGCAGTTCTTGCTTGTTCGGAAAGTCCAGCGGCAAAGGACCCGGAAAATGGGTTCAATTCGTGTTCGCCCGGGTCATTGGAAAATGTCACTCGTCGTGGTGACCTTTGCTTTCCCCGATTAGCAGGGCTCGGTGACCTTGACCGTACCAGGATGGGTGTAATGCATCTGCTCGGACTGGGTGACCTTGAACTTGGGCGAGTGTCATAGGATGGCGACATGCGTTCAGGAGGCGTTAAACTCAACTCCTCCATCGATTCGGAAATTTGTAAAGCCGAAGCAGCTTTCGGCGCATTCACTCTCGAATTGGACTCATCGCTGTCATTACTTATATGAGAAGCTGAACCACGCCGGTACCATAATTTATTATCGTCTTGTATCACAATTTTTGGCAGTGCACCAAAATCAGAATTGCTCCTACTAACGGGAAGGTGCTGAGCTTTGGGTTCACTTTCGGATCGTGGCATTGTCTTCCTTCGTATTCCTCCATGCTCTCTCCTAGATGATACGGGGCACCGAACAGGAGAAGGTTTCCTGTCCCCTCCCAGTACTTTATTTGAGACAGACCCAAGTGCCGCAGGAGGAATTTCAACATCCTTCCTCCTGGCCTTGAACATCTTATCACGCGTAGAGGAAAACGTATGACTTCTCGTCCGCATGTCTGTGGTCTCAAAAGATTGGTCTACACCAGCAGTTGAACTTGAGGGCAGGCCGTACCTTTTTGAGTCAGAACTAGCATTGGTACTCGATGGGTCGGGTAAGACGGAGTCGTGGTAGGTTCCTCTCTTTACATGTATTTTACTAGCGAAAGGTCGACTAGAACTCAGGTGAATACGATGTTTCTCATTGGTGCATGACTCCACTTTCGACTCACCAGCAGCACAGTTTGACGCGGGTTCGATCATGAAACCATCGATATTGGTAGCCGCATTGTGGAGGTTGGAGTAGCTTGAAGCACGCTGGCGAAGGTCCGCCGCGGTTAAATTATATGTCTCTTTCATTTCTTCTTCACTTTTTCCATCGCAACTTAATGTATCACAAGAGTAGCTGCGTTGAAGTCTACTTTCTATTCTCGGATAGGCTATACGGGATATTTTGTACTCGTCAAACTCATTTGGTTCATCTGGAAGTTCAAGAGGCGAAAAGAAGCAAGACATGCTGCTTCTAATTGCTTTACCGGTAACAAATATCCGTCTTTGCTGTGTAACCAACTCTTTCTCCTTCCGATACTTTTCAATGTTCGGAGCCGAAACCAGTATACGAGGCAACGAGAGCAAGACTTGACCATGTCTACTCACAGGGAAGCCAATATCATATAGCAAGGGAGCAGATGGGTCCCTGTATTTCCTGTCCGGCGTCTTGGGTGAGTCCATTGCCTCCACTTCCCGGTGCGTCTTGGCTGCGTTCTTCTCGGCCGCCTTTGCTAAGATTTTCCATCGCTTGACAAGCATGGTCTGCTCCCGCCGGACACTTGAATGGCACTGCTTCAGCTCCTGATTGAAACCTTTGATAATTCCAGACAACTTAGACGAATCTGCATGATCCTGCCTTTTCAATTTCGCCCGCACAGCAAACTCTGAACGGGGGGCCCTCCTCTCGTTGGAAGAGGATACTTTCAAAGCTAGCCCAACATTACGTTCCATGATGAATCGAACACGAGATATCCAGTCTCTTCCTGCATATGCGTCACTTTATATCCTTACGTCCCTGGATCAAGCCCCTAGGGCTTTTTCGGTGTATTCGGCCGGCTGTGATGCTGCTTGCAGACAGGAATCACCACCACTGGTTTGCTGGCCGACTTCCTTCTCCCGCTGTGAGGCCTAGGACTATGCTGTCTGCCTCTCCCCTGTTCCTCAAGTGCCAAATTTGCAGCCGAGATACACAAAAACAACATCGTCAGTCCTTGACAAATAACTTTCCTTTGGAGTAAAGTCTGGTTTCAAACAACTGAATTAGCATGTTGTCCGAGTCTTTTCGAGAAATGATATCCGCCAGTTTGCTCTAAAAGGTTGTCGGGGTTTCCGCGATCACCAAGCTGTGACGGTATCAGTAAAGATTGGACTACAATGTCTATTCCAGTCTACACTACGACACGTAGTCCTCTTTGTAGCTTCGTTTAGGCTCGTCTGTAACTCCGTCCACACGACATTTGTGGAGAATAAAAAGTTTTGATGTTGATCTTTCTGAAATACTCGCAGCTCACTGTAATCCTCCCAGAGAGCAGAGCCTTCAAACTTAGAATGAAAAGGGTTGAGTTCTTTCAAAATTGGCCACCAGCTCCACGACTCTGTGACGGTTGTTTAAATCCACGGAGTTTATTTTCAAATGTAGCCCCACACGAAGTAATAAAGCGATAAATATAGTAAGGCCTAATAAGGATCCTCCTCGAAGGGGGATTTTCGATCCTGTTGACGGCCGTGAACGTTCATCCTCGTAACGCACAAACACCAAAAAAAGAGCGGTTCCCGCTGTGTCTTTCGGACAGGACGTCATCGATTTTGCTCAAACGTTCATGTTAATCACGTATCGTACACTTGGCCCAAATTCATAACAAGAATTCTTTTTATGGAACTGTGTTCCTTTGCAGTACGTCAGTCAACTAAATCTAAGTGGCTTACCAACGTTTTAGTTTGTTATCCTCATGGTCGGATAAGCGGTTTAATACATGGCAATAGAGGTGTAGTCTGATCAAGCTACGTGTATCTACAGGGTCATTCGTTCCTGGCATACAACTCCTGGCGCGGGAAACCCTTTCCGTCTTGCAGCCCGGACACACGCCCGACAGGTCGGACTTAGTCATTGCCAGTGTCGTCGTTTTATCGAAGTGATCAAAAAGCGTCCACATGATGACGTCATGGTGAAGTTTTTCGCTTTGGCGCTGTGAGTCACCAGCACATCAGGACAAAATGGTCGCTGTACGAGGGATCACTGAGTCCAATCAGAATTATAATCGGAAAGTTATATAATTCTGTCAGATTTTGAATTTTCCCCATGTTATTTGCACTTTGATGATGGTAACTACCAGGTGACTGGGCATCCGGCAGCTTCGTTATCATAATGCCCCGTATAATGCCAAGGCTCCTTTAACGCTTACGTTCAGGTCGTAACTTCAACTTCAACCCGAATTAAAAAGAGTGAACTGGCTTTGATTTGTCTCGCTGCATCAAGACATATCAGAGCGGATTGCAGAATACACTCCGGCTTGAATCCGTGAGCGTTAGATCGACAAGCCCATCCTACTACAGCGGATCGGACCTTGTTTTAATGGCTAGGAACGCATTACCAAAAAAAACTTCCTTGTGATTGGCTCAGTCTCGAAAGATTTCGCCGCAGAAACAGAATCGAGGCTTTTGATTTGTCAACAATAATGATAGAGTCTTGAAACATCTTTCTCCAAGAAATCGGAATTGAATTGTTGTCGCTTTATCATGTTCACAGACTCTTCAAGAACAACATCAACTATTTTTTGACTGTTATTTTTGTTGTCTTGTTCTTAGTCTACAGCGGTCCATATCTTGACAAATTTTAAACCATTTTGGTATTTCCTTCTGATTCTTTTCATTTTTTGCTGGACATATAGAAAAAGCTTAAACCCATGAAAGTCGAAGTAGTCGCCCGTTGATGTTTCAGGCTGCACTATATGCCTGATTTCTTCAATTTGTACCTCCAGCTGTTGTGGTAAATTACCAGCAACAACTGCACATTTGTACCTGAATTTAAATATTCTGATTCTCTTAAGATTCTTTTTGGCCATAAACAATAAATATAACCACTGCTGCCTCTCATTCAATTGAACGCCAAATCTATCAACGTTAGAAAAAGATTTGACACGCACAAACTGTTTGTAATTAGATAGGCGGGTGCACACATCGATATTGATCCAAGCTCCTACGGCGACAACGCTTAGGATATCTTGTTCAGCAATGATGAACAGTTTGCCTTTTCCTGCTACCAAATTACTCAGCGTGCAAACACGCGAAAGTTTAGGATTCCCTTCTTCTTTCGTAGCCTTGTAAACGACTGTACCGCATTTCAGAAATAAACCTGCTTCGGCTATTAATATATGTACAAACTGTGAGTACAAGTATTTCCTTTCCCGGAGAAAGTGGTTACATTTACCATCACGAGGGATGGAAAAAGTCTCTACAATCTTGCTGCTCGGCACAATGCTCAGCAGTTGCAAGGCAAAGGAGTTTTTACCTTTTTGGTATACCAGGATTAACTTCAAATTATATACCTTCTCGAATACTCTGACAACTCTTCTGATGTTCTTTGCATCTGTTTTTGAAGTAAGCTCAAATATGTTCTTGTCACTAATCCTGTACACGCATATGTCTCTTAATTTACGGTACTTCCGACCATAGTCAACGCCGGTGATCAATGTGCGGCTTTTATCATCGAAGCTTGTCCCCATCCATTTTTCGTACCCTCGAAGCAAGCTCCTTGCAGGTGGGTGGAAATACGCCTTACCACCATATTTGAACGTTAGATGGTCAATCTAAGAATCAAGAGATAAAAGGCAGGTTTGTAACCTTCATATATACGAAGAGCTTGCGAATGACGACGTACATAGGCCTATTTCATTGGCTTTCATATCAACGGCGCCAGCAAGCTCAAAATAGACGTTGGTATGCGTTCAGTTTGACCCCTTGACGTATTGCTTGAGTTGGGTACCAGAAGGGAAAGATTTTTTTCCGGAATTGCAGTACTGGAACCATCATTTGGCTTTTGCATACATTATATTCCATTAATAAAGAAAAAGTTAAGCACTCAAACATGGAATCTTATATCATTTATGAAGGTGTAAATGTTAGGCTATTCGATAGGATAGTTTATTATTGTGATATCAAGTAGTGTTGACGAACATGCGTCGATGAGTTTGTCAAGCCCACGGCACCCGATTACTTACCTTACGCCGAAACATATGAAATCCCTTCTTGAGCTGAAGCATATTTTCTGTTGCACAGTTGGCTGTCTTCTCGCTTAGCTGGCAAAGGATTCCTTCTTTTTCGAGATAATTGATGGTGACACAATTTGGTATCAATACACAAGCGAAAAAACATTCGAACATTGACTGTTTGAAATGTTTCTCTATTGCATCAGTGAATTCACGGTGGTTCATCACCCATTCAAACTGGACAGAGGTAGACATGTTGTGGTAATTTGGCAGTCTTGCCGTAAAATTCTGTGGAGAGGCAAACTTGTCATAGTTTTAATCACCGTCATGAGCGGATGCTTGAAAATATTCCTCCAGCTGTCGTATCCATGTCGGGCAAGCTCGATAACCAGTCGCGTGTGTCTCCTTTTCCTAACATGATTCGGCCCAGAAGACGAGCATGAAAAACATTGACCAGGAGGGGTTACAAATACATAGACTGATGTACCCACACTTGATGAGGTACGAATGGACTCCCGTAAACGCACGCATTGCATTCTTCCAAATTGAAAAGCAATAAACGAGGACAAAAAGGTGTTGAGAGGGTAGTGGTCTGATTCCAACGGAAATGCCGGTATTCTGGCTCATCACAGCAGTGGAGGGGATTAAGTGAATGTTTCTACGCAGGCAATCAGGCAAATACTACACCCGCCACGCGGTGTCGTTTGCTTCTGAATGGCTGCAGAAAAATCATTGACTTTTTCCTGTAACCTCATGTGTGAGCTACATGTAGGCTCTCGAACTACAGACCAGGCGAGACCAGGGATGAAACATGGTTGGCGCTCTCAGTTGACATGGCCTCTCCCTCTGATAGTTATGCTTCGTGGTGATTCGGGTTTTTTTCAGAATGCTGAAATCAAGTTTTCAAAATTTTCTCGTGAAGTATAAATAGTCATACGCTGTATGACCGGACATTCACTGCAGATAGCATTGAGGAAAAACATTACGATAAAGACGTGTAATAACAGATTGAACCTATATACTCATCAAAATCCTCTTAATGCATGTTGCTGGAAGAACTGCTTGTCTATGCTCTGTCATGTCTGTGGCAGCGAATGGCCAACAAATTGTGCTTGTTCAGAGTTTATTGTGGTAAGAAAAAACAATACCCTCATATCATTGTCAACGAAATAATCGATAGATCGAGATTTCGTTTTGTTTGAGGTAATCAATTATTCTTTCCAGTTTATTTTTCATGTATCGATTGATTGTGAATATAATGTGATGCATGTTAAAAAATAACTTGATGATGAATAGTCGGCAAGTATATTGTTCAAAAATCCATTTGAATGAAGGGCACTGATCCTTTTTTCTCTACATTTCTGGGTAAAGCATTCTTCGAGGCTGCCCTAGCGCCGTTGGAAGTGTATGAAGATAAAAGATATCGAAGTAGATTAACGAGGCACTCCGCATTCTCTGTTCGGGGGGGGGGATAGAACATTTAGTCGGGTTTTGCAACAAGATACATTATTTCATTCTAATTGTTTTCATATCTAATATACATGTATCATTATCAAGATGACCAGAATCACCTAGAATGATCTTTTCGTTCACACCATGCAGTTAGGTGCAAAGTGACCCGCGAGAGACCAACGCGATGTGTGATTTACAACTTTCTTTCCCATTACTTAGCAACGCGTTTTAAGGCCAATGGAAACAGATAGTTCGTGGAAGAGAAACTTTTTAATTCGAAATTATCCTAAGCCAAGTTAGTTTATTGCACGACCAAACGTTTAAAATGCGTGGGTTAAACAAGTTTTCAAAACACCTTATGATATCTACCAGATCCTTTTGCCGATGCTTGAAAAACTTTGGCCATGAAGATGGCACAACTGGTTAGTCACTCCGAAGGCGGTTAGGGCTACACTCCGAAGACGATTGGGGCTACACTCCGAAGGCGGTTAGGGCTACACTCCGAAGGCGTTAGGGCTACACTCCGAAGGCGTTAGGGCTACACTCCGAAGGCGGTTAGTGCTTCACTCCGAAGGCGGTTAGTGCTTCACTCCGAAGGCGGTTAGGGCTACACTCCGAAGGCGGTTAGTGCTTCACTCCGAAGGCGGTTAGGGCTACACTCCGAAGGCGGTAAGGGCTTCACTCCGAAGGCGGTAAGGGCTTCACTCCGAAGGCGGTAAGGGCTTCACTCCGAAGGCGGTAAGGGCTACACTCCGAAGGCGGTAAGGGCTACACTCCGAAGGCGGTTAGGGCTACACTCCGAAGGCGGTTAGGGCTACACTCCGAAGGCGGTAAGGGCTTCACTCCGAAGGCGGTAAGGGCTTCACTCCGAAGGCGGTAAGGGCTTCACTCCGAAGGCGGTAAGGGCTACACTCCGAAGGCGGTTAGGGCTACACTCCGAAGGCGGTTAGGGCTACACTCCGAAGGCGGTAAGGGCTTCACTCCGAAGGCGGTAAGGGCTTCACTCCGAAGGCGGTAAGGGCTTCACTCCGAAGGCGGTAAGGGCTACACTCCGAAGGCGGTTAGTGCTACACTCCGAAGGCGGTTAGGGCTACACTCCGAAGGCGGTTAGGGCTTCACTCCGAAGGCGGTAAGGGCTTCACTCCGAAGGCGGTTAGGGCTTCACTCCGAAGGCGGTTAGGGCTTCACTCCGAAGGCGGTAAGGGCTTCACTCCGAAGGCGGTTAGGGCTACACTCCGAAGGCGGTTAGGGCTACACTCCGAAGGCGGTTAGTGCTTCACTCCGAAGGCGGTTAGGGCTACACTCCGAAGGCGGTAAGGGCTTCACTCCGAAGGCGGTTAGGGCTTCACTCCGAAGGCGGTTAGGGCTTCACTCCGAAGGCGGTAAGGGCTTCACTCCGAAGGCGGTTAGGGCTACACTCCGAAGGCGGTTAGGGCTACACTCCGAAGGCGGTTAGGGCTACACTCCGAAGGCGGTTAGGGCTACACTCCGAAGGCGGTTAGTGCTTCACTCCGAAGGCGGTTAGGGCTACACTCCGAAGGCGGTAAGGGCTTCACTCCGAAGGCGGTAAGGGCTTCACTCCGAAGGCGGTAAGGGCTACACTCCGAAGGCGGTAAGGGCTTCACTCCGAAGGCGGTTAGGGCTTCACTCCGAAGGCGGTAAGGGCTTCACTCCGAAGGCGGTTAGGGCTACACTCCGAAGGCGGTTAGGGCTACACTCCGAAGGCGGTTAGTGCTTCACTCCGAAGGCGGTTAGGGCTACACTCCGAAGGCGGTAAGGGCTTCACTCCGAAGGCGGTTAGGGCTTCACTCCGAAGGCGGTTAGGGCTTCACTCCGAAGGCGGTAAGGGCTTCACTCCGAAGGCGGTTAGGGCTACACTCCGAAGGCGGTTAGGGCTACACTCCGAAGGCGGTTAGGGCTACACTCCGAAGGCGGTTAGGGCTTCACTCCGAAGGCGGTTAGGGCTACACTCCGAAGGCGGTTAGGGCTACACTCCGAAGGCGGTTAGTGCTTCACTCCGAAGGCGGTTAGGGCTACACTCCGAAGGCGGTAAGGGCTTCACTCCGAAGGCGGTAAGGGCTTCACTCCGAAGGCGGTAAGGGCTACACTCCGAAGGCGGTAAGGGCTACACTCCGAAGGCGGTTAGGGCTACACTCCGAAGGCGGTTAGGGCTTCACTCCGAAGGCGGTTAGGGCTACACTCCGAAGGCGTTAGGGCTTCACTCCGAAGGCGGTTAGGGCTACATTCCGAAGACGATTAGGGCTTCACTCCGAAGGCGGTAAGGGCTACACTCCGAAGGCGGTAAGGGCTACACTCCGAAGGCGGTAAGGGCTTCACTCCGAAGGCGGTTAGGGCTACACTCCGAAGGCGGTTAGGGCTTCACTCCGAAGGCGGTTAGGGCTACACTCCGAAGGCGTTAGGGCTTCACTCCGAAGGCGGTTAGTGCTTCACTCCGAAGGCGGTTAGTGCTTCACTCCGAAGGCGGTTAGGGCTACACTCCGAAGGCGGTTAGGGCTACACTCCGAAGGCGGTTAGTGCTTCACTCCGAAGGCGGTTAGGGCTACACTCCGAAGGCGTTAGGGCTTCACTCCGAAGGCGGTTAGGGCTACATTCCGAAGACGATTAGGGCTACACTCCGAAGACAGACGTATTTTACAAAGTTAATAGTACAGAAACAAGGAGGGAGCAGTGCCGTTGACGTAAATCGGCCAACTACATTTTTCGGCCTTCGTGTTGATGTTAATATAACTTCCGGTTCGCACCTCACATCAAGATGACACCTTCACTGGTGGCGTTTTCATAACGTCATTGTCATGCGACTTTATGAACATTCTCCCTCATGTTCGATTCTTATTTTCCGTTTCGGAGGAGAGAAGGTCGAACCTACGAAGACGATAGAGGAGGTTTGGAGCAAGTTTCATCGGGAAAAATTAAGGTCAGCTGAAATAAGTCAGATTTATTGTCAAAATCTAATTTTCATTATTTCGAAACGCATTCCACTCTCTTCCATCCGCATTGTCTCGCCTTTACGCCGATTTCACAAGGGAAACCAGGCAACCAAAATCGAAGGATATCTGATAGTCTGACGCAACAAAATATTTTAAAAGTTTCCAATTTCCATCGACTAGATTCATTAGACCTAGGTATTTCCTTTACTTGTAATGAAAGAAAGAACGTTGATTCATGAACTAAGCAGACTATTATATTTGTTTCTATTTTCAGTATGTCTGAACGGGTAGCTGAAGAAATATGCGCTCATCTCCAGCAAATCATTGACGGCAAGAAAGGTCTGAACCCGACTGAGGTAAGGCACCGCTCGTAGCTACATTGTAAAGCACATCGCAAACCATACAGTTTTGTTTGAGCCACATGCGACAGGTTATATCCCACGAGACAAAAATATGCCGTTTGCTTGGGTCATCGCACTGTACTATCATAAGTGCACCTTTTTTTTTTACATTCTGTTTTCTTTTCAGGTTGTCGAAACGCTCGACCAGATCAAATATCTGGATGACATCCCAAACCCCCTGAAGGCGCAAATCAGGGCGGTAGTTGCCAAAAAAACCCAGGTCTTGAGGATGGCCGCGGTGTCGGGGGGCAAGGAAAAAGCACTGGATGTTATTCTGAGTCACGCCAAAGAGAAAATATCCGTCGAACAGACGGTAGATATTTTGGCTGAAGCGATAAAAACAGACAACCCTGCCGCGATTCGGATGATTTCGAAACACGCTCAGCTTGGCCCCGACGTAAAGGAAGCCGGCAGCTCTTCACTTGTAGCTGATGCCGTCAAAGGAAATCAGCCTGACAGTCTGAGGGAGTTGGTGAGTGCCGGATTCGAGGTGGACAGTCTTGATGACAAGTCTGCTCCCATCCATATCGCCGCCAGACAAGGGAATGTAGATTGTGCAAAGATTCTCATCGATGCAGGATGTGACTTGAACGTGAGGGGCGAGTTGAACGATCCGCCATTTTTGGAAGCAATCCTGGCCGCGGTGCTGACGGAGGAGGAGAACATGGAAGCAATGCAGGTGGCCGAGTTGCTTTATAAAGCTGGCTGTGACGTGAATCAGGTCGGGATGGACGGTAGGACTGCGCTCCATGTGGCCACCTTCGAAGCTAACGTCAAGAAAGTCGAGTTCTTGATCAAAACCGCCAAGGTGGACCTGAACACTGAAGCCCAAACTGCTGCTGTCAAGGGTTACACTGCGCTACAGATTGCGATCCAGTTTACGGAAAAACCCGAAATCGTCGAGATGCTTGTTGACGTTGGCTGTGACTTGAACAAGTCAACGGAAGGCAAGGAAGACACCGCTCTACATCTTGCGGTAGCGGCACCAGCCCACGTTAGAGATAAATACACTAAGATACTGGTGGAGACAGGCAGTTGTAGGCTGGATGTAAAGAACAGGTTTGGTAGCACCCCTCTCCACGACTGCCAGCATCCAGATCTTCTCGTCTACCTAGTACAGCATGTTAATCCAGATGTGCTCAACATGCAAAATATTCAAGGCCGAACCCCACTCCATACTGCAATGGATAACGGCTTTGATATAGCTGTATGTGAGATGCTCTCCAGAGGCGCTGACCCAGGGTTGGTTGATGCGGCTGGCGATACGGTGCTTCACTTGGCATGTAGAGATGAACTTACAGATGATCTAAGGGATGGAGACAAGCACGTATTACCGAGGAAAGTTCCAGATGCTTTTACCGAAGATGTCCCGTACCCACTTCCAAGCGTCATGATCGCTTTTGGCATTTCGATGACTACTTTTAAACTTCTTCTTGAGAGGATTGTTGATGCCGACGTCCAGAACGTAAACGGCGAAACGGCCCTTCACATTGCCATCAACCACAACTGCAAATGGATCGTCGAGGCGCTTCTTGAAGTCGGGGCAGACGCCTTCAACATTTATGACAAGAAAGGCTCCAACGCCTACGACCTCGCCACGTCCAAGCCAGGTGTGACTCCTGCGATCATTGGGATGTTGGAGCAGCGCCAGTCACAGCACAGGGTTCCCTTCGTCAATGCCATTGATATGCTGACGAAGCTGTTGAAGACGGTCAAGCTGGATCCCACCCTGAGCAAGCGTGAGAAGAAGACGTTTGACAGTGCTACAACGGTTCTCATCGGCTTGCTCAAGAAGAACCTCCCCAAGGATCTGGCCATGCCATTGGAACACAGGACGATCCTGAAGAGAAACCGCGGGATGTTGGTCGAAGAGATGATACCAATTGGCATCACACAGTGCTTGATCGCCCAGGGGTAAGAACATGTAATGTTGTCGGCGTCGGGCGGGAGTTGTCGAAATCAAAGCGACAGAAGACCGCACCCTTGAGTGGTCAAGAATATGCAACAGAATAGTGTCAGACAAGTAACTTTTTCAGACGCTCGGATTGTCGCCTTCGATTTGGTCGCCCGGCCGAAGCTTGGAGTCGACTGGGGATGGGTTGTTTCTTATAAATCTCTGTCAAGAAAAGTGGCTTTAAAACTGAATTGGCTGAAAGAAAGGCAACAGACAGTTTATTCACCATCCGAGTCATGCTTCCTTTATTAAATGAAGGACGAAGCCGATCCACTCCGTCCGGAGTGCAGTCTCAATTTGGCCAACGTATCTTTTATATTGATAGGCATATCCCCTTTAATTTGACCAACGTATCTTTTTCAGTGTGTTGGATGAAGATGCGAGTGCAGAGATCGAAGAGGAGATGGGTCGCAGGAAGAAGTGTGAGAAGCTGCTCGATGTTCTGCTGAGCCGGGGGCGCCGGGCATTTCCTGCATTCTGCAAGGCCCTCGGCGACACCGACCAAGGATTCATACTCGAGCTCATGCAGTAAGTGCGCAGACATTTCTATCTCTCACAATAACATAAGATGTATTCTTTTAAATTTAACAAACTGTTGTAGGGCAGAGGAAGTTTTTCATCCAAGGTTCAGATTTCAAGAATGCATATTTTGTTTAAAAATAGTGCCTCAAAGTGTTAGGTTACTCCTGTTTGTTTTACCTGTATTTTATTGATTGATATTTGATTTCGCTCGTCTTTCATCTCTTTCCCCTAAAACTAGGAATAAGGTTGAGACAGACATTATGAAGACGGACGAGTCTGGCTTTGGCATCGAGCCTCCCCGAGGGCGTCCGATGATAAATGAACATCGGGAATTCCTCCGCCTGAACCGTGGTCGTCTGGTGCAACAGATGCAGATGAAGACATCCAACAAGTTGTACAAGAAACTGGTCTCAGGCGGGTAAGTTGAAGGAGCATCGGGCTTATTCACCATATAATAATTAAAGGAAGATGAGGCTTGTAGACCGCGTTTGTACAGTTGACTGCTCGTCGTAGAGCGACTTATGTTTAGAAATGATAAGGCATGCTAAGAATACGTAAACTATGTATTATAACGTCAAACCCCTTCCCTGATGATTTTTTGGTTTTTAAATTTTAGCGTTCTCACCAATGAGATGGTAGAGGAGATCCAACAAGAATCTAGCGAGGAGAAACAGTGTGAACGCGTGTTGGACATACTGCCCACTAGAGGGCGTAATGCCTTTCCTCTATTTTGCAAAGTCATGGAACAGGAGGAGGCGTCATCACAAGAGTCGAAACAGATCATGACCACTCAGATGGACCAGCAGATTGCAAGCCAATGATAGAGTGGTTGTCTGAACAACCACTGTACGTCACAGGGACGCTGCAGCCGCTATTGAGTTTCTGATTCGAACATTTTACAATGAATGAAAATAACAGGTTTTTTTATTGAATTGAATTGAACTTGTCATGCAAAATGGAAACGTTTTTATCACAGACATTTTTCACACGTGCACTGATCTCTGGTCATCACTAGCACATCATTTGACATTCTTGGATTTTTATCTCGTCCCTTTAGCGCCACCTACCGCAAATACTGGAACTATGCATTTGGAGTGATACTAACCGGAAAATTTCATGGTTTGACAGGCTAGGGTAGGTCCATTTAAGGTCAAAATGTCTGTGAAAGCGTCCTGGTTACTGAAAAACGGCTAATTTTATTGCGGGTGCATGACCTATTAAAAACCAAGACCGACTGCAGCGCTCCTGGGCGGCTGCGGTTGTTATCTAAACTCAAAATGCTTTGCGTATTGACCGCATTATACATGTATCAATGTTGTTTTCTGTAGATTGTTGGATATAATTAAGAAGTGTCGTGTTTAATTAAGAAGTGTCGTTAGGTTCCAGCATCCTGACTTAGCATACTTACTTTCATCTAGTCCACCATGACATCGCAAGACTGCTCCGCCTTTAAAATGAAATAATAGCTATAGAAGCCAATGAGAAGTCTATCAACCTGATTGTGATAAAACGGGCGGACAGGATGTCTCTATGTACCAATTGTTAAAGCGAGTCTATAAGCAGGAGCTAGATAAGTCAGATTGAAGTTACTAGAAGTTGCCAATAGAGGTCTCACCAATGTGACAATTCAGCGACAATTCAATGCTTGTGCTCGGAATATGCAGAATCAAACACGACCCTGCCGTCCTCTAACTGTGCATTTCCACACATGAAAATGACAAATCGACCATCTAGCCCATGGCGATAGTCACCCTTTAAATATTTCAGTTGAAGAATTATAAGGTGTAACGTGAACCTTGATGTCATCACTAAAATAAAAAGATTGTTCAGCTGCAGATACGTTCTTTGTCTTCTTTAATACTTGTATGAAAGGTTGAGGGTGTACTCTACCTTTAAGACCCCAAAGACGGTTAACAGGTTAAATTATGATTGGATGACTCCAGCCATTGTTGTCCATTTAAACTGTCTGTGTTCTACTAATAAATGGTTTAAACTACGACAGCAGAAGGATACTTGAAAACACTCAAGGCTGGATTAAATTTCTCGATCACCTGTTTCTCAACCGACAAGAACAAATAGTAAGACAAAAGCATTTTTTTTAGATGTTTTTTTATGAACTTTTCTTGGGGGTTTAAGACAGGCAGGTTTCGCAACCCTTACTGAAGACATTAATCATCCCTTTTCATGCACGAAGATGAAATCCGTTATGTTTCATAATAATTTCTTTGGTCTTGTGAGGACAATGTCACAACCCGGAGTGACGTCTTTGAGTGTTTCCCCTAATTTTATATGAAATGTGATATATAGATTGACGCGTTTTTCTTTGTATTATATCCCCTGTCTCTTTAGCTATCTATTGGATGGAAACACGGAAATATGAGGAACACCCATAAATGTTACACCGGCATAACGCAGGGACCAGGTCACTTTAAATTTGAACGTATCGCCTTTTCCTGATTTCAATTCGGTACAATCTAGCTTTAATTTTAATACGTTTCAAGCTTAGCATTTTTTTCCAATGAAATAGTCTTGGTATTGTAAAAACACTGCTGCGATATATGAGTGGTTAGAATGAGTAGATTATACGAAAGAATGGTCCTCAGCCAGAAAAACATTAATATTTATAATACCGTTGATCAATATTCATGTATTGGAGGAAGCATTGAGGTTTGTGTACAGTACAACAAACCCTGCTAAGCGTTGCTGGTCTGCACAGGGGGTAGACAGGTAAGTCTTATTTTCTATGCATTTTTTGTGTAACTATTAAAGAAAAAAATGTGTAGAGAATTCTGGTGGTGCGACAGCCTAAATTACACTACTGATCAAATCTCTTAATATCATTTTACGATGTTTTGACTAAAGAGAATCAGATAACGTAACCTCTAAGGAAAATCATCCCCAGAAACTGTCCCTTCGAAACATTTGAATTTGATAAACAATCATTTTTGAATGACCTGACGCCCTTCTAAGATTAGATAAGTCTTCCGCTGATCGGTCGTCCCATGATGTCATGATGTCCAACTTCAGCCTCGGTAGGGAGGGGTGTAACTTTGTCAGAGTATAGGGGGAGGGGAGGGGGGTATCCAGGTTTGAACATCAGTAGGAGACAATCAGTTCGGTTTGTTCTCAATCAATTATTCTTACTATCCTCGCGATTACAAGGCGTTGGAAGTGTGACCAAAACCAACCTAGGCTATATTGTATAATCAGTTGATTTTCGTTGTTCACAGTTTAAAATCAAATCACCCTTGTTTGACCATGAAGGCAAGTTTTGCCAAACACTTTCAACAGACGGGTCGGTTAATTTCTACACGAAAATCACAGCTATACACATTTCTCACTTTGACTGAATTGTTTTTAGCGTTCGCGGTTTCCATGACAGCCGCGAGACCACGTGCAGTGGTGTTTGGGGTTTCAATCAGTTGGTGCATTGATTTTTTTTCTGTGTGTGGTGGTGATGGTGGTGGTTGTGGTCCCGCGATACAATGTATATCATACTTTTAATTTCATTGAAAATAACTTCCTGAAATGCTGTCAATAGTTGCGATTAATGGCAGCGCAATACAATCGACCGTCGCGACGGCTCCTGGTAGATTTAAGAGTAATTCGTTGACATAAATTTTGATCACGGTATTTCGTTGAGCCATATATATTTTTATTGGGTCATCTCGGTAGTCTACGGTTTTATTGTCAGTTACACCAGACAGACCAAACACTGCAAAAATCAATCAACACCAGATTGTTTGCCGAGCAAATAAAATATTGTAGGAAAATTGGGATTACTCGATTCTTGTTGGGCTCGTATGTGGACAATCAATAACAATGCCACTATTTACCAGAATACTCACACGAATTATTCAAACATCGCTATCAAAATGAGAAAGATCAACTATCCCACAATATAGCTGCTGAAGTCCTTTCGACGTATGAGTTGACCCCAAATAAGCACGGTCGCGAAGACCGAAAATCCTGTTTGGTCCACAGGCACATGTGAGTAAGAGCTCAATAACCCCCCCCCCCCCCCCACACAACACACGTAGACCTCTGACTCTGTTGTGGATTTCTTCCCCTCTTCTAAACTAAAGAACCCTTTGTCAGTGTGCCGTGAGTGCAGTGTGATGGGGCAGTCCTAAGTCAAGTCGGGTGAGGGGGGAACTATTTTCCACCATCTTATTCAATCAAATACTTGGTATTTGATGGTCAATATAGGGTTAACCATGCCCAATGAATTGATCTCAGCCGGATACAGAACATATCAAATTCAGTTTTCTAACAATACATGAAAAGTTAACCATCAATTATTTAAAATTAATTCATTGATTGGTATTTTCTTTCAGGATCTGAGGTGCCATAGTAACGATTGGAGTGAAAAGTAGAAGCAGGACAACAGCAATCATGACGAGTTATTTACGCTGCAAAACCTCATATGACACCCATCGGAATCATATTGGAGATTACAGGACCCCGTCTCCTGAAGACTATAGGTAAGAAAAAAAAAATGTTGAGTATATACGCAGTGATTCCAACCAGAAATGAATATTGACCTGCTTTGCTAATGTGATTCCAAATACTGATTTAAATCTTACAAATTTATGATTTTTTGCTTCATTGCATTGAGCTCTGAAGATTACGACTATGGGGTTATCAACCAACAGCAAGAGATTTGCTTGATCAAGGAATTTTTGTCAAACCAAGTTTGGAGGATTTAGGGGTGTTTTTCTAATGTCCCGGGCTAAATACCAGTACGAGACTATGTATACAGTATATGGGTTAGCTTGGATCGACATTATTTATGTTGTTGATCCGCAAAAACAAAAAATGATCACCTGAAGTGTTTGTATGATAATAAAAATATTACAGCTAAAGTGTTCGTTATTCCGACAAACATATATAAAGTATTAAATTAGGAACATCGTCTAAGAATGAAATGAATAGAATGGAAATACTGTGAAAAGGCATTTGTGTGGTGACATAAATCAACAAAATTTCCCCACCAAAGCAATTTTTCAAAGGGAATTTGAAATAAATTGATCACATTACAAATATCAATATAATGGTAGTGTTCACAAGAGGTGATCATTTGATATCTTTTGAAAGGGGACTGGTAATAATTGGCCTTACTTTCTTTAGGCTTGACAGTGGCTGTCACTGCTAAAAAGGTTGATGCCCTCAACGTGGCATAAGGCGACAAGTGTTTGTAGATAGAATCAAGTCTAGCAATATTTCATGGGGCTGCGATCATACAAGAATTGTGTCATTTGGAGTTCTTGCTGGTCGGCCATATTCAAAAAGCTGTCATTCGTGACATCATTTCGGGAGCAAAGTAAAAATGCTCTTATCAAGTTGATAACGTCCCATAATTAGAAAGTTCCCACAAAAATAGTTGCAGGTTAGCTGAATAGACACAAAATAATGAAAGATCCAATGCTGCGAGCAGATTTTTAGTTCATCATTTCACTCCTAGGTGGCCAAACCTACTTCCTCAGTCCTGCCGCCTGGGAGTCAACTCATGAACTAAAATTGAAATCACGTTCTGGTTACTTATGTAAACTTCTTCGAGCAACTATTTCTAAAATTAAAATTCCACCCATATATCTTTAATCGAGAAGGCTGACCAAAGTCTGGGCCATTCCGAAAGCTTACTGATATTGGCTTAAAATGTTGACTGACTTCTTATGATTACTTTATTCCTGTAGGTGGAATATGTAACTTTGTCTATGGTTTCTTAATTCAATGTTGTATTGTTACATATGGTGCCCGATACTAGGTCTTCATGGGTGTTACCATTGCCCAAGGAATTAAACAGAATGGAAATGAAATACTGATTTTTTACCAAAACCAGGCAGGGTACGTGTCCTACTGACTGAGGTCTCAACTTACGGGGATTCCACTGTTAACAGCCCATATTCCTTCTGGAGAAGGTCTCGCTGAGGTGTCTACTAAGAGAGGTTCCGCTGTAATGTGCTCATATATAAAAGATGGCCGTGGTCATTGCTGGGTAATATTTTAGTATGGCGTTTGCTTCTTGTTCCATCTGGCTTACTCCTATAATGACACCTGAATAATCAATTGATTTAGAATCAAATGTGTTTTAATTTGAAATAAAAATTCATAGTCATGAAATTTCACAGGAATAGTTTCCATTTGTTCACGAAGTCTAATAAATCATAATGGACGTATGATGTTATAAATATATAATTCTCGATAAATATTCAAAAATTGTTTTGTTCATCATATTTTTGTTTCCTCGTTCGTACTCTAAGTGCCTAAAGTCAAGCCGATTGAGGATTAAAAAATCTTATCAGTTGAATTATACAAGAATCGAATGTACTTGACGTAGGTCTTTAATCGAATCCTTTTCTATGCTATGCCTATCTTTTCCATTTCAATATATCATTGATGTGAATTTGTACACATATCCCTCTCGAATGACATACAGATGTCTTATAATCTCTTAATGTGTAGAAAGTGTTTAATAGCGCACTGACTTGACCAAGTCTTTTGATTAGTCTGGTTGCTTAGGCCTGTCAGCCTATTGACGAATGTTGATGTGCTCTAATAGGCCCTGGACACCACACATTAGTATGACATAGACCTGCTAATAGTTGAGGTTAAGGCCAGGACTAGTTTTGGGCTTAAACTGTACTTTTTTGCATGGGATTTTGGATTTTTTTGTTGCCATTGAGTTAAAACCAGGGAAACGTTCCTCAGTTAATCAGGATCTCCTGTCTTTTTCGAATCTGGATATTCTTTTATTTTTGGATCTTTCCTGCCTAGTGCTAGAATGAACGGGTCCATGGGCGAGGGCGTGAAGTCCCTTAAGAAGAGAGTGAAGAAGAAATATGAATTAAACGGGAAAACGGAACTGCATTTGATATACTCAGTCGACGCGGAAGGACAAAAACTTGGAGCACCTCGCGTCGAGTTCCACCAGCGTGAACCCTTGGTTGAAATGCCCAGTATGAACGGAGACATAAATGGAGAGATGGAGATTACGGGCATCCCTCCCCCACGATCGCCGTCACCAAGGCCCCAGTCGCCTTCTCGACCGATGTCTCCTCCCAAGTCTCCTCTGAGGCCGAAGTCCCCTCAGAGGCCCATGTCCCCAATGAGAGCATCAGCTCCCTTCGGGATGAGGTATGGCCAGGCTCCTGGTGGTCGAAGGTAAGACCAACTCAAGATTTGCTCCATCTGTCTTGGGTTTCTGACCCATTAGTTGTACTGTGATAGCATAGTTTTGCAATAGCAATAGTGAGTTGATGTCCTAGAATTGATGCTGTACTCGTTTGCATGTCATCCGGTCTTTTTAGAGTTTGATGTATATTACTCCTTTGCATAGTTGTGGTCATAGCGAGTCGATGCTTTACTCGTGGTCTTGTAACGAGTCGATATTTGACTCATTTGCATGTCAGTTATATAAAGAGTTGATGCTGTACTCTTTTACAAATACATGTCAATGTAATCATATAGGGAGTTGATGCTTTAAAACTATTTTACTAATACATGTCATTATTGTGGTCGTGTAGATAGTTGATGTTGTAGTCCTGGCTTTGTATGTCGACGATGTTGTAGTCCTGGAGTTGATGTTAAAGACCTTTGCCTGGGTCTTGAAGAGAGTTGATGATGTACTCCTCGCAACATGACATGATGGTGTTGATCTGATGAGTTGACCCGGAGATAACCTGACTGAGTCTGGTATCCTCATTAGAACAATTTCTCAATGGTAGATCATTGCCACTGTCACTTTGGTAATTTCCTTGCTTGTCTTCGCTGAAATGATCAGGAAATTGAATTAAGACAGTCTGTTTGCCGAACTGGCATAAATCCAGGATGCTGAAAAAAGGGATTGAGGCAGAAATAAGTTTGAACAAATGTGATTTTCTGAACGTGACAACTTCATGAAAATCAATATGATTTGCTGATTTGATAATTTGTGTGGATGCTGTACAGGTAAGCTTTGAGCAAGAAAACTTTACCGAGCTAATTTCTGGCATGTTTACTTGTCTTACATGAACTTTCAAGCACATGGACCCAATTCGGTCGTCTTTTGTAGCTTATAGTTGAGAGTATTTATGAGCTGTCGAGTGATTTGACAAATAATCGGTTGGTTTACTAAAACCAACTGTGATTTTGACAGAAATGTTTTGAAAGATTTGATTAATATTTGCGTGATTTCCTTGCTATTTGTCTTGGATTATCATGCTATAAGTAACCATAAGCGGACAATTTATAAAAGTGCTCGAGTTGTGTTGACCACTGACCAAAATTATGTTACCATATATCCTATAGTTACCTGTTAACCCTTAAAGGCATTAACTGATTTGGAATTTGGGTGCTTCATGTAGGACTATATTGTTAACTTTTCAAGAGAAAAAACATCCTTTTAAGCAAAATACTGTCACGATCTTATCACTAAGTATTGATGAAGAGCCCGGAATCGCTTCCTCAAGTCCGCATTTATCCGTTTTCGAAAAAAATCGTCAAAATGTGACCTTATATGGAGGAAGCAAGTTATTGTGATGAGTATATCGACATGCACGATCCAAATCTGATGAATTCACAAATTCATCAAATCCATACGTTTCTGTGCTTTAAGGACGTATTCCTGACCTACAAAATGGCTTACGTTGACACTTTGCAAATCCATGTACCAACTAGGCTAATTCGGGATTTGTCTCTTACGCCACGAATTCTCTCTTTATGACTCCGTTGGGAGACAGTTGATCACGCCTCGTGGGAGTCCGGCTTGTATACCCCTGGTCACTATGGTAGTCTTGGTTTGTCTTGTGTACCATACCATTTAGAAACGACAAGGTTTACCAGTGGATAACCAAGTGTTCAGTATAAGATTCAATATAACAGGGTGGTTTCTAGGATGTCATTGTCGCCTTTATCAGAGACTAAAGAAGGGGAAAATAGGTATGGATTCTTTTCGATATTTTCACTGTTTTTCTCGGATTTTTGTTCTTGTTCGTTTTCTCATATCTCTTTCGAAAAGTCAAATGTAAAGACAGAGTGTTTCTCTGTTTTATTTCATTTGATTTCCTTCATGTAGTATTCAAGCTTCATTCACATCAAACTAAACACATTCTAAATGTGAACTGAACGTAATTGTGCCTGAAGGAAAATTTAATCAGAAACAGAATTGCTGTAATGGGTCTTTTTCTGAGAGGTTAGATTGTTTCACTTATCTTCTCAGATGAACAATTTTGCCCACTTTAAACCGAACAATTTGTGGCTCAACTCGATCATGACTCTGGAATCGTATCTGTTATTCAGAACACCCAGAGTGACTGTTGTCTGTAATGAGGGTTCCTTCCAATTTTATGGCTAATTGCCTCTTATTGACAGATTGCCGGACAACACAAACGAATTGTTGTCCGCAAAACATTATCTCTTCTCCTTCTACCAGTATGTCTACGGGGCGAGAACTAGTAAGCAAGATTTTTACCTTCAACCTCAGAATGGCACATCAAATACTTATGCCCAGTAAACGCTCGAAAAAAGCTGTAAAAACTGGAATTGAAATTCTAGTACATGTATCTGTAAATGATTTCTTAAGAGGCGAGATACGATTTTGTTTTCATAGCCAGATTGCAGTGCTTTGACCTCTCCACCCTTTGGTCATTATACTGTCCATCAATAAATGTGTCAATATTGGCTAATTTCACATTCAGTCATGTTTTATGCATATCTTACTTATAACATTACAAAGATATTGAACATGCAATCCGCTGCCCCTAAGGACCTGTTGCTAAGATCCTTTGTCCAATCAACAGGTTTCGTGGACTAATCAGCCAGTTTCGTGATATCTCGAGACGAGACTTTTCTGTGGGTCTGTCGAGGAGGTGCGTAGGTCGATCCATACTTTATTCTTAGGCGGAGTGTCAGGCTTTTCTGTAAGTAGTTTCAAGTATATACCGAGTGTATTATTTACATCCAAATACAATGCTCAAAATATTATTTTAATCAAAGAACTTTGTAGTTTTCACTTCTTTTGAAAGTTACTGGGGTGTTCTAAAATGATACAACTAGTATTGGCATGTAATATCAAGAATAAGATAGGTTACATGTATAGTCTTTATTAATCCTTGACAATATCAAGAAGTAATAAAGTTCATTTACTCTTGATAATATTCAGTTTATTCATTTAACATTCTGGAAAGTTGCACGCATTCGTGATTGACGCAGATGACAATCTTGTAAATAGTTCTTTGTCCACTAGTTCCCAGCTGTTTATTTGCCAATCCCTCAGCAGGGTATGGCGAGCAGTTAGCAAAACTTTCCAAGGGATCATCACCGCTCACGCTAACGAATATATGCCAATAACATATCGATGTGAAAAATAATCTGTGCATTGGTCGTTTCAAAATGTTCGAGTTATTGGCAAAAAGGTCATAACTCTGCACGAATCCACCAGAAAGTGAAGAATAATCCATAAATCCATGCTTCGACCTCTCGACCAACTCATTTTCTGCCAGTAATCCCAGGGGGCCAGTCGGTTCCCTGTGGACTCGACTAAGCCCTAAATTCTCTCGACTACCACTGTTATACTGTTTTAGTTGTAGTTACTTGATTAGTCTTGACGAAAGTGGTAAGCAAATGTTTGCTGTGTGGTTTTTCTCCCTCTCCCTTCTACCAAAACCCTTAGAAATCCATGTTTTCATACTTTAGTTAGACAGGGCTGGATTCAGGATTCAGAGAGAAAGGGTCGCCTCACCATTTTATTCTCAAAACCCTAACAGACTTGTCCCGATGTTCAGATTTTTCTGAATCAAGCAGGAGAACCATACCAGTTGTAAGATTGCGATAAAGTCGCCAATGACAATTTACGTGTTCATGATATATGCTAAGACACAACACATATTTACCATATATCAGAAAGAAAAAAAGATATGTGGCGAATATCTGATGTTAATCATGCTCGATATCACCCATCTGTAATATAATCATCGGTGGTTTTGACCTGGTCTTATTCAGCTGAAGTATTAACATGTATTTACTCATAGTTTATCATTCATAATAAACTTGTAGTTCATAAATATCTAATGCAGATTCTCGACAATAAGACGTTCTTTTGGACTTTTTTATGATTCATAATACCCGAGGGAAATCAGTACTAATTTCTAAAATACAACACGTCTATCCAGGATTATTTCGTCTTTAACCCTTTGAAAACTGGAGCACCAGAAAATTATATGAAATCCTAAGTGTCATGTAGCACAATATGAGGCAGGGTGTTTTATACTGAAGTGTCTGATAAGCAAAATTAGCTATAACGAGTCGCCAAAAAGCAGCTTTAGCCACAATTTTCTAATGTTCTTCATTATGTTATCTACTTGCAGGGCTGCCTCAGCCATATTGACAGGTGCTGTTTCACCTCCCCTCGGAGATTTTGAAGACGTACGATATATTCCATTACAGGGTGTAAAAGCTGTAAGTATAATCTTTGAACAAGATTGGTAAAACATTATGCACAAGCTCTAAGTCTTGGCTGGATATTTAAAAATGACTACCAATCACATACAGATCAGGCAAATGCTCCCCCTCCCCCCCCAAAAAAAGCACAAAAAGAGTTTTTCGTACAGACGTTGGCCAATTTTGAGGGTGACGGAGTCCAAGAGAGGAGTTTGCCCTCCCAAAAGACCAAATGCTAGCTAACGGGCCTGATTAGAGCGCTATACATTCTGGCCACATCACCAATGTTTTTTTCTGCAAAAAGTTTGCTACATTTTCTGAAAAATGTCTATTTCACAGACTGACATGGATTACGAGCATATGCCATTACCAGCCATCCGGCCGATGGACGGTGCGCCCATCCAGAGCTACAATGAGCCGTCATATTCAACGCATATGATGCCTAGGATGGAACAGGCTCCACCGCAGCAGGACTATTATCAAAGTTGGGTGCATAACGCTCGGCCACCATCAACGGACAGGAGAGTAAATATGTCATACCCTGTCTCCGCTCCAAGGTATGTAGTGTAAGAGATTCTGGATCCTGGCTCAATATTCAAATGGACTGATAAATTACTTGATAGACTCAACTACCATATCTCTATTGTAAAAGTTACCCTCTCCAAATTTCACATGCCCATTGTGCAGAATTGACTTGCAGTCTCTTGTTAGCGGGGCGCTTAGGAGTTTTGGTATATTTCATTTGGTACTTGCTTATGTAAGAGCCAACTTCCAAGAGAACAGACAGTGGTATTTTAGGACCGTGCCGGCGACAGGGAGTTCAGTTACTCCAGATTTACTTTAGACTTCTCACCGGTACCTTTGGCCATTCCAGACTTCGTGTTGGTCGCGTAGGTGCCAGTTGGCGACATATAAAGCAATGTCAAAATCATATTGGCCAAAATGTTACTTTTCTTGAGGGTAAGTCGGTGAAAAGGTTAGGTGTGCAGTGTTGAGACTGTCCACCTTCAAGTTGTTATTATGAAAGCTGCTGCACGGAATTTAGTCTTCTAAACAATTTTGCTGTCCAGAACTTGGGTTGTCCGACCGATTGACCATCTGTACCATTTCATAGACCCCAGAAACAAGCAAAACACTGCATTAGTGGATCACTTATGTGGTTTTGGATCTTCAACAGCGCCTGTTCAAACTAGCAACTTGGCAATGTATGATTAACTAAAACTTCTATCAGTTGTCTAGTGTAGACATCTGAATGCATTGGAGATTTTCTTCAAAAGTTGTCGAAGTTGTCGAAGTATCGTCGAACATTGTTATTGGGGTGCTGACTGTTTAGGTTTGTGCCACCTTTTGATCTTGCATAATCCAAAAAATGTAAAAGTAGCTTCTAGTTATAATTTGAAAAGAAGATATGGATGGTCAGAGGTTGTCCTTGTTTGATTCGTGTTGGTTTATAAACTATCCAATCTACCCAAGCAAGTCCAAAATATCCACCTTTTATGACAGGTAAGAGACCGTTTAACTGAAGGTACGTTGTGATCTTAGGACGGTATTTGTGTAAAAATGAATCTGTCTGTGCGTTAAAGGATTTTAGAGTATTTTGCAAATGCAACTCAATGGCTATAGTTGAAGGTGTTGGCTTTAAAATGGTTTTGGAGGGGCCTTTATGTTGTCAAGAAGTGTAGTTTATCAAGAGGTAACTGTGGATAAAACTTTTTCTTCTGCGAAGCTTCTATTAGGGAATAACAAATTAGCATAAAATTTGTTGCAGATTCCATCACGGCCGCCTCGGCAGCACGTGGCGACATGTCAGACAATGTACCGGCAATGCTGGAAATCATATTGTTTTTATTGATGGTGAGTTTGGGGTTCCTCCTGTTTTGGTAACCATGGTGACAGCTCAGATGACAACACCAAACACCTTGAGGCTTAATTGGTTTGATTGCTGTCCGATGCCAAGTTCGGCTTTGTGTATATTTGTGTACACTATGCACCTGGAAGCTCTCAAGTGTACTGTCACACGGGAGAGACCTCTATTGGCGAATTTGTAAAACATTTTTTGACCTGCCTGGCTCACTCATACTTACAGACTACCTTTTAGGGATCTAAACCGAAAGAAAAGAGTTACTTTGGAATGAAAATTACAAATTACTCCATAATCTCTTCGAAAACTAGATTAGGTGATGATAGTATTGGTGTTGGTGTCTGAACAATTACCCAGGTTCCCTCATGTTACCAGCCACTAATGCCTGATGGTTTCTTTATCGTCATAACCCAAGGTTACCGAATGTTCCTTTCTTTCACAAATATCACAATTTTGGGATTATGCTTTCCCACAACCAATGAAGCAAACGATAATGGCTAGGAGCTTTTGGAACACCCAAAGATTGACTGCAGCGACTGAAAATTTGATTGTGGAAAAGCGTCTTCTCCGAATAGCCACACAATTTAAACCTTTTCATTTTCAGTTGCTAACAAAATTTTTCCCTTTGCGTTTGACCCTGCCACCCTTGTCTCAAACCTTTCTAATTTAACATTTCAAATTTTCTTTTAATTACCACTTTAAAGTGATCATTTCCCATTTACTGAATGGCAATTCTCCTTTCACATGACCATGGATCTTGGGGTGAAGTAAATTCATGAGACATATCATGTTTTTCGTTAATTGCTTCGACGGGAGGTGCGTAGAGCACAAAAAGTTGCTCTCCGACAAAAAGGGGAAGGGCGCACCTCATGCACCCTGTTTCACTCCACCAGTGCACGAAAGGGTATTGCAAAGGAGATTCTATAAAACTGGAAAAGATCACTTTAATCAAGTTTTCGCATAATTTGTCTATGTTTGCATGTGTGTCTGCACCTTGGCATTTCTAACTTCAGTGGTCATTTCGGTCGCGCTGGAAGCACCTGGCGACATATCCGACAAGTGACGGGCATGTGTGGTAATAACCTTATGTTCGTTGATGGTATGTATAACAAAAGGATGTCGGGCACACTGGGTTGTTTTGACAAATTGACAAATTGAACTGCATAACATTTCCCATCCCTTGTTCTCATAGTCACTCTGTTAGTGTCCAGCCTCATTGCAAGCATCTGGGCATCCAGACCAAACTGTTGGGAGTAAAAGCTGACCTGAGGTGGCCATGGCCAAATTTGTCACATCTTTACACTAAAAATAGTTTTAAAATGCTGCCAATGATTCAATAGGATTGCAAATGACCATTCGTTCTGCCTTGGGTCGATTCTTTTTCAAAATTGACTAGAAATTGCCTCTGTGTTTAAGAAAACTACCCCATTGAAATTCAAGATGCTGATAGTAAAAAGTTAGACTTGAGAGCGCTCGTGACAAAAAAGTCGTCATTTGGTTCGGATGTCACCCACTGAAAAGTGTGAAGTCCAGCAGCAGGGGGCTGAAGAAAGACATCCAATACCCGCTACCAGCAGTATACCATCACAACCGCTAATGATAATTTTAGTAACCAATATCCTTTACATTTCTGCAGGAACCGTGAAATCAGAAGATGTCCAGCGATTTCCACCATGGGGCTACAGGGCCGAGAATCAAACCATATACAACCAGCCAACATATTACAGCACCATGACTGGCTTACCAAAGAAACTGGCCTTCCCCGGGGCCTATGAGAACCAGTACCATGAACGGGCTAAGAACGGCCATAAATATTGGCAAGAACAGAAGAGAGTACATTCACCGAGTACGTAGACAATTTTTACCTAAATATTATAGCATCCCAACCTATTTGCATTAGGGTGCTGACATGTACACAGGCAAAATTTCCTTATATTCATGGGGTCGTGCTTTGCCGACCGAAAAACATCCCTGTTACATGCTCTACACATCTCAACCGGCATGAAACCCTATGCAGTCCATTTCGTCATCCTGTTCGCCTTTCCTTGGGCGACAGTACGAGGCCGGTCCACAGTCTCCGTAGTGTAGACCCCCTGCAGGCTTTATCCCAATCTAACAACTTTCATTGGACTTCTGGCGTACCCTTTCTCCGACACCGAGAAATCATCGAGGATGATTGCTGACATAGAGGTTCAGGTTTTGATCATAGAACGACGTTTGCCACGTTTCCTATTGTCAGAAATGCAATAAAACAGTGAGTGTGTCTTTAATATTGGGTATACTCAACTCAGCCAGAAAAAATCTGAACCTCTCCAATATCTTCCTTGAAATGTTGTTGAGACTGCATTCTTTTCCAGAGACTAGACCACTTGGGAGCATACTCAAAAATCCCAAAGAAACAAAAGGGCCGAGATCTGTGGCCAGCATGGATATACGTTCACTTTCACGTGCTTCGTCCGTTAAGAATAATTAAGATCATGAAGTTGTAGGTTACTTTCTTTCTATCTTAGCTGGTCTAACTCTAAACACAGCATTAGAAATATTCAGCACACGAAAGTTTGGTGTTGGTGTCAGTCCAAAAATAACACCCCATGATATTGCATCTGGTACAACTACATATATACCAGTTCAGGGTTGGCTGAAGACCAGCATTTGCTTTTGATGCCGTTGCTCTTTGGTTGCGGCACCAAGTACTTTATCTCAATAGCTCAGTGTAAGGTGATGTCATCTCAAACTTATCTCTTCCGTTGTTTCAATTTGGCCAAAAACTGATGTTGAGTTTCTATTGTCACAGTGAAAGAAAACGGAAACATGATAAATGCAAAAGAAAGGTAAAAATGCATGCAAGATAAACCCCAAAGATCCCATACCTCTTAAGTATATCATGGTCCTGGTAGACGTTACATACCTAGTGAATGCGAAAATTCCGGTACTTCCAAGTCCTATTATCGGTGGTATCCCACCCAACCCCCTTCAGGTGCTTGTTCAAGGACACGGAGATGAAACAGCGGTAGTCCTTTAAGAGTTGAACCCACCACCTCCTGATTATGACACCGGCGCTCTAACCACGATGCCACTGATCTCTCTAACCTGAAAACTCCTGAATAACACCTTCACATACCTCAGCCCAATTACCCATGCAATCTCCCTGAAATCAACCAAGGCCGCTGTTTAAAAAAAACTTTTTTGATTATTAAAAGATCCCACTTAACTATCCGGGAGGTTTCCTGTCACCTCCCATTATGTGACACCTAAGGTTCTGCAAGCGCAGGGTACAGAACAAGTAACAATTTCAAAGCTATATATATCAGTCAAGACATGTCTTCATTTTAATAGCTTCTATCCATAAATTACAGCAATGAAATATTATCACCCTAA
The DNA here is from genome assembly GCF_910592395.1 of Lineus longissimus. Taxonomy (NCBI): domain Eukaryota; kingdom Metazoa; phylum Nemertea; class Pilidiophora; order Heteronemertea; family Lineidae; genus Lineus; species Lineus longissimus. The sequence goes on from NC_088310.1 coordinate 5,436,952, forward strand.
ACATTCTTGGGATGTCTAACTCAACTGAAGTAAGTTGTGTCTGTTGGATGTGAAATGAAAGTCAATCTACGTATTAAAGGGGACTAGGCAGGAGCTATAGGGAGGTCAAATTGGTCGTCTGTCGGTGACTTTACATCGTTTCTGTTAGACGGGAGAGACCCCTATTGGCGTTTCCGTGAAAATGATTCTGGCCCGCTACCTGGCTCTTGCCTATACTACCTTTAACAGTGTTGCATTATGTAACCGTAATCTTCTGTCGACATCAGAGATCTATTGTATTGAGTGAAGAAAAGGCCGACTTGTCAACTAACCAGAAATGCACAGTAGATTTCCCTTTGCATATATCAGCCCCTATTTTCTTCAGATCAGACTCAGATGGCCCTGCCAAAGGTTAAGTTTGGCAATAAGATCTATAACACAGGATATATGGTTTAGTTTGGTAAGTGGCCATTGGGCAGGTATTTTGAGAACACCCTGTATATATGAGGCACCGCAATGTTCTGTGCCTCAGTTTTGCACATTGACCTTTCGAGGGAATCATGACACCCAAGGTTATTGACAATATTCAATTTGTATAGTCTCTTGGGAGAAGATGGAATCGGTTATTTGCCTTCATTGATACAGGGTGTTTCAGAAACCAGAGCCCAGGGCCTTTTGGATCCGTCTGATGATACCTATTGTTTCACCGTCCTGAAATTTTAGATCTTCAGCTTGCAAACATGCATTTAGTAGAACCATAAAGGCATAGATATAAAGATGTCACAACAGATTCTGCTGTCTATTTGAGAAATCAACATTTTTGAGATGAAAAAAAATAACGATGCAAGTGGCGTAACCGTTTGTTTACAATCTATAGTGATGCCTTTACATTTATTCATTTATGGTAGAGCCTGTCTCTTAACACCTTCAGCGCCGAACCACGTAGATCTTCGTGGCCCAAATCCCCCTCCCCTTTGAGCTGGTTATCGGAGTCCCATGGACTTCATGAAAGAACTACGCCATCGCCATCTTCAGGGCAAGGGAGGAACTGAAAAGACAAGAATGGTCTTTTCAGTTCCTCCCTTGCCCTGAAGATGACGTAGTTCTTTCATGAAGTCATTTAAAGTTCTGAACTACGCCATCGCTATCTTCAGGACACTGCAGGAACTGAAAAGACCGTCTTTTCAGTTCCTCCCTTGCCCTGAAGATGGCGTTGGCGTAGTTCTATCATGAAGTCCATGAGACTCCGATAACCAGTTCAAAGAGGGGGATCTGGGCCACGTAGATCTACGTGGTTCGGCGCTGAAGGTGTTACCTGAACAAGTTGGCTTCCCCACACTTCTCATATAACATTGAATTTCAGTGTATCTAATATCGCACAACACAATTAACTACACCATCTATAGTTAATTCTGTAACGAATGATCATATGACTATGATTTAATAGAATAAGGGTTCACAATGAACACACAAGGCATCCAGGCCAGCCACAATTAAAGTTGGCCCGATTGAATAGCATACCTTTCCTGCAGTACCTTATGACCCCTCCCCCGTTCATCTAACCGTCATCAGCGAGTAAGGGAAGACGGAAAGCAAGATATAGCTCCACTACACCCATCGCTCAAGGGCAGTGAAAGACGTTCAAACTGCGAACTTCTGAAAGCCGCCTCCTTTTCCTCACACGTCCCCATCTTCTTACTCGCCCCATCGTGTTGTTTCCCTTCCCGACATATTTTCTTTTCTTTTCATCCCCCGCACGCCAGATACAGTAATCTGCCCAACTGAGTCCCAGCCTACACTTGTGAAAGTGCTCTTAACCAATCCCGACCCTATTTAGTTGAATTTGATGGCAGGTTTTTTTTATATGTATCTAGGCGTTTATGTCAATAACGATACCCCATCAATTGACTACACTCCTTTGAGGCCACGGTTGGCAGAACTCAGATCAAAATTTTCAGATTTTAGAACACTTGCAGTGACTTCTCTTCTCCACAATTCATGTTCACATAAAATAATTCTCTAATGCCAAATTCCATCTTTTCAGTGCCTAGGGCCAAGATGACGATACAGGGTCGCGCGATGAAGTATGGTATCGGGATGTAGTGGCATGGCCAACCGCAATGGACTCTCAATTTCGAGGATATGAATAAAATTTAACAAAATGAATGGAGATATAATCAGACTCACTTCACTGTTATAATTCAGTAAAATGTGCAGAGTTCCTAGGGGAGTATTGTGTTAATTCCGTCCAAAAGAATATCATTCTACTTTTAACTTCAACCTTGTTAGAAAGTTAGTAAGGCATTGTTGATAAGTTGTGCACAGCGATTGTACTTGTTATAGATCAATGCAGTTCTTAGTAATCATTGCTTTTTCTCCTACAAAATCAAATTTTAAGAATCTCTTTTCTCTTAGCATGTTGTATATAACTTTTGTGTGCGGTATTGTTCCTTTCATGTGTTTTCCTAGAGGAACTGCTACCATCACAGATCAGTCTGGTTGCTTTAAAGTAGATAGAGAGAAAATTAGACTCCAAGGAAATGGTTCCTGACCGAATTCGCAGTATGACACTACAACCCGCACCACATCCTTGGGCAAACCATCCAAGGACATCCAAGGTACATTTGGGGAATTGTTGCCATAATGTTGACGAACAGTGTCTCCCGAGTTCCAGTTTTGTAGAAAGTTTGATCAGTAGCATAATGTATAAAATAACAAATATTTAAAAATGAAAATTGTGTAAAGCCTCTTTGGTAAAATTTTATCGTAAGGCCTTGGGCCTGATCGAAGAGATTGTATCAGTAAAGTAGAATTTTAAAAACTTGTGATAAACCATTGTTATATGACATTAAATGGCTTCTTAGCATTTATTTGAGATTGAAAAGAGAATGGCTATGATGCTGACAGGGGACAGTTGCAGAAACTGGAGAAGATTACTGTAAAATCTATCAGGAGGTGTCTCAACTTTCAGAAAAAAATGATAGTTATTTCAAGTCGCACTGATACCTGGTGGCGATTGTATAAACTAAGGAGACTTGACCCTTCTTGTCCTTAAGACTGAAATTAATCATTCCATTCCCTTTTCACGATCAACTATGTTCCGTCCAGTTGCACTGTTAATGAAGATGATGCTGTAGTGTCCAGTAAGAGCTGTCATTTCATAATGTCTCGTTACACTCTAGTTTGACTAAATGCTGAATTGTCCATAGGATGTTCAGGGGTATATTCCATAGAAATCGAAGACCAAATAGTGTTTTGCATTATGCCATCCATGGTTGCATGTCCATTCATTCGAGAACGATGTTTCACTCTGTCAGGACAGCTGTTACAGACGACACAGTATGTGTAAATAACCTGTGATATATCTTATTTTAAGTTATTCTTTTCCATTGTATATGCAATTTAGCAACCTGACATATCATTTCTGTATTACTTACTAGTAGATTGTGACACTTCTTGTGTTCAATTCCCCAATGTGACTAGTTGTCTTTATACAGTCAAAGTGTTGTTTCTACTGTATATTGGAACTGATTAATTCCTCTTCTGTGATATTATGAATAAACTATAAATTTCCGTCTTTGAAATCCGTTGTCACTGTTATCTAAATATCCATACCTCAGGACGTTGACACAACCAGTATGAAAGATTCACTCTCCAATCACAAAGATTTTCTCTACATCTTCAAGCTCAGGACGTTGTCACAACCAAGTGAGATTTCATACCTCAGGAATTCATGCCAGATCTAACATTTTTGGGCCTGTCACACTGAGTAGCATACCTCTGATGAGTGTTACCTTTCAAGCAGTTTGGGAGGTCTCGGATAAATGTATGGAAACTTTGGACATCTTCACAACCTGAACAAGCTTTGGCTTTCGTCACACCTTGTAATGAGCGGGCATATTCACAGCTTGACCTGCCGCCAAACTTCCAACATTCTCACAACCTGTCTGAAACCGGGCAAGGCGAAAATCAGAGAGCCCAAGTTGAAGACATAGTCACAACCTGACCAAGCTTAAGATTTCGTCACACCTTGTAATGGGCGGGCATATTCACAGCCAGACCTACTACCATACTTGCGAAATAATCACAACCTGTCTTGATTGAAAACAGGTATGGTGAAAATGAGGGAGCCCAAGTTGAAGATATACTCACAACCTGACCAAGCTTAAGATTTCGTCTCACCTTGTAACGGGCCGAGCATTATTCACAGCCCCATCTGACATAGTCACAACCCGACCCAGCTGGGATTTCGTAACCACTTATAACGGGTGGGCATATTCACAGCTTGACCTGACAGAGACCAGGAAGCCAGGAATGGTGAAAATGAGAAATGGTGAAGACCAATGACATGGAAGACATTGGGATTTTGTCTCCACTCAAGAAGGGACATTTTCACAGCTGGACCATTATTCTTGCAACATCGTCACGACCCGACTGAAACCAGGATATAGTGGAGATGAGAGAACTGAGGCTGAAGACATTGTCATAACCATGCAGTTTAAAGGTATGCAAGAGTTGCACTTTCCAGACTCAACAAGCCTGTCCTGATTTGTCTTCCTTGGCACCTCAACCTCTTGACTTAATTCCCATCCATCAGAAAAAACAGCAGAACAATAAAGACAGGTTTTCTGAATTCTGTATAAAATGTATTTGGTACACTAAAAACTGTACATTACTCCTGAAATGGCAGTGAATCTGGGTTTCCATTGCTTCTTTCTATATTGACAGCAACCTGCCAGAAACACCAGACATGAAATTCCCATCAATGGGACAATCCCATCTTTAACATTAAGTTCATATACTTAACTGAACCTGTCTCGTCTGTAAATGAAATTTCATTTCAGAAACAGGTTTGGCCAGATTACATGAGTGTTGACATGTTTGATGAACAAAGATCAACTCTATAACTTTGAAGCGGTTGTACAGGAACAAATCAAAAGCTTTTCAAGTATGGCCTGATCAGTCAGATTCATGACAAGATTTATACAACATTACAAACTGACAGTTTAAAGAACTAAATAGATGATTATGATTGTGAGCACAACTGAAGAGAAACAGTGCCGTTTCTTCAACAACTTTATGTGTCTCATTCACATGTACATGAATGTAAACACAGTATTCAAACGATTCGGGCTGATTGTTTGCCTATTCTTGGCATCATATATCATCCATAATTCTAGTTCTAGCTTTTCCATCCCTTCTTATTTTTTTTTGTGCACAAATCCACAAAACCTTTGAAATCAAGATTTTAAAAGGTTGCCCATCATCATCCTTGCATAACATGATCCTCGGAATGTCCACATCTTTAACAACATTCACCAAAGTCAATTGTCTTTATGAAGTGCCTTTACTTGTTGACAGCAAGTGGATTTTTGAGGACAAGGATTACTGAATCTCCCCGAAGGAACATCTTTGAGATATATCTGTCCTTATTGACTGCTTTAGCCTTCTTCTTGCCTTTGCCAGCTCGGGGGAACTCCGTCCACATCTCTTTCACATTTTCTAAAACCATGTTGCAATGTCTGAAAGATAGGATTGTCGATTTTAGTTACTTTAACAACATTAGCACTCAGTCCAAAAATTTTTTGGCCATGTGACATGGGCATGCAATTCCATTTTGCCTTTTTTTTCTCTGTGTAGAATTTTTTTAGGAACACGCTTTCATTCATACGGCCAGAGGCAGAGACGATGTCAAGCCCCTTCATCACTCGCCATCACCCATCCATTCATTTACCTGTCAAATGCCTTTACTCTCCCGAGTAACTTCTTGTTATTTCTGCAGTTGATGAGAACCTGGGTGTTGTTCTTGACCGACATGGTCAGGATGGAAAGTGGGCCAGCGCTGAACTCCTCTTGTTCTCGAGTTGCCAACTCCTCTGGAGTCATCTCACTCTTGGGTTTTGCCAGTGACCTGCAATTGAATTAGTGCAAAATTAGCAGAAAAGACTTTGGTATTTTTGATAATAGACATCAGCATAAACAACTCAGATTGTGGGCACACGCCGCATGTATCCCCGTCACCTTATGCCTTACGGCTGCATGCCCACTGCTTGGCCACTGTCGTCGATCTTCATCGTGTCTACCGGTACTCACTCGAGTCACTGTCGATGTCATTGCCAGGCATTGGGATATCGACACAATAAAATCAACTGTTTTGCTTTGGAACACTCAGTCCGTGGATAATGACAGAACCATTTGTACATCATGATAATGAAACTGGATTGTAAAGGGATCATAATGAACGGAATGTACACAAAAGAATTTGGCTAAAAACCTGTAGGCCTACATTGTAGTGTAAAATGTACACAAATGAATAGAGGGATATTGGAGTTCGAAGCCGGTTTTTGAGGCAATTTATCATGTACAATGAAGGCATTTGCATCAAAACTATCGGTACAAAATTAATACGAATGGGTTACATATAGTTTTGCGAGTATTTCATCAACTTACGCCATTGTCAGACAGAGGGATTTAAGAGATTTAATTCGAAAGAAATCAACCAAAATCGTACTGCCTCCGTATCTGAACTGTTTCCGGCATGCGCAGAATGCGACGGAAACAGAGCGTGTACGAAGCCGGTTGGCTAAAATATTTTGTTGAGTTTACTTCCATTTCATCGCCTTTTCAACCATAATTTGGCCAATAAATGTACGTTTGCTTATGTAGGTTACGGTCTGTGATATATCTTTAGTATTCCGAAGTGCTTAACCGTCCATTGGAGTTAAATTCATTGAAAAATCACTTGTTGAAAACTTGCTATTTTTCTCTCACTACATAGTCCATAGTCTGATAGTGCATCGGATCGGAGTGCATGATGATTGATAATGCATTGATAATCTATATCATAATACTATAAGGCGGCTCGCTAAAGTGCCATTTAGGGGTCGTGTTTCGTCTCGAAATTTTGCACGTTTGCAGGTGATATGTTATCCTGATGCAACGTCATGTTTATTTTCGGAAATTTACTTCAGCGGAGCAGTAATGAGGGATTTTTAATCGGACACGGTCAATTCTCCTTATCACTCACGGAAGCCAAGCCATTGCTGTTCAGTTATGCAGGGGATTAATGAATCACCTGCACTCCCTGTGGGGTGACTAACACTACCTGTTGAACGGCTGGCTGTAGGGGGATGATTGGAACAGCCTGTACACGTGTTGACCTGCTGAACCAAGGTTAATGTTATTTTCAATCCACGATTGTAGGTCACCTGATCTTCGAGATTTCGCGGGAAAGAAATTGTAAACAAACGCATGTGTGCAGTTCAAATGTAAACAAAAATGTATTTTGATACTTTTGGTTGCTGGACTTGGGTTTTCCCGCAGTAAGGAGCTGGGGTCAAATTGATGGTCTATCGTATATTGGTACTGTATTAGCCAGAGCTAGCCCTTGATTATGAAGGGATTTTCAAATTAAAGGTTACAATGGTATGTTAATGTGCTCACCACAGCTTTCAAAACTTGATATATCTGAAGAGGCACTCTGAACTTGGCATGGCCTTATCAAGGAGCTGCTCACGGTGCTGAACTTCTAGCTTGCCTGTCGACTAAGTGCCTTGCCCGAGATCATGCTACATGTAGGAGGAGCACGCATTTTAAAGTTTTAGTAGTGATAGTGCAATTGGTCCGAGCCATTTGGAGGCCGACATGTGAAGGCCTATCTGGGTTCTCCTTCATCTCCGTATAAAAAGGGGCATATTGCTGACTAAGGAACGAGGTATATTCACATTGCCTCATCATCTCATTCGGACCAATTGATTTACTTTTATATGCACGCATACAGCACGCCACAGGGTCCGAGTCTGTGGACAAATGGTTGGTTTAATTTGTCTATTCGATATTGCTCCTTTGATATTGCATTATATTTTCATTGCAATTCAATCTATTCAAGGTATAGCCCATTTGAACCTGCCTGCGCCACGGGTACAATGCTAGTGTACATGTATTGATGTAACATGATAAGGCCTATGCCTAGGCCCCATAGTCATCTCTTCTATCATCATCTTTCTGGAATAACTATCTCTAATTGTGCCAATCCTCTTCTTTTCCAGTGAAATATGCAACCATCAAGCCTTGTGTATTCTGTGGTGGCCTTACTTTGTGTCCTTGGCACAGGTTTGGCTGCTGATCGAAAGAAATTACAGATCGGCATCAAAAAGAGAGTAGATCCAGAGAAGTGCAAAGTCAGGTCTAAAAAGGGAGATGTCCTCAAAATGCACTATACCGTGAGTAAATTTTATCTCTCCTTGTAGGATGTGCATGTAGTTTTATTCATAGTTCTCTACAAATGTTGGTCAATCAAGCCAGTGAAAGTCTTGCTTTGTAAGAATATGTACATCTACATGTATTAACTGTCGAATTGTTCTCTGTTGTTTTATCAGGGTAAACTAGAAGATGGCACCGAGTTTGACAGCAGTATACCTCGTGGTGAGCCATTTGTCTTCACTCTTGGAGCTGGACAGGTCATCAAAGGATGGGACCAAGGCTTATTGAAGTAAGTTTTATACAAGATTCAAAATTCAATTTCCAGTAGATCCAAAAAGGTTGATCAGCTTAGTTCTTTTGTCACATGCCTGAAATGGACTTGTCGAGATGCAAATATTTTGTCCTTGCATTGCACCAAAGACTTCTTCGGAACTCTGACAGAATGAGGTTGCCATGATATTGACCTGCTTTAGTCACTGTGAAATGTGAAAATGTTTAGGTTTACAGTAGCAGCAAAATAAAAGTGGTCTTTTTTTTCAGTATGTGTGAAGGAGAGAAGCGTAAACTTGTCATTCCATCTGACCTTGGTTATGGTGACCGTGGAGCCCCACCAAAAATTCCTGGTATGTGATTTGTAGCTGCATTTAATCAGATGCTAGTTCTCTCGGGTATATAGATAAGAGATCTATACTTGCTACTAGTACTATGTTTGTTTAGCAGGAGATTAATTTTTGATAAACTGCTCACTTAAGAACCGGTCACACCAAGATTTAGATCACCAAGATAATGTATTGATGTTCCGATTTCAATTTACTGTCTAGATTGTGTGTCCGTGTTTTAATTAGAACTTGTCTGAAGGTTAATTTACATGAGATCACAGCAATTATATGTGTAATGTTAATTGTCTTTCCAGGTGGCGCTACCTTAGTATTCGAAGTAGAACTTATCCAGATTGAAGGTGGAAAGACCGAGTTATGAGGACCGTTTCATATGCCCATATAGTACTTTCACGTTCACCATACTCATTCCATGTAGTATTCATCAGTAAGAGTAGCCAGCATGTTTGTCATATCTTCCAGTAGTCGGTAGGACCAGGACAGATTCCGTTTTACCAGGTAATTCTAAATTGGCTGTTGACTTAAAGTGTATCATTCAATGTATGAAAGTTAGTATCTTGTTGTTTTCAGTTTGGGGGTTAAGGATGCAAATTGTTTTTCTGTATATGTTCACCAAATTGTCAAAGTGACATGTTGGCTGACAATGTATATGTAGTCCTTAAGCTGTTTCTCAGAGTTATGTAGGCCTATAGAGTATTGAGAAAACCAATCTTCTGTAGTCCCAGTGTCCATTTAAAACATACATTTTATGAAAATAAAATTAAAAAATTGTGTGAATTCTCAGTTTGTTCTTGAAGTTGCGGTATTCATTTTTGTTTTTATTTCATGAGAATAAACTTTTGATGTCTGTGAAAGAAATAACTCTTGTCTCAATATTTTTGGCTCTTAAGATGACCATAAATTGCCCAGGTTCAACATGGAGTACTCCAGGATGCTTCTAGACAATCAGTGAAATAGATTCCACTAATAACGAAGTGAGAGGGGTCCGCGGCATACCCTGATTGATATAAACCGCCAATTACTTCACTAGTTACTCATCCTGAAGAAATCAGGAGTTAATGTTTGTTTCTCTGACTCAACACACACCAGTAAATTGTAACCCCTTATTTCATCAGGATGCTAACGGGCCATCCATTTACTATGTACTCCCTGAAGTGGAGGGGGTCTAGGAATTAGGGGAAAATGCGTACACATGTGCATTTGCCCTGTATATTTTGTTCAAAATGTGCATACAGGGGAGGGGTGGCTCAAAATCCCCAGTTTGATGCGTACATAATTTATGGATGGCCCCTACCTACTGTATGTACAGTATAGCTATTAGTGACATGGATTTATTTTGGTACACACTGTAGATTGAGAAATTTATGACGTCACGGGATTCCCCGCTTTTCCCCATTTCGCGGTAGTGACGTCATTAGCAACCAGATTTGTGTCAAAATGGCTGGTCCACTGCTTGGGGTGTATGGCCCTCATAAAGTCCAATTTAGCCGTCATTTGAAGCAATTAAAGCTGCAAACACGTGAAGAAGAGGAAGAAGAATGTTATCCCCAAACAGTATGGGTATCAAAACGGTACATTCCGATAGATTTGCGGAGTACAGCGCCTGTTCCAAGGTACAAAATCATGTCGCCACAAAATCGACCAACTCCACCAAATCACTGGATTCCAACCAATGAAGCCCCACTGAGAAGTTATGAATGTGGTGGTATGTCGGAGCTTCCTTATGTCTCACAACCAAGCACAAGATGTGAAGAGTGGTCATCGCTGAGACAGATGCTCCCATCAAGTGGTCGGGCAGTTCCACATGAACCCCCAAACTGGGGAACTGGCACTTCCACTCCTCCAAAAATGACCTCAGAAATCCAACGCAGGTTTTCTCATGTGAATAGTCCAATGACCAGGTATGTATTGTGCGATTGTATGTCGTTTTCATTAATCATTGTGTCCTGTTAGTATTATACTTTACTGATGTTATTTAAAATTCTAAGAATGCTGGGCCAGGCTTGGACCAAAGTAACTAATTACAGAGATTCTGGGCTCCAGGGAAGTCCTGCAGCGCAGGCAGGTTGAAACGGAACTTGTGACACTATTGTCTGTTTATGATCGATTGAAAAGCTGCTCTTTAAACACAGATCCTCCTTTCATCTTGTTCCAATGTGCTTGGAAATTGGGAGACTTTCTCCAAGATGAAAGACATAGAGAACAGAACAACATGAAATGTAGTTTACTTTTAATCAAACTCATCCCCCCTTTCCTCTCCATGACTTTGGCTTTGGCTTCTTTCCCCCCCCCCCCCCCCCCCTCCTCTATTAGGAATAGGACTGGGGGAAACCAGCCTAGCCAACATATACTCAATCGGACCAAGACCAGAGGACGTCCATTGTACAATAGTTCTGTGAAGACTTTCATCTATCTTCTCTCATGTCTCACAACAACTTGAAAAGGGAGGCGCACAAAGTTGCCTGAATAGTTCAAAACAACTGCTTCATTGCTTTCTTTTATACAACCATTATACTCAGTCAAATATCATCCAGTTTTAAGCCTAAAAGCCCCAACAAAGTCTTGGCCTGTCTGGCATGGTGACCTGGATTAGGTTTTGTAAGACTTCTATCCATTTTGTTATGTTTGCACAAAGGGGCTAGCAGGATCAACAATAATTACTTGGCACTTGGTTCAGCACAAAACTAAGCATACTTATCCAACTCTATAATAGTGCCCGTTATGGAAGTTTTCATTACCTTTAGGAACTTGTGTTGATTTGAAAAATACATGCCTTATCCGAGATATTGCATTTTATCTTGGACTAGTGATAGTATTTTTTAAAGTACATGTAAAGATACACATGTATTTGCTGTAAAATCAATCTGACATGGCTTTAATGAATGTACCGTACACTTTAAACAGAACCTGGGAGGACAATGAATATGCGTTAAATCAACAAAGCAAGATACCCGATACAATATATGTATGCCCTATGTTCTCTCAAAATGCTTCATCATTGTCTTTCAGATATGTTGACCATATGCATCTTACAAACAGACTCTTCCGACTTCACTGATGGTTGAAGGATGATAAAGAAACTTTCTGTCGAATTGTATTGTGGTGAAAAAGTGACTTTTCAAAGTGATAAAATGAGCAAGAACTGTGATTACAACCAATGCATTTTACTGTGATTATATTTATCTTTGTATATTTTGACCCACTGTCCTGTCAAGGAAGGAATTAATGCATGCAGTATTTGATTAATTATCTTTGTGCTCTTTTTAAAAATGTTTTCCTTGTGTGTGTTGGAAGTTTTCTTCTCATGAAAATCTCGATTTGATAAGTATCTGATGTGTGTAGCTTATAATGTGATTTATAGAATAGATAGCACTTTGCACTTTGATTTATAGAATATACAGCACTTTAAAGCCTTGATGTGATACTGGGATTTGTCTGTGGTCACAGCATGATAGTTTGTCCGAGCTGCGGTAAGGATAACATCTTGTTTGCTGTGCCCAGTTTGATTTTTCGATATTGCTAAAATATTGTAAAAGTGTCTCGATGCACATCAGTATTTCACCAGTTGCCTATGCTATGATTACATTCCTATTGATGTAATTTCTTTGTATGAGTTTTTGAATAAATATTGTTTTTTTCTTGTGTAATTTTGTCTCTGTGTTGTTAGTAATCTGCACGTCTATCTATGATATAAGTGCATGTCTGGAGAGTGGAAAATGTTCACTGACCTGCAAGTCCTCGTGGATGTGACAACTGTACCTGTAAATAGGGCCAGGATATTTGGCAAGATCTCTCAACCCCTGCATGATATATGATCTAAACATGGGACACAATTACTACTGGTGGTTGTGACAGTGTCTCTTCTGTAGTTCGCACGAGCCAGCGGAAGTGGACAGCATGTGAGATCTCTATATCATGTTGCCTATCAATGGACAAGACAACCCTCCTGATCTGATCTGATTAGGAGCCCACCCATCATTGGCAATGTTCATTATTAGTCTTGGAACAAAGACAGTCGCAGCATCTAACTGGAAAGTCTTGCCAAAAGGCACAATTGTCTCTGTCTACTTCGACCTGTGAGGTTTGAGGTTTTCCCCTATTGAAAAGTAATTGTCTCTCCAGATGTCTATTGAATGGATACACTGAAATATGGAGAACATCCACAGATGCTAAACCGGTACGGTGCAGCCATGTCACAACCCATTCTTGAAAACATAGGGGTTGATGTTCGCTTCTCCGGCCCAGAGACCGGAGAAGTTGAATTGTCACAACCAAATGCCAATCTGTCTCATTTCGTTCGGCCGTTCAGTTCCATGAATCGCTAAGAGATGGCGAGGCGATCGCTTCCCGCCTCTACAGTACTCCGGACGCAGTGGACTCGGCGCATCGGGAGACCAAATTAGGATGACGCAATGGACTACCAAGGGAGTCTACTCTGTACGCGCTTCACCTTAATACATTTTAAAGAAAGATCCATGTAACTTCTGTTTATGATGGAATTGCTGCCCGATTTGCAGGTCAGTCCATGCAGTCATACCTTCTTCTAAAGTTTTGCGGTTGCTAGGTTGACCTTTCTGGTTGCTAGGGGATAAGCGTGGTCATTCTTTTTTTACATTTCTTGTACAATGCTCGTTTCCTGCTTAGTTGGGCCATAGGGTATGGTGGAGTACGGAGTGCAGTTCGTATCTTTTTAGGATACATTTGCACCATCTAAGATCACCCAATCTGTGCGAATTCAGTTTAGTAGATGACCCTGTTCTTGATATATTTAAAAAGCCCCCTTCAGATAATTATATAATACTGGTAATTAACAACTAATCAATGAAGAATCTGATGATTCAGCACAGTAGCCTGTAGCTAGGCCATAGAGATTAAGATCTACAGTGGAACCTCCATTACTGGACACCTCTCTATTAAGGACAACCTCTCTATTAAGGACAACCTCTATTAAGAACACAAGTTTTGGTCCAAAATTGGTTGTTTCCATTCAATTTCACCTCTCTAATCAGTACACCTATCTATTAAGGACAGTAATTGTCAGTCCCGAGGGTGTCCTTAATAGAGAGGTTCTACTGGATATTGAAAACCTGTGTGTTTGGTAGTAAGAAAGAGCTCAAAGCAATCCATTTTTCCTGAAATTTTGCTATTTCATAATGTTGAAACAGGTCAAAATTAATTTGAGTGAGATCTTTCTGGGAGGACCCTGTTGCAATTCATCTTCAGCCCGCACTCCTGGTTTTGTTCTTGGAAAAGAATTCATTGGCCTTCGTCTCAAATGCATGACTTACAGGAAAAGTCGTCATTATCAATAATTCGATTGAATAGCATTTAGTTCATTTGGCTAAAATACAAAAGAATAGCGCAAATTAAACCCTTTGATGTAAGATTCTATTGTTATCACTGAAATAATGTGTTGAAATCCAATTAAATGATAATTGTGGAAACCATGGTAACTGCATCACCATCGAATAGATCGAAATCGATGGATGGATATTCTGCATTGGGTGTGTTCATTGTGGTCCCTGATAGCAGTTGGTGGGACAGGTTAAAACAATGTCACTCAAGAAAAATATGCAATAGCCTAAGGGTGGGTCTTCCAATTACAGGTCACAAGAAATGATTAGAGAGGTGATTTGAAGGAATAATTTCTAGATTTTTTCAAAAATGGGACATAATAGCCACAAGCATCATAAAAAACAGGTAGTGGGTCAAAAATAGAGGTGCCAAGTCTTCTTCCTTATTAGAGTCTGAAGGGTGAGGGGGGGGGCTAGTCGATTAATTACTGGATTTGTTCAAAACGTTTCAAGTCTGTCCGAGTATTATTATCATGGCACATAATACTGTCAAATTGTGTTTACGCTCTATTTGAACCCATTGATAACTAATTATAGTTCAACCGATATTGTCGTTATAATTCAAAAAATATTGTCCTTCCTGTCACTGGCTATTGTGCATTTTAGCGGGAGTTTGTTGATCTGTCCTGACTTCTATTTTCGCATGCATCTTCTCAATGGGGTTTATTCATTGATTGATCGTAGGTGGCTCCTGCCACAAGCGTTTCTGTAGTGGAGAACGCTAGTGCATACCAGTGTATGGATAGTTACACGAGAGAGAAGGTCGGCCTATGAGAGAGTGGAATCTAAGATATTTCACTTTGCGTAGGACTATTCCATGTCAGATTTTATGCTTCTTTGGAATACCTTAATTTGGGATTCTCTGAGCTGGTAAGTAATGCTTTTAACCTTGAAATAAGCGGGGAAGTTAGCATTATATGGCTATGCTTTGCCTTGCATTGCTCAGCCTCTGGTACACAGTTTGCTATAATGGTATAGTGTATGGTATAGCAGTATAGTGTATGGTATAGCGGTATAGTTCATGGTGTAGCATTGGTATTAACAGCGGAACCTCCCTTAGCGGACACCTCTTTATTAAGGACAACCTCTCTATTAAGGACACTAGTTTTGGTCCCATTCCATTCAATCTGTCGGTCCCAAGGGTGTTCTTTATAGAGAGGTTCTACTGTATCTGTTAAAGCTTGCTGCCCTTTCAGCTAAAGCTTTCATGCTGATATTGCTTCAGTGTTGGTAGGCTACAAGACAGTGTAGTGGAAACTCCCTTAGCGTACACCTCTGTATTAAGGACGCCCTCTCTATCAAGGACACTAGTTTTGGTCCCGAATTGGTTGTTCCCATTCAAATTGACCTCTCTAATCAGGACACCTCTCTATTAAGGACAGCACTTGTCAGTCCCGAGGGTGTGCTTAATAGAGAGGTTCTACTGTATATATATGTATGGCTTAACTGCTATGTATTATTTGACTGGAGCTAAATTGACAGCAACCACTGATGAATGGTCAGGTTCGAACTTCAAGTTAATTTGACAGCAAAAACAATATTGTACATCATTGGGTCTACATCGGACAGAAAAACAAACGCATTGCTGGTACCTCTTTCAGCAACAATTTAGGTACTGGAGCTCCCTTCAAATTGCTGGACTAGAGGGAAATTTAAAAGCAACAGCATGCATGGTAGTGAAAACTCCATTTGACAGTGATGACGAAATAAATGTTGGGTTGGAGGTAAACTTTAGCCAGAAGCAAATGTATTCCCATTGCTTGCAGTAGTAGTATATGTGGTAGATGGTTCAATGTTGCTAGTCTACGTGCTAAATGGTATTATCTCCACAAAGGTTTCAAATTCTACCTCTTCCTTATCTATGTTGATACTGTGTCAGAAATCTCCTCTTTCTATAACAGGAGTTCAACTGCTCCTAAACATAAAGGCCTATCGACAGTCGATGTGTCTTAGTGGGGTCTTATTGTTGACCCTGTTCAAACACACCAGCTAATGCCTTCACTTCAGAAGGATATAAGGGGAAATGAATGCATTTCCGATTGTCAACGTGTCAACCATATGAGTCATCAGGCTATGGGATATATCTTGCCAATGTGTAAAACCATTGCCATGGTAATGGTACTTTCTGTTGATCATCGTTATGTAACTTAATTAGTCATCACATATGACCTTGTCATATGCGCCTATCTTATATTTAAGCAGAGTGAATACTATGTCATCAAACATGATAGTCAGTTTCTTCATTAAGTGACTCATCTATCGAATACACATCAAAGACAATTCAATTGATTTCATAACGCTCATCAATAAAACCCTTTGATGTCCTTCCTGCGCTATATTTAATCGCCGTCAATAAAAATGTGCCACACGCTTCTGCAGACATCCACAAAAAGCTCAATTTGCATGATACTTTATACTCAGGTGGAGCATTGATTTTACTAATCAAGTGCTCGATGGCTTCCCACTCGAACGAGATTCGGCGCCACTGATGGAGGCAACCTGAGATTGGTTAATCGAAGCGGCCTAGGTCTGCCTGCTTATCATTGTTGGTGAATTGATTAGTGTTGGGTTCAAGGCCAAAACGGGGGTTGAAACTTTCGATATTTCCACGAATTCCAGGGTTAATGCATTCTCACAACACTAACATGTCGATTCTATGCTTAATGAGTAGGCTACTGTACCAAGCACTTTTGTGTCTCCCCTGTCCTTCTTTAACATAGATCACCCATGGTTTTCCTTTCATGTCTCCCAATTTATTTTGCCTCTTCTCTCACTTATCAGCACATACATATAATTGCATGTTCTGGCTGAAGTTGCGCCATACGACACTTTAGATCCAATCTTGCAAACCATCCCTTTTGTCAAGTGAGAAACAATGCAGAAAACTCATTTGGCCAAGAGCAACATGCAACAAAAGTCATAATGCCTCCTCCTCAAGCCCTTTTCATGGCTTTCCCCCTGCTGCTTGTCTACTGCCAAGGACGGTTCAGACCAAATATAGATTGATATTTTCATTGATAGATACTTTATTGTCAGGGTTTTGTTGAGAGGATTAGATGACCTCTGAGTAACCTCTACAACTGGTTGTTCACTCATATTCAATTATTTAGTAATCAGGCTGATTTACATACCATTAAACCCACAGGTTCTTTGACAATCTTGGTGGGGAGTTCTGGTTTGTCTTTTATGGGTATGACATTGCTTTCCCTGCTGGAATAGTGGGTCCAATTTATTTTATCAAGCATTATTAAGCATTAAGGCTGATTAACATACCATACCCACAGGTACCCTGGTCCTGCATATCAAAGCAAGAGTATTCGTGATGCATGTATCTGTCAAGATCTTGAAACTGTTGATTGACATTTCGCTGATCATCACAATGCTTCCCCGCTGGAACAGCTAGTCCCATCCTGGTGATATATGTCCAACTGGACAATGGCCTAACAATGTCAAATTATGGAAAGGACCTAATATATTTTTGGTGCTTTAATAATACATGTAGAATCTTGTTGAACATGTGGAAACAACCTTCAACAGATCTCCTTGACCTTGAATGGTGGGTCAACTAATGCCTGTGGGCTCCCATAATCCCAATGAGTTGGTAATTGTTGTAATGATTCGTACATGGTATACCTGAAAGAATGCAAGTTGTACCAAGAAAAAAATGAAGATCTTCTTCCTCTGCAGGCTTAAATGTACTTATATCAGTCTTGTTTTATATTTTAAATGCACACATTTCCAACCCATGGCATGATGGCAACACCTTAATTATCGTGGCCATTGAGGTGCAACCCAACTCAATTTACAACTAATCGGTAGCTAATTATAACAGGTATCCATAGTAATCAATGTCCTTGAGATCCACCATGATTTGGTGGATTGTATTGGCTAACAATGTTGATTTCAACCTGTTAATTATTGATGCCATGGCCCATTGTTGTCGGTTGTTGTTCCATGTGTGGCCTTTTAGGTGATGAGATGTCGGGTTCATAAGTTTATTGGGGAAGCCTTGTTGTTAAAGGTTGCATCAGCTTACCAGAACTTGTCTATTTCAACCCGTAAATTACTGATGCCCTGGCCCATTGTTTTCACTTGTTTACTTGTGTGGCACTTTAAATGATGTGTAATTAAGACTAATCTTTATTAACTCTTGGTTGAATTGTTATCATTGAGTTTCATATTCCATCCTGGTACTCTACTTCTGCTGCAAGTTGCCTACACAAATTTGCTCATCCAGCATTGGTAATTACTGCAGAGTTTAGTAACTGAGTTAGACAAGAAATGTGTAAAACTTTCTATGAATGCAACTCAAGTAAATACCTGTCTTGATTCATTCTTGATATACATTGTACATGTATCTTATCTGGAGACAGACATGTAGATGTTTAGTTTTGGCTAATTTTGATGATTTCTGAAATTCCTCAAATCTTTAATGAGATGTATCATATTCTAGTGCATGGAAAATCGACCTTGTAGAACAATGAGTACTGGTAAAATGAGTATGAGGAAGTTGTTTCATCACGGAAGTGGTCAATTGGCGATTTCCCTTCATAGTACAAATGAGGAAATGAATCCATGTTCCGAACATTTTAATGAGCTTTACAACTTTGCTTTGGTGACTTGCCAGTGTTTATTTCATGAAAGACTGAAATGTCTGAAAACATTACTCATTAGGGCCCAGAATGATATCGCTTACAGTAGGTCAGACAGTAGATGTCAGTTTTTGGTTCTCTTGCTGTTCTTCATGAGCAAGCACAAAACATCCTCATGGTTGGTTAATGTTCCCAACTGACAACAAGTTGGTGCTTTCACCAGGTTACAGCTTTGACCTTCGTGTAAAGGTTATGTTCTCATTGTAACCTCATCCCATGCCGCACCCCTCCTTAGATTAATCAGTCTGGCTTTACAGATGGTCAACTTGATCCCTTGTGAAACAATGGTCACTAGATTTAGCTTTCCATTGTCCAGAGTCTGGTCTTGCATTGATATCATTCTCATCTCGGCATGGATCCCTGGTCAATGCAACTTCTGAAACATGACATCATTTTATAAGTTCAGAATGACTCATGTCATCTGACCCCCTGTCCAGTCGGACAGAGAAGCTCCTTTTAATTGATAGATCATTAACAGCACTGATGTTTCTGAGAGTCCTTGAGCAAGGTACTAACTGCTTCTATCTCTCAACATAGACTAGTGATGATAGATATTCTGTCCTGAAAAACTCTATAAGCACCCTTAGAATCTAATTACGATTTTTATTTAGAGCTCCATCTTTGTTTGCTATACAAGTGATGAGCAAATACTTTATAAACAACCAACATTGTTTATTGCACATACGCCCTTGATATATCCAGTTATCATTGTATGCTAATGTGGTCATCCACTGAAAAAAAGGGAAAATGGGTTGAAGAAGAAACAGGGTTTTGTCCTTTTGAGGTTTGTTCTGATGTAAACTGCCAAATTTTTGCAATTGTTTTGCTTTCATCGATTTCGCCAATAATGTGTAGATGAGAAGGCTTAGAACATGAGACGAGTGTCTGGCCATGTATAAAGCACAGCTGGTACTTGTGTATACAGACGTTACAGCTGACTCGGAAAGCAGATCGATGAGGTTTGTTAGTAAATATGAGGCTGTTTTTTACCATCAGCTGCAATGGTAGGTTAGGTCGTCTATGGTTGCAATGCTTCGATGCATTCTGTATTTCCACTCAAAAAAAACACTGCAGCATCTGGAGAGATTGTCTTTCATTCACACCTGGGTTCATAGTCACTCGTACTCAGCATTGGCCCAGCTGCATATCATACTGAAAGCCATAAGCTTCAATTCAAGGTTTCTCTGAGTTCAGATTCGATCCTTACCTGATTTCTTGGATGGTTAGTGAATATTTCATAGGTCGCCCGGTTGGAAACGTTAAGTGTAAAATTATCATGAGAATAACCCCAATCGAAAAGTTACCAAATTCAAGCAGTCTTACTATACATATCATATTCTAAGCCATCTCAAGACACTTATGTATCTGAATTGTTTACACCTCAGTTTGATTTCAAGGTTGTTTCAATAGCATCAAACTTTGTGTTACCTGTTCAAATTATGTTACTTTGAGAAATACTGCAAAGTGGAAATGTGTCATGTATTCTAGGAAAAATCAATTTTTGGTGTTTTATTACCAGTGCAGTGCATGGTTCTGTAAACAATTCACTAAAGTGTGACTTGGTAAAGGTTACTTTGATGTACTGACTGTTGGGTCTTTAAATTGACTTATTTTTTGTCTGAAACTGTTTTGTATCAAAACATTGCAGTTGTTCTTGTGGAAACCAAAACATAAGAACATGTTGCCATCTATATGCCACCTGCCACCGCCCTTCCACAAAATGATTCATTTGAAATCTTCCACTCAACAGTAAATGATAAAAATCTTTTTGGTTTTACAGCCATGTTCTCTGCACAATGCAGGCTAAAGAATATTTTGGACCAGATATCTGTGCAGAGATGGTAGCCTGTTGGTAGCAGACATCGGGCAGTATACAGATCCCTATTCAGTCAGAAAGATTCATGATCTACAGATGCCAATAAAATTGTACTAATGATGCCCTTTTCATCCTAGGTGATATTTAGCTTGCTTTACGATAAAATAGCTCCAACTCAGATGTTTCCTCAGTGTATAGCTATCATGCATGGCCACAGTTTTCTGCTTACATAAAATACCTTACCAGCAAGGGTAAGCGTGCTGCTCTCTTCACCCAGCTTTCTGATAAATTCTCCTTCAACCACATAGTTGAATGGGATACTGTTAGAAGCATTCCTCTATAAATTATTTTCAACAAGAAGTTTCCATAATTACTTCTCCCCTACTTTACTACTGATCACACTTTTAAGTAGTTATGAGCTTCCTCTTCAGCTAGGAATCATTTCTAAAGTTTCATGCATACAGTATACTTCAGTACAAGGAATTTGTAGAAAGCCGGTGAATTTGAAACTTATGGTCAAGACTTGACCTTTGAAACAGTTACTCTGACTCGGCCCAACAAAAAGCACTAAATTCCACTTTGACCTGGCTTTCCGAGAAAAACCCTGATACATTAGCCATCCTGTGTCACACCCCTGTGTCACATTCTTGTTCTGAATTACCCTGAAGAAGATTCAATGTGACAGACAGAAAGATGTGCACAAGGTGGCCTCCAGGAGGAGCATCTTTGCAGGAAGCTCCCTTTATCTATGTAGCATTTCAGCCAGGAAAGAATGAATAGCATAAATTTTGATATTTCGGTTGGATTCTTTTCAAACCCAACAATGTGCGACCGCCTTCCCCCAGATTCTTTTCAATACCTGGATTCTTTAGTTTTTCATTGAAATTTTGCGATTTAAAAAATTGTCATTTAAATCTGATTCCAGTGAGTTTTAAGTTTATGTGGCTACCATGTTGGAATTCACGCCCGTTTTTTTCAAGGTTTGGTATTAAGTAAGGAATGGTTTGAATATACTTTGTTCATACAAGGTGCTGTTCTTCTTTGAAAGAAAAGTGTTTTGATGGTACGTGGCTCTTGAAGAATGATGTGTTTCAAACATTCAGTCAGTCTGTGCAAAGTTGTTACCTGCCAAAGCTGAAAGGTGTTGAAAGATGTTTTCTTTATCAGAGTGTATAGATTTCATTCTTGTCAATCAGCTGAACTGAAATTGGTTACTATAGCTATATGCATGGTGTGAATCATGATAAATCTCTTGAATTCTTTGATGGGATCTGATCAGAATCTCACATCTTGGTCATTTTTGATTCACAAACATGGAAAAGGTGTGATAGCTCTAGTGAAAGTCAATCTTTTGGTTGAGAAGGTGTAATAAAGATCCAGTTCATTGTCTGAGAGGAGGGATGGGGGGGGGGGTACAGTCTATCCCGACATCCTGTTATAAAAATTGCCATATCTCAGTTCCCTTAGTGATTCAAAATTCTCTTGCTGGCAGTAACTCTCCAAATGTACATGTCATTTTATATTTTATGGGCAAAAAAAGGCAACTACATGTACTGCTATACTTGGAAAATTCAATTTGCCTTCCAAACTTTCCTTTTTAAACTCTCACTGATAACAGTGCCCATCTGGATGCTCCAATATCGAATGATCTTATCAGAAATTGCTGTCCTTTTTACTGGACTTTCCATTTATGGCTGAGATAATAGTACCATCATGAATGGAATGCAGTTTAGTAATGTCCTATATCCACACCAATTGACCCAGAATGATGTATACTTGTACTTGTAATCAGACTTGTAGCGTGAACCAATCAGGCCACTGCTTCTCCATTACCGCCATTTGAAATACAAATTTGGAATCATTCAGATGTCTGCCTGTTATATTGGAGGATAGTTTCATATAAAACTGGATATTTCTTATGATTGTTGGCGATTGGAATACCCGTAGTCTACTCAAGCAAGGTAAAGGCTGTCAAAAATTGTTCAGTTGGCATTAGTATTTTCATTTTCATTACATGCAGTGTTTTCCTTGTTACATTTGAACATCTACAACCGGTTCTGAGTCAGCGGCTACTCAGTGTTCAAAGGGCCTATATCCTGTACCAGTCCAGTTGATGTGGTGCTTGAGTCTTGCTGCTGCCATCCTGGATGGGCTTGTCCGCCATGTCCTACTGTTTAACTGCTTCTCAGGGCTTAGACTCAGATCAAGATCCAAACTCCCATTCAGTTCATGAAGATATATAGGCCCTTCCATCTCAATAGCTTTAGTTCAAAAAGGATTCTGAGTGGCCGCTAGCTGTACGGATCCTCCTCGAAGACCAGGATTAGCTGTCAGAACAAAGTCATTGGTTAAGAAAGTTACCACTATCGAGCTCCACAAGTGGGTGAGTGATTTAGAGATCTCGAAACATTGCGGGCAAAGATGACCTGGGTCTGGTGAGGACATATTTAATCTCAACAATTTACATAAATTTGTCATAAATATCATTCAGACAGTCATATAGATAGTGACTTAATGTAGGAGTAAACACCAATATGATTTAAGCTTATATATTGAGAGAGCTTGATCGATCTCCCCATCTCAGGAAAGGATGATGTTTGGATTTCAAGTCAGAGTATGATTTATGAGCAACTCGCTCTGTAAATAACTCTTGCTATTGCCAACCAGCATAAAAACAAAGTGCTTCTTTTTACCAGATACCAGTCATGCTTGCATGGTATGCATGTTATTTGGGGTTCGCAATTCTGCTGGTATTTGGGATTGTATCAGAGATCTACCTCGCTACTAGGACATCATATGATAAATTTACAGTGACGACTGTCAAAGAAACTGGTAACAGTTCATTAGGTCAAATGAAAATTGGAATTATGAATCATGTTCCATGGCCTTCAGGCAAGGATTTCACCTGTTCAGGCCTCTGTTGTTTTATTGGGGTTTATGAGAATTGTTGACTCAATGAGCAGGAGTGGCTATTGGGTACTGGGAGCATCTTATTAAGTAGTTGAGCTTCTAAGTTGTGGCATGCAGGGCTGTCAATTTTATGGTAAATATTTCTGTGAAGAAAAATTTTAGAATGTCCTCTCGTGAACTCTGCAGTGAATGAGCATTCTTTTCTCTACTGAGTCCAAGCATAAAATATCATGCCTGGATTTCAATGGCTAGCTCATAGTCTGACAGCTTGTCTTGATTCCTTTTGGACATTTACTCCTCTATTGATTCTTTTATTGATTCCTCTGAAGGCCTTTTATGAAATGCAAGGCTGCTCTCTTAATGCTCATATCACAGCCAGATATTCTATGCCGTAGAATATCTGGCGCCGTAGAATATTGGGCTGCGATATGAACATTTAGAGAGCAGCCTGAATGCTATGCCCATTGGCTATTTTTCTTGCTTGAAATATGTATCACTTCACATGTATTCTTTGGCAGTAAATCAGCGGCAAAGGATTACAATGACTCATGTTTGATTTGTCGTGTTGTTTTGGTTAATTAGTATGGAGTATTTCGGTCCAGCTATACGTTCTTCTTCTAAAGTTGGAGTCGGCAAAATCTTAGCATATGGGGTGGCCAAGAAGATGGCTCCCGTTGGTCATAGGTCAATTTATCTAAATTCTTGGTTTATTTCAAATAAGGGCGGGGGGGGGGGGGGCTCTCGCCTCCCATTCCTGGATCTGCCACTGCAGATGACAGTATCAAAAAAGTCTGAAATCGGTTAGATTCGATCATTAGAAACGACCGATTCAGTGTTCGGTCCTTTCAAAGTATTTTTTTTGCGCTTTGTGAAGGCAGTTCACTTGAGCGATTTTTTTCACCCATAATCTGTTACAAATGACTATTCCAGCCTAGAATTTGCAGCACTAAAAACGTTCCATCGGGTGACCAGCATTATGTTCCATCCAGCGTACAATAACATGCCGGCACAATGTGTTACAGATTGTGCTGTATAAGACTCAGTGTACGGATTACGTTTTGAAAATTTTTGATAACGCTTTCCTCCTCTAAATACTCGACTAACGCTAAATTCTGATTTATTTTACCAAATTCAAAATTTGCAGGTAATGTTTATCCATTTTTCATTGCGTTGATGCCTTTAAATACTCATTTTTGTGTCCTAGATAGAAGTTTTAGGGCTGGAAAGTGGTAAAAAAATTGGCTCCAAATTTTTTTTTAATCTGAGAGACTGAGTGTAGGCCTACACATGACATACATGTAGCCTACTTGCGTTGTACTGAGCTGGGCTACATCGGCAATTTGTATACACACAGCAGTAAATAGAGTTAGTCGAGGATAGTCACTGAAGGTCCTGATGTAGGGGTAGCACCTTTTCTCAAAAGGCTGTATTTGTTAGTCAGTCGTACGTTAGTCCACTCCGTCCCTCGCTCATCGATCATGATGCTCAACAGCTCATTCTTGGTTGGTTTTGCACCCCGTCATTGGGCCCATCGATACATTCCACAGGCAAAGGGAAACATCGCAAATGACAAGGCCAATCGTGTTGTTCATGATGACAATGAATAGGGCTCAATCAATGTTGTCCAGTTGTCTCTGAGATTCTATTTGAATGCAGCAGATTCATTATTAGTTTTACCTCTTGTTCTAACAAAACAAACAATAATTTCGGTTTGTGACATTGTTTATTGGAGCATGTGCATCTTTTCTAAATATCTGTAATGACAATATTGGCATGATTGATTGATAACATTGTTTCTAAGTGTAGGCTTACATGTGCAGATTATTGAATTCCTTGGTATCTTATCAGTAGAAAATGTTAACATTGCATGACGCTGACACGTTTAAGTTGCACATCCTATTTGCAATGCACTTTTCAATGAGTGTTTTAGGAATAATATCTAGTGTGCCAGTTTGTAGGTAATGAATAATCCTGTGATTGTACACATTTGTGAAAGAACTTGATATCTCTGAACTCAAAAAAGACTTGCACCCTCACATCAAAGTCCTGGGGTTCCTTTTGAATCGTTATTTCTCAACAGTCATTTTAGACTGCTGCGAAAACAAGTTTAGAAAACGAGTGCCAAGATTGACCTCAAATCATTGGTGGATATGAGTATGTTATTCGCCTTTGTGATATGAAATACAGTCAATATTGTAGGTATTAAGTCGAACATGTTATCTTGTCATTTCGGGTTGATTTCTTTGTAGGTTTTGAAAATATCCACTGAGCCATTTGTAAGGGTGTTTTATAACATGGTATGTGGGTTATTTCGTTTATTGTGTTTTTTGAATGACTTTTTTCTTGCTTGAAGTGGCCGGGGATCTTTTTATACAGGAAATGAGTTGGTTCCTGCTGACCTGCAAGCCTATAATGTATAAAAGGCCGGAAAGACAAGTCTATTAAAAAAATCAACTTATCAAAGATCTTCAGTCAAGATCATATCTGCATTGGTACTCCGTCATTTATTTTTCAGCATAGTTTTCACAAAAAGAAACCGTTCAAAGGTTCACTTCTAGTAGTGGAAAAGTGGTTCTAAATTTTATTATCAGGTTCCATTTCAAATTGCCACAAAATACTGTCTGGCATTATTTAAAGGGTCGAAAGATTTTCATCAAACTTTTTCTATCAAATGTTTATAATTTTCAATTTATTTCTTGTCTTTGCAGGATGCTCTCTGCAGAAGTTAGCGATGAAGGTCACACTGATCAGCAGAAGTTCACAGCGGAGGTTTGAAATTCTATGCAGGAATTTCCCATGAAAGCCTGACATCTCAAGTCTTTGGATTGTAGTTCATTCAGGGAATTGAAGTCTACGGGCCATTGGATTCAACCTACTTATGGGATTAATCCTACTATTGTGAAGGATCAAAGTTGTGATTATTCACTTTTACCTACGTGTACATAAATTACGTGAATGTATTTTAAAACGACTTGACAGTTGCATAATATAACGAGGGCCTAGTACGGCATGATGCGTTTGTTGTAAAAAAATTCGCCTTAGTGCAGGTAGTGAACTAAGTTTTGGCAGTTCTTTCGAATGGCCAGAAGCGGTGCTTATTTCAGCATACCGTCTGGAAAATACTCAGGATATTTGATGACTATAAAAGCAGTATTATGACAAACTTTTGAATAATTGAAATTTCGTATTTCTGAAGGAGACTCGCAGTACAACACAATGGTGAATAACGTTGCTGAATTTATGACGGGAGTCGCATTTGGATATCTCGAGCTGTAGATTACTCACAACAAGATGGCTACCAACGAGAAAAAGACTCCCATTATACTTTTCGACCTGGGAGCTGACTCCCCTGCTGCATCACCAGTCCTTCCGAAGCGAAGGAAGTTGGAACCAGGAAGCCTAGGGTTGAATCTTCCTGTTCAAGGTTCAATCACAAGTATCAGTTCCTTGAGCAGCGATCTGGATTCACCAGTTCGAGGCTTCCTAACCCCTGAGAAGGGTTTTTTCGATGACTCTTTCGACAGCAGCAACTTGAGTAGTGCTGGTGAAAGTCCCAGTCCCGCGCAGGCACGGAGGTCGCCGAGGAAGAGGTTCAAGAAAGATGCTCTTTGGCGTGCGATCCAGCCGGCGTACCAGTACCTCATGGATGAAGAGATCATTGAGACTTGCAAGGTAAGAGATTCTTGGTGGCAGCCTCACAACATCTTCAGATTCTTGCCAAATTCTGCTGAGCATTGCTGCGAACATCCCTAAGAGGGCTTTATAGTAAGTTTGTTTGAAAATGAATACTAATTGGAAGCTAGTATCTTCCAGTCCCATGGAATTGTCCTGGAGATCATTATGCACGTGTATCGGAAAGTCTCTGTATGAGAATCCCGTCAACATTCCATCTCCTCATCTATTTGCATAGAGTGTGGTGAAGAACCTTTGAAGAACACTTGTGGAAGTCAATAGGGATTCGTCGATGAGTTGGTACATGTTCTTGATGAAAATCGATTGCAGTTTGTGCATGTCTGGATACAACGTTCAAGAAAGAAAGAGAAGAGTATCAGTAATGGAAAAGTTGATACATTCAGTGCTGGTCCAAGATTAGAATCTGAATGATTTTCTTGGATTTTAGAACTAATTTAAATCGAGTTCTCATTCCTGGTTTCCTCTCAGAAAGCACTGTCTGTATCATGCATTCATGCTTCATTCCAATATGTAGGATCAATTTGTATGTTTACTATCATATTTATGGCATCTGATGCAATACCAAAAATAGATAGTGATACTCATGCATGCACATGTATCATACACATGTCCAATCTATTTCATGGATATAGAGGTACTTTATTTGACAGTGACCTGATATAGTACTGTCTACCATTGACATTGGTCTACATACCATTATTTGAAATGATTGATGATAATTGAGAATGCCTAAATGCTTATGAATCACAATTACAGGCCTGTCCAGATATCTAACCACCATGAAATTCAGATCAGATCCATCTGTGACTCGGTGCCATGGGCATAGTTTATTAGCGGAGAGGCCCTAGCTCGAGCACAGAGACCCTCAGCTCACAAACTATGTATTTAGCGTTAAATTGGTGATTACTCAAGACATCCGTTGGATCTGATAACTATAGGTAATGCATTATGCACCGAAGGCCAGCTGGATAATCTCAGTGTAATATTTCTGACGGAACATGTGTTACAAATCGCCTATCTGATAGACTTTCTTCAGACATGTTCTGAATTTTGAACACGGCACGGGTCTTTGGCCATTTGATATATTTGTACTCGAAATTGAATTGCAATACATGCACTTCAGACAGGTGTGGAGTGGTCCAGTGCATGTTTTTGTGTTTTCCCCTACCATGCCAATACGCGGCAATTAAATGCAAGAACAGTGTGTCCATCTATCGAGCAATAGTTGAACTGGAAGATTGATGACTGTTTGTTGCAACCACCTACACTATTGATATCCCGAGGCTGACAAGGTTTAACGTGAATGCACACATTACATTTCAAAATATTTTTACAAGTCCGTATGTTATTAAAAAATACAATGGCGATAAGAAAGCAAATCTTATAGAGTCCTCATAATCTGGGGGTATTAGGTTCTAATATGTAAAAATATTACGAATAATTAATTGATATTTGATTGATTACTCCCAATTTCTCCTTCATTTGATGTGGGGATAATTATACCACTATAATGCTCTAACGAGTATGGCCTATTATTCAATGATAGATGAATAAGACCAGTCTCGCTCTGAGAATGATATGAACATTCTCGACATTTAGGTCAATAGTTCTTCATATCAGACTGTGCATTTGTGTTGATGTCACGTACATGACGGATGTCAAGGATGCAGTGTGGACCTAATGTATTTTAATGTGGTATTAAAGAGGAAGATGTTGCAAATCGCCACTGATCATGAAGGCAATTCATATCAAAAGCCTTGGGCAAAACCAAAACGTGACGTTTTCGAATCCTTCATCAAAACTGTACTCGACTTTTGGAGCTTACATGACAGACCCAAAGCTTGCTGGACTGGAGTATGTACACATCAGTTTAGTTCCCCATTCATATGAAGTTGTTCAGACCAAATGGATTTTCAGCAGTCATTGTTGTTGCAGTGAGTTCATCCACTTCAGTGCATATGTTTGTCTTTATGCATAGTAATGGATCTCTCTCTATGTTGACTTGTTGATTTTGAACGTTCCAACTTTCACACATGTGGATGGGATTCAAAATTGTCTAGTTGCGTTTTGCCTACTTGTGAACCCTATGATTGTGCTATACATTGAGTGACTCAACGATATGAACTGAAAAGAGGTAGTTGATGGAACTCTTCAGCCTAGACAAGCACATCACCGGTATCAGACCAGTCTATTTGCGTACCGGTATACCGCTGTGTTTATTCACCGAGAGCAACATGAATACTAACTACATGTCTGCGACTTCACCATAGGATGTGAGTGATGCGTTACTGCTATCGCCCTTTCCTTGTGGATCCTCATTTTATCGTGATCAACCCTGGGTTTGGACTCCACCAGATGAGGAAACCCCATATCATGGACTATGGAGACTTACTCCACGAGATCCACGCCACACGGCAGTACTTCTGCGTAAGTTCTTCACCTCTGTTGATCCATTCTTCTATCAAAGGTCATGTATTGCAAGCCTGTCTTGCATGCTTCAAAATCTGAAGATGTCTTTTCCAAATTTGCCAGTTCTTAGTAATTCGTAAAGATTGAACTCCTGAAATAGTAAAGTGGTGCCCAAGATGGGTGCAGAACCACTCAGGTTTCCTACTGTGCCCTGTTGATTTAATACCTGGAGTGGTAGCTGATTAGAAACCTATGCCTACCACAAACCAGGTTTACATGTAAATCAAATGTAACCTTAAGTCTTCCATCTTCTTTCATCTCACACAAGTTTTTCTTGAGATTGAAAAGATGTTCAAATGTAAGACTTTTCTTGTTGACAAGCACGATTCTTAATTGTGCTACATGTTTGCTTTTCCATGCTATGGGCATGAAATCGAAAAAGTAAACAAAAACCCCTTGACTTAGGCGTGTTGATCTTCTTCTCTTGTATTCTGTGCTGTCTTGTTGTGAGTGCTTTGTTTCCTGTCGTGCATCAGTTGGCTCTGTTGGCCCAGTGACTCCATTTTCAACCAGAGCAGAGTAAGAGTAGTCGATAACAAACTACATGTGAAGTCTTGCCTGATAGGTATTGATCCAATGATGTTTGGGCAATAGGTCTGACATCTTAAAACACCGGACCATACAACCCCTCGCTATCAACTCCGGCAAACCCAGAGGCGTTGCCTCACCAATGCTAAACCAGCTTTGGCGTAAACATATTTTCATTGATTGACAAAAAGTCATTGAGTACATCGTGATTTCTCCGCTTCAATTATTGATATTGACTGGGTTAGATTGGCTGTTCAGAAGACACCTTGGAGCTGTTGTCTATCAATATGTTGCGTTTGATAAACCCAACCACTTCTCATGATTTACATTTGGCTGCGCAATAGGAAAAGAGTAGACAGTAACAGAAAAACTTAGATGTCACACAGTTTCAAAACACTATAGCTGTGTATCCACATTCTACCATTTTTTGAAGAGCTCTACATTGTCATGCATATTGGATAAGTACCTGCAATTATAAATTTTTCATTTGGTAACTAGTACTAAACTAGTCCATATTTTCACAAGGTTTGGAGAGTTATTGTTAATATAAATACCATACATTGGAACTCCAAAGGGAATAGCTATCATATTTTCAAGGCGGCCATGAGATTTTCAGATGTACATTTGTTCATGAAGCCTGGTAAATGTATCATGAAAAGATTTTTAATCCAATTAGGCTTAACATTTTGACTATTGAAGTCGACACAAAGAGCAAATCATCTTTGCGAAGAAAACTGTCCAAAAAAGTAAAAAATTGCCTAAAAAGCGCTTTTCCATCGACGAGTCCTTGCTCAAGGCACTGTGCCGTCCCGACCCATGGTTTTCCTCCTCATGTGGGCCATATTCGTACTTCATCCCCAACTTGTCTTTTGGGAAATCATCTGCTGTCGGTCTTAAGTAACGCTTGGAAATTTTACGACTTGTTTCTCTGTGCTTAG
Organism: Lineus longissimus; assembly: GCF_910592395.1. Classification (NCBI taxonomy): domain Eukaryota; kingdom Metazoa; phylum Nemertea; class Pilidiophora; order Heteronemertea; family Lineidae; genus Lineus; species Lineus longissimus. The sequence continues at coordinate 5,468,110 of NC_088310.1, forward strand.
GGTCTTCAGGGTTTCCTTCAGACATGTAGGAAAATCATTGTAAGTAGTTTCCAAACGAGGCATCAGGCACTGTCATAACATGTATCATAATCGTAAAAGATCTCTATCTCGTATCAATCATCCATTCTTCATACCACCTCATCATCGTAATATCACACAATGTCATGATGTATCTATAATCTCATGCTATCCTGCCATGATAATAGCATGAAACTACGATTTAATGAATTCTAAACTCTAATGTAAAGATATATGCTCATGTCCAGATGCTTCTATCTTACATGCATCTTAGGTGACATATATTGTCTCCTTACTACACACTATTATCACTTTTAACATCCTTAAATTCATGTCAAATAATGATGCTATAAAAAACTCAGCAAGTCTTCTCCAATTTCTGTCACCAGTCAGGTGTCATCTTGTGTTTTACAGAAGAAAAAGTCTGTCAGTTATTGAGAGCTTGGGAAAGGAGATGTATTCATTATACAGTAGATCAACTCTTTTAAGGACACCCTCGGGCTGAAAAGTGTCCTTAATAGAGAGGTGTCCTGATTATAGAGGTGAAATTGAATGCGGACAACCACTTTGGGACCAAAATGAGTGTCCTTAGTAGAGAGGGGTCAGCTAAGGGAGTCCCATTGTATATGAAGACTTGGCTGTGTCTTCTTCTGTTATAAATTTCGTGATTCTCTTGTTGCAGTCGACTGAGAGTGATCTCTCCTGGGACGATGACGAGCTCACCATCAACACTAAAGTCTCCTTCACCGAGTTTATACAGCAATACAAGGAGCTCACTGATTGGCTCACGACTATTCAGGTGGTCACCCAACGACAGGGGATGACCAGTCTTTCGGAAAAGTATCTCAATCAGGTGGGTCTTCCTTCTTGATGATACATGTAAAGAAAGTGACAGTGTTTTCTCTTGTAGTTGGTTGGGTTTTGTTTGAAGTGAACCTACTTTTCCTGCATCCACTATTGAAATTTTTAATATAGGCCTATAAATGTAGATTTACCTTGCTCCCTTCGAACCATGTCCCATTCTCATTCAGAGTTACCATGAAGAGATGTTGCAGCGTTCGCCGCGGCGCAAACTTTTCAACGACTACGCCAAGCAGCTGATGCGTCGCTTCCCCAACATGAAGGAAGAGATCAACAGCCGCTTGAGGCACCTCAACGAGCAGTGGGTGTTGCTCGAGAACGCCATCAGCCCACAAGATGGCGCTGACGAGGAGACAATGTTACGAGGTAAGTTTGAATGGTGGTGCCAATTGAAGATGCTGGCGTCAGGTTTCAAATTTGGATATATGGCTCAAATGGGGCCTATTGTTGTGAAAGACTAGTCATGTTAGTTTTTCAAAAAGAAACCCCTCAAAGTTGAGATACTGACCGATAACATTGGCTTAAAATTTGGGGGATTGTGATTACAATTGTCAGAAAATGTTAGACATTGGTGTCCCTTGGGCATAAAAAACAGCCATCTTGACCTCTCTCTCACCTTACTGTTGTAAGAATTCATCTGACCACTGAGTCTGATAATTCATCAACAAATATTGACAAACCAATCGTAACTGATGTAACTATAAACGGTTGCTAGGACACTGGACATGTCCTCAGGGTGACTTATCATCCGTGAATGCGGTCATAAAACATTGTGTGGAGTCAGAGCTTGTAAAATATCAAATGGGATATGATTGTGGCAGTATGATTTTCTCGCCAATGGATACAGACAAAGGTATTAATCTTTAAATATGTTTGCTTGATATTTGTACAAAATAGATCAAGTGTAAATTCTACTGTAGACATTATGCAAGATACAATGAGTGTTGTTTCAACTATTCCAAAGGTGTTCATAAAAAGTCCTCGCCTCTTTTTCTCCTGTTCAGATTTGGAGCTGGACTTGAACGATCTCCGTCGCTGGCTTCACGGTGTTGAGAACACCCTGCTGCCCCTGTGTATACGCCAGAGTTGGACGCAGGAAATGTTGGAAGACAAGCTCAAGGAACACCAGGTTAGTACTCTATTGTGTCGCGTTGTTAAACTTGGACCAAGCATTGTGAAAATTTCAAAACATGGATGCCCAGTACCCGATATCATTTCCAAATTTCACAATTTTGCACAGTCCATGCAATACTGCCCTCTACAGAGTAGTGGCAGAACTTTTAGTACCTAACACATCTGGTAGATGGCACCACAGCTTTTAATATCTGTTGCCAAACTTGAGCTAAAAATATTCAATTGATAAGAAGCTCATTTGAATATGAAAATGATATTGTATAGACCTATTGGCACGGTGCCATGTTCTCCCTTTATTCTTGGCTGGACCATGTGCCAGGAATTCGGACGCCGCGACTGCGACGTGGCCTATAGCCAAACAAAGAACAAACACTGCAACTTTTTTTTAACGCTTTTATTCAATGAGGCTTCTCTCCGAGAATGATTGAAGGCAGAATACGATTATATCCAGAAAAAAATCGTATTCATGATTACCACGTGACGTCCCTGCTCAGTGATAATCAGCGGGGTTTCAAGCTAGCGTGGCCAATGGCTTACAAATCCAGAGTCAGGTGCTTTGTTCATGCCATGTGGACCTATTTTTTCCTGAAAGTTTGAACAATAGAAACTATTATCCATCCATGGCTGTTTTATATCCAAGTTTTGTACTGGACTCATTGCATAAAATTATATTCAACTCGCAAATGTATGTCATAATGGGTTATAATTTTAGGGCAAAAATTTCAAATATTGAAAATTTGATCAATTGTGTCATAATTCTCCTCTTTTTCTCTTTGATTTGTTGGAAACATGATTCTTTCCAACTCCTGAACTTTTTTTACTTTGCATATTCAGCTATTGTGAATTGCGAGAGTGATTATGCATAAATTTGTGCGTTAATTACTTATCGCCAAAGTGATGTTGGTGTGATCATGGCTGCTGAAGCGTGGCATGATTTAATGCTCTGTGCTCACTTTGTCAGCCCGTCCAGGTCCATTAAATACGGAGTCAAATGATGAGAGATAACTCCCTGATTTTCCTCATGGTTTGGTACTATCTTTGTAGCATCAATGAGAATGTCACTTCCTAAGTTCCCTTTGATTTATACCCAGCTAATCATGATAAATTTTAACATCGCATCAACTAATTAATATACATGTAGCGAAATTATTGGCACGATTTTCATAATCTTTCAAGTATCAATTTCTTATGAAATAATTTCGTAAATGTTTCTATATGAAGAGTTCAAAGTTATACACCCATTTCATAATTGGCATAGATTCTGCTATCGTTCTCTTGAACCTTAGAGGCCATTATTTTGTTCTCTTTGACATGTTTGATGAAGAAATTACTTAAAAGTTCTCTCTACCATAAGGAAATTCAATTAGCATCATTATAATTGCACTTGCCTTTGACTTTGATGTCACATTGTTGGGGGTGGAGGTGTTTGATGTCCAGCCAAATGGTTATTGACAACTCAACCAGAATCATTGAGGACTCGTGCAAAGCACTTGGCTAGTGTGCTCAAGAAAAATTCCCTTTGCCGATGCCGATGCTTGGTTTAATCTGTGTTGCAGTTTGGCAACTTGAACTCCTCACTTTCCACCAACCAAAGACAAACTGGAAAATGCAGCCACTTCTACTGCTGATAAGTTTAACTTGGTTTAGTTTTCTATTGTCAGCTTGTCACCACCTCTGAATTTTGAGACCCAAGACTCTTTCACTTTCACTTTTGCTGGGTTGAAGATCGGTTGTAGACAATACACAGAAATCAAGTTGTTGAATACCTGCCACAGTTGAAATGTACTTTAACGCAAAACGAGCCGCGATCTTCATCACTGTCTCTATCCCCAGACATCATTTGAGAAAGAAACCCAACCCTCCCCGGGGAATATCAGTTTCAGATGAACAAAACTGGCAAATCTGCGACCACATGCTGTCAGCGATTGCAAAGTGTCTCGAAAGTCACTTTTAGGTGATCGCGGCCCATTGTCTTGCGCATCCTGCCGTCTTAATATTGCAAAAGCTGTTGATTACCACAGGCAGTTGCCAAGCGCAGACAGGTTTTGAAAAGCTATGATTACGACAGCAATTATCAAAATACTCCTGTGGCCTCGGGCCCAAGAAGTTCTTTCCAAAGCATCAACTTGTACGCTTCGGGATGCTTGATGTTTTTTTCAGTCTGTAGGGTTCTTTCATTAGTTAGGATAATCAGGTTCATCAGGCATGTCTTAGTTCTGAAGATTAATTGTCATTAACGTAGTTTAATATCCTGCCATTGATGGACTTGCGAGACATTTCTTTTTTGTGCTTGGCTGATTTCTGATCTTGATCGCAATCTCAGAGAGGTTGGCACTCATGTACCTCATGTTATATTGAATATTCATAGATAGAAAACTAGTGTGCATGCCTCATCAGATCCCAAGATGGGTTCTGTTGTCAATATTATTGTAATTCATGCTAAATGCTAATTCATATTGTCTTCGGAGTATCGAGGATTGGAAATATCCTCGGGGGAGATAGCCCCAAGCCATCTGTCTGCACCCACAATCATGCACAGCACTCCCTTTATCAGTCCTTATTGTTTCCTTCTTTTGCTTTGTTCTAAATCGCAATGATTTATGTAGACTCGAGCTGTCAGTCCTATCGGCAATTGGCAAATCGTGCAAGTTTCTTCATTATGAAGTTTGTTCTGTTTAGTTTCGAATGGAACTCAGTCTGGCTTGAAGTTTTATGGGTTTACACTTCTATGGAGTAATTTTTTTAAAGTCAGACATTCAGTTTAATAACTTTTAAGCAGATGAGGTGTTACCCAATGCATTTGAGTATGAACTACTGACAAATATGGGATTTCTATATTTTGATGAGAAATTAATCTATTTGATTTGAGGCATCCTTCCAATTCCCTTCCACCTGCTGTGCCCTTGGGGATTGCTGCAGCTGTGGAAGACTTTGAAAACATTTCATAAAGAGAAGGGGGCATGAAAGCGTGCAGGCTGATCACTGTAGCTCACCGGGTTCACCCCAAGTTGCAAGATTATAAACCACTGCATTGCCCTTTGTATGATGTAGGAATGGTTAAGTTCGGATGAAGCCAATCGAAGTTGATGTCACCCTGAAGATACTGGATAGCCAGTACCTTGATCAGTACTTCTGCCTTACAATTGTGATCAACTCAGTGTGAACTAAACTCAAGAAAAGTGTCATCTGTGGAGACAAACAGATTCATGTAACATACAACGTTCATACATTTTAGATGTAGTGAGATATCGAAAATATGCACGGCTGTCTTTTATAATGAGAATAATATGTGATAATCTATCGTTGATCCTTTTGTCGCGGTACTCAGTGTATGAATAACTCATTAGAGGATTAAAGTCATGTGATACCTAACCATTAAATGTCGCATTTCTTGAGTATGAAATATGATAACATTGGTATCGAGGAGGAGAGATTTTTGGCGTGGGTGGCCATGTTGTCTTAGAGCTTGTCTTTTGTTTATCATCTGAAGGAAAACTGTTCATAGCCATGTGAGATTGGCTCTTCTTACTAGCTGTCCACATGGGACCATTGTTAATTGCAGTTTTGGTTGAAGAGAAATATGAACAGCATGTCTCATTCTTCTGATTGAATGAAGATGACCTTGCAACACTCTTTGAGGGAATAAATATGCTGTTGTTCCTTGAAGCTCTCTTTTGATACATCTGTATTAACTTAAAAGAACAAATAGAAGATAATATTGGTATATTGCCAAATGTAATCTCTTTAAGAAATGAAAGAGCTTCTTCTATCAAATGTAATCTCTTTGATAAATGAAAGAGCTACTTTTATCTAAAAGAAAGTCATGTTTCGAAATCTTGTCCGATGTCATTATATCATAGTTGACCCACTTCCTGTTTAGGGCTGTTCTGCTTGTCAGTGTCACCATCTTGTGGTGTGGGGTAGTTTGAAACTACTTTAGCCGATGACCATAAGGACACACTCTAAAATTAGTGAACGAGTCGAGACGTCGTGGCAGTTTTTTGATTGAAATGTACACAAAATATCTGAATCACTTTGTCTTGTTCAATTTTTGAATTCTGCAGTTCCGCAGATTCACGTTCTTTCGCATTCAGGTTTCCTTCTTTGAATTGAGTTTATCAGCTGGGTAATGGCCAAATATAGTTGTAGTGACCAACTGAGATAGAGGTTATCATAATATAGTGTTTGCTCTTATGTTCTTATCGCTTGAATTATGCATTGGGCAGACCGTTTTTTAGCAATAACAGTTTGAGCTGTACGTGCCTGCTGGTCACACGTTTGAAAATCAAGCTCCTTCCTTCTTTGAGTTGGCTTGGCTTTTCTTACCTTTCCATTTCAAAGAACATCATCAGCCTCAAACTTACTTTTCCCTTGAAGTTGCTTACAATTGGAAGGAATTTGGCTACCTTTATTTTCTCGAGCTAAACATGTCTCATAAATGTCAACACATTTCAAGACTGTTCCTTGCTCATCTTTAGTTTCTTCGAGGAAGTCACCAGATGGAACCCAACCAGACTCCAGTGTCATCACGGAGATGAACGAGGATTCTTTTCCCCCAAGATAGTTCCTTTACTGACCGTAGAACATCGCAGCAAAGTGAATTATTCATCATAATGATCTCTTGCGCTGAGCTCGGCGAGACGAGCAGAATCAGATACGGGGAAACGTCATCGTTTTCCACTGCGGATCAGGCTATCGCAAATTATCAATATTTCTACAACATCAGCAACACTGTGTGACAAATCTATCGGATACGTTGAGATTTTCACCAGTTACTGACTGGTGAGATCTGTGATCATGGTGTAGGGTATTTTTTACCCATCTTTGACCAATATTCCCTCCATCTGTTCTTTCCGAGCCGTCTTTGGGAGTATTGATAACCGTCCGTGTTGTTGATGTACATTTTACATGTACATGATGTACATTGCTCTACATTCGACATGTACATTATAGTGTATGTTCGTCATCTTTCATCTTGTGGATATTATCGTAAGATCGTGTTCCCTTAACTTGACAGGTGAGTTGCCTTTCTACTCTTTGGCATTTTTATGAAATTGATCTACTCGTATTGTTTTCATCATTCATATGTACAGAAATCAGCAGATAGGTTCAGTTGGAGTATTACCAATGTTCAAGATTCAAATGACCAATGTGCATTCTCATCATGGTAATACATGTAGTTCCCTGTACAGGCTTGTACAGGTGCAGGAAATCCCAGAAATTGGAAAAAGAAAAAAGTTTTGTTGAATTTCTATCTCGATTAGACTATTTATCTTTGGAGTTTGGTCCATTGTGACATATCATGAAATTTTTGGTCACAAGATGATCTGAAGTTTTGGCATATTGTCACATTGTACTTTAATTGGGAGTCACTCCAGGTGTCTCACTAGACTGATAAGATCAAAATCAATGTTGAGGTAGTCAAAATATAATTCTACATGTACTTTCTGTGCAAGTGTTTTTAAGCCCAGTGAGAAATGTTTTTGTAGCATAAATTCTTTGCATGTGTGAGTTTATTTTCAGGCTGTAGACTTTGCAGGTTAATTGTGGTCAGGGTTTGTCCAAAATCTGAAAGTTATACACTCGGGTTTCAGTATGACACCTGATCACATTGGATCATTTCTGTGTGACCTGAACTGACTCCTACCACAATACGTCTACTGTATTATTTCCACTATCATATTAATAAAGCCAGGGGGATATTCGAGTGAGTGAAATCTGCTAATTCCCTCATGCGGGCTATGAATACTGAAACCCAATTCGTCCGATTTTTTTTCTGAGGAGGTATAGTTTCTCCTAATTAGAACATCTCTGGAAGTGAGTGTTTCAATTCTTTTGTCTGGTATATTCCTACCCCCAGCCACCCCTACATGTCTGCTATTATTTGACGTAGCCTTATAATCGTCACAGCACGTGCACATTTTCTCCAGGCTTGCGCTATCTTCGAAAATCTTTCCAGATTTTGGTTACCATGGAAATGTGTTTAACAATGACCTGCTTTGTTGCGTCTGTCTCCAAAAATTACCATGAGATACACATCATGCCGTGTTAGATTGGCTTTTTTTCGTTCAATGTGAAAAATATATGTTGAATGGTTTTATTGAATCATTGCAGCTAGATGCAATGTAAATCAATTCACATGCATATAATGATTTGTTCAGTTCTGACTGCATTCGGCATTGATAATTAAGTCTTTGTCAAGCTTGTTTTGAATAGAAAAAAGTTCTTCGCAAGTAAAGGATGGGTAAAACAAAAAGCATTGGGAAGGTTTATAAATGTTTTTCAGTGATTATAGTGGTTTTATTAGAGTCATTGGATGCCAAAAAAAGAGCACGTTTCTGTTCATATAAACTGATGAAAAATTATGAAATATGAGCGTTTTCAGGACGAGTTTATATGTATTCAGTTTGACAAGCTGCCATCGGACTGCTCAGTCCATATCAGATGCCTCTGTGTGTTTTATTGATTTGGTTTCCACAACTTTTTGCCTGCACTCCTTGTTTGATGAGTGACTCATTTCAGTGGGCTCCTGGTGTTGTCCGCAACACGTGGTTTGCTTCGAAAGCAGTTGGACAAATCCTCAATGCAGTTTTGACGATTCATATATTTTCTATGCATGAATATCAATCTTTTGATTTTAATTTTAATTTCAGTGTCTCAAACAGTGCCTTTTCATGAGCATGTGCTACCCACCATCAATCATCAGTACCTTTCATCAGCTATAAATGCTATATAAAAATGCCAATTGATTTATGCTATTACAATAGCACACAATAGTACAATTAGCATGGAAAATTACTACAATGAGAAAGTGTATTTTTCAACTGACACAGATGTCTGCATGGCGTGTAAAATGTTGGTACTACAGCATCAGTTTAGCTTGGTTGCATTGTTCTAATACTACATTTTTGTTGGTTCCCCATATTTTCCACTCTGACAGCGACGAAAGTGATTACCCATGATGCAATATTGATTAGAATCCAAAGTCTGGGATTTTGAGTTCCACCGATTCATACTGAATTAAATACAATATTCTGAAGACATCTCGCATCTGTGACCCATGTTATCATAACAAGCTTTTCATCCTCATTCTCAATGGTTGCAGGGAATCTCAGTTGGGAGCAAACAGATCTAGTGCCACGTAGCAAACCACGCTCGCATTCAAACATTCAAATGGTGCGAAGATTCTTCCCAGCGCCATCTGTTAGCTCGGAATAATTGAACGTGATAGCATATATTGTTTTGCTGTCAATCAGACATGTAGGTGAGGAAGGACGGGTATATTGATTGATTTCTTGTCGAATCTGCCAACTCCAAGAATCTGACAGATATGCTAATCTCCATGGTTACGGAGTTATCAAGTGCAGGTGATTCTGTGGATCGGCGATTTGTCCGTCATTACATGATCAATAATACAACGGGCAGTTTGCGTTTGTCCGTGAATGATTGCGGAAATGAACGCTGCAGCATTCAGGTCACATGGTCTCTTTCTGAAGAAATTGACCAAACTGTTACCTAATTGATCTGTTAGAGAGCAATTAATTGATTCTTTAACGGGGCATTGTGACATTTTACATCTGGTAAATATCTCACATGACTTCCCCTTGACGCTGATTTCGTGTAGGCGAGATTTACCTCGACATGCACGCAAACATGAGATATCTTGCGCTGCATTATTTGAAAGCCAATAATCTTGTATTTTTGTGACATTCTCTCCGCCCTTTGAACCAGAAATGTGTAGCAGACATTTTGTTGGTTCTTTGCGCTGAGGGCTTTTGCCAGGCTAGAAATTTGTTCATACAGGGCTACAGTTGTGGCCAAAAGTGGTATTATACTTTGCCAGTTTTGGGGGAAATGCCTCAGTCTGTGTTATTGGCAAAGGTCTGCGCACTGACGAGTAGGATGTTTCCCAGGTTCTTGGGAATGATATCCGCACAAGATGAACTTCATCTTCCTTGATTGAGCATATAGTCCAGTAATTGAAATAACTTTTCAAGATAATCGGTAGATAATCCGCTTGTTCGTTTACTGTTGTAACAATCCTTTCAAGGCTCAGCCGATCAAGAGTAGAATTGGAGGTAATCCTCCAATCAGACCTAACTCCTTTCACTCCAGCAGAATACTCCAGTCCAAACTTTTATTCTCCAAACATGCCAAACAGAGTTACCAACTTAGCCATACTTGTAGGCTTTGATTGACTTTACCCTTTGTTTGGAGAATAAGGACATGTACATTGGTATTTGCTCTGTATGTATTAAGGTGTGACACGTATAATCGATTCTCCAAACATGGATTGCCTTCTTTTCATTGATTCTGCATGTATATAACCATTTGACTGAAGAGTGGGATCCTTCTTCATACAAACCAGAAACAGGTCAGACAAAAAGTCTTGTATTTGCCTCTCTTCCCTGTTGACAATACGAGGACACCCTTTGAGAGATTTTATGGTTCCTTGGTTCCTATTGTACGATTTCCAAATCAGTGAATCTATATTTGGGTTGCCGCCAAATAGTGTGAGGACACATTCTGTGAATCGGATATACCTACCCATATGCACCGATGTGACAAGACCACAGTTAATAGTGATATTTTCGTCTGTGTTCGTCTGTTCGTCTGTTCGTTGTTTCTGTGTTTAGTCCTGTCCATTTCTTCTATCAGTGGAATATCTTACACTTTACCAGTTCACCAGTCAAATACCGGTAGTTGCATCTTTTATCAAAATAGAGTTATTTGACATTCTCGTGGAATAATATTGACATCAGTGACACAGTGTTGACTGTCTCTACTGTTGTTGAAAGGATTAATCTCTGTGATTTTCAATCAGTGGAAAACGACTCGTTCCTCTATCAGAGTTTTGTTGTAGGATATCGGTGAAGAACCAATCGGAGTGGATTATTTTCTTTAAGTTGACATCCAGAATTTGATGTGTTTTGCAGAGGCATACCGACCCATAAGCAACAGTGTATAGCCTATTGACAATAAAAGGTAGGTATATTAGACAGTCCAGAGAGAAAGTGAAGAAGAGACATTGGGTGTTGTCACATTCAAGAAATCCTCGAATCATATATACTTCTGGGTTGTAAAAATCAACAGGCGAATCGCCATTCTTTGCATCTATGAATTGTACAAGTAATAGGATTGTGTGATAGATTCTATTGATCTATCGATATTGTCAATCGCTTGTCAATATTATGCTGGAATGCATACATGTCCTCTTTATGACAGGTATGTCATCTATGTCGAGTAAGGTATCTGACATGCATACAAATATTGGTAAAAGATTTCTGGTGATAGGCTTTTATCAAAAAGGTTGTTGAAGATTACGTCCTATACTGTTCCTGACATATGCATACCCTTCAAAGTATACCCTGCAATCCTGTCCATGGTGAACCGTAAAAACCAGTACTAATTATACAGTGACCGACAGTGCGGTAATGCAGAATAATTCCCATTGCGTATTAACTTGTTGAGTTGTCAGCTTAGTTTAAAATTGAATTGCCTTCACTTGCTTTGACGGCCTTGGAACTTGGAAAGAACTGTGAAGACACCAACCCCTAAGGATCGACAGCCGTTTTTGGGGTCTTATTGATTCTTCTCACCAAAGTGTCCGCCTATAAGAGACCCATCCCTTTTGTTTGAAGTGACCCTTGGTTTTCAGCTGTGAAAATAGAGTTTTATAATTGGCTATCCACTGCCTGAAGTTGATACGACAAATGTGTCCTGATGTGGATGTCTCAGTTGCTGGAGGGCATAATATGTGATATCCCACTTTAGAGATTATGTTTATGCTTGGACAATATCCTATAGAAATATGAAGATCAAGACAAATATCCCAGCCGAGACGTGGCAGATTCAAGCATTGGGAAAATAGGCTGAAATCGTCCAATGAATATCATTCATGTCTCGGTGTCGGTCTACGTGTGCACTCAAGGCGTCCAACTCCTCATCTCACTGGATCATGGAGTCAAACCCTGATTTAGTCTTCAAGTTGTCGTCCTGGCCTTGGGTGGGTTCTGGGAGAGCCCTTTGATAATTGACCCTAAACATTTTGAATTTGAAGTATCTCTTTCACAGTCCAGCTGTCAGTTTGACTAATAGGGCCTTTTCAAGTGTTATTGTCCCACTTTGATAGATATTGTTTAAAACTCATTTTTGACCTTTCTTTGATTCAATGGCTGGTATGCTGTCACTGTTACTTGAGTCCAAGATCAAGATCAGAAGTTTTCATAGCAAAAAAGTTACTGATTGAACCCATTTAACACCCCCAACCCCATCCCACAATATTTGTTCTTCCCATGCAATTGTTGATTCTTTAAGATAAATGAGAAATGCCCCATTGATTTCATATTTAAGTAATATGTGGCTTGATGAAAAGGGGAAGGTGCTTTGATAACTGGAATTCAATATGGCTGCCTGGCGGCCATGTTAGATTTTGCAATCCAAACTGTTACCTGCAGGATGGTTGCCTGATTGATTTCGTATTTCAGTGCCATGACAGAAGTGAAATCATTTTCAGAATATTATCCAGTCAAGTAAAACATATTATTTGCCATCACGTTATGAAATTTTCTTCTTTCTCTCTCCAGGCCCTTCAGAGAGACATTGAGTCGCACTCCAAAATCGTCTCAGCAGTCCTGAAGCTTTGTGAGCGGCTCCACTCAGAGAAACAAGATTGTCAAAAAGGCTCCAGCAACGAGTGTGAAGGCCTGCGCATCATTGCAATAAATCTCGAGCGACGCTGGCACGCCATCTGGTTGCAATCACTAGAGTGGCAGTGCCGTTTGGAGGAGGCTATCAACAAAAGAAAGGTGCGTCTTTCAGATTTTACCGAGACATCCTGTAATATAATTCCTTTGATGTGCATGATGACTTGTCCTGTGTGTGAACCTTAAAATAGGTATTGGAGCATGGCCAGTTTCATTATAACTCTTAGACCACTTTCAATTTAATCAAATTTTAGAGACAATTAAAGAAGATGAGGCACATTATGGACCTTATTCTAATTTCTATAAAGCAGATTAATCCAGAGGCCACGATTGTTCGACTGGTGCAGCGTCTTATGATAATGAGTTGATTGATTCAAACGGGGAGCGTCTACGCCCAGTGGCGATCGCCTGCCCGGAACTTCTCGTATTCACCTCGCCACCTGTCGTGTTCTGTGTGTTTGTGTGTCGAGTGTCTTTTGCAGGTTCAAAGGAAATCTTCAAACATACCAGGCAAACTTGCTCATGCTCTTCTATAAATTGGCTATTGGCCGCCTTCACTCTTGCGTCTTCTCAGCCAGATTCTCGAGAAATTGCAAGTGTATTGGTGACACTGATAGCAGTGGCTAATCAGAAAGGAATACATGAAGATGGATTCTAATTAAACTGGAGTCAACTCATACAAGTTCAGACCACTTGCAAGCATGTCAGACCTTTGATGGTGCCGTCCCAGACAAGAAGAATGGGTTGTGATTAGCACCACGATGGACACAGCCTAAAATATCATGCTAATGTGGCCATTTGATATTGGGGAAATTTAGACAACTGCCGACAAGGTTTGGACAGTGGTTGAAGATATTGACAGATTAAACACAATCAGAGGCTGCAGAATCATCAGCTGCGATTGAGGGAGTCAGATCATCTGATTTTTTATATGGACATCAGGTTTGTTCTCAGACAAGTTTGTCAACAAACTGAGAAACCAAATGCTGAAATCACACTCGAGTTACACCATGATGTTTTGCGAAGTTGTAATTTGAAAGCCAGATCTTACCCCAACCACTGCTTGCAAGGCAGATGAGCAGAGTCCTTTGAAGCAGATAATAAGATGTCACAATTGATTCTTCATTAGCTGAGAGCTAAAGAAGATTGAACTTTTCAACCAAAGTTTATTTGCTGATTAGATCCCGCACGGCAGAATCTAATTTGAATAATATAAGCCACAACTGAGCGGTTTGAATTAATCTTCACTTTATTCAAACAAGGAAAGATGTTTGCAAAATATCGAATTTCAGTCAACTTTGTGTCCAACCCCCTACCCCGCTCGTACGGCTTTGGCAGTTTAATCAACAAAATAAACGATATCGCTCCTTTGGAAATTAAAAACATTGGAAGGATGCAATTTGCAATTGTTGGCTTTCGCTTTCGTGTTGTGTGTCATGTAAAATTCAACTTTTAATGAGGTTAAAACTAATTAGTTTGACAAAATTTAGAGGGTCATGTGGATCTAGGGCAGTTTTTGTTGTTGGGTCATCAGTAGTGGGTGGGAGGATTAAAACTTGCGAAGTTTTGTTGTAGTGTGTTCAGAGGTGCCTGCAACCCGTCACAAAAAAAGTTACGGGAAGATAGGGAAAAAAGATGAAATTGTTGTATTTAGTATGTTGGTCATTCCTCAACAATTCCGTTTGACCCCTGTATTAAGGTTCAGTGAGTACAGTCCATCAGGGTCTAAGATGTGATTATAGGAAGGGTCACACTCTGCTCATGCCTAATTAGATATTGTGAGACCCTTATGACAGCCCCGATCTGCTTAGTTAACTAAAGTGTGAATCTCTTCATGAGTTCAATGTGATTTTTGTCCCTGGTCACGCTTGTGATAATTGTTTAGGTTTGCTTGTTGGAAGGCACCAATAATTAAGGATCTTATTAGGAGTGCTGGTGACTTTCTTTGTGGTTCGCTCATAAAGTCAAGATGGCAAGTTGTGATGTGTGTGTTGATGGGAACAATGATGACTTTAAAGTTATTCACATTTTCAGAGCAGTCATTAATTTTGCTCCTATGTCGTGAAATGTTTGATTTGGAACTAGAAAGGGCCACTGAAAATAGATATGCTGCTGCATTTACATTGTAGTATTGGTACACCCTGTATCCCCAGGTCCTGGGTCGATTGTATCGAGTATCAAATTTCTCATGTCCTGGCTAAGGTGAAACATTGTTGTAACGGGATCTCACAAGTCTATTGTTAATCCTCCAACCATGGATTATTGTATATCATTGTATACAATCATGTTAATAGCCCAAAGCCTTCTCTACCCAATAGTAGCAGCACCCTATTGAAGCAGCCAGACTCCTGCTGGTATACAAATTGTCCTCCTGTCTGTCAAATCCCAGACCCACGCAAAATCCATACCAGGGTCCGTCATCTGGCATTCCTAAAACTCGGAATACACTCTGTTATAATCTTTGTTCGATGCATATCAATAGACATATTTCTTGATGGATGAAATCGGAATCTCCAAATTTGGACCGAATTGTTGCATATCATTATTTGTCTAGTCTGAAATCAATAACACAACATCTGTAAGACTTTTGTCGCCAATGGTATCATTTATCGCATCTTTGGTGATATTGTCTTGTCAGCCATTGAATGGCAAGACACAGCGTCCTGTCAAATACACTCGGTCCTGAATTGACCCTTTGTCTCTGGTCCTACGCGCTATGACCAAATATGGCCATATGGTAATCTGACAACATGGACATGGCTAATAGATGCCTAGGTTTGGCTTATATCACTTACGGATCACAATATGTTTACTCAATATGAAAATCAAACTCCTCCTTTTCAAGGCGCGACAATGCAGTATGATTTAAAGCAAAAATTTCCATATGAATTGGTCCAAACTCAAGCTTGTATTTCAAGTCTCATTGATGTGCACTGAAACACAATTCAACATATAAATTTTCAAACAGTAAGTTTTTCTCAACATCAATATTTGGAGTGAAGCGTGATGTACTTCACAATATTCAAACAGGTCAAAGTAGTCTACTGCTGATACATGGCATTAACATCCACACTGAAGATCAAGAGTATTGTGGATTGAAAAAATATTACGAACTTTAAGTTTTTTTAGCCAGACAAAAGCTCAGTTAGCATTTTCATGTTGTATGGTTTGCCCGTATTTCCCTGCAGTTAAAACAACATGAAAGGTAATTGTAGCCTGCCATATGGCTACATGTTGCTAGCGGTTGAAAAAATACATCCGTCTTTTGTGGCGGCGGATATCAAAGGTTTGGGGATAATGAGTACGTTGCTCATTTATAGGCGGATTGAAAAGTGCTATTTTGAAATAGCTGCATGTTCGTGTGCGTGTGGAAAGAGCAGATTGTATTTCAGTCTGTTAGCATCCCACAGACTAGCAATCAAATTGATGTGATCTTGTGATGATTGCATGCAACAACAAATGTTGTTGTGGACAATCTTTTTGTCTTCAAAATTCACATATATTGTGATAATTTGCGGTCCACTGAGGATAATCGTTATCGAACTGGCGCCATGAACGTCAGTCATGGCGATGTGATTTTGAAATTTAGCTTTCTGTGACCTTTATCTTTGTTGACATGGTGCAAGTTTCTCAACTGTGTATGCCTTTCTGGTCTGTGGTTATGAACGTTTTTGTGTTCTGTCTATAGCTGGGCTGCCCACATTTGAGAAGTACTCGCTCAATAGTTGTGCTATCTGTAAGTAAATCATGACGAGAAAAAAAAGTGTAATTTATTGATGTGGTATTTATTGAAAAGCAGGATATAAACAGAGAATGAAAGACTTTTTGGTCAGTCTTGTGTGACCGAGTCAGTCATGTGATATGATTGCATGAGTTGTTCGTCAACAAAAATATTAATAAATGACATTTCTTTTTGTCAGCAGTTCAGAAAAAAGTGCTTTATCAACCTGTTTGAAAGTTGTGATAGCTCTTGACGTCATTGGCATATCTACTTGTAAATATTTTTAACTTGCATGAAAGTGGCTTATATCCCCCCCCCCCCAAAAATGATCATAATGTTTTGCACGAGAGATGGTCAACTAAAGATCTAAATGCAAACAAGTTTGGAAGTTCTTTTAGGCAAAAACTGGCTCAATTCTGCACAATCAAAGTAATATCATAACATCATTTCTTGAGGTTTATCACATTGCATTGTATTATGAATTTGATTGACAAGCTCATAGATAATTGAGCAGGTTTTATTCATAGCAAACAAGGATGGAGTTATATTGTGCTTTCTCCCTTTGTGTCCTCGCTGTACGCATTGCATCCTGGTACGCAATGACAACAGCTTCCTAACCCGCCATTCGTGCAACTATTTTGCCTTCGCACAATAATATTGTTGTCAGAAGCGCAAGTTTTGTCAAAATTTAGGTTACCTGGTCACGGGCAGTGGCACAAATATTTCTTTAAACAGTCTTTAAAAGTTTTGAAAAATACTTTAAATGTTGCATTTGTTTGGCCCGCGTCTGTGTATCTAGGGCAAATAAGGACTCATTTATTGATATCTATCGCAGCCTTTTGATTGGTTGTCGAATATGACGAGTTGCGCATTATGCTAATCTCGTAATCTATTTGTGAATGTGCATCGTGGAGCTTGACCCAGATCCATCGTCAGACGAGTTGCCGGGATATTTGGGTCCACGTGTGCCAAGAGAGGCATAAACACTTTGACACTGGGGACAATAACAGGTCCAGGAAGTACCGTCAGGTCCACAGTGATCAAAACACCCATAAATGTAACGAAATTACATTGACTATTTATGTTCAACTAAACATAGGACCGTTTATGGATTATATTCTAGCACTTATCGGTGGATATTAAAACTTGTGGCGATTTTTGAGAATATTTTGGTGGACGGCCCCATGTCTTTGTCCCGTCTTCGGATCTATTGTTGGATGTGACAGAACCATTTGTGTGCGGACTATAGGGTGGAGTGTTTATGACCTCATCGAGGCTGACTGTATTAAACGGAGCATCTGTATAGGCAGTAAGTGTACTTTAGTCAATAACGAATTCATCTATATGTATGATATTCTGATATCAAATCACGTGGATCACACCAGTGATAAAGTGACTTGAATGAATTGAAGATGTGTTGATTATTTTGCTCACTCACATTTTCAACTTTCCATTTCACTGAACTATTTGAACCTACATGTAAGCCCACTCCCACAAAATTCTGTAAGATGGGCAATTTTCAATTTTTTGAGAAGAACACCTTCTGTTCATATTCAAGGCTTTAGTTTGAAATATTCATTGCCATAGACTTCAAACAGGCACAGTTCAGAGAGTGGATACTCAGCTTGGTGGTGGTAGTTTAGGTGGCTGGCTATGACCCAACTTGGATTTTTTAAAGTGACCTCATGAATAGAGACTGCAGTGATAGACACTTTAACCAGTTGCAAATGAGAGAAAAACCGTTGGGGCTCATGCAGATTGGCCATTACCTCAAAGGTCTTCATACGATTTCGCACCAAGCTCATTTTGAAAAAAGTGTTTTCTCATCTAACCTGTACTTGCTTACTCCTTGTTTATTAGCCTTGCAATGTCCTGCTGACTTGAGCTATTCTTGAGTCAGGAAACCTACCCCCATGAGAGTGCTAGGTTTTCTTTCGGTAGCTACTGTAACTCTTGCAAGAGAGGAATGCTTGAGTGGTTATTCCCTGAGACATTTTGACTTGGTAAGTTTGTTTTCTCAGTCTGTTTCTTCATCGAGTAAAGAAGTCTGGTCATAAGGTTTCTTGCCACAGGATTATTGGAGGTTTGCTTGCCCATTAGTCCAAACCCAGTGCCTACCTCTTCCATTGACAGGTCAGTAAACCATCTCCAGCCGCAGGCAACGGAACATGACTGATCAATATGAAAACCTTGAAGTCTATCGGATTATTGGTAGCACTGTCTGATTAATCACCTCTCATTGTTGAGCCGCATCATTGATGTTGTGGTCTCATGCAGCTTGGGTTAGAGCATGTTTAAGGGACTTTACCATCTCTTAGCCTAGCCTTGTGTGTCAAGATGTTCTATAATGTTGTCAGTTTGGAATTTTACGGGTATCTGGTGGAAAATTTTTGGTGATTCAAATATTCATACATCAGTGTTTCGATGGAACTACACAGAGTGATAATGTGATGCCACTTTATTTATAATATGCAGCTGTTGAGACCAGTGTAATATCATCTGAGTCGATATACATGTAGGTATTGATAAAATTAAACCAGAAGTATTAGGGTTGTGAGTTGAGCAGGTGGTTTATTATGGAATAAGATTTCTAAATGGTGTAGGTAGAATTTGCTTCGGCTTATTGTCATCTCATATTCTTGAATGGTTCTCCATTGCCTGACATTTTAGAAGTTCTACCTGCAACACCCATGCAATAAATTCTCTCCGAATTTGCAAAATCCTGATCCCTTCAATTCAAACAATTTTCCAAATTTGTCACGACAGATGGCCGAGCCTTTGGGGAGTAGTTGGCGGAATATTGATGGAATAGTAGTGGTTTCCATGGTAATGGCCTCATATCTTCCGGGTATTGACCCTGGGGACCCTGCAACCTTGAGCAATGATCCAATCATTCTGGTCATGCAGTGTCGTTTACGCATGTCACCTCGAGCAACTCATCTCCTTGCATCACATTAGGAAGTAACCTTCATGTCTCATCATGAGGCAGCTTATGAATATTCTGTTTTGAATAAACTTCTGTTTTATAGAGGTCAGGTACATTTGTACATGTAGCAAAGTCTATTCCTTCAGTAGCGTGATATACTGTACAGTGGGTCATTTCGCATTTGCGGAATCCTCAGACCTTCACGTCAAAAGTGAAAGTCGATGAGAAGACACGTGTGAGTCTTGTGAAGTGAAAAGGGTTTTGGTCCTTTGTTTGAGTGGTGAAGTCTTTGTTTGACCAGGATCAGTCGCCCACCAATCAATGGGCCTGATCGAGCGATAAGATGCCACCTCGATGACCTTGTGACGTGGCACGTACCACTTTCTGCACACCATTGAATCGACCTGCTGCAGGGTATCGTTAGAGTCCATGGGGATATCTGGCACGATATGAGACACCCTTTGATTATGGTTAATCGGAAATCATTTAATGGTTGAGGAAGCCTAATGGTTATAATTGGCAAGTTAAGATAATATAGCCTGATCCCAACAAGAGAAGATTTGGGCCTCTGTCTTTTGGATGAACTTTACCAACCAAAAAGTCAAGTTCACACTGACAATATCATTCCCAAACACCTCTCTGCACCAAATCTTCAAATCGATTTTTTTTTTCGAATCGACAACATTAACTTGGTAGTCATGGTCTATGCATGCTCAATCTTTTGACGATTTAATAATGAAGCTCGTCCAGAGATAGAAAGTGTCCCAACAAGTCTTGGCTTCTTGCCAAGCGTTCTGAGCTCTTCTTTTAAAAAAAATGTTTGGAAACTTGTTATTGAAAGAATGTTTGATATGGTGTGATTGAGTTAAACTTTATAGTTGATTATATTCAGATACCATGCTGAGCTAGTCTAATAGCTTTTCTAAAGGTTAAACTTTTGTGCATGTCATGAGACGATTGATTATCAGTTTCGTGCAAAACGAGTCTGTCAATCACTTAGGGCATACCCTATAGATGATTCCCAGGCCGACGGCCACGGTTCGTCACCACAGTGATTTGACCTGGTTGGCTAATTTTGCTGCGAGTTCTCCCCTGTCTGATGTCACGCAATTATTCCCCCACCAGTACTGTCAATCAAACAAGAAGTAGCAATATACATGTAGTTGACAGAATTCAGTTGATCTTGAATATATCAGCTTCTTCCCGAAATATTCCCCCCAAATCATGTTCAGATTCAAAGATTGAACCAAACTCTGTTTTTGTTGAGATTCTGTTTGACGTTTGATTGTTCCTCAATATTCTGTTTATTCAGGGTAACCTTTTGTCTTCTCGGAGGCCGTGAAAGTTCGTCCCAAGAGACAAAGAATATCTCTTCATTTACTTTCAGGTGTATGTAATCATCACACTGGTGTCTCATTAAACAGACAATACATTTGTTTGTTCAAAAAATCCCTGGTGAATCATTCATAATTTTCTTGACAGAATGCACCAATTTGCAAGCAAAATATTTCCCCAGCTAATATTGCTTGGAGCGATATTTGTTCAGAAGAAGTACAATTTGATATTACATTCATGCATCCCATATTGATCGATCAAAAAAAATATTCGGTTTGGTGTAATTAATCAGGCCAAGGTCTTAATTTAATTGATGGATTGATTGACAGACGGACAACTTACTCGTTGAACTCTATCAGGACGCTACGACTGCAGCTCTCGTATGTCACAGCAGGGAATATGTTTTGTTGCGCGAGGCTTGAATGAAAAATGTATCAATAAATGTGGTTTTTTCTCTCTCGAAAATCTATATTAGCTGCACGTTATTAAAAATTGGATAGTAACATATCTGAGCGCATCTGGACAAATCTCAACATTTCTTCACTTTTGGTTTTGGTTATGACATGATCGAACCTGTTCTGTAGCACTCCGTACAAACACCTGTAAGGGCCGTCAATGGAACACCATGGGTATCGTCATGCACCCCAGGGATGTAGTGAAAATGATATATTGTCAAGCAATTCATACTGTCCTTGCCAAATACGGACAACAACTTTAATTTGTTTGGTATTAGTTGAGAACAGGTCTCAATATCTTCGAGTTGGGCTATTCGTGAACAACAACTCCTCAGTGTGAGCCATTCCTGTATGAGGTCAGCTTGGTCCTTGGTTCAGTTCAGGCGAATTCCTTTCATTGTGATTTGATGTTGTAAACCGAGCGACAGTCTGAAAGAATTGGCTCAGGTAATCAGCAAGAACCACTGCGAGGGAAAGCTTGGTTGTCACCTGCTGAAGCTTGAAGGTGAATGCTTCACTCGTCTTTCATGGATAAATTTCTCTTTTGTTTTCAGTACAAGAAACCACCTTTAGAAGTATTGTTTCTATCACAACAACAGCTAACTTGCTCCTCTGTTCTCTCTTTCCAGAACCCGAACATCTCCCCAAACAGCACAGGAGGCTGGGAAGTCCAATACAACTCTGCCATACCATTTAGTATTTCTCCGGACCACGTGCACGGAATAGACGACTCAGACCAATCAACAGATTTCTTCGACGAAGACGGTGATTTAGAATTTGGTCACAACTCGGATGTCCTTCCATTCTCGGAGGATGAGTATGAGAAGTTTGCATTAGATGTTCACTGTCAGACGGAGATATTCGACAATCCTGAAACCCTTGTGGAGAAGGAGATTGTAGACGACGTCGAGCTGACCCCAGATGAACTCTCCAAGACTGTGTATATACAAGAAGCCGACGGCAATGGGTTAAAAATGTGGAGCTCCTCTGAGCGTGTTACGAAGTCAAGCTCGAGCTCACCGACGGCTGATTTGGATGCGGCAAAGGATTCGATGGAAGTAGACGACGTTCAGTGTAAGATGGAGGTGACAGATGTTGGTTACGGCAGCGAGAGTCATTCGAATGATGAACCTGATTCTGGGGAGAAGGCTGAGGCAGGCGGATGTCAGACGTCTGCCTCCCAAACAGAAGTGGTGGATGTCACCACCAGTGAGGTGCAGACGCAGGAGGTTGTGTTCAGGAATCGTGTTGTGTTGAGCGATGGTGGACTGACGTCTGCTTCTGGTAGTCTGCAGACCGTATTGTCCTGTCCAACATGGCGGGACTCGATGACGAGCGCGTATGACACCAGCTCCAACTGCAGCGACCACCCGAGTCATGATGTTGTCGGTAACCATTCCTGTCGCCCTACTTCCCTCTGCATCCCTGATGACGACACTTTACTGGAATTCAAAAGTATCAATGCTTCTCCTGGTGAAAAGTTCTATAAGGTGACCGCTTTGGATGACTACCCAGGGCAAGGGGTAGAGAATGCCAAGAAAAGCCTTTTTGAGGTAGTCTCTGAACCCCCTAGAGATGAAGCTGTGGTGATCGCGATTGCAGAAGATGTGCCAGAAGCCACGGACTTGATGTGCAAACCAGTCAATGGCGTGATCAGGTCAGATCCTTCTCTGACGAAGAACCGAGCTGATATTCTTTGGACAGAAATCGAACACCTTGAAGAAAATGAAACTCAGAAACAGAGCAAGTTGCTAACTACGCTTGAAAATAATGACTTAGATGTGCGTAGCTCTTACACAGCCGAGTGGACCGAGCGTACGAACAAGTGGTCAGGAGCATTTACTGCACTCATTGAGTCGACAGAAACTAACTCTGAAATGATCTCACAGTTGCAGCAGAAAGAATTATCTCATGGCAGCTTATCTGAGCGTCGAACAGCAAGTCGCGACTCAATACGGAGGTTGGTGTCACAAGCAGAGAGTCTTGTCAAAGATGATGACTATAACACACAGCGGCCAAAATGGCGGGATCGCAAGCAGCGACGAAGGAGAAAACCCAAACTGGCTGTGAGTTATTCTTTAACTAGCGACGCTTCGATGCCAGAAAATAGTGCAGATTCGTGCGACGCCAGTGGAGAAACCACCACTGAGTCTGAGGGTGAATATTCTAGCGCGCTCAGCGATACCGAATATAAAATAAACTCCATCTTGTCGGTTCCAGAGGAATCCAGTGCCCATGACACCACAGGATCTACGCTTAAGAACAGCTCATATACAGCCACACAGCTTACCTCTCCTGAGTGGGAAGGAGTCAAACTTCGACCAGGTCACAAGCGGAAGTTTGAGCGTCCACGGAGCGTTACAGAAATGTATGAACTCAGTAATCGTCTTGATTTGAGCCCGTTTTCTATATCCGAGGGTTCTGTTGTGACATGCAGACACCCGAACTCAGGCATTCCTGTACAAACACTGGACACTTATCACACCAGCGAATCTGCCTCTTCACTACTCAATTCAAGGTGTAACACGTTGCCTCGGACGCAGAAGCCAAAATTCCGGAAGATGAAGCGCTCTCGCTCCGAGAGTGAGCATCTTTCAAGCGCGCCCATGACACATCACTACCATTCATTTAGTAAGGAAAACTCACCAAGTCGTTTTTCACGAGAAGGGTCATGTTCAACAGAGCGTATCTTGTCCAACAATTCCTCAAGCGAGAGAACAGTTGGTTACAGTGCAGATAACTTGTACGTGTCGTCGTCCACCGAATATCAAGAGCAAAAGATAGCTGGAGAGAGCGGTGATGGTCTTGGACAACCTCTCTATGAGTATGACCTCACGGGAATAGGTAAGTTGAATTAAGTAACTTCATTTTGATGTCATCTGTTTCGATGCTTAACATCTTTTTATGGCCTTTGATGATGCATGCAGTAGCAAAAAGTTGCAGAAATGACAAAAATCATTGATTGTTTTCCAGCTGCTGAGTACGTGCAGACTGTCGGTAACATCAGCGAGGAGACTGATGATAATCTCAACAGTACGATCGAGTCGTTCTCCGAGAATGCCTGGGACAACTACCAGGATCCGTACCCGACCGTCAGCGAAGATGGAAACGAAGAAAAGCTCGATGACAGCCATTTGCAGTGGGAGGCAAGCACGCTCAGCAGTACCTTTGAATTTGATGACGATTTCCAACTATCGGATCGGAAGAAGAAATCATCGGTAAGTACTTCAAAATGCTGAAAAGAGACAAATCTTAAAGACACTTGACATTATCAGTGTCATTATAAAGCATTTTTTAAAGTTTGTTATGTTGCGACACTACATGTACTTTCATGTGACATTATGTTCATCAAGATTGCTGTTCTAATTTGTTTTGATTATTTTAGGGCTACTTGGCAGATACATCGCGTGTTGATGATTCCGACTCTGACCTCGATGATCTCCTCCACATCTTGGAGCAGTCCCTGCAACAGCTTCAAGTCGCACAGTCCATGCTGACCTGCCACAGGAAGGATGCCATGGACACTGGCATTTACCTACAGCCGCAGAGATATGTGAGTAGTTTTGACTCAAGTTGTTACTGTGACCTTTATTTAAACAAGCCAAAAGAAGCGGAACTTTCTTGTGAGAAAAATCTTGCTTGGAAAGTACCTGTTGTATAGAGACGGTGTGTCATATCTAAAATTCAGCATCTTCCAGAAGATGATGAATTTGTTCACGTCTGTTTTCTAGTTGAGCAAAATGTCCCTCTGGCAATTCATTTTCTTGTTATCTTGTTTTTCAGGCTGAAATCTTGGCGACCTGCCAGACGAACATAAAGTGCCTGCAGACGATTATTCAGACGCTAGTGGAGACTGACGGATCCCTGTGTGTCGGTGATGATGACTTCCTCACAGTCCAGAGTAAGTCATACCTCCCAATCTGGATGACGTCGGGATCATTGGGCAAAATTGTGACAAGTTGTTAATACGATCATACACTCTGTTGAAGTGAAAGTCTGATAGGTGCTTCAATGGACCCCGATTTATCATATCATATGGTTAACCAAGTACCTTGTTGTTTCAGATACGATTGATCAATGGACGCTGCATCGCAACATCGCCATCCAGAGGCAGGAACAGTCGAAGCAGCTGTGTCAGCTCTACCAGGAGATGGTCGCCGTCAAGAATTGCCTCGACGACACTGAGGACTTGATGGATGTCAATCAGTACCCTGATCACTTCAGCTTGGAACAGATCATCAAAATCCTGCAGGTAAATTGGGTCTGACGTGTTAAACTAGGATTGCTGTTTATGATAGGTGTTAAAGTATTCAGTTCTGTAGGGTCTGCTGTGTAGAATGTTTTGGCAGTTGTTTAACACAATCTTAAGCAACATCTTCTACCCTTCAGGATAAGAAGTTGGACCTTCACCAGCAGCGCGCCAAGCTGGAAGCACTGAAGGAGAATATCCAAGTGTTCTCGACCACTTACCCGGACGTCAGGATGGACCGCTTCCAGGTGGAGATTCTGAACCTTACTGCCAACGGCGCAAAAGTCAGTGACCAGTAAGTTCATTTTTTGCTCAGTGGCGGTGTGGTCCTGTGGTCAATGTGTTGGACTTGTAATCTGAACTGCGTGTGGAGTCAGTGCCAGACTCTGCACTTTGCTTGTGATTTTGTCATCCAGATTGGCTCGTCGTTAGATCGAGACGTAAAACTAGGTTTCCTTGTCCTTGGAGTCTATTGCCAGGTCAGGCAAAGACCTCGTCCAAGTGAGAGCCATGAGTACCTCGTGATGGAACCTTGCTTCGTGGCCAAAAGTGGAATCCATTGGCCAATTCACCCCATTTGCATCTGTACGCTGAACCATTCCATAAATTTGTCTTTATCTTTATTCTTTAGGCTTAGTGTTCGCTTCTCAGAGTTCCAATCTCTCCTCATCTGTTGGTACGACTACAATGAGACGCACAAAGAACTCTCCTACTTCTTGAGTAAAGAAAGGCAGCTACTGCAGTGTCTGGAAATGACGCTGTCTATAATGGAGTTCACCACTGAGCAGCGCCGGGCGGTGGTCCGTGATCTCAAGGTTGGTAGCCTCATAAAACCTGGTTTACAGTCAAATTCACTTTTGAATTCATCTGCATTCACTCAAACAGCCTGGGTAGTTCTACAGTAAAATCACAATCAAGTACATTATGTAGGTTCTGTTTTATCAAACCGTTGCACCTGAGCAACAGTTACAGTACTGAAGTCTTTGTGGTATGGCATTGTAGTTCTGTATAAAGCCGGAAGAAACGTCAATTGACAAACCATTTATGCTTCAATTATTTGCAGGGAATGCTGAAAGATTTTAACATGTACGAACAAAAGCTGACTGCCATGCGGCGTCTGTCTAACGAGGTGCTGTCAATCTGCGACAAGGAAAAGCAGTTGGAGATCCGGGCCGAGGTAGCAATGGCCAGCAATGAACTGGCGGAGTTACGCAAACGTTCCCAAGATACCATGACAAAGTGCATTGAGCATTGCGGTGACCTACCTCTCGATATTGGAATCGACGACGACACAGATTCGGGCATCGGAATCCATCGAAGGACAGAGTCGATGATGGGGATTGAAACGATTGGTGCTGCATCTGTCTCCACGGAGACTGAGGTGTTTGCTACTGCTGCTGCTACCCAGACACCGTATGATATTGAGAGGTAGGCCCCATTTTGACAGTTAAGGCTAAGACTCCCTGGCTCTGGTAGATTATATGGTTTAATCATGGAAGAATTAGACCAGATTCCTTAGGACAGCCGCAAACTAAAACAGATCTTTTCAAATTGTATGTCCCTGTAATACTGTACATTCATTACAAAGCTTGACGTCACTGTCTGAAAGAAGCCATGTCCTGATGTCATTTACAGGTCATCGTAACACATTTGTCATCCTCATCAAGTTACCTTCTTTGTTCTTTTCAGAGGTGAACCCGTGAAGGCCAAAAAGGAAGAATACTCGCTCATGAAGTTGCTGGTACGGATGGCGCTACCATTCCAGCTGGCCATCCTTGTCCTCTATGGCATCCTCTGCTTCTTCGACCGTGACGGCCAACCTGGTTTACTCTCGTTTTCACCAACACTCAGATATGTCCGTGGTCCACCACCGACCTGAGCTTTGAGGTTGTATGGTCCACTGTCTCTGCGTGGAAGTATGGTCCACTGTCTCTGCATGGACTAAGTGCCTGAGCTGGTCCTCATCCTTCAGAAACAATGAACTGCAGTGGTGTTGTCTGAAAAAGCTATAAGTCAGCCACTTGCAGGATGGGTGCCTGGACAATTCACCAGTGTGAAGAATGAGATGTAATGTGAGAACTCGAATCAACATGTGTGCAATTTCAGAACTCTACTGTTCTAGTGCAATGTTGCTGTGAAAGGAGATGAGGACTTTGGTTTCAAGGCAGAGTTGGTTACTTATCAAGCTGGCGATGAATAAGGACTTCAGGTGGTGGGCTAGGAATGCATAAATGAATTGAGATGGTGAACAAAGTCGAAAGATGCTAATCTTGGAATTTGCAGATGCAGAACTTTGGTTTCTGTCACGTGTACAATTCTAGAATTTGCTTCGTGACATGTAAAGTTGTAGAGTGTTGTTAAATTGGAATATGTTCTCTGGCTCTGATTGCATGCAAGGACAAGGTCCTGTTCATGTGCATGTTTATCAGGCGTTATGTATTGATTAATGCGTATGTTACAGAGTCATGTCATGAATTCATGTGTATGTAGGCTGTTATGTTACCGATCGCGTTTGGTTTTGTGGCCGCCTCATTAAATCATGTGCATCTTATGGAATGAAATATACACAGAGTTCTGATCATACAATGTAGCATGATATCAAGGTTAATATATCACGCATGCTACCTTGTACTTATTGAAGAATTTATGAAAAAGAGAGCCAGGAGGGTGAGCGAGAAAAGGCATCCGGCTTTTATAGGTGAGCGGTAATGATGTTGGCTACTACTTGACCCAGCGCACATTCACATTGAGTCTCTCATGCTCAGCTTTTGGTGGCAGAATGCTATTGTGCGTGTGCGAGACTCACTAATAGGACAGCTGGTGCCACCTAGCCGTTAACATCAACATTATCTCCCACCCTGATAAGCTTGATGTTATGTCCTGTAAGGACTCAGAAGGGGTGTACATAATCATGTAGTCAACTTAACTTAAGGTCCACAAGTTTGTCTTATTTGTACTCAAGTGTGGCTTTCTGCATGTGTTTTAAATGACCTGATAAAAAGTTAAAATACCAAAAATCGAGTTACATGAAGTTTGGTGTGTTTGCGATTGCACTGAGACAGATATATTATCTTTTGCATGAACTATTTCATGTAAACAATGTAATGTATTAGTGTGACAAGGTAACTTGTGGCTATCAGGCAGTTTGAGAGTCTGATGGTATTATCAGTGCATTATACTCATTAAATATGCAGCTTGAGTGATGCATTTGTTGCTGTGCATCCATTGTATATTGCAAAACATATGCAGTACTTGTACCAGGGTTGTAAATGGCATCATGGCATGCCTCGTAACAGTTTGATGGAATTTTGTAAGGGCTGAGTGATATTCCATCAGCTAACTAAAGGAACAGAAATTCATCAGAAAGCACTACCGGGTATTCAGTATGCTCTATACCTTGGTGTGCAAATTCAAATAGTTTTAGAATAAATGTATTGTATTTATACTTGTTCACGTCTGGATGTGTGAACATGTATTAGGTCTACATTGTATGCAATTAGAAGTACATCAGAGGGATGGTATGTTCCTAGTTGGAGCTCTGGGGGACAAAATATATGTATGGGGGGAGGGGGAGGGCAGTCTATGATTGGGGAAAAGTGGAGAACAATGATGTCTGTCATGTCGAATATCAGTGACCTGCCACAGACACAAACTCTAGAAGTGAAATTTCAACAAAATTTTATTTTTTGGAACAATCAAGATTTCAAGTAACTATTTTACGAAGTTAAAATCATCAATTGTATTTGACAATTTTATCACGTCACTTGTTATAAAACTCTTCTTACTGAAAACTGCTGATATCTGTGAATGGTATTTTGGTTATTACGGTGGACACTAGTTATACCAGAGGTCATTTCTATGCGATTGAGTTTGAGGCGTAGAGTATTTTAATCATTTAAAAACTGAACGCAATTGTGACCGTTTGATACTCTGGTGGTCAGTTTCATTTTGTATAAACCTTAAAAATCAGTTCATTTTCCACTTTCAGTAATTGATTTGCCATCCGTCTCGTGCAGCTTTCCACCATATTAGACTTGTTACTATGGTTACTGGTTTGTTGATGTCCCACGACAAAACTATGCAATGGCTTGTTGTGTGTTACACGCACATGTCCGGTTTTAACCTTTTTAAGTCAATCACGAAATACTTTGAAATTGTTGTTATGTTGACAAGTTATGTAGAGATACTGTAGTTCTACTAGTTTTCAACAGGTCTAGATTCAGATTTTGGGTGTATTTTTTTCTTTGGCAAGGGGAAGTCTTTGGTGACCTTAAGTTCTGTTTTTAAATTAAGGGTCACGACATTAACAATGTTAGACCTAAGATTCTGGGCTATGGGGTGGTCTACTGATTTAGAAAATCTGATTATGTCCAGCTCCAGTTGTTTTAACCTGGTGGCATTTGATTCGTAATTTGGGGTATCGTAATCTTGAGAAATTTCCCTTTATCATATTTTCAATTCTATGAGTTCTAAATGAAGAAAAGATTTTGATACATCTGGAGATTTAAATTTTTTTGACAAAAAATCATCGCTCAACAGTATATCGTCAGTTCTGAAGAAACTCAAAATGATTACAGAATTTGAAAGTTTCAGGTGAATTTTTATAAGCATCAAAAAGATGAAAAGTTGCATTTATCTGTAAGTCGACTTTTATATAATATTCAAATGTATATAGATAACCAATTTGGTTTTAGACGGGCAGTACTATACAGCTGCAAATAGACCTTGCACGTTGTGAGGTGACCCAGGGTTCTGGGTCCCTACACATAGTGCAAACAGCTTCTAACTAGTCATTATGTGTATATGTTGTTTTCAAGTACTCAAAAATATGTATTTATTTATCAGGTACTGAGCCAAAATGATACTTTCAGGGTCATTTAGGTTGATTTTGTTAAATTTTTATGATTTTTACGTAAAAAAATTGTTAAGTGAAATTTTAGGACTGACAGAGATTCTGGAGTTCTGTTTGAAACTGCCTTTAATCTAACGAGGCCATTCGTCATCATTCCGGCTCATACCTGTGAGATTACATTGTTGTAGAGAATTACATCCTGAGGTTTATTTTATCCTTGGTTAGATTAGACTAGCATGGCCCTTGGAAGGACAAAGGGGATTTCTTTAACCTGCATGTAAAAGTCTTGTGAATTTTTATTGAATTGATACCAAAATTTGTTGCAATGGGAAATTTTACTTCAATAATCTCGCATTAATTTGTATGTTGGAGCATTTTTTAAGGGACTTCAATGTGTTTGGGAAAGTCGAGTTACCCTTAGTCCTTGTAAGGGATTTAGGCAGATATTTCGGGCTGAAGTTGACGCTAAATCCAGTATAAATTTTACGGAATGGTGTGCTGTATGTCATTTATTTTTTGTACAGATTCGAGCTGTCAGCTTTCTTCTGGAAAAACTTTAATTGAGAGTGGTGTAAATTTGGTTCATTCGAAATAGGTCTATTATTTTCTTACTAGATGTCTCTCAGTTAAGTCATGTTGACCTGGGCGGAAACCAGGTAGACTTTTACTTAAACACTACGGACCATCAATCTGATTTTCACCAAATTGGCATGATAATTGATTCGAAAAACAGTTCAACAGAAAATACATGTATCAATTCTTATAATCATCTGCAGGTCAGACAAATGATTTTCTTTTAATTCAGTTTAAATTTTGAAATCAAGAATTTGGTGTTCATCGGATAATTCACCTTTCCTGGGAGACTGAAGGTTACTTCATTAATTTTGTGGTGCTTGAACTTCTGTTTTAAGTTTTTTCCAACTGAAATATCCAGTATTATGATTTGTAGCAGTTTTGTCTGTCACGTCTTACTGTGTAGGCTTGTAAAACGTACTCATGTATAAGGTTTATACTGTGGTCCATTTCAGTTTAAGTTGACCTGTAGAGCCTAACAAAGTTGAACACTATCAGTGGCAGTTTTATTGGTTTTATTATTCACCCTGAATTGAACTTGGCTTAGTGTAGCCTGCTTCCTGGATAACTAGAAGATAAATCCACGCATTAGAAATTGCATCCCTTTGACAAAGCCCTTAGATCTTGGGCAGTTATTGAAGTCAGTCAAAAAGTAGGTCTGTATGACTTCAATATGTCGTCTATTGGTCTTGAATTATTCATTGTGCTCATACATGTAGCAGTGCTCCATGTCCATTAGCCTTTGGGAGATAATGATGAATATTTCGATAATTGATTAGTTACAAGGTAATATCGAAATAATCTGAAGGTTTGCGATGGAAGGATGATGAGGAAGGGGTGACAAGAAATTTATTAAGAGCAGGGAAGAGTTTGATGGAAATTGGAGCACTGCTATGTCTGTAGTTCAGGACCCAAATAAACTTTTGTATGAATTCACCACTACTAAAAAATAAATACAATCTGTACTATTCGACAGTAATAAATATTTTCTTATATCTTCCTTTGAAATATGTTCTGGCTCATTCATTCTTCTGGCAACCGAACAAGAAGGGAGCGGTTGTCTCTCTTCTTGTGACATCTTGACATCGTGTGACATGGGTTTGAGCCAAGCCCCTGCAGCCAAACCTCAAGGGTGGCCTCCAGGAGAGCTGCTGATGACCCTCTGATGATAATTGAACCCACAACCTCCCGATTGGCCCAGCGCTCTATTGGCTGCCATGACATACTTTCTAGCCTTCGTGTAGAGCACTATTCCTAGATGTCAGAGTCTGGATAACCCAAATCAAAGTCTGTCAACCAGGTTGAATCACGCCTTGGAGGTACTCATCAGAATTTTTCATTTGAGGGATCAACCCGACCGTTTGATGATCGGGCCTTGAGGCTCAACCACGGCCAACGTGGAACCATTTCACGACGTTTACAAAAGATAGATGATAAAAAACAACATGAAAAATAGCAGACAGAAAATAAAAAACACATAAAAACGCTCCTTTTACTGCTCCAAATTCAACGTATTCTTACTCGTAGAGCATCTATGTTTCTGCTCAGTTAATAATCTATAGGTCTGTACATAAGAATAACCATTCATTACTTTCATTTAGACGTGTTTGACGTATATGGCAATAGTTTTGGTGGCGGGATTTTCAAAATCTGAAATGGTCTGATGACAGATGACATGTCATCCAGTGCATGCATGTTGTTTCATGTTTGGAGCCCCCCACCATCTGGCTCTGGCTCTGCCTCTTACTTGTCTCTCATGAAATGTATATGATAACTTCCGTGCCTGTGTGATCAGCAAGTTGAACAATATTCCAGATTAAATTCCATCATGACATCGAGCTGGAATGGTCTCCCATCTGTTGATGAACCGTCAAACATCTCAATTGAGATTCGCATGGATCCGTCGCCTACAACATTACCTGCTCTCGTTGTAGAAGACGCTGTTGGGCTGAGCCACCAAAATCTAACCAGCCATGATCAAGAGTAAGTTACGTCATGTGGTCGGTGAAGTCGAAGTATTTAGCATAAGAGTTTTGTGATCTTTTCATAAGTCATCACAAATTAATTGTCATGTCAATTTCCTACACGTAATTGATATCAGATTTGAAGGTCAAATAGAACAACGTGCCAAAATTTAAGAAAGGGGAGTATAGGCAGGAGCCAGAATTATATGCAAGGTAAGCCAGATTAAGTTACACAAAGGAACCGACGGATCTCTACTAGATCTTCTCGTCTTAACATTTCATTGACATTGCAGACGGTCTGATCCAAGCAGTTTTGTGCCAGAGGAAAGAATAAAGTCATGGATTCAAGATATCCCTTCAGTAAGTTTTAGGATATGAGGTATCATGTTCACAAACTACCAAGACTACAATTTCATAAATGATTTTAAAGTTTGTTTTTTTAAATTCTTTTTAAAATGCCATTCGAGGATTTGACAAGCACAGATATAACTTATGGATTCTTTCAAGGAAATTTCTTAAATCTATTTATTTTTCATTTCACTTTCAGAATGAAGGCCTATCAACATGGTGAGTGTAAGCCATTCAGTCGAATTAATATTGTGGTCACTGAGAGAAATCTTCATTTCCTGCAATAGCCCCATTTCAATAATTGCTGTGGGCCAAAAAAACATCAGATCAGAATAGATTTTAAGAAAAATACAAATCCCCAAGTAGTTTGGTACTGTTTTCAAGAAAGGGAAACGGTAGCAACAAATAGGATCATTGTTTGTTCTAAGTATGTTGTTGATGTCATTATTTAATTGGTAGGGAGCCCACTGCAGCTAAATCAGAGACTGATGATGAAGAAGAAGCTGACAACCGGAGAACGAAACGTATGTATTCATCGCCTCCCTTCTTTTCAGATGGTTGTAGTAAACACATTGGTATTTTCGAATTTCGGGGAAATTGGAAGGGGTCTGTTCAGAGTCTGCATCTCAAGAAGAAAATCCAAGAAAAATGCTGCTAATATTGAAAGGGTATGCTCCATCAGTTGTATTACGTTGTATGTAAAAGGTCCTGATATACAGATACATAAAATTGCAAGTCCACGAAAATATTGCTTTTACAGTTGATAGCGGCGCAAGTGCAAATCGATTAAAGCAGCTCATGCGTCAAGATTCTAATGACGATCCTTACCAGTCAGCCAAGATGTCTACTAAAGGACGCTACATGCCGATACCGTATAATGATCCGACCGTGTCCAAGCCGAGTCTTGATGTGATAGCAAGAAAGTATGTTTAAAAAGAATTAAAAGATCGACACGACTTGTTACAATGCTGTGTGCAGTCCTTATAACCTCGCAATCAGTAAAAAAAGCATTCATGACAGCCGCCTGCTTTCACATAAATATTTCACAATTTCACTAGGTACCCCTTAATACTTCTAGGTGAAAAGAAGCCAGATGTTAAGTGCCTTGCTTGAGGATACACTTTCAAAACAGCAGTGATCCTTCTGATATCAAACCCACTACTTCCTGATTATGAGCCCAATACTTGAACCGCTCTAACAACTGATCCTTGAAGCATCTGTTTTGATCTTCAAACAGATTATCCTTGCATAATGCCAAGAAACCAGATGGAAGAGCCACTGGCACTGGGAAGCAACAGTCATTGCTGGAGATGGTGAAACGTCGGAGATCAAGCCTACCAGCCAGCGCAGATTCATATGTTCAGCTGATGGGCGCAAGGTCAAAATCCAGGGCTGGACAAGTGCCGTCAGCATTAAGTATAACCACTGCAGTATCTGGTACTGGTAGGTTTAAAGCAAAGTTTTGATTGATGATTTTAAAGATGTATCCTTGAATCTGAGTGTTGAGATGTGTATTGCCAGGGTTATTTAAGGCACCATGTAACTGTGACCTTGGATTTCTGTCTTCAGCAATTTTAAGACAGACTATTCCTTCTCCTAGCCTGGTTGCTTGCTAAACCCTCAGGAGGTCGGTTTCCGCACAGGCCCTCAATCCTACATGTAAGAGGAGTTTGTAGATATCTTAATATAACATATTTTGATTGAACAATTAGTATATTTGTTCCAAATTTCAGCACTCCAGAACTCGGCAAGTACATCCGAGGTAAGCTTCAACTCATTGTGTGTATCCTTGACAATCACACGGACCGGTCCTCTAAGTAAAGACAAGATGATATGTGCATACTGAGTATCACTCATAACTCAGAGGAGAAATTAGGCTGGTTGATCCATTAGGGATTTGCTTCTGATCATGATATACTGAGTGATAAATTGAACTACATGTATTTGTCTTTTGTTTCAGTCTTCCAAAGCTACAAAGAAGGTTGTTGATAAAGGTATGCTAATACTAATAACCAACCCCCAATAAAGTTCAGAGGTTAGCCCATTTCATGTACACACGCTAACTGATACCTTTGATATAGTTCTTGAATTTAGCAATAATGTTTTGACACTGACTTGTTCTTTATCACAGAGTTATTTTGTATTTTAAAAGGATTTGGAATTTTTCAGGTAACCTGAACTTCAGAGTATTGGCCAAACTTCGAATGATGACCAAGGGGGTTGACAAGACTGTTGATGCAATCAACAAATTTGCAACGGTAACTATATCAATTACTATCATCTGGTGTTCCTAGGCACTTTTCAGGACCACCCTGTAGGCCTAAAAAATTATAAAACATGTACAGCGTATGCAAGTGACCCCCTGCAAATTTGACACCTCCCCCTCCACATTTAGATGCATACGTATTCAAAGTATGACCCCTAAAGAAATGGGGAACAGCAGGGTTTCAAAGTTTGAGACTG
Source organism: Lineus longissimus (assembly GCF_910592395.1). Lineage (NCBI taxonomy): Eukaryota > Metazoa > Nemertea > Pilidiophora > Heteronemertea > Lineidae > Lineus > Lineus longissimus. Next base: position 5,503,715 of record NC_088310.1, read on the forward strand.
TAGGGACTGGGCATCACCATTAAACAAGGGAGATTGTTCAGAAGTTGTACATTTCAATTTTAGGATTCCACTCATTTAAAGTATATCAAGGATACAGCTGAGATGGTTGAAATAACAGTGAGTATTGTCCGACATTCCATCAGAGCTAAACATGCTAGAAACCTTCTGGGACTAATAGTATCCAGACCAGTGCAGGATTGTTGAAGATCAGTCTGAGTGAATGGTAAGATGAGACTTGTCTCTTTGCAGATTCCGGTCCCCATTCAGATATCAATATACATGAAGGTGTTGCCAATTCTCCACGACACATGCAAGAGTGAGTATTACCAAGAATTAATAGACACTAAGAATTTTCGGAACATACAGGCAGGAAGGCCAGCTGAGACTGTAAATTCTATTACTTCAGTGGACAGATATTTTCATCACAAACAATATGATACCTCGTTTAGCTCTGAACTCCCAGAGATAAAGTCTTTGTCTAACATATTGAGTAAAATTCTATTCTTTTTCCTTCAGCTTACAACAGTGAACTTGGCCCCAAACATCCACTGACAACACAGGCATTGGATAAACAGGAACTTTTCAGAAATCATTTGGAAAGTATGATGAAGACAATGGGATAAAAACAGTTGCTATAGATTGCATTGTGTACCCACAGTCTCGGCACCTGATGTAAAAAGAATCGAATTTTTTCCTCCTCTGATGGAGTAGAGTCATGACATCCTGCTCCACTGACCATTCAAAACATCTGACTTATTCGCTAGGCATCGCTGTGGAGGAATGCAGATACAGGACACTTACGGCTTTGGAGTGTCAGGTGTTGCAATCTTTTTGAAGAATGTATAAGGTAGTCCATTTCTGAGTGCAATACTGCTCCCTTCAATCATCAGTTGAGCAACTATTATCCATTTTGTGATAGATCTAGTCAATAGAAATTTTTACTGATTGTTATAATTTCTTTATCATTTTCATTATTGTTCTGCTGTTATCTGTCTTGTTGTTGCCAATATTCAGAAAATAAATCAAATATTTTGAAATCAGTCTCATCTTAGTTATGTCTCAGGTTTCATCAAGTAACCTACTTCATGTAGCACCTCGGGTCAGGCTTGATGCAACACATTGGGAGAATTTCACCAGTCTCTTGAGATGATGGTCACTTCTGAGCTTGCAAGACTGGTTGTCCTGTTCCCAACTGGTGAGCCATGTTCTTACCACCACAAACAGTCACAATCTAAACCCACAACGTCGAAATCATCAATGCTTTTAAAGGACAGTATTCAACCACAGACACTAAGTATCTCCAGCTGGAAGAGTAAGAGCTTATAACCAGCTGGAAGAGTAATGAGCCAACCATTGTTTGATCTCATTGAGGACTGTCTTAAACTCGTCACAATCATCTGACAACATCAATGTTTGAGGACAGTTTTCGACCAGACACTGAATCTATAACCAGCTGAAAGAGTTGTGAACCATAATCTCCCTTGCTACACGGGATGTCTCAAAAAAGCATGCATGAAGCATTCCTCAATAGCCTGGCATGAAGACATCGTCACAAACGATCTGTGTCTGACCGAAAGGACACAGTGTCACAATCTTCCCTGCATGCGGTACATGATATCTCTGAAAAGGATATGTAAAGCCTTTTAAGGGCCTGAAGACATCGTCACAACCTATTTCGGTCTGACCAAATGGAGAAACTCTTACAATCTTCCTTGCTGTACTGAACGGGGTGACTCATAGAAAAGCCTCTGCGGTGCTTCGAGGCAATGACGAAATCTTCACCCCCTATCTCTGTCGGACCAACAGATTGTCGCAATCTTCCTCGCTATTCAGGCTGTCTCAGAAAAGGATCTACAGAGACTCGAGGACATGAAGACATCGTCACAACCCATGTCTGTCTGACCAAATGGACAAGCTGTTACAATCTTCTTTGCTGTACTGAACAGGGTGTCTCATAGAAAAGGCTTTGTAGTGCTTCGAAGGCATGATCAAGACATCGTCACAACTGAGCACTGCCGGACCAAAGGGATCTATAGTACATCGATTGCATGAAGACATCGTCATCACAACCTTTCTCTGTCTGACCAAACTGAACATACTGTTGCAATCTTCCTTTCTATGCAGGATGTCTCAGTAAAGGATCTGTAATGCCCCGGGGCCTGGAGACATTGTCAAACCCACCTCTGTATGACCAAATGAACATAAAATCGCAATGTTTATTGCTCTAAACGATGTCTCATCCAGCAAAGGATCTGTTGAGCATCGAGGGCCTGAAGTCATCGTCCCAACCTATCTCTGTCTGACCAAAAGGACATACTGTTGCAGTCTTCCTTGCTATCAAGATGTCTCGGAAAAGGGTCTGTAGTGGTTTGAGGGCCTGAAGACATCGCCACAACCTATCTCTATCTGACCAAATGGACAGACTGTTACAACCTTCCTTGCTATGCAGGATAGAAAAGGATCCGTAGTGCTTCAAAGACCTGAAGACATCATAACATATCTGCCTGACCAAATGAATGGCAGACTGTTTGCAGTCTTTCTTACTATCTAGGATGTCTCAGAGAAGATAGTGCCTCGGGTCTTGAAGACATCGTCCCAACCTATCTCTATCTGACCAAGTGGACAGACTGTCGCAATCTTCCTTGGTATACAAGATGTCTAAGAAAAGGACCTGGAGTGCTCCGAGGGCCAGAAGACATCGTCACAACCGACCTCTATCTGACCAAATGGACAGACTGTTGCGATCTTGCTTGCTATACAGGATGTCTCAGAAATGATCTGTAGTTCTACGAGGGCCTGAAGACATCGTCACAGCCTATCTCTGTCTGACCAAATGGAAAAACTGTTACAATTTTCCTTGCAGGATGTCTCAGAAAAGGTTCTGCAGTGCTTCCAGGGCCTGAAGACATCGTCACAACCTATCTCTATCTGACCAAATTGACAGACTGTTACAACCTTCCTTGCTATGCAGGAAAGAAAAGTATCTGTAGTGCTTCGAGGGCCTGAAGACATCATAACATATCTGCCTGACCAAATGGATAGCAGACCTGGCAGTCGTTCTTACTATAGGATGTCTCAGAGAAGGATAGTGCCTCGGGGCTTGAAGACATCATCACAACACATTTTGTCTGACCAAGTGCACTGTTGCAATCTTCCTTTCTATGAAGGACAGAAAAATTTCTACGGAGCCTCGAGGGCATGAGGACATTGCCTCAAGTTATCTTTGTCTTACCAAATGGACAGACTGAAGTTGCAATCTCTCTTGCTACACGTATGATCTATCAGAAAGGGATCTACAGAGCCTCGATTGAGGACTCGAAGACATCGTTACAACCTATCTCTGTCTGACCAAGTGGACATACTCAAGTTGCAATCTCCAATGCTATACAGGATGTCTAAGAAAATACTCTGTAGTGCATCGGGGCCTGAATGCATTGTCACAACCTACCTCTGTCTCCCCAAAGGACATACTGTTGCAATGTTCCTCGCCATACAGGATGCCTTCGAAAATGATCTATAGAGCCTCGATGGCATGAAGACACCGCCACAACCTCTTGCTGACCGAATAGGCAGACTGTTGCAATCTCCCTTGCTATACACGATGTCTCGGGCCCTATCAGTAGTTGTGTATTCGTCTTTCTTCCTTGGCCTCGGAGATGATTTCTGCCTCATTCAGGAGTCTCTGCTTTACCCAAGATGGTGGTTGTTCCGCCTGCAATGCCCGGGTCTCCTCCGCAATTGTCCTCACCTCTTCTTCAAGAGACACTCAGAAGTCACCGAAAGGTTCATCTGCTCCACCAGCTGGAAGAGGTTCTTAACTGGCGAACCAGTTTGATTGCTGAGGACAGTCTTGAACCAGTCACAGTTCTTAAACATTGAAGGTGTTGACGTTGTGGTTGTTCTGAGCGCTTATTGAGTAAGATACCAGGGTGTCCTGGGATGTGAGCGTCTTCGGCTTTGGGATCTGCAGGGTGATCGAGATCAAGTTGCTAATAACCAACTCATGGCGCAGTTTGCTGACTAAACTCAGCGATTCAGTCAGGATCAGCGCGTGGCTTTGCTCATTGGTGTTCTGTATCAACCATACCAGGGCATCCTGTAACGCTTCCCCTTCAGCCTGGGATGAGGACGACCTTTTAGGTCTGCGAGATGACCATAATCGAATATGGTAGATTGTTCCCCCTGTCCATTCCAATCACGATGGTTGGTGCCCACTCATAGATATACTTTAATAGGTTGTATAGAAATGCCGAGGTAGTCAATCCTGTCCCTACAGTTACGAGAGCCAATGACGGGTGGTTTCAATATGGGGTGCCTCCCCAACTCAACCCATCTGATGCTGTAAATCGGACAGATTTCCTCCATTCTTTCGCTTGCATAACGTATCTATGACTACATTGTTGGCCCCAGAGAGTCACTGTATTCGAGGACGTTGATCCAATGTCTTGAACTAGTCACAATCTGGAGACAACAATTTCAATGTTTGAGGACAATTTCGACCAAAGACACTGCATGTGTAGTCAGCTAAATGCGTAACAACTTCTCAACTGGTGAACCATGGTTTGATCACTGAGGACAATCTTGAACTAGTCACAACCTGGAGACCACAACGTCAATACCTTCAATGTTTGAGGACAGTTTTCGAGTAATAGGTTCTCAACTAGAACTAGTCATAACCTGGACCATAGCGTCAGCACCATCAATGTTTGAGGACTGTTTTCGACCAAAGACACTGCATTTATAACGAGCTGAGAGTAACAACATGGTTTGATCAATGAAGACAATCTCGTGATAACCAGCAGGAAGAGTAAAATATTCTCAACTGGTGAACAACCATTGTTTGATCACCGAGGACAGTCACAATCTTATCTGGAGACGACAATGGCAACATCTTCAATCTTTTGAGGAAAGTTTTTGAGAAGGACACTGAATTCTTAACCAGCTGAAAGGATGGCACAGGACTTCAACTCATTCTGGGCTATGGTACAGGAGGGACTTCACCTCATTCTGGACTTTGGCACAGGACTTCAACTCATTCTGGGCTATGGTACAGGAGGGACTTCACCTCATTCTGGACTTTGGCACGGGACTTCACCTCATTCTGGACTTTGGCACAGGACTTCAACTCATTCTGGGCTATGGTACAGGAGGGACTTCACCTCATTCTGGACTTTGGCACAGGACTTCACCTCATTCTGGACTTTGGCACAGGACTTCCAACTCATTCTGGGCTATGGTACAGGAGGGACTTCACCTCATTCTGAACTTTGGCACAGGACTTCACCTCATTCTGGGACATGGCAGTCCTTCAACACAATCGTGGCTATGGGATGGTACCTTTACACATTCTGGGCAATGGCAGAAGACTTCGCATCAAATGTTTACAACAACAAAAATATTGGAGAACAAACTTTTTTATTAAAATTATAAACGCAGATGTATAAGCTATCATTCCAGTTGGATGAAACAGAGTGCAATCAGATCTTTCCTAATTTTGAAAATCACCCATCTTCACCACAAATGTTTGCTCTGTTACGCCTCCTGACTTCACTCTCAGTAGTGTAGCCCGTGAAGACGTAGCTAGTAAACATGGGAGCTCACGATGGCCATCACCAGGGTTCAAGAAGACAGAAATGAAGTTGCGTCCCCACTGAGTACCAGTAACACTCTTGAAGCCCCTAGATTATGGCTTAAAGCTCCTAAATAGTTGCTTGCATAGTAAATAGTGGTGAACAATAACGTTGACATCTATAAAACTCAATTTACTGAATGCTTTTTGATTTAAATTTGTTATTATTTCTTTTCACTACATGTAATTCATCAGAAAAACTATACATCTTAATATATTGATTTCACTATTTCACATTCTACATGTATGGTTATCCTGTAGTACTAGCAGTACAAAACTTTCGCAGCAGTTATCATTCATACTAAATAAACTTAGCACCAGAGAATTTTCACAGCAGGTATCCCAAGAAGTCTTTGGTGAAAACCTTGCTCGAAGAGTCAATATAACAATATTACCGAAAATCTTAAATAGACATTTAGGGTTACCCTTCACAAATTTAAATTCACAACAAAAATCACAAGAACTACAGTCACAGACCAAAACTGATCAGTCAGTTGAAAGGGGCAAAGTTGAAAAAGCTGAAAGGACCTCAAAATGTACACATGTATCGGTATTTATAAAATGGATGAATTAAACAAGGCATTGATTGAAGAACTTGTCATATAACAAATTACAGTGTGTCACAAAAAACTGAAGGACAGGGAAGTACATGCTAATACTGGCCAAGCATGAACGACGCAGATGAAAATTCCACTATTCATATATTTTTAATTATATACATAGCTATTCACAAAAACATGCACCTTAGCTTTAGTCACTGGTAAAATCACTAAGTTAGGGTAACTTTGACTTCACATCGCAAAATGTATCCGAATAATACTTGAACACTATGGGATACTGAGAGGGCTTTCTTTACTACTGATATGTTTTCAACTGCTCTTGGTTTATTTATGGGCGACGCCTTATTTGAAGGAAAAAAGACAAAATAAACCAGGCAAATATCTTCACCCACTCTCCCTGACCAAGTGTTTTGCCTCTTTTGGCTGTGAAATACTTTTACTCCAGTCCCTTTGTCACACCAAACATTTATCAAGAGCATTTATATACAATAGAGTAGGCTAACATTGGTCTGCTCATCTATAAATGGTCTTGCTGATAATACTCTGGTAAAGCTGTATTCTGTGACAAGCTGATGAAGAAAGCATGGCATCTTAGTGCATACAGTTCAACAGGAGAGCCCAAAGCAACAGGGCCACATTATAAGTAAAGCTAGAAACAAAAAGATATAAGCAAGCCTTATACATTGTTGCTATAAATTACTACAGTAAATAAACATTACCGGTAGATTTCTTCTGTAGTGTTACACGAATACCACAATGATTTGACTACTCAACCTCTATCAGTTACCTGGTAAAAAACAACTTCAGGGTTACAAAAACCACAGTCTTGGAAAAGTTTCCCCAAATACTTTTTTATCCACAGAATTTTACTTTACGGCATGTAACAAAGCCATGAAAACGACAGGATATTTCCATAAGTAAATGATAGCAGCCAAGCTCAGATCATTGTCGCTGATTCATGTTTCAGCCCCACTTTGCAGAGCATCAGTCATATCAACATTCCTATTTCTTCTTCTGCTGTGGTGGGCCCCGAGGCGGCGTGACAGGGCGTCCCGAGTTTATCCCTCCATATTGATATTTCGCTTTCTTTTCTGATGGTTTAAGAATCTGTAAGAAGAATAGACAAAACCACTTAAGCATCAACAATAATACACCCTGTAACATTTAGATGAGACCAGATGACTCTTACTGACACTGTAGGTTCCCAGTACATGCAGTAGGGGCTCTATTTTTTTAAACATAATATCACCAAATATTTGTAATAGAGCTTATCATGACAAAGTTTATCTGCTGGCCCTTGGAGCTTGAAGTTCAACCTCTGCGACATTTTACCAGAACATTTGCCAAGATACGAACAGTAAACTTGGCTAATTCAATGGAGCGTACTTACTTGAAATGAACACATCAGTGTTTCATCAATTGACATCATTCCACCAGCATTGTCAAATTCGCCACAATAATTTGGCGCAGAAAACAACGTCACAAGCTGTCGTTTTGCGAAGAATTCATAGCCATCTTCTACAACCTGTAACAAAGAATTACAGTGGATTGAATAACGGGTGGAGAAGGGTTACAGCAGAACTCGTAAGGCTATGAAGAAGTCGGAAAGAACTGAATTTTTTAAGTTCTTGAAAATATGACGGTCTTAACACACTTTAAAACTGCAAAGCTTTGCAGTATGTTTGGAAAATTTCTTTTGCGATTTGTAAATTGTGATTCTTTGCGAAATCTGTGCTGTGCATGCAAACAATAAAATGCCCAAAAAACTAGAGGTTAACAGTGAATAATACACGTCTTTACAAACCTGATGAGCTCTGCATATCAAATCAAGATCATGTCGATTGAGGAATTTGGCTACGACATCTGCACCAAATGTGAATGAGACACCTCGGTCATTTTCTCCCCAACCACTGACATCTTTATCGGGATCTGACCAGAGTAAGTCGCATAACAGGCCGGTGTCTGGCACGTCTGTGGGGCGCATGATACGACGAATCTGTTCCATTGATTGGAGATCGGGAGATAAACCTTCAAGAAAAGAGATCATAAGCTAAACAACTAGAGAGTGGGACTAAGACGAAAATGTTATATAATGTAGAAGCGTTGCCTTAATAGTAACAAGTGCCTATGACCTGTCACTCTACATAATTATTGCAAAGTCTTTTACTTTTCTACTATTTTTACTACTCTATCATTCAGAAATGTTTCAAGAATGGGACTTACCACCGTGACAGCAGAATATTTTCTCATCTATAATCGCAGCTATTGGAAGACAATTGAAGCAGTCTGTGAAGGTTTTCCACAATTTGATATTATACCTCCTTTTACCTGGAAATAAAATGAAAAATATACCAGAACTTTGAAATATTTTAAAGCCAAAATATTCAAGACAACCAATCTACTTGGTTTTTTAAAACATGTTTTTTAAATGCAGTGGGCAATTCTTTCATACCAGAGACCTGGAGTCAATTTTGGAAATAATTATAAACAAAGATAGTCAAGTCAGAAAATTTACAAATGCATGGGAAATGGTACAGGGTGACCTATACTTTACTTACATTCATCATAAAAACCATATATTCTGTTTATACTCGCACACTCATGGTTCCCTCTTAGCAAGAAGAAGTTTTCTGGGTATTTGATTTTATAGGCAAGAAGTAGGCATATCGTTTCTAAGGACTGCTTCCCTCTGTCCACATAATCTCCAAGGAAGAGGTAGTTTGCCTCAGGGGGGAAGCCACCGTATTCAAATAGTCGGAGCAGGTCTGTGTACTGGCCATGAATATCACCTGAAAAAATAACATTTAAATATTAATTCGACTATTGGCAGACATATGTCAGGGCAGTCCGACTTCACAACTCCCCCCATTTGTTGAAGATCTCGGAGTCTGATATCCATGAAGAGCAATTATGCTAAGCATAAGAAAGACACGTGACAACCCGATACTCAATTTTTTTGGGATAGTTTGTAAGCAAGCTAATTTATGGCGTCATCCTATCCTTTTATACTCACCACAGATTTTCAATGGAGCTTCCAACTCAAGCAGGATAGGCTGGCTTAGGAACAGTTCTCGTGATTTTAAACAAAGTCCTCTAACTTCTGCCTCTGTCATCTGCACCGTCTTTCCGGGGCGGACCCCTCGCGCTGAAATAAAATTACAAGAGTTTTAAGTGAAACGGTCCAACGTTGTAGGAGATATCTACCAAGAAGTAACGGTACCCAAAGATTTAGGCTACACAATACCTCAATAGGCGATCGTGGTCAAAAGGACCATGGCTCTTAAAAGTGAAAGTCCACTGTCAGAATCAGTGTCAAAGTTTTTCATGTACAAATACTGCATGTACTGTATACAGGTGCACTGTAAAATCTAGTCTCAAGAGTCGGAAAAAGGGGAACACCCTTTGGAGAGCAAAATAAAACACTCGTTCTTTGCGGAAATTCCTCATTTTCATCAACAAAGTGGTAATTAAAAGAAGGAGAATAACTTTCTTTTTCTAACTAACAATGAACAAAGTTGGAAAAGAAAACGGTTTTTGCGATGATACCTTCTAAAAGTCGCGCTATCAAGCTGTCAACATTCAATTCTGAATCGGCCATCTTGATTTTCTCGGTAATGACGTCAAATAGATTCTATTTTTAGATCACACCACGTGGGTTTTTAAAGGGACAATAAAGGCAGCAGCTGGGCAGGCAAGATAACGTTACACAAAGTCGCCAATAGGCATGATAGGGATCTCTCACTTGTCGAAATGATTTACACTTGTAGTGCTGAATCTGACATGACCCAGGGGCCTTACTTTGTATATTAGTCACCTGAAGATGGTCAAATTAGCCCCTCTGCTCCTGCCTATAGTTCCCCTTTAACATCAGATGAACTGGGCTTTCACAATATCACAAGGCCAAATCATGTCATGGCTTTTTGAGGACATGACCAACCCAACTTTCATATCAATAATACACAGTAGCTTTAGTTGGTAAAATCATATGTCGTATAGATTTGATGCGCTGATCCACGAAGACAATAACAGTATTAGTCATCCAATCTAGTTGATCCTATTCTTGTTCAAATTGTGTCATCCTTCCGAACCAACCACCCATAGCATCTGAGGCCATCATCAGCAGAAAGAGCAGCCGTGTAAGTGGTAGTTTCATCAATACAGTTCAGCCTCTTGGACGGAAGGCCCTAGGTACAATGGTGAAGATGACCACGTCCCAGTATCAAACAGAATCAGAAACAAAGGACCCTCAGGACAGATAAACATCTTTGCCAGCAGGCCTAATGAATAACTCGGTGTCGTGATTTTTCATAATAGAATGCTTTATTTACATCTCGTGTTAAGTCTCCAATGTCTTTAAACAGTGGCGCTTAACCATGCCCTTATCAACATCACAACAAAAATTTCACATATTTAATAATTTACATGATTTTCACAAATTCACTTTTTTTGCACTCAGTCAATACAAACATAATTTACATGTACTCACTCTGAGAAGTATCTATCAGAACAGAGCTTTATTACCCATCTCTCAAGTCAGGTCAGGAACGGCACAATCGCATCTTGAGAGATCCATAACATAATGAAGTAGGATCTCTCACACATCTTACGGCCATTTTGCGTTCTAGAACACATTCCTTCTGTGTCATTGCCTTGTTGAAGCATGTGACAGTGGCTCAGAAATGTGGCAGAGTCAGAAATGCAGTGTCACTTGCTGGCTCACTTAACCAATTGGGGGGGATTCGAGATATCAGATCCACGAGATGATTTTCTCCGGTCTGAAAGCTTGACTGAGTAAATTTTTGGTTTAAATTGATTACAAAGTAAAAAATTAGTACAAATCTTCTTGGTGAATCTTGAAAACTCACAACAGCTCGAAATATACACATCCTTACAAATTTACAAATCTTGAAGCATCAGGAGATCTGAATGCTTCATTACAATTTTAGAATATTTTTCATAAAATGAAGCCAATGGTCATAATCATCCGAAAATTTGTTGTACAGAACAGAATCCGTTCAAGGCAGACAATATACACATTTTCAAAATTTAAAGAATTTGAAAGAAGTGTCGCATTCAACGGCATTGTCAGAACAGAGCAAGACCAAAAAATGCATTTCCAGCACAAATGACTCAGTGGTATGGTCGTCCCATGATTGGAATTCACCACAAATACTGTCCAACTCATAACAAGGACAATGTAGGCAGGTCTGTGGCCATAATTGCGAGTAAGTAAAAATGAATCATTAGATTGCAATCAGCGAGAATAATAGTCAAATGTATTCTTGCAACATTAATCATGACACCTAAGAACTGCTTAACAACAAAGACTCGTTAACATGAAAAGAACAGGACCTCCAGAATTTGCACACAAAATGTTAATAGGCAGCTCATCTTCATTTTCTGATATACATGTACATGTAAATGTAGTTAACTTCACTAGTGCCGACCGGCATTATTTAGAGACACTCCTCCTTTACTTCCATTGCCAAGCAACAAAACCGGGACTGGAGCAAGATAACAAACAAATCGACAAATACAGGACTGCACAGACATAGGACTGGACAAGTTCAAATGCAATACAAGTATGTAAATCAATAGATATAGTTACAGATCGAAATCACAGCTTGGAATGGAGCAAAGCAATGGCATATATTGGGACAGGTGTTTGAAGAATTTACAATAGGTACTTAAAATTGGGATTTGCTCATAGTCAAATTCTCAATAGAGGGAGGTGCAGACGGCCTGCATTTTTCTGTGCTTCGTAACTGGTTGAAGCACATGAGATAAACTTCCATTAGCACCACAAACTTTGGAGATTTTTCAGCTATTGAGTAATCTCAAAGTTTTCAGGATTTTTCATAACACATGTACCAGCAGGCCTACTACTGGTTGAAGGAAGGGCAGAGCCATTCATACAGGTGTCAAAAACTTGCTCCAAATATATGCCACCTGAATATCATTGGTATTTATGAATGACTAGTAATATAAACGGCACGTTTAATTATGCTGTCATCTTTTATTCCAGATGTTGTCAATGAGTGTCTCATTCAGGTCCTCCATCCCTGGCACTCCTTTGAAACTCTCGATATAAAAGGCAAGCTCTCCAGTCACAAGTCTGAAATAAACAAAAAAAACAACACAATTTAGGAGCGTTAAGGTAGAGTTTGCCAGCCTGGCAACAGGTAAACTTGCCAGGAAGGCACAAAATAATCTCGACCTACATGGATACGCATCACTGCTAGCAGCTGCCTTGGCAACTCTGCCTGAACAAGTGAATGAGCAGTGTCGACAAATGTGCGGTATTAATTTGGAGCTGACAGAAACAGGGCAGAAACTCCATCTGCTTTCTGGTTCTTTCTTTACAACTGAGTGTTTGGTATTGGATGTTCTTGGAACCCATCACAGAGACATAACACTGGTACAACAAACTTCTCCTTTTTTCTCCACCAAACAGGGCAGTACTTGAAGTAAAGCAAACTTCTCCTTTTTTCTCCATCAAACAGGGCAGTACTTGAAGTAAAGCAAACTTCTCCTTTTTTCTCCATCGAACAGGGCAGTACTTGAAGTAAAGCAACTTGGAGTTGGAACTCACCCATGCTGAGGGCCTGCATCATTGGCTATGTTGAGCTTCTTCAACTGGTTTTTGGCATTTCTCACAAATGCTTGATTGATACGAAGAAACAATGCCTGAAACACCAAAGGAATAGAACAAAATCAGCATTGCGAAAACATTTCCAAACAAGTCATTTCTTATTGATATTGAAGACATTGAAATATACCTGACCTAAAGCCTAAAGCAGCAACTCCTGTTCAGAATCATTAAATGAAGATTCATTCAATGAGGTCTCTGGTGGTCTTTACAATTGTTCAGTTCCTTTCTCTTAGTCTTTCAAATAAACTTTCTGATTTCATCACTTATGACTAGACAAATTAATCAACTTCTCAGGACATATTATGGGAAACTTACCCTTATTTCAGACTCTGGCATCACATCCGATATGTTTTCATGCATTTTTTTCATCTGTTTGGACATCGTACGGAAACACTGCGATGGCACAGGAGCCTTCACCTCCCACTGAAAATGGATGACAATGTACGATATTTAAACTTGTTGGGCCAAAAGTAAATTTTCATGATCCATAGATTGGTGAAACATAGTCCAAACTCTCCAAGTGATACAAAACTTATTATATTCTTTGCGGCAAGTTGTCTTTTGTAGTTGCAGTACAAACTGTAACCAACAATAAACATCATCTGCTTACCTTGGACAGATGGGCCTCCAGAATGTTGGACATAATTGTGACAATTTTATTAGAAACTTCTTGGATGTGATCTTTGTAATCCTGAAAAGAAAACAACATTTTAATTGTCAAAATCGAAAGTAAGTATGCGTAAAAGGTGGCATTTGCAAAACCCAAACTTGTATCCCCCATCTCAATACTCACTTTTAAAATTTGGTCGAAATATTTCATCATGTTCTGTTGCTTTCCAAGCAGACGTTCTTCAAAATGGTTTTTGACTAGTGGAATGTGATGGATGACCAACTGCAGACACCGGGATGCAAGTGCTGAAATTGCAAACACATTTCATATTATGAATTTAGTCTGGCAGTGTTTGTACTTCAAAAGAATAAAGAGGAGCGAGGCTGATATTTTTTTCATGATTTTCATGAGAAGGGATAAAATGGCATGCCACCTCTTATAACCTGTAATACAGTTCCGCTTTTCTGAATGACCCTCAAAGTGGTCACTCCTCTATTGCTGGGAAGTTTTTCAGCATCAACATCTCAGTGGAAAACTACAATACACTGACATCGGTTGTCAAGCAGTAGCATAAACATCTAGAGAGCCCGGAACAAGCTAACAAGCCAGACAATTATCTGGAGAGGCTAATGTAACCAATAAACTGTGTGTGTCATCAAGGATTTCATAGGAAAGTGTTCTCACCAAGATTTTTCGTTGATATGGTTCTTAATCCTACAAGCTGTACAGCACCGGCTCCGAGCACCAACTGACACGTTCGGGAATTGAACATCTGAAATCAGAACGGTTCAGATATTCAAGCTATGACTACACCATAACTACTTTGTTTGTAGTTATCAACGTGGAACAAATCCGGGACAAGCTTTACGGATCCCGGGATGATTTAAACAACAGCACTCATCAGCAAAACAGTCCAGGACTGTCCATCTATGATTGAGAGTGCAATAGAAGAGAAATGAACACTGATCAGTTGCTCTACCTTGAGTAATTCAATAAGTCGTGTCAGAATATCTGGAGCAGCTGCAGGGATGTCATCCACGCATTGACAGTATTCAACAACCATCTTCAGCAGCAGCAGGACAGTTCTGTAAAGGAAAGCACGATGAAAGGGATGAGAAATGTAAATCATGACATTTTTGCGAGCATTCTCGTGCAACAACTGTCCAATACGACCTTAAAAAGGATCTGTAGTGGTGTAGTGGCTCAGGTCTCTGATCAGCAGTCGTGAGGTCCCTGGTTCGTAAGTTAAGTAAGAGTCAAACAAACTCCATCCTTTATGGAGAGGTGCCTGAAATAATTTACTTGAAATTCATTGAATACTCACCCTACAACAGCATATTGTTCTTCTCTGACTTTGAGAACCTCTGCTGGCTTCTTATCGGAGTCGTTGCGTTTCTCGGGCAGTTCAAGTTTACCGGTGTCGGCAATGTGGTCGACTAGTTCCTGGAATTCATATGGCACATCCGCCTGTTTCCAACGTTCACTGTCAAGGATCAGGCTACAAAAGTGTGCAAGAAATAACATCAACTTCTAACCAGGAGGCGGTAGGTTCAAACTCCTTGATAGTGATTGCCGCCTCAGATATTTTTCTGTGGAATAAAGCCAACTTCATGATAGTACATGTAAAATTAGTTTATTTTGGGTCAACCCTAATGAACATGATGAAAGGGCCAGCCAGACTTGGCCTCCGAGACATTTAGTCGTGGCTAAAACATTTGATCTACCAGTCATGAGGTGACATCTTAAACAAAGGAGCATCTCCAACTGGAACTTAGTGGTTGGATATCACGACGATGACAACCAGTAAATCTTTCTAACAACTCGGCCCAGGGTGCATACCTTAACTTATTTTTCCTCTCCTCATGGAATCTCGTCACAAATCTATTGGCTTGGCTCTGTAAACTTCCACGTAACGACGTGCTTCTTCGCCCACAGAACTTTTCACAGTCGCATACAAACGCTTCAACTGCACGAGACAATGTGACAAATTCACTTGAGCTGAGTCTTTCAAGAAAATTGTCCTGAAAAGAAGAGAAAACATTTCCTGAAAAACAGGTTTTTCCTTTTTTTGGGCATTTCAAGAAGCAAAACTGAAATGTTGCCAAATTATTAATGACAAATGTAAGGCTTAAAATCAATAAGTCGTTGGGTCATTGGCAGCAATGACGGAAATCCCTAGACTGGACTGGTATTTTGGGCTATCACTGTTTCAAAGCTTACCTTTGCTCTGGCCATGAGCAATTTGACACATCGGTCATGAGCATGGTCACATACTTGACCGATCATATCTTTCATAGCGTTGCTCACTCTGGTGTGCTCGTACACGGAGATCATCTCATCCATGTCGTTATCTCTGAATAAAGGAAATAAACGATAGATCAAACATCTCAAGTGACAGATACGAATCAAAAAACCCTTTCTTACCATCTGACAATGTGAGAGAAGAACATTATGGCAAGGATACCAAACAAGAGACCACAGATACCTTCAGAAGCAATGCCAGCAAATTCCGAAGTAGTGCATGTGGCAGTGTTCCAGTTTTAACTTTCAAAATTCAACTTACACAGACAAATGGTGTATGTGCGTGGTTTCGGCATCTGTATCTTGACTAGACCCTGTGGTTTTGGATTTCCCGGCAGCAATATTGAGCACATCCAGCGTGACATCCTGGAATGCCTGGAATTCGGACAACACAATTCCAATTAAAAGAATTTAATGAAAGAATTTTTTTTGAGTTAATATCAAATTGCCACTGCAATGTTATCTTAGGTTGACAACTGATATGCAAGGTAAAGGTTCACAATTACAGCCCAGTATTATCATAGTCCCCTACAGTGCAGATGCAACAGCTGGCAGTGCAAATTGATACCTTCAGACAATAATTTTTTAGATTTCTCAAAGATGTGTCATATCAAACTTTTACATACCTTTACCCGTTTGAGTAATATGACCACATTTTCAAATACTTTGGTCAACATTTCCATCCACTGGGGGAAGTTAAGCAATCTCATTTGATCCGCTAAGCTGAAACAGAGGAAGAGATGTTGTCATGAAAAGTGTAGAGCAGTGTGACCTGTTGGGCAACAGTTGGTTCAAGTCTAGGAACATGAAATAAGACTTTATCTTAAAAATTCAGCAGCCCTGCTGAAGAGTTCCCAGTTTCAGCAAAGGAGTATCGACTACATACCTTCCCACATTGGAATCTGTGTCAATGTCGTCTGCCACTGAGACTGCCTCTATTACAGTCTGAAAAGACAAGATACACATTATACAGATATAAAGAAGCAAAACTTCTGTAAAATCTTACTACAAAGAATTGCATTTCTGTTCAAATTTCAGATGAAGAGATGAACCATCTCAACTCAAAACTATCCTTCAACTGCCCAGTTCTTCGAATGCCTCAATGAAGATTCACTGTTTCAGAGTGTCTAAGATTCCAACACCATTGTTACCTGTTTTATCACAGCTTTAGCGGCAGTGCATGCCTCTTCTCTGTATGAATCCACAAAGTAAAACTTCCGCTGCCTGAGAAGACCAAACAGAATCGAGACCAAGCGATCCTGGAAAAGTGAACAGAAATTCTTTAAGAAAGATGTAAACAAACTAAAGACACCATCTTTAACTAGTCTATTCTTTGGAGAGATTTCTTTTAAGATTTTTACATGTAGATTTCGCTCAAATTAATACCAACATGTCAACCAGGGCACCTAGATTTTTCCATCTTGAATACCATTCTAACCAACGCAGGGTAATTTGTTTTAGCCACCTGGTCAAGGCATGGGAAGAGTTCCGAGGTCCAAAGTACAAGAGGGTCAGGGAAAAGAAGGGCTCACCTCTTCCATGATTTCAGCACCTTCTGCCAGGTCTCGGTTGAGTTCTTTGGAAGCATTGCCTGCAAAGTCTGCCTGCATCATCTTGTCTATGACCTTCTCCATCTCCGCAAGTTGGGGACCGAGATGCCTGAACAAGAAAACATAAGCAGATGAGGTGCAAACATTGACAAGAAGTATGTTTCTCTGCATTCGCTGAAGTGAACAAGTGCTACATGCTACCATGGTTTGGTGCAAATGGACTGTATTCCTCTGCTACTGGGCACTTGACAGGTTCGAATTACATGTTGTTCCATACCAGCTAGAGGGGAAAATGTCTCGATGTGGTGCAGTGGCATAAGATTCCTGTGATCTCAGGATATTTACCTAAAGCAAGTAACTCCGGCCAACTCCAGGGTCAAGACTTCTTGAGTTGTGGAGATCAAGTCTAAGGCGCCAACAAACTCACTGGTTGACAACAGCAGTTGAATGGTTGGCTGCGTTTGATGAACAGTTGCCATGAGTTTGAGCTGCAAAGAAGAAAATAGCGATGTCAACTATCCCAATGAATTGATATGTCTTTCATTAATAGATAACTGAACCTAACAGCCAATACTTTCATGCCATGGCAAGTGAGAATATGCATATCACTCAACACTGTACTAATCGCACCCAGTAGGCTAGTTCTTAGCTTGGTCTGACAGTTCGATTCCTCACTTCAATTCACAATTCTTATTAGTTCAAACCAAAAACTGCCCACATCCAATATGTGAATATTTACTACTAGAAACCTTGTCAATACATCTGACCTTGAATTCACATTTACCTTATTGTAAAATTTGGCAGCGTTAGACCTCATTCTTGCAATCTTCATGACTTTTAACGATCCCTCCACAAGTATTGAGTCTAAAGCATGGATTTTGTCCCTGTGAAGAAGAGAAAATGGTGTATATATCAGTAAAGGTGGACATTGGAGCTCCTGCCTATAGTCCCCCTTTAACTCATTCTACAATGGAATGATGAGCCCAATTCTTTATCAGACAATGATTCATCCTGTGCAAAATGCATTATTCTACTGAATAACAACAGATGCCACCAAGTTTTTTTCTGAGGGAACTGAGAGCAAGTGTCTGAATATGGCAACACATTTCAGTGTTCATGTTAGATTGTACGAGGTTCATATTAAATTCTAAAATAAAGACCTGTCTGGCAGAGGTAAATCTCAGGCACCACAAAAAAATAGGAAGATGGCAGTGGCATCGAAATGCAGCTTCTAACTAAGCTATGTGAGGTGGATAACTCGATATGACCCAAATCCAACTTACTAACCATTTTGGGGGGATGGATCCCATTTGATCCAAGATTTTCTACATACCTGAGGTGCTTTATAGCAGCACACGTCTGGAGCATATGATTATTGAGGTCATCATGTGAAGTCATAGCATGGAAGAACGCTTCAGATTTACAAGAGACCTGGCGAGCTATCTGCACTTCTACAATATCCAAATAATGACTAAGTTTTTCTTGAAGTAACTTTGAGGACTGTCTCTTGTTTCCCTGTTGAGCAGGTTTAGAGGTTTCAACTTGAGTCCATGGAAATACTGCATTGAATGTCTCCACATTCTCAAGAGAGAAATTTGGTTGAAGAAAAAGCTGAAAATTAAAAAGACATACTATACTGTTACAGATGTGATTCAATTTGTGTCCAAACTTCCACTCTGCTCTAACAGATAGACAATCTTCTTAACAATTTTACAGAGAGTATTCCTCCTGCAAGGTAGGAAAGGTATTTTTGCGGTTAGGCACAGAGCAACTCCATATTTCTTCTTCACTAAACTATCCCCTCCCCTTGGCCGACAATTTCATAAATTTGGAACCCCATATAAAATATCATGTCAGGACGAATGTGAGTAGAGCAACAAGACGTTTTATCCCGGAGACAGTCTCCTTACCTTTGGCACCTGATCCAAGTCATCACATGATTTATCTGAATGTTAAATAAAAGATATACTATTGACTTTTGTAAAGAAGAACTATCAGCCACTATCAGTATCACCAGGAAAATCTCAAATAAAATAGTTTCATTTATATCCACTGAAAGATCTTTGGCACTAGCTATGTGAATCATACTTATATTATCACTTTTAAAAGTGAAACTGAAAGTTCCAAAATAAATACTTTTATTCAGTGAATTAACAAATTAACTTGGAAGTCGCATCGATATCTAATTTTGATATGCCTTATCCAATAGTGATATTGTACCTTCCTCCCACTGATGATGTGTAGAAAACATCATAATGTTGATAAGAACATAAATCGCCCAAACACTATACAGTAGAACCTCCCTCAGCGGACACCTCTGCCAGGCGGACACCTCTACATAACGGACACGTCCGGCCAGTCCCGATTTTTTCTAAGTCATTTCCAATAACAAAAACCTCTGTACGGCGGACACCTCTCTATTCCGAATTGCGGACAGGGCGATAGCCAATTTTTGGTCCAATTCTCTCCCAATTACGGACAGTAGGCAAAAACAATGGCTTCCCGCTTGCGCTTGGAGAGTCAAGTAGGCCCGACAGGTGTGATATTCGCGCAATTAATCAACGTAATTACCCCATGGCATTGTGTTTTTGTATCCTAATTAAGCCGCGGCATTGGCATTGTGTTTTTGTATCCTAATTAAGCCGTGGCATTTGTTTACTCATCTTTTCAACTAATCACATAGGCCTTTTTTGTCTACGGACACTCATAAATCCACGCGGTTTTGTCAGTGTTGCGGCGAATATGCGTTAGTAGAGAAATTAGAAAAAAATAATTATTTATCAAAGGTGGCTGATGGACAGAAATTATTGTTTTTTTAAAAAATTATGACATGTCGAGGAGATTTTGCAATAAAAGGGGCACCTTTTACTAGAGAGATTATTCACGCTCTGAGTTCCAAAGTAGCTCACGTCATTCAACGCAACATCACAAGCAAATACCGATCAGCCAACAGGTTTAAAGTTTCTACGCTAGATGTCGACACAGAGAAAACCAAGACCTGCAAGGCGGGAACTTCAAATCCACCTATCGGACGATTTGGCATAACCTCTCTATTGCGGACACCTCTCTATTGCGGACACCTGGGCCCAGTCCCATGGGTGTCCGCAATAGAGAGGTTGTACTGTACTTATATACTGGTTTGTCTCCAGACCTACCTAACTGTTTATGGTGGAGTAAAGCAGGGAATGCTTTAGTCGGTAGGGAATCTTTTTGGTTAGCACTTTGTGGGTCTGCACTGACGGCATTCTTCAGATGCTTCTTGTATCTCTGTGGAGAAAGAAAGGGTATGCATGTAAATAGAGGATTAGGAACATGCTACTGCAACAGATCGAGAAGTGCTTCAACAAACAGAAAAAATTTGTAAAGAAACACGCACAGAATGATACTTACTCCTGATGTTTTCTGTATATATCTCTCAAAGGTTCCTCGGTTTACTTCAGGCAGGTAAGGGCTAGGTAATATTTTCACTCTTTCAAATGAGTCACCCCAGGTTTTTGTGAAAATGTCTGTTTCTCTCTTAGCCAACCTGGGGTCATTGAGTGCAGCAGGCAAGTTAACTCTGGAATGATATATTGTCCATTTGTGCTGATCCTCCACAACGGAGGGCTGAGAGACAGGCACATTCTCTGGAGAACTCCTACCGCTCTTGTCAGTTTGACTAGTACTACCCGTCGTCGTTGTCACGCCATCCGTTGACATTGCCGAAAAAGCCGATACATGATCTCTCGCAACATGGTCCTCGTAATCACGGTCACTCACTCCCTCGACAGGCAGTGATGGGCACACTCTATTCGCCCCGTAGCGACACACAAACGAACCACCTTCTTTAGAGCAGTGAAAGTCTCGAAGATGCTGAGCAAACTCCCTGGGAGATTTAAACAACTGGGAACTGCTTGAAGTTGAACTGGGGCAAAAATTGCATCTTTTCCAAGGCACCAACTTGGTCCTATTCAGTTCTTCCATCGTTTACTACGATGTCTCTCAGATTTCTGAAGGAACACATTTCTTTTAGATACTATCATTGTTTCCAGAAAACACAATCTGGCTTAAAATTTCCCCAGTGTGATCAGTTTCCTGGAAAATATTGTACATGTTGTAGTGAAAAATCTTAAATCCATTCCATCTTTGCCTTTATTCTTCCCATAATGCAATGCAGAACGTGGCAAACTAGGTCAAGGTCAAGGTCGATTTAAAGTCGCGACCAGAAAGGAAGTTAGGAACTGAGCATCCAGTGTCATTCGCATGCTCCTCCCTTCACACAAGTTACTGAATATAAGCTCGGTCGTTGGGCATGGGGAACCTCTGCAGCTGCCGGACGATGTTAAGATCAATATGTCAGATATGGTGAATCGGTGGCGGCCGGTCTGCTAGTAACTATAAATGTCAACTCCTTTAACTATTGTTAAAGGTACAGTACATCTGTGAAAATTGTGTGCCGTGTTTCTGCTGTTGGTGTTTGCTTGGTTTATATGATGAATGAAACTACTTCATCTTTATGGGCCCATCTTCATACTGTTGTCTCATGCATTTCCTGAAAAGTTGGGTAAATGACTCACATTTTCTAAAAATAGAGTCATTACCTGCAAAGCCACAGCCAAAACGAAGCGCTCTCGTCATCATCCGGGCATTCACTATCCTCCCGAAATATCCAATATGGCGGCACAGGGAGAGGGTGGAGGGAAGGACGAGATAAAAACACAGTTTATAACCCGAGAGGGGACATATAAACTGATGACTCTGTCCGAATATTCAAGGCCAAATAGGGTAGCATACAATGGCCAGGCAAACACGCCGGTCAAAGTCTCGTTTATTTACCTAAACGACCCCAGTTCGGGGCAGTCTGGAGATCGAATATGCTTCAATGTAGGAAGGGAGCTTTACTTCTACGCATACAAGGGGGTGAGGAAGGTTAGTTTTGCCTTTCGCAGTGTCATCATCGCCTCTACACTTTAGCTCACTACAGTCTTATGTTATGGGTACCTGCTTTTGTGAATATAGTGCTTGTTTCCGAATGCATGACAACCTTTTTCTAGATAGCCTAGATGTTTTCATTTTTGTAAAAAGACTTGTCGACGTCTTCCGGACTTCCGCGTACCGTGTCGATGTCTTCCGCATACCGTATCACGGCATGACCACAAATGCCACAAATTCACAAAAGCCACATCACAGCATTCTGTTAGTAGGCTTAGCAAATCATTGTATTGGTATGGTACTGGTAGTCAACCCTCTTGCGTTTGTTTCGAACTGAAGGACGAGATTACGGATTAGTACCAGTTAGAATCTTAGTCTGTCGCAAACAAAATGACATATATATATAGCCAAGGGCCAAGGGTGTTCAGCCAAGGCCTTACCTACATGTTTCTAAGCCAATTCAAAAAAATAGGTTGAATTGCAATAGAACATATTATTAAGCAGTGAGGTGAAAATCGCTTTGGTCTAGTCATAAAGATTCCCAAGACCATTAATTTTGAATCCAACTTACACGGGTCCTAAATCTGATGTACTTGATGTCAGTCTGCTTCATTCCCGTACATTGTAGGCTTGCATTATAAGTCAATAGCCCTCCCTCTCCCATTACCACCTCCACCATCTTACTTAATTTCATCACTTGAGCTGAACTATTAAGTATTTTATTGTTAAGCCAAGCCCACCATGACATCAGTTTGTGTCCCAAGAAGACTGAGCTGGGATGTATTTTCTATTGGTGATGGTCATGCTCCCTGTAAATATAAAGTATAAATAGATTTAACATGCATGTGACATTTCTTAATGACCTTCCATTACTCCTCAATCAGGTATTCAGTTAACACTAAGATTATCATGACATTTGCGATCGAAACATATTATCCATGCAGAAAGTACAAATTGTTTACGATAGCTCATGTAGCCATTGGCAGAATATCAATAAAATCACTTTTTACATACCGGTAATCATGGGACTAACTTGATGTCTGATGTAATTTTATATTTTTGATGGTGTTTTGGGCCATATTTGACCATGCTTCTGGAGGGTCAAAAACCAAACAAAAAGAATTCCTGTAAAATTGATTATTTCATAATGAATTTAACGGTGACAGTGCTGGTTAAAATGGAGTGCTCTGTTCAAATGCTTTAAATTGGAACTACATGTACCTGGAATTCAGATATCTATTCTATATTGGAAATTTTCAAATTAGGTCACAAATTTCAAATTTTTGATGAACGGTGTAGGCCTTTGATGGCCTGTATGTAATTCTAGTGTTTTAAAACATGTATTGAAAATGCAAACAATTCAAAATAATTTATGGATGGTAAACGTTATATTGATTGTGTACTTTCAGGCTGCTGATCTCACAAAGCCCATCGATAAAAGAGTGTACAAGGGAACGTTCCCGACCTGCCATGACTTCAACCGGCTGACAGCATCCGTCGACAGCGTGATGCTGCTTGTCGGCTTCACAGCAGGCCAAGTTCAGCTGATAGACCCGATCAAAAAGGAGCTTAGTAAATTATATAATGAAGAGGTAAGTTTGATATGAAATGTTGTGATTTTCATTTTGGCTGATCAGTTTTGAAGTTTGAAACAACGCTACGTTTAGGCATTTGCTTGTAACATAAATTTCTACCCGGTATGTGTCGTCATGGTTATTGTGGGACTAAATGACCTGAGTTGATTCCTTGCATGTTTAGATTAGTGGATTGATATCAATGGATGTGGAGGAGGGGGGCCTGGGTAAAATCATATCCCTTTCACTATAGGGTCCATGGTCTGATATGAAAGAATTCACTTGATTTTGACCAAATAGAGGTTCCAGAATACATATGTTGTTCTTCAGCCTGGTTTCTAGCAGTCTGTAGTGGCTAGCAGTTGGTATTTCTCGTTATTCCTCCACATTGTTCCTCCTCCTCCTCAATCATCAATAATGTCATCAATCAGAACAATGCAATTACAATTCAGTGACTTGTTCAGGGTCACATTAGACAACAATTCAAAGTCTCTGTCATCTCAAAGTCTTTCAAAAGAGGATATGAACAACTGATGCTAGAGAGTACATGTATGCTCTGTGGCAAATCATTGACTGAGTCCAGCCTACCATACACCTGGTAACCATAGGAACTAACTAGCTTAGGGAATTTGTATTCTCATTGGTTTTCTCTGACATATAATAAAACTAACATCTTTACCATGACATCAATTCTACATTAGGCTTTATTTGTTGTGCTTGTGTGCAAGTTTAGCAATTCCACAAAGGGGTTGTGGCTGTGGGATGGTTCAGAGGTCAATTCCTTAAAGGGGCTAATCTATGAGACTGTCACATGCTAATGGTTCATCTTGTATGTGCAAATTTCTGAGACGAAATTCAGCTGTTATTTGATTATCCTCGATTTCTGATCAGATTAAATTGCTAACCAACAATAAATCACCATGCCAAATAATTACATTAAATTAATTTCTGATTTGAGCCAGGGCATCATCAGGGAATGGATTGTGAAATTAACCCTCAGACTTATCTTTTGGGAACCAAAAAAGTTAATTTATGAATAATTTATGTATGTAAACATTTTCCAATGTATTGTACTTGTACACTTTAAAACTAAAAGAGTATAAAGAGTATGTACAGTTTTGAATAATTTGACCCTAAGCAAATGTGCATGAAAATAGACTGATTCTAAATGTAGGTAATAGATTTTATTAAATCGATTGGTGTCAGATGATGTACTTTTGTTTGAGCATAGCTGTGTAACAATTTTAACATGTTGTACAATGTAGTTTTAAAGACTGGCATTTTCCAGATACAAAACACTGAGTGGAGGACACTTGACATATCTGTGTGCTGTACTTGACCTCAGCGATAAGTCTCTTAATGTCACCCTTGGACCCCTGTACTGTCATGCAGCCTTCTTACCTAAAACCAAGAGAGAGGACAACATCATGCCCTTGGCTGAGTCTCCCAGCAAAGCAACCTAAATTCTTTGAAATGATTTTGTTGTGAACTAGCCATCTTTCCTCCCTGTTCCCATTCTGTTACGCAGTTCTCTTTATATTTTTCAGAGATTAATAGACAAGACAAAGGTGACGTGTATCAAATGGATACCCGGATCTCCGAATCAGTTTTTAGTGTCACATTCTAGTGGACAGATGTATGTATATAATGAAGAACTGCCATGCGGTGCAACGCCGCCCCATTACCAGTCATTCAAGTCGGGCGAGGGATTTTCTGTACATACATGCAAAACAAAAAGTACGAGGAATCCGCTGTATCGATGGGTAGTAGGCGAAGGTGCAATCAATGAATTTGCCTTCTCACCGTGTTCGAAATACCTGGCTGTCGTGAGCCAGGATGGCTATCTTAGAATTTATAATTATAATACTATGGAAGTGATGGGGGTTATGAAAAGTTATTTCGGTGGTTTACTGTGTGTCTGTTGGTCTCCTGATGGGAAATATATAGTGACTGGGGGTGAGGATGACTTGGTGACTGTGTGGTCTCTAGCAGAAAAACGGGTGATATGTCGAGGTCAGGGTCATAAATCTTGGGTGAATGCAGTGACTTTTGATCCTTTCACAACTAGTGTCAACGACTGTGATGGCAATGACTTTAGCGGCAGCGACGAGGAGTTTAACAATCCGTCTCGGAATTCGCGGGACTCGATACGGGACTCTGTCAAGTCAGGCAACAGTTCAGGAAAGCCTGCAAATTCAAATCGGAACTCATTAGATGCTAAGTCACTGACCGCAACAACATGTTTGTATTCGTATCGTTTTGGTTCAATAGGACAGGACACTGTCATGTGCTTGTGGGACTTGACGGAAGACATTTTGCGTCAACCGTTTGGATCTGCTAGATCACGGACAAGTGTGATATTGCCGTCCAATGCAATGAGTCTGCCGGCTAGGTGTAATAGTTTACCACATTCTCACTTGAATTCAATACCAAAAGAGCCATCGTTACCGGACGGTAATGCGCACCATAACACATCGAATGCAACCAGTCTGACTCAAAAGTTTGCCACTCTTGCAATCGGTGATCGCAAAGACCGCGAGGAGAAAAAAGAACACAAAAGAAACTTTAGCTTGGCGAGTAAAAGTAGTGACAAAACACCGCTGCTGAAAGCAAATCATGTCAAACCAGTAGACGAGTCCATGAAGATACTGGGGACGCATGCTTGCCCACGGTTAGATGAAGTGCCATTATTAGAGCCTTTGGTTTGTAAAAAGATTGCTCATGAACGACTGACTGCTCTTGTGTTTCGGGAGGAATGCCTGGTGACGGCGTGTCAGGAGGGATTTGTATGCACTTGGGCAAGACCAGGAAAAGTGGTAAGTTATTTGTGGTTTTGGTTGTAAGTCATGTTGTATGTACAGTGATGTAACACGCATAATAAGGGTTATCTAAGTAAGAGTTTATCCTTGAATTGGGTTGCAGTTTTGCTTCAGATATGGCTCCAGTGGTGTGTGATATGTTGATCTTCCCAGGTGGATAAACTTTATTCAGATTCAGTTGAGTTGGGAGTCAATCTTTCATTTCGCAGACGTGCAGTGAAATACTTCCTAAGAATCTTAGCATTAGCCAGGTCAGATCCTTCGCTGAAGACAAACTTACTACGCAACAGGTGCACTAAACTAATCGGTCTTTTTCTTGTTTTTTCACAGGGATTAACGCAACAACATTCTTCAGTCACGCCTCAGTCCTCCACTGGTGGAACAGTTGTATAGCAATGTATGTCTGATGGAATATAGTCTATTATAATATATTGGTAAGTGTCATTCAAATCTCTTCTCTTTGTCCTCTAGTGACCTCTGGACCTTTTGGACTGCAAAGTTTTTACTTTTTCTGCAATTCTCTTGAGGAGAAGTGACTTATGTCTTTAGACTTAAGAACTAATCCTGTTTTGATTTGCATTAAAATGTGTCATATCTGATGGGTCAGCCTAGGCCTCCTAATTTAGCCCTATTAAATAGCCAATGTGTTTTCTTCATTCCCTTAACTCTTATCCATTTCATGTTCCTCTTCTTCCATTTCAGATTGCGGATTGTAAACATTGTTGAATTCCTAGTTGTAGACGTTGAACTTATGTGAATCTTCATGTCACCTCGCCCTCAAGGAGAAGTGGGAAACACACAAATCACTGATCAAACAACTTGCTATACAGGGTGTATCAGAATGAATGCAATGAAAGTCCTTTTAATCTGGTACCAGTTCTGAGTTCAGGTGTATGTAAAAAGATGATAAAGCTTATCATGGACTGTATTATCAAAATGGCAATGTTCTTTGCCGAAATGTCCTTTGATCATACCAGCAATTTCCATCAATAACAAACACATAGAAAGGAAAAATATTGTTGCGGAAACATTATTTGTAACTCTGAAACTGGTACTAATCAAAAGGAAAAGAAAAAATGAGAAACCACTGTGAGCCTTATCATCGATATTGAAGTCTAGAGTTTGTGTATGGCATGTCAAGTTGGCTCTCATTTGAAAAGTGTTGATATTTTGTAATACAACAACAGATGTGAGAGGTCTAATGAAGTATAGCATGTCCTTTTAGCAACCTCTTGATAGTTTTGTGCCACTAACCCCTTTCAAAGATTGTTGGTTGGTAAGACTACCAAAACTAGTCATTTGTTCTGGTACACCCTGTAGAGCCACAATCATGTACAATTCAAACTATTATTCTCTATCAAACACAGTGCTGGACTCTATTTGTGAGTAGTATGTTTAGATTAATGTGAAAACAATGTGAAATGTGTCGCATTTGGCTTTACAAGTTTAAAAGTCTTGTCTCAAATTTATACATTTTGACCGTACCTCTTGAGTTCATGAAAATAAAGGTATCACTTTTGATTACTATGAAAGTTCGTGAATTGTCTAAACCACTTGCTCTTACTGTATCTTGAATGACTTTCATGATCTAGAGTGTTTTACCTGCTTTATATTGCTTGGATTGGATCTAAGTATTCATGGTTTTCACATGAAAATCAAAATGTGCACCAAAGTTCTGTAATTTTTTTACAGAAATCATGGTGATAATGGTGCGACAGATTTGCATAATGAAGACCAATGCCATATGATGTTGAATTGCTGCAAACTTGTCTTGCTTAAGCTTGTTTGGTGCATTTTGAATGCTGTCAGAAATGTAATGTTTCATCACAATCGTCTTCTGTCTTATTTAGGGGCCGTCCATAGACCATTTGGTACATTGTACGCTTAAAAGTCAGGATTTTCAGACCCTCGCCCCTCCAGAGTAAAAATGTACCTGTATTGGGATGGTTAGCAATAACAACAATCTTGCTGTGCTAGTTGGACTTCCCATTTGTCTCACAAGGGGAAGGAGGATGCCTGTCCTAAATAAAATGGCCTTGTCCTGATTCTATTTCACTGCTTCTCTTAAAAATTCAACAAAATAAAACTGTTACTAATGTTAGTCGCAATCGTGATAGAATTTACCATTCAATGATCGGACCAAGTAATAGGCCAGTTGTCAGAAATTCCCAAATTACGAATCTCATGGCAAAAATATAGATGCCTACCAGTAAATCAAAATTTGTCGTTCTTGTAGATTGAAAATTAAACTTGCAAAATACAGATACAATGTATGTGTTAAATCATGTAATTTTTCATGTGTAAATTGTCATCATTCAAACAGCTGTCCTTCTTACAAGTAATGTAGTTGCTGAAATTTTGAACATTCTGTCTTAATCGTGATGTCGTCGTGAAATTTCTTGACCCATTTTCATCAAATAATGCATTTACTCTAAAGAAGGGAATGGGTCATAGCAGATTCAACTTTGAGACTCAATATGTTAATGCAAATCATGGTTTATCCACTGTTATTCTGGTCTTTTCGAAGTAAACAATAATTTCTGTGTGCAGCTGTTCAAGAAGAAATAGACAATGCGCCATTATTGTTTTCCAGTTCTGATAGACAAGATATTGTGGCACTACATCAGGTTATTCAGAAAACTCAGATTCCACTGGTTCAAAAGACCTAGTCACCGTGGTGATTAAAATGCTTAGTACTTATACATTTTTACCAATTATTGTTGGGAGGTGAGAAGTTGAGTTAAAATGTCTTTAGTTATTATGATTATTGGTCTCTGATTGACCATCAGATTCCGATTCTAATTAGTCAATGATTTTGATTGGTGCCTGGAAAGTTTTTTCTTAGAAGCGAGTTTAAGATACTAAAAGGAAGGCGTCCTTATGTTATTCCTTTTGATTGTCAAGTCATTGTAAAAAGCTGTATATAATGTACATGTAGGATGCTGAGAAGTGAAGAAAGTTATGTATTATATTGATTTAAAGTCTGTCTATGCTTAAAAGTGCTACAGCTATGAATGGCTAGAGGAATAAATTGATATTAAAAGTTATCAACATTAAAAATGAGTTGTGTTGTGGTCTTTTAGTGATTGTCTTCTTCTACAAAATTTAAGAAAACATTTAAAATTTATCAGACCCTCCTGAAATTGAGACCTCACCCTCACCCTCACCCTCTGCTCTAATTTGAGAGGTTTTCTCTCTTACAACCGTTACGACGGGACAGCAGGACATAATCGGACTGGCTGTGACTGTCTCATCTCCCTCACTGTGTTGAGGATGGCAGGGCAGGCAGCAGGTGATATTTTGGCTGGTTGTGACTGTCTCATCTTTCTCACTGTGTTGACAGGACAGAGGGGCAGGCAGCAGGCCATAATCGGGCTGGATGTGACTGTCTTATATCTCTCACCATGTTTACAGGACAGTGGTAGGCAGCAGGGCATAATCAGGCTGGGTGTGAAGGTCTCATCTCTCTCACTGTGTTGACAGGACGGCGGGGCCGGCAGCAGGACATAATCGGGCAAGTGTGACTGTCCCATCTCTCCCACTGTGTTGACAGGACGACAGGACGACTGGGCAGGCAGCAGGCCATAATCGGGCTGGATGTGACTGTCTCATATCTCTCACCATGTTTACAGGACAGCGGGGTAGGTAGCAGGGCATAATTAGGCTGGGTGTGAAGGTCTCATCTCTCTCACTGTGTTGACAGGACGGCGGGGCAGGCAGCAGGACATAGTTGGACTGGCTGTGACTGTCTCATCTCCCTCTCTGTGTTGAGGATGGCGGGGCAGGCAGCAGGTAATATTTTGGCTAGTTGTGCCAGTCTCGTCGCCCTCACTATGTCTGTGGGGCAGCAGGGAGGATATAATCAGGCTGGGTGTGACTGTTTCATATCAACCTCCGTGTTGACAGGACGACAGGTCGACTGGGCAGGCAGCAGGCCATAATCGGGCTGGATGTGACTGTCTCATCCCCCGCACCATGTTTACAGGACAGCGGGGTAGGCTGCAGGACATAATCAGGCTTGCAGTGAAGGTCTCATCTCTCTCACCGTGTTGACATGACGGCAGGGCCGGCAGGACATAATTGGGCTGGCTGTGACTGTCTCATCTCCCTCTCTGTGTTGAGGATGGCAGGGCAGGCAGCAGGTAATATTTTTGCTGGTTGTGACTTTCTCATCTCCCTCACTATGTTGGTGGGGCAGCAGGCAGGATATAATCAGGCTGGGTGTGACTGTCTCATCTCTCTCACTATGTTGAGGATGGAGGGGCAGGAAGCAGGACATAATCGGGTTGGTTGTGCATGTGACTGCCTCGATCATCTCTCTAACCGTGTTGACCGGACAAGCAGGACATAATTGGGCTGGTAGTGACGAACTCCGCTATCTCACCGTGTTGACCGGACGGTGGGACAGCCAGTAGGACATAATTGGGCTGGGTCTGACCTTCTCATCTTTCATGTTGACAGGAACGTGGGGCAGTAAGCAGGACATAATCAGGCGGTTTGTGACTGTCTTCTCTCCCTCACACCGTGTTGACAGCACAATGGGGCACCAAAGAGGACATAATCGGGCTGGCCCAGTATCACTGTTTTATCTCTCACAGTGTCGACAGGACGGCAGGCAGCCAGCAGAACAATAATCAGGCTGGTTGTGACTGTCTCATCTCTTACAACGTGTTGAGAGGGTGGCGGGCCAGCAATCAGGAATCAGTTTGGGTGTGACTGTCTCATCTCTCTCTCTCACTATGTTGAGGCCGGCGGGGCCGGCAGCAGGTAATATTTTAGCTGGTTGTGACTGTCTCATCTCCCTCACTATGTCGGTGGGGCAGCAGGCAGGATATAATCAGGCTGGGTGTAACTGTCTCATCTCTCTCACTGTGTTGACAGCACGGAGGGGCAGGCAGCAGGACATAATCGGGTTGGTTGTGCATGTGACTGCCTCGATCATCTCTCTAACCGTGTTGACCGTACAAGCAGGACATAATGGGGCTGGTTGTGACTGACTCAGCTCTCTCAACGTGTTGACCAGACGGTGGTACAGCCAGTAGGACATAATTTGGCTGGGTCTGACTTTCTAATCTCTCATGTTGACAGGACAGTGGGGCAGTAAGCAGGACATAATCAGGCGCGTTGTGACTGTCTCCTCTCCCTCACACCGTGTTGACAGAACAATGGGTCACCAAAGAGGACATAATCGGGCTGGGTATCACTGTTTCATCTCTCACAGTGTCGACAGGACGGCAGGCAGCCAGCCAGCAGAACAATAATCAGGCTGGTTGTGACTGTCTCATCTCTTACGTGTTGAGGGAATGGCAGGCCAGCAATCAGGAATCAGTTTGGGTGTGACTGTTATCTCTCTCACCGGGTTGACTGGATGGTGAGGCAGGCAGCAGGACATAGTCAGGCTTGGTGTGGCTGTCACTTCGCTCTCATCGTGTTGACACGACGGCTGTTAAGTTTGGCAGCAGGTCATAATTGGGCTGGTTGTGATTCTCATATCTCTCACCGTGTTGACAGGACAGTGGGGCAGCATGGAGGACATAATCGGGCTGGGTGTCACTGTCTCATCTCTCTCAGTGTCAACAGGACGGAGGGGCACGCAGCAGGCCATAATCGGGCTGGGTGTGACTGCCTCATCTCTCTCACCGTGTTGACAGGACAGTGGGGCAGCCTGGAGGACATAATTGGGCTGGTTGTTACAGTCTCATCTCTTTCACTAACGTATGGACATGACAGCCAGGCAGGCAGCAGGACCGGAGTTAATGGAGACTTGGTGGACAAAGCACTGTACTGGTGTGGGGGTCCCAACCCAACGCGGCCCACATACTGCAGGACTGCCGACTTATCATCACACGGGCAAGAGGGCGGAGCAGTACCGAGGTATTGGGGATAGCTGGATGAACTTGCCCCGATCATGCAAGTAGTCTTTTCACTGAAGATACCCCAGTGAATCAATGGAATTGACAAGGATGAACACCGCCAAATCTGGAAGGTCCCCGAGCAATACCCAGGGTACGTGCTACACACCGGCCACATGGTCTACCAGAGCATCTTAGGGGATCAAGGGAAGAGGGGTTGTTCCAAAAAATATTGTCACTCCCGATGTTGTGGCAGTTTCAAAATGTAGTTACATTTTGCGTATCATATCGAACCGCAAAATTAAGCCGGGCAACAGAATCCAACGATGTCATGGTCATGCCAGCTCCTTTATCCCAACGAAACACCAAAAACAAGAATATAATGTTACAAAATTGATGTTTATTTCGGGACAACAACGACTGTATTAGGCCGAAATAAAGTTACTCGATTTAATCCTTCTCTAAAAACAAAGTCAAGTCTAGAGAAATAGTAATACACGAAGCACAGGTTACAAGCTCTTAAAGCTACATGCAACAAAAGCAACCCAGGTTAGGCTGTTCTGATCCAGTAGAGATGGGACAATTAGCACTAAGGAATTTGAACACAGGCCGGTCTTGCTACAGACACTTATCTTTGTACAATACCTTGGTTCTTGTTGACTTGATTGGTGGCAGATAGCAACCTCTATCAGTGCATTAGTGTTTTATTATTCACTCAACTTGCAGACTTCAAATTTGTTGAAAGTGCTCACAGTCAA
The DNA here is from genome assembly GCF_910592395.1 of Lineus longissimus. Classification (NCBI taxonomy): domain Eukaryota; kingdom Metazoa; phylum Nemertea; class Pilidiophora; order Heteronemertea; family Lineidae; genus Lineus; species Lineus longissimus. The sequence continues at coordinate 5,536,931 of NC_088310.1, forward strand.
CATGGGTTCAACAAAAACTTACAAAATTTTTACGATTTTTTTGGTAGTGGCTACAAGTAAACCACCGAACATCTAACCAGGCTGTATAAAGATGTCAGTTTTTAGAACATGAATTTATACCAATTACAATTAGATCTTAGATTATAACTGACAACTGAAACTAATGCAAAAGAACACAAGTTAATCGACCTCCTCCATTCGGGAGACCTCTTCGCTGTCTTCACCATCGCCCTCTAGGGGTGGCATATCATCGACACTTGCGGCAGCATCAGCTGTGACGTCTTCAGTGTCCTCGATACCCAGACCGAGTTTGATCATCCTGTGAATGCGGCTTGCGTGAACCTGGGGATCTTCAAGGGAGAATCCAGATGAAAGCAAGGAGGTTTCGTACAACAACATGACAAGGTCCTTTACAGATTTATCATTCTTGTCCGCATCGGCCTTGACCTTCAGAGACTTGATGATCTGATGTTCCGGGTTTACTTCCAGATGTTTCTTGGCAGCCATGTATCCCATGGTGGAGGAATCGCGTAGTGCCTGGGCCTTCATGATACGCTCCATGTTGGCTGACCAGCCGTACTGACTTGTGACGATACAGCATGGAGAGGTGACCAATCGGTTCGACACCACAACCTGAAATGGAGGAGTTTACATAAAATCAATGGGATGTATTGGATGCGCGAGTCGTCCATGCATGCTGTCAAAACTTCGGTTTCATATCTAGGGTATCAAAAGTGTGATTGTCACTTGCATCAGCATCATTGGCTTGACGTATAGCACAGTATCCGCATATATCGTTCAGAAGGGGAAAAAAAGATCATCATATGCAAGCAAGACAATCAACTACTCTGATGGACATGGCAACTGTAGTTCTTGCCATCGAAAACCAACCAAGACAAGAACCAACAATTAATGATTTGTTCAAGGACTCGGAAATTCATTCGGTTGCTGACTAAAAGGTATTTCACTGGTAATGCCAATATAAAGGGTATTCAATTGATGAATCTTAACCACAACGCACCTTCTCCACCTTCTTGTCAAGGATTTCCTTCATGACCTTGCACAGGTTCTCAAATGCAGCCTTGGCCTCCTCGTGTCTCTTCTTCTCCTCCTCATCTTCAGGGAGTTCCAGGCCTTCCTTGGTGACGGACACCAGAGTCTTGCCTTCGTATTCTTTCAGCTGCTGTACAGCGTACTCATCAATTGGGTCGACCATGTACAGAACCTCGAAACCACCCTTAAGCACTCGTTCAACAAATGACGAATTCATCACCTGGTCTCTGCTCTCGCCTAAAAGAATACGAAATACACATTTATCAAAATACATTTACAATAATTCTACAAATCTACACTAGACAGGTTTAAGATTTGACAATACAGATCTTTGGCAAGACAACCGCACAGTATCAACATTGCAAATGGCTCCGCCATTTAGAAACTACACAAGAACTCTCACTATTAAGACTCCTACCTGTAATGAAGTAAATGTCCTTTTGGTTTTCTTTCATTCTTTCCTTGTATTCCTTCAGTGAGGTCAGTTCATCTCCACTGGCAGATGAGTAGTATCGGAGTAAATCGGCAATTTTCTTTCGGTTGGTAGTGTCCTCGTGAATGCCAAGTTTCAAGTTCTTTGAGAATTGTTCATAGAATTTCTTATAGTTGTCCTTGTCCTCTGCAATTTCAATGAAGAGTTCCAACGATTTCTTCACCAAGTTCTTACGGATCACCTTCAGAATTTTGCTCTGCTGGAGCGTTTCTCTGCTGATGTTCAGGGGGAGATCTTCAGAGTCCACAACACCCTTGATGAAGTCTGAAATGAAGTGTCAAGTTGTTCAGTACTGGGTCACGTGTCGCCACATACAAGGTATAAATCAGTTACCAAAGCTCAGCACGACGTTTATGTCCAAAGCTTGGGGGTTTACTCATTCAAGTGCGGTCTCAGATCAAATCATATCCCCACTGGAATGTTGTAAGTTCTGGATAACTATGAAGTAACATCATTGACCACATTTGGATTGGAATAACGCATCTTGGAATATACAATCAAAGTGCACTCACATAATTAGGCTTCAGCTCCCAACATTTCAATACAAGAAGTTACAACAACTGACATACTTACTGAGGTACTCTGGGATAAGGTCTTCACAGTTGTCCATGATGAAAACTCGACGTACGTAGAGTTTGATGTTGTTTCGCTTCTTTTTGTTCTCGAACAAGTCGAATGGAGCTCGTTTTGGAACGAAGAGCAGGGCTCTAAACTCAAGTTGACCTTCCACAGAGAAGTGCTGAAAAAAGATTGTTCACAATTAGTTCTTATGTCTATAATGACAAATAGCACATTATCAGCACATCGATCAGTTGGGGGAAAATTCATCATTTGCAAGCAAGTGGGTGCCTACCCGAAGGCCTAGTTGGAAATGTTCACCAACATGGTAACTTTAACTTCGGCGTCGAGTTTTTAGGGCTCAACTCTGAAGAAGAATTCAGGGTGGTGAGCTGACCTATATGAAGATTTTTATTCCTCCTCTGCAATCAAGCAAAAGCATGAGGACCTTACCCGGACGCCTAAGTGGTCTTCCCAATCATTGGTCAATGATTTGTAGAACTCGCCATATTCCTCCTGTGAGATATCGTCAGGATTTCTTGTCCAGATGGGCTTGGTTTTGTTCAATTCTTCCTCATCGATGTATTTTTCCTTGATTTTCTTCTTCTTCTTCTTATCTTTCTTGTCACCACTTTCATCCTCTTCTTCATCTTCTCCAATATCTTCAACCTTGGGTTTCTCCTAGACAAAGAAACATTCATATTAGTACATTTATTACGCCAACAAGGCTTAACACTAAGTAGTTGAGGGCACAACAAAACCAACATGAAGTGGGGCTGCATTGTGAAGTGCTGTCAATGCATAGTTCTGCCATCAGTGTTTGAGAAATGGATGTCAAAATAATCAGTGCGAAAGGCAGTTGAAACTGGTAGAGCTGGATTAGTGCCAAAAAAACATTAAATTTTTTTTCTCTCTGGGCTTAGAACTACAATTGCATACAGCCCTACCTCATCATCTTCTTTCTTATCATCCTCCATCTTTTCTTCCTTTTTCTCTTCTTCCTCTTCTTCATCATCAGACACCTCCTTATCGCGCTCCTTCTCGACCATCAAGATGATGGGGTAGCCGATGAACTGACTGTGCTTTTTCACTACCTCCTTCACCTTCTTCTCCTCTATGTATTCTTGTTGGTCTTCCTTCATGTGGAGGACAATCTTGGTGCCACGGCCAAGGGGTTCACCTGCAAACACAAGAATTTTTATAGGGAACTTCTACCTGCCTGAAAACTACTGGCTTCTGCACATTCGCGTCCAAGCTCATCCATTCATACCACAACTCACCGGGCCGGTAGTCATCATATTATTATCAACTGTGCATAATGGGGCTCAAGTAAAGTCCTTCTCACTCAGTCTTACTCGGCTCCTTAGAACTTGAAAGCAATTTGTAACTCGGCTTTCAACTTTGCAACAACTGGTGTCGGAACCAAGAGTATCATATGTCATTCCTACGACTACTTACTTTCACTATCCTTCTTGATAGTGAATGAACCACCAGCAGCAGATTCCCAGATGTACTGCTCATCATCGTTGTGTTTGGATGTCACCACAACCTTTTCAGCGACCAGGTAGGCAGAGTAGAAACCCACACCAAACTGACCAATCATAGATATGTCAGCGCCAGCCTGAAAGCAAAACATACGAAGAATGAAGAATCTTTCAATTTTATTTTCGCGCATCATTAGAATGGAGAACAGTATATTTGGGACACCCAATACGAACAGAATGAAAGAATTTCATTGTGAACACATCTCTGTCAGAAATGGGGCCATCTTTTGAATTTCATCCTGACCTGAACACAAAACAGCTTCCTGATTGTGCAACTATAATTGATTAAAAACTGTTAACATTCCGCTTCCAATCGTAGAGGAATGCTTACCTGTAGAGCTTCCATGAAAGCCTTGGTTCCAGACTTGGCAATGGTACCCAAGTTATTTACAAGATCGGCTTTGGTCATTCCTATACCGGTGTCACGGATTGTAAGGGTGTTGTTCTGCTTGTCTGGGACAATCTCAAGCTTTAGGTCCTTGCATTCATCGAGTTTGGATGGGTCACTTAGGGACTCGTATCGGATCTTGTCCAAGGCATCGGAGGAATTGGAAATCAACTCTCTCAAGAAGATTTCCTTGTTGGAGTAGAAGGTATTGATGATTAAGCTCATCAACTGGGCAATTTCTGCCTGGAACGCGAACGTTTCAACATCTTGATCGGATGGTTCTGGCATCTGTAAAGAGAACATTAAAAAGAAATTAGGGCGATTTTAATTGGAAAGTAGGATGAAACCAGAGATCCCAAGGAAACCTTTGCTGTCTAGCCCTCTCTTCTTACTCTCTATCATTGTGTGCTGTGATGGACGGGGGAATCAAACTCTCGGGAGGTGACAAACAAAGGAGATGGACGAGAAGGTAAAGATTGGAGATTGGTTTATTGCGAAGTCCCAATAGTTAGCCTAGTACAGTAGTACTGGCTTCCTTTTTCAGCCAAGAATGTCAATGTGGCACACCACAAAAATCGACATGTTTTACTTTCACTTCCTTTGTTAAGTAGGGCCTACAACGGCCACCACGCCCGCCAAGAAACACTAGGATGAAATACAGGACGGGCGGCACGTTTCAATGACGCCAATCAAGCCTTAATGGTGCATTGAGCAATTGAGTGTGTACACGCATGAACAATGAAAATGCACGTTGACGATGCCACGCCGGGTCCACAGAAAATCGGATAAAAGTGCTATTTCGAGTTCGAGGAATTGGAAAATGGAGATACATACCTTTACTATGTGTATTGGTTGTAATTTGCAGCAAGTATGTGTCGAGTTTGTTAGTAGAGAAGATTTTTACGAGTGCTTTTCAGCGCACCGCTTTTGTACCATTCGACGCTGATACTGGAATAATCGAGAAAGGCCGAACACGCACATGGAAAATTATTCCGCCGACTTCGATTTCCCAGAAATTTCTCGAACGAATAAGTTGAATAACAGATTTATCATCAGTTATGAATCAACGATAATAAATTTTTATTTTTTCTATCATTTCATTCAATTAAAATTGCATACATCAAAAGTCTGTTTTCAAGAATCAACAATATATGAGAACTATTGCTCGGAATCTGATCCGTATTTGACCAATTTACTTCATTTCTCGAAAGTTCCAGAAACGGAAGCACGTGATTGCTAGTTAATATTCATGTATTAATCATAGATCAAATAGTGCGGCAATTTTGATGTGGAGGAATCTGCCTGCTCCAGATGTGAATATCATACTTTCTGCAAGACGTTGTCTAAGCGTTGTCTTGGCCTTGGGGGTCATGTGATGGCATGTGGGCATGTGGTATTCAGTAATCAATCCTGTTCCCTGTGCCTTTCACTGCCTACTTTGCTAAACTGCATTGTATCTTGATACACTATGCGTCACGTGGTGGTCTTAATCTGCAATCACCAAGTATGATACTTGTCACTATGTCAGTCCTATATAGCCTACATTTAATAGGCCTATATAATATAGGCCTATAATTATGGTTCCTGCCTAAAGCCTATAATACAGAGACAGTTTCTCCTCTTTTTCTCACAGACTCGACCGAGCTCAATTCGAATTCGAATTCGCTGTGGTGAGCATATCTTCAGGGAAGACTGTCAGATAAGGTAAGTAAGTATAAAGAACATGTTACAGGCATGATCTGCCCTGTACACTGTTCAGGGCCGGAGAAGCAAGCATCAACTCACAGCCCCCTCTAGGATTTGTGAAGGGGGGGGCTCTGCAGCCTTTGGCTCCTGTTAGCCAGGATTCATAACGAAGATTATAATCAATGGGCTCTTCTCCTTGGGGTGCAAAGGTTAGTACGCTATGTCGTCCAATGGTCATTGCAACTTTATGCATAATCCACTAGGTAAGATGACCTCAGGGGTGACTGAAACTGACAACACTAAAAGTGTGTCATTTCCAACTTCCATTGGGATGTAAGACAAAGGAAGCGTTCTTATATTTGACCTATTTGTCAAGGTCAAAATCTCGTCAGCATGACTGCTCCGGTGAAAAGTTTCTATTAGAGGCGGTCAATAAGAAAAAAGAACTGTTTCTCTTTCAAAAAAACTTTATTGTTGTACATTCCAAGGAAGACACATGACGAATTGGAAAGTCGTGTAGGAGGAAACCCGCATACCGGGAGAAAACCTACGCAATCGGAGGGAGTCGCCATCTCCACCACACATGTGACAGGTGCTTATGTTTAAAATGAGTACATACATTGTACATTATTTTTTGCTGCACCACTCCGAAAGCCCAATACAAGAAGAGGACCAGGAGATAGGATAGTAGCACTATCTCTTTTAGACATGGTCCACTTCTTTACAAGATGTCACAAAGAAACACTGATAAGTATCCTTGCAACACAATGCTAAATTGAGATCAAACACAATAGACTCAAGAACTCCTGACCACAATGGTTTGAGTTAGCACTACCTCTTCATGCATTCATCATGTTTATTATACATAAATAGCTATTGCATGTTAGCTGACAATAGGTTTGGTCACTGCTGTTGATTTGCAGGACTCAATTTGAATAACAAAAGAACCACATTTCTCATGGCCACTGGACAGAGCTGGCTGCCAATTAGCATGACAAAAGGAGCAGTTCAGACATGTTATTTGCATGACAAAAGAGGTGACCTTGACATGGCAAAGATTAAAAGTTGGGTTTGCCATACTTTTTGCCAAGTCATGGAGTCTATAGATCTCATTTATTTAGACACTTTACCAATTATTCAGTTTACATACAGGATTTACAAATACATTCATACAGGAACGTCTAAAGTTGACGTTTTTAAATTACACTTTTCTCGATCAATTCAGTATTATGTCCAAAATTGTCATGACAGCAGGTACCATTTTGCTCCCCCATTATCCAAGGAGATGTACTCATGGAGAACATCATCATCATCAACAATTTGGGGTCCCTGGTAAGCCGTAACAAAACATGCATGCATAACACCATTGTCGAATGACACGCTTTGACAACGGCTCACTGTGTGATCACTAGGGAAGGATCAGTCTTTAAATTTACAATAAAACAGTGAGAGTTTATCCAACTGTTTTTGTTCAATTGGAAAGATGTTTGGTATTTCAAGAAGGAGGAAATTCAAATTCAACTTATCACTGTTGGTCAGTTGTCTCGAGCACGAAGGTACATGTACTTAGCAACTGATCCAGCCAGTGTGATATTAGGTCCAGGGCATCGGAGCCCAGGCCATGTCAGTTAATTCTGTGGTACTGATGAGATCGAGAAACAGTATGAAAGGCCTACGGTTCCATCAGACACATGTGTTCTTGTTTCGTGGGGTCAGCGAAACAAGAACACATGGACCCCATGTCCAAAGTGATGGATATAATCAAATGAATATCTGATGAATTCGGTGATTTTTTGATAACTTTAGCCTGAAAAGAATTTCAGGGTCCTGATATGCCCAAGGCGGCTGTTGGCTCCTCTGGTAGCCACAAACAACCCCACCCCCACCAAATTGTTCTTCATTCTGTGCCTTATTTGCTCCCTTGTTAGCAAGAAACAACCCAACCCCCCATAATTTCAATTCCTTCTTTGAAAGGTGTAAGATTTTGAACCATGGCACAAGTCATGGTCATAACCAAACACAGATTAAAATAATCTATGCTTGTCATAGGTAAATATTTGCCTTCTCACCATCAGAAAAATTTGAATTTTCATTCAATCACCTTTCAATCAGATATTTTGATAAAACGATAAAGCCTACGGTGACAAAATACAATCTAACCGTCGTACTGTTACTTGACGGCGATGGGAGCATGGTTGGGATGTGCTGGGTCAACAACATCCTTCTCCCTCCTGTGGGATGGCTCATCATGCTGAAAAGAAAAAGACAACATGAAATTAAGGTTGTACATATGTAGGTGCACATGTCAAGTTGATAATTCAATGTCAAGAGGCCATGGTGCTCTGGTATAGATGTCTAATGGACAACTTCTCTAAAGCCTTCGTTCAGGACTCTCACTCTCAGTGCTGCTTTGGATGAGCAAGATACACAAATATGTATCCCTCCTTGACATGCCAATCCTTAGAAAATCAGCAGATTAAGTTCTTAGTTTCAGAGGGAGGTAACGGACTGTAGAATTTGAGAAGTTTTGTTAAGGAACATTTTCCAAGTCATTTTTGGGATTTTGTAATTGATACCGAGCTGGAGGTTTCAGGTTGTCTCACCAAAACCGTGCTGAACCATTCATGCGAGATTTACAATTTTTAAAGGTTCATTTCATGGAATAATAGCACTTCACTCCAGAAAAGTATGCCCCTCTAACTCCATGTGATGATTAAATTCATCAAGATTATAATGATAGAAATTGATTAGTTTAGAAAAGTTTAATTGCATTGAGTTTGATTGATGGTCATTTGAATAAACCAAATGTCACAATTCTGAATGACGTGATTGAGTTGATACTTGCAACCCGAGTTATGATAAATCCTTACTAAGATGTATTGGAAAGATTTCAGGGAGTTGATCGAGGTCGAAGAATAACCCATTTTTTGGCCCCATTGCAAGAACTGACGACAGGCAAAGGGGTACTCGATGAACCTCAACACAATTACATTCTATGATATTGGCCTACCTCATATTGATATGGTGTGTGGTTCAACGGAGACGTGGTGGCGCAGTGGTAGAGAGTCGGACTCATGATCCGGAGGTCGTGGGTTCGATTCCCGGCTTAATCGTCACTTTGTTTCTCCTACTGGTCGAGTTCAAGAATGAGCGCTTTGTAGCCTCTCCTTGAAACCCCAGATTGACTTCTGTGGAGACCGGGATGATGATAGTCCCAAAGCGCTTGAGAATACCCAGCTATTGAGTAATTCGAGCGCTATATAAGCGCCGACTATTATTTGTTTTATTATTCTATAGAGACCCTGACCGTCATTTCCTTATGGGACGACTATACAGAGTCTCTAGCTGTTGTGTTTATCAGCTAGCAATTGATATTCATGCTCCTTACAAATTAGTGCCTGAACAGTTTTCCAATAAGATTAACGTGATTCAAGCTCTCACTGTCATTCCTTTGACTTTGTAAGTTTAGGATATTGAGGACATTACAACCAAGAAGTTTATTAAAGAGTAAGATAAGAAAATCAGAGATGCACTCCGCTCTTCATTACTGTAATCACTTTGAGAATTTTCAAACAATCCAGAAACTCCTCAGCGGATATCAGGTCACATGAGGCTACTATGGCTCCATGCATGTTTGGCTGGCCATTCCCACCAGAAGAAACTGCATTCGTCCATGTACAGCGGCTTAAGAGGTGGGGGGGCTTCCCCCATTTTCTGCCGACTTTAAAAAAAAAGAGGTTTTTCTTGTGAGAGAAAAATGAACGGTTCGCTATGGTGTTCATGCTGTGCCCTAAGCTCAGCAGCCACCCTTTCTCAAAACCTGGATCTGCCCCTGATGTAGGCCAGCATTGTGTGACATCACAAGATTGTATATCACCTCATAACGACCTTTGTTTTGGTGAGGTGCGGCATTTTCGTAAGTGCCCGGCACTATTGTCTCTGGTAATTTGTTAGCTTGGTCACTCAATGACTACAGCTATTACAATTTTGATTCCAATTCTGATTCCAAGTCAACAAAGCAAGGACTCTGTGATGATTGCGATTATTGGGAGATGCAGACTTGTGATGAAGTTGTGATTATTATCATTCATAGCTGCTGGTCTAACTGGATATTTTGCCAGCGGATGGGTCTATCGATGACTATTTAGATATTTGTCCCAGGTGCAGCCCCCGGTCGACTGATGCTGACCAGAAATAGACCACACCCTACCGTATGCCCATCTTAAGAAAATGTGGAAGATCAGATAGGACGCTATTAAGGATTCTGGTGTAGCAGGAATATCTGTCCCAGGATTGAGACCCTTTGCCTGTTGCTTATAGGAAAAACTGAAGTCACGCCTCCATATTTCTGTTCCCCATGCCACAATGGCATTGTTACAAGAAAAGACAAACCTCGTCCTCAGTAATACATAAGGGGCAATGTGCTTAGAGAAAAAAATTGGTATTGTTTAAATTGTATCGTGAACACAATGAGGCTGTTCCTTTGCCCTGACCCCTTTGTGTAGTCATTGAAAGTATGACTGTTTTCATGTTTTCAAAACATTTCTCCTTTAAAAACCATATTTCTGAATGATGCAATCATATGGAGGAGCAAGCTTTAAACATGTTTAGAACGTGTATTCCTTATTGTCTACTTCTTTTTGCACATTTTGCAACAGTGTATTGTTTTACTAATTAATATTGGTCCAAACTATCATCATTGTGAGTTTGATGAAAATCACACTGTGATTGGTATCCCAAAAACAACATTGGAAAATTGTTCCTCAACAGAGAGCTCACGATCGCTAAATCAGGCTACACCTAATCAAGAACATTTGAAAAACTGAAATTGATTTGTTTATATTACCGTGTGATGGCATCCTTCCGAAGGTATGAGATAGGCTGTCCTCATGGTGGCTGCAGGATATCATGTCAGGGCTCTATGTCCGTAATATAGCTTTCCCTAAGTCCAGAGAGTCCCCTTTGGAGTTAGATTGTCACTATAGTCCATCAGAAAATTGTCATTATAGTCTATAGAATGACAGACATTTAAGTGTTCAATCCATCCACATAGCAAACAGGTTCCCTTCCTGATCTTAGCGAAGGTTCTCCTTGAATTGGTCAGTGTCAAGGCATCGTTTGCTGAACTGTGGTTCGTCACTCCTGCACATGGACATCCTTCAGCACAACCATTCGATCCACTGAATCCACTCGACTCTCAGTCGTCTGCCGTATCTGTGAGCGACTGGAAAACAAAATTTAAGGTTACTCCATTGTTCTACCATAATTAATGCATGTGCCATAAGGGCCTTTCACTCAGTTTCATCAAATTCACCAAAGTAGTTTACGATAGAATCACAACCCTTTAATCCTACACCGTTCATTAAAAACAAGAAGTTTGTAATTGAAATTGAAATTTCCAACTGCACAAATATGTACTAAATAATTATAGATTTCAGCACTGGCACTGCCACTGCCGTTGTATAGAAATACAATGTACAAATACCAGAAGCACCCAGTTTCAGCAAACTCGTATGCATAATAACTGTTCTACAGCATTGTGTATTAACTGCAATTCTATTTTCCTGGACCACCAGTAATAACAAATGGCGTACCCCTTAAGTTGAAGCCTTCACTCAGCCCCTTATCTCATCGCATCTCGACGTCTTGTCTGTCCCAAAAGTATAATTTGCAAGTTTCTGGTTTCTAGTCTTGATATCAACAACCGGGTTGAGATTGTCACCCTTAACTTCTAACTCTTTCCCCAGTCTATGCTGAGAGCTTTCAGTGGAACTGGAACTCAGATTAGCTGCTCAATCAGCACTACAACCTGAGCATTTTCAACCAGTGTGCCCGGGAGTTGGATGACTGCTTGTCAGAGACCCAAACCACTGCACAACTGCGGCTCTTTTACTATTTTTGACACAGTTTGTGTTTAGTAAGGAGCGATGCAGTGACAAAACCATAGATGGAAAATCTAATAGCCTGTCTATTTTCAGTGCAGCCACAGAACATATGGAATATTTATTGGCACACCCTGTAAATACACTTTAGGGCTGAGTTCGTTCGGTTTCATGAGTAAGGTACATGCAGGTCCAAGGTTTCCCAATCGATGTGCGAAATCTCTCTGAAGTTACAGTCTTCCAGCAATATGTGGGTATCGTTAGTATAGCGCATCTCTGCCCAAATAATCGGGTCGATCAAAACAAGGCGGCTGAAGTGGGTTTTTCAAAAATCATCGCTAGTTTCTGGAAGGGCCAGTTGGATGTTATTTAAGAAAAGTGTTCTGGTCTTAATTTTCTAAAAGCCTTGATACAGATCACCACAACGCTTTACTACTTGACACTTGATTTGCAATTCAATTCCAAACTGAGGTTGCTTGTGCAGTTTGAAGATAAAATCCACCATTTTGCAACTTAATGAAACGAACCCAGCCCATGGCGACTGTTCACTCATATACTAGCTGTCCTGTCACCTATACTTACCATATATGCATTGGATTCCTTCGTCATCCAAAATCTTTGAGAGTGACATCTACATAGCACGAATTGTAGATCTTGGTTGAGTGGTTCATGGTCTTCTCGACAGCCATCATCTCAGCTAGATAACAGGAAAAATACATTCAAGGACCTATCTCAAAATGAATAGATTGAAACCAAAAGATTTTCTTCTTCTTTTCATTTGACTGAGATGGTTGTCACCTTGTATATCCATGCTCATGTCTGATATTACTAATATAGTAATAACCATACATAAAATGTAACTCAAGATTTGTCCAACTAATCAAGATCATCGAGGTCATGTTGCTCATTTGGCTGTTACGTTCAGATGACATCACACGGGGATAAAAGTTCATGACTTGGCCACCAGGGTGCAGGTTCGGAGACATGAAAAATGATTTTTCTCTCTCCTTAACTACTGGTTGGACAGTTATGAAGTTTGTTTCATTAATGTAGATATAATATCAACCAGGACTAAGTGATGCTCAACCTGTAGACTGCAACATCGCCTTTTGTGTCCCTTGTCCTTGTGTTCCTTGTGTCCCTTGTCCTTGTGTCCCTTGTCTTTGTGTCCCTTGTCCTTGTGGCTCTTGTACAATGTTGGCTCGGCCACCTGAAAAAAATCACATTTTTTGTTGAGGGGTTTATCTAATTTCTGAGTGTTTCGACTGCATGATGCGTTCACACTGAATCCGATTTAAAATTGTTTTCCAGAGAGCACTCTCCGGAATACGAATTGGCTACACCAGTTTCGAAACGGCTGCACCACGCCTAATGCGCATGCAATTTGATTTGAAAAGTGGAACTCTTGCCATATTTTGAAGTAACGTGCCTTTCGCGGATGAATGTCCCTGCCCTTTGTTGTAATTAGAAGATAATCATGACAGGAACAAGCTAGTGAGCATTATTGCTCTCTGCCAATAGACCTGTTTTAATACGCTTTAACGCCCAGACTACACGTTTCAATTGGTTGAAGCAGTTTCAACACTGTATGAACAGAATTGAGTGTGGCAGTCCCCAATACGTATAAAAGTTGAAATTGTACGTCAGATTGATACTTTTTTCGGAGATATTTTAACATCTTTGCAATGTTTCTTTTAATTCAGATGTAACTGAGGACTAAGTGATGCTTACCCTGTATGGCTCCAACATTAGCAGCAACATCTTCTTGGGGTCCATCCAGTGTCTTCTCGGCTGACGAGTTGGAGGCCGGCTCTCCTTCTTCATCGCCGTCTTGTCGATTTCAGGGGGCATATATTATTAGCTTTGTGTGGCACAAGGAGGTCAAGGACACTGTTGTTATTCAAAGAGCCCAATGTCTTCGTCATTAGTACTAAACTGGTTTAGCACAATACCCACACGGACACGCCTGACATTTCGTCCGACGAAATTCCGCAGGTTAACAACAGGCCTATCACCCAGTCATTCCATCCCCCTCGAGATCAGGTAGGGGATCGCTGGCCAGCTATTGCATACTATTGTTAACATTCGTACGACTTATCCCGCCAACACTCTAAAACAAGGGGACCAATTGAATGACTAGCGACACGCAACTGTTTATTGCCCCCATCAATCAACCACAATGACTCAAGGGGAACACGTTCCTTGAACCTAAGTCCATGTCATCACCGTCGAAACTTAGATGAGGACCGTGGAACAAAGAGGCAAGCATGCCTGGGACCCAGCCACCGCGCTTTGGAAATGAGATGAGTTAGACTCAAGTCGCCAGTCACGATAACCAAATACACCAAGCGTATAGCTTGAATCGAACCCGATCTATCATCGTCATTGGTCACCTGGCCTGGCCTGGACAACTGAAAGCTGAAGAGGTTAAAATAGATGATAAGCAGGAACCAAAAGAATAACAACTATGATAGCTAGATAACTACGATAGCTAGATAACTACGATAACTACTCTAACAACTAGAATAACAATAATAGCTACAAAATTAGCAAGTCAGTGATCAGACACACTTCCAACTCTCTCACAATGGTCACCATTCCCCCCCCCCCCCCACATGACCTCCCGCACCCTTTTCCTATCCCGTCTCAAACACACACACACACAAAGTTATGACTTTTGAAAATCCACTGGCATGAATTGCTGATGGAGGGGGTCACTGTCAATCTATATAACATGTTCAAAACTTGGTGTACATTGTAGCAGTGGCTTTATTTGTGCATTTTATAAAAAAATATTCTTTGGATAAAAAATGGCAAAATATAGACAAGGTAGTTTTAATTCCTTGATCTCTCAGGAAAGTGCACATGAAAAGGTCCTTGCAATTGGGATAAAAGTTGTATGTGATTTGTAATATTTTTTAAATTTCAGTATTAGTTTATACCTCATTGATAAGGCTTGGTCTATGACAATTGCTTATTGGTTTGTTATATCTTTCACCAGTCATACTTACAATATTCAACTTCAGTGCATGGCTTCTATCAGTTTTCACCACATGCTATTGGTTTGAAACCGAAGCACTGATTGCAGGCAAATCTGCCATGAGCATTGTCAGTTCATTCCTTTGCTGTAACTAAGAGTGACACATTTGGGGACTGACTTTTCACTTGTGGCCTTCAATAGCATTGTTTTACTATTTTATTCTAATAACGGTAAAAAAAATTGACAGTGGCAACTCAATCAACAATTTGGGCAAGTTGTTACTTGATGCATACCCTTCATCCGATGATCTTGCGATTCATCCAAAAATCTTCGGTTGCAATTGCGGAAAAGGTTTGTGGCATCTGTAATGATAAATTGGAACAAATGCATAATGCAATATTACAGCAATTCTATGTGTTTTAAGTCATGAAATTACTGCCTAAATATGATGTTGAAATACATCATTTTTAGTCATGAATTACGTTTCCTTCATGGAATTGATAGACTTTATTCCTTTTATTTTATACAAAGTTGCCATTCTTACGACTAGTTATAACTAGGATTTATGCAATTTTGGGATTTAGGAAGTTGAGATTGGTGTGGGGAAGTGTTTGGGTTTGGGTTAGTGCCAGGAGGAAGGGTTAAGGTCTGGGTCAGGGTTAGGATAAAGACACAAAAGTGAATATGACTGTCGTAAGAATAGCCAGTAGTTTGTATGTAAAATCCAATAGGACCATCAGAACAACAGCTGCGGCCTTGTACTTATGTAATCAACGTCAGCAAAACTCGTGATCAACCCAAGACTAACATCCAATGAGATGGCATCACCGCTTCAAATATGGCCTCCTGATTTAGTGACTCGATTGTACTTAGTTCTTTTGCGCAAAAGCATTCAATCCTCATATCTTTTGTCATTTGACAGTGGCACCTCTCAACCAATCGGAAAGTCAGAATCTTATATACCTACATGTAACCCTTCACCTTGCAAACCATACCAGTGAGAATCTTTTGTTGCAATTGCTGACAAGGTGTGCGTCATCTGTAATGATAAATAGGCACAAATGTTTAGTTCCAAATTCCTTAAGTTGAGAGCATTTTTTCATTTTTAGCTTAGGTGACTTATAGTAGAATAACTATTTGAGTGGTGTCTGTCCGTTAGTCCCTCCGGATGGTGTAAGGGCCTCTATGGTAAAAGTAATACCCGGAGGACATTGTCACCTCTGGACTACAATTTTCACTCCAAAAACAGAATATTGTACGATTTGTGGCGTTTGGTAGGATTCTGGTGTCAGAAGTTAAAGGTTCCTGGAGGTAGATTCTTTCTCTGTGTTGAATGATACCTGCATATTGGATCATATGAGCTCAATCAACAGAATTAATTTTTCCCGCCAAAAATAGAAGGGGAAAATACAAAGACAAGTTGCCCTCTTCAAAAATCCATTAGGCCTACAAAAATAAAACACGAATAACATCAAGATTCAGTTTGACAGAAGGTGATACCCACCTTGTAGAAGATTTGTGCTAAACACAAGTAATTTTGCTATTTCAGATGTTGAAATAAGTCAAAATTGGAGCAAAACCATGTGCTCCTTGCTGGAATGGATGTTCAGCCTGCACTGCACAGTCAAAGCCAAAGCAAGGATTGGAAGGTATGAAATATGACAGGTAGTGGTTTTATGTAACACACCCATAGTACATTCTTTCAAGGTTGGCATAGTCTTTTGTTGCTCCAAACAATCAAACAATAAAGGTGTCAAATGGTGAAGGGTAATCCAAGTAGGTAATGTGATTGGCCATAAGGAATAAATAAGTGACCAGTTTGATTAGGGGGGGAATGTATGTGTTTATAAACAATAGTGTTGGTAGTTGTAATGTTAAATATTTCCCGTACATAATTGGTTTTTTTCCTGAAACAATTTCTTGCAATAAAAACAAACAGCAAAAAATGGTAAAAATGTCAATGATTCCTGCCATTCATTCACAATTTTCATTGCCAAACTTCTTTTTGAAAGAATGAACAGTCAAAAAAGATTTCTTCAACTTTAAAACTAGCAGTGATACAATTGTACTCGACTAACAGCCAGTAGTAAGTCATGATGTGGTTAATTTGATTTGTTTGTTTTCAACAAGATACAGCTTTTGTTAATGTTACCCATCCTGAGGAGATCTGTTTGTGTGCAGGGCCAGAGAAGCAAACATTAACCCACGATTCCTGCGGATGAATAATACAATGAACAATTTAGAATAGCAAATCCAAACAAAACAGAATACATGTTTGCTTACTTTTCACTTGATTTTCTTGATTGGAGGTAAAGTTATGACTACGAGAAATTTATGAACATTTTTTTGGGGGGGGGGGGGCAATGCAAAATCTCGTGGTCAGGGATAAAATCAATGAGCGACAACATGTTATTTTTTTTAGGGTTCAAATTTCAGTCAAATCTCATTCATTGGTCTCCAGTTTTCAGGCAGGAAAATGATATAATCAAGAGACACAGAAAGAAACTTGAGTTCACATTGAATGGTTTATCACCAGTTTGAATCCACACCCCTCAGATGACCACATTAACTTGAGTTCCCATTGCATTGAATGGTTTATCACCAGTATGAATCCACATCCCTCGCATGATCACCCATTCATTCAATGCTTTATCACCAGTTTGAATCCAGTTTGATAGGGCAACTCTTTTCGACAGCATAGGTTTCATCAGGGTCTCCGGTTTCCTCCTACTTAAAATACAATCGCACAATATCGTTTACAGAGCTAATAATGTCCTTGTTGATGCTCAGCTCTCAACTCATTATTCAAAAGCGTCATTCTTATTCTAATATTTTAAAGGTTCAACAAGCCAAGGATCATTTCTGAAACACTGCGATCCCCAATCCGTAGGACTTCATCAATTATTCATGACAAAGGAGAACCAATCGAAGATCGTCTCGAAAACACATGCCTTGATTTAAAACCAGCCTGGGGTTTAAATCTTGATATAAGATGCAAAAACCTTGGTGGTCAAGATGCTACAGGCCCTGAGATCGAGAAGCAATAAACAATCAAAGATATTTGTGAAGGACTCTATGATTTGAGGGACTATCTTTAACTTTACACCACCCATTGTGCAGCTGAGGTCCAGGACAGATTGCCGCGAAAATTTATAAATAGTTTGGGAAGCTGGCTTGACATCCTGACAAATCCGGCCATCGATCACTCGATATGTGGCCTCGATATGTTTACTCCCTCAATCAGAAAGATGGGTAAGGAGTAGGCCCTGTTTGCAAGAGGATGCTGCAAGAGGATGTTATAAGTTTCCCGAACTATTTATAAATTTTCGCGGCAATCTGTCCTGGACCTGCTTCTCTAGTCTCTTCCATTTGTAATTCACTGATAGGTACTAACTCAAGAGTCGTCGTTATTCGCGCCAGTATGATCATGTGTTGTGGGACGTATCTGCTATACCGGTGGAGACCACGTTTTGCTCAGCGAGTCACAACGCCACACAAGCCGCTAACATATTTATAGTCATCAAGGAGACAACTTTAAAATGTCGTTTCTTGTCTTCGATCGTTCTGAGATGGCCCCCAGCCCTACGGATTACGCCGGTGTGACAGCGGATATAGTCCCCCTGGAGTCATAGTCCGGTAGCATTGTATTTGACCAATTAAGCAGCATGATCTATTGTACCGCTAACCCTAACCAAAACATTTAGCAATGTGGGTAGGTTTGCTTACTGACGAAAAGGAGATTTCGCACCACCAGCGCATGGTCTTATATAGCCTTGGCCTACTATCCAGATTCGCCCTGATGAACATGTTACTATTGTTAGGCCTAACACTAGGGTCCGCAAAAGGCTTCCATTCAAAAACTCGGGACGACTTGATGGATGCATGATTCATTTCGACTGGCGCGCGATGGCCATTTAGGCTATAGAAAGTATGAGTACCCTGGGTGCGGTTGTTAAAGCATGTTGGCTCATAAATATCATGCTGACATTTCGATTTTGTTATAGGTGCATTGAATGTACATGACTGGTCAACGATGCGCTGTAGTCTAAATGGCAGAGGCCTCGACTCATGAGGCCTATTCTCGTCAAGTCTGACGATCTCGGCAACTGCATGTGTTTGCGTTTTCTGTCTCATTCAATTAAAACTACAATTTCTGTATAATGGCTGGAAAGGAACCGAGAACCGCGGCATCATTGATGTCTCCTAACGTCGATATACATGACGGGAAAGGTGGAGTGAAGGCAAGGGAGAAATGGTCTCGTCAGATTGACTATCTGCTGTCTTGTATTGGATTCAGTGTCGGCCTCGGGAATGTTTGGCGTTTTCCATACCTCTGCTATAAGAATGGAGGAGGTACGTATAATAGTTTGTTTAAATCCACACAGCATGGCTGTGATTTTGGTATTCTTACACAAGACTGGTCACATCCTGCTCATATATATTGCATTGCCCTTTGAAGCCGGTTGGCATTGAAGCAGCAGCTGCATCTTGCTTGGTTCCCGACGCCGACGCGTACGCGACTATACAAGTATAGCAGCTTTAGCAGCCTACTCCCCGACCAAAGCTCCACATCACTATTCTCAAACATTATGTGAAATACACCACTAAATTAATATAAATGAAACTGCAATTCTCAAATAATCATTTGAATTTTTGGTATGATTTGTTTGGGAAAATTGAAAGGAAAATGAAGGATGTGATTTATTTTTAGTCGGTTGGGCCTATACCGCTTGTTCGCAAGACCAAACGAGTCTCCATGGACGGGGACAATAGATCGATTCAACAACCACAAGTGAATTTAAGGCTTGTTCACTGCTGATATTTCAAAGTAATGCATATAAGGTAGAATGGGGTAATTGTAGCCCCGGTTTAACTGTAGCCCATGCCTATGATATCGGTTGATATCCCCATCCATCAAACAATGCAGGGGCTACAAATAAACCGGGGCTATAATTACCCCATTCTATCCTACATGTTGCTTTTAGAAAGGGAGATTCAGGGGATTTATCTTATAGACGTGCGGTATTGGTGATACATATTAAAGACTCGCCGATCTGAGACCGATCCCATACATCTTGGCTTGACCACCCCATGTACATCATGCACTGCACAGGCCAAGGCCCTTCATGCATATTCAAGCTATCGTCGATGCCAAAACGCATTCAAATTTTCAAACGTTATACTAGGTAGTTTCCTCATTCCTTACGTGACGTGTGCCCTGGTTGGTGGTGTGCCTTTATTCTTCCTCGAGGCAGCCCTGGGACAGTTCATGGCAATCGGAGGAGTCGGCACATGGAAGATATGCCCACTTTTTGAAGGTAGGATTAAATATTCAAAAAATACTATTTATGCTAATAAGTCATGCCACGGACTACTCAGTATAATTTTAGTCCGTAGTCATTCCAAAAACAATATACACTATAGATCAACGTCCTTTTTGTATCGTTGCTCATTCTTCTTCATCTTCTTCTTCCTACGGTATATAGCTCATGTGGATTTCATCTTCCTCCAGCAATATTGAAATTGTTGCTTTTTTTCTCTCCTCACAATACTTGATCTGCTATATCCAAACTATTGAGAGACCGATAGCCCGATGGCGTCGGCAGTTTACAGGCCAGTGTGGCGTTGGCAGACGCCAATGCAGGTGGGGGGGGGGGGGGGGGGGGGGCGTTGGCATATGATCGCAGGCTGCGGGGGGGGGGCATGGCATATTTTTGCAGCTTGCAGGGTTGCATTGCAGCTGAAATGAACATCTTAAGTGATGTCGGTGAAATCTGTAGCTTCAAAAATGCCGGTGAAACAACGAATTGTCAGCTGTGAGATGGTAACAACCTTTGGTAAATGATAAAGAAGTGAAACGGCATCAAAGACGCTGGGCAACTGCAAATGTTGCCGCCTGCACCGTTCTGTCCTACATACGATTTTTCATCATTTTAGGTATCGGCCATGCTTGCGCCGTCATCAACTTCTATAACTGTGTATACTACATCATCATCCTCACTTGGGCATTTTATTACATGTTTGCAAGTTTTAATGTCGTTCTACCATGGTCCACCTGCGACAACCCCTGGAACACCGCGAGGTGCACCATCTTTGAAGCCCGCCAAAACTCATCATCAACGGAAGCCAATGCGAATAGGACAACAGCTATACCAACAACCATCGCCATGACAATGAAGGCGATGGAATATCGAGGGGCTTCCCCTCATTTAACTTTAGACAATGTCACGAATATCTCATTGAATACAACGAGAGGTGTAGATCCTGTGACTGAGTACTGGGAGTAAGTGGAGATTTTGCTACATGTACTGACATTGTACTCTTGCAACCCAACGAGGCCGTAGCGGTAAAGGGCTTATATATTTAGTCACCGTAAACGTCGCAACTCTACTCTCGAACCCAAAGACTAAACCAACTAAGATATCTACTCACATCATTTATTACTCACATCACTCAAACTTCTTATTTACAACCGACACTGAAACATTACAAGGCAAAAGACTCTGGCGCTTTTCAAGAGAATGTCTTGTTCAGCTATAGCGAGAGGCTCTCTAATTGGTAGACGCTTTGACTACTAAAGTAGTAAATTGTAGAAATAGACACTTTTGATTGGTCAATCCAGTTAACTACACCCAAATAGTAAATTGTACATACTATAAACAACTGCAAAAGTATAGCAATCAGAATCTCTGACAATTATTTAATTAGTAATTTGACGTTAACTACTCAAAGTAGTAAGTGAAATAACTACTTTTAGCCCCTAATTTTTTAGAGTGTACAAAACATCTAAACATCAACCTTTATATATACATGTACGTAATTACACACCCCTGATGGGTAAATAGCCTATAGCCCAAATATCAGGCTCTGAGCCAACTAGCATGCACTCAGTAATTTAAGAAACAACCAATCAGCACATAGCTGTATTAATACAAGATTACTAGACAGGGCCAATAGAGCAGGGGTGAGATGGTTTTAACCATCATTGGAAGTATGTTAAAACATACTTCCAATGACAAAGCCTAACGTTTGTACTCAAAGTTTAAAGTATACGAGTCGTTTATTTGCAGACGCAAGGTGCTTGGGCTGTCGGGCGGCATTGGTGAGGTTGGAACAGTGAGTTGGCAGCTTATGTTATGTCTTCTGCTCGCTTGGGTGGTGTGCTACTTCTGCGTCTGGAAGGGAATCAGAAGCTCAGGAAAGGTACAGTTATGTTATTGGAAATACTGAAGGAATTTACCCCTCTCTTACTTTCCCTCTTTTCTAATTATAGCAAATTCAGTTGCAGTGGCCTTGATGAGTAACTAACTTTGGGGGAAGTAAGTTTGAAAACATCTTGAAAATAAACTACACGTACAATGGGTGATTTCAAAGTCAGTTTTTAGATTTAGTTCTAAAACTAAATGGAACACTAAAACCCTTGATTAAACCAGCATTGAAATGAAGTGGGTTTTAGTTTCATCCTTTTTCAAAGTCGGTGTTTGTTGGTTTTAGCATTATGTCCGGTTTAAGCTTAAAACTAAGGGATGGTTTTAGTGTCAAAAACTAACACCGGGACTAAAACTAAAGCTCTCCACAACACCAGAAATGAAATCAGTTCTGGTGTTAGTTTTGACACTCAGTTTTAGCATTATCCTATTTCAAATTAGGTTTTAGTTTCACACTGAAACCAATTGGAACACCAAGGTCTGATCGTAATCCCAGCTCGGTGTTATATTTGGAAGATTTGTAGTGCATTTTGTATTACCAATAAAACTAACACCTTGGGCATTAACACCGAGTGGATTTCAAAGTTGGTGTTGGTGTTCAGAAAAAAAAATCATGTTGTTCGTACCATTTCAAGAAGTAGTTGCTGGTATTTTGAACGCTGATAGGAATGATGATGGACGTGAAAGAAGAAGACCAAATTTATATAGATCGGAATCGGTTTCAATAGGGAAACACCCGAAACACATGCGTGTCTGGTTTTTCCAAGGTTTTATCTCTGTCCATCTTGGTGTTAGTTTTACCTGCAGAATAAAACCTCTTCTTAGTTTCAGCCCAGGTTTTAGGTGTTTAGATAAAACCAGGTGTTGGTGTTAAACTAAAACCTCGAATTGATCTTATCCAGACATAGGTTTTTAGGGGTAGAAATTAAGAATAAAACTGACACTAACACCCAACTCTAAAACCAAAACCATCTTTGAAATCACCCAATGTAGTTTTAATACACCGTAGTTCAAGCTGTATAATCAAGTATTTTGTTGCTGTAGGTCACGTATTTTACTGTAACATGTCCATACGTCTTGATGTCCATTCTGCTCGTCCGTGGCGTTCTTCTTGATGGGGCTGGACTTGGCATCACCTACTACCTCAAACCAGATTGGAGCAGACTGTTAGATCTTCAGGTTCGTACCGTTTTTGTCATGTTCTGTTCAAGTATAGAAGTTGTTCTCTTTTAATTTTGGTTGGACAATCATGATTACAGATATGGTAGTGGCCATGGCATTGAATGTATGACTGTCCGTCCTCCTCCTCCTCATATGTAATAGATGTGCATCTTGTGTGTAAATTAAGCTTGACGGTAGGCCCTAAACCATTTACCTAAAACTGCATGACTGTCCGTCCTCACATCCTGACTGTATGTTTACTGTTGCAGGTTTGGTCGGACGCTGGAACTCAAATATTTTATTCATATTCGATAGCAATAGGAACGCACAACGCTTTGGGGAGTTACAACAACTTTCACCACAACTCTTATAGGTTGGTGTAATTTCTGTAACAGTTTTTGCAAGACTTAAGAGTTAGAAATTTGTCAAATTTATCAAATAATCCGAAGCTTGCTCAAAGCACGTTTGTTTTTATATAGAATGGAGACGGGGCCGTTTTATTGTCCCCTAAAAAGTGCTATTTTCTATTGATATGGTGACGGATAAAAATAGAACGAATGCTCGCTTTATGCGTAAGAACGCATGATTTTTATCTCTGCGTGTAAGGTCTCTTGCCGCATCTGTATTGCACAGTATCCTATTGTATTAAATAATATTTGAATATTTCAGGGACTGCATCATCTTTGCGTGCATCAACAGTGGTACTAGTCTTTTGGCTGGGTTTATCATCTTTTCCATACTTGGATTCATGGCGCACACACAGAACCTTCCGGTCTCCCAGGTAGCAGCCTCTGGTAAGCCAGGTCTACTTCAATAAAGGCTTGCGATTGGCCCATTGCAAATGACCACGCCGATGATGCAGAATTTAGAACTTGTGATTGGACAATAAAAGCGAGCAGATGTCTCAGCGAATTCTGCGTTGGTACAAATATTCTGGTCAAAACACTAATACATGTATATACAGATTGATGATGAGAAAATAAATGGACGAAACTTACGCCTTTGAACCACATCAAACTTTGGAGAACAAAATGTGCATTGGTTGCAAGAAAAAGCTTTTTCTTGAGTTCGACCAATGCTATATCATATTGCCTAATGCTAGAATAAGCGATGGGGACCATGGGTTACACGTACTTTTCAAAAGTACCTGATATAAAGTATATCAATGTTCTATTCTTCAGGTCCCGGACTTGCTTTCATCGCTTACCCCAAGGCAGTGGCCCAGATGCCTGCAGCCCCCGTTTGGAGTGTTATGTTCTTTTTCATGCTCATTTTACTTGGACTTGACAGCCAATTTGTGCAACTGGAGGGCTTCATCACGGCCTGCGTGGACGCTTGGCCAAACCAACTACGGAAAGGATACAGAAGAGAAGTCCTCATAGCGCTCATCTGTATTGTTTGCTTCCATCTTGGCATTACCATGATCACGGAGGTAAGTTTTGGTGCGGTACATCTTCAATACAGAGGTCCTAAACAAACATGAACTATCCCCTCTTCTCATTTTAGTTTGGAATCAACATAACTCCGTAGGGTAGGCGGCTCTGCGAACAATCTCGCACTGTTGTACAACCTG
Source organism: Lineus longissimus (assembly GCF_910592395.1). Taxonomy (NCBI): domain Eukaryota; kingdom Metazoa; phylum Nemertea; class Pilidiophora; order Heteronemertea; family Lineidae; genus Lineus; species Lineus longissimus. Next base: position 5,561,457 of record NC_088310.1, read on the forward strand.
CCTTTGAAAAATGTCTCCCATAAGTCAGGGGAACCCATCTTTGATGACACCATTTTTATACTCACCACTGGATTGTCAACAGAGTTGATACGTACTCACCCCTTTCTGAATGTAGGACAGAATACAGGACCCGAGTCCATTAAAATAGGCCTCGATCCGCTACGCTATAGTGGGAAATGGTCAGGCGCGCCGGTCTAACAGGACCATCCCTCTCCGTTAAACAATATTCTGCCATCGACTATTTGGGTGATCAACAAGTTCCGATATTTCAAATAATATGTAGGCCTACTGACTCTTCATTGGTGGCCAACTATTATACTTGTACATAAGTATGTGATTGGTTTTAGGGTGGGATGTACGTCTTCCAGCTTATGGACTATTTCTCAGGGAGCAGAATAATACTCTTGGTGGCGTTCTTTGAAGTTGTTGCTGTTGGATGGATATACGGTAGGTAGAAGGACTACTTTGTGTGAGTAGTAGTGTAAAAACGTATCAAAGGGACGAGCGACGCGCCACAGGCTAAGGAACGACTAACCAAAATCGAAAAGGGGTAGGTGAGCTTCTGCCAGAATGAATAGGAAAACTTCTACCTGGCATCATGCCTGTTGAAAGGAGGATACAAGAGTTAGCTATTTATGGAGTTATGAAGTCGCAGCTGACGTAGTTGGAGAAAGAGGAATCCGGCCAATTGTGTTCAAGGTATAACTGAGTGTCACATGGAACTCTGTCACCTGCGAGCAATAAGAAGGGGACATGTGCGGAGAAGGAGGCTTTCTCGAAATATTGCATTTTAATCTGGGGCAATGGTTGCTCCTATGTTGCTCTCAGTTTCCATAGTTTAAGCCTACGGTTTTCACGGCGGATACCAGTTATCGGAGCAATGTACAGATTTGCTTATACATGTAATCTCATGCCGATCCACCGTCGTTGTGCTATTCATACTTTATGACTGATATTCACCGCCAATAAGTCAGCATATATAATCATGACCTACCTAATTTTCTTACTGTTATACCTGTGCTGTACATTATTAAGGCTCATGCATGATGGAGAATTATCAATTAATCACATTTTCTGTTTTCATAGGGGTCCGTCGATTTTATGATAACTTGGAAATGATGTACGGATTCCGTATAAACTACTTCATGTGGGCAATGTGGCTGGTGGGATCACCCTGTTTCTGTATGGTAAGTATCTTCATGTGTTTGTGGGAAAATTGCTCCCGTTACTGTATGACTATTCTTGATGACTATCCGTATCAGTAGGTATGGCCGCGTCACAAATTACGTTACACCACTAATACCTACAATCGATAGGGTTACATATACGTCTCGTTGAGCGATTTTTATTTGTCGAAACTCACTATGATGTCCTGCGCTGGGTTGACTGAGTAAGGTACTCTAGTTTCAAGGTTATGGTTAACCAAATGATTTTGATTGTCAGTCTGGGAGAAATATGTTGATTGTAAGCAGGTTCAGTCCTCCCTTGACCGGCTTCCCGATTCATCCCTGACATTTTCCCGGGCCCCTTTTCAACGTCGCAGCCGATGGATCAGCGATGAATCGCAGCCTATGGATCTGCGGCAGTGGTAGTTTGCGATTATCAATCATGCAAAGATCCTAGATTTGCCAATCGTAGCCCGATTAAGCTATCACCCGTTGATCAGCCAGCGTCAGCGGCTACTGACATTCGTCACTGCTGTATCCCGCCGCTTAATCAACAAGTGGCCTTCATAACCACTCGATATGCATTCACGTTTTTCATCGCAATGTCTTTTTCACTTTTCAATTCCTTTTTCAGCTTTCAATATACTCTGAGGGTTACCCACCTCTCCGAGTCGAGGCCAACCTCGTTTCGACTTTCTATAACTCATTTCAAATCTTTCCTCCGCTAGGTTCTGTTCATCATGAATTCGGTTACCTACTCCAAATTGAGCTACGATCGGAAATTAGAGGGTTTATATGTCTACCCCGATAGTGCGGTTGCCATGGGATGGGTCTTGTCACTGTCATCAGCCATGTGCATCCCTATAGTGATGGTTTGCAAAGTTGTTAAGACGCGTCGATCTGGGAAGGTGAGGACGTTTCCGTTTCCAGCCGTCGTAACTTCAGTCCGTGAGGGTTCTGCTAGAATTCCTGTGGTTGGTGCTGCCGTTGTTGATTTGTGGCTGGACGAGATGGGAGAGGTTAGGAGGAAGGCTGTTTATAAGACGGGAAGCCCGGTCGCCTTTTGACCAACCAACGTTTTAGATGTCGTAATCTACATACTGTTACACTAACCAACCATGACGATGCTTTCAACGCTGAACAATAAGTATGAAACGTGTTTTCTGATTGGCCAAATACTGCCACCTCTAAATCATATGCATGCTCCCCTGTGTGATGTAAATAGGCTTCGCCGTAGAAACAAGATTGGGGAATCAAAGGAAACCCGTCACCGCACATATCTTCTTCATCTTTACGTTTCTTTTCTCTTTATTTTAGCCTCTGCGAACACTGATAGAACCAGAAGGTTTAAAGCCTCACCAGCTGCGCCCACAAGATGTGAAATGTGCAAACGGAGTATATGGTTTCCACCTCGAGGAGAAGAAACCCATGTGTTAAAGGGACTATGATTGTCTGATCATCATTATCCATAGATTATGGAATAAACTGTAATTTTGGAAGTTTGAAGTTCGAATTTCGTATTTCAAAGTTATTTTGTTTTATTGTAATTCGAATGATCCTTCTGGGCTTTAGTAATAAACGGGTTTGCGATTGTTGCATGGTTGCTCCAACCCAGCCAATAAAATTTCATGATATCGAGTTAAATCCATATTTCATCTTGTTTTAAAAACACCACCAGCTGAACTAAATCAAGTCAAGAGGAAGTCTATATTTATAGGACCAGTGGCGTTATGAAGTGCATCACTATCAAGCTGTCGGCTGCCTGGTCACCTCTGGTTTTCAGTGATAGTTTCCATGAAAAGATTGCACATAAAATGGAAAAATCTTTTTGAATAATCACGCTATTCCGATGTTGACTCTCAGCCGTCCGAGCCGTCCTCTCCATGCTGAGCGGTCCACTTGATCAATGCGCCGCCTGGAGCCGGGCATGCATCTACACCTTGATGTCAAAAGAAATAGCTTTATTTCCCCTTTCCCAAGTCGACCTCGGCGGCGGATGACTTTACCTGCTATTGTTTTAACACATAAAAAAAACACCGTGGGCATTCGTCACCTTTTCCTAACATGGCTTTGGAAAATAGGGAAAGTGGTAAAGAAAACGTAATGTGCAAGGCTTCAGCCTCCCATCTGAGGAAAACAACACCGCCGTCAGTGACCCAGACGAGGTGAAATCTCAATGTCGGCATGGAATTCCGCCAATTTTGAGAGCGTCAAAACTTTCAGAAGCACCTATAGTTTTATCAAACAAGAGAAGAAAAAGCATATTGAGGTCAAATGCCGCCCACTCATAGAAGTGCATGCGACATGAACGGTTAGAGATTTAATCGGGGAGGTATCCCTGATATAGGCTAACTAACACACCTGTGTTGTCACATGAGGCGCCATGTGGAAATTTAATTATTTGCCTAATTTATTTGAAATCATTTCATTGTTCCTTGATGGTTTGAAACAATGGCGCCTGATACTCATCTTGTGTAATTTTTTTAGATACCTTTTTAGCTCACCTCTGAGGTGAGCTTATCCCATACCGTGGCGTCCGTCGTCCGTCGTCGTCGTCGTCGTCGTCGTCGTCGTCGTCGTCGTCGTCGTCGTCGTCCGTCAGCAGGGCACGTTTCGTAACTGCTAGAGCTATTGAGTTGAAACTTGGTACACATGTACCCTTATGTGATGACACCTTGGAGACCAAGTTTCGGTCCGATTCGTTTCATGGTTTGGCCACCAGGGGGCCAAACGTTAAAAGTGAAAATATGCAATATCTCCCTTAATAGTAGTCGGGAAATTTTGAAAAAAATATGGTAGGTACTTCTAGCAAAGGCGCATCATATATCCTGCGGGTTTTTGATTTGACCTCCTTTTCAAGGTCACAGAGGTCAAAGTTTGCTGATTCACTGAACAGTAGCATGTTTCCTATCTATTTTAGCTAGAAGGTTTTAAACCAGTGTGGACATGTATCTGGGGATTCTCTATACCACCCCTAAAATTTCGGCCGTTCGGACATCAAATATGGCCGCCAGGCAGTCATCTTGAAAAATAAACACAGTACTATCACTCCGAAACTAATGATCGGATTGCAACCAAATTTGATCTGGATGTATATCTATGCACTCTCTACTAAATCCTTGATTTTTTTATCAAATGTGATAGCCAATATGGGTGCCAGGCGGGCATCTTTTACCTCAGAATTGTTCCGTCACGCCCTCTAAGCAAGAAACGATTGGATCGATTTCTTTGATTTTCTCAGGAGATTTGGGTATTGATTAGTACAACATGCCTATGAAATTTGAAGGAAATAGTTGAATGCCCTCTATGATTTTTTCCAAGGGTCTTCCTTTTTTACCTGATGGGGTCTTACTTTTTGGCTCACCGTTAGGGGAGTCTATACGATAGCCCTGTGTCCGTCGTCGTCGTCGTCGTCGTCCGTCATCGTCCGTATCCTGTGTGGCACGTTTCTTAACCGCTTGTGCTATGAACTTGAAACTTTGTACACATGACCACCTAGGTCAGAGGTACTCTGACACTGAATTTCGGTCTGGTCTGGTTCATGACTTGGCCACCAGGGGGCCAAAACTTAAAACATAAAAAGTGTGACAGGTCTCTTATTAATGATCCGTTTGCAATAAATAAATTATGGTAGGTACTCCTAGCAAGGATACATCACATATCGTAGAGGTTTTTGATTTGACCTACTTTTCAAGGTCACAAAGGTCAAATGGTGTAAATTGGCCGTCAGGCCGTAACTAAGGCACGTTTCTTAACTGCAATGACTATTGATCCCAAATTTGGTACACATTTACCCCTTAGTCAGGTAATCTCAGGGTCTGAAGTTTGGTCTAATATGTTTCACCACTTGACCACCAGGGGGCAAAATCGAGAAACCTTAAAAATGTGATTATTCCTTAACTTCTTGCCCGATTGCCACCAATTTGATATCATGGGTACATCTTACCACCATACAGTATATGTCCCACAGGTTTTTAATTTGACCTTCTTGTCAAGGTCACAGAGGTCAAATGGCGTAAATTGGCCGTCAGGCCGTAACTATGGCACGTCTCTTAACTGCAATGACTATTGATCACAAATTAAGTACACATGTACCCCTTGGTCAGGTGATCTCAGGTACCGAAATTTGGTGCGATCTGATTTGCCGTTTGGCCTCCAGGGAGGGGGCATGTACTGGGGAGGGAGAATGTACTGTAAATTGGCCATTTTGGGGAAATTGTAATTGCTTGGACCTACATCAAACCTAACACTACATGACACAATACCATGCTCTTTATCCATCTTTCCTCCACATGAGGTGAGCACAATGGCCCTGGCCATTTCATTCAAATGTAGAATATGGGTGGTGTATTATGGAGGTTTTGCTCGATCACTGAATTCGTGGCAGAGTAATGCTCTGATCGTGATAAGTAAGGTTCTTACTTCGGCTAAAACAAAAGTTCCTGCGAAAATAGTTGCTGCTAAACCAGATACAGTGACTTAGAAGTTCGGAAGCCAGAAAATCAGTGACTGGTCGATGAAAAAGTATTTCAATTTTCTTCAACCTTGCGCCATAGCCTGCACCATACCTAACATCGACATTTTGCTTTTGCTTGGACAGATCCAGACAGGACTATTATATAAGTGCATGACTGTATCGAAGACGGCGCCAAGTAAATGCGAATAAAAGCCTTGGCTAAAGAGTGCCCCCCCCCGCACGTGTCAGTCTATTGTCAGTCTGTTTTTAAAAATAGACATAGTATTCTTCCAAATTTATATTTGGTATTGAGGTAAAGCAGTGCGTGGTAGCTTTGTATCTGCCACTGTGATGATATAGGCATTCAACACATTCATCATTCAACATTCATATATAGGCCTAAATGTATTCAAATGTCGATGGCTGAATTCAACGTGAAAAGCGTTGTCCAGCGTGTCCTATAATAATGGCCGCCCAATGAATGCCTGTGCTGTTTGTGAAACATGATATGAAGGTATTCAATCGATCTTGTGGTTGTAGTGTCGAAGGAACTTGTGCGAAGGTTTAGCAGTCTGTTGAGTATTGCAGGTTGGTAAAAACATTCATTGCATCATTTTGATTATTTTGGGAATTATTTACTATATATATAGGCCAAGTACCAAAATTGTATGAGCATCGCATATTTTTATCTGGTCGACATACATGTAGGGCCATACTTCTTGGGCAGGTACTATGGTACTAGGTACTAGTTTGGAGTAGGTTTGTTGATGGGTCTTGGTTTTGTAGATCTTGATTTTGTAGGTGGGGGGTCTTGGTTTTGTAGGTCTTGGTTTTGTAGACACCCGTGTGGGTGTCTACAAAACCAAGACCCAAGACCCAAGACCCAAGATGGGTCTTGGTTTTGTAGATGGGGGTCTTGGTTTTGTAGGTCTTGGGTCTTGGGTCTTGGGTCTTGGTTTTGTAGACACCCATTCTTGTATTGTCCGACAGACGCTATTAACCAAGTGTATTTGGGATAAGTTCCAAGGGTCCGGGAGATCTGGGGCTCAAGAGGAGCGCTTGAGGTCTTGGAGGTAATTACGGACCTGATAGGAGGACCTGATTGGACATATTTGGGGTTGGGTTAATTAACATTATGATTGTGAGGGGGTAGGATTTTTGTTGTAGTCAGTTCTCATCTTGATTTCCAAAGGTAAGCCTCGTTTAAGGGAACTCAGGTTTCGATAAGCACTTTCTTGATTATGCCAATGACTATTTATTATTGGCCGGGTCTATTTATTTGGCAAGCGGCTCGCCGAACAGGCATGTTTTTTTACCCTGCTTGGAGAGCCGCTTGCCAAACAGCACTAAAAATCAACTCTGTTCGGCAAGCCGGGCTTGCCAAACATAGGCCATGGGACGAGTGGCAAAAATGTGTCTAGAAAAAGGATTCCGTTTGACAAATTAGCGGGCAAATTGAAAACAGTCGTTTTTGGGTAATATGGGGGTGCTGATTTCAAAAATCAATTTTTCTCCCGCGTAAAGTTGCACATTAAGTCAGAAATGAGACCATTAATAGGGCCTAATGGTGCCAAAGTAGGAGTCAAAAAGTTGATGTCATCGAAACATGTCAACATGGGTATCAAAATGAAGGTCTATGGGGGTAGTTTAACATTGCATAGTTTTTGGCCCCCTTAACGAACCGTGGGACCCCCCAGGGAGGGTCAAAAAGGGCAAAAGTGGTAACTTTGACCCTGTCCCACGATCTTCAAAGGGACTGTAAATGAATAAAAACTGTTTTATTTGACAGTAATCGTATAGACCTTCAAAATGATACCCATGACAACACTCTCGGGGTAAGGGTTGCCGAGATAGTGATTTTGATCCCTTTTTAGGCTCCAAATCTTAGATCTCGAAAACCTTTTGCTCAAGGGTGTCGTCATGGGCATCTATGAAAAGGTCTATGTGAGTACTGTCGAATAAAACAGTTTTTATCCACATGCGGTGCCCATGAAGCTCATGGGAGGCGGTCAAAGTTTCCACTTTTGCCCTTTTTGACCCTCCCTGGGGGTCCCACGGTTCGTTAAGGGGGGCCAAAAACTATGCACACCCCCATAGACCTTCATTTTAATACCCATGTTGACATGTTTCGATGACATCAACTTTTTGACCCCTACTTTGGGACCATTAGGCCCTATTAATGGTCTCATTTCTGACTTAATGTGCAACTTTATGCGGGAGAAAAATTGAGTTTTGAAATCAGCACCCCCATATTACCCAAAAACGACTGTTTTCAATTTGCCCGCTAATTTGTCAAACGGAACTTCACATTTTTCACACTCGTCCCATGGCCTATACTGAACTTTTCGCAAAGTCCTCCGCGCGAAACGTCCACGTGAACGCCCATCCCATTTTTCGTCTTCGTTATTAGGCGGTCAAACAATGAGATGGGCGTTCACGTTGGCGTTTCGGCATCCTGAGGAAATCAGGGGTCGGTGTTCGCTCGCTTCTCCGGCCCTGTTGGTGTGCAAGGCCGGAGAAGCGAACCTTAACCCCTGATTTCCTCAGGAGGGCGTTTCGGGGGATTTGCGTGACACAGCATGGTTCTCATGAGATTGGCCATTATGATATGAACGGAAGAATAGATTTCTGCGGTTAGCAGTGTTACCCGAAAACTATAAAAATGGACTCTTCCTTCCTGTAAAACAAATTTACCATATAGGCGACAGTGCAGGTGGCGTGGTTACATGACACGTAGAAGTCCTCCGTTATATGCGTTTAGTCTGTGAAACATCATTTTATTTAGATTCAATTCAAATAATGGATGGAGAGGAAGAGCCTGCTGCGACCTTGGTATCATCTGTCGACAGGGAGAAAGGAGAAGTGAAGACGAGAGAGAAATGGTCCCATCAGATTGATTATTTAATGTCGTGTGTTGGAGGCAGTGTTGGCCTCGGGAATGTTTGGCGGTTTCCCTACCTCTGCTACAAGAATGGAGGAGGTACGTTAGAAATACATGTAGTTTTTAAGGTTGAATCTAAACACCACAGTTGCCGTTTTTATTCTTTCAAACTATGTTGAGTCGCATCGCAATCATTTCAAACAGTAGACTTTGTTTAAATTCATGGTTTGCAACCCGGCTACGAACATTACGGCCATCTGTGAATTACATTATTTTGTATTCCATGATAGATTGCACCCACAACAAACTTATGGTACATATGAATATAATTTTCTAACGCAGTCACTGCACCTGCCCGGTGGGCAAGCATTGTCTATTCTGGTCTCTACGGAAACAAATATGTAAGGTAGAATGGGGTAATTGTAGCCCCTGCCCCTGATATTGATTGATATCACCATGCATCAAACAATGCAGGGGCTACAAATAAACGGGGGCTACAATTACCCCATCCTACCCTGTACGCCCACGTGCAATCGGCAACTTTTCATGGGATGCACGACGATTCCACAACTTGTTTTGAAAAAATGCATTTGCTGACATGAAAATATATGGTTTGAAACATGGCGATTATTTCATATTGGCAAATAATTAAATTCCCACTTGGCGCCCGTGGCTGCGTTAAAGAATTATTTGCATACCGTAAGTTTTTGTAGCGGGTGCATTTTTTCATGGCTTGCAAATAATGGTTTTCGCACTCATTCGATTATGGGTTGCAAAACGATTGATTTAAGCAACGTTTGTGATTTGAAATAATCATGATGCGACTCAACATGGTTCGAAAGAATCAAAACGTCAACTTTGTGTGGCTTTGATACCATGGATTTGCGCAACTCCAATGGTCTTCAAATAATTTTCGTATGTTTTCCTGGTTTTGAAATAAAGTATGGTTTGATAAATAAAACTACTGGTTTGAATACAAAAATAATTGTCTTAAAAATTGGATGAAATAAGCAATATATATATAAATTTATTGTTTGAAAGAATGAGATTGTTTCAAATAATTAAGGGAAAGTAAATTCCCACATCGCGCCTCATAGGTTTTACCCCGGAAAGCTATTTTGTGCTAAATGACATTGTTCTTACTTCCAGGTAGTTTCCTTATTCCTTACGTGACGTGTGCCCTGGTTGGTGGTGTGCCTTTATTCTACCTCGAGGCAGCCCTGGGACAGTTCATGGGAAGCGGAGGAGTCGGCACATGGAAGATATGCCCGCTTTTTGAAGGTACAATAATAAAAAAATTGAAATTATCTTCAAAGCTCGCTAAAGGGGACAATGTGGGCGTGGGATTTATCTAGCCAGGAGGATGATATATCTGCTTGACACCATGCGCCGCCACTAGTTGTATCACGCCAATGCTGATCTCTGATGATGATTTTCACCCAGTTTTGCGAGGCTGTTTTTGACATGGCTTGCACAATTAGAGTTACACCCCGTTCTATACAGTGCACTGTTTACTGCAGTTCTACGAGTTTTCTTTGGTCCTGTTAGGAGAAGTTGCGGTCCTGCTCGAAGCCGTTTTTTATGAAATCCAACATAGGCCTATATGTATCTTAAGCCCTAGTAGGTCCTTTAAGGGACTGTTAAGTTTGAGCAAAGGCAGACTTGATCACATTCACTTCTTTGATTCTAGGTGTCGGCTATGCTTGCTGCGTTATCAACTTCTACTGCAATGTCTACTACATCGTCATCCTGGCTTGGGCATTTTATTATATGTTTGCAAGTTTTAATACTGTTTTGCCGTGGTCAACCTGTGACAACCCGTGGAACACAGAGAGGTGCACCATCTTTGAAGCCCGCCAAAACTCAACATTAATGGCTGCCAGTTTAAATACTACCGTGGCAGTGCCATCAGCAGTCTCGATGGCAGTGACGTCCATTGGATATGGAGCGACCTCCTCTAATTTAACGAATATCTCATTGAATACGACGAGAGGGGTAGATCCTGTGACTGAATACTGGGAGTAAGTGAGAAGTGTTTTTCTTCACCATTCAGGACATATACGTGGACATTGTACATGTACACACATAGACATACGTGCGACTGCTAAAGCATTACTTTCTTATTTTTGCGCATTTCTGCGGGCGGGTCATCTGTTCAATCTTGCATGGTGTGTATATCAACACATAATTCATAGATCTCCATTCAGAATTACACTCCGATACGGTTGGGGACGTTTAGTCTATGTTGGCTGGTAATGGGTGATATGTATAAAGACGAGCAAATGCTTTTTTCTAAAACTCCACGGACATTTACACTAGGCCTTTCTGTACAAAATTAGTAAAAGCATTCGCTAGTCTTTATTCATATCACCCATTGGCCTTTTTACACCGTCCCCTATAGCTTATACATTGACAGTTATTTTTTGTAAAAAGTCAGTGACACCTGTCGTAAAGATTTTAATCAAGTCGGTTCCAATTATGGTACTTCAATTCCATGGTAATACATGGGCACTTGCGGGCACTTCCTGTGGATTGGGTAGAAAAAACGTCAGATTCACGTCACATAAACGGATGCTGTCACCAGTGAACGTAATCACCAGTAATCAACTCCATCAACCAGCAAATACAACTAATGCCCAATTTTCATCGAAGGAAATGTGTTTTTTGTAGACGAAAGGTGCTTCGGCTGTCAGGCGGAATTGATGAGGTTGGAACAGCGAGCTGGCAGCTTATGTTATGTCTTCTGCTCGCTTGGGTGGTGTGCTACTTCTGCGTCTGGAAGGGAATCAAAAGCTCAGGAAAGGTACAAATCCCCCTTCTTGTCAATTTGATAGTGTCATTAATGTGTGAACTTCTGGCGATATTCTCCTGTGTTTGCGTTAAACCAGTAGGCAATGGCACAGGCTTGTACATGAGATGCGTAAAATATGATTTGGACAGACGTGATATATGAAGGAAGCTATTGAATTCAACTGATGTGGTTTCTGTTCGAAGTCGCCAGAAATTCAAATGGTGTTTTTTAATGAAATATATATTAATTACAATGGTACATGACGACGAGACAGATCACTTTTGAATGTTTGTAGCTTACTCTTCTTGTGTGCTCTCCTAGTTTGCTATTTTAGTAGTTTACTTTTCTTGTACGCGCTCGCAGTTTTCTTTTTTAGTTTACGTTTCTTGTACGCTCTTGCAGTTTAATTTTTTTGTATGGTCCCCAATTGTACTTTTTTAGGTTATGTATTTCACTGCAACATCCCCGTACGTTCTAATGTTCATTCTACTCGTCCGTGGGGCTCTTCTTGATGGGGCTGGACTTGGCATCGCCTACTACCTGAAACCAGAATGGAGCAGACTGTTAGATGTACAGGTTCGTATAAACTTACTTAATACTTACTTCTGACTCTTCATCCCAAGTTGGACATAAGGCCACAACGCGATTCCTCCAGCCTTTACGGTCTCTTGCAGCCCGTTGTGCCGCGTCCCATGTCAGCCCCATGAGTTTCAACTCCTTTGACATAGTCCTTCTCCAGGTGGCTTTGGGTGGGCCTTGTTTTCCTGTCCCGAGGTCAATGATTAGGCATGACGTTCATTCACATCATGTCCCCATCTACTCTAGCCTCTGACATTTCTGATAAAGAAGGTGCTCCTGGTGTGACATGATTTATGGCGACCATACTTGTTACACCAGAAGCATCCTCTGAAAGGGGTGCCATAGAAAATTCACATGGAGAATAAATTTTTCTGTCCGATACCCAGTCTTTTTTCCCGTACGAAGTCGAAGAATTGGTCGAACGACACCCTTATTTTGAAACGTCTTTGTATCCATGGCATCTCGATTTTATGTTATGGCACCCCAAGCCCAACACCCCAATTTTATAGCAACCCAGCTGCACCCTGGGGTGCAGCTTTGTCATACGCACCCTTCCTGGCCCCCTGTTTTGCAGTGTATGCTGCACTTGCAAAATCATCATTAAGTTTGCTGTTTGCCAGATTTGGGTGATGATGACATCTAAAAAATGCCCAGGCGTAATTGATCAAATTTTTGATCAAATCTATTGTAGTGTGTATACTGTTGTGGCTGGCCAATTCATTCACATCTAACTGCATAGCCGCAGAATGTGATGTCCCCTTCCTAACTGTTGACTCTTTTGCAGGTTTGGTCTGATGCTGGGACTCAAATATTCTTTTCTTATGCAATATCAGTGTCACAGCACAACGCTATGGGGAGTTACAATGACTTCCATCACAACTCTTATAGGTACAATCTTATCTTATAGGGGGACTATAGGCAGGATTAGGGGGGTTGAATTGCGTGTCTAATGTGCAAAGTAGGGCAATGGAACGTGTTTGATTCATCATTAAATACAAACCTCGTACAAGCGTAAATATTTTGACGTACCGTGAGATACCTCTATTCGCGACTTCGTGTAACTTTATCTTGCTTAATTAGCTGCTGCCTATAGAGTCCCTTTCAGCAATGTAACTCATTTTATAAACTCATCGCGGGAATTTTTTTTTGTCAGATCTTGTAAGATAATCGTGAAATTGTGTCCGAAAAATGTCAAGTCCTCGGGTTGAAGATGTGATCAGCTCAAATATTCGTACAGTGATGAAAAGAAATCGCACTGAGCAGCGCTGCTTTGCTGGGTGAAGAAGAGTGAAACAGTTTATTATAAAACCTAAGCGCATGCAGAATAATGTGCAGTATCCCTTTCCAAATTCCATGCCCTTGTGTACACTACCTAATTTCCTTGGCAAAGAAGGCCGTTATATCTCTCTTAGTTTTTTTTCTTCATATTTCAGGGATGCCGTTATCTTTTCATTCATCAACAGTGGTACTAGTCTTTTCGCAGGGTTTGTCATCTTTTCCATACTTGGATTCATGGCGCACACACAGAACGTTTCTGTCGCTCAGGTAGCAGCCTCTGGTAAGCCGGCTTCTACTATGTTTCAACGGGGAGACCTGTTATGTGCGCATGTGATACATGACAGTCATGTAATACAGTGACGCTTATGAATTTTCTATTTTCAAAGTTAAAAATCGTGACACACTTTCTCTCATGCTGGCATGCATAACTAATCACGTCGATATTACTTTTACATTTGTTCAGGGAAATACTAGTAGACGGAGTGATAGCCTATTAATCACGTACCCGTCATTGTTATTCCAGGTCCTGGCCTTGCCTTCATCGCTTACCCCAAGGCGGTGTCCCAGATGCCTGCAGCCCCCGTTTGGAGTGTTATATTCTTTTTCATGATCATTTTACTCGGACTGGACAGCATGGTGAGAAATTATTTCAAAATCCAAATCACCTTTGTCCTGAAGAGTGAGCAATTCCCGGTGAAGCAGTTTTGAATAGTACCCGGAAAAGAGTGTCCTACAGTCTATTGTATTAACGAATTAAGGTATACATGTAGTTTTAAAGCGATCGAATACCTTCAATACTTAAGAGAAAAATCGTCTCCCCCAAGACATTTTTCCTACAGATATGCATTTTCTTACCCAAACTGATGACATTTTTTGAAACGAAATATTCTCTCCAAATGATAAGCATCTGAGGAAATTCTCACTGATCATGTAAAACACTACTATTGTGCAGGTGGCCTTGCAATTAATGCTACCACTATGGGTGTGCGGGTGTGTGTGCGGGGGGGGGGGACTTATGCGTTTATGGGACCTTCCTTTATTTGCATTATCGTCAACTCTCTCGCCTTACAGTTCGTGCAAGTGGAAGGCTTCATCACAGCCTGCGTGGACGCCTGGCCAAACCATCTACGGAAAGGATACAGAAAGGAATTCTTCGTAGCCGTTCTCTGTGTTGTTTGGTGTCTTCTTGGCTTTACCATGATTACAGAGGTAAGATCTGGCAGAGAAATGGAATCCCCGACTCCCATAAATTTTGCATGGGGTTTCACCGTCATTTTGCGTGCGAGTTGGGTAGCCACTTTATACGAGAAGAAGCAGTCTCTGCGAGTCTCTCGTACATTAAGTTTTAACAGTTTGGCGAACTATTTCAGGGCGGGATGTACATCTTTCAACTGTTTGACTATTATCCCTACAGCAGAATAGTCCTCCTGGTGGCATTCTGTGAAGTTATTTCAGTTGGATGGATATATGGTAAGTATGAGGACTGCATTGTACGTGTGAGTATATAAGGACACAACCAAGGGATGATTCACCTGTCGTCCTTTCTAATACGTGAGTGAGGAGAAATATCTTGCCCGTCGAAAGGAGAATTAGAGTTACCCATTTATGTAATTGTGCATTTATGGTATAAGAACTATGTCACATACGAATAAGAAAAGGGTAACTTGTAAAGAAGAGAAGACTTTCAGAACAGCGTATGTTTGGTGTTATATCTTCCCTCAAGTTCCCCCCACCCTTTGACACCATATTTTTCCCAGATGATACTCTTTGCCTATATTCTACTTAATGATTTGTGAAAAAAATAAAAGCAACGAAATCATTGCTATTGCTAATGCTGTACGCATCTCTAACCTGTGAGCAAAATTTTCAATTCATCACCGTTTCTGTTTTTACAGGTGTCCGCCGATTTTATGACAATTTGGAAATGATGTACGGATTCCGTATAAACTACTACATGTGGGCAATGTGGCTGGTGGGATCACCCTGTTTCTGTATAGTGAGTGTCTCCATAAAATCTCTCGTAACATCGCACAACTTCGTGAGATGTTTGATTCCATCAGCTTTGCGCATACATGCATTGTTCATGATGCCATGATTAAGGTTATCCACTTAAAGGGGTTACGTCGATCGGTATTCTACTGGTGGCCCAGGAAAATTGGAATGCTGATATGCACAATGCTTCAATGCAGTTTTTAGGAGCATGCATACGATTGCTGTAACTCGGTATTCATAGTATTTGTATATCTGCAGCTGTCAACACAACGGCAATGCTTGCAACTGGAAATTTTTAAAGGAAGTGACTACTTGGCAAGCCCGGCTTACCAAACAGCGACTTTTTCTTGTCCTGAATGGAGAGCCGAACTCATTAATATTAAAGTAAAGTCTCCAGCTCGCCAAACAGGGTAGATTTTTTACTCGTTTGGCAAGCCCGGCTGGCCGAACAGGGTGACCTTTTAGTGCTGTTTGGCAAGCGGCTCTCCAAACAGGACAAAAAAAGATGCCTGTTCGGCGAGCGGCTTGCCAAACAGACCCGGCCCTTTTTTGAATTCAGTCAGAAATCGTGCCCTTTGGCACTTATTAGACCTTACACATTGCTATAACAGCCACACTGCTGCTGTGAGATATGGACATTACGGAAGGAAATCTAGTATTATGAATGTCTCCTCAAGTCAAGGGGAATAGGTGAATGTCATGATGTTCTTTTCATACCCCGGTTTTTAGTCTAAATTGTCAATTTGTTCTTCCTTTCATTAGATACTGTTCATCATGAACACCATTACCTACAGCACGCTGACCTATGATCGGAAGCTAGAGGGTTTGTATGTCTTCCCCAATGCTGCAGTTGCCTTAGGGTGGGTCATGTCATTTTCATCAGCAATTTGCATCCCTATAGTGATGGTTTACAAAGTTGTTAAGACTCACCGAGCTGGAAAGGTAGGAAACTCAAAATACTCTATCCGCGGACTTAAGAGGACTTTGTCTTATTCATAAAGTCTGACCTTTTTCTACAATCTCATCACAAATCTGAATCCATTCTTAAGTCGTCTATTTTTCAATAGCCATAGTTGGAAATCTTCCAATATTGAAATCAAATTATGACGCCTAACACGGTAGAAAAAGGGCGCGATTTAAAACTGTGAGACCTCTTAAGCCCATGGGTATACCCCTTTAAGTCTTTCTCCATTATTAGGTTTTAAAGCTGCCGTCTACGCTTTGTCCACGGGCATTGTATTAAGTATATATGTACCAACCATGATTCAGTTGGACTATTGGCTTAATTCCAACGCCTATCGAAATCAAATCTCAAAATCCTTCGGATGCCATTTATGTGCAGATAAATCCGAATTATTTTTGTTTTGAATTATGGACTACGCGTATGTAGATTGGTTGGCGAGTTCGACAGGAAGTGTTACATGTAACTCGCTGGTCAGTCCAGGTTACCTCGACCCTATCTGCCGCGCAGCGGAGGGTCGAGGAAGCCTCGTTGATTTACCCGAGGCGGGCCATACATTTTCAGTGCATACAATGGATGCACTGTCATACCGAGCGCTCTGGTATTGCAGATTATTCACTTGGATCGAGGTTATACTCATCCTACGGAAAAACGCGTGACCGGTCACCGGAAGCTTACGCCCCCAAATCGAGTTCATGACGAGTGAACTCCCGTCAAGTACCAGTCTTTGTAATGAGTGAATGGAGGAGACTGGTGAAAGAGTCTCGTAACTCAAATTATTGGTGACTGTTAGTGCCAAGTGATTGATTAGCCAAGTTTCCTTTTTTGGTATGGCGTGAATATAGCTTCACCTCTTATTTGAGATAATGATTGCCAAGTTAGGCCAATCTTTGGGCGGTTAGGATCCCAATCTAACATTGCATTTGACTCTTGTACAAGCAAAGATGATCAAATACAAAATTCTATATTAAGTAAGTGAATATTGGCTTGCTGCTCCCGACATGTAATCAGACATGCTGCATTTTTGTTACTGTCCTTATCAGTTTGAATCAGTTTTCGACTAGGTTTCTTTTCTCTTTATTTTAGCCTCTGCGAACACTGATAGAACCAGAAGGTTTAAAGCCTCACCAGCTGCGCCCACAAGATACGAAATGTGCAAACGGAGTAAATGGTTTTCACCTGGAGGAGAAGAAACCCATGTGTTAAAGGGACTATGCATGTATAATGCTCATCTTTTATTACATATTGTGCAATAAAATACTATTGTAGAAGCGGTTTTGCAAGGAGAGTGCACACTCCCACAGCACATCCCCACCTGAGAAACGATATAGTACATTCAGTTAAGTTTATTGATAGTTAGCTTACTTCGTACAGGTGGTCAAGAAAAAACGCAAACGGATACTGCCACTACCAGGGGGTGAAAACCATTGATATCAGTGGATGGGGAATCTTTCTTGGAGAGGAATGATACCAAGATCGCCCGAAAACGTCTCTACAACAAAAACTGCTGAACGGAATCGGTCGAATTTGGTATCAATCTTCTACTAGAAAGATTCCCCATCCACTGGTATCAATGGTTTTAACTCCCTGATAGCGGAAGTATCGTTTTTTCTGGACCACCCTGTATAGTCGAGGAATATAGTACTCTAGATATACATGTACATGTACAGCAGAAATTGTTCATAAATATTTAGTATAATTTTCAATGTACTTTTTCTGGTGCTCACATTCTCATATTCAATGTAAATTTAGCTTTACTACGCAGAACGCGTTCTTTTAGATGATCTAATATTCAAATCAATTTTCGATAGGGTAATTATTTGCATTTTGTGCTGATATCTATTTTGAATAAAGTTTTGGCGGATGCAAAAATAGCTAGATGCAAAAATTTGGTGGTTTACAGTGGTGCTATCCCTATGATCAAGCTCCATCCGCCAAAAAGGTGACCAAAATCCAAGGAGACTGACAATCTTATTGCTGACCCTGACCAAAAGGTGTACTACAACTTGGACTTCTTTTCCTTGGACGTTTTTCTTTCTTTTACACCATCTTTTCCCCACGTCGTCATTCATCAAATTTGGTAGCCAACAATATACATGTATATCAAGGCAATTAAAAAAGATATTCGATTACGTGTATCTGCGATTTTTGATGAATCAAGCTACATCGATCTCGTGAATTTACCATGACTCACTCCTGGAACAAATTCCCGCAGTTGATGCGGATGCTTTCAGCAGAAGCGGGACCATCCAACCTGAACTCCCTGGACAATCCGTTCTGGACTCTGGCGGCAGAGATGGCCTCCTTTGCGGCGCAGAATACTGACGACGCCAACAAAAGCGGAGGTTCCCCAATAGCCTGAAAAAAAACCCAGGAACGAAGACTCTTAAAGTTAACTCGTTTTTGTTTGCAACCTGGCTCCTTTTCCAGATATGTCTTTTTCTCCTACTCACTCGTTTAGCATAAAACATGACAAATTATTTTTGATGAGCAAACGATCTTAATGCTTGGCGCATTCTTGATTCGACGGCTTCACTTTTTTCAGTGGAATGAATCCAATACGCATTATTTAGACAGCCCTCTTACCTTCGAGGAGTAAACCGCATGTTTGGATTGGTTACCAGCTTCCTTTAGGAGGGCGACGTTGAATTTCATTGGGATGGTGTTGAGGGTTGGGATCTTGTAGGAGCCTACATCTCGGGACTTCAATGTTCCGTCAGCGTTATGAAGGTTCTCCTCGAGCATAGCGTAGCCCAGACCCTATCGAGGATAACAGGCGGCTGTTTAGTGGTTCATGTAAACGCAAATGACACGCCTTAACTTATCGCCTACGCCAGTAGCTTGTTTGGTGTCAAGATTCAAAACCACACTTGGCCTCAGTCCGGTCATGATCATTTTCGGCCACCAGTGCGCAATACTTCGCGATATGGTTACAGGGAAGACACCCCCTGTCGGGGCGTGTAATTTTCCTCAAATAAAAATGCGACAGTATGACCATATAACAAAATACTACTTCAGTCACAACTTTCCGGGCCGGATGTCATTCTGTTATTCTGTCTTCCCATTGGCACAACACTTAAGACTGCTCTAGCTGAGCAGGATTATGGGCTTGTGATTTGCCAATACAACCAGATATCATTAACACTCACCATGATGAATCCTCCCTCTGCTTGGCCAATATCAATAGCAGGATTAATACTCTTACCAACATCCATCACGATGTCGGTCTCAATTACCTGAAAGATACAACAGTTCCATTACATTTTTTGTCGGGTATATTCTGTCAGAAAGTGTTTTTTTAGACAAATCCTTGTTGTCTTGGTTTAATCTTTGATTTGTTGATAGCTCCAACTCACCTTATGTGTGCCAGTCAAGCAGTCGATCTCAACCTCAGAGCTCGCTGCTCCAAAACACCAATAGTCACATATCTTGCCTTTATTTGTCTTCCAATCGTAGCATTCGACTCCCGCTGCGCCTCTGAAATATAAGTAGGGGAGTAAGAAGTAAATCATAAAAATGAGAGGTTGACTATTTTCGAATTTTCTCCTAATGAAACGATATCTGGCCATGGTAAGATGCAAATTCCTGTTTAAATTTGGTGATTCGAATGTAGTGTTCAATGATGTTTTCAATAGAGAATAATCACAAGAAAGGGAGCATGTTTGGAAAAGGAGGTGGCTTGAAATTGAAGCATATTCGACTCCTGATGGAAAAGATTCATCATGTTATGATGGTTCCCAACTAACTTGTGGAAGCCAACAGCAGACAAGTGTACAGAGCTGAAGAACGCTGCTTTGACCCAATCCTCCCATCCCTTGTCAGGCATAGCATCCTTGAATGGCTTCAATCGGGACTTCAGTTCTAGGCAGGCATCCTGGAGTTCATCAAAATGAAAAAAAAACAAGTGACAAAGAATGAATTTACAATAAATGATTGGAGGTCAGCTGTCCACTTAAAAATACCCTTTCTTGTACTCAAAGCCCAAGACAATTTATGATATAACGTTATCGCTCTTAAAGAATTGCTCAGCCTCCTTTTCACCCAAATTCAGCAAGGTCGTGTATTACACGCACGAATAAGGCAGTTCGAAGCGATACATGTGCGCCATGTAGCTTGCACATTGAAAATGACTTTTTATTCTTCCGTTCACACGTGACTGGTGAGATGTGACTTGTAACACGTGACTTGTACATGTATGTACATGTAAACTGGGCCTCTCACATCACCTGGCAGGCAAGGGTCCATAACATACCATGACCGCTGCGCCCCACATGTCTGTTCCCTGACTCCCACCAGTCGGTTGAGCGTTCGGAGATTTGTCGGTGCTCGTTTCGACCACATGCATTCGTGATATGGGTGCCTCCAGGGCTCTACTTGCAACCTAGTGAATACAAAAGTTGGACATTATGGTATATTAGGAACTCCTCTTTCTTCTTAGAATTCATTGCTTAGACGGTCAGTCATGTTCGTCAGTTGTCCTCCGAACTTCCGCCCTGTCTCCTTACATACAGTTGGTTCTTGAGTCAAGCTGAATTCCCGCACGGGTGGAGACCTACTCAAATCATTGGACCGAATGTAGCGCAGAGCATGCTTCACGATGCAAGAGATTTCATTTGGAAAGTCGCGGTTTTTCACAGAGAAACCCTCCCCCCGATCCTGTTTCACCGGCGTTCGAATAAAGAGATATCATACAACTTGAATGTATTACCGCGTACTTCGATTTTATTACAAAGAACATGTCAAACAGGATCTGTTTAATCTAATCATCAGTTGTCCTTTCAAAAAGTTACCTGAATGAGTTTGGTATGCAAGCCTTGCCCCATCTCACATCCTCCGTGTGTGATCAACACAGATCCATCAACGTAGATATGAACCAAAGCTCCAGACTAGAATATAAACAAAATGTTATTCAAAAATATCTAAGATGTAGAAGACTGCATGAAACTGCTGTCGGGTCAAAGATAACATTTGGTAGAGTACAGGACGGATAAAAGAAGGTATGCATGAGGCAGGATTGTTTATACCAAGTGCAAAACAGGCTTGTTTGCACGGCAGACGAGTAAGAAGAAGGGGCCATGTATGGAAAAGGACGATTTTGGACGACGACGACTTCAGAGATAAGAGTTTGATTGACATTACAGTAAGCATTACTGCTGTAGTCTATTTCTCGAAAAAATGCATTGCACGAAAAGCGCCTAAATGTAAAATGGCTGCGAAAATTTCTCGGTGTTTCGCTTCATGGCTAGTTCTCGGCGATGTAGTCTGATTCTTCTTCATTTTCTGCAAGAAATAACGAAGTCAGTCCTAAATGACATTCCTTCCTCCCATTCAATAAATTGCTATTGATGGTGCTATTGCTAGTGATGGATTCAAATTTTAGAATATTTCATTACCTGTTGCATATATTGGGGTTTCATGCAGATGCTGAACTTAATGGGGACAACACTTATCCCTCTCTTTGTGCAGCGATGTTCACTGAAAATGTAGATCCGCGAAGATATGACTAATGCTAAGATGATCTTTCTAATTTGTCCGTTGTGATAGAAGACTTTGTTTTGACAGCAAATTAGTGAGGTTTTGCAAACTTACCGCGTAAATCTCGTTTTCAAACTATTGGGTTAAGTTGCAGATCTGTTAACTAGCGCGTTTAGTCGTGAAGACTTGGCATCACAATTTAAATGTCAAACGTTACGTATTTAATAAGTATAAAATAAGAAGGTACATTGTACTTGTTAAACTTTTCCACCTCTGCGACACGTTTTGGGTAGTCAGCCATTGCTTTGGCCTCGTCGAAACACTTCCGGATGTTGCAGTCATCAAGTTTGAAGTCAGATACTGTGACATCGCCAATATGAAGCATGTTGATCTCACGAATCTGAATAAGTGAAAAAAGGACGGGGTGTATAAATGAATACCGTTCGATGCCTAAGATCGTCGTATATACAAGTACATACATAGCAGCATATTAGAAGAATCTTGACGTACACCGGGACGTACATTTTTTTGTACCAGCAAACACATACACACAATTTAGGAGTACTTCAATGATTGGAGTGTAAGCGGCATCTCCAGTAAATCATACAACTTGACGGTGAAATTTTACATCCTGTGAAAGCCGCGCGGATTCCCCATTTCGTCCCCGTTTAGTGCAGTGACCTGACCTTTCCGGTGACCAGATACCACATAATTATGTACACTGTCGGAAGGAGCCAAAGCTCTTCTGTAGGGGTGTTCAGGTCAAATCAGCCATTGTTTGTGTACATCATGATACCTATGCAAATGCCTGAACAAAGGACTCGACGAGACCATTTCAAATATGCGGTCCGCCGCCTTTTGTAAGTATTTACGACCGTTGTGGTTACGCAGAATTAGAAACACTCCTATGAAGTACCTTCTCTTGTTTGATGTTTAGACGTTGGGCGATGTGTGTGATGATGTTCTCAGCGCCGGCGATGGCTTGTGGAGCCCCGAATCCCCTCATGGCTGTGTTGGAATGGGTATTGGTAAAGCACGTGTACCCACGGACAAGATTGTTCGGAATATTGTAACAGTTGTCCACAAGTAAAACAATCGTCAATGTAATCTGAAGGTATTAAAGACATCTTGTATTCAACGCCGAGTTGTAACTTACTCTTCTCATCAAATACATCATGTTGCGGTGTGCTTTGGACTCTGAAAATCCCCGCCGACGGATAAGTCTGCAGCATGCTATAACTTGCACATGGGCCGCCAAGGTGGGCCTGCTAAGTGCACCTTAAAGGTTTTAATAAATGAGAGGCTGGCATTTCTGTCCCCCTCTTATCAAATTGTATTAAAAATTCGCAAGGGTTGCCGCATTCCTTTTTAATTATATTGAATTGTTTTGTTTTGTACCTACCATTGGAGAGACGTCAGTACTCCATCCAGCATCTACAAACACGTCTTGGTGAAGAGCGATGATCCGCCCTTCATCATCGACTCCGATCTTATATTTGAACAGGACGGGGTGCCTTTTTCGGGTGCCTATCATATCCTCTTCTCTCGTCAAGATGCAACGAACGGGCTTACAAAGTCTGTGAAGACGCAGAGCGGTAGAGATTTATAAATCATGTAATAATATACACTTTACAGAAATCAACGAAAGTTATTCTCTAGTAGCCTTTTTTGGTGATGAGAAGGTATTCACAAATCTTTATTTTAGTAGATTAAGAATTCAATAATAACAAAATCGCTATTCTATTTTCACGAATCCGGATTAATCGCAAAATCCGCATAAAATTTCACGCCCGCAAAATTTGTCGGTTTACAGTTTTACCCAGAGGAGACTAGCTTACTTATCTGCGGCAATGGCACACGGAAGGAAAGCAATATCAGCCCCTTTCTCTTTGCCACCGAAAGCACCACCTGAATAAGACATAGAGAAGAAGTCAAGCTTGGCAATGTGGAAGCTCAACTCAATGTGAAAGAGAACTGGCTGATACCCTACTTGGCTATCAGCTGATACAATCACGTTATTACGTACCAGATGAGCAATAAGAAGGGAACATGTAAAGGAAAAGGTAACCAAATGAGTTTTGGTGAAGGAAGGGAGGTGCGGTATTATGTTATTTGTGTGCGATGACATAAATTATAAGTTGATTTTGTACGGTACGACTTCATATCAATTTAGATGCCCACACTTTTATTTCCAATATATAAGCTCGCCTTATAGTGTATACGTTTTTGATCTTATGCAAAAGCTGCAAACCATTCTCTACGTACCAATTCGCTTCATCCTTATTTTGATCTTATTACACTCTACGCCAAGAACCTTCGCCACCGCCCCGTGGATATGGCTTAGACTTTGATGGCCACCGATGATGTCCATTTCCATTTTCTCTCCACTCGGTATAGCGATACTTCCATTCGTCTCCATGTAGAAATGCTCCTGGCCGCCAAGTTTAAACTCTCCTTCGATGATATGTTTGGAGCTTTTGAAACCTTCTTCCAGGTCACCGATGTTAAGGACGGAGGTTGGCTGCATGTCAGGATTGGCTGAGATTGCATCCTAAAACAGAGCAATTAATAGATTTCACGCTACTAGCACTCAAATTAAAAGCATAGGCATTGACAAACCATGTCGGAGCCCGGCAAGATAAAGTCTCTTGAAAAACCCAGATGGCACAACCTGCAGCGAACCCTACCTCGGCGAACCTTACGCAGGGCCGCCTGGTACGAAACTACTACATGCTCATGTATATACAATGCGAAGCCTGGTGAACGAGCGAGATTGTATCTTTATCGAGATTGTATCGAGATAAAAAATTTACCTCCAATGTCAGAATCGGTTTCAGTTCTTCGTATGTGACTTCAACAAGTCTTGCGGCTTCCTTGGCCAGTTTATCACTCTTGGCAACAATCGCACCGATGACAACACCTTCTGCTTTGACCTGGAAATTATTCACATGAGATAGACTGGGTTCTGGCGATCCGAGGGCAGCGTTTGATGATGTTTTAAACATGATTTTCGACATGAAATGCTCCTGTACCGAGGCAATTCAAGTACGATATATCACCAATCACGACAACAACAACGAACACCGTACGTACGTATAGGGGCTAGGCCCTATATGTGTGTAAAAATGTACAGTGAATTCTGAGGCCGAGATGGAGTCCAAAGTGTATCAGCCTGAAACGAAAACAACGCACGATGCATTCGACTGTTGTGCCATACCATTTCTGTTGCGAATATCTCTTCATCAGGAACGTGGCCTCCACACTTATTGCTTCCCTTGACATCCCTGTGGTCGACGTAATGGACCACGCCATCCAGGGCGAGGGCAGCCGAGGGGTCAACTTTGATAATCTTAGCGTGCGCTTTCGTGCTGAGAACCAAACCCATGTAGAGCTCCTCTGAAAAGATGAGGATATTTATAACGAACGAGATACCTTTCTCTCGAATTTACTGATATTCTTATCTCGAATCGGAGGCATGCAGTACAGACGATATCTTAGTCATCTACAGAATGCCTTTAGTGGAGCTTTTAGATTTCAGATTTCAGATTTTTCTTTCCTAATATATCCCAAGGGCATGAAGTTTTTCTTCTTTCTTTTCTTGTGAAAAACGTATACGCCCACGACTTACCGGCATAAGCAGGAATATCATCGGTATACCTAGCAGTACCACTGACGCAGTCGAAGGCCGCCTGATGCACCACCGGTCGACCAACGGCATCATCAACATCTTGGCCCTCTGGCACCTGCTCGAACACTTGGGTTGAGCAGAAATGGTCTTGTGTCAATTCAATCTCTGATCTGGCGCCATCCTGGAAAGTCAATCAAACCAATGAAAATAAATACCACTTGAAGGACACGCACATGTACATACATGTACCTTGCTCCAGTTTTATATCTGACTAACAATGTGATGGAAGCACTTGTATCAGTATGGCCTCTCACAGAGCTCAGGTTGGAATTGACGGAGGAAACCTTCATGCTGATGACAACTTGGCATATCTGCAATGCCTTCTTACATGTCTTACAGGACTTTATATACCTTTCTTCCCTTTAGATCGTCGGCTACTTCAAGATAGAACTTATGAAATAAGCTCGGCATCAGTGTGCGCTTGATAGGCGTGAGCAGGTCGTCACCAGGGGTCGCCTGAAACTCCCGTGCCAATGACTTGCTGATATCAGCGGCGAGAGCGTCATCCCAGGCCCTGAAAATGCAAGAGGCGATGAATCGTACAGATATCGAGCGCTTCAAGGTGCCTCCTCGAACTTTTTGTCAGCTTGGGTCTGTCTGTATGTAATTGAAAGTACGGTATTAAATAGCTAGAGACTGTAGCACGGCAAGCAAGTTCCAGTTGCCATTGTCTCTTGCTTCGCTGCAACAAGAGATAAATCAGTACTTGGCTACGTTATACGTACCTTCCTTTTGCAAATTCACAAGTTCGCACAGCCAAAGCTGTTTCTGGTCGCACATTCCCGAATGCCAGGGTCAATTGCTTGACAGTAGCCGTCCCTGGTACAAACTCGACTCCAAAGCCTCCGCTGACGACAGACCAGTCGAACTCACTACGCTTGCTGTGTTTGTAGGCGTAGAAACGTTGGTCCTGAGTAAAAGGAAGAAATACTCTTGAGCATGAAACTGTCAAATGGGAATACGGTTTGTGTTAGCCATGTCGTTCAAAATTCGCCACCGGACACGGATACGCAGCCTAAGATATAGCTGAAGAACACATACTCCATCGGTGGTGAATAACACTGCTTGAGAATCTGTTCTTTGCTACTCTAAATGTAAGCTCAAATACTGGCCGTGGTGACTGCGGTCGACCCTAAACTCTACAACAACTGTGCATCTTTGCTGACAACTGCTCGACTTGAAGGAAGGCAAGGCCCATGCGGATTTACCTTGGTTGTGAACGGGATGTGAATTGAGGCGATGACTGCACCTTGAGAAAGATGGTACATCAGTTTATCGTGGTAGTGTTCATCAACTGGAAGCTCTTTCTTTCCTCCTTAAATGAGAAGTAAAGATTAACAGTTCGTTGTGTAATGACAAATGAAACCACGAATGCCTCGGGAAACCACGCCACTACTGTTTTGTCTCCTTACCCTTTCCTATCAATGGACAAGACCTGCCGCCGAGCAGGCTGACACTTCCCCTGCCACCCATGAGAAATGTCGCCACGTCATAGATGGACTCTCCTCGACCGAGGTTACCACTGATGGTCTTGAAGAAAAGAAGATGAAATTGTTAATTGTTAATTTTTTTACTATTTCTCATACTCATAACCATATCTCGTCGAATACTGTTCCGGTGACCATTGCGCCAAGGTAAACGATGACGCTCTTCCACGAAACTTTACACCCAAGATTCATAGTACGTGGGTCGGATACTCACCCCGACATTCCTGACTTGTCCTGAGGCGAGCCTGTGGAGAATGCCTGCGATTCCTCTGATCGACCTCGTCTTCTCAGCTAAAAAAGATCGAAAATGATGAAAACTATCAGGGCAATTGTTAGATACTTTTATGGTCACCGAGAATGAGCAGTACCTGCCGTAAGCTGTAAATAGTCATAACCCGAGGCCAGCACGTCTGTTTCGATAGATGCCGCCCTGTTGGCAGGCGTATATTTGAACGCAAACTACAAGAAAAAATGCCCTAACGCAACGTACCGGGAAGCTTTGATTCGGCAATTGTGAGCTCTTGCTGCAGTTGGTATAAGGACAGACCGGCACCTACATCAACGCCCTTCTCAGTCACGTGGACTTGGTGCAGCTCTTGTATGCGTTCGAGGCCAATCAAAACCGGGATACAACCGGACCTCATCTCAGGAGCTACATGAAGAGGAAATGAACGATAATCAATCCATTTTAAATATCACGTCTCACACATCTCAGTGCGCAATGAGGACACCCGTACGATGGAACACACCATGTTCAACTCCAAAGACTTATTTGAGATGACTTTTATAATGTTGCAAAGTTGACCTATCTCTGTCAGATACTAGGCTACTGAAGCAGTCCAAAGTCATCCTAAACATGAAAGTCTTCCTATGTGGAGGAACTTCGTCCGTAGTGCAACAGATACATGTACAGGTAATTTCATTGCTGTTGCAATCAGTGGCGAGTCCTCTCTATATAGACTTGAATGCAATACTCACTGAGGATGGTTCCACCACTGATAATTTTCGCTTTGGGATGTTGTTTCATCAGATCTGTGACCTTGGCTAGAGTTGATGGCAGGTAGAACGTGACTCTCTTTCCTCTGAACATAAGACATCCCTCTTCCTCATTCGCCCTCAACTGCCAAGAAGACACATTAGAGAGGTTTAGATTGTAAATATTGATGTTCTTGTAATTGGTACAACAAGTTCCGCTCTGGTGAGCATCATTTTCAATTCTAACCAAAGGTCGGCCTGCTACGTTTGATCCGTTTGGATATATCCTGAAATTTGTTCCATTTTTTTACCGATAGTTTTGAAGCCACCACAACGAGACGGCTACCGTACCTTACCTGAAGTTCACTGGGAAAGATGGGTTCCTGAGTTGCGTCATAAGGATTAAAGGCTGGGTCCTTATCGTCAAACGTTGGAGACAACACCTAGAGAATTTACGTTGTATTAAAGCGCATGATACATTTTCCATAAACGTTCTCTTCAGGCTGCTCACAAAGCAATCACGGCTATCAGTGTATTAATGAAATCATTTCTCGAAGCCGGTGTGAAAGCGATGGAACGCTCCAGTTTGAATTGTCCGCATTATTGTTCACCCGTTTCGGCATTTACAGTATACAGCTACAAGTCGAAATACCTCCTCTTTTAATCAAGACCTGATTGCCACAAACTGAGTCTAGGCGGGATATGTGATCAAAAGTTTGACATAGTTTGGGCAACCCCTTCTTACCATATTTTCTTTAGGCGCTCCGTTATTTCTACAGCAAGAGCCTCCTTTGCCGCAACAGGCGTCCTTGGTGAATGTGCTGTTAGCCTGAAGAATGGCGCGGTAGCCTGTGCAGCGGCACAAATTACCTGACGAGGGGAAAGAGTAAAACACCACAGTTAGAACAGTCACCATTTAAGATCAATCTTGCAACCACCAAAACGATTCGTTTGATCTGGATCAGGTTTATTCTCAACGAGATCTGTCCATTTCTACTGAAATATCCGCTGGGACAATACCTGGGCAAGATGTGGATCTCAGCGATATGGGTGCGATATTAATATGTTGTGGATTCTCTTGAGAAACATCCTTATAGTACCATACGCGTTTCTGTCATCATGATCGGCGAGTGGTCCCTTTCCTTGGAACCGGCTGCCGGCCCATATCAGGCTGGTAGACAGTATCATTTCGTTCAAGCGGTCGTTAAAGACATGGCTGAGAGACACGTTTATACGGTGGAAAGACGCCCTATAGAAATCTGTATATTTATGTATAATATTCGTGCCTGGTGGCAGTGCAAATGAACGAAGTTGTACCCAATTGCTTTTAAGTGAACTTATCCTTGATCTCATTCTAGCTATCTATCTATCTATAAACCGTATTTGTATAGCGCCCTTATCAATCCTATTTTTTTTGTGCCGTTCAAAGGCGCTTCTCCCGGTCCACGATCTATCGCACCTTGCATGGCCGTTTGTATGTCTTTCATGGTCGGTTCTGGGTTGTTCCTGAGTAGAGTGTACATGGACATGACCATGCCGGGAGTGCAGAAACCGCATTGGACGCCATGACACTTGGCTATCCGCTCCTAAAAAATGTGTAACAGTACCGATGAGTTGCCCCGCTCTCATTTCCTCATTGACCTCATGACCCTACGTCTCTGTCAAATATCAAGCCCTTAAGGATCATACCTTTATAGTAGGTGAAGAGGTTTGAAATGTCCTAGCATAGAAAGTCAGGGGAAGAAAGCATTCGATCAATCGCTTTGTTTTAATTTATGAGCTATTTACAGTCATGGCCTTTTAAAAGGACTACAGTATATACTATAATCCGTCAGAATTCAACAGGCGCGGTCACTGTGCCAGGGGACATTTCTACTTCTTCACCGGTGATGGTGAGATTGCTACACCAAACACTAATATCATCGGACATGTAGCACAAATACAAGATGATAACAGGCAAGTTTCTGTGCGAGTCCACAACAATAAAGATGCTAATTGTTTACCTGAACTGGATGCAGCTTTGTTTTGATACTTCCAACGCCCTCTACTGTTGTCACTGCTTTATTGTGGAGGGTGACAAGGGGCAGGATGCAGGAAACAGCTGCATAATGCCTGCAATCAAGAAGGAAACGTACATGTAGTGGTGATACAATTCAAGCTGTTGTTACTGTGTGTGGAGGGTGACAAGGGGCAGGATGCAGGAAATAGCTGCATAATGCCTGCAATCAAGAAGGAAACGTACATGTAGTGGTGATACAATTCAAGCTGCTGTTATTGTGTGTGGAGGGTGACGAGGGGAAAGATGCAGGACATACAATATAGCTGCGCAGCGTCTGTAATCAACAAGGAAATGTGGTTATACAATCTACATGTATTATTTTTGTGAGAGGGTGACCATGCACAGCTGCACAAGGAGATCATGGTAACCTGACCAGAAGAAACAGTCGCATTGTGAATTATCACGCCCTGAAGACAACAAGGGACAGTCTCATTCAAGCAAGGACATACACCTAATGTATCGGAGAATATATGCTTGCATGGCTTGCGTAACAAGAAAACCCGATTTTTTTGCGGGTGTGAAAGTAGATTTGAATCCTCCCGTTTTAAAAGTCCTAGCCTATTGTAAATTTCGACACAATGACGGCCTTACCTTATTTTCTTGGTGCTTTTCTCATAGGTCGAGACCATGACGGTACAGGCTCCACACCCTCCGGCACCACATCCGACCTTGGTGCCCCGTAATCCGGCTGGTTCGTCGTCAAGGAAATAGCAGTGGATGGACATGTCAAATAGATGCCAAAATGATACGCAGGAGGCTAATAACCATTCGAACAAAGCTGACGTGAGGACTGAGAAAAGCCTTTTTCGCATTCTCAGCCGGTTGGTTTTTGTGTTCGACCAGGATCTGGCCGGTATACTCAATCGGGGCCAGCTGTAATGAAAGTGTCCTAACGCTATTGCTTAAGACAACGAAGTAATTAGCTTTACGCTGTCGCTGGCGTCGAGCGTTTGTCTCCGACGCCAAGAAACTGGGTCAATGTTGCAAGTGTCTGGGCTCAACCAGGTTGGCTCCTTATATAGCTAGGGCGATATTGCAATATTAACATTCAGCGAACAACTTCACGAGATGTTTGAGAGAAATCAGTAGCATTTTTTAATATTTTCAAGGATACCACAATCGCGCAAGTATTCGACCAATGTTGTCTCCGGGTCCACATTCTCCTCCGTGACCTGACACCAAGAAAAAACATTTTATAGCGAAAAGTCCTTTTATCAAAACAATTATGTGCCAATAATCTAATTTACTGCGGGAATCAAAATTTGTGCTTGTCGACCGGGACTTCGTGCATCTGCAATAATCCGAAGGTACAATAAATTAAGCAAAGTCGATGAAACCCACCTTTTTACCGTTGAGAAAGAATACCAAATGGGAGTAGGCCATTTTGGTTGTCCCTCAGAGCCGCCCTTGTAGCCACTTAACATGTACTTTTATAATGGGGCAAGTAGATTCTTTCCGATCGTAATACGATATCCGTGCAATCAGTAGGGCTGTGCCGCTCATTATTTACTTACAGTCGATCTAGTTATCATTGCTATACGCAGTCCAAGGACAAGGTTTATTGTCGAGGTTGGTGGGTCAACAAATATCTCGGGTTCGATGGACCTACAATATTGATATTGGTCATAATTACATAACAATTTGGTTTATATAAAACATCATGTGATTACAAAGTACATAGTATAAATGTGTACATGTTTTATGCTTTTCTTGAACCAATATCAGTCGGTGATATGACGATACATGAATATGTGTACATGTATGTAACCACTAACGCGAGAAGACCAAGTGAATAGCTGACAGTGTTTTATTTTCAGATAACATTATGATTACATATTATATATATGATTATTATACGAATAAACATTTATGGAACTTTAATTGCATGCATCACATAAAACTTCAGAGACAAGCAAATGAGTCATTAAAATTCGGATGAGGTCGCTTTAATAAAATTTTCAAGAGTATGTTTACCAACTGCATCCGGATCATCACGAATTCAAGCAAAAATGAAAAAACGGACTGGGAAGGCCTACTTAATTTTGAAATATTATTGGAGCAATATCCACGACTATTTTGAGAAGAGAAAAAACGTACAGTATTATATGTACAACCGAAAACAATGAAACGTCCCGGGGAACTAACTATTACACGTAGTAAAATCGCGCCAGCACAGCTAGTTAGGTTAGATGAGCAATTGTGACATAAAAAGGAAAAAGCTAAAATGGTGATTAACACTTTCATATGGTGTTCCTGTATGCAAGAAGAATGATCTTAGTGGCACTTAAGTTCATTTTTTTCAGTAACTTAATGATACTCCATCACCCTTTGCACGTACTGATCCCCACAGTGAATGCGGATTTTCTTGTGCAGGAACAGGTCCATTCACTCTCAATTCACTTTATAATCCATTCTGGACCTTCACTGAAATGTTTCCCTTACAAAACAAGTTTCCACAGTTTAGGCGGGTTCTTTCGGCAGAAGCGGGACCATCCAACCTGAACTCCCTGGACAATCCGTTCTGGACTCTGGCGGCAGAGATGGCCTCCTTTGCGGCACAGAATACTGACGACGCCAACAAAAGGGGAGGTTCCCCAATAGCCTGAAACGTTAATGAAAGAGATGGACATGATGTTGCAACTCATTAATACCCTTTGAAAGAAGTGGATTGGCCTCGTTCTTTTCATCAAGGACGTACCAATAAGATGACGAATGAACTGCCCCAATAAAATAAAAAGGCGTTACAACATCACTGACAATGATAATAAAGCTTGAAATACATCTCAAATCATCCAACATGATGTTATCAACCAGTTTCAGCTGTCCCATATCAAAATCAATGAACTTTCCACACAATTATGGAAGGGTTTCTCCCCAAATAAATTGCTCCAGACTGCTGGGATGGGCCACGCATTCATGACCTACTGACCTTGGAAGAGTACACCGCCTGTGGCAAGTCGTTCCTTGCCTCCTTCAGCAGCGCGACGTTAAACTTCATTGGGATGGTGTTGAGGCTTGGGATCTTATAGGAGCCCACATCTCTGCTCTTCAATGTCCCGTCAGCGTGATGAAGATTCTCCTCGAGCATGAAGTAACCCAGACCCTAGACAAAAACATTTTGTCCGGTGATTAGTATAACTTTTACCTCTATATTTTGGGCAAAGTTGTAATGAGACTGAGTTCTATGATATAAAACCCTGCACCCTGCCTACATTTGAATCGATTTACGTCCATTCTAACTTTTCAGCTCTTTTCAAAAACAAATTGACTCCTGTGATTGGCGAAGCCTGCACCGGTGAAACAGGACCTTTGGTGTGGCTTGGATATTGCAAAATGATGCGTTCGTAACAACTCACCATAAGGAATCCTCCCTCCGCTTGGCCAATATCAATGGCAGGATTAATGCTCCTACCAACATCCATTACGATGTTGGTCTCAATCACCTGAAATATACAATGGTTTCACAGAATATTTTGATCTTCTACCACTTACAAAAGACTCAAGGCAAAATACCGCTTACGAGTAAGAAACATGAGTAGATGTAACTAGTCTTTCGATGGACTTCCTCTCCTGGTCAAACATGGAGTATAAGGCCAATAATCGCCGTATCCAGCCGTTGTGGCACTCTTACGGTTTGAGCTGAACTGAGAGAAGAAAAAGAAGATGACTGAAGAAGCCGACAGAAGTAGACGACGAGAAGAAGACGAAATAAGGAGAAGATAAAGGAAAAAGCTTCCAACGTTGGTCAGATTCCTTACTCTGTGAGAACCTGTCAAGCAGTCGATCTCAACCTCCGAGCAAGCTGCTCCAAAACACCAATAGTCACATATCTTGCCTTTGTTCGTCTTCAAGTCATATGCGCCATCAAACGCCCCGCCTATAACAGCCCTGAAATATACAAACAGGACAAGCATAACAAGACACGTGGTGGCATCCCTCTTCTCCGTTAGACTCTAAACTAAACGCAGAATGGAATCCTGATATGATGCGAGTTAGAGGAAGGGGACATGTTTGGAGAAGTTGGCTGGTTGTAACAACCAGACATATTCAACTTTTCTTGAAGTGCAAAATGAAGGTGTGACGCCATACGAACACAACGAAGGGGACATGCATGGAGTAGGTCGTGGAGGGGTTTGCGGGCCATCTTGTGGTCAACTAACCTGTGGAAGCCAATGGCAGACAAATAGACCGATCTGAAATAGGCTGCTTTGACCCAATCCTCCCAACCTTTGCTAGGCGGCATAGCATCTTTGAATGGCTTCAAGCGGGACTTCAGTTCTAGGCAGGCATTCTGAAATGAAATCGTGCAAGTGCCAAAGATGAAAATGGGTCCAATTCCGAGTCAACTTAGTGGTATTTATATATTATATTTATATTACATTAATCATAAAAATACCTCTTGGCAGATGAGCGCATTGCAGGCAACTGAGAGCGTGGTACATGTATATCTTATCAGAATATTTTAATAAAAATGGAAATTACGGAAATATTCTGAATTTAGTACTATAAAGAAATATTAAATCATCGACTGCCCTGCCCTGCTGAAATGAGCTACATAATTATAACTTACAGGACATTACTTGAAAATTTGGTTGTGACACTCACCATGACCGCTGCGCCCCACATGTCTGTCCCTTGACTTCCACCAGTATGGACTGGATTTGGACATTTATCTGTGCTTGTTTCCGCTATATGGATTCGTGATATGGGGGCTTCCAGGGCTCGGCTTGCAACCTAGCAACATAAAAACAACATCATATCCAAAATTATATCCAACATTATTGAAAAGCTTTCTCGACTTAGTCTAGGAATAAATGAAACTCTAAATATTAGTGTGTTTTTGTTACCTGAATGAGTTTTGTGTGTAAACCCTGTCCCATCTCAACCCCTCCGTGTGTTATTAGTACTGAGCCGTCAATGTAGATATGGACTAGAGCTCCAGCCTGAAAAATAGATATTGCAATGAAGCTGCAAAACGCCCATACCAAATCGTCGGCCCTTATGAATGTACAGTGTAATGTCAAATTACAAGAAGATCCCATACCGACACTCGTTCGGAATTCACGCCGCCGATGAACGTCCGACTCCAAGATCGTTCGAATGAATCACAGGCGCATGTAGATAGAATCACAGCAATCGGACAGAGAGAATATCTCAGTCAATTCGAGCTGCTTGGAGAATGATTAAACAATGCGCAATTGCAAAGTGAGCAAGTGGAAGACAACTTGTTTGGAGAAGGAGGAGGTTGTTTATCATGTAAGTGAGCGTTTTCTCCCCATTGATGAATTTAGTTTTGATATCACAGATAGCTAATTTTGAAAAAACGTGCTCTGGTGTACCTGTTGGAGAAATTTTGGTTTCAAGGAGATGCTGAACTTAATGGGTACAACACTTATACCTCTCTTTTTGTAGCGATGCTCACTGAAAGTAGACAGGGACGACAATGAAATACTGATACAAATACACTGCCTTTTCAGGTGTATCCTTATTACAGTGTTTTCTAAGTATTTTCATCGATATACATGTACATGTACACATACATGTATCAATACCAAATTTTCTTATGCTACAGAACAATGAAATTGATTGAAGGCACCATGTAGGCCTACCTGTTAAACTTCTCCACTTCTTGGAGACGCTTGGGGTAGTCCGCCATCACCTTAGCCTGGTCGTAACACTTTTGGATGTTACAATCATCAAGTTTGAAATCTGTTACAGTGACGTCACCGGTGTAGAGCATGTTGATCTCACGAATCTGAAAATTATTAGAGAGATCAAGGAGAAAAATTGGATTTTCAAACTACTTGGTCAACTATTTGTCGATAACCTTTACTTGGTGTGGCCACGGATTTGCTTCAAGAGGCCAACCTAGGAGTTACGTAATATTTGTCTGGTCTCCGGAAATCAATGATTTTCTTGATGTATTATGTACATGTATGTCCAATCAAAATGGAAGAGTTGATATTACCTTTTCCTGCTTGATGTTTAGACGTTGGGCGATGTGTGTGATGATGTTCTCAGCGCCGGCGATGGCTTGTGGAGCCCCATATCCCCTCATGGCTGTGTTGGAATTGGTATTGGTAAAGCACGTGTACCCGCGGACAAGATTGTTGGGAATCTTGTAGCAGTTATCCAGTAGTAAGACGATCGACAGAGTAACCTTTAAAAAAAGAGCATATTTTTACATCAGCCTTAGAT
This sequence comes from Lineus longissimus, assembly GCF_910592395.1. Lineage (NCBI taxonomy): Eukaryota > Metazoa > Nemertea > Pilidiophora > Heteronemertea > Lineidae > Lineus > Lineus longissimus. The sequence continues at coordinate 5,597,443 of NC_088310.1, forward strand.
ATCCAATGGAAATAGAATACATTTTGTTCTTTTTAATTAAATTCCATAACCTTTTACGACTCACCATGCACAGGAATCTTTTAGGCGGGTAAAACTGAGGACACAAGGAACTGAAATTGGTGCCCAACCCTCACGCTGTTAATTGCGTTTGGTTGTCGATTCTGGCCACAACCATCACGCTGAGCAATTGTCTTCTAAATTGCCAACACCGATTCTGGCGACAGCTATCACGCTGAAAGATACGTGCTTATGATCACATACCATTGGAGAGACGTCAGTACTCCATCCAGCATCAACAAACACGTCTTGGTGAAGAGCGATGATCCGCCCTTCATCATCGACTCCGACCTTATATTTAAAAAGGACGGGGTGCCTTTTTCGGGTGCCTATCATATCCTCTTCTCTTGTCAAGATGCAGCGGACGGGCTGGCCAAGTCTGTTGAGAAAATGGATTCAGAGAATGATTGTTTTTACATTCGCACACCCAAGCAAATAAGCTACGAGTATGTATTGCAATGTATATTTGTGGGCCGAGTTCAGGCGACTGTCTGCATGAAAGAACGATGTCACGCTGTAAACATGCATTTTCCAATCCAGTGCCTCAACACTTGTCTTTTTTGCTGTTTGGTTCAAATGAAAGAAAAAAGCCCCTTTTAGCAAAAAAAACCTACTTACTTATCTGCTGCTATTGCACATGGAAGGAACGCAATATCGGCTCCGCTCTCCTTTCCACCAAAAGCACCGCCTAGAAATGGAAAAAAGTCACACTGAAGGAATGTATACCTCGATGCTATACGAAATACTATCCAGTCTTTTCTATCAGTTTCCTTTCTCTCGAGGATGAACCCCATGCAGTCAGGCAAGTGAGTAACCGGAAGGTAACAGGTGTGGAAAAGGTGTACGGCAGCTATCTTCAAGTAGATTTATACAAAGCCACATCAAGGCTACAATTTGGTAAAATGATTTGATGGATAGTACCACAAGACTGATGCCTACCGATTCTTTTGTGCCTAACTTTGATCTTATTACACTCTACGCCGAGGCATTTCGCCACCGCCCTGTGAACGTGACCAAGGCTTTGACTCCCGCCAATAATATCCATCTCTCCTTTCTCTCCGCTCGGAATGGCGATACTTCCATTCGTCTCCATGTAGAAATGCTCCTGGCCACCAAGTCTGAACTCTCCTTCAATGATATGCTTGGACTTTTTGAAACCTTCTTCAACATCGCCGACTTTTAGAACGTTTCTTGGCTTCATGTCTGGATTGGCGGCAACCGCTTCCTGAAAATGCACAATTTCACAACTTCAGCTTTTTAAAGGCCACTAACCGAGAAACGCCTAATAAAATAGGGACGGTTTGAAGGGCCAAGTTCAAAACTTTAGTTAGGATGAGCCCTATTATTGATTCCCGATCATTATGCTATCAATTGTGAGACATCATGTGACCTCACAACTAGGCAGCTTCACTCCCAGGCTGAGTTGCAAATGAGGTCACCACTTGACAGAAGATATCTACTACGATGCTGGATATTACCTCCAATGTCAGAATCGGCTTCAGTTCTTCGTATGTGACATCAACAAGTCTTGCGGCTTCCTTGGCCAGTTTATCACTCTTGGCAACAATCGCACCGATGACGACACCTTCTGCTTTGACCTGGAAATTATTCAGGTAACGTAGAGTCGGTACCCGTTTTAGCTCCAAGCGATCCAGTGACAGAGTATGATGATGCTTTTAACAGAATTTTCAACATAAAATGATGCTGCAACGAGGCCATTAAATCATGGTCAATCACGACAACGACAACGAGCACCGTATCAGAAAAGAATCCTAATCGCAATGGATTACTTGAATGACGTTTTCATTACCGCAAATCAAGCTAGACGACGGTTTGTGGCAAACTTGCTCTAGTCTAGTGGTTAACATGACAGCTGGCTCACACCCGAAAGGGCTCGGGTTGTGCTTAGGGGCGAGGCTAGCTTGTGGTAGATCAAAGGATATGTATGCTTACAATTTCCGTTGCGAATATTTCTTCATCAGTTACGAGGCCTCCACACGTATTGGTTCCCTTGACATCCCTGTGGTCGACGTAACTGACCACACCATCGATGGCAAGGGCGGTACAAGGGTCAACCTTAACGATCTTAGCGTGCGCTTTCTTGCTCAACACCAAGCCCATGAAAAGTTCCCCTGAAATGGTGGAAAACTTTAATCATACCCGAGTACCAGCCTCCTGTAAATGTTACTGACACAAGTTAAATTAAAAAAATTACAAAAATGTAGAGCATGATATACAGTAGATAGGATTTGGGTAAGTCGAATAGCGTCATCAACACTATGATAACCTACATGGTTAAAACTACGGCACGAACCCGAAACAAGGTCATACTCCTCAGACTACTGAATAGGCCAAATACTTACCAACGTAACTAGGAATATCATCAATATAAATAGCAGTACCACTAGCAACATCGAAGGCCGCCTGATGCACCACCGGTCGACCAACAGCATCATCGACATCCTGGCCCTCTGGCACCTGCTCGAACACTTGCGTTGAGCAGAAATGGTCTTGGGTTAGTTTAATCTCTGATTTGACACCATCCTTCACAAACAAAGGAGCATTAGACATTAACAAATACCGGTGGTAAGGAAATGCAACTGAGGAGGAATGCTAGCGCTTAAGTGCGTCACAACGTTGGTCAATGAGTCCATGCATGCAATGAAACACGTAGACCCGATGAAAGCCGCCGCAATGAGAGAAAATGCAGGACTCTTCGATAGTCAAATGTAGTTCATCAATTTAGTAATTACACATTACTAGTATGCGTGTAACAAGATGGAATCGAATACCTGCACAAAAATCGTTGTAATATACCCGCAATCCCGCTTTCCTCCTGGTGTGGAGGGCCCTACCTTTCTTCCATTTAGGTCGGCGGCTACTTTAAGATAGAACTTTTGGAATAAGCTCGGTATCAGTGTGCGCTTGATGGGTGTGAGGAGTTCGTCACCAGGGGTCACCTGAAACTCGTGACCCAGAGACTTGATGATGTCAGAGGCTAGGGCGTCACCCCAGGTCCTGCCTTTAGCCAGCTCACATGTGTGAACAGCTAAAGCAGTTTCTGGTCGCACATTCCCAAATGCTAGGGTCATTTGCTTGACAGTAACCGTCTCTGGAACAAACTCAACACCAAAGCCTCCGCTGACGACAGACCAGTCGAACTCACTACGCTTGCTGTGTTTGTAGGCGTAGAAACGTTGGTCCTGCAAATGTAAACGATTTGTGAGTTCGTTGATGTCTGAAAGCATCAGCAACGCTTGCGTAAGAACCAAAATGTTACCTGTAAAAAGGCTTTTTCAGCCACATTGTCAAATTGGTGGACTTCAGTTCCTAAATCATGAGCGCAAACGACAGCGTGAGGTTTCGCCGGCCACTTTTCACGGTGAGTGGGGCCCAAAGTCAGCAACAAACCCCATATGCATTTGAAAACTGAGCCTTGATTTTTCGCGTTACTGTCAAAATGATGGTATTCGGGTTTAGGTGTGTAATAAAGGGAACCTGTATGGAAAATGTAAAAGTTCATAATGAGTAACTTAACTTATGTTACTATTTACCTCAGTGCTGAACGGGACGTGAATGGAGGCGATGACTGCACCTTGAGCAAGAGAGGACATGAGTTTGTCGTGGTAGTGTTCATCCACTGGGAGCTCGGTCATTCCATCTGAAACAGACAGCACTCCAATCTAGGGAATGGCACTTACATATTTATTGCTGATTTACTTGGTTTACTTCATTGCCATGGGTTTCATCCATGTATCAAGAATCACGACGGGAATAAGACTGACGTCAAGCAACATTTACCATGTCCTTGACTGGAAGTCCCCAAAACGTGCTATTTCGGCCGAATGAGTGGAGCTAAGATCAAGTCTTGAACAAGTCTGCCATCTATCGCTTCTTTTTAAACTGGATGACGCCGAAGCGTAACACTGCTGAGGCCAGGTAACCAAAAACGTATCGGACAAACATATCCTTTTCTTACCGTTTCTACATTTAGTCAATGTATTTGACCTGGAGTGAATCAATGTAACACCACATCTCACACCCATGAGGAATGTCGCAATATCATAGGCGGATTCGCCACTACCCAGGTTGCCACCAATGGTCTGGAGGAAAAGAAGAAGACATCATGTTTATTTACACCAAACCGATCAAAGCGCTCTCTCAGCAAACGAAATAACCAGAAAAAAATTTGAAATGCGCGGCGTCATGCCTGTCGAAAGCAAGAGACAATTTGTTCATTTATGGTGTTATGTTTTTATGGTGTCATGCATAGTGAATCTTTTTTTTCGTACAAGCAACCGGAAATAGAGATCTAATGCATGCGTACCCCAATATTCCTGACTTGTCCTGAGGCGACTTTGTGAAGAATGCCGGCTATTCCTCTGATCGTCCTCGTCTTCTCAACTTGAAAAGTAAATATTTGATTTATCGTGTTACTTGTATACAAGGAACAACAAACTTAAGTTGCTGCGTTCCAACGACGAAAGGCACTCTTTAGTGCCAAAAAATCAGGATAATAGGCCGAAAAATGAAAATTTAAAGTACGACTTTTCCAGGCAGGTTCCCTTCCCGTTATTCACTTGACAATCGCTACGTGGTAGAATCCGACGTCTCCACCCGCGAGACTTTAAGTTTAACACACAGATAAGTATGAATTATAGTAGTCCGCGATAATACAACAAGGACTCAGTCATATATTTCAAAACTTACCGGGAAGTTTTGCCGCGACTTTTTCCAGTTCCTGCTGCACCTGATACAGCGATAATCCAGCCCCTAAATCGACGCCCTTGTCTGTCACGCGTACCTGGGTGAGGTCCTGTATACGGTCGAGACCAATGAGAACTGGGATACTACCTGAACGCAGCTCCTGACCTAGACGTAAATAAAATGAACCACGTCCATTTGTTTCCAAAACTATCGCGAGCGTTAAATACGCTCCGTCCTTCGAGCGTATCATATATTACAAATGAAAAGTGAGAGATTTCAAACTTAAAGAAGTTAATTCATAAATTTCTTTAGTACTCACTCAAGATCGTTCCACCGCTAATTAATTTTGCTTTTGGGTATTGCCTCATCAATTCCGCCACCTTGGCAAGAGTTGATGGCAGGTAGAATGTTGTCCTCTTTCCCCTGAACATCAGACAGTCAACTTCTTCTTTTGTCACCAGCTGAAACATTCACCAAGTACATGTAGAACCAAGTAGAAGAAGGTATAGGACTGGACCCTTTTTGGGAACAATCTTTGAATTGGGCATGGAAGTTTCCAGTGTTAGAGACATCGTTAAAACATACTGGCCCCGAAAATATGTACGCATGAGTAACCTAGATTTTTTGTAAATGCTCCTCCTCGAGAAAAAGTCTAAAATCGCTTTTAAAGTATTTTTCAAACCAGAATTACAGAATTGGAAATAGCAATCTCTTGCTGAAATAGATGACAGGATTGACGTGCTTTAGTGACGTCTCCGTACATGTATAAACATTTCAGTAAAACAGTATATTACTAGTTTTCCATGACGTTTCTAAATTTCCAATAAGTTTTTTCATTACATGTATCTTGAAATAGAGACTAAAGACACCACTACTACGAATGCACGTACCTGAAGTTCACTTGGAAAGATGGCTTCCTGGGTCGCATCGTAAGGCAGAAAGGCGGAGTCCTTATCATCAAACGTTGGGGAAACCACCTGAAGAATGAACAAGTCAGGACCCACTTGCTCAATCGACATAAGCACAACATTGGGATTTTTAGGCCTAACGCTTGTGAATTAGATTTATTGAAGGAGGTAACGCTTAGTTGAGCTAACGTTGAAATTTTTTCCTAACGCCAATCAAGTAACTGGACCCTGATCACTTCGTTTTCCATACACGTTTCCTTCCTGTTGGTCACCCGCCCCCCCCCCCCCCGCGCAAGCATGTTAATAAACTATCCAATATTTCACTGTCCTTATTCAAGTATGATTCATTACATTTTTCAAACAGGTTCCCGTTTTCTTACTCACTTAATAGACAACGCGGACATCACTATGGTTTGTGGCTCTGGCTCTGTTAAATCATTTGTCTCGTTCACAGGTCTTACCAGATTTTCTTTGGGTCCATTATTTCTGCAGCAAGCGCTTCCTTTCCAACAGCATGCGTCCTTGGCGAAAGTACTGTTGGCCTGAAGGATGGGACGATAACCCGTACAGCGGCATAGATTACCTAAAGAAAGGAAAATAAACCAATGCATGTAGTCTAACGAAACAGAATTGGTAATGGATATATACAAGCTGCTGATACAAGCAATTATGGATTCGAATCTTTACTTGGTACAAGTTGAGAGAAACTTGAAATGTATGGCTATGAGCTGTGTTCATTGACCAAACAATTTCTGAGCTTTTGACGAATTCAAGGTTCAAGGTTGTTCCATCCGGAGAGAACGAGTATCAACACTGCCTTTACAGAGAGGCCCTATATCTTCGAAGAAAGATAAACCCGCTGTTCCAAAGAAGTAATATAATATAGGACAAGCTGTTACGTCAGGTCGTCAAAGTCCCCATTCTGATACCTTGCATGGCCGTTTGTATGTCTTCCAGGCTCGGTTCTGGGTTGTTCCTGAGTAGAGTGTACATGGACATGACCATGCCGGGAGTGCAGAAACCGCATTGGACGCCATGACACTTGGCTATCCGCTCCTAAAAATTTGAATAAAATTGTAAAATGTTGAAGCAGTTACTTCATATCATTGTCCCAGGCAACTTTTGTGATTTTGTGCTTCTAAGTTCACTACTTTCGGATCGGTCGGCAAGGTTTTTGTCCCAAGCATGCCTGATCATTAGCCACGGGGCTTCAAGCGCCTTTCGGATATATTCTCCCTGAGCCAACATGAAAACTAAGGCGTAAAATGAAATTACCTGAACTGGATGCAACTTTGTTTTGATACTTCCAACACCCTCTACTGTTGTCACTGCTTTATTGTGGAGGGTAACCAAAGGAAGAATGCAGGAAACAGCTGCATAGTGCCTACAATCAACAAGGAAACATAGATATACTAGCTGTTTTGATTGTCGATGGTGACCAGGGAAGGGAGCAGGAAAAAAGTTGTGGAGAGTCCAAGGAGCGGCTACGGACTGCCTGCCATCACGGCAACAAGAATGAAACATGGCAATAGTTCGCGGTCTTACCATTGCCTTCGGTCTTACCTTATTTTCTTGGTGCCTCTCTCATAGGTTGAGACCATGACGGTACAGGCTCCACATCCCCCGGCACCACAACCGACCTTGGTACCCCGCAAACCGGCTGGTTCATCGTCAAGGAAATAACAACCGAGTTTTTGTCAAGTGGTCAAGTGGTCAAGTGGTGGCCTGATCGCAGCCACTGATACAGCTGGCAGGTAGTTTTATCGAGCGCACATGTAGTTAGTCTTCCGCGTAAGACTGGTGTTCTAAGGACGTTGTTTTCGAGAGCCATGCATCTTAATCATGCGTTGAACAATAAGAAAGAACTTATCGCTCTAGGAGGAATATATTCTAATTTACACCTCATCTGATATACGTTTGTAACAAGGATACCATTGTTTCGTAGATATTCGACCAAAGTCGTCTCCGGGTCAATGTTTTCCTCCGTGACCTGCAACCACCAAAAGAAGTTGTCTTAGATAATTCTACCGTCATCCACTTTTTCCAGGGAGGAGATTTAAGATTGCGGCAACGGGCGAATAAATACGGGTGTGGCAGTCAAAAGTATTCCCCTGGAAAAAAATGTCGTGGCCAAAATTGTATTCTGACGGATTTTGGTATGGTTCAATAGAGATCGTTACCGTCAATACCTCAAAGAGTAAAAGCGCATAGTAGAATCCTTTGATCCCCAGACATTCTTTCCCAGGACATTTTCTACTTTTACACCGAGACAGCGGTCCCTGGGATCTTTCGTATAAAAGTACGGATAGTGAAATCGATTGAGCTTACTTTTTTGCCGTTGAGAAAAAAGACTAAATGTGAGCAGGCCATCTTGGTTCTCCTTGTAGTATTGTTCCAAGTGACCCGCCCCTGCAGCCACTCCTTTTTATACCACAACCGGCCCAGTGGTTATAAAAAAAAGCAATTAATTATTATTAGAGCAAAATAATTATTCCTGAGTATACCGGACATAATAATGGTGAATAACAGCTACATTTATGACCTGATTTTTAAATGATTCGAACTTCAACTTTTAGTCAAACCTGCAACCGATAAAAGACTCCCGAGGCTACCTAAACACAGACAATAGCGGAGGGGCGAGCCCGCGGACCCACTGCTTCTGGAGTGTAATTAATATTGACTTGACGACCAGGTGCAGGAGGGGTCACGCCCAAAGCCCCAACGGCTTATGAAGTTTTATGAACCTTCCTTGGTAGCGCGCGGGTTAAAAGAATATATCGTACGATCGTGATCAGGACAATACGAGTTCTGTATCTCGGCCCTGTCCCTACCGCTGATTGTCGCAAATCATTATAATCTCTCTCTCTCTCTCATCACGATTTCACTGCGGGATTGATGTGGTGCGCTCTGTCTCTGGCCCGTGATTGTGGCACCGCCAGAACAAGGTGGTCCCGTCCCCGGTATTTTTTTTTCTTTCAATTTCAACAACTTTATTGAGCACCAACATAAAATTATATACATAGTAAAACAACAGTGATGAAAATACAAATAAATCATATGGTCGAAATAACAGTAAAACTAGGTGCCCAAAAGGGAGCGCCAAAGGGTCAATTAAGACCCATTCACGGGACCCCTAAAAGAGTATAATAATTTTAATAAAACATGTAAAAGCATTCTTTTAATTTCTATTTCGTGATTGGGACATTATTATTGAGATATGCAGTGGATTATCGTGCCCTAGAATAAGATACTATTATGGAAGAATAAATCGGTCGTAAGTTTTACGTGATTGTGGAGACCGTCACAATCAATGTAATATTCGACAGCCATAACCTGATTTTTCAATGATTAAAAATTCAAATCAAAACCCGGTGGCATTTTGATAAGTAATGTAACCGAAATAAGACTCTCGAGGCGACCTAAACATAGGCAATACGGGAGAGACGAGGCCGCTGATCCACTGCTTCTGGAGTGTAACCAATATTGACTTGAAGACCAGGGCCCGGTTGTTCAAAAGCACAAAAAGTCACGTTATCCCCAACGGTTACGTAAGTATCCTTAAGGAAGTTATTTCTTTCAATTAATCCCTTTGAAATGTTCACGTTAAGACTTAACATCTCCGTTAAAGCCAACGTGTTTTTGAACAACCCAGCCCAGGTGCAGTAGGGATGACGCGAGTAGCCAAAACAGCTTAGGACACCAGTTTCAAATGAATGTGGATTTGTCCTTGATCTTCTCAAGACGTTTCCTAATTGTGACTCCATACTGAAACGAGGCATTTCTGATTGCTTATGTGGGGATAGGCCATTAAAACACCACTGTACCAAAACCTGGAATCAAGACGACAATAATACAAAGTAGTCTTTTATTGATTGATTACTAGTTTATTAATCGCAACAGCCTAACAAATTTGTTATAAAAGATAACCATTAATCTTCAACCGTTTGAAAAGTGCACTGTAATAAAATACGATTACTAGTATCCCTCACCCACACACAGGAACATCTTTGTTACAAGTACCCTCGAGCAGGAACAAGAATGTGCCAACGTGTCTGTGCTAGGGCTTTCACAACCGCTGCTCCACAGCTGTGGAACGACCTGCCCCAACACATCATCTGAAGTGCCCCTCACGAAGAAGATGATGATAATTTACTCTTCAACATCTTCTTTAACTTGGCACCACCATATCTTATAGACTTGCTCAACCCAGCTGTCAGCAAACCTTTCAAGCTTTGAGACCAACTAGAACTTTTGACAATTTGAGACATACTTTTGACAACGGCTTCACCACAGAACATATCATGAGCTAAACTCCTCACAACTTCTTCAGTGTCACGAAACCTCCCGTCTCTGTTGCGATCAAGGACTAAATTTTTTAACAAAATCTTTGGTAAAAGGTTTAGATGATGACTGAGCGAGGACGGAGACAGTGGTTGCTCGAATAACCCCTTAGTTTTATTCCAATGGAAATGGTCCTCCTTTTCTAGAATCGTTTCATAAAGTCTCCTAAAATTCTCCATATTTGGTTTGACAATATTTTTAATCTTATTTTGGTCTTCACCAATCGACATTCGAAAATCACCTGAATAAGACAAGTTTGTTATGGTCATGTAAAGCTGCTCTTCTGAGAAAGTTTCTGGTAAGATCAGCATAGCTGCATGCACAGCGCTTCGGAGATTAGTCAACAGGGCAGCATCTAGTTCTGGTGCTGGCTTCTCTATCATCAGAACAGGCTTATGAAGACGGCCACTAACATACAGGGTGTCCCAGTCCAGGAGATCAGTCAGAAGACGATCAGAACTAATCACACCATACTTTACGAGGCGCCCTTCACACTGTACCAAGGTATTGAAATATATTCCAGCACCGTATCTCTCTTGAATACTTGCAATTCTCCTATAACCAAATAGCCGCAGAAATGAGTAATGTTTAGGATTCAATTCAATGTTTGTTTTATGCCAAAGGAGAGGGTCTTCGACAGCAAATATAAAGTCCAACATATTCTTATTTTTATCTTTATGGCCAACTTGCTGGAAAACACCTGAGCCATAGGCAAAAGCTAATTTGAATCCAGAAGGAAAGTTACGGAGAACTTGGTTATAGATTGAAGGTACAACCACCACTGTTTGACTTGCCATGATCAGACAATCTAACTCAATAACTACATCAAGAAAGTGAACTCCAGGGAGTTGGAATTCTTCATGACATCACACATGTAATGAAATGTTCTTGAAAGACCAATAGAATGCTTGTCACAACGTTTGTATCTACTTAGGTCCTGAATCATCTTCAGGCAAATCCTTGGTAAAAATTCCCATTCCTTGAATGTTACTTTCTTGCAAAGTCTTCAACTGATGCTGCGACCTTCGAACGATGTATTCAATGTGCATCACTTCCCTCCTTGGGATTTGAGCGTTCTTCCGAAATTCCTGCCGTACGTACTCTCGAATTCCTGGTTTGTCTCGGCCAACTCTCAAGAACTGACGATATAGACTAAGGACTTCCAGCTGTAGTTTACTGTATTTTGGCATGACATCTGTTGACGAAAAGCAACTTCAGAAGTACTGTTCTGCAAAGGCAAAAAGTACATTTTAACATTACAAGACCAATATTGAAACAAACCAGCAGAAACATGAGACCGTGTGGATGCTCATTCCTTTTTTGCCCTGAATGGCCACCTCAAAGTCCAACTGGTGAGATCTTGCTGAATCTACCGTATTTAGATTTAAGGATGAACAAGGGTAACCAGTCTAGTGGGGGTGTACCGTCCACTCTCCCGTGTGTAACGTCTTCGCTCTTTCCCTAGAGCTCCTCGTCTCAGATCAGTACTTAATCTGTTCATACGGATCCACACGGTTACAAATATCTCAAATTAAACAAACATCACACACTTCAGCATTATTCAGCAAAAGGGAAAACACTGGAGACTGAGGGGGCCTGAAAATAAGATGTACATGTACATGCTGCGTGTAATTGAGATAGGCTCAATTCAACGGTAGTGGGGACGAGGTTGATGGTATCTCGTCAAGTGTTTTGGGAGTCATTTTTTATCAAACCTGAAGAAACACAAGCACTGACGTTGATTTGAATTATTCTTTGTATGTTTATGCCTTCGCATATACATTGGTTCATAATCTAAACTCTAAATTTGGACGTACAGGAGGAAATAATAAGCTTTTTCAATATTTTTCGGAATGGATGTTGCCATGTTTTAATAACAGTCGCTTCTATCACTAATGTTTGGTTAAATGTTCGTTTATGAGCCATTTATGGCACCATAAATAAAGCTATTGTATTCTTCATTTAAAATATATATTCAGTTCATGTAACAGCCTTTAATACATCTCGAAATGACTGAAATAGTTAAAATCTTTTGTATGTTATGTGGAACATCAGTCTGGTTCCCATCCACCCAAATTCATAACAAACCCACGTGCAAGTTGTGTGGATGGATGTCCATGTCATCAGATTCCTCTCCTCATTTCTGAATACAAACACTAACAAAAGATGATAGTTGTTCATGCAGGTAGCCTTCACCGAAAGCTGAAAGTAAAAGTGCCATAAGTAGAGAGCAGAAGAAAAAGAAAAAATAAGGTTCAGAGATGGAGAAGTCGGAAGAGTTTTTGTTTAAATGATTAAATGATGTGTTGGTGTACTGTAAGTGTAAACACATGACATGACTGGTCTTAAGACGGTCGACCAAACTTCTTCCAACCGGTCTAATATGAAAAGTCAAGGACTTAGTGCGCCCATGAAATAAATGTCTCCTTTTATTCAGGTGCTGGTTATCATTCTGGGGCCAAGGCAGATGTCTACAAGAAAACCTGTGATGAAGCGTGCCAGAAGGTAAGGGACCTTAGCTGCCGCTTGGAACTTTCAAGACGGTGCACTTGAATAGACGGCAGATTGTGACCATGAGTTACATCATATCACACATGGTGTTCTGTCACCCAATCTTCCTGTCTCCATATCTTCTTGTAAATTAGAAGTTCACGAACTCGGGGCAAAATAAGTTTGTTATTAAGTGATCTACAAAGTCATGCATGGCATCAGCCACTTCATTGACTTGCTTTGTATTAAACTAAATGTTTCTTGCTCTGTGTTTATCTTGCATTCATGTGAACTGTCTTCTTTGCAGGCTGTTAGTTTACTGAGAAATGGAAATTCATCAGTGGAGGCTGTACAGGCTGCCATAACAGTATTGGAGGTGTGTAATTCATTATTTGATATTCATTCAATTTTAGTACAGACTGGGCGCTCTCAATCAAAATTTGCTAGGATGTTGGCCATGAGCTTGTCATTAAGACTGAATGGATTTATGTCTTCAATGTCGTACAAATTGACAGAATTGTGAAATCTATTAGGAAGATAGAAACATTGAAATACATGTTTGGAATTGTTCTAGGATGCAGACTGTACAAATGCCGGTTATGGCTCAAATTTGACACTTGATGGGAAAGTGGAATGTGATGCAAGTATCATGGATGGTACAACCTGTCATTATGGAGCTGTGGGAGCTCTTCCAGGTAATGTGGGACATTCATTAAGTTTATACTGTGCCTGATATTTGAAATGAGAACCTTAGCCTGAACACTGTTTTCCAAAGACAGTTAAATCCCAAGTTTGAAGACATGAATGCATTGTTTCGATGTCATCATTTTGCATGTCTTCTGATGGCAGGGAGGCAATATGATCTGGGAGTTTTGTGTGTCAATATAAAACTTCAAATTCTCCTGCAATATGACAGCACCTCTGTTGCTTGGCCAACACCTGGAAATAGCTTTTCCAGTAACTGTAGATGGAGACAATCTTAAAACTCAGGAAAGTCACTCTTTTTGCCCGGCTTGATAAAAAGTTCTTTGACTAATTTAAATTTTTTTCATTTCTCCTTTCTTTTACCAGCCAACATCAGAAACCCCATAACTGCTGCCTACCGATTACTCCAAGCACAAGTTGGTGGAAAACTCTCCCTTGGTCGAGTCCCTCCATGGTAAGGAATAGACTATGACTGCCCTATTACTGAAATCTCCCTCCTTTCTCAAGCATTGCCCAAAGCAGAAGGTATTTGGAGTATTTGGATATATCCGTATATAGTGAGGTCATAGCTCTGTATCTGCTTCTGTCTAATAATCCACATGTAGCTGACCAAGACATACTTCTGAGCAAATGTGGCTTTTAACAATGTTAGTACATTCTATATAATGACAACAAGGTACTTGTACATACCCCTCTTTTTTCAACCAATGAGGAGATATTTGCCTGTCCATGCCAATTACTCACCAAATTGAGGTAAGACAACCTTTCGTTTTCAGGCAAAGAAACCTAATTAATTAGTACATGTATATTCTTTCAGTACCCTGGTTGGTGATGGTGCTCGCCAGTGGTGTATCAATGAAGACTTTGCTGTCTGTGAGCCTGATTCAATGGTGAGCGGTATGTACATGCTCTTCCTCTTTCCTGATATTGTCCTTAGGGTAGAGATTACCGGTTGCTTATGGTGTTGCAAGGCTTGAGTTAGGCCCGAGCCCTTTGTACGCAGAAAGTAATTTTTGATCTTCATTAATTTTCATTAAGTGGATGATTTGTTCTGAAGTCCAAATGTCAGCAACTGACAAGTGTAATGAATAGATGATTTTAAAGGTAATTTTATTCTCAATCAGCCTGTGCCAGTTAATCCATCCCTGTTTTGATAAGCAATGTCCTTGATTTGCCTGATCATGAGTGGGTCACATATAGCCTTAAAACCTGACCTTGACATGCTTCCTCTCTATTCAAGAATCTTCCCATAGAGCTTATGTCAAGCACCGGAGAAAACTATTGCTACACACCTCTAAAATGTCTAATAGTGCTGCCACGGAAAGAAAGATCAGGAAACCGGAAAACCTTTGCTGCTTGGTGAGTAAGCATACACATTTTAGGCATGGATGTTTGCCTCCAGTCGGCAGCCGAGTCAAGTGCTTTAAGTCCTTTTTCATAGTCAGAAGGGCCAAGAAAGTCGACGGGAAAAAAATTATTCGCTCAAAGCTCGACACTTGATTAATGGTGACCCCTGATCAAGAGGGGTCAAGGGTTTGCATTGACAGCTGCATGAGTCCGGCCTTGTTATGTTGGCAAGATGTGGTTTTTCAGGATGATTCTGACGATGAGAGTGATATCCAAGATACAGTCGGTGCTGTTTGTGTTGACGTGAATGGTAACATTGCTGCTGGCGTGTCCAGTGGTGGCATAATGCTGAAGCACCCGGGGAGGATCGGACAGGTAAGCCAGGTTGTACCCCTTGTATTGAAGCAAGTGAACATCTGTAGTGTTGAGCCAATGGATAAATTCATTGCTTTTGATTTTTCATTACAAAACAGTTTAGTTAGTGAATTTTGTTGATAAACTCTAGATTGTCTGTTGTAAGTTTTTTTCCAATCATGTATAAACATCTTAACAATTTTAATTCAATTTGTTGCGCTAATTAGAATAAAATGCCAAGTTAAGGAATGAGTGGAGTTTTGTCCCTTTTCAGGCTGCGATGTATGGCTGTGGATGTTGGGCTCTGAAAAGGAACGAAACGTTGCCGGCTGTTGGCGTCAGCACCTCTGGTAAGTTTAAGATTCTGTTACAGCTTGAATAGCACTGATGATAATTGGAGTGTACCTGTAGAGTATGCTATATTGTAATAACATCCACTACTCCTCTAGTACTTAAAAAGTCCTATCTTTTCACAGTATATTTCATCGAAAGTGATAGTGTGTAACACTTGTATTGCTGACTGTTTGTATTGGCTATCACCCAACTTGGTAGAACTGCTTTCTATTCATCCTCCCACTCTATTTTACGGTAACGCTGATACTACCGTAATGTATCTTTTCCAGGTTGTGGAGAGCACTTAATTAAGACCATGTTCGCCAAGGAGTGTGGGGAGGCCATGAGGTTTGCTGCCAGTGCCAGCTTTGGTGTCAGTCATGCCTTCAAAGAGAAATTCATTGGTAAGGTTTCTCATAGGATTTACGATCTGGTGTATATGAGCATAGACCTCCGTAGCCATTTAGTGCCTTTAAGCCTTGGCATGAAATCTGGGTCATTGATTGACCATGTATTCAGCAACCTTAAATAGGCCTTTTATTTTTTAACAGGTGTTGGCGTACCCCAAATATGATGAGTGGTGGTGGTTGTGGAGGGGGACATTGGGGGACATCGTTGAATTAATTCAGTTCTGCTTCTCTTTCATCAGGTTCGGAGTTCCTGGCTGGGGTGGAGGCTCAGCTTGGTGGGGTTGTTGCTGCACAGTGTGATGAAGATGAGGGCGAAATGATGGTTGAGGTCGTCTGGGCGCATACCACTGAAACAATGTGTGTTGGATTCATGAGAGTTGATGAGGACAAACCAGTGGTACGTATTTGAATACATTGAAAGATGCTTGATACCAAATTACAAAGAGAGCTGATTGAAATCAAATTACAAAGAAAGATGTTTGTTACGAAATTACGAAGAATGAGAAGGCAAGAACCTTTAGATTGTGATTGGAAACACCTTTCGAGCGAGATACTTAAAAACTTTGATTGGTTCTTACAGAGTATTTTATCAAGGCAGGAGAAAGACAAGGCATCTTTTATGATGGAAGGGCGTTCATTTCGATGGCAGGCAGCTACATCCTGACAAAGCCCATACTTCTCTAGTTACCAATTGAATCTCGGGGACAGTGTCACAGTGCTCCCTGCTGTGACAACAAGAAGGAAGCTGAGGTAAATATTAAAGAGGTCATCCATAATTATCCATATTTTCAAAAGAGTACAAAACATACTCTTTTTGGTAGTGTGAAATGCCCCCAAAAGTCACAAAAAGTTGTGATGCACTTGAGTGAATCTTAAATTCATGAACCAGGATTGGTCCGTTGTTAAATTGTGCGTTTGCCGCTGCATTTCACCTCTAATCATCTCATCAGGTAATTTGCCACCTAGGATTTGCCATAAGTGAATTCAGATCATTCCACTTAATCCTGTCTCTCTGTCATTTCAGGAGCTGATACACCAGCCATCAAAGAAATTGGAAGATTCTGCAATGCTCACAGCCCAAAGGCCACGTTGGGATAACATTCAAGAAAGAGGAAGTATTATGTACTGGTAGTTTCATTTCCTGTACAGTATTATGATTAATAAATGATGTGATTGATCTGTTGTGTTTCTCACATCTCTTTGACGCGGAAGTTGCTTCAAGAGGCAAGTCCTGAGACACCCATCCAAGCCCTAGAGACGTGACCGTCACTACTGTCAAAAGCTAGTCCTTGGATAAGGTGACAATGCAGTTCACCCAGGTTCCTGACAACATTGCTGGCGCATCCAAGTCGTAAGACATGGATGTTAGCAGGAGCGACACACCCATCCTAGTTCTGACACTCATTACACTTTGTTAGTCCTAATGTGACAATGGGAATGGTGGGACAATGCGAATGCAGCCTGGCTATTTACAAAACTACTGTCCGAGGTACCTTGAGAGACGAGAATATAGCAAGCACCTTAAACTGAAGACGTGGAGATGCAGCATTGATGACCTTGCCAGGTCCGACACGTTCTCAAAGAGACATTTGCCCTGAAGACACTGGCACTACTGTCACCAGCTCGTCCTGAGGACATCGCTGGTACATCTACTCTAGATCAGACATGCCCCAAACTTTCGAATCTTTGTCCTGATACACATTCTCAAGCTAGGGGACATTTGCTGTCAAATTTCAGGGGACTTCATTTCGCATCCAGGTCCTGAAGACTAAGCAAGCTCTATCGCTTTCATTCTCGTCCTGAATAAACTGCTGGTGCCTTCTAATCTGGGGACAACGGGGCATTGTTGGCGTCATCCTTCATGAAGGCTTCTTCAGGGATGTTTGGCACTGCTGTCCACACCTTGACCCTAAAGACACTACGGGTAGATCTTGCCCTGCAATTACATCAGTTCATAAGATTCACTGACGCAGTGCTCTGTCACACTGTCCCTCAAAAGACACGACCACCAGTATGAACCATCTCAGGTAAAAAAGTAAAGTAATCAATTGCTGACATTCGGGTGGCATGAAAAATGCAAAAAGGAATGAATACAATTTAGGACTACGTTTTATTACCTGTTCGCCTACATTATATAATTAATGACTAAGATCGTCTTCTAATGTCTTGGTTCTTATGATATAATTTCTGTTTTGAAAAACCTTAAGTTAAGAGAGACACTCCCCTTGACAGAGTCAACAGTTGGAAGTTAGCTAAAAACCTAAGTGTAACTTGGCCGAGCATGTAATGTCATAATACTCGACTCTTTTTTGATGACAACACCCCTTCTTGACAAGGAAACTGACTCCAACTTCTATCAACCGTCAGCAAGAAAGTCGGGATATCTCCTGACCGATTTACAGTGGTCCCATACGACACCCAGTAACTGAACTCTCAAGTGCCCTCACTAGTCATTTCAACATTCATGGCTATGATTATTTTCTGTTGACCATGATGATTTTCAGCTTAATTAGCATGCGGGCCAACTCTCCTACATCAATGACACCGTCCGCCCCCTTGTTCGTATTGATGCAGAACTTGACCTCCTCATCGGTAATCTCCTTCCCATCCTGCGTTTTCAGGGCCTTCAATCCCGCAGTAGCTTCCTCAGCGTCCAACTTGCCATTTTTGTCCTTATCCATACTCTCAAACATGTCCATGATTTCCTGCCCCCTGAAACGGAGAGATAGAATAACTTTACTAAGACAGCATGATTGGAAAGCGGCCGCCAATAGGCTAAATCGCACAAAGTAACGCCGATTACGTTACCGGTCGCAGCGTTCTTATGAAATGTTTTGCATGTGTCTCGGCGGTGGTTGACAACAGCACAGGACACAGTATACCATAATTATTATCTTGGGTTGTGTTCCTCTTCGCCAAAATTGATTTTCTTCTGTGAATTGCACATATATACCATGCATTTCGAAGTGGGAATAATCATACCATTCATGGCACTATTATCTAGAATGCGATAATTGGATGTTTAATAATCATTGGCGACCACGCAAATTTTTCAATAGAGACAACAAGGTCTTTGATAGTAAGCCACGGAGGCGCAGCTGTAATCCACTACTATATAATGACCCGAGCTTATTTAACGTGTGCGAGGGGAGGACTGACTCGTATTGAGGTTTAAATACACAAAAATCGTTACCTATTGCCAATGGTTGCGTAAAACTGCCTGAATTCCCGCAAGGTCATGACGCCGTTTTTATCGGCGTCAAAGGTCTCGAATATTGCGTCTGCCTGCGCCTCAGTCATGCCGAATCTCTCCACGAACATTTTTATGGCGTTTTCCCTCTTTAATTTTCGGCCAATCCCTGCACCGTACTCAGGATCGTCAAAAATCGCCTGGATTTCTTTCCTGTGAATGAAAATGTGAAGAAAATGTGTGTAATTAGGATTTTAGTTATCAAAAGGGATGCCCTTATACTATTAAAATCTTCCATAAAAATACGCACCCCATAGAGGTTTTTCAGGGAAACGGAAAACCGTAGGATCAGTGACAGTGACTGAAAATGGACCAATAATGTACTATTGCACAAAAGTTTACTCACGGTAACTGCCTTCCAACTGACATCCTCTCGCAGGCTCTTATAAATTCGACGAGAGATCGAGTGACACCTTCCTGAAAATGATCGAATTGGTATAGATGGAATTTTGTCCACAGTTGGGAAATGCCCAAGGACAATATTGTTATCTCTGTAGAATTTAAAGGTTATTGCATGGTTTCTCTGGCTTTGCACCTTGATGTCTTATCGAAAAATGCATACATTCATACATACGACTGGGCGGCGATTCTTGGGGCAATGTTTCCTGTAAGAACCTGGTTCCACTATCGAGTGTGTCTACTAAACCCCTGGGTCTTCAAATCGAGGAAATCGAGGGGGGGGGGGGGCGGGTAAAGAATTTACGTTATGGCCGCTGCCAGTATTTCACATGAAGTTTAGATAGATAAATTTCAAAATGTAATTATCAGATAACACACCTACCCGAGTCAGTATAGAACAAGCCAGCTGCTCCGTCAAAGCTCTCTCAGCAGACTATTTCCAGGCCTTTACAACAAGCTTCTAAATGACATGTCACGGTGTCAAATAATCTAATGGTCTGTGTAATTAGACGAAACATAAAGGATGACTACGCTAAATTTGCGCATTTATCCGGGCTCTTCTCCGTGAAATCGTCGCTATAATTTTGGTTCTATGGACAGGCCTACAAAGGATGCTTTCAAAGTCAACGATTTTGAACATCTTTGAAAGTCTATTTCCAAATGAGCGTGTTTATACGCCGTGTCCTTTGTTTTCACGCTAACGCTGCCTACATGTATGAGCATTTTATCGGGTTGCCTAAGGTCATTACGGAAAAGGATACATGTAAACTATTGAGACGAAACATCGAAAGCTGGCCCCAAGTTTTAAGAAAAGGAGGCGATGAAGCGGTTAACGTAAACAAAGTTACAATCTCACAGCTGAAAAAGTAAAAAGTGAACTGATTCGTTGAAAAGACACATTGGTCTTGCGATTCAACAGATTTCACGTAACGCGGTGGTGTCAAGTTTGGTTAATATTTATTTAGAAGCTTTTCGCCATATTGTCTCTGCTGTTGTATACACAAAAAATCCTGATATTTGCGGGTACATTGTATATAAAGCGCCCCGCAAAAAGAGATTAAATTTTGTCTCAGTGACCTCACTGCGCGATGTGCGGCAAAAATTCTCTCGCCTGCAGGTAAAGCTGGTAATCGTTGGGTTTCACATACGACAGATTGTTGTCGCAGGCACCCAAGGTGACCTGTGGCAACCAGCGATAGATAGGCCTAAATATCAAGGCCCAGCAATGACCAATTTTACCAGCCGACGAGTGATCTTTTTATCATTACCCGGACAACCACTGCCAGAGGAAACTGTTCATTTGTTAAGTTATACATGTATTCTCATTTCTCTTATCCCAAAGCATCGGGGAAACCCTCACAGTCAAATATCGACGAACAAGTCGGTCAAATCACTCATTGCGTGAGGAAGTCTTGCAGTTGCCCTACGAAAGTCTTGAGGTTAGACAAGGTGGTACAAGTCCGCGTACATCCTCTGCTGGCTACCAGATGTTTTCCACATCAAAGGAGCTAGAATTATACCGAAGTTGCATACTTGTACCACTTTACCTTGTTTCTTAAACTGATTGAGGACCAAAGAAAGTTCAAGAAGTTCGATATCAGTTTGTATAAAACTATTAGTTGAAGGACATCTTTAGATGTTTATTTCTTTGGCTTCGGTTTATACATCTTCAGTCTGAATAACATCTGCACAAAGCGTCCTAAGTCGATCATACCATCCTCTCCCGTGTTGGATTTGAGGAAGAAATCGATCTCCCGATCCTCGAAATCTCGTCCGGTAGTCGTCTTCATTTGTTTTAATCCAGCCCGAGCCTCGCTAGCGTCCAGCTTACCGCTACCATCGACATCCATTTCTTCAAACTTTTTCACAATTTCTTGCGCGCTGAAAAGATTCATCAACTCATTCAGGATTGTGAATTCAGGATAACAATTAATATTTAATCTAGAAATATTGATTGGGAGAATCATCATGGCTTTTCAACATGGTGGAAACGGAGAAACCGTGTCATTCATTTCAGCGCTCCCAAACATTAAGGGAGACACCCAGAAAAGGAAAAACACCAAAACGTTACACCGTTACCAGTTGCTGACAATCGTCGCACCGGAAGACCGTCCCCGGCCCGAATTCTGATTTGTCATTGTACTTCGGCAGTGAGCATACAGATCTGAGAGAGGTTTATCAATGCCCCAACTACGATATTGCAACACCCAACTTCAACCATACATATTTCCGTTTTCCTATTAAACGACATCGTTTACGCAAATGCTTATTGAGGGTGAAGTTCTGGAGTCACAGTCTGACAAAAAACCAAGACTTTGCTAAACCTCTCGTTTACCTGTCCCCGACTGTCGTATACAATGCCTCGAATTCCCAAAGGCTCATAATGCCGTTCTTGTCCTGGTCAAATGTCTCAAAGATCTTCTCTCCCTGCTCTTCCGTCAGGCCAAACTCCTCCGACATCATCCTGATCGCTTCGGGCTTCTTCAGACGCGTGGCGATATTGGTCTCCTTGTACTTGTCGAAGATAGCCTGCACTTCTTTCCTGCAAAAGAAATGGATAGGTACCAAATCTGTTCACTAGGTGGCGAAAGGAAATGAATCGGTCGTGTCAGCCATTTTGAACTTCTCTCGACTCAACAACCTCAACCCAGGGGAGCGGCACTCCCTATAATTGTTGTTGAGTTTGTTGGTGATAAGATGGACGCTCCTTGCTGGAATAAAAAATACAGTCTGCCCGAGGACGCAAGGCAACCAGAGCAAACGATCTTCTATTACCTATTACGTAACATCAGAAATTCCTGAATTTCTGTGAAAAAAAGATGAAATAACTGCACTCACGGCACCTTCCTTCCAACAGGCGGCATAGTTTTCGGGTGTATTTTTCTTCTTAGTTACAGAACCAACTACGTGTCCTTCGTTATCAGCAGATCAGTTCTGTATCGGTTCTGAAAAACGAAAGTAAAGACAATGCCATAATTCCCTCGGATTCATTCAGACCTTGAGTCGATGTCGATCAAGCTCCTGGCCCAGTTTATACTCATTCAGCGGGCGCAGTAACATTTGCGTTAAGTCCTAACTCTTCTATGTATTAGTGAAGTTAACTGAAGGAGAAAACGCTCAGTTGAACTAACGTTGGCGTTTGTCTATAACGTGGATTGAGCAAGCGCCCTGCTTGAAGAACGTGGCGATTGGAAAGAACCTCTGTGTCAATTCAGAGCCAAAACGTTGATTGGAAACATCTGATCTGATCTAAGGGAATGGGATGGGCAGTGAGAATGTGTGTGGTAGGTTTTATCTACCGGTATATGATGCTGAGTCATAAAATCACCCACCCACCCTCCAATCTGTGGCTGTTAAGCTGTGGCGAGATTTTGTTATTAGTTGATGCCAGGAGTAGCCTCACCTATACAAAACCCAAACTGGAAGGATTTTTTGGACGGCCTCTTTCTTTTTTGTCCGTATCTCCGACACCGTTAATGACGGGTAAAATACTCGTCACTTTCTAACATGTCTCATGGTCTGAATATACAGTCTTCAGCCCCTAATACAATGATAGCAAGTAGGTATAAAAACCAACTACGGCCTGAGCGGATTTTTGTTATTGGATGATTTCACCACTTTGATCTTGTCCAGCAATAGACTTAATTGGGAATTTTCAAGTCTACCGGCCTAACGGCCTATTTCCCTATATATACCCCGGAATAGTAAGTTGAAGGAGTAAAGCAACCAGCCTGAGCCTTTTTCAGCCCTTCTTGGATGGAATCATCTAAATGGAAAAAAGGTGGGTTTTTTTGTCAAAATATAGACCTGCATCTTTTGAACGTACATTGTATAGGCATCAGAAATGTGCTGTTGGCGTTTCAAAGATTTCCGACACATTCTTTATTTGGCCAGCAATTTTATTTGCATGTCTGAGTTCTGATAGCTCAGCGAATTCCCCCAATATCGCTCGTGGTATATTGATTATACCAATCAAATTCCGTTTCGGGGAACCCAATCTGATTCAGACTGACTCAGAGATAACCCCGAGGAAGACGCAGGATACCTGCGCCAATATACAGTGTAGTATGTACGAATTGTAAAAAAAGACAGAAAGGATTCCATGAAATAGGTACATGAGTAGGCCAATATGCAGGCCTACAATATGTAGGCCTACGCCGTGGGGCATGATGAGAAATAGCCAAGTTCATGTTCCTTGGCGGTAACAAAGCTTCCCCAAAATAACGAAATGCTTTCCCCATCAACTTCATCAGTGATATTTCACAATAAGGTACAATGTAATCTCAATTATGTTTTTTCGAAGTTACGGAAGATGTGTCTTCGGATACCTAATGGCAGACGGCTAAAAGAGTTGACGAAAGTTGACTTCCGGTGTAACGTTGGGTTCCCCGAATCGCTGACTTACATAATCGACTTGTTTCTAAGCATTGCCAAAGAGCTTTTTCGAGAAAGATTACTCTCTCGATGCACTGCTGTAGATTTCAGTATAAGATACCTGCTGCAATTATGATAGCAAACTCTCACGAAGCATAGTCGTTCTTCTCTAGTTTGTTGCTCATGTTTTTTCGCAATTCAGATTGGAAGAAACCAAAGCATTACCTGCCTGCATGCTAATGCGGGTCGCTCAATTATAAGCCAACCTAAAGCAAAGGACGGATATAACTGAACAACGAATTGTAGGACCATTAGCCGAATTGATCAAGGGATAATTTAGAATCGGCAAAGCCATTTTGGCAATCATTGGAAATTAATAGTTTTACACTTAATACAGACAAATGAAGTTTTACCGAGAGGGACATCTTTCTCAACTTTTATCTTTGACGAAAACCCAACTAAAGCCAAGAGTGAAGTGTCTAGGGTGACTAATACCAGGGACTTTCAATGAATTCGGGTGTGGCGGGTCTAGCAGGATGCGGCACCACCTATTCCCCATGTACCAAACACCAACCGTGATGCTCTTGTAACACGGGACCGAGGACAGCGAGTCCTCTACCACAGGACTGCCCACTGCACGAAACCAACAGACAAGAAATTTGGCCAAATGGTGCCACCCCGCAGACCAACTGTGCGGGGAAAGTGGACTCACGGAGAATTGCGGACAACTGATCATGAGTAAATCCGTCGAACATAACTGACTGTCGGAGAAGTTAACGCATAGAAAAAGAAGAAATCCGTGTGTGATAAGTTTTGATCTCTTGCCCTACGTGTAGGTAAGGGGCTGCTGGTGATATGTCATTCACCATCCCGGGGAAGACTACCTAACATAAAAATGAAATGAAAGTTAACTTACGTGTCTTGGTATCGCTACCCTGTGTTCCTGCTATTCCCAGCTGCCTGTCTGATGTTTTGCTTGCCTCTGTACCGTATCCTATGACTGCTTTGGTATTCTGACTCAAGTCACTGGAGCAGACGCAGTTAAGAAGCAGACGAGCAACTTGAGATAGATGATTGTTTGCCTTTCTACCGCCACTATTGCATACCTGGTAGAGCTAGGTAAGAATAAACCTCCCCAGCTAGTAAAATAATATCTCAGCCTAAAAATGAAATATACAGGATATGTGGGAGTCGAAGGGAATAGACTGGAAGACTGTGTATATGATGATTATCGCAGTATAATGATATTTATATATACATCATTATGTACCAGTTGATTCTCTGTGCAAACCACACCCCCGGACCTGCTGCGAAAAATGCTATAAGAGTCACGTACATGTACCAATAGCGCCGATGGTGTCAATTTGCGCTTCTGGCTATCGTTACGATATTATCATCGTGTATGTAGCATGCGTAAACCGTCGGCCTGAATGTATTAAGTGAAATCGTAGTAACATAACATTGTACAAGTCGTATTCGATAATGCACTACGAACCGCAACGCCTCACCTCCGCAGACCAGGACGTCAGCCCGCTTCAATTGGGCAACATTTTATTGCCCTGATCGATCAGTTACGGTGGCTGTAAAAGGCCACGCAAAATCTTTTTTTTAGAATGCCCGAATTTATTTTTTATAACTCGAGCGCTCGACTTATATCTCGAGCGCTCGACATATATCTCGAGCGCTCGAGATATAAGTCGAGGTCACGCAAAATCTTTTTAGAATGCCCGAGTTTATTTTTCATAACTCGAGCGCTCGAGTTATGAAAAATAAACTAAAAAATATTTTGCGTGACCTTTACGTAAGTCGAGCGCTCGAGATATAAGTCGAGCGCTCGAGTTATAAAAAATAAATTCGGGCATTCTAAAAAAAGATTTCGCGTGGCCTTTTACAGCCACCGTAATCAGTGACCCATTCCTATTGTCCCAAATGATCGGTGGTCGACTCAATCAGAACATCTAGGTCATGGGAAGTGGTATCATATTCCTATTCGATATTCAATGGTTCTCAATGAACTAATAAAATCGATAAGCCCTCTGATGATCGTATGACAACTAGTTCTATGAGTTTAACCTCGTTATAACTTGGTACCTGATAACATTAAAGTTATTCCCAAATAGTATTTGACGCTGATTGACAACATCTTCACATACACTATATATAAGGATTCCAAGCCAAAAAAGCAACAAGCCTTTAGGAGAAAGGTTTTTAAGGATATCGCTTTTGCAACAAATCTAACGTGTTTGATGATTCAAACACCGTACTCGAACCAAGCTTTTGTGGGAGAAAGCTTTTTGAGGATCCATCTCCAGCTCTCTGAGGACAAAATGTTCTGAGGATCTAGTGCTGAGGACCTAACATGTATAAAAACACCAAAACAAACTAGAGCAACAAGCTTTAGGGAGAATAGTTTACGAGTATAATGTCTGAGGACTGGATGAGGATTATGATAGTAAGAATTCTGTAGGAGACATGTTTTAAGGATCTTTCCCCCGAGGACAAAAAAGAACTTTTTGGGAGGAAGGCAAAGGCTTTTTAGAAGGATCTTTCTCGAAGGACGAGACTTCAGAGTCGAGTATGGAGGTGGACGAAGCATTAGAAAGCCTTGGGAAGTATGGAGTCTGGCAGCTGTGGCATTATGGCCTGTTTGCCTTGGCCATGATGATTCCAATTTGCCTTCAACTCCTCGGAATCATTTTCATTGGTTAGTATAGGATTCCGCTTAGCGGTTTTTTTCAGCCAAAATCAATGTTTCTACGTCAAATATCTGAAAAACCTTTGAACCGGGCGAAAATAGGGATAAACTTGTCCGTACTGAAATTTTAATGCTTGTTAGGCCGGGTTCACGTATGATTTATGCCGTCACTTAATTAGAGAAGGCTGTAGCTGTCAAGTATTTCCTCAAAGGTGGCACGAGATTATCTTCTTTCGGTAAAGTGTCTTCAATTGAGATTGAAACATCATCAATTGAGATGAAAATGAAAATGGAGTAACGTTGAGTCAGTACAGAGACGTGAATCTGTAAGCTAGCATATGTTGTCTGACCGAAATATTCATCTGATGGTTTTCAGGAGCTGTTCCTCCCCACCACTGTCGAGTTGAAGACAACTCTTCGCTGGTCTATGTCGAGAAGGAGGGGGAGCTAGTCATAGACAGCTGTCACATGTTGGATTATAATGCTACTAACGCTACCGCCGGTCAGAACGCTTCTACCGTGGCTTGTAAAGACGGGTGGGTGTATGATGAGAAGTTTGGAAATACCATTGTCTCTCAGGTAATAATGAAAAGTGACTGATTTTGGCTCAGTCACCGGTTAAATCCATATGGTGTGAATGAAATTGAGTACATCGGGGACAGGTCATTATTCTGTCTCTTAACAGTTGTCAAATAATCGAGCCCATTGATAAACAAAATACTGCACCCTGGTAATGCAGTGACTGACATCAGCAGTACGTCGTTTCTACACGAAATGAACAGCGAATATTCGAACAGCTAATCAGTCAGCCTATCACTGTTGTCTACTTAAGAGAGTCAACTTGTAAGATTAAATTCTCGTGAAGCCTGTCTGATGATGGCCGAATTAGAACTAGATATCATGATATCTGACATTAAGTCAATATATACATGGGACTGAATATGTAAATACACATAGGCTAATTCTGACCCTTCCAAGATTGGTTGTCTAAAATGAGTTCGAAATTACAATCAGCCCCCCCCCCCCCAACAATCTGACTTCTAATCGTAAAATTTGTAAGCTGAGTGAGAGTGCATGTTATTTGGCTCTCAGATACAAGAGAATAGCATTAAAATTTCCACTGAGGACTGATGATAGCTTGAGAAACTCCCACGCCAGACTTTGGCGCCTTTGACGCTCGCTGTTTCGGCTTGGCTAAAAAACCCTGAGAAGATGCTTGAAAAAAGGAACTTATGCCTTCCGAGACTCTGTGATGTTACCAATCACCTAGCCGCGCCATTGGTGACTGTCGCTTCGTGATACTATAGTACCGTTTACCAGCGTACTTTTGCTTAGGAGGAAATGCTAGCTGTCCTTGCATTGGGAGATTGGGATGCTACCCAAGCTGCAAGAATAGACAAATCTTAAATTCTGTTAAGTTTACATTTTAATTTATTTCATTTTCCAATTTATTAATTGCAGTGGGATCTCGTGTGTGGAGACAATTACCTATCAGAATTAAGTCAGACGTTATTTGTTGTTGGTATGCTCACGGGAAATCTTGTCATTTCGCCCCTAGCGGACAAATTCGGCCGAAAACCTGCCCTCCTCCTCTGCCATCTCATGCTGGCCGTCGTCACCTTCATTGGGGCTTTTTCGCCCAATTATTCCACTTTTGCCGTTTGTAGAGTGTTACAAGGCTTTATCGGCACGGTAAGTACAATCTTGTAACATACCTACTAATGTCTCTTAATCATTCGTTGGACATAAAGTCCCCATCCCAATTGCGCGTATACATGTCCTATCTCGCGCAGCTCTGCTGTCGTTGACCTTCCCCATTTGGTCTCTTGGCGATCTCGGTTTATTTTGATCTTCGGTGGAAAGGCATCAAGTACAATCATGTAAATCAATTGTAACACCAGTCTCACGTCATCACCTCAAAGGCCTCCTCCGTCTCCACCCTTGGTCTCCACCCATGTACCCTTCCTCTTACTCATCGTGAATATCATTCGGCCCTACACACTGATTCAAACCCAAATTAGTTTATCATAGCTTATTATATGGTAACAAACTATATACGTAACTAATCGTGCCTTCAGTTGATCAGGCAAATGAAGGGGTTACAGGCGATAGCAAAACAACCTCTAACCCCTTCCTTGTCTGATGAACTATGCAATGTAGTTTGCGAGAAAATTCAACCCAAGGTGAGTGAAGGTCAGAGTCAGTCAGTGTCGAAGTTATGATACCTCTTCCAGGGTATCCTCTCCACCGGTCTTATAGCTGCCTGTGAGCTCTTCCCCACCAACAGGCGAACCTTTGCTGGCATTGTCGTCGAGTTCTTTTGGGCGTTTGCCATGTTTTTCCTCTGCTTTCTGGGATACATGATTCGAGAGTGGCGCCACCTACAGATTGCCATCGCGCTCATTCCTGCACTCAGCTTGTCAGGATTCTGGTAAGATTTAGCACCTTTCACTTTCGTGGCGCTCCATCTCAGATAGATACAATGTACATAGATCGAAAATGGAGTCCAAGTTTTTCGAAGTCAACTTATTTGACTCCAGCACATTGAAAGGCATTATTCGCCCTGATTCCAAACATGTCCTTACGTTTGCCAGATTGTCACTTCTGCTCATACGAAAAAGGTTGCTTGACTTCGGAGCTTTAGTTTTATACCAATTACAGTTGATGTACAGCGATCAACAGTTAGAACTAATAACCCAAAATATGTTGTTAAACTCTTCGCAGGCTGTGTCCCGAATCTATTCCGTGGCTAGTTGCAAACAACAGGGCGAGACAGGCAGAGAAAATACTCCAAAAAGCTGCTAAGATAAATAAATTAGATCTACCTCCGGTCATATTAAAGGCAGCAAAGAACGAGAAAATCATAAATCAATCAGATGATGACGAAAGATCTCCAGATGAGAAGTTGGGGAGCAAACAATTGTGCGATTGTAAGGAATGTATGGGGGAGTATTTCACTCTGGTCACCAACAGAAAACTTAGGAAGAATACTTTGATACTGTTTTCTCTTTGGTAAGTGCATGTAGCTTCGTTATAACTTACGACGATTTCAACCTTTTGAGACATGACCAGCGCCATTAAAATGCCATTTGACTCACTTTCCTCGAGATGAAAGCTTGGACTTTCAATATCAGGC
Source organism: Lineus longissimus (assembly GCF_910592395.1). Lineage (NCBI taxonomy): Eukaryota > Metazoa > Nemertea > Pilidiophora > Heteronemertea > Lineidae > Lineus > Lineus longissimus. Next base: position 5,626,949 of record NC_088310.1, read on the forward strand.
ATCGACCAGTCCGAAGTTTCCTGCATGTATCACGCTTCTTCGGCTCAGAAAGCATTTGCCTTTTGGGGCTACAGGGCATCCGATTGGTCATGACTGAGCGGGAGTCCGGAATCTTCACTTGAGGGATGGAGCGAATGAAATTTGGAAGCAGCAATGGAACAGTGATATTTCCTATAAGCGTAGCTCCTCTTAGTTTACAGGTTCATCAAAACTGAAAGCTTAAAAATGTCGTTCTAAAAACAGATACAACATAAAGTAACTTCGATTACAGTAATGGTAATCATGTTCAAACTATATTTTCTTAACACATATGTATCTTTCATCATTGATTTCGAATCTCTTCTTCTTCAAGGTTTGTCAACAGTCTTGTTTACTTCGGTCTTCAGTTTACATCAGTGACACTGACTCCTAATCGTTTCCTCAATTTCTCCCTCAACGCCCTCGTCGAGATTCCGGCAGCCATTTTGAATATCTATTTTCTCCAGAGGTAAGGCCCAGCACGGACTTTTTTGCTGTTAAGTTATTCGTCTTCCGCGCTGACTATGCGATATGTCTGGTGAAACTAAATGTACAAACTACTCTAGACCCCTTATGGATATATTGACTGAGGGCCCATTTACCTACCTTAAAACCATTTCAGAACAGAAGTTTTATTTTAGGTGTAACCACTCCCCGGGAACCAGTATTCTTGAAACACTGTAACTCGTCGTGAAATAACCTGGAAAACTGACAAAAGACAGGGATTTTGGTGTATGTTGCTTACCAATGAAGCAAAAGTAGCTCCTCAATCTTAATAGCAAGTCGGTTGCATAAATGACAATTTTTTGTAGGGTTGGTCGTCGTCTGCCGCTGTGTGTGTTTCACTTCCTTGCGGGTCTCTTCCTGGTCGCCCTGCTGTTCGTGCCCCGGAAGACGCCATCGGGAGACAGTCTGGTCTGGCTCATCGTCACCCTCAACATGCTGGGGAAGCTATTCATCACTGCATCGTTTAATACAATCATCCTTTACACCCCGGAGTTATTCCCGACAAATCTAAGGTAAAATGCACCCAAACAATGACTCATGCACTTTCATCCATTTTGGGATGGGGTCACTTGTTAATCAGGCTCGTTAGTGGTGACGCGAACGCATGAGAGTTAGGATGTATGCTTTCGCCAATCCAACAAGTTCACTGCACTTCTGGTCTTACAAGTTTTGTACATTGTACATTTTTTGAAAAACCGCAATGGTGTTTGATCTTCTTTTTTTCGGATAGCGTCCTATTTTTTTTGTGGTGATGTTAATATCACAGCCAAACGTTCATTTAATAACCCCGGGACGTTAAGTCTCTCTCAGCAGACACGATTCTGAGCACTATAGATACACTGTGAATTATTTCCAATTGGCTTTAGAGTGGATACATGTATATTTTAGTTCTCTCTATTTTTAGGAATACTGGTTTCGGGATAACAAGTTTTGCAAGAGTTGGTGGGATGATTGCTCCATTTTCAACATTAGCGGTAAGTTAACTTAATTTCTCATCAAAACCTCAAAATTTGTGAAGGAATCTATGCCAGCGTATGATGTTAATATTGAATATTTAAAAAAAACTTTTCGGTTATTAACATTACAATCAACTTATATCAACTTGAATCGTCAACAATATAAAAAGAGCCTCCGCTTCAGGCACGATGCCTCGCTTATCTGTCTTAACGTTCCTTCTTTACTTTTAAATCATTTAAATAGTTTTATTTTTCAGGCTCGCACCATCTCGTGGCTTCCCGGTGTGGTATTTGGCGCTCTCTCTGTGGGCGTAGGTTTGCTCTCCCTTTGCCTACCGGAGACGCGCCATCGCGCTTTGCCGCAGACCGCAGAGGAATTGGACCAATGGGATGAGGAGGATTGCTTCTCTTGTTGCCGGAAGCGGAAGGAGAGAGGAGGCAGAGGTGGTGAGGAATCGGGGGCAGGCGATGAACCTGTAACTGATAAGCTGAAACTGAGGAAATTCCCAACACCGAGCAAAGAGGATGAAATAGCATAACGTGGTCTCTGTCATTGGACTAGGAGGTGTTTCAAGCTGAAATTGATGCGCCAGAAGCATGTCGGGAACTCTAGTCGCTCAATCTTTGTCGTAACACTGAGAAAGTAGTAGTGATGCCGATGTTTCAGATTCACGAGTAAAATTAGTTTTGTTGGAGAGAGTCGAAAAGAATAGACTCGACGACTGTGTATTTAATGATGTTATCGCAGTATGATGATATTTATACATCATTATGTACCATTATGTACGAGTCATGTAATAATACAAAGTATATTGCCTTTGAAGTTGTTTCTTTGTGCAAACCACACCCCCGGACCTGCTGCGAAAAATGCTATAAGAGTCACGTACATGTACCAATAGCTTCCCCGGGGTGCTTCAAGCACTTGCTGCATGTACTGTATTCTCAATTTGGCAAAATGTTATTGCCCTCTGGTCGCTCAGTGACCCATTCCTATTAGCCCCAACGATCGGTGGTCCACTCAATCAGAACATCTAGGTCATGAGAAGTAGTCTATCATATTCCTATTTGATGTTTAATGGTGCTCAAATTTTACATGGCTTTTTTCGGCAAATATTTCCATTTTGGCCTGTAGGCCCGGGGAGACCAGTTGATCACACACGTTTTGACACTGTTTGTGTAGGATGATTTTTCAGTGGTAGGCGTTTGAAGTGTAGGTTCATGATAGATATGAGAGACTGATTTCCAGTTGTGATTTTCGATTTACGATTTACTTCCAACATGGTCAACATTTGAACAATTTTCAGACATGTTTTGAAAGAAATTATTACAGAAGGAGCAAAGCCTCAACACTGTCATTCGTATGTTGACCCAAAAATAATCTAGTTTTGAGGACCTAACATGTAAAAGAATACAAAAAAAACTAGAGCAAAAAGCTTTAGGAAAAATAGTTTAATGGTATCTATCAGAGGACTGGATATAAGGATTATGATAAATGTAGTACGAAATTTGTAGGAGACATGTTTTAAGGATCTTTCCCAGAGGACAAAAAAGGACCTTTTCTGGAGGAAGGCAAAGGCTTTTTAGAAGGATCTTTCGCGAAGGACGAGACTTCAGAGTCGAGTATGGAGGTAGACGAAGCATTAGAAAGCCTTGGGAAGTATGGAGTCTGGCAGCTGTGGCATTATGGCCTGTTTGCCTTGGCCATGATGATTCCAACTTGCTTTCAACTCCTCGGAATCATTTTCACTGGTTAGTATAGGATTCCGCTTAGCGGTTTTTTCTGTCAAAATCATTGTTTCTACGTTAAATATCTGAAAAACCTTTGAACCGGGTGAAAATAAGGATAGACTCGCCCGTGCTGAAATGCTTGTTAGGCCGGGTTCACGTATGATTTATGGTGTCACTTAGTTAGAGAAGGCTGTAGCTGTCAAGTATTTCCTCAAAGGTGGCACGAGATTATCTTCTTTCGGTGAAGTGGCTTCAATTGAGATTGAAACATCATTAATTGAGATGAAAATGGAGTAACGTTGAGTCAGTACAGAGACGTGAATCTGTAAGCTAGCATATGTTGTCTGACCGAAATATTCATCTGATGGTTTTCAGGGGCTGTTCCTCCCCACCACTGTCGAGTTGAGGACAACTCTTTGCTGGTCTATGTCGAGAAGGAGGGGGAGCTAGTCATGGACAGCTGTCACATGTTGGATTATGATACTACTAACACTACCGCCGGTCAGAACGCTTCTACCGTGGCTTGTAAAGACGGATGGGTGTATGATGAGAAGTTTGGAAATACCATTGTCTCTCAGGTAATAATGAAAAGTGACTGATTTTGGCTCAGTCACCGGTTAAACCCATATGGTGTGAATGAAATTGAGTACACCGGGGACAGGTCATTATTCTGTCTCTTGACAGTTGTCAAATAATCGAGCCCATTGATAAACAAAAGACATGCACCCTGGTAATGTAGTGACTGACATCAGTCGTACGTCGTTTCTACACAAAATGAAGTGCGAATATTCGAACAGTCAATCAGTCACTCAGCCTATTACTGTTGTCTACTTAAGACAATCAACTTGTATGATTAAATTATCGTGAAGCCTGTCTGATGATGGTCGAAATAGAACAGATATAATGATATCTGACATTATGTCAATACAATCGCCATTAGTAACTGTTGCTTCGTGATACTAGCACCGTTTACCAGCGTACTTTTGCTTCGGAGGAAATGCTAGCTATGCTCGCATTGGGAGATTGGGATGCTGCCCAAGCTGCAAGAAAAGTAGAATCTTCAATTCTGTTTAAGGTTGAATTTACTTTATTTCATTTTTCTATTTACTAATTTCAGTGGGATCTTGTTTGTGGAGACAATTACCTATCAGAACTAAGTCAGACGTTATTTGTTGTTGGTATGCTCACGGGAACTCTTGTCATCCCGCCCCTAGCGGACAAATTCGGCCGAAAACCTGCCCTCCTCCTCTGCCATCTCATGCTGGCCGTCGTCACCTTCATTGGGGCTTTTTCGCCCAATTATTCTGCTTTTGCCCTCTGTAGAGTGATACAGGGCTTGATTGCCACGGTAAGTACATGTACATTTGCATGTAGGTTATGGCTCGTCATCCCTTGTGGGTTACATGTGTACTGTCGCACGTCATCACCTCGAAGGCCTCCCCCTTCTCCACACATGTCCCTTTCCTCTAACTCAATATGTAACTAATCGTGCCTACAGTTGATCAGACAAATTGAAGGGATGACGGGCGATAGCAAGACATCTCCTTACTCCTTCGATCTCTGATGAACCTCAGCCTCAGCTGATGGTGAGCAAAGGTCAGGGTCAGTCAGTGTCGCCGCATGCTATAATATCAAACCTTTCAGCGTCACCTCTTCTTTCCAGGGTATCATCTCCACCGGATTTATTGTTGCCTGTGAGCTCTTCCCCGCCAACAGGCGAACCGTTGCAGGCGTTGTCATCGAGTTCTTTTGGACGTTTGCCATGTTTTTCCTCTGCTTTCTGGGATACATGATTCGAGAGTGGCGCCACCTACAGATTGCCATCGCGCTCATTCCTGCACTCAGCTTGTCAGGGTACTGGTAAGTCTGCCCGCAGAAGATTTAGCACCTTTCTCTTTCGTAGCGCTCCAACTCGGGTAGATACAATGTACATGTATATAGATCACAAATGGAGTCCAATTTTTAAGTTCTTCGAAGTCAACTTATTTGACTCCAGCACATTGAAAGGCATTCTTCGCCCGGATTGCAAAAATGTCCTTACGTTTGCCAGATTGTCACTTCTGCTCATACGAAAAGGGTTGCTCGACCTCGGAGCTTTAGTTCTATACCAAATACAGTTGATGTACAGCGACCAATAGTTAGAACTAATGACCCAAAATATGTTGTTAAACTCTTCGCAGGCTGTGTCCCGAATCTATTCCGTGGCTAGTTGCAAACAACAGGGCGAGACAGGCAGACAAAATACTCCAAAAAGCTGCTAAGATGAATAAATTAGATCTACCTCCGGTCATATTAAAGGCAGCAAAGAACGAGAAAATCATAAATCAATCAGATGATGACGAGAGATCTCCAGATGAGAAGTTGGAATACAATCAATGGTGCGATTGTAAGGAATGTATGGGGGAGTATTTCACTCTGTTCACCAACAGAAAACTTAGGAAGAATACTTTGATACTGTTTTCTCTTTGGTAAGTGCATGTAGCTTCGTTATAACTTACGACGATTTCAACCTTTTGAGACATGACCAGCGCCATTAAAATGCCATTTGACTCACTTTCCTCGAGATGAAAGCTTGGACTTTCAATATCAGGCATCGACCAGTCCGAAGTTTCCTGCATGTATCACGCTTCTTCAGCTCAGAAAGCATTGGCCTTTTGGGGCTACAGGGCATCCGATTGGTCATGTCTGAGTGGGAGTCCGGAATCTTCACTTGAGGGATGGAGCAAATGAAATTTGGAAGCAGCAATGGAACAGTGCTATTTCCTTTAAGCGTAGCTGCTCTTAGTTTACAGGTTCATCAAAACTGAAAGCTAAAAGATGTCGTTCTAAAAACAGATATAACAGAAAGTAACTTAGATTACAGTAATGGTAATCATGTTCAAACTATATTTTCTTAACACATATGTATATTTTTCATCATTGATTTCATCTCTTCTTCTTCAAGGTTTGTCAACAGTCTTGTTTACTTCGGTCTTCAGTTTACATCAGTGACACTGACTCCTAATCGTTTCCTCAATTTCTCCCTCAACGCCTTCGTCGAGATCCCGGCAGTCATTTTGAGTTTTTATTTTCTCCAGAGGTAAGGCCCGGCACAGACTTTTTTGGCGCTGATATGTACTAACTGCTCCAGACCCCTTTTGGATATATTGATGCGGGCCCAGTTACTTACCTGAAAGTTAAAGCTATTTCAGAATAGAATTTTGTTTTAGGTGTCACACAAAGTTTTGTTAGGGGTAACACTTGACGTAATCACTCCCCAAGAGCCACTCCTCGAGTATTCTTGAAACGCTGTCAACTCGTCGTAAAATGACCCGGAAGACTTACAAAACACTGGGATTTTGCTATGTGTAGCTCATCAATGAAGCAAAAGTAGCTCCTCGATCTTGGCAAGTCGGTTGCTTTATACCTTTTTTTGAAGGGTTGGTCGTCGTCTGCCGCTGTGTGGTTTCCACTTCTTTGCGGGTCTCTTCCTGGTCGTCCTGGTGTTCGTGCCCCGGAAGACGCCATCGGGAGACAGTCTGGTCTGGCTTATCGTCACCCTCAACATGCTGGGGAAGCTATTCATCGCTGCATCGTATGATACAATCTTCCTTTACACCCCGGAGTTGTTCCCGACAAATCTAAGGTAAAATGCTCCCAGACAATGACTCATGCACTTTCATCCATTTTGGGATGTGATCACTTGTTTATCATTTTCACAATAACGGCTTTCGCCAATCCAACAAAGTTCACTGCACTTCTGGGCTGATGGTCTTCTTTTTTTCGGATAGTGTCCTGTTTTTTGTGGTAAAGTTAATATTACAGCCAAACGTTCATTTGATAACCCCGAGACATTTAGTCTCTCTCAGACTCGATTCTAAGCACTACAGAAATGTTATTTGGACACACTGTGAATTATTTCCGAGTGGCTTCGGTCGTATGATACATGTATGCATATCTTAGTTCTCTCTACTTTTAGGAATACTGGTTTCGGGATATCAGCTTTTGCAAGAGTTGGTGGGATGATTGCTCCATTTTCAACATTAGTGGTAACTTGATTTCTCATCAAACCTCAAAATTTGTGAAGGAATCTATGCCAGCCTGTGATGGTAATATTGAATATTTAAAAACAAACCTATTCGATTATTAACATTACAATAATCTTATATTGAAGAATCGTCAACACAGATTATCGTTAATTATAAAGAGCCTCTGGTTTAGGCACGATGCCTCGCCTATCTGTCTTAACGTTCCCTCTTTACTTTCAAATCATTTGAATGATTTTATTTTTCAGGCTCGCACCATCTCGTGGCTTCCCGGTGTGGTATTTGGCGCTCTCTCTGTGGGCGTAGGTCTGCTCTCCCTTTGCCTACCGGAGACGCGCCATCGCGCTTTGCCGCAGACCGCAGAGGAATTGAACCAATGGGATGAGGAGGATTGCTTCTCTTGCTGCCGGAAGCGGAAGGAGAGAGGAGGCAGAGGTGGTGAGGAATCGAGGGCAGGCGATGAACCTGTAACTGATGAGCCGAAACCGAGGAAATTCCCAACACCGAGCAAAGAGGATGAAATAGCATAACGTGGTCTCTGTCACAGGAGGTATTTCAACTGAGCTGAAATTGATGCGCCGAAGCCATGCGGAGAACTCTAGTGCTTGAGAAAGGACGCATGGGGATGCCATGATGCGGGCCTATTTGACCTGCCACGTGATAAAACAGGGTAGATGATGTTTTGTATTTGATTAGAATTTATTTGATCAATGACTTATCAATTATTTATTTGGTTGCTGATTAGCGTACGGTACAGACTCTCTTGTCGGCCGTGGTACAAAAATCTGTTCGAATGTTCTAGATACTCGACAAAATTCCTGGAATGCCTCTCGAGAAATATCCTTTTCTCATTGAAAAACCGTACTTAAAAAAGTGTTCCTACCTTTGTATTTTTGAGTAAATGTACTTGGTCGATGCATCGTTACAGTATATTTGTACGAATTATTTGCACGTCTTCAATGTATTTATAATAATTCCTGATGACAAAGTAATTTACATATTAAACAATTGTTTTCTATTGTTCTTAGTTGTTTATACCAAATTCCAAGGTTCGATAGTATTTAATTGACACCTTATACGTGTTTATTCTTGGTTAAAATGGGTTACACTTATCGGTTTACAGAAATATTCTTATGAAGAACAAGATGTTGATATGACGGCTTTCAGCCTGGAACATCCGTTCCCGAAATGGTCAGAGTCCAATTAGCACAGATAAGGCAGTAATGAAGCACTGACTGAAAGCACGATTTGTTACCTTTTGACTGTCGACCAATAAACTATTCATTTTGAATTAGGTTACCAGTAGAGATACCGATGTTTCAGATTCACGAGCAAAATTAGTTTTGTAGGAGAGAATCGAACCAGCGATCCTCCCTTTCTAGTAATGCCGTAAGTGGAGGTATTAAAGTATGCCAGAAAAGGAATACTCCATTGTAAACCAACGTTCTAAAGTACCAGATGTTCCATCGAGCACTTCCGTACGAAATCCTAACTTAAAATGTTGTTCAGTTCAGAATCGGGGCCCGCGGTTTCATCAGCTTTAAAGTCAACAACAGACTGGACGGTATCCTCTTCGATCAATTCTTCAACCACAACCATCATACAACGGGAAAACCACAGTTTGGAATATCATTAGACGCCCGGTACTGATTCGAAACAACCCAATGTCGGTAATATGGAGGAAAACCGTAGACAGCGACCAGGTAGGTCAGATTGAGTTACACAATTCGCCGGTAGGGGTCTCTTCTATCTCAAAGTACATCGGAACCATTCATGCTTGGTTGAGGAATATTATTATTGCTGATCCCAAAAAACCCTAATGCAAACTAGTCACCTGAATACCACCAATTTCACTCCCTTGCTCCTGCCTACCGTCCCCATTGACACAACATCTTGAGGTCTCTTATCGTGAGTATCAAGACCAGTACGCTTCTGCCGGACCGCCGCCTGATGCAAGTCCCACAGACACATTGCCGGAGGACCACTCGCTAACAGAACTGCCGTGGTCATCTTCATCGCTTCCCTCCGCATCGGAATCCTCCGGGCTTCTCAAATCGTTATCTGTTCGGTTGTCCGGGAAGACCGATAGGTCGTCGAACAGGTCTCCGCCGTAGGTTGGGAGGGGCTCCTCATAACGGTATGCGCATGGAATAGCAGCATTCAGGAAAGGGTCTACACCAAACCCTGGCATCTCCGGTGCTGTCGGAAGTTGGTAGCCATTTTGAGAATCGAATCTGCCCGACGGCACTGGTGGTAGCGCTTGATGACCATTTGGTTGCCATGTCTTTGGTTCAATGACGTTAGTGTGTGGCTGTTTGCTCCCGTTATCTTGCAAGTCAGTCTCCAAGTCAAGGATCTCACTGATGTTAGAAACCTGTCCCCTTGCGTCTTCATACAATAAACTTGAGACCGCTTGGTTTCCTGCCTCTGCGTCCCCGGTGCATGTACGGTCTATTGAACGATTCCCGTGACTGGAAATCTTCTTTTCCTGGAGGTAGAAATGATTTTCACCAGCAGGGAAAGATGGCGGCGAAAGAAAGACTTGGTTTGTACCCGTGGCAGGGTCAATCATGTCTGGCACGTAAATCTCTTCGTCTTCATATGCGATACCTTGTTCAGAGCTGCTGTACATCTGTGCATTGATGTTATAGTTGGACCCAATCAAGTCTAAAAAATCGTCACCATGTTGGATTTTGCATTCTGGTTGTGTTAGGATGCGTGCTATTGGGTCCCAGGTTGGAGACAACACGACCCGCGTGTATCTTTCATATCGAGGCTTGGGACCCACTCCCCAATGCAGAGTGCCAGTCTGACCATCCCGTTTGTAATAGTTGCCGTTTTCGCTGAAGTAAAGATTCCCTTGCTCATCAGTAAAGCTGCTAGGAACGCACGGATACTGTCTGATCATGTTTTCTGAAAGTCGTTTGTGGTGGTTGCCATTTTCACTTGGAAAGTAGGTCCTATGAGCATCCCTCGACTCAGGTGGCTCAAATACGTTTTGTGATTGTGTAACGTCGTAACTGTCGATTTCACTTGAGTAAATGTTTCCCTGTCTACTTTCTGTTGTATCTTCAATGCGTTCCCGCTGTCGATGGTAGTAGTCGGCGCTTTCACTGAAGAGGTAGTTTCCCGCAGCACCCATACGTTTCACAAAGAAGTTTTCTGACTGTCTTTGGTAATTGCTGGCGTTTTCACTTACTGCGTAGCACTTGGCTTCAACGATGGCGTTTTCTGGTCGAGTCGTAAGTCTGTCGACATGAGAATCGGCGGACGAAACGATAGGTATATTAGCCGATTCTGTTTTGTAATCTGGCACTGCGGCTTCGGCTTCAAAGATACCCTCATGAGAAGAATAATCGGTTGTCCAATTCTTCATCAGCGAACTCTGATCTGAGAAGGACCTAGCAAACGGGACTGCCACACGGCTACAGGTAATGTCTTCACTCTGTGACATACCGGACGAGGATTCACTTCCGGAGGTGAGGCACCCTTTCACTGGTTTCATGTGGTGACGATTTGGACGAAGACTTTTCAACTTCCGACCACGGATTCTTTCCTGCTCCTTTTTTATCACGTGGCGTCGTCGGTTACGGAACCAGCTCTGAAAGTCAAATTGAACAATTTGTGAAAAGGCTAATCAAATATCAACTGGTCCCTATCATGTAGTTGCTTGGAACGCGCAATAACGGTAATAATATTAGCTGAAGACAGAATCGGGTTGCAACAGCTGACGGATATGGTGATGACGACGGTGGGGATACTGAAAGCCATGTACCTACCAGCACTTTCGTTTTGGACAGTTTGAAGTAGCGACCGAGTACACTTGCTTGGGCTGGAGCTAGTGTAGGCGATTGTTCAAATACAACTTCGAAGAATTCGTGAACGTTGGGCGGCACGAATAAATCATCGCACTGCTGTAGCTTCCGTCTCTTCGTGTATTGCTTGGGGGCGTCAAAGTCTGGTTTTGCATCTGAAATATTACGACATAACTTTTGGGTTTAGCATCTTCATCCGTGACGGATCCTTTCGGCAACTTTGGCATAGAGTTGGGTTAAATACGATGGTTCCTGCTACATACCTTGGTTAGGTTGGAATATCATTTTTTACACATGTTGTTCGAGCACGCGACTCAAGCGACTCAAACTTGTGATCTCATCAGTCAGAGAATTCAATAACGCAGGGTGTGTCAAATGTGGACAGTTTTTATAGTAGAGACGAGCTATTTGTCAACGTTTTTGGCAACCATACCTTCGTCAGTGTCGTGACCATTTGATGAAGGCATCTCTTCAGCGTCCACGACCTCTTCTGGCGATGTCGCAGTCAAGACCTTCGACGAACTCTGCAACAGTTCCAACATGGATTCAAACATGATAGTGCTGCTTTCTTTCCTCTGGTTGCTCTGGTGTGCAGGGTCTTGTTGCACAGGATGTTATAAGTGCTTCACGGTAGCATTTGGGTTTTATCCCTCGCGATTCCAGTTACGATTGGTCATTTGCTTCCTGTCCCAAGGCTTGCTAAAGCCACTTTGAACGTTGGAGTTGTAAACAGTGTACGGCTGGACAAACTGCATGGTTGTTTGTCTATTTCAGCTTAGATTGATATGATCAGTGCATTAGTGTGCTCGATCTCTACAAAGATTGCTCAGTAGGGAATGACCTATTGTCGTCCAACATTAGGGCCTGTATAATGTTGGGGGAATTGTTCCTTTAACAGGGAGGGTTGAAATATGACATTTGCTAAAAATTCCAGTGGAGAAATACTGTAATGATCTAATTTGTTGTAACTTCTTCGCCTCGCCTGTCGCTCTGACCCATGGGCGTGGCCGCGTGGTCTGGTGGCCTGACGATGGGCTTGCATGACCACCTAGCATTGTCCTTGTCTCATTGGGTCGCCAAAGAATCAAGAGAGTGGAATTCCTTGGTCATGTCAAGTTTCCAAAGTTCCAATCGTCTTTTTAAATGTCAGAAATGAGTACTTCGTGGCTGGTCGAAATTGAGGGGTGAATAAGTGCATGCCTTTGAACCCTAGAAAATTTGTTCGCCCCTCAATGTTGACAAGCCACAAATAATTTAGCCTCAAAATATTAGGCGCTGATTCGCACTATCCTCCATAGTGGTCTGCCTCGCGAACGCCTGGATTCAGTGAATTTGTGAACCGCTACATTGCCATGTCAAAGGACTAAGCAGAAAGCAACGTGTATGGAAAGGGGTGGCTTTTACATACTCAACAAGACTCATCCAGTAGCCTACCGATGCATAATCATAAGACTGATGCACTATGAGAACCTCTTCCTGTATTGTGGTGATCAAGGATCAAATATCAGCCTAACTGTAATCAGCATCATATCATACATGTCGGCGATTGAGACTACATGTACATGCATTTCTTTACCATTTAATGTACAATCGTTTTGATTTGATCGCAGTAGGCTAACTTATAAAACACTATGCTGTTGCTTTTATTAAGCAGCATAGTCGTAACGCATGGAAAACTCTGAAAAAAGAAGGGTACCATACGGAATGTTCATATCGGATAAACATAAAACCTATGATTCCATCATTTGACTAGTTCGATTTTATCTTAGAATACCTTGGTCCAAGGTTTATTTATCACCATTCCGACTTGACAAAGTGAACTGTACTTTTAAAGTATCAGCGGACTAAAATCACTTGACGGTGAAGCTAGCCTCTTTTTGAGTGCGTAGTTATTGTTCAAATAATGTACGTTTGAGTCATAATATCACAGATAAGTCAAACACAGTCATAAAGCATGTGTGGTGTTAGCCTATTCCAAACTTTAATACTCCTAGTATAGACTCCGTGTTGGCAGAGAGAATACCCGACAATCTATGCTTGGAGCATGGACAATTCCCCCCAATTTGATTGGTTTTTGGACACCATGTGACAACGATGACAGTGCCGATGAAGCAGAAACCCATTCGTCCAATAATTGGTTCATGGCTAATCACATGGCCATGATGGCAGTCCCGAAGTAACAGAAACCGGCTCGTCCGATTCAGTGCTGGGCTCAGAAAAACGAGACGTGATGCATGAAACCCTCCACAGTCAAGACGGGCGCACTGCCGTGGTCTTTTCCATGGTGCTCATCAACTTACAACAGTTGATGACTCTCAAAACATTTGTGTGGGGAAATTCCTTCTTATTTTGCTGGCTTTCTGCCTGTCATCCGCTTCTTTGATTTCCGCCCCGCCGGACTCGGTGACTTGCTGGACCCACTGTTCCCTCTTGGCTTCTTCTTCTTTTCAAAGTGAGCCACCCGCACTTTATAATTTGGGAAAAGGTCCTCGAATTTTTCTAGTAATGGAATAAAGTTGTATTGTGGTGGTTGGGGAGAAGAGTTTCCATCCTCGGGAGAATCTGGCTCGTCCGGAAATACGATCTGTTTCTCAACTAGAATATAGGTGGTGTGTGATGTGAGGAACTTGTTGGCATAGTCGTATTTATGAAGATCAAGATCTTTTACCAGTCCTGGAACGAGAAGGGACATGAATAAGTAGGGGGAAAATAAAGAGGTTTTGGAAGCCATTATTTTTGTGCATAGTCACTGTACAATGTCTCCATTCTGAACACAAGGCTGTACACGTCCTAGGACCGTAGGGAGTTTTCGCAAAGCCCCCGAAACGTCCACGTGAACGCCTATCCCATTGTTCGACTTCGTTCTCAGGAGACCATACAATAAGATAGGCGTTCACGTTGGCGTTTCGGGGGATTTGCGGAAACTCCCTAATGTAGATCCGTTCCGAATCAGATAGAAATTGTCACCAGATCTGAACCCAATCTACTAGGACGTACACGTACATGTACACGCACTACAATTGTTCAGATTTGGTATATACAGTCAATGACAGTGTGATAGTAGACCAAATCCAAATTAGACATAACATCGGTTTAAGGCCTTTTCGATGATAACTTTTATTTTCATTAATGAGTGGATTATAGCCAATTAGTTAGAGCTTTAAAAAGTTTAAGTACTAGACTTCAAATTATGCGGAAGTAACTCGAGGGAAATATCGTGGGACGATAGAACCTTTTAAAGGGACTCTTATGTAGCCTTGGCCAACATTGGTGGTGCAAAGGGAAATATTTGACAAAATGCTTCCAGGTCATCAAGTAAGCGACAATTAGCAAATTTCTCGAGTTCAGAAGGTGGTTAATTGGATATTCATGCGCACGTACAAAGTACGTTTCCTGAAGGCCCATTTTTATTTCACCTAACGCCTGTCTGGTATACCTATTCCTTCCGCTACACGTTGGCAGGTTTATATAGCTTGAAATATAAACAGTGAATGAACAAGGTGGTTTTTGAAAACAACTTGAAGTCAGTTTTAAAAAACAAGTCAAACAAATTAGAGGCTTAAGTGTACTTTCATCAATGTAGAAAAATAACATGATTATAAAGTGCCCCGTGTGTGCCGAGCCGTCGATTTGCGTTCATCTGCCAGCAAAATGACCAGTGACATACCCAAGACAGTAGTACTTTGCACACAGAATTTGGTCAAGGCAAAGTTGACAGAATGATATACTCATGCAAGAGGGGGTTAATTGTGTGTGTATAAGGCCTACCCCAAAGAGAAGGCGTCGTTCTTTGTAAGAACTGTCAACATTCAGAGCAAAAGGCGCTCAATCTTTGGGTTGTAGTAAAGATGTCTTTTCATGCCTTTTACCACGTTGAGCTTTGTCATGCTCGGAGTTAAAAAGCAAAAGTAGGCTATGCGTTTTGAGAACTGACTTCCTTGTCACAAGAGGTAACAGGTCGTTGATCTTATTTTGCAATACCTTTGGACAGTCTAATCTAAAAGCAATAAACTGGCAAATAGCAAAACTGCAAGATAAGACGCGTCAAAGATTATATTAATGGCTTTTGCACTTTAAGTCATCTATCTTACCGACAGCTTTATTGAAAAAATAATTCATCATGTGATATTGAACAATAATTCTTCCCTGTTATTGACGCAGATGCCAACAAAACGGCGATATGCGGTCAGAATTAAAAGGGCAACTTGGTCGTTGGATTTAGATGGCCAGGGGGTAATGCACCTACCAGCCACCATGCGCCGACACTCTTGTAGCGTGACTCACCCATGCCAATCTTTGAAAATGATTTTCGCTAGTGTTAGTGCACTTTAGAGGTTCGAAATTTAGGAATATTATCATAAATTTAATATCAAACTTCAGCATGTTCATTGATACGTATGATCCGTCTTAGAAATGATCATTATGTTTCGTCCTATACCATAAAATAGGAGGATTAGTTTAAATCTCATTTGGTCTATGGCCTACATGGATCTGGTGAAGTTACCTGTTCGCAGCTTAGTTCGCTTATTTTACTTGAAAGAAATAGGGCCTGTCAAGCTGCTCATAGAAGGACAGAGCGTTTGGATTATACCTAGGGGAAATCTAAGATTGACTGGCAGTGACCCATTTGAACGATTTTTTTTCTTTTCTGTTGATAGAGCGAACTATTTATTAAGCCAGGAAGTCTGCAATGTTCGCGCATAATTTTCCCCAAGAGAATAAAGGAACGAAGCGATAATATGCTTTGTTTGATATTGCATTTTATAAAATTAATGTCCTATATGAACAGCGGGAATAATGGTGCCCCATGCGCGTATGTCATTTAATTCGAAGCCAACCAGCAGCGGGGAAATCTTAAAACTGCCCATTGTGGTCTTTCAAGGATGGTAGCTCGAATGATAACCGAAACCTGAGCCATTCATAGTGCTTCTTTCACAATTCATGTTGATTTAAATCCATTATCGACAGTAGACATGGTTGACGTTGTCACCAAGGTGATAACAAAAAACATGTCACTGCGGATGCAATGATGGATGAATCTGAAATGTACTATTGTGAACCAGGGATGGGTGATAAATCTGATGCACAATAGGCTTTCGCAGACGGTAGTTCATACATCTATCGCCTGCCGCATTATTAATTCACACGCGATCGATTAGGACATATTAATACTGCATGCGTACAATGAGTATATACTTGAGATGGGAGTTTTGTTCTTGCATCATTGAAAGATCAATTCTTCATGTAAAAGAAATGTTTGACAATGTTTACATCATGATATCTTGCAATGATATTCCGATTTTAACGAAAAAATTTTATTTTTGTCAATGCTGATTGACTTTGTTTGCCTTAGATCGTGTTACCCGGGTGTCCATTTCAGCAGAACTACATCTTTGTAACCGACCTTGGAAATACCTCATATTTCTGAAAAACGACCCCCCTTTTAGCCCCATTTCAGGAAGTCAAGTCTTCGTATGTGATAAACGTCCTAAAGCCACGGGGTGTACTTCATGTCCGAGACATTTTGTTTTGTCGCAATAATTAAACTTGCACCGATACGACGTTCGAATATTAATAAGCGCCTTCAGCTTATCTTCTTACGCCATTGCGGCACGGGTAAGCCAACTACAAAATGCTTACCACATACTTATACGTTGTTTGGTGTGCAAATATTAGACTTCGAGGGCTTTTGATTAGCACAATCATATCAACAAGACGGATTTGGCGCAATGAAATGAAACGTGTTGATATTTTATATTTGCTGATTCATTCTTCAACACGCCGTTTCCTTGACACTTTAACCCAAAGAGAATTCCACCCCCTAACGAGCACACACGGGTCTTCTTCAATTTTAGGTTTAAATCAACTCGAGTGCTTGCCAGCCGCATCAATAAGCCTACCTTGTCCCCTGTTTACGAAATACGCGGTTCGCGTTTGTGCGTGCAGGCCCTTTGATAACTTTGGAACCAATTGCTTTCAACGTTGCAAATTTTCTTCCCTGCCATTATTGTTTAAAAACCGTTTGAACTTCACACTTCATATCAAGACATTTTGATATATCAAAAGCTTTCCTGTAGAATATAATGCCATTCTAGTTTTCAGGCATTGTCAAAACTCAGATATGATATCAGCATAAATGCAAAATGCGCCATTGTGCAATGATAAATATGAAATAAACACTTCACCCTGCCTTTGGTCGACAGAAAATATTCATGGCTTAACATAAAGGGGAATATTGTGATGAGGATAGACCGGCGTCCGAGAGGAAACTTACACTTGCCGGCCTTGGCTAGCCCGGCACCATTATTGAGTCAAGTACCAACAAGGCTGGTCGAAGAAAGGCCCGCTCTTGGCTCTTTCTGAATGTGGTTAATACAATCATGGACATCACACTGATAAATTGCGCTTCAAATTAGCTTTTCGGAACTGCGGCATATATAGCTCGGTTACTTTCACAATTGGTCTGAACAAACCTGTTTCATCTGATAGATCCAGTGTAACGTTGGCGTTCCCGTATCCCGCGCGCAGTTTGATGTTCGTCAGTAAATTCACAACAGCACAATAAGGATTGACAATTATCGATTCGTTCGCTCCGTATTTCACCGTAATGAACATTTTGATGCCATAAAGTTCTACTAAATCCGTGAAAATAGTCCAAATGCGAAATGTGACTGCCTTGGTAACGCACACATGTATACGCGGTTTATCCTTTAGCAGACGATTGTTTTACTTTTATCCTTCGTATTGTCGTCTGCTACCTCCGCTTCTGCACGTGCGTGTTCCGGTCTTTCAAATCCTCTATGATTGTGACCACAACATAAGCTAAGCTTTGTAAACACTGGTTTGTATATAGTAAAACCTGTCCTCGAGATTTGTTTGACAATAGTGTACCCGTACTACCGGTATAGGCCTAGGCAGCGATGGTATTGACGATGGGCCAGCGCCACCAGCGGTGCTTTTCGACTGAATGCCCAAATGTATGCCAAAATGTTGGAAAAGAAACCAGCGTTTGTTCAATAACTGGATGATAACACTTTGCAACAGTAGGTTATTGATTTCTTCCCGTGGACATATTATTCTATGATTTTAACTATGGCACCGCTCATATTGTCTTAATACATATTTAATTCGAAGTATTGATAATCGTGCAACGATTTCCAATGTTAGTGAGACCGAAATAGGTTGTGATGTCGTTGCTTTGCTTGTGGACAAGTGGCCACACATCTCTGATATGCAGGTTTTTGATACTCCTACGTCATATGCAAAAGCGAAGGATAATATTGAAAACCACTGGCCAGGAAGGTGCCTACGGCGCCTAGCAAAAGTTTGCCGGCGACAGCAGTTTCGTCGAAATTTCACGGATTCGTAACTGCAAAGAAAAATAGAATTCCTTTGAACAATTGGCTCAATGAGCCGGAGTAAGATACCTTTAAGTAAAAGTATCGGTAAGGGTAAATGATCCTTAATGTACTGTAATTGATTGGTTGCCTTCGCGATAATCTGTTGGGGACACGTTTTGTCCTGATAATGCTTCGCCATTCGTCTCCAATGGCACGTGAAGCGGACCCCTGCCCCCCTAACAACTGTCTCCAGCTTCCGTGGTTAAAGAGGGTGCTTCGAGAACGTGTTAAGCCAGTCGTCTATAGCAAGGAGATACTAGAGCATTGTACAATCCGTTTAATTCTCTACAGATGTTTTTAAGCCGAACACACTAAGACAGCTTCGAGGACACTGATTATGCACACAGGGATGAGAGAGGTTGTTACCTCAAGCAGAAGACGATGTCACAATCAACAAGATAGTTCCCAGAAGTCAAATTTGATGTTTCCTACTTTGCATATTGCCCTTGCCTCACTCTCCCACTGGCACAATCAGGCGGAGGGCTGGGCTTGTTGGAGAGGAGATGCTCTCACAATCATGAATACAATTTCAATTAGAGGAGCTGGAGTAAAATCGGCCATCTTCAGGCATAATAATCCTTCTCATTCAGGAGAGCAAACTGAGAAGCAGTGAGACCAACAAAATATCTTCAAGTATATATTTACGAGTTTATTGTTGAACATGTAATAACAATACAAACAATGGCACCATATTAAATCTTTAATTTGCTCAAAAAATCTGCAACACAACAGATCTTCAATTCGGATCGAAGCAATGGATTTCCTCAAGGACTTTTATATTTTTATTGTGTCTCCTATTATGGTACGCTGACTAGAATTAAACTACTCATGAGGGAATTCTTGAGGAAGCTCTGATAAATGTCCTTGATTTACGTATGGTACATCCGAAGGACACACACTTTGACTGTCTTGATGTAACGATCCCATGTCTTAAGTAGCGGTGGATTGTGCCTGGAAAGAGTAATGTAAACACGACATAAAGACAGTGTGATTCTCTCCACCAGGAATTTATAGCTTGTAAGGCACAGACTAGAATATGATTGTACAATCATCAACATCATAACTCATAGCTCTATTAATCGACAGCATAAGGCATTCATGTGTCTGTGCCAATAGAACTTCAAATCAGTCAGGATTGCTAACATATGCCATCTATCACTAGCATAGGGAACTAGACAAAACATCATGAACTGTAACTTCACTTTCAGTGTCAGGGCAGAGACCATAGGTAAGGACCCCATGCGATTTTCATGTCTTTGCATCGTGTGGAGATTTGGAATAAGAAACAGCAGCACCTACCGAACAATTGCATCCATGTGTCTACATGCATCTGCGTATGTGTCAAGGAATAAACTCACATCTCGGTAATCCCAACCACTTTGTCGTAATGGTTCTATTAACTGAAAAGAAGGAAGACGTCAGTCAGCACAGTCTTTAACTAAACTTCTACTAAGGCTACATTGTGCATGTTTATACTGTGTCAACATGTTTAACTTTAAGCCAGTTGAAGGGTGTCTGTGCAGCCCAGACAAACGTTCTCTCAAATACTTCACAACTACTGTGACTATTGATTTCTACAACAGAGGTACTGGGGGAGGGGGGGAATCAAGGAACTGCACGAGAAACCACACTCACCTTGTCTATAATATCAACAAAGAAATCTCTTACTTCTTTTGTGTGGATCAGATTTGTTGCTATTGTGATTATGAAACGTGACATATTCTGAAAAGAGGAATAATATTGTTGTCAATAGTCACAATTTTTACTCTGGCGGTCACACTGCACACTCTTAATATTTATAAATAATTTTGAATTTGTCATGTTTGTATGTAAAGCCATTGTTAGGAATCAATGCTAGAGTATAAAACGTGTTACACAAGTAACAAGCAGCAGTAATATACACAGGTCATCACCAAATACGCATGGTATGGTTTTCATAGTACAGAGTACCTTTAAAAGCCTCATCGCTCCATATCAGCTTTGAAAGTGGACAGAAAAATACTCACTTTGAAATTTGACTCAAGATCCGCACTCACTTTGTCTCGAAGTTGTGGCTTAAGCTGTTGGCAGACAAGGCTGGAAGAAATTAGCATAATAATAATAATAATAATAATAATAATTTATTTGATTTAAAGTGCTAAAATAGTGGTGCATACATTTTCTAAGCACTGTACATAATATTAAATGAGTACATTAAAAGTGGTGATTTCATGAGGATAAAAAACAGTTTAAAAACATCCGGAAAAATATCAATATTTAAAACATGTATGGCCTACTCTGAATATGTTAGGATAAAAAGATGAGTTTTGAGTTTACTCTTAAAAGTGTTTAGCACAGTGACATCACGTAACCAGCTTGGAAGGGCGTTCCACAGCCCCCGCGGCCCGGACACACAGAGATCGATCCCCTTAGTCATCAAAGTAAAGTGATGCACCCAAGGATACCAGTGATGTGATTTGTCCAAGATCTGTGTCCGCAATAGGTTCCATGATACTTTAATGGCACTTTATAGAAGTGACTATCCAGTTCGTACAGAAATACAATCCTGGGTCTTCCCGGGATTGAAGCCAGGCCCTATTGTGTGGTAGCCAGCAGTGTTAACCACTAGGCTATGAGGCTTTGATTTATAGATCCAATTACTTCAGTCTTTACTTACTTTCTATGCTCATCTAAAGCATCTTTTTCTGCTAAAACTTTTAATTCTCGGAGGGAATGGAAGAATTTTACATCGAAGTCCACATCCATATCAGCATGGTCTTTGCAGTCTGTAAAGAAAAAGAAAAATGTTTTTTCACAAAGATAACGGAAGAACAGCACAATGAAAAAGCATCAAAAACTTCACCTTTAAATACAATTAAAACTGGGTGTGGATTTTACATTTTCACAAATTCCCTTCCTTTGAAAGCCTATGTTAAGATTATCGAAGGACTAATTAAATTTCAACTACATGTATTTTGTTGACACTTACCTACAGAACTGTAAGACCAGTTTGTGATCATGGTATTGGCACAAAAAGCAAAGTCATCAAACTGCAGGTAGAACAGCTTTTTCTTCCCAGTTTCAAAACGGTTGTTGGCAAGGAACACAATGGCAGCATATTTTCTGAAAATTCATACAAAATGCATATCAGTAACGATGAAGCCTTTTCCTAACAAGTTAGTTGCAACTAGGAAGGAAAGTGTTACAACTGGTATTTCATAGCAGTGCAAAGAAAGCTAAACTACCCCTTATCAAAAGAATCACCTACTTGGCAAGGACATCAGAGAGGAGGAATCTGTTCTTGATGTTCTCCTCCAAGGATCCCATCATGTCTTCCACAGTCTTGAACACTCTCTTTACATTGTCAAACTGGAAGAAAAAGAAACCATAAATAATCGAACTTACTTGTACATCTCTGACCAAGTCAGTGAGACAGGGAGAATAAAATTGATAAAAATCAGGTAAATTTTTGCTCAATAGTTTTCAGTCTTACACAGTTGCACTTTTCTGTTCACTCATGAGGACAACATTGGCATTGGGACTGACAGCTGTCCCTTCAGACTGTTTTCAGATGGTACTGAAGTGGCATATTCAGAACAAAAATCATTGACATTGTTGTGTAAAAGGCCTAGGCCTACAGGTGTTCCCCAAGTAGACCTGGCAAAGATTAGTCTTCTGCATACCTGTCGTCGACAACTCCTCAAAAGAACCTTCGTCTTTTCACTGACGTCATCTAAATCCTTCCTCTGTTTTGATGTCAGCTTCTTTCCGAGTAACTCTCTCACAACCAGTGGATCAAACTCATAGTACCTGCAGGAGAAAGTATTGGTTAGTTAATGACCTATCTTTTATTGATAGCTTGCTATGGAGCTAGGCACTACTTCTGATTGCCAATTTCACCAGATTTCAAATTGATGCATTGCCAATTCTAACAAACAACATAAAATGCAAGGCATCACTTCAAAGGGTGTCAATCCTTATTGCCTAAAATTGTTCTTTTTCATTAACTTACTTTTGGTCTACAGGGCCATATGTGCTCTGATCAATTAATTCCAAGAATGCCTATTCAGGTTGCCGTTATTTCTCATCAGATGTTGCCATTGAATCCAGTCAATTACTGACCCGAGGAGGAACTGACAGCAAGATCCTAAAACTCACTTTTCAATTAACATTTTCCGGATATCTGGATCTAACTGGAACATCATCTGTTCAATAAGCTTTGGAGGTGAGTGTAACCATCGCTCCAGCATGCTGAATGTGCGATAGTGGTCCTGAACATCACTGATGAGGACGTCGTGAGTGACGTGGTACTCTTGGAGTATGCCACGTTTCTTGAGTTGTGCTGCTGCATCTTGAACTGAAAGACAGATCAATATGTGGAGAAAATGCGAATGATAAGGACAGCGGGCACTTTTTAAAAATTTTAAAGACTCTCTGAAGGGGAAGTGCGTCCATATCGCAACCTTAGGACACTATGCCAGCATTGGTGTGTACCCACGTGTCGTCTGGTAAAATATATCAACACCAGAATGGGTCAACAAACGTACCAGCCCCTTGACAAAAGTATTGGTATTTTGGGGCAAAAAATGGGCGGTTCACCTTTAAACTTTTTGAATATTTTGATAAGACTCGAGTCGACTAGGATATAGAAAAGTGGGTATAAAACAACAATAACACACCTGAATGGCCATTTAACCATAGGCTGTATAACTCAGGATCAATAAGAGTGTTATTGCCCACAAAGAGATCTACAGATGTCATGATGAAAGAGGATATTTGAAGGGAAAAATATGGTATTGGTATTTTGTGACCGAATTTAGTTCTTCTATTTTCTGCCAGATGGCGTATATCATACGGGACAGTTCTTCCCCTAAATATTTTGTTACAAGGCTTTAATAAATATTCCCAGAGTCATATTATTGTTTTTATTTCATGACTATTGTACCTATGTAAATTCTAGTTGAATCGAATTTTAACCTCTGTATTTGAAAGCATTTCCCGCCAATGAAATTTGAAAGCGAGCAAAAGTCCGTAAAGAAATTTCATTTTAAAATTTTTGTATTTTTTACAACAAATCGTCGATTTAAGTCCACTTCCAAATCACCAATCATTTGTTTGAATACAAAAAATTCAAGGTAAGCAGTAGGTTTAGGCGTTTAACTCCACTTTATTTTCTTTCACTGTCTTGTCTTTTCAAAATATTGTTTCCAAATGCCAGAATTTGCCTGTTGTGTACTTCGTAGTGTAAAATGTACCGTGCACTGTGCAGTAGTACAGGGTGTCACAAAAAATTATACCAAGTTTCTGTTTGGCATCGGAACCACAAGAAGAGCTCGATGTTAGAATGTTGTAAACAATTAAACCGTCAGTACTGCTAATGCAATTTGCACCAATTTGGGCAAATGAGAAGCGAAGATTATATGTCATCCCTGATTTACTCGGGATGTATTGTTATACCTTAGTCCTTACCTGTACCAACACTAACAGCCTTCACTAATGTATTTTTTCTGTTTTAGCTTTATTTTGCAAGATCTTGAAGATGCAGGCCAGTACAGATTATGATTTCACAGAGGAGGAGATTCGCACCCAACTTGAGAAATTGGGTTATTACAACATCCCAGATCACAGGCTGAAGGAATTCAAGCAAGGTGAGGCTAGGTGTCTTAGCAACACCAGAACAATTGGCCCACAGGCACTGGTTGCTGAGATAGTTGCATCTAAACTTGGCGACGATATCTCTTGAAGTGCATGTATCAATATTAAGATCAAGCCAAACTTAGCGATGTTTTCCAATTTTCACTGAAAAAAAATTGGAGACAATTGGTTGACTGATGCATTTGGTAAATTTACACAATAAAAATCCTCATGGTATTTCAGTTGTGCTTTAAACATGTGTATTTCCAGATTTGGATCATGTCTTGATCAGCAACCAAAGTGATATTGAGGCAGCAGCAGGTCGAACTTCAACAGGTTCAGTTGGGTCGAGGCGATCACCTTTCCCTGATAGTTCAAGTCACATGCAGGGACACTCGGATGTCAACTCATCGGTAATAAACATGTAATCGCATCTGAGCGCCATACTTTAGTGGCAACCTTTATAGTCTTTTGTCTCTTTATAAGAAAATAATACAAAGAAAAAATCCTTTCATTCTCCACTCAAATTGAATCTTGATGAACCAACACCATAGAAATATTTCATATATTTGAGCGTTTGTCTTTTCTAGTTTGAACACTCTAAGTTTGGCAAGGAAAACCAAGATGTGCACATCCAAGTGATGGGCGTTGACCCGAGCATGAGAAAACAACCCACCTGTACCTACTATGATGGTGGCCAGATGAGATCGAGATCTGCTCCTGTCAGTCCAGCGAAGTCCACTGCCAGTACAGACACAGATGGAGAGAGGAGGCTTATCAAGAGAAAAGTCCTAAGGTAATGACTTGTCAAACCTCCGATTTTTAATGTTTATTAATATTATCTAACTTTTCTCTGTTTCAAGCTACAGTCTTTTAAAAACGGATTATCGGAAAATGTGGAAAAAAAATTAAAAATTTAGCAGTTAAAGGGTTAAATGGTGTCTAGAGCTGCCATGGTAAAAAAGGTCATTTATTTGGTAGGCTTAGGATAATGATATGCTGCAGACTTGAGAATACAAAAAAACCACCCGAGGCCAAGTGCATAATAATTGGTAAGCCATGCTAGATTTCCATTACTGTAAACCGCCAAGTTTTCATGGGTGTTTTATTTTTGCGTGCATTGCAAATAACCTCAATTTGCGAATATAAAAATTGACAATAAACACTTTCTGATTTGAGAAACTAAAAGAAATTTCCTAACCTGCCAAAATAAAAATCATGAATATTGTATTCTTTGCAGAAACTTTTGCCAAATTGTAAAAATAAAGAGGCATGGACATTTGAGAGTTTACCGTGCATGTTTAGAATTCTGTAACAGTCATTCTGATATTGCCTTGGTGCAGACAATGAGATAACAATGGCCAACCAGGTTAATAAATAATAGTGTTCACAAATTGTAATTTTCAGAAAAATTAATGGTGAGTCGATTATAGACGAGTCCATCCTAGACAGTGATGCTGATTTGTCAGGATTACGCGAGAAGATCCGCCAACTTCCTATCGTCGAGGATGACGCAAGATCTGTCACAGAGAGCGAGAATTCCAGAATTGGGGGGTCCAAGTGGAGAGCCAGGCCAATGACTGCACCAGCTCGAGATATTCTCAGGGTGAGTTTTTGTACTAACTCTCTCCTGAAAGCTATTTTGAAAAAAAATAGATAACAAATTTTACAAAACTGCAAAACTTGCTACAGTGATACATTTGATTTGAACATCAAAACCTAAATGATCACTTCGTTAAGCATGCACATTAACTGCAAAAACCATTAATGTCACAGCAGAAAGAATGGAGTTTACTTGAAGGGGCTTTAAGTGAATTTATAGTGGCTTTGCATCTGACCTCTTCACGTGTGTAATTAGAATGATTTCATGGTAAAAAAAGTTAGAAGTCTGCAAGTCGTTTGGCCAAGGTGATCAGCTTATCAGATTCTAACGTTATCCGGGATTACTTAGCTTGATTTATTAAAATTTAATCACTTCCCATGGATTTGATGGTGATATTGTTATGACTGATACCCAGTCTTACCTGACATTAATCACAAGTAAAGTCGGCTGATCAGGTTAATTGCTGTAAATTTCAGACTACCATTAATCCTCTGGTCCTGGGCCTGAGCTGGCTCAATGACCTTTTGGTGAAATCTGGAAAGTCAGTCATCTTGCCAAATCTCTGATTCTATGATTGCCAATGCATTACAAGGTAGCAAAATTAGCAATATTGCGTCTGGGGTTAGAAACCACCTGAAAGAAGTCCTCACTTGCTAATTTGCTGGTGGGTAGCTCAGGCCTTGACTGATTCTTTTTCAAGGTTTTATGAACAAAGTTAGATATTTAAAAAAATTGGATGTTGTGCATGCAGTTGAAATTGATTGTTTCCCTGATAGATCATAAAGTTACTCAATGGATTCTCGTTTGCAGGAGTCGAGAATGTCATATGAAGATCCCAGTGCAAAGTCTGTAATCTACCCAATGGAAGTGCAACCGAATGAGCGTAACATCCGTCGATGTGACCCAGTCAGCCGCTACCACCAGTTCCGGCAGAGTTGGGATGCCCAGAAGGCGCCTGGTGAGAAGGCCCACAAGACGCTGAGGTGGAATATGAGGGAACACATGCTCTATCACGATGAAGTCTTCAAGGTAAATAATTCTGTTATTTCTATCATGTAAATGGATCGGCTCTAGGAAAATTCGTCCCCGGAAAATTCGTCCCCGGAAAACTCGTCCCCGGAAAATTCGTCCCCTAGGAAAATTCGTCCCCGGATAATTCGTCCCCGAGGAAAATTCGTCCCCGGATAATTCGTCCCCGAGGATAATTCGTCCCTGGAGAATTCGTCCCCGAGGATAATTCGTCCCTGGAAAATTCGTCCCCGAGGAATATTTCGTCCCCGGAAAATATGTCCCCTAGGATAATTCGTCCCTGGGAAATTCGTCCTCGAAGATAATTCATCCCCAAAAGTTGAAAGTTTCTGACATTACTTTCTAGTAATAACTACTACTTACTACTTTCGACTTTTCTCATTCATTATATCTCTCTTTACTACCCTACTAGCTAGTTACCTACTCCACTCTTTTTATAGTAGGTAGAGGAAGGCAGGCGAAATAATTTTTTTTTCTTTCAAATAAGTATTTTTACTGGTCAGAATGAAAGAAAAGCTCTAAATTCTTCAATAAAATATTTTGCCTGCCTACTTCTACCTACTATAAAAATAGTGGGGTAGGTAACTAGCTAGTATGGTAGTAAAGAGAGGTGTTACACTGAATGAGAAAAATCGAAAGTAGTAGTTATTACTACAGTCCATTCGACAAGACTTAGGAGTCTTAGAAAGTTAAGTCAGAAACTTTCAACTTTGTAAAATATTCTGGGGATGAATTATCCTCGGGGACGAACTTTCCAGGGACGAATTATCCTCGGGGACAAATTTTCCGGGGACGAATTATCCTCAGGGACGAATTATCCTCGGGGACGAATTTTCCGGCGACGAATTTTCCTTGGGGACGAATTATCCGGGGACGAATTTGCGGGGACGAATTATCCGGGGACGAATTATCCGGGGACGAATTTTCCTGTAACCAAATGGATCAGCTCCTCTCTCTTAGGTGTTTTATAGTTTTTTTCTTGTTGTCTCACTGCCTTATCTGTTTTGTGCACGAAAGTGGCCACTATCGCATCCTTTGATGAAGGGTGGTCCAAGGCAAAATGACTCAGACGTAAAGATAACATAATGATACGAAATATGGCCTGCCATTTGTGAAATTACAAAAGCAATCATGGTACATCAAGACATGGTAGCCTTTGTTTGTGATATATCAAGACCATAATGTCTTGAGAGGTATGCTAATTGTGCCGACATCAAGATTTCATCTAAATATACATGTATATGTCTCAAAATGGCAATTTTCTCTACTTTCAGAAAGAACCTAAAAATTTTAACCCCAATACGTACGTTGTTCCAACAGAGAAGAAAAGAAAAGCACTTCGATGGCAGATTCGTGCAGACTTGGCTGCTGGTGTCATGCCTTCTACTGGTTATACTACCAGCTGAATATAACAGGAGATATCAAAGACATTTCATAGACTACCCACAGTCCTGCTTGTAAGGACTGCAGCAGTGCACATGGCTGGGAGATTTTTCTGCCATTTCATAAATTAACATCTCTACTCATCATCATTGTCATCATCTTAGTGTCTTATCACATTTGTGAATTTGCCGGTTTGTGTGATTTTGTCAAATTTTGCTGCTTGAATGAATGATGTCAGAGTGGATGTCTGTAAAATATGTACATTCTGTGAGAACATTGAGAATTAGTCTCAGCATTTGAGTTGGTGAAAGGAATTCTAAATGGAAAATGGAAAATGACGATATGTTTGTGTTTGCTTTTAAGTTGCTTCTAAGTAGAGGGGCATATTATGAGATAGAAACTCGAGTTCCCAAAATTGTTGCACTTGTTCTAAAACTGCCAAGTTGTACAATATTATTCCAGTTAAAATACCATGACATTCCAAATACTATTATGAGAGAACATTGTTGTATCAAACGAAGCTACTACATATGCATTTACAATTAATTCTACACAGTGAATAATGGTATCTGTTTACCTTTGAAAAATATGTGCTTTGAAAGGAAATTATGACATAAAAGATGTGGAAAGAAGACTTGTTCATTTTGAGGGACATAATAAGCATTGCACAAACAAACAATTTTTGTCACTGTGATTATAATCGCTTCTCTGTCGGACAAATATTTACTCATCAACCGGTAAAATGGATTGCTTGGTTTGATTGTGAGATTTTTGTCGCAGGTTTGTCATGATCATGATCGCAGGTTGTAGCATCAAAAATCGCTATATATAAAGGATCCCTCTGTAATGTTTTTAGCGGTGTGTTTTGCTGAGCAGCTGGTCTGCTGACTGTATATTGTTTATTTTTTAATGATTTAATGTGCACAAGATAGCCAGAATACATGGACTAGTTATCACGAAAGGTAATATATATGCTGGTACTTTTGATCTTGAATAATTACCAGAATTAATCAAATATTCACCCATTGCCACATCGTGTACATAAGACTAGTATGTGCATGTAGCAGAAATGTGGTAAATAATTATTTTTTAAGGGTTGTTCAAGAACAAAAGTGTGAGTGTGGAACATGGATGTATAATGCCTGCTAAAATACTATTCTCTTTAGAAATTTGGTCCCAATCCGTGTATGTATATTGCTGTTGCATGTCGAAAGAACATACAATATAAGAATGAAAGTGCAGGTTTACCAAAATTTTTGTTGATATCTATTGTCTGATTGTACTTTTTGAACCTTCACCTTTGAGAAACTTGTAATACAATTGTCTTGGTTACAGAAATTCTATGTTGTGTAGAGGGATATCAGCTCGCTTATGGATAATTTTATCATGATGTAATTTTAGTTGACAGTTGGATTGATTCCACTTGTTATGGTCATATTTTATACCTGTAGTGAAGTGCAGGAGCAAATAAAGTTTTTTATCATTTGATAATCAACCTTTTTCGCCACATCTGTATTTTCCCAAACAGATTGATAGAACAAGGCAGTGTCGAGATCCCTTACATGCCTGCATTAGGGGACAGAATCTTTCAGTGACCTCTAAAATTCGAGCCACCTGCTCTACAGTCCTGTTTTCATGCAATTTGTGACTAGCAAATGAGCCTACTGGATCCTGACCATCAAGGCAAAAACTCACAAAAGTTGGAAGACATCATATTGTTGTTCACCTCTGTACATGTAGGTGTAAGCAATATGGTGTTTGACTGGTGCAGTTGAACAAACAAATTGAGAAAAAAGGTGGTCTTCGATAGAGGCGACTGTGACAATCACCTCAACACCAAAACAAGGATGACACTGGGACAATGTATGGCCGGAGACCCGTCTTGCTGTTGAGGACCGATCCAGACAGTGAATGTACCAAGTCTCTCTGTGTGGTGACAGACTCAGACAATCCCTGTCGTGTAAACGGCGGAGACCCTTTTTACTGGGTAAGGACAGATTCGGACAGTCCATGTATCAAAGGCGGAGCTCCGTCTTGCCATGTGAGGACAGATTCGGACAGTCCATGTATCAAAGGTGGTGCTCCGTCTTGCCATGTGAGGACAGATTCGGACAGTCCATGTATCAAAGGTGGTGCTCCGTCTTGCCATGTGAGGACAGATTCGGACAGTCCATGTATCAAAGGTGGTGCTCCGTCTTGCCATGTGAGGACAGATTCGGACAGTCCATGTATCAAAGGTGGTGCTCCGTCTTGCCATGTGAGGACAGATTCGGACAGTCCATGTATCAAAGGTGGTGCTCCGTCTTGCCATGTGAGGACAGATTCGGACAGTCCATGTATCAAAGGTGGTGCTCCGTCTTGCCATGTGAGGACAGATTCGGAGAGTCCATGTATCAAAGGTGGAGCTCCATCATGCTATTGTGAGGAAAGATTCAGACAGTCCCTGTATCAAAGGCGGAGCACCATCTTGCCGTGTGAGGACAGATTCAGACAGTCCCTGTATCAAAGGCTGGGCTCCGTCTTACTGTGTAAGGACAGATTCAGACAGTCCCTGTATCAACAGCGTAGCCTCTCTTGTTGTCGAATGACAGGTTCAGACTATTCAGATGAAAGACGGAGCCACGTATTGCTGTGTGAGGACACGATGCAGGCAGTCCCTGTATAGCAGGACATAGACTCGGCCGTCTTGCTGGGTAAAACCGACTAAGATACCCTTATAGCCCTCATATGGGTTCATTCATACATATTGTGATACTGCATCCGGCCTTGCTTAGTGATGACAGATTCAGACAGTCCCTGTATCCACGGCTAAGCCCCGGCTTGCTGTCGTAAGGTCGGATACCGACTGTCTCTGTATCAAAGGCGAAGCCCCCTCTCTTGTTGTCTATGACAGCTGATTCAGACGGTCCCTGTATCAACGGTGGATGTCAATCTTGCTGTGCGAGGAGACACTCAGACAGTCCCTGTAGCAAAGGCGGAACCCCGCATTGCTGTGTGAAGACATATTTAGACGTACCGGCATCAAAGGCAAAGCTCCGTCTTGCTGTCCGAAGACAGATTCAGACTGTTCCCGTATCAAAAGGCGGTGCCTCGTCCAGCTGTGTGAGGGCAGATTCAGACTGTCTCGGTATAAGAAAAACGTAGTCCCGTTTTCCTATGTGAGGGCAGATTAAAACAGTCCCTGCATCAACGGCGGGCTCTCGTCTTATGTGGACAGATTCAGACTCTCCCCGTATCAAAGGCAGGACCCCGCCTAGCCTGTTGAGTGAGATCATCAGCGGAGACTCGTCTCGTTGGGAGAGGACAGATTCAGACGCGCACATCGAAGGCCGCGCCCAGCCTTGCTGCGTGATCGGTGAGGACAGCTTAAGACAGTGATTGTATGAAAAGCATAGCGCCGTCCCGCTGTGTGAGGACAGATTCAGAGGGTCCCAGTATTAGAGGTAAAGCTCCGTGTTGCTGTGTGAGGACAGATTCAGACAGTCCCTGCTGCGTTCAGGACAGGTACTTTGAGACAGACTATGATACTGTCCCCGTATTGCCGTGCGCAGACCCAACATTCAGGACGGATGGCTTGAGAAAGGCTTGATGGCTTGATTGCGATACTGCCCCCGTATTGCTGTTATGACAGATACAAACAGTCCCCAGCACTGAGAAATGAGGTCGTATATCATTGGAGAGATTGCGATACTGCCTTCGTCTTGCTGTGGGAAGACATATTCAGACTATCCCTGTTAGATAGCCACGTCTTGCTGTGTGTGAGGACATACTCACACAGTCCCTGAATAAAAGGCGGAGCCCCATCTTGCTGCATGAAGGACGACAGATTCAGACAGTCCTTGTTTCAACGGTGGGGGCACGTTTTGCTGTGTGAGGACAGATTCAGAGAGCCCCTGTATCAACGGCGGAGACTCGTCTTGCTGCATATAGGAAGACAGATTCAGACAGTTCCTGTATCAAAGGCGGAGCTCCGTCTTGCTGTGTGAGGACACATTCACAGGCAGTCCCTGTATCAACGGTGGAGCCCCATCTGCTGCTGTGTGAGGACATGTTCAGAGATTCCTTGGATCAAAGGCATAGTCCCATCTTACTTTGTGAGGACAGATTCAGGGAGTCCCTGCCCCGTCTTACTAGAATGTGGACAGATTCAGATTATCCCAATCAAAGGCAGGGCCGTCTTGCTATGTGAGGGCAGATTCAGACTGTCCGTGTGTCAATGGTGGAGCTCCGTCTTGCTGTAAGAGGGTAGATTCAGACAGACCCTGTACCAAAGGCAGAGTTCCGTCTTGCCGTCTGTTGACATATTCGGAGACTGTGACTATAACACTGTCCCCGTATGGCTGT
This sequence comes from Lineus longissimus, assembly GCF_910592395.1. NCBI lineage: Eukaryota > Metazoa > Nemertea > Pilidiophora > Heteronemertea > Lineidae > Lineus > Lineus longissimus. The sequence goes on from NC_088310.1 coordinate 5,659,370, forward strand.
GTGAGGACAGATTCAGACAGTCCCATCATTCAGGACAGGACAGGACTTTGAAACAGACTATGATACTGTTCCCATATTGCTGTGCGACGACAGATTCATTCTTCCCCCGTATTGCTTTTATGACAGATACAAACAGTCCCAAGCACTGAGCGTTTATCATTGGAGAGATTGCGATACTGCCTTCGTCTTGCTGTTGAAAGACAGATTCAGACTGTCCGTGCATTGAGGGCGCGGAGCCCAGTCCTATGTTGACAGACTTAGACTATCCCCGTTTCAAAGGCGGAGCCCCGTCGTGCTTTATGAGGACAGATTCAGAAAGCGGAGCCCTGCCTCGCTGCCCGAGGACTGATTCGACTGTATCAAAGACGGAGCAGCGTCTTGCTGTGTGAGGACAGATACTGACAGACAGTCCCTGTATCAAAGGCGTAGCCCCGTCTTGTTGTGTTTGGGTAGATTTAGACAATCCCTGTTATCAGTATGGGTGCATTTATGGAGATTGTTACACTACCTCCGGTGTGTTGAGTGAGAACAGAGGTGTGCCTTAAGACACGCTGACCCGTCTTGCAGAGCCAGGACAGCTTCAGACAGTCCCTGCATTCAGGGCGGGTGCGCGATTGTGATACTGATCCGTCTGGCTGTGTGATGACAGACTCGGACAGTCCCTGCATCGTGCTTTGGTGCCTTGAGGCATATTGTGATACTGTCGTCTTGCTATGAAAGGACTGATTTAGACAGTCCCTGCATTCATGAGGACTCGACTACATGCATAAAACATCGTCCATTCCAAAGAGGAGTGTTTTACTGGCGGCCAGATCATTCAAATAGGGCTTTCACATGCCTTGAGAGACCATTAGAAGACAAGTCCATAGAGTTATTGTCATCTGAAAATTGAGGGTCTTACATAGTGTCTTGAGACATCACTGGAGCACAATTATTTTGATTAAGTCCAGGTCAGGCCGTTGCAGACAGGCAAGACTGTGAGGCAACCAGTGGTCTTCTGCACTGTAACTGTACACTTCGTGAGGAGTGGAGGCAGCAATAAATGCAACATGTGTGGCCAATGGACAACTAGTACATGTACAATTGTGATTAAGAATATATGCGAACGAAGTTTGGCTGCTGCCTTGTCTAAAGGGTAAGACCGTTGTGACTGACGTCGTGTCAGATCCGAAAAATTGTCCTTGGGAGTGTCCTTACGTCTAGGCGTCACAACCTTGTTGGTGTGCGCTTGGTTTACTTGCTGTCGTCAGTCAAGGTCAGGATATAAACGGCAGGGTTTTAATCTGCCTGAAGAACGGTTTCGGTGTAGGGGTGACCTCATCAGTCATGCTAGTGGACTAGAACGGAGTGTGGTAGGTATTGGGTCCTACTGAACCCTTTAATGTTCAATATGAGGGTCGGACCAGCGTCCTCATTGTGGTATAAGGATGTTGTACTCTTTCAATGAGATGCGAGTAGTATTGCTGCTGTTGAGCTTTTGACTGAAATAGTATGGTGTTTTATCTATTTCAGGTATGAGTGTGATGTGTTGTTGTTTTGAGGACTGGGGTTCTGGGTGAAACCCCTGCTAAGTGGTGCATGGTGAACGATACTTTTAAATGGAGACAACATCAGCTAGCTTGCTGATGTGAGAGTGGTGATCAGGGCTGATACGGAGAAATAAATGATTGAAACGCGAGAGGGAGTATGAGTGTGGTTACCAGGATGTATTATCCTTGATGTGTTATCCCTTATGATCAAGAATAGCAAAGACTATTCTTTATCAATTATAGGTACAATCTGCAATGTACATTTGGGATGCACGTCTCCAAATAAACAGCAAAGAAAACCACTTTTATCTAATGTCCTTTAATTCCAACAATCTTGATCTAGATAAGATGAACATTTCCCCACAGCAACAGTACGACTACAAACATAACATCTCACAGATAACCACTGAGCCATTTAGTTGTTTTTCAATACGTGCTGTGCTTAGTTCTCTAATACCCAAATTATTTGGGTATTAGAGAACTTTATATTTGAAATATAAATCATCTACTGCTAATTCAAAACTTCATTTTATAACTAAATGATTTCCCATTCCCTTTCACAATCAATGACAAAAGGATCCACACCATGTACGAACACAGTGGAAGGATTGAAAACAGCATGAACCATTTTCTAATCACTGGGTCCGTCATGAATGCAACCTTTCCATATAATGATAAGTTTGTGAAAAGTGACATCGGGTACACAGCATGGCTATTCCTCCCAGAGGGCTATGTATAAAAAGAGCTTGTCTGACCCTTTTTGCTGTAAAATTTTTAACACGGTGGTGGTGGTTTTTACATTGATACAAGTACATTTAATTTCGTATCAGAAGTTCCAGTCAGTGTTGGAATAACAACCAAGGGAGGAAGAACAAAACAGTTCAAAAAGTAACAAATACAAGAAGACAATTGAATATGGACCCTTAGAATTTCATTGTATTGTCATTTATATTAACACTCCTCAAATTATACACTACTGACCACTTGGCCAAAGACATTAGACTAACAAGATGTTGTACTATTACAACCCAACACAAATGCTATACTTTGAATAGCTTTGACAAACACTTATGATGATTGTATTTTCCTTCGAGCAGTTGGCCATGGCCCTGACCAGCAGAAAGATGATATGCACACTTGAAGAATTCATATAATGTGATGCAGGTCATAATTAATTCAACATTGACGAATCGTCACTTAAAAATACTGATTGCTCAGTTACCACAGTTTAAATTTTTTTACTTCACTGCATTTGAAGCAGCCAACATCTTTTCCCTACTATAGCCAAGCCACACTTCATTGCCCAGAGCCGCCCAAGGGTAAAGAACATACAAATCATGCTTTCGTCATCTTTAATCAAGAAAATGTGATGTGTCGAAGCAAAGTAAATAGATTAAAATAATTTAACATTGATCACATCACCTTCTGAATAATATCCATTTCACGGGAGAAATTCAAAATTCAGAATTCAAAACTCACCCAATTGGCAAAAGGGGTGGGGGTTTCTTAAGTTCATACATATAGATACATTATCAAAAATCAATAGCCAAGATTTACGAGTTAGAATTTACTTGGGTTTACTTTTACCTGTTCACAAGCAGGCTTTAATTATATGTAGTTTTCAGCACGTCTGAGTTACAATGTACATGCAGAGGGACCTCAATCATCTTCTTTCATGAGATTCCCGACTACATACAGTTAATATCTCACACAAACATGTAAATGACGAAGCTGCACAGACCATAACTACTTAAAAACCATTCCTAGGGCAGCAATGCGTTAGAGATCTAGGAACATGGAGCGTGGATCTTCCACAGATGTTTTGATCTTTCTAAGGAAAGTGACCGCTTCCCGTCCGTCAATGAGCCGATGGTCATACGTCAATGCCACATACATCATAGGCCGAATTTCAACCTGAAAGATGGAATGGACAAGATAATTGCAACAGGTGGTCGATCAAAAATGGTGAACTCAAACAAGCCAGCAAGGTTTGGTACTGTACAAGCAAAGCTAGCAAGATAGGCATCACCAAAGATGGGGAGAGGCCATATCTATGACAACAGTCAGTGGAAGGTTTCAATCAGCGGCTCTACACTTTAGTGACTAACGGAGAGTGCATGGTGCCCTAGTTCAGGATCAGTTGTCCATGCTGCTGGGACCAGTCCAAGCTTATGGTTCTAATGGCAATCTTACCTTTCCTTTGATGGCTACTGGCCTTTCGAAAATACCATGCATGCCAAGGATAGCTGACTGAGGGGGATTGATGATAGGCGTACCGAACATGGAACCGAAGACACCACCGTTACTTATGGTGAAAGTGCCACCGTCCATATCTTCAACAGCAAGAGCGCCATCTTTTGCCTACAACATTGAAAATATAATGAGTGGAAGGATTAGTTTCATCCCTGTTATTCTTGGTTTGATATACATGAATATGCACATAAGATTTTGCAGAATTTAATTGGTTTTGCACAACAGAGTTCATATGATGAGGAATGACTTTGGTTCCTACATGTACACATACATTGCATATGATACAAGATGGGGCGTTCTCATTTCATACCATCGATTCCACAGAAATGCAGATGTTTGGAAACAGAAACATGGGGCTCCATATCTGAGGACGCTTTTTATGCTCACCTTTTCTCCAAGAGCATTCAGACTTTTTTCTATAGCAGCATAATTCATATCTCCTACATCTCTCATCACAGGTACAACTAAACCCTGAAATATAAAAGTTGAGAGATCATTCTTATGTCAAATCACAAAGATTTCGAATGTGACATGCACACAAGAGATCTTCAACCTCTAGTTTGTCATCGGAGCATTATTTGGCTATCCCTAGTTACTGTTACAAAACAATATAGGTCCAGTATTTCAAGGTACATACGAGGATGGACACCACAACCAATAACATATCCACGTTTGTTTGTTTGGTCCAGGATTTGGTCAAGTGACTATTGTGTTAAGGTGTTTTTAGCTGCACAACAGAGGGGAATCAGTTCATAGTTTGGCCAAAAATACAAAATATCTTACCTTCGGCGTAGCAACTGCTACACTGATATCAACATAGTCCCTATACACAATTTCCTTGTCATCTATGACGGCATTTACAGCTGGCTGATCCATTAGAGCATAACTACTAGCTTTGATGAAAGCTGACATAAAACCTAATTTAATGTTGTGCTTTTTCAAAAAGGCATCTTTGTATTTTGTACGCAGCTCCATGATGTTACTGAAAGAGAAGTTGTACGATTGTTCGTTAAGAAGAAATGAATGACCTAGAACTAACCTAAAGATGTTTGTAGTTACTAGCACTTTTGTAGCATTCTGAAAAGCCTTTTAAAAGAAGTATAGGACCTCTTGGGTTCCTGTGTCACTGACTACATCAGCTCATACCAAATGTTCCTGTAGGGAGACTCAGGAAGGAAGGAGCAGAAAAAACACAGCCATCTCCTCAGAATGGCATAGGCCAGTCCACAGGATCGAAGTCAAAATATTTTAGACAATAATAAATTCTGACCCTAAAAGCCAGGTGTTGCATTCTCTCAGTTCATTTTTCTTAATTCATTACTAAAGTAAACTAAGCTCCATGACGACCCTCACCTCATATCGATTTCATTGAAAGTGGTGAGCATGGCGCATGTGTTCTGCGCCTCCTTCAGACGTTGGGCAATACGCAGTCTCATCCGGTTCATTTTGACCTGCAAACAAATGACTTTATCTATCAAAAGTGTAGACAAATGTAAAGCTTTTACTCAACTCATTTTGATTAGAGACAACAATGAAAAGTAAACATTTGGGTAAGATCCACGAAAGCGCTTCACAAAACCCACCATTATTCCAAGATTATTCCTTTGGTTTTTGACTGATCTTGATAAACTTTTACAGGTGGTACAAACTACCATTGTTCATCTAAATAATTTTGTCATGAATGTACAAGTAACAGCAAAAGAAGCATTCTAGTAAGATACCCCACACCCCTACAAGATGGCTCTAGTTATACAAACCCTTGATTCAGTCCTACTTCCTGCCAATGAAGCTGGGGCAGATGCTGCGATCACTGGTGTTGGTTTAACAGCTGAGACCGGTATGGATGACATAGGTGCACTGGGTACTGGTGGTGGTGGAGGTGGAGTGGTAGGGATAGGTCCTGCTGTGGCACTGGGAGGGGGTGGAGGGGCTGCTGCTGCTGTTGGGGGCGGAGGTGACGCTGCCTCTGCTGGTTTGGCCGCCTCTGGCTTTTTAGCTGGGGCATCTCCTGGAAGATAATTCTTGATGAGCACTGTCCACTCATAGGCCCTCGACTGCCTTAAGTTGTGATGATGGAAACAAGACTCCTAGCATGATAACACAATGGTGGCAAACAACCTCATCAGTAAGTTCAAAGGCCATAAGTGGTAATTACATTATTCAGTAGCGTACCTACACCTCTGCCTTTAGGCTATAAAATACAATTTCCAAGGTGAGCCTCCTGACATATGCACGTCTTCATCCCAGTGTTGACGTCTTATTATGATTAGATGTCCTTCATCTTCATAGGTTCAAATTTCTGTCCCTCCTCATTTTTGAGTAGAATGTGTCAACTAATGTATACAAGTAGGAAGGACTGCAGATCTGAGCTAATGCTGAAGTATATCATTTCATACCTGATGTGGATAATTTGAAGATTTCTTGTCCTGCTTCTACTCTCCCACCGTTCTCAGCAAGAAGCTCAGCTATAACTCCCTTCGTCGGGGATGGAACAGGTACAACAGTCTGAAATTAAGAGGGAGTCTTGCAATAAGTGTTCTCATTTTAAGGGTTAAAATACTAGCAGTAATTTGATTGACATTATATAAACGTTTCCGCTATTGTGCTTATTGAAGCTTTAAATTGACTTTCGTTTCAGCCTACAGGTAATTCTGTCACACTGACCTTATCGGTTTCAATTTCCGCAACAACTTCATCCTCTTCCACAGCTTCACCAACCTCTGTTGAATGAAATAAGTAAGTAGAAGTCACAAGACATGGACACGATTATTTTGCAAACAGGTGGACATCATTGAAATTATTTTATGTCTCATTTGGTCTTTTGGCAAAGCACCTTTGGTCTTCCCAAAATATCTAAAATGTCAGTTATTTTTTGGAAAGATTCTTTCCTTAATCCTAGATTATTACATACAAATTTTATGGCCACAACGTACCTTTCAACCAGTTGATATCACCCTCGGTTACAGACTCAGCGAATGGTGGTGTTTTGACAGTAATTGTATCATCGGCCCCTGTATATGAGATTGAAAAATTCAATTTTACTTTACACCACAACTGTTCAGCCTTATTCTTCTAAATCTGGGCTCACATTATAAAACAATATTGTGTGTTTCTTTAGCCTAAAATTCGCTCAGGTCAAGTATTATTCCACTAAGTATTAGAAAAATACCTGGACGAGTCATCATGTAGTAGGATTCAAGGAGCCAAGTCTAGAGCAACTTATTTTTGGATTATATGGCCTCCGATTAGAGCAACAGTGGACTTACATAATTTAAACGTAGAATGAAAATGTCTTCTTTGATCTAAGTGAAAACTGAAGAGGGCTAGGCTGCTACAATCACCATTTATACTGGAAATAACATGATAAATAAAATGATAAATAAAAAATGTAGATATCACATTTATGGTGGCTGCACACACAAGTCAAAGAATGATTTCCTCATATTTTTTTTTTCAGTGTGATTGTGAAACTTTACTTGATATTTAGAGTATTTGTATATTTGTCTACAAAATGGCATTGTTGACATTTCTATTCAGTGCACATTCACAAAACAGGAAGTAGGCCTCTAAGCTAGACAGACAGCCAACTTACATGTTAGGACAGTTAGATGCTATAGGTAGTAGTGACCTTTTGAAGACACCTGAAAAACATAATGTCATAATTACATGGATAAACATTCTACAGGAGCAATTTCTGTGGAAAATCACCAAAAATCGAAGTACCATATTATATTGAAATACGGTGCAGTTCTAATTTTGCTATCACCAACAGTGGCTTTCATCCCAAGAATATTACAAGTAGTAACCTGGAAGACTACATGGATTGAGTTCAATGAAGTATAATAAACAGCATACCAGAGGTCATTATTGATTAAAGAGCTCATTACACTAACAGTAGTTGCCATGACAGGCATGTCAGCGGCTCCATTTATTAGGACTGCCTAAATATTAACAACATGATGTCACACCCGGCCCATCCTCCACTGTACAGTGTACTTGCCTGAAGTAATAGTCTTCTGTAAACATTTCAACTGAAAAGGAACAATTATGGATTTTATAATGAATAATCGAAACAATGACTGAATGAGTTAAAACAAACAAAAACCTACACGGCAATGTTGTTGTGTAAGTCATGACAAACTAGTGTCAAAAAGTAACCCGCCTACTCTGTCTCCTCAGGGCCCAGCCACTGACGGAGACTGAATGACCGACTGCAAAGGCCCGTGGTGAAGGTGTGCCACTCTAGGCGTGACTGGCACTGCTCTAGTGACAGTCACATCCACACCATGGCCCATGCACGGCAAGGGCCGGCAACACTCCTCATACGACAACAACACGAATGGTCATGAGACTTGACACAGAGACTTTTGCCGACTGTCTTAGTCTCATGACCATGTTGTGTCGTCATAAGACTCATGAGGAGTGCTGTTGCCGGCCCTTGCCGTGCATGGGCCATGGTGTGGATGTGACTGTTACTAGAGCAGTGCCAGTCAGTGAGTCACGCCTAGAGTTGCACACCTCACCACGGGCACTTGCAGTCCGTCATTCAGTCTCAGTCAGTGGCTGGGCCCTGGGGAGACAGAGTAAGTGAGTTACTTTTTGACACTAGTTTGTCAGGACTTGCACAACAACAATCAACATTGCAGTGCCAGTGCCTTTCAGACTTTTGTTTGTATTAACTCATGTTTATGAACTGTCACCATTAATAAAAGCTGTAAGTGTAAATGAGTAAAACTTGCTTTTGCATTTCATCTATACCACAGGCTACCTACTCGCATTGTACATCAATGCATATGGAGGAACCGAAGTGGTGATCTCTTCCGAAGTCATGATTGGTAGCTATCCGCTTATGCAATACATCGCCATGTGCATTGATGTAGTACAAAATGCACTCCGGGATGACCTCTCTCACAACCCTCAAACCGGTAGTGAAGTTTAGAGGGCTCAGAAACAAAATCTATGAGCTTTAAGAAATAGTCAACATTTTCATCACAAAGCATCTGTTCAACAGAGTTGATCACATTTATTTCATTATCTTACATTGCTTTTCTTATGTGATATTTGACTCAGAAAACGGGGTACCGTCCGTGAGGACGCCAGAAGGGCAGCCATAGCAAACAAGAATGAAATGCGCATGCGTGCAGTGATAAAAAATAATTACTGGATCCGCGAACTTAAAAGATATTGCACTTTGCCTACATGACAGTCAGTTGACTGTCAATACCCGTGTCAGTGTCACTTTCGAGATTACATCTAATCAAATTAAGATAACCCGAGCGATGTGGCGCATCGTTGCTCAGGGAGGAGAAATTAATTTCAATTTGAAAATCTCCAATTGCCTAAATAGGCCTACTGAATCCCATCTTAGAGCCAATCCAAGATCCCATGTTCAGAAGTCTTGGGAAAATCGTCACACCAATACGTTATTTACTACTGGCACGATTGACCGTGACGGCGGGAAAACCGCCCATTACTCTGTTTCTAGCGCGCCTATTTGGTCATTCAGGTCCGAAGGGACGTTTGTAGGTTTTTGTGATGTCCATATTAATATGAGTACTCTCCGGACGCAGTGCACGTGGACAATATTGGCCATAGGAGTTTTCATGAAAATTGAAAGTGCATATTTAGTGGCAGCAGCAAGGACCATGTACCAGCGTGTCAGAATTGGTCACCTAATCGAAGTGATCAAAACCGTTTATTTGAGAATATGCAAACTGCAATCGTCAACTCTAGGCTAGACTCCCTGGGAAGCCCATTGCGTCATAACCACAAGGATACCAAATTAGGACGCATCCTAATTTGGTTTCCTTATGGTTTGGGTGCGGAACGAGGCCGGTCCACTGTACTCTGGGCGGCATCGAAGATCATTTATCCAAAAGTAGCCTTGCATTTCTGGTGACTGTGTATATGCTAATCGATGCCCTATCGGCCATCTATAACCATGACCTTTTATCTTGACACGACACGTCAGCCTTCTTGAGAGAACTTATCGTGACCCACTTCAGCAATATATTCCAGTTGACAATGAGATTGTATGACGATAGGCTGTCTCGCTTCATCAGGGAACGAAGATATTCGGTAGGCAATGTTTTAACAATAGTTCCTCATTGACATTATGTCCAGAAGTCTTTACCGGTGCAACGTTTTTAGTGTTTCCGTTTCTAAGTGATTCCCCACATTGTTTCAGTAAAAACGCTGAAGAAAGATTGACACGTTGTTCGAAAACGTTGAAAAATGGATTGAGACGTTTTCCTCCGTTAAAAAGTCATGGCCTCTCTTAACTGTTTACTATCTTGATCCTTTTCCTTACAGTGACACGTAGCATTACATCACTGGTAACAAAATGCAACATAAGAAGGGAATAGGTGACCAAACCAAGGGAAACACCACCATGGAAGGAATCATCCAAAAGATCGGACATACCAATATCAACACCGCCGAAATGGCCTACAAGAAAATGCTGCTGCAAATCTCCAAGATGCTGGATGGATGTTCACTCAGTGGCTTCAAGTTCTTGTGCGAAACACATTTTCCGAAGAGAGTGAGAGAGAAGATCGTTGAACCTATCGATCTTTGGCAAGCGATGCAAGAACGTGGAATTCTTGGACCTGATAACCTGGATTTCCTGAAGTGGATGTTGAAAGAAGGAGCAGAGAAAAGGACGGATCTCCTCCTGGTCGTTGAACGGTATGAACGGGAGCACCCCGTTGTTCAGGAGGTTGGCAATTGCCACCAAATCGGGAGAGCGCAGGAAGAGTCACACAGCGCACCAGAAGCACCAGGTATATAAAACAGTTTTCGTTGCCTCTTTTTACACCGCTGATGTGACAATGCCTCAGTGAAATTGCCATTTCCCTATACATGAAGGGGGGGGGGGTCCTATACACGATCACAGAGAAAATGCATGTCGTGATGCAATGTCGATTACTATACATGTATTATCTTTGCCGACAAATTCATGATAGATTTTGATAACTTATTTCCGACATCATGTTTCCTGTGTCTGAGTGGTTTGCCAACTTCTGTTTGGAAAATGTTTTAAATGATGTCTTTTACATTATTTAGTCCACCAGGAAGTGGTCGTCGGCCTATAATCATGTGGCACGAAAAGTTGTGACATCATACTCAATTATCTGTTAAGATGCTGGAAAAGTCTACGGTGTACTAATGACCCAATTTGTGAGGACACACATTTCTCGGTCAAGGGGATTGTTATGTGGTGGCATATTCCTTACAAATTGAAGCTAAAAGTAGTTGCCCGTAAACCGATGACAAAGTGATGGGGCCTTGGTCTTTTCCTCTGTTACACCTGCATCAATCAAATTGTCACTGCTTACCCGTTCGAAACGAAAGACAGCATGACCGTGGATGAAGTTGTTGGTTGTTCGGCATCTACACTGTATTTGATGAAGGTCTATCCACTTCTCCAATGATAGGTCCTCTCTTCTTTTCAGTCGTCAAAACAGTAAGCGAGAAATCTGCAAGATGTTCGATCGAAAGTTCTCTAGTTGGACAGATGGGGCCTCTCCCTCTTGAGCGCCACTCCGAGCGTGGTGATTGGAAATATGACAGACGCAACGAACCAAGCGTTCCACAACAAGTGGAACAGGTGGCAGAGGAAGAAAACGTAGGCAGTTACAAGTTACGTCACATCAATGTTGGACTTAATGACACGGATAGAGGTTCTGGCATCAGGAGAGCTGATTCTGATGCTGACACTAAAGACTACATTGAGGAGGAGGTTGACTCTGAGGCAAACACCAAGGAAAGCAGTCGTGAGGCTGCAATTAAAAATGTTGTTGGTGTGAGAGAAACTGATGACGACGCTGAAACTCATGACGTCAGATCTAAATGTGTGGTTGAGTTTCACTATCCCCCGGATGTACCAAATGAGCTAAAGCCGTTTTATCCAAAAGATGTGAAACAGAGCGAAAACAAACGCTTCTTGTTGGGTAGGGGAAAGAGTGTGGACGTAAAACTCAACGACGAAACTATATCGAGAGAACAGTTTGATGTCAAGTTAATGTACAGTCAGAGTTTGAAAAGATATGAAATGGTTCTGACCAATCACAGCAAAACTAAAACAGTGACTTTAGATAATCACGAACTTCGCTGCGGCGATCAACGTCACTTGTCTGCGGTTTCAACCCTCTTGATCAACGACCTTGACATTCTTGGTGCTGTGAAATTCATCATTGTAGTGCATTTACCACAAAATTTCAATGGTGCTGAATTCAAAGTAATTTTTCGACAAGAACCTGAATTTTATGAGCATTTAGCATCAGTCCAGCAGATTACAAGGGCTTGACAACCTATCGGCACACGTCACTCTTACCAGTCGCTTAAGGATGCTGTTAGTAGAAGTCACGGTTCTGTTGGAAGCCATTTCTGAGTGAAAAACCAACATCGCCTGTATATGCCCTTCCTGTCCCTTTAAAAGTTATCACCGAGGTGGGTGACAGTAATGAAACAGAACAATAAGACAATTAAACGTATCATACTCAAATATATTAGAAAAAAGACAGTAAAGATGTAAGGAATCTTGTAGATGATTGTGACTGAATAATGTGTTGAATTCGGAAAACTGTTCGATAGCTAGGGAATCAACCTAGCTTAGCATGCTTACGTTTGCAGCTTTGCGAAGCTGTAGGATCACGTAAATTTTTTAAAGCTACATGTAGTTATTTTTGTAATTCGCGAGACACATAATATGATAATCTATATTTACGCCCTCAGTTCAAATTTCTGTAAAAGAAATGTCAGGAGGGATATACTATATTTATCTGATATAGAGCAGAATGATTTTTTTCACTTGTAGCATCTATTTTGATGTGAGAAAACATGTTATCTTCGTGTATATTATGGCAGTGTGTAAAACAGCATCAGTACCAGAAATAGCGCGCAAAAAGGGTGTTGCTATGAACCTGTGAGAGATATGTCGGCGTTACTCGCTTGCAGGCTAGATGTTGCATTTGTCATGTAATTAGTAAGTCCAGGACGACCAGAAGGATGACGGTCTCTCCCAAGGGGCAGATGAGACTCTAATAATGGAAGCCACGACGAGTGCCCACCAGTGATCGAGTGTCTATTTCCATTGGCATTTCTGACTGGCAATGATTTCTTGAGTGTCATTTAAATGTTTTTCCTCTTGTCGCCGCGAATGCTGGACTGTATAAATGAGGTAAATTGTGAATGGATAAGTCGCAGTGGATGTCACCAACTAACAAGGGGGGGGATAAGCTGGTGAACTCGTAGAAATGTTTTGCAACGCATCTACCCCTCATGATCATTGACTGACATTTTCGAACGCTGGGTGCGGGATTTTTTGTTATTACACGCTCTTACAATATCTTGTACGAAGTGTATAAGGGAGGTATTAGTACGAGTGAAAGGCCCTGAAGCCCAGGATGGTCGTTTTTCGACTTTTCATTTAGGACTGCGGGGTATGACAACACCAGAACGACCATTTCGTTATTGATTCTATTAAGACAATGACCGGTCTAGTGTTTGTCACCAGCAATGATATTCATTCCAAAAACAACCACGAAAGAAGACACCTCTATAGGTATATGACACGACAGTTTACACCTTCATCGCGCCTTCGAGAAATTAACATACTTCAGGGAAAGGAGAATCTGAAATAACAATACAACAAGCGGCAACGACCATATTGTTGACGAAGGATGGTCGCTTCATTGTTTTCTACCAGCAACAACGTCCATTCCAAAACAATTACAGAAGACACCTCACTCTATGACGCATTTTACGCGTTTGTTGCATACTTTGGTGGCTACCTCACCATTCTTACCATTCTCCTTGGAGTAGTCGGCAACATCATCAGCTTGATTATCTTCATAAGACAGCGGAAGAAGGATAGTGCGAGCGCCATCTATCTCGGGTGCTTGGCTGTGACAGATCTCGGAAACTTGATTTCTGGAATTATATTCTGGGCGCACCAGAGTCTCTATTACATGTCGTTTGGGGCATACAACATCCCGTACGCTTATACTGATTTGGGATGCAAGATTCTTTGCTACGCTTGGTATAACTTCATGTTCCTCTCCGGATGGATCATCATAGCGTTTTCAGTTGAGAGAATGATAGCTGTGGTATTCCCTTTGAATGTATCAACAGTTGTCACATCGCGGAGACGGAAACTGGTCCTAGTTGGTCTTCTTTTCGCATCTTTAGCAATCTGGGGAGACGTAGGCCAGTTATTTGAGGTCTATGGCCCCTATCCCCCAGGACATCAAGAACGATACAATTGTTTCTTTAACCCAGTTGCGCTACCAGAATGGCACTTGTTATTTTTCTTAATCAGGTTATTTTCTCTAACCCAGTTTTTACCGATTGTGATATTGACCATCCTAAACACTATCATTATCATTGGCATAAGGAGGAATAATGGCGTGATTGAAATAAAAGATCCCAAAAGAGCTAAGAGAGAAATGCGTTGTACTTTAAACCTGATTTCAGTTTCTACTGCATATACTGTTCTCATGACTCCGTACCTGATCACCTGGGCCCTTTACATGGCCGAGGACCTCACGGGGTGGAAGGGCCGCTCACTTGCTTACGTTGATTTCTTGAGCGAGGTTGCAGTTTACACTATAAGTATCGGCTCCATTAACTACGCCCTCAACTTCGTCATCTATACCATTTCTTTGGATTTCTATAGAGCTGAATTGTTACAAGTATTAAATTGTAATAAAAAAAAGCTGATGAGGACAGATATAAGTTTCACTCTCAACAAAATCGAATGAATAACGTGATAAGGACATGTATGTTAGTAAAATTGAGGACGCTTTTACCAGTGACTCATACAATTTTCCCAAGTAGGATGTTAAAATAAGTAAACCTTGTCGACACGCGCAGTTTCCAAGCTTTTGCATTTCGCTTTATCAATAACTAAACATTGATTGTTTAGGCCAATTTAGGCCAAGTGTTCAACTTACATTTCCACGAAAATTATCGAAAAATTTAAAGTCGTTGGAATTTGGGTTACTCGGATCTCACTCATAGGAAATTCCAGGATGGGAATTTCATCAGTCTTCGAGTGTCAAGTGCGACGACAAGATATCGAAAAGCATTTTTCGATCTGCTTGATTGAAACGAAGTAGTTAACGCGACTGCGCAGAACTTTGCCCCATGGGTCAGATGAGATTATCGCGGGAACGGAAGTAGTAATGCCAAGTAACCTTTGGCGGCGGGATATTTTAGTTGGCATTGGTGCGGTTGCCGGTGATGCACTTGGCTTAACATCCCGAACCTTCTCAGCCCTTTTCGTTATACGCCAACTGCAGACGGCCAGGGTCAATATAAAGAGGAGGATGTCTCCATCCAGTCCATTCGCCCGCTCTTATTGTCTTACTCCCCCGAAGTGGAAAGAACGGCTAACTTTGGCGTTTAATCGTAACCCTGGCATTATATAATGGTCTTACCTAAAGGTTATAACGCCAGTTTTAGGATGACGACGCCCATGACTGTATCACTGTTTGGGTAACTGCTGGTTAAGTCGTGGCTCTGATTTCGCATCGTGCGAATCATTCGCAGAGCCAAATATTCATATCGTCAAGCTGCATGTATTTGTGTCAAATATAGAAAGCTGCCACGTGCAAATCGTGTATATGTTAATATGTACTGTACAATTTCCGAATCTGTTTTCGTTTATCTCTCTTACAAAGTTTAATAACCTATAGGCGCAGGTTTCAAAGAAAACTGCAATCTCCTTATTTACAGAAACCTGAACCGATTCTATAGACCTATAGGCCCTATGCCGAGTAGATATCAAAACGGAATTATATCAATCTCATCTCAATTGTACCAATTTTTGAAACTTCAACATCGGGGGTGACGAGTACATTATTTCTTTAGAGAGAAAACAGAGCTAAAAGAAGATGGCAGAAACCCAACAAAGTAGATCATAGTTGAATAACTGCCCAAGGCGGTTCAGTCCAACTGAATATTCTGTCTTATTCTTGAGAGATAAATGCATGAGTGACCTGAGGTTCTGGCGAATTCGATTACCGTTAAAAGCGTGGTACGTTCTAGTGCATATTGTTTACGTAATAAGCGAAACCGAAATGCAGTTATCATCTTTCACTTTCAAATTCAAATTCTAGAGCACGGACTTCGATATTTTAAGTATGACTTATTGTTGCTTGACTTCCGAGGAGTGGCGCTATCGTGGTTTTGAAAGGAACCAACCACGCATGAGAAAGCAGAAAATACTTTAGAATGACGTCGAAAATGAAACGTTTTTCAAAAAAACTTAACTCTGCGCAAGGCCTTTGTAAGGATGAAAAATAGGATATATGAACGTGGTGATTTGCATTGATTGGGGTGTATTATTGGATATGACTGATATATTCTAAATCGAATAGCTCCATAATGGATTTTCATTAAAGGAAAAGCGCTCGCTCAAAGAAAATCTTGTCGTCTTGATTCCGTTTCAAAGCTTCCCTGTCGTGTGCCTTTGGATAAGTTAGAATGAGGCCTGTCCGGGGGGTTCGATTTAGAGTTTCTCGTGCTTTTGGATTTGGACGGGATATCTTTCAATTAAATCAGCAGGACTGACGAGGACTAATTATACAAGTAAATTATGTGCAGTTGGGATCCGAGGTAATCAACATGTTCTTATCATTGAGCAAAATTTAATTACTCCAACTGACAGACACATTTCGTATGGATGTAAAATAACGTTACTTCGACTTCGGAACATTTTGGATTATACAACGAAGTGAATTCGATGGAAATAAAAATGGATGACACGGTGGGTAGCGAGGTTGCATCGTCACCGAGGAATGAGGTGAGTAAAGTTAAAGTCAACAAATGCATCCAGACAAGGACGTCTTACCTGAGAAAACGTTTAAAGCGAAAGTTAAAATTGGAGAACATTTCAAAAGAGAAACCAGAGCAGTTTCCTGAGGAAAGTACTTGTTATGAAGATGACACTTTGGCAGAAAGTCCCAAATACGAAATTTTATCAGGGGACCAAAAGGGCAGTGATAAAGGAAGAACTGTATCAAATGATCCGTCCGGTCATAAGACCCGAGAAGACAGTACATTCTCGAAAACCAGAGGCAACTTATCTAAATCGACAACGGCAAGCCATCTGGTTGTTGGGTCCCTCGGTACAGTTGGAGCTAAAGCCCCTCCAACTGTGAAAGGGTCTCCAAAAACGCCAGCTGATTCGAACAACCATCGTGAACGTTCTGTGAATGACCCTGAGTGTGTCCAAAATGGCGTCCCACCAAAACCAGAGCAATTGCCACAAGCAAAAGAACAAAATGAAGCCCGACCAAAACGAAAGGTCAGTTTCGCCGCTGGTATGAAAGAGGACACAAAAACACTTGGAATTGCCAATGAGAAAGTTCCATCAGAAGTTGGCGATGTAGAGCCGACGGCAGAACCAAAACAGCAAAGGCAGAATGATGAGTTGCAATATTCGGCAACTGGTTTATTCGAGGCCGACTCTTGGCTTGACGAAAGAAGCGATGGCGCTGGTCATGATGGCAGCGATAGGCCTACAGCTGAAACAAGAGACGCTGAAACAGATCAAAATCAAGTTGAAGATCCGTGTTTCTTACAAACAAATTCAAATGATTCAAAGAGAAATCCCGATAACATGGCACGTAATGACAACGAATACCAGGTTGATAGAGGAATTACGGAAGACAACGAAGTTAATCCCATAACGACAACAACAACGAATCGCTCCAAGGTCAACCAGGACACACAGACTCTTCTGACATTCCCGCGTCAAGATGGTGACCGAGGTGTGTTGCTCGATGCACTGTCTGAAACAGTTCGAAGCTCGGTTGAGTCAAACACGACATCGGGGCATGATCTCGGTGGTTGCTCGGTTCTCAATGCTACTGATGGGTGTGTGGTCCTGATGACACACCACATGTGCACCTTGAGAAAATCGTCTGTTAAACTGACATGCATGTCTGAGGATGAAGGGAGCGAAGGATCTTCTCCTCAAACCCGATCACCGTCAACACAAAACGAGAGGAATCCCTGGGGAAGTGCCCGAGACATCATGGTGCAGACCGAAAGCGCCCTGTTTGATGCAGAAAGTGTATGTCCCTCTGAATGCTCTAGTATTTCAGACTTCACGGATATTGTCGAATCGAGCCCATTCTGTCCACCACAGCCTTGGGAAGGAATAGATAGCCCTGGATTACTAGATGATGTAGTTTTAGGAAATAAGGAGGGAAAAACGGACATCCTTGATTGGGTTCGAGGTAAAGATAAGACGTTGCAACGAATTACCACTGACAACGCACGGAAGGAGAAATATGGTGAGAAGTTGCAAGAAGTCATAGACATGCAAGAAGATAAAAGGATGAAAAAGGGACACCCGGCGAATATGAAGTATACACACTTCGGAAACAACCCAAATAAGGGTTCACTATCACAAGTTGAGTCGACAACATTACCATCGCAGACGAAGCGGCATAGAGAGAAAAGCCCCTCTAAGACATCCCATGAGACTCTACCTAAACTGGTAGAAACGGACGACAAGCAAATCCAGAAAGAAAAGAAGGAAAAGAAAGGAAAGACGGGTGACAAACACGGTAGTAAAGTAGGGCATGTTTTATCAGAACACATGAAGAAGGAAAGAAACCCCTCAGAGTTTAAAACCAGAAAACACAGAAAAAAAGAAAACCATCTGGACAGGAGGAATAATAACCAAACGGCAGGCTTCCCTTCTGCTCAGCTGTCAACGACGCAGGATGAAGAAGATCTGAATCAAGGTGTCCTTGAGGACAGTTCTCAGTCTCGAGGGATGGCTGCTTTGGGTCAAGGATCGGAGTTTCCGGGTAGCTGTGAGGCGTTGTCAGCACCAAGCTCTGTCACAGAACCCAGTGGTGCTTATTTTCTGGGAGGAACCAATGAACAACTCGAGCAACAACCACTAACAACACAGCAGTTTGATCCAGGGCAATCATTTTCAGGGTACCACGATCAAACGTTACCAACAGCTTCAAGCCAGAGAGATCAGCAAAGATATATGGCTACAGATATTCCTCAGAGTAACGAAATTGCAATGAATAACCAACAATCGGCAAGGGAACCTATCACTGACAAGCAATATATTGATCAACCTCCATTTCTGGAC
Organism: Lineus longissimus; assembly: GCF_910592395.1. Lineage (NCBI taxonomy): Eukaryota > Metazoa > Nemertea > Pilidiophora > Heteronemertea > Lineidae > Lineus > Lineus longissimus. The sequence goes on from NC_088310.1 coordinate 5,678,279, forward strand.
CAGAAATACGAGATCGGCCAAAATGACCAAACTATGCATAATCAGTCTACTGTACCAGGAAAGGTGCTTCCTCACCCTCAAGACGTACCATATTCACAGAACAGGCATCAGTTTCCTGAATCTGGTAGAATGGCATCCCAAATTCAAATGAAAGTTGTAGCACATCCACAGAACCAGACGTCATTCTCGAGTCAACTTTACCAACCTAACCAACGCATGCAAAGTGCCCTAATGAGACAGCCTGTGTTAGGACAGCCTGTTCAATATGGTACTGCACCGAGACTAGAACAACCAAGACAACCAGAGATGGCATCTTATTATCCCCAAGCTACCGATAATGTCAAACAACTTGGTTTGGTGCAGCCTCAGCAATCTTGGCCACCTGTGACTCCTCAACGATGTGGACCTAGTGGACAACAGCCAATCTTCCAAACCCCTCTTCAACCACGTGAAATGAATAGCTACCATAGATTTGATAGTTTGCCTTCGCAGCGTTCGGAGCAGGGGTTTCCTCAGCAGCAGACACATGTTAACCAACCAGCGCTTCCAAAACAATTTGTAGCATACCAGCAAACGGGTGGCCGAAGACCGATACAGTCTGCAGCTTTTGGTGGTGCACTGAGCTGTCAATCCAACGATGGCAATTATGGAGCTCCATCGATGAATATCCCACTTCAAGGAGAGCACTTTGACGGGATTCCAAGTGTGAGGGGTGAGATTCCCAGAGAACCTGTCCAGCATCCGGGTCTATATGGTTTCAAGGCAGATGTAATGAATTCTCCTCGACAGTATGAATCTAGCACCATCGGGGGTCAGTCAGACTCTGCACAGTTAAGAAGACACCGCATGCACCCAACACAGCAGCGTCAGTCATACCAAGATTATGTTACAGTCGGTGAGACACACGCAAGTTATCCAATGACTGGCCGAAGCCTTGAAATGACACAACGGAATTGTGCATTTGCTTCCTCAAATCCACCACAGCCACTCCACCTTAACATAGCTGCTGGTCCACCAAATGATCAAGCTGCCTATCAAGGATCAGCTTATTGGCCACCAAATAGTTACCAGGGTGACGTTACAATGAACTTCGCTCCTGAACTGAATGCAAACCAGGGTTATAGAAGGGACAGCACCCCTCTTGATAATCAAAGCACCAGCGCGACTTCAGTGTACCAGCAAGGGTATCTTCCAAACCAATCTAACGGCGGACACAAGCAAATGTCAAACGCTGCTAATGTCACGTCATATCCAGCTGATACGTCATTTCAAAGTTCACCTCAACATCCTATGTCAAACCAGCATTACAGTAGAAATGATGCAATGCAAAATGGTTCGAATTTAAGAATGCCTCGTGGTGGTCAGATTATTCCACCTCAGCAATACTTAGGAGGCGGATCATCAACTGAAGGTGTTCACGTCCAAGCATCTGTGCAAAACCTTATACAACCTAGCCAAGGTCAAACATTTGGTAATGGCCATCTGGGGTACCAATATCCGGGTATTTCAACGATGGAAACTCGTGGCACACCACAAGAAAGCTCTGTTGGTATGTGGCAAGTAATACCCTCGATGTCTGGACAATCGCAATCGCAATACCCGGAACCTATACAAAAAAGTAGAATGCCAACGGCCGCAGATCTCACCAGAGATGTTGCTGATGAAGAATCTAGTAAAAGCTCTGAGTATGGAGACACGGATTCTACAGAATCTGCAAATGATCCAGAGACTTTACGCTACGAAGGAGTGGAGAGAACGAATTCAGTGTCTGTGACTGGCACAGACGAAAGTCAGGAAAGCAATGGATCTAGCACAAGTGATGATCGTAGTGAAAGTGTTGATAATGACAGGGAATATAACATACAGTTATCAGCGAATTCACACACTGGTGCGAGTTCAGATGAAGTTGACTGTTCGCGATGGGAAGGTGAACTGGAAGAAGAGAGCAAAATATCCGAGAAAAGAGAAAGAAGAATTGAGCGGGGTGAATTTGAAAAGGAAATGTATGGCGATGTCTTAAACACTGGGATGCAGGTAGTAGGGAATGAGCGCAGTGTCAGCCCCGTAGATGATTTGGAGGAAATAGTGGAGCCACTGTATAGAAAAGAAAATTCTTATAAGCTTGGGTCAGGTCAGGATGCGATACCACCTGCGTATAGAGATTACACCGAAATGGAGAATAAAGATGTTGTAGATATTGAGAGGTTAGACCCACTGACGGTGGCTCCAGAGCCTAAGATTCGTGATCAAAATCGCTACAGCGTTGGGTCGGAGGGAGCTGACGATATGCAGCATGGAAGTATGATCCCTAAGGAGACTGCAGCTCAGAGCGTAGGGGCAACATCACCACGCCTATCATACAAAGAAGGTGGTGACTTTGTGTCTAATTTTGATGGCGTCCCTTCACACGAACTAACAAATGGTCGATCTGCTGAAGACAGCAATGCTGATAGTCAATACGTCAGTGGAAGCTCGTATCCTAGTAATGCAAGGTTTCAGATGGATGAGAATTATTTCAGTTCAGACACAGGTTTGGATCGACCATTAGGTTCCAACCCAACTGAGGAAAATGGGGGGCCGTTGTCAGAAGCAAAGCCTTATCGCCCACTAAGCATTGCTATTCCACCCTTGGACTTTGATTACCTAAAAGACTCTCCTGCATCGCCTATCCCTGTTATCGCGGTCAATGACGATGTCATCCTACCGGAGGGGTGTGATGCTGCCCAGGGCCCTTTGCATGACAGCGGATTCGGCGAGGAACGACAAGCAAAGGTTTCTCCGGAACCAATGGATAACATCAGGGAAGATGAGAAGCAAGAGTCTCGAGATGCAGATCATGAACAGCACCCAGCTGGAAAGGTACACCTTCTGAGAGCGTATCTTACTAATACATATCCTGACCACAAGGCCCTATTGGCAATGCCAGGCCTTACCCTGCCTCTTCCTGAGGATGGCCTCCGGAGTCCCGGAGCCCTTAGCATTGTAAGTGTCGCAACAGTTGAGGAAGGTACACAGACGGAGCTGCCATTTGCAGAGCGGAGCCAAGATGTTGGGACGCAGGGTTACCGAAGTAGGTTGGATGCATCTGAATTGGAGCATCTGCGGATTGAACGAGCACGCATCATCGAAGCTTTAGGGAGAGACCCCTACTTGACCTCAACTGCTGAGCTCGAGGCGTTACTGAACTATTCCATGGGTGAGACCAAAGCCCTGCTCGAGGTCGTGGATGACCCGTGGTACACTGACATCATGTTGCCTCTGTTCCCCGGGGAATCGAAGGAAATCGACGAGAAGATAATCAGTACTACGCAGGAGTATGTAGAGGAGTGTAGGAAGGAAGTCTTACCAGTCATTGCTGACTATGAGGAAAGGAGGGTACTGGCTGCGGAGACGCAGCAACGCTTTGCCGTAGTGGAAGACCAAAAGCGGGCTAAAAAGAATGAAACATTCTTGGAGAGGCACAGGGACTTGCCTGATGTGAAGAGGAGTCCTATCCTCCAAAGACGAGTGTCCTCTGAATTCGACACACCAAGAAGCCCAAGGTTACTGCGACGAACGTATTCAGAAACTGATTCGCAAAGAAGTCCTGGTACGCAGCGCAGGGCTCTTTATTCTGTGTCGGAGATACATCGTATTCTTGGAACCGATAGGATACAATTACCGGATGCCAATGTCTTGAGAAGTCCAACATTGCAACGACAGCTGTACCAAGAGGAAGACAACAGGAGGTCGAGCTCCAGCCTTCAAAGAATGCTCAACGAAGCTGATAGCACGAGGAGACACAGCAGTCTGCAGAACTTATACGCAGATTCTCACATTGCTCTAAATCGAGTAAACAGTCTGGATATACCTGTCACGTCAGTGCGTAGTTCGACTACAACTCTTCAACATGACCACACGAGTTCCAGCGGGAGTCAGATCTCCCCACGTCCAGCTCCGCCCATGTCTCCATGCACAGTCAGCCCACCACAGTATTCCAGCTTGGTGACCAAACATCCCACCATCAACCGACATGATCTGATTCAGGCCCAAGGCGTTAACCCATCACTGTCTCCTTGGTCCAGAAGCGGCGTACATCCACCTCTGTCTCCCAGAGACCATGACGAACACTCACCACGTGTGTTGTCTCCCAGGGTCCATGGATTAAACCAACCGCTCACTCCCACAACCCAAGGCCCACCGCAAGGCCAACTGTATCTACCGATATCTCCAAGAGGGTCTCATCCATCCGAGCACAAGGAGAACCTTCTCTCTGTACGCCGAGAGCTGGTCAATGAGACAATCCTGAGTCGATCGGCACCTTCTTCCCCAAGATCTTGAAAGGTAAGGAAGCTTTCAGCACCATTTTTAATACCGAATGGTGCTTTTGCTGTGGTATGCCAAAGTTTGAATTAAAGCTATGCATTCCCTGGCATGCAGTTCAGAGATGAGGCAACTAAAAATAATCCATATCATCTTATTATTCTAACACTTCAGATTTTGAAACTTTAAAATGGTGTTAAATCGGTCGTGAAACATTTGGGGTGTAGATAACGAAACCAACAAAATGGTTTATGCGTAAGTCCGTGTGGAATGTTGTTTTGCACACATGCATTTGATCTAATGGAAATCTTACGCGTTATGTTTTTCTCTTTACTACTGAGATGGATAGCACTAGATCTCCCCGTATGACTTTTGCCACAGTTGTGATTGCCTAGACCACAATCAGCACAAGTGCCATTCTGCAAAGCTGCAGTAAAATAACAGCCAATACTGACAGCAGTCGTTTCGTACTAGGAGGAATGGATAACATGAACACTATCACCTAAAAGTGAAATACGACCAGACGTTGGTGGCAAATGCACGTTTGTGTCAAAACAATGACAATATGATGAAATATGCAGTGTTAAAGAGAGTGAATCGGAAATGATGTCGAAAATTCGAAACCGTAATGAGATCAACTCTTTCAAGTGCCTTGGACATGATAACACTTTGAAAGTGCCAACTTAAACCCTTTTCACGTTTTTCCAGCCAATTGAGTGTCTCTGAAAACTTTGGGCCGATACAACTCATATAGAGTGTATACTTCGTTATAAACTCTTTCTGCCAAGGCGTTGAATGAGTAAGATCAACTTGAAATGCGTTATTGTTAACGCCACTAACTGTTGTCATCTTCTTGAATGACTGTAAAAGAGAAGCCGTGGGTCTTTTCCAACAACGTCTGATTTTTGGCAATGCATGTACTGTTGTGATAAAAAAATACCGTCAGTGCCAATTCAGCATTTTGCGGGTTAGACCGGGTCAATGTGGGTGGGAAAACAAACATTGGTAGAAGACCTGAATCTACTTTAAAGACGAGAGAAAACAGATGAGCTCAACAGCCTTGGGCGCATTATTCATGATAATAGTTACTGTGTGGATAAACTTGAAGATTATGCAGGAAATGTTTCAGGAAATACTAAGAGTATGTTGATGACGTCGACGATCACCATCGGGGTAGGGATTACCTATCAACTGTACATCATTGTAAATTTGTTGGTGAAAATTCGATACGGACACAGGAGTATTTTAAGTTTTGGGCTTTTGAAGTAGCGCAGTGGAAATATCAGCGCTTGTCACTTCCTGATCGAGGTATATCAAGAAGACAAAAAAAGATCGAATAACCGTTTGCGTGTACATGCAGTACGTGCACTGTGCTGAGGAACGTTTTTAAAATGTTAAATGGATTTTATTATTTGTGTCAAGTAACCTTTATCAATGTCAAAAGTGACAGCAGTAAACATTTTCATAGCAAACCAATAAAATGTAAGCCAAATGATATATCAATGAATATAGTTGTTCATTTGATTGTTGAGTTTGGTATGGATGAAAAGGTTATTTTAAGACAGCCAAGGATTGTTGACGAAATGTCAATACCGGGTAAATTCAATCCAAAGCGACAGAATAACTTTCTGTAAAGAAATAGCCGGTGAATATCAAAAACCTGAACACGTTTCAATCGTCGTCAGTCATTATATATTCCATGCAAGCAATTTTACTTTAAATGATAGGCTCATACACCCCCAAGTATGGGTTTTTGTAAGTTGTAATGACTGCTTTGAATGGTAATGTATCATTGCTCGACTATGTGAAATGTAATGTTTGACCCATTGAATCGGCAAAATTAGAGCTTCTAATGCAGCCAATGATATCTTTGTCCTTATCTACTCATTTGTCTGAAAAGTTATTTGTGGGTCATGCATACCTGAAGCACTGTCGCGATTTGGACCTCCACTCGGCGAGGCGTTGGTCTACTTTTTGTTGCCAAAGTTTTGTAGCCAGTAAGGTGTTGGCTCGTCAGGATACAGATCATGGAAGCACGATCAAGACATATCGTAGACATTTCGTAGATATTATTGTTTTATTAAGAGTGTGCAAATTATGATTTGTATTCCTAGGATTTGTTTTACATGAAGAAGGATGTTACTAAGTATATATACGAAAGCTGTGTTCAAAGTTGAAAGTGCCAAATAAATCGTGTGCCAAATATCTATAAACCGCCTTATTCGTCTAGTCTGTTTTCTCATCAACGGACGGTGATACCGAGATGATGCTTTTCAGCACTCTGTCGATGCGGTCAGTGTTTCTGCGATATAATGTATACTAGTAGTCAAAACAGCTTGACTATAGTGTCAAATGGAAATAACTAGTAAGTCACATTTGAGACTTTATGAGAAAATTGCAAAGTATTCCAATACTATAATGCATTGATTTTGCTATCTCTTGCCATGAAACACCAAATTCAATTTTTAAAAAGTCACCTAGCTTTTTCCATTTGATGCCTGATATACATTGTACATGTATATCAGTGTTGCAGCAAACGGCGTTTGGTTCACGTGATACATTCCATAAATGATTTATATTGATCCTTCCCGGCAAGTCATTATGCTTTTGTTTGGAAAATAATATCGTCAACCACCTCTTCCACTGAATTTGCCAGTGAACGCCGTGTTCGTAATATATATCACCCTTCAAACAATAGACTCCATCTTCTATGGCCTGTTATTCAAATTCAGTGTTTATGCAATCCTTATCCGAATCACAGTATTGAAGTCGGATTCGATGCCATGATGATTTTGATGAATTCTGAAATAGCAACAATAACTTTACGTGATACAGTTAGTCGATATAGTGTCATAGACTGCTTGGCGTTATTGAAGTCTATGATAGCCTAGCTCTTTCCATCTGATGACTTCTGCTTGTTCTTCTACCATGCAGCAAGGTCACTAAAACCTGACTGAGATTGCTGTTCTTGTTTCGACGGACCGCCATTACTTATGATTTCGAGATAGATCTATAATATGTACAGTACAAAAAGGAATGAGTTCGAGGAGCCAATTTAAAGCTTTGGGGATCAAGATGCATCTGTATTTACCTTCGTATTCTATCTTTCCACTTTTATTCACCCCAGCCTCCTTGCACATCTCATCAAACTCAGACTCCGACATCTTATCACCAATGTCAGTGAGAGACTTCTTCAGTTCGGTAACTTCCACATATCCCCTGTTATCTTTATCAAAATATCTGAAACAAGAAGAGTAATTGTATTTTTTCTTGGTCACTGTAATGTTGGTGTGTCAGATGTGCTGTTCTTCGTTTAGGGACCAGAATGCTGGCAAACATTATCTCACGCTGCAGTTTAGGAAAAGGGGACGGGTATTCTGACATTACATGTTACTCCGAATTACCTCTCTTTCGTAGACTCTTTTTTTATAGGAAACATGCTTCAGAACAGGCTGTCAAGCAACATTACCTAAAAGCCTCTCTGAGGCTGTCCGTCAGCTCCGGGCGAGTTTTCTTCCGATTGACCCATATCTCAAGGAAGGTATCAAAATTTACAGAACCATTATCTGAAAATCGGAGAAAGGAATACATTCAGTCATCGGCTCAACATTCTGGTAGTAGTAGTTTCTATTGACAAGACAAGATGACCTTATCAGATAAAAATTAGCGTCTACCAAATGACGATCATCATTATTTTGTTATTGTCCTCATTACTGTTCCAAAGAAATGGCTATAAAGTTTGCACCTGCTTTGATAATTCTCTGTGATAACGATGGATCAACTGTAAGCCTCGCGTGTTCATCAATACATGTCATCCGCAGATAGAAGCAATATCTGTCACGTTAATGATTTCATTTCAAATTCAACATGACCATAATCCATTTCTAATCATTATTTTCACGAGCAGATGTTACGGGAACTTACAGGTAAAATGATGCAGTTGCTAGAACCTTGGCATCGTTGGAAATATTTGGATTGTAACCCTGGGGTTCATAAAGCTCGTGTAGAACATACATGTATCTGATATACAGTATATCGAAAGTCCACAGTAATAACATTTGTAACTGCTCTGACAAGTATCATACGAATTATAGTACATGTATACGAACGTTGGGTGTTGACTGTTTCTATGATGTCCTTTACTTCTTCATTTGTGGGGTTTTGCCCAAGAAATCGCATCAGTGTCGGTACCATGGGTGCCGGAAGATTATCTTCATCCCCCTTAACCAGTTGATCATAATGTTTCTTGATTTCTGAAATTACATGACTGTATGAATGTACATGACACTTCCGATTACTCTGCATCTTTGTTGGGTTGTTGAGCTCAAGTAATCATGGCAATCTTTGACAAGCTTCGATTGCTGATGAGGACATCATTCTGCATTTCACTTTCTGCACGGAAAAGGGTGCAAGAGACAGTTTAAGTTACTTTTTTCGTCAATAAGCACTTGGACGTGACAAGAAGATTGACTTCTCGCAAGAGCTTGAAAACAGTTACGGGTGTAACGGTTTTGAGTTTTTCCGTATCTGAGGTTTCCCCTCATTCTATGTTAGGTAACGCTGTAAGATACCAATACACCGGTACCGAGTTGCTGGTACTTACCGTCGATTTCAATCTGTGTCAGGAGATCGGCCTGAAATGGGCAGGTTCATTCAGTTCTACATTTTGTGAGCTTTCGAAAAACCTTTAAAGGTTGTTTTGGTCGACACGGGCATACGCATGCACCTCTTAGAGGTTTCTTTGTTGGCAGGGTTTTGCGTTATAAATTCTCGGACATCAAGCATATCAAGGCTGGATCTCTTCCGGACAAGTGACATACCACCAGATAACTACATACCTACCTTCTTTGAAGCTGTCATGTCTCTTGTCCACAGAGAGACACACTCTGGCACCAGCTGCGTGACCCACAACACACAAGGCCTAGCTGTTACTGTTACAGTCCACTTCATACAATTACAATGATATTGATTTACCATAGACTCGTTGTTGATATAAAACAGTGAATCAAATGTTGTGTTTGCAGAGGCTTTGGGCAACTGTTGCAGGAAATGCTTCATGTTTGATTAGTGGTTTTGGGCGAATTTCGGTTGGTCATTTAGGCTGTAGACTCAACTGATTGGAGAATGCAATATCGTTATGATATAACCGCTACATATTCGTTGAGTTTGGTATTATGGGTCCTCTCACCATCACACAGTAACTCTATAGGAGCCAATTTGAATAGCAGTAACCGAAATGATGAGGTTTAAAACTTAACCAGAGTTTGGCCAAATATGAAAAATCACTCTTTTGAACCTAAGTGACCACTGACCACTTTGGAACGAATTTAGTTTTTTTCTCAGGAAGATTCATCACACCGATTCTTTTCACTACGTGTATTAAGTATTTAGCCTATTGGTCTAGTTTCTCTAAATATTTGGTTGTTATTGCAAAAAGAATATTTATTGACGATCGAGAGGCTCTTCATCATCCGCCCAGCCTACTCTACGATTTCGTCATTCGTCATAAGGTATGACCATTTGCTATGATAATGGAACGATGTGAACTTAACAAGATGGATGAGAACATCAAACATAATTAGATAATCCTTCAGCAGAAGTCAATGTTGATAGTAAAAACATAATAATAATCCATATATACATTACCATTTTGTTCCACGCAAGTTGCATCAAACGTAAAATCCGTTTTCACCATGTGTTGTTCGAAATGAAACTGTAACTTGATACTTGGTCCGACTTGAATCCTTGTAACACATGGTGTTTCTAAGCAATGTAACACATCTCCCATAAATCCAATCATGCACATGTCACTCCAGTGGATACTCGAGTATGCGTGAATATTAAACACAGCCACTATATATATTGCATGATACATGGACCATAGGCAAATTAATTGATGAAACATTAATTAATTGATTAATTGCCTCTCTCATATGTATGAAGAAATCTGGGTGACAGAGGGCACACTGTGATTTATGATATCCATAGATCGTCCTTTTAGCATACACAACGAGTTCAAATAGTCATTCAACGCTCCTCCATCCAGTAAGGGCTGTTACTTCTCAATTGCAAGTTGCTTCTCAATGGCAATTGAAATATTGAACATAGAATTTGAGCTACATGTACTAACTTCAAGAGATGGAATTCGAAGAATTTGAAGAAATATTTCCAACGTGGCAATAATACGGAGTTGGCACGGTACAGATGTGTACAGTACAGTTATGGAAAATGTTATCACTATAAAACCCTTTCTCAAAAATGTATAAAATTTATTCAAAATATAAATTACAACATACATGTTTGTCAATGAGATCAACAACATATCTTTAATGTTTTAAACATAAACACAGTTGTACCCTGTTGTTCCGCTTGATAAGTTTTGTAAACAACGCACGATTTTATCTCCTCAAATTACTAAGTCTGGTACCCGCTCCCGTGTCCTCATGTTCATATTTTCAACGCTTTGAAACAGACGAGACATCGATCCGAATGTTGGTAATATTAAGTTTGGGTCAAAGATCTATATTGGTAAGTATCAATATCTTGCACCAATCTTCGAAAGAAATTATGGTGTGAACGTTTTCATAACTGTTTTTGCTATCGATCAGCGACGACCGTCAGTGCGTGTTCCGATGAGAAACGACTATTCCTTGGGCAAGACCTGTCATCAGCCTAGGATTATCAGCATACAAGGACAAGGAGAGTACCAGTCCAGCTTCGAAACTCAAATAAACCTTTTAGAAATCGTTTGCTATGGGAAGAACATTGGTAAAGTCAGATGTCCATCCCGTGATCACGTAAATAGCGTATCTCCCTCGTTCAGAACCATCTTCTTTACCAAACCTGCAATGGAACATAAAACTTAAATTATTGGTCGAGGAAGGTCAGACTAACTGGCGTCGGCACATTATTAAGTTTGTTCTGCAAGAGTATGGTTTTGGTGCTCAGGTCTAGGTACAGTTGTAATATGATACCGAAGGTGAAGCACGTGTGTCATCTTTGACTGAAAATGCACGTCCAACTTACTCTCATAGCTGATCATGCCATCCCCATCAATCTGACAATCCGCTAGCATCTTATCGACGTCCTCGTCCGTCACCTTCTCGCCCGTGCTCGTCATCATGTGCCTGATCTCCGCCGCGCTGATTAAACCATCGCTGTTGTAATCAAAACAAGACAGGGCACCTCTGAGTTCGATGTCTTCGTTCTCATTTAGCGGAGTGGTCTTGACTACTGTCAGGAACTCGATGAAGTCTATCGTTCCACTTGCTGAAAAATTGAGAGGTAGGCTACCAAGTTAGGCGATAGCATACACTCTTAGAAATAAAGGTTTTTGAGCTTTTGAAAAAATCTTGAGTTTTTCGTTTAGCTGAAAAACCTCTTCGTGATGCATATTTGTGTTGGCTGAAAATCATTCAAGGTTTCTAAGGAGCTCAAAATCTAGTAGTGTTCCATTGAAGCCTCCCTCGATGTTCATGAATTTGATATGTTTCGCACGTTCTCGATACCTACCGTCGGCGTCGACCTCCAAAACAATCTGGTCCAACTCCGACTCCGTGGGTTTCCATCCCAGCGTGCGGAGGACGGTGCCAAGATCCCCGGTCGTGATGTTGCCATTACCATCTTTGTCGAATAACTCGAACGCCTCTTTGTATACTGAAATTAAACAGCGGTTTTGTTGGACATTGTTTGGAAAAAATCCAAAATTCCCTGAGCAGTCCCTTTATAGATACCGCTTCCAAGAAACTTTCAGGAGAAACACGAGACATCCATTTACAGTTATGCCACTTCCAAGAAGATATATTCTTTTATACTTACTGGCCATTTTTTCTGGTGCCATGGAATCGTCATCATAGTCGAATAACTCTTCCTCCTGAAAAAAAGAAGATATGCTAGTCTGGTAAAAGGGCATGAAAGGCGGTACTATGTATCCAAGCATACATGTAAGTTGATATCCCAAAGCCTAACAATGCCAACGTACAAATTTTAATCACAGGCATGGCTTAGTAGCATGGCTTAAACGGAGTTAGGCCTACGACCGGGTCAGCTCTAATGATAGTTACAGAAGGCCAAGCAGTGGAAGCTGCAGGTAAGTACATCGAATGGGTGCATAGGCAGGTCGTAGAATAATTTTGCATGTTTACTGATGGATTCAACACTGTCGCCGGCAGAACGTGTAAGGATACTCAGTGCTGGGCCTTCATGTATTCCTCCTTTTACACGGAACTATATCTTGAGGCCGACGATATGAATGACACGGTGTCGATCATGGTTATATCTGCATGGAATCATCTTGATTTATGTTCATAATGGCTACAATGATGTCCAGCTATGCTATTGTCGGATGGGTTATCTCCAGCACAAAGTAGGGTTTCTCCTACCACAATAACCCCATGTCAGCTGCATAGAAGTAAAGGATTGATCAGATGTATACCTGATAATCTGGCGTGCTTGGCTAAGCCGAGTAAAGCTTTGGGAGTTAGGACTTTGTTGTCATTGTGTCAATGGTAATCTGCGTGACATTTTAGACGCTTCTTCAATGTGACAAGTAAGAGATAAGGTGTAGGTAGAAATACTATGCAAATCACCAACGAAGTTTTTATGGGTATGTACCAACATGGGTAACCTAATACTCTACATCTGTTTCTATTTATCAGAGTTGAAGTCACAGAAAACAATAGAAAAAAAATCAATATGTGACTATTTTGATAGGTAAACAAGAAAGATAGAAAGATATCAAGAATTTTGAAAATAGTACTGAACATTAGTTTTACCTTCGTTGTAGTTAAAGCGCTTATAATGATGAAGGAGTTCGTCCTTATCAAGAAGAATCTTGTTTCAATCGAAATTCATCCTTATCAAGAAAAAGCTCATTCTAATCAAGAAGAAGCTTATTTTGATCAAGAAGAAGCTCATTCAGAAAGAACCCATTGAATTATGATCAATAAAAGCTCATCATAGTCAAGAAGAAGCTCATAACTTATTGTCAACATTGATAAAAAGCTCGTTATAACCGAAAAAAGGTCATTTTGATCAAAACGATGCTCACGTCTTTCTAAGAACAGGGAGAGCGCATGATGTGTCCAAAGCCTTTTTAGTTAAACACACGAATTAAAAATTCTTGTCACATTATAGTAACATTGATATTCTGACATGTACTCTTCACATCTGAATAAAAACATACTTACCATTATCATCCCTTAAACTTTGCCCTCAAATTTACACGAAGCAGTCACTTCTTAATCGATGTGATCTCTTCTAATATATGACCAATTTATTTGCAATTTAAGCTCCATAATAAGTAGGCCTTTGTGCGTGAGTTTCTAAAGGGACAGTAGAGAGATACAAAGAAAACACAAAGTCAATCATAGGCCTAAGGAATCAGTGGCTCACTCTGACGAAGTTTCCAGTAATCTTCCAAAGGTCTTTCTCAGTGGTACATCGTGAGGTACATCGTACTAGACGTTACAGGTTGGAATATTGCAGGAAATCTGAACCAAAAATAAACACTAGGGCCAAATTCATAAAGGGCGTTTAGCTTAAAACAGCATTTAACTACTGAATAGACATATTCAGGTCCTTCATGTAAATCTTCACAGAATATGAATAGGCCCTGAAACTGATCAGGGAGAAGTTACACACGTCTAACCCTTAATCGCCCTTTATGAACTTACACCGTTGTCGGCGTTCCGTTATGACTTTTAGTTACAGTGAGTTCTTGTGATTGCCATTCTAAAGTATTAAGTTCCGCTATACATACACCAACAGAGGGAGAAGACCCCACAATAAATGCGCCTGAAACCAAACTAGATTTACCGTTACACTTTCATATTTGCCTTCATTGAATGAATTAGAACAAAGTTTTTAAAAGGTGTGTACGAAAATGTAAGCTTTTGATAAGCTCGTAACACACTGATATTGTTAATGTCTTTGCTCATGGAGTTTACAGTGTAACCATTACGGCCAATATCAATAATGAAGACGGTTTCGGTTGACCTATTAAGATATAATGTACAGTATGATCACTTAATGGAAAAGGATCACAATTAGTTGAACGTTGATATCTGTTCAACAGAAATCTCTTAAAATACGTATACGTTGGCGGCGAGTGATCAGCTGAAATCATGGTAAGTCTTGCCACAATGTAATTTACATTTTCTATCAAGATTTCTTCAGTTGTACTGGCCGGATACTACAATGAAAAGCAACCAAGCCGTCGGAAGCAATATACCTTCGTGCACTGGGTGCTGCCATGTCGGTCGTATCACGGAATCTATCGTTCTATTCTTCATTGTAGCAGTGTTCTTCTTCATCCTGCCGTTGTTCTTCTTGATCTTATGAGCACTCTTTTTAATCGTAAATGACTGATGTTCTTCTCGATTATACTGGGGTTCTTTTTAATATTTTCGGTGTTTTCCCGCTCTTATCGAGATTTCGTTCTTCTAATGACCATTGCGACGCACCATCACTGTATTCGAACAGTCTTTCAAATGAATTATTTATTTGAAAGACTCGTGTTACCAGATTCGACAACGAGACTTACTGTATATAAATGTATGTGTATCGAAGGCGATAGATGGCATGGTTGGTATATAGGCCACTAATTTATCATTTTACCCTCGTTCAATATCTCCTTTGGGCTGTTGGTGAACCTATCCAAAAGAAAGATCCCACCCGGAATATTTTAAGTGATTATTTTCGGACAACTATCAATCAATAACGCTTAGAGGTTCGTCATTAAGTCTTGAGGATTTCTTTTTTTTAACCACTGACATAAAGCAATTTAAATATAACACGATTACTCTCTCAGTATTAATAAATGTCATCAATGGAACGATAAAAATGCATTTCATCACTCTAAAGATATCCCAAGGCATTATTCAAAATATAATTACAGAAAAATATAGCGAAAAATAAATCTCGTGGGCCTCTATATCGGAGTGTTTGTCCTAGCGTGCTAATGTTTACGACCGTGCCTAATTTTGTTGATAGTTCTTTTCATTCAGTGTTTTTGGTTCGCAACCCAATTTACCAACTTAATGGAAGAATGCACCAGCAAATTGTGTTGTGTTGGGGTCGGCCGTTCTTAGCATACATATTGGACAAAACGGTGAGAACTATTCACGAGCGTTCATGTTAACCGTAGATATGACAGTAGCATACAGGAGATCACCGATTCTCTGCCAAATGTTTATATGTGCCGCTATAAAAGAGTGACTGCTCAAAAGAGAATGTCCTCATCAATGCAATAAAGTCTGCTTTCTTTTGGCCTATAAATATTTTCAATGGAACATTAAATCGGACGTCAGATATTCACTATACACGGAGGAGTCGTCCAGGGCCTGGAATATCAATCCAAATCTTGGGAAAATGTAACATGAGCGCTTCGGATTAACGCAAGGCGGGAACCTTTCTTACCTCAACAGATTCATTGGAAATTTTATCACCATCTACCTCAGCCTTCCGCTTAAGGTTGTTCTATTCACAAAACCACTCTGTCTCCTAAAAGTGCTTTAAGCTGCTATAATATACAGCCAAAACGATGATGCGAATGACACAAATCTATGGACATGCCGGTGACAGATCGACAGAAAAAGAAATAAGTTTCAAAAAGACTAACGAAATGAAGCACGTTTGTTTAGTGTCTTACTTGAGAGCATCGAACATGACCAAAGACCAGTACGAAAGTGAGTAGAAATTATTTGACTTCAAGTGTTGTTTCATTGAATTCGATTTTTGCAGGGTTTGAAGTTAACTGACGAGCAGAATGCAAGTAAGTGTAATTATGTAATTATTGTTGATGCCTTAGCAGCCCCAACATAGATATGAAGCACATAATGTAACAGCCATGATAGAGCTACATGTAGGTGTTAATTAGAGTCATACGTTCTTGATTCCTTCCCTGTCCCCGAACCTCAACCAACGAGAGTTCCTGTGTTTTGAAGCAATTAAGAAGAGCAGGATATCTTTATCTTTGAAACTGTCCATCTAAAAGTGGCGAAATAGTCATGGATAATCATCGAATACGACCAAAATTACATGAACATGATATAATTCTGTTTGCAGAACTCCGAGAAGTGTTCGCCCTGTTTGACAAAGAGGGCAATGGTTGTGTCGAAGCTAAAGATCTGGGTGCAGTATTCAGGGAGATGGGTCAGAATCCCTCCGAGGGTGCCTTGGCCGAGATGTTGAAGGAGGCTGGAATAAGTGGTAAGTGATTCCGCTCCTCCAAAATGCTAGCTTGACGCGAATAAGCAAATTGAAGTAATTAAAGGTGTTGTTTCGTCGAGAGGACTGATGCTTTGATGGATGGACTGACCATTATCAGTAAAATGCCACCATCTTTTCTCTTGCAGAATCAGGCGAAGTTGAATTCCCAACGTGCTGTGAGATGTTACAGGAGCACACGAAAGAACAGGAACAACAGCTGGAAGACATGAGACAGGCGTTCAGGCAACTGTTTGATAAGGAAAACACGGGGTTGGTAGTATTGCTGGCAGTATATTGATCGTCCCAATTTCATGTACCTCTCCTCGCCGTAATCAGATGACAGGATAACTCCCGTCTATGCCCGTCTCTTTACTGTCCGTCATCTGAAGGAATCCCTCAATTCTGCAGCGAGAGTGCTCCGGTCCAGCACCGTTTACATCTTGAATAAACCTATTAGGTCCCACATCAATGGGTATCACGATTGGTCAACGCCAAAGGAACCATCAGAAGCCGATTGCCCAGTGACCTAGTCAGTTTTATTTCAATGTTCGGCTTTTATTCATTACCGCTGCATTTCATATTTGGTAGGGCGGTGAGAGCATCAGAACTTCACGCCACATTGACCTGCATGGGTGAGAAGATATCAAATGGAGAGCTAGACGAGTTGATACAGCTCGCTGAGAAAGACGAAACAGGCTTGATTCTCATAGAATGTAAGTATCACAAACTTCTCGTGCAAACATTTCAATGAAATAGACCAATGGCCATTGCACGACGACGACGACGGTGTCGAGTAAGAGAAAGTGCTACAAGCCCACTGCGACCAATGGGGTATTCATATGGAAGGAAAGAATAGTCCATTGACCATTTTCTTTGTTATTCAGGGTGGCAATTAGAATCGGCTCAAATAGAAAAATATCCATCCTCAATGAGGTTTTAATTCAGCCGTGTTGGTATGTGCACTTGCTTCCCCTATACACAACAAATGACACAGTCAAGGGACGCATCCGGCCTCTGAAGGCTAAATACAACTGCACTACTGGCCACAGTGAAACTGATATGCAATGAAAGCCGAGGCCGGGAAAACCTCAGCCAAGCCAATCTATATGTAAATCTAGAGAATTAATTCTGATGCTGAATTTTAATTTTTTTTCAGCATTCATTGATATCATGATAGCCAAACCTACGTAGCCAGTGAAAGGAGATGTTCCATTTTGCATGCAGGAGGCAGAACTTCACGTTTGCTGCAAACGCAAAACGAAGTTCAATCTTACCACCTCAGAAGTGACCATCAAGCATCAAACCCACTACCAAAAACATATGATAACAAAGACTACTATCATCCATCAGTTCCACATATCACAGTTGTCATACTATTTCATGATCATGTGATATTCTGTTACAAAAAAATTACGGGTGCTGTCAACAGCCAACATAAGGGAGAGGCTATACGTACGCGTTTAAATCTGTGATAAATTTGTTTGTAAATATTAAATAAAACCTACTGGTACTTGAAATTAGAGCGTTGTCTTGGTTCTGTTCCTGACGAATGTGACGTTGCCTTTCGTGCGTTTTCTTACCGTCAGCAAATGCCAATTCACCCCCCCCCCCCCCCCCCCCCCGACTCATCTGCAAATGCTACGTCTACTCGGGCCTCATTATACATGTAATTCTATGTGCTTTCGTTTGGTTATAGTTAATTCGATTTGATGAAACCGCCAGATCGAGTGATATAAGGCCAAAGCAAGTACATGTATGGGAAGACGTTGATATTATTTCCCGCCATGATTTGAAATAACGCCATCTGTCGGCCTGGTGGAATACCAGCTGGCTATCGAAATTCAGCGTGTGGAGTGGAAATCAGAACACGCGTTTTTATTACATGGATCAGAGCCAGGCATAATCGACAAGCCCATCGTGACCTCATATTGAGGAGGTTTTGTGATCATAAATAGTATCACAGTGACCCCAAGGACCCTATCCCAATATAATCCCCCTCACGACGTATTGGCGGCTTGGCTAACTTAGATATAAAAATTGATTTCCGTATGCAGTGATTGTGCCAAAGCACTAATGATAGTATATGCCTTATATGAAACGGCCTACGTCGATGCATTTTCTTAGCCAAGAATTCATCATCTCGATAGGCCTACATACTGACACAAAAGCCTCAATAGATTTTCTCGTCAGTTGGAAACAAGGCTGACTGACGTTTACCAGCAGCCTCGCTTTCAAAATGGCCTACATTAACCTCGACTCCTTCTGAACAACTATCAAAATTCCTATCTTCCGTGCACAGCATTATTGATTGCGTTGGGAGAGGTTGGCTGGAAAGCTGAACGTGTCCAGGCAGATCTCGATCTGACGTCATTTGTTGGCAAGGGAATCCCGATCGTGGAGGGCTTGCCCGTTCTTGTTCTCGTCTGCTATTGATTTTCTCCTGTATAAAAGCGCTGTTTTCTGACTGGTCTGACAGAATTGAATGATACGCTGAACTAGTCGTTTGTTGAACGCTACCAACAGACAACGCCAGAATATTTGCTTGGTGCTATCCGTATATGAGATACTATCACTGTATCAGGATAGAAGTCAACTGAATCATCGGGATCAAGCCAGCTGCTCCACTGAAGAGGTATTACAAGCTTCTCTGTTTAGAGCATGTTATGACTGCATTCTCTGTCGAGAGGGGCCAACTTAATTACCAATGTCTAAACTCTTAAAGAAAATATTCAAAGTATCACGTACAAAGTATACTACATTATTATCCTGTTTCGAACTGCCTCTACGAACACAGTGAGAGAAATCGAGTTGCCAATTTAAATCGACGGTGTCGGCGCTTCGGTGATCGGTGAATTGGTTCACCCAGCAAATGTGAATGCCATCGATTTGTGTTGTCTATATTTGCCATTCATCAGTGTTCATCTTTTGGAGAGATTACCGGAAGATGGAATGGACCAATGCTTGTGGTCGTAGCCGCATGCTTACCATCTAAAACGAATGTCATACATGTATAAACATTTATAGTTTAATCAAAATGCTATTTGATTAAGATCTCATTCTTTGCAATGTTTCTTTTCAGGTAAACTCTATCATGCCTGGACTAAAACGAAAAGCATCAACAATGTCAACCAGAAGTGCTTCGACAGCCTCGACCGACATGCCCGGACTGAAAAGGACCAGATCATCAACCAAAGGCGATGCGTCGCCATCGCCAGCTAAACGCGCGCAGTTCAATGGAGGAGCAGCGGCAGCTGGACCATTTCCCACCGGGCCTGGTGGACCAATGGAGATCGTGTTCTCCTTTGATACAACTGGCTCCATGTCGAGCTGTCTGATGGAGGTCAGAAAGAACCTAACCAACATGATCAGCCGTCTGCAAAAGGATATCCCCGGTCTCCGAATCGCTGTGTTTGCTCATGGTGACTACTGCGATGTACGTAATTACGTCACGAAATACGTGGACTTTACGACTGACGTCACGAAACTTGTAGATTTCGTCAACAATGTTAGCTCCACCGGTGGCGGAGATTCGGATGAGTGCTACGAGTTGGTTCTGTACGAGGTTCGAACCAAGCTCTCTTGGAGTCCTGGGACGCAGAGGTCACTTGTTATGATTGGGGACGCTAACCCACACGGCGTGTCATATCCTGAGAATACGCTCAAGTTAGATTGGAAAAAAGAAACGGATAAACTCGCCGCAGAGGTAAGTTTACACTTTTGATGTTATGCTGTCATACCAATCAGACAAAAGTCATAGGTTATTAGAATGGATTAAAGATGGCATCAGACTTGGTATAATATAGCTCCAAATATCATTCCAAAACACCTTGTATCACCAAACACAACTCGGTTAAAGCTGACCTTTCGTCTGGGCACCTCCGATTCGGTCTACATTTAGCTCCACCCTCACGGCGCTTGGTCAGTCAGATAATCAACGCAAATGAGGTATCAATTCCTTTAACCATACAGAGTCCTTCATTGGATTATGATTTTTTGCCGCTTGCCTTACGATGGGTTGCATTGTTGCTTTCCAGGCAGTACATATTTACGGTGTTAACTGTAGTGCTACCGGCAATGCTGTGGATTTCTACAAATCTCTCGCCTCGAAGACAGACGGAAAATACCTCGAATTGAAGGCCTGGGACAACATCTTTGACATGATGATGGCAATCTGCTACAGGGAACATGGAGCAGATTTCTTTATGGTAAGCAGATACCCTTATAAAAAAAACGAGTGGTCAACTTGCTAATTGCAGGCAGGTAGCCTTTGTTGGAGACATTCGAGTCAGCAGCAACATCGAAGTTTCATTCTAACAAAACAGTACATCATTGATAATTACTGGGTGTCAGAATGTTTGTAAGAGTAGTTTCCAAAAAGTAGTCGATGGTGAAATAGCTCATTTTCTCCTCTTCAGGCATACGAACACGAAGTTCGTTCTCGCGGCCCCGCGGTCTCGCACGAGGTGGACGCCATGTTGAGAACGTTGAGGCATTCCGATGATGATGATGGTTCGGATAGCGATGGGACTACTGGTGCTGCAGCGACAACATGTACGACGGCTGTTCCGGTCGGACTAGTCACCCCAACGAAGACGAAAAAGCCATCATTGCTGATCAAAAAGAAACTGGTGCGTTTTTCTCTCTGTGACTGTCCTTCCGGCCTCACTTAACTTTTACAAACGACCCAGAATGGTGGCAAGTTTCATTGATTTGTCTAATGTGTGTGAATGGCGTTTTTAATAGCTCAGCATCTCCGTGCCAACAGCCCAAACGTTGTACATTACAACATATTGTTCATTGTGCACACAGACTTGCAAATTTTATTTTTATTATCTTTTACTGGAGAGAGATACATACGTAACAGTTTCACGACTCTTTACAGCTACCAGCTCTAAAGAAGAAAACAACAACAACCAAGCCACTGAAGAAGAAGCCATCAGCAGTGAAAACAAAACCTACTGCTGTGAAGAAAGTTTTCCGCGAGAGACTTGGAAAGCATCCGCTCGCGTCGTCCCTGGATTGGTCAAGATGGCAGCTTATGATCAGCAACGCAAAGCCAACCAACCGATTGGCAAAAAAATGGATTCCTGCTCGGTCGGGCGCGCCTGGATTTAGAAGGATTGGACTTTTCAATGGTGAAACTCAGAAACCAGCAATATATGAAGTAGGTGTCAAATTACCCGAATCTCGCAAAATAAGTGGTGTGTATTTCCGCCCAAGCAATGGGTTTGAGTTGCGGTGCCATCTTGATACTTATCTGTTCCGACATGAGCACCTGACCGCACAAATCAATGACGTTGTCAACAACAAGTGTGACGTTTATATCAGGCGGGCAGTGCTGCCTCCAACGGTAGATATTGACGGTGCAATGCTCTCGGGACCTTTTCAAATCAGAGACTATGTCAGGAAGCACGTTGAATATGCTTGGAATAAGCGTATCTACGGCAAGAGGCGACACAGGGTAGTTATCAAGAAGGGGATCAGGATTTCCAGTGACAAATTTTGAAATATTTGTAACGGTTTAATCTAAATGAGCATCATATTACTGTATAAGTAAGACTTTCTCATCTTGAACTGTATCGAGATAAAGCTATTAGGTTCTCCAGTATTGTTGAAGTGCAATTTGTGTTGGATATAGATATACAAATAAAACTTTCACATTCTGTATCTAAATATTATGTGTTGAGATGAGCATAATGCATCGTCATGTATCATTAGTACAATTGTATATACGTACAAGTACATTATCGGATCTTATTAACGTTTAGCAGCAACAATAAAAAACCTCGTCACGAAGTGAGGATGCTCTGTTATTTTCAGTCATTATGGTTCGTGGTACTCCGAGACTGTAAATAATTTAAACTGCCGTCACCAGCCACAACGACTGGAAACATGACAGCAGCTCTTCATCATGTGATTGGGAAGTCCTGATTAGCCAACAAAAATGAAGATCAAAACTCGAGGCCCGCTGACAACACTCTTCAAATATCATTATCAGATGAGTGTTCCTAGTTTTGATGGAGTTTTTATCTACATTTGTCTGTTGAAGTTGTAAATAGCGAAATAGTTGATAGCGGTTTGTTTGTTTCTGCGACATTGTTGTGCTCAATTTGTAAATGTTGTAAATGTAATAATAAAAGAAAAAACTTGGATATATCAGATCTTCGTGTTATTTTTCCGATTGGAGAATCATTACCGATGATAACATATCGTAAGCTTTAGGTGCACATTGGACAACATGAACCACTTCAGCTGGCATTTTCCCATTTTTTGGCAATTCAGTAATCATTCTCCAAGCATCGTCATTGGCAAATATCGTTGACAAGGAAGTCTAAGTGGCTCTGAATTTCTAACGCAAGGCAGCACTGAACTAGACCGGGAAAGTGTTCAATGATGGGAGCTACTCCTGTGGAGTGGAAGGTGGCTGGGCAGCCTTTAAGTTTACCCAGTCTACGAACTATCCCAGAATTACGCGTATGCTTGTCTCTTTCTAGGTAAAACGTATCTCTGCGCGTGAGTAGGGAGATGCGTATGTATGCCCATACAAATTCTTAGTGTTTATCATTTCTTGCTTCGTATACATGCAAGGACCCATCGTCAATACTAATCAGCGCCAGATTTATAAAGTACAACCAGTCAAAGTTAACTACCAAAATATTCTTTCTTTTGGAGGCCAAGGCTAAAATATATGTTGAGAAAGCTGAAAGAAGTCGATACAAGTATCATTCAATGCTGTCTACTCAATTCTAACTAACAAGCGTTATGCTCCATTAATTGTCAATGAAACCACATGGTCTTTGATAGCACGAAAGAAATATGTACCCCACTAAGCAATTGAACTTCAAATTCATATGAACCTTCAAAGTGTTCAGTGGGCATGCTGTTGAGGAATCACTGGTGAAGAGGATAGAGATGGCAGGTAGGTAATTTGTTTGGTACTGAAATTAGTAATTGCTTCGCGTTCGTGATTGCTGTTCAACGAGATGACAAAAAAGGAGAGAATGATCGTGGCCATGTAATACATGTATCTTGTAGACCATCAAAGGAAATTCTAAGGGAGGTGACGCATTCTATTCAATCAGCATTTTGCTATGGCTCTTCGCCACACTTACATACTTTCCTTGCCATGTGTCTACTCTAGCTGGGCAAAGATTCCCGGGCGGACGGCGAGGCCCACGCCGAGGAAGTGAGTGACATAGCACCCCACCCTTCACATAATACTAGATCCGCCCCTGGTATAGCCTACATCCTTGTATACCTTTATACATTTCCATGGTCGACATATTTTGCAGGTTACAGTTGGACACATTCAAGCCAAGAAAGGGACCCCAGGAAAAGAAACATGGCCTGGGCAACTCCTCCCTCATCCGCCGGGAGGAGTCGGTCGGGCCACAGGGGGTATGACGGATATGAAGCATACACAAGAACGACGGGGCAGAGATACAACTCTTCTGAGGTTGAACGTATGCAATTTGCTCTCTCAGTGTAATGTAGAGCTGAGCCAAGTTTTTTTAAACAGAACGAAAGCACTTCCTGTTAGATCTCTTAAGGTTCTGGTTAAGAATCTACATTGTCGTGGTTTGATGTATCTAATGATTTTGATATCAAGAGCCATCTAAAGCATAATATTTTCCGCAGGAAAGTTTCAGACATTTGGTTTTGTGTGATAGAGGGTCTATTTGGGGGGTCTACTTGATGGACGTAGTCCGCTGAACGAGAGCAATCAAAACTGTTTCCCGGCGTTCGAGGCAGGCCACTCGATAGCATGGTTCAGTCGAATCGGGGCCTGATGGCTAACTCCCAATGACCTAATCATCCGTCGTTTTCGTTACAGAGTCGTATCCTAGTTATTCTCAGTCATCAAACCCAGGGAAAGATATATGGGACTCAAGACCGCCGGTTAGACCCCAGAGTGCCTCGGGTAAACGTTTTGTTTTTGAGATGTCTTCTTTTCAATAAAAATCACCTCCGGTCCAGCAGGCTCATAAAGGTGTCACTCCGGCCAGCTTTGGAAAATGCCTCTTCTTCTCGAAGCAGAACACTAGAACTGGACACTGTAAGACCTATCCTCCTCTGTGCTGCACCATATTGCTTTCAGAAGTCCTGAAATAACGACAACCTTGCCTAAGCAATACTCTCCTTCAAAGTGACAAGCTATCCAGGTTGACCACTGTCCTTGGGTACCGCCTAATGATGTCTTCATGCAACTGACGACTGTATACCTTGCTTTATTTTCAGTGCCTGGTAGGCCAGAAAGAAGCTTTATCCGACGAAGCTCTGGATTAGACCGGATACCAGAAGCTTCAGCTCAGGACAAATGTAAGTCATCTCAACCGGTCTTGTTTGATGACCCGCTCATTGAATTAATTTGTGTAACAAATTTGCAAATTTGCGACAGCTCGAAGGGTTCCTCGCCTGACTCAATGATGTGCGAGTAAGAAAACGACAAACGTATTGCGTTCCTTCATGCACCATGTCCCCTATAGGCCCTATAGATGGAAAGACCAAAAACAACATTGTTTCTTCGACACGACGAACAGAAAAAAGTACCATATATGCCTTTGTTTTCTCTTGAAAGATTCTCCAGTCTACAGAACAACATTCGAGGAGACATACCTTGTCCCTAAAGAACCGGCCAATTCTCACATAGCCCCTGATCGACCGTGGACTGCAGGACCTAGGATTAGTACCAAAGGTGGGTATCAGGGCCTGCAAGTTGTCCAAAACGTTATGTCACTACATATACATGTAACTTAGAGTTGAATTAACATGGCGTTATCCCTTTAGCTATGCCCGTTAAAGTTTAACGTGAGGTTATAGTTAACGTTAAGTTTGTAGTAACTTGTTTAGGACAACTGAAAAAGATGGATGGTTAAAGTGATCTTAACCCGGCTTAGCACTGATTGGGTCGATTAGAATTTCATTACAACTACATGTAACTTCATCCGACCAGGGGTCATGGATATCAGATCTCGGGTCACACAGGAGGCCTCAGGCTATATCACTTCCGCGGCCCAAAATAATTGCAGTGCGATCATTCAGGCATAATTTGCATCAAGGAAATACTGTTAATATTTGCGCTTGAGAGAGCGATGAGAAAAATTTCAATCCTGCACTTTGTCTGAGAGAGAAGTCGTTTTTCCTACTGCTCTCTCTTGATCTCTTTCAGATTTCGAGTTGTTTAAAGACAGGGTTCAAGTAGACTGCCGGCCGGAACGGCATCAGTATAACCGCTGGCATCATTATGATTAAAATAATGGACTCTTCTATGGATTAATGATAGTTGCTGAGTTACAAAAGAAATACATTGTCCTCACGGACCCAATTTAGCAGACAGTTGCCGATCCCGATTCTCGACCCCGGGATAGACGTGACTTTCTCGGAAGGATTTTACAGTGAGTCATTTATTAATCAAAGTCTATATTGGAGCAAGCGACACAAGACGGTATCCTCAACAACGGCCACATGGCTCCACTAAAACGCAGCGCAAACGAGCGATTTATGTCGCTGCTATACTGCGATTATTATCACTACTGTGTCCGACAAAAAGATATCTCTTGTGTAACGTGAAGTCCTGAAACTACATTGCATTATCTTTGCCCCAATTGATCTGTTGACATATAATAATATCATGTTAATAAAAAACCGATTCATTCTGTTAAACAATGAATTTAATCTAGTTAATTGAGTTTATGACCCAATATAATCGAGACTAAAATAACCGGGCAAAGTCCAAGTCACACAACATAGACATATGGATGGACAGTTGTCGGAGAGATTTCGTTCATGGTCACCCCTCAACCGTATATAGTTGTTGAGTTGGTAAGATGGTTTATGATAGGCAGGTTTCGCAACCCCTGCACAAGAAAGTACGAACTACGCCAGCGTCTTTCGTGTCATCTTCAAGTCATTTCGCCACACTAATCACCTTCTACGTGTATGTACTTAGTTCTTTGAACGCGAGTTAGGTCAATAGCATCCCGCGAAGTTACTATTTATAGCTCACAAGGTCATTTGCATAAGATATTGATGACGTTTTTGTCACGTGACAGTCGGACATCGACACTTATTTCTACGCATTTGAGCTTATTTCAAAGTCAATTATCTTTGACCCTGCATTGTTTTTAGCATGAATGATACCATAGAGTCAGAGAGAGAAATATTCAGAACAATTATGTAGTATTTCCAACACTCGGACATGTGCCAGATTGAATCTAACTGCCCTAGTTAGAAAGCCTGAATCCATTACGAAACCGCATGTTTGTCCGACATTGCCTGTAATTCAGCGATGGGGAAATAGAGGGCAGCAGCTGCAGTGACGTCATCTTCGCGGAATGCTATTCCCAAAAAAAGTCGTCGGGTCAGGTCGATTTGTATACTTCATATGCTTCGTCGTTACCTAGCTCTTCGCGTAGGTTTGCGAAACCTGCCTATTTTCGTCACCTTTTGTTTTTGAAGAGTACCTTGGTTCCTCTTGCTACTAAGTATGAAGCTGATTTACGAGCCTCGCGTAAATGACACCACAAACCTTTATACTTCGTGAAACCTGCTGTTGTTTTCTTCTCGAAAACTGAACAAATGCATTGACCAAATCGAGATTCACCATGGAAACACCACGCCCGACACAGACCGCCTGAACACAAAAATCGATGCGCCATGTGTTAACCATATTTACATATTCACAATGCGCTCGAAATACGGCATTCCACTCCAAATGTAGGCCATACTCACTATTGAGTATTTTGATGTACGGTACATCAAAAAGTATCACCCAACAACATGTAGAATGAATGCAGCGCGTTTATAGAATCGTTGGATGTAGGAGAAACCACTGCAGTGTTAATAGACTCGACAGAAAGGAATATCCTACAGGTATTGTTGTGTAGATTGTATACCTCAAAGAACCAGTGCTTCGATCGAGCGGATGTCATGTTGTTCAGACCTATAGATCTAGCTGGGACATCTTTTTTCAAAATGACATCTATCAAGCGTTATCTGTATGTATACATGAACTTCATTTAGTAGGTATAAAAGATGACTGAAAACTCTGGCTGTCCTGAAATCGACATCCACGTAGACAAGGGCGACTACGAAAAGGATGTTCTGCAGATAATCAAGATAATACGACCAGAGTGGACTACATGTTGCATAACTATTAAGGTAAGGAATTGCGCTTATTATGTTCAACTGTGACTGTGATGTCGGTATACCTAGAAGGTCTCAGTGATGTAGAAGTCGGGGGTTGTTTGCATTTACCGTTCGATAAGTTAAGACATTTTGTAATTTTGCATCATGGATCGAATGAAGCATCAACCCGTGATTTCCCATCCTCAGATCAGGTTTTTGCTATACTCCTACCTCGTATACAAATACCTCGTTTGAAATATCGAGAGGGGAGTACATGTATATTGAAAATCACCACTGGTAACGTCAGGATGATGATTTCCCGGCGTCAGGATGGTGAAACATAGGAAATTATTTCTCTTTCAGCCAATGAACCAAGGGAACATTAATCTGATGCTGCTGTGTCACACCGGGACTGAGGACGAGACAGCCATTGTGGTGCGGATGTTTGGGGTAGCCCTCGAGGACCTCATTCACAGGGGCAATGAACTGGCAATGGCAAAGTGTTGTGGCGAGATAGGACTCGGGCCGAAAGTCTACTGTTCTTTTAACAATGGATTCTGCTCGGCTTACCTCCCAGGGAAGACGTTTGGCTGGTTGGAACACCCTTTCAAGGACATTGAAAATGCTAGGTAGGAGGACCATTCAACATCATCATCATCGTCATTCAGGCGTCCTGCCCTTACGTGTCCTTGTAAGACTATGTGACAGACAAGCCGGTCGCATCGGCTATTTGAATAGTTATTTTTTTGCCGCGCTGCGTTAGAAATAAAAAGTCGTCGATGCAACGCTCTAAGAGTCTGTCATCGCCTGGGCTTCGCCGTGGTTTTTACCCGCTCTTCTGCCTATAGTAGTTCCACAACATCGCCCTTTAGCTCTGCAAGTCTAGAGTAACCAGCCTACTCAAAGGATCCAGCGAGGTGCAATTTTTGCATACCGTATGCTTTGAATCTAGTGTTATAATGAATGTCATCTCTAATCGGCAGAATCGTTGCGAAGACCATTGCGAGGTACCACTGCCGGAAAACGATGGAAGCAGCACGGGCCTATAATATCGGTAATGGCATGGACCTGGCTGAAGCGGCAGAGAAAATACTCATTGGATGGCCAGTCAAGTTCAGTGACCCAGAATTACATGAACTGTGAGTAGAAAATGAAATCTAAGAAATTCAATAGTAATTTGGTGGCTAATTTGAAATTGGACGCCATATTTGATCGAACGCCTACCGATATCATCTTTTTATTCACCTACACATATACCAACTGGTAACTTCGTTCACCTTTGTATTTCATTACTCAGATTTTACAAGGATCTTCCTGACAAGGAAGAACTACTAGAGGAACTACACTTCATAAAATACGTCATTGACAACATGGGCCTGCCAAGGGTCCTGAATCACGGGGATCTTAATCCGACCAATTTCGTATATAACGAAAATACTGGTAAGTAAGCTTGAAGAATTGCAACTGATGCGTGCTTATCGCCGGGTACGTCCGTGCATGGGTTCGCGAGGTCTATATACGTGTCATCGGGAAAACAATTATCATTCGGTGGTGGTGTGATTTTTGTCAGCATTGGTCAAAAATGCATGTACTGTACATTGTATCTTGCTTTAACAATGTCATTGTATGTGTATAGTATCTTTTATGATCTATGTTGCAGGAGTGATGACGTTCGTAGATTATGAGATGTGTGGGTTTAGAATTCAGATCGAAGACTTGACTAAGTTCTTGTTGAACACGTCAATAGGTGGGTAAGATCTGCTAGGCTTTCCTAGGCTGGCCTTGTTCTTTTTAACTAAATCTTTGGATGGTTTTTGCATTTAATATAATGTATCATCAGTTAATTGGTCTCGAAAAGCTCAAAAATGGCTGATGTCGACACATTTTACTCATCTTATCAATGGAAACGATTGAAATTGTGGATTGAAACTGAACTTTTTGACCTTTTGAGAAGTAGCTCAGACTCAGCGATTTTTACTCCCTTTTTACAGCTTTAACAGAGAGTGACATAGAAAAGCATAACCATAGCCCGGAGTTCGTGAGGGCTTTCATCAGGGCTTATCTCGAGGAGTTGAGGCGTTTGGATGGAAACGAAGAAATCGTCAATCAGGAAGAGGTGGAGAAATACAGAGTCTTTGCAGAAAAATTCTACCTGGTAATAACTGATAACACGCTTGAAAAGGACGTCAGCACTATTAAGGTTTTTGGGCCGAGTTGTATTCTTACAGGGGCACTAAGGCGTAATATATTGTCCTTTGCTTTTCAGATCATGCAGTTCATTCATATGATGTTATTGCCACAATTTGTAAACACAGTCGGATCTGACAAGATCAGCTACCGCTCCTTTATAACGTGAGTATAACGGAATTTCATCGACTAGTTTGTGACTTTCAACATCTTCTGCGAATAAGTACCAATAAGGGGCAAAATCTCAGCCCGTACTTCCAAATATGCTTACTGCTATAGTACTTTCTGCCACATTCCACAAAGGTGAGATATCACTCTGGCATGTATATCTCTACTGATAGTCCATGCAGCTGCAGCTAAAAAAGTTGCTTACAAACGTGATTGATACTGAATATATTCGGTAGTAAAGAGAACCTCAGGAGTGCATAGACTATGACTGACCTACACTGTTGATGAATGATCGGCAGGTCAGAATCAGAATATTGTTAGGACGTATCCCTCCCCAAAAATAATTTTAATGGTATATTTCTCTGTTTCTTTCAGCTGTTATAAAATTCGACTGAAATATTACTACGAAAACAAGAATAGGGTGCTAAGATGACGTGACTCTGGTTTAAAGTGTATACTTGTGGCGGCACACTGAGTTCATGAAAGGACTCGACTCATTGGATACCGGACCTTACTTACACATAAATCACACTGCCCCTTCGTACATGCACTGTCGGATGGAGCCCAGCCAGTCCATTTGTTGGGTTGTTTCAGTGTTTGTCATATAGCGGGTATCCTTCTATATTGTGTGGTTAATTGACCTATTTGCAAGAAAATCACAGACAAAGAAGTGAGCATCTATATTCACAGTCACTGGGTTCTTTTAAATTCAGATTTCCACTTGATATTTTGTCAATGTACATGTAAATATAATACATGTACCTTATACAATGTTTTACAATAAAAAAATAGCCTGAAATGTCAAAAGTGAATATTTTTCAGTCTTTTTCTTCATGTGGGCTCTCCTATACTTCACCAATTACTAATGATGTATGATACAGCGCTTACAACTGATATTGCAGTGATAAAATTGAGCCGGCAATGACCTCCATCAATATACATGTTCTTCTAATAAAAAAACCCGATCGATACACATAGCGTCATGTTCCGACCGTAGTATACGTACTCTCTTCATTTTTATAAGGTCACTGGCTGGTTAAATATGAATTCCCGGGTATAAGGGTGAAGCCGAGAACTCTAGTCCACTGGTTTATGAGACAACCGAAAGCGAGGCATTTATCTGCACTAGAGGCACCATTATGGATGGTACACTTTCAGTAAAAACTGCCAGAGATGCAGTCATCTGTAATCAATATGTAAAATGTCCGGACGGTAACCAGTCAGGGAACGATCCCCGTTTTCCGAGTTGTCGCCAATGCCGGGAGTTTTCCCCTCGAAGCTTTCCGCCCTACATGGAGATCCCACGGAGTAGATCTACTGGTTGTGACTCTATCCTCGGTGAGCGACTGAATGCATCAGGCAGGGTTACCCAGACGATGAAGCTGTGTGCCGACAAAAACTGCCTCGCAACGCATGCGAAAATTAGTACATGTACTTGTGTGATACTACAAGTGGCGGCGCATGGTGGCAAGCAGGGGTATCATCTTTGGATCGGTACGCCCGAGTTGGCTCTTTTATATATATTCAATGACTTTCTTGATTTTTCGATCGGTTCGATATACATGGTATTCCTCTGAAGTATATGCGACCATCTGTTCGAATCACTTGCATACAGGGCCAGGTGTATCGTTACAGCCTGTTTATATAATTAGCTTGTCAGCTCGTGTTGCTCCTATGATGAAATATACACGGCCTATAACTTGGCATACCCTTATACGTGTCAATGCAACTGCACGAACACAAATTAAACTTTATCAGCTGCTATACACCACGTGGATCATGAAAAATTATTGATTACAATCGAATCGCTGGACTAGTTTTGTACCGAGAGGTGAAAGACTATGAAAAAAATAGCGGCAAAAAATAACAGGATTCCTATAGCGGCTGTTGGCTTTTTCAACACTTGTAAGCGGTTATTGATCATTGCGTGCATAGGAGTAGTACCTGGTGTCGGCGTTCCTGTGCTCTCTTTCGAAAAGACCGTTAAAGGTAGGTTTATAGACCATTTTCATTAATTGTACAATTTAGTTCAACTTCTTGCGCGACGTTCCATTAAGTCAGATTCAGACTAAAGAGTCTGAGTCTGGATTCAGACTAAATGCAGTAAACGGTACCTGAAGGATGGACAGGCTTTAAACTGTTCGTCGTAATCCGCCTTTTATAGACCAGACCCGTTTCATGAGTTTTAAGATTTTTAAAAGATAGGCGTTTATATTAGGTGCTAAATTTATCCAGACCACACAATTCTGAATGTGAATTGCTGGTCACATTCCCGGTCACTTTCACGACCCCAACCTCCTTTGGTCACAGGGACGGCAGCATGCACTCGCTATGCTCTCAGCAGAACAGCGATGAGCGCGGTTGTTATGGAAATCGTAAAATATATACATGAACTAAAAGTTTTAGTCGTACTATATATTCACGACTTCCATGTGATAAAATGGGCAATAAGGTCACGTCCAATGGGTTGAGCATCGTATCTAGTCAGTGATGTGATGGGTCAAACAACAGGATGCATGCCATTGAATGCACGCAGGAAGTAACCGAACCCGGTTGATGAGGTAAAGTACTGATGTTGTGGGAATAATCGTTTTTTTCTTTTTGGATTTTGGATTTTGGATTTTGTTAGTGACTGGGTCTGGGCTTAAGGCAGGGTTGGAGCCTTTAAGAATTTATTCTACTCCCAGTGAGTAGAGCTTGAATCGTGAATTTACAGGCCAATATATAGCTGGGTGATGATGTTAGTAATGGGACTTATATATAGCGCTTATATCCAACTGATTTTAGTCGTTCAGAAGCGCATAACGACAAATGCAAGTAATTGCCAAGTGAGTGACCGGAGATCAAGCCTTTGTACTTCAATTAGTTTGGTTACCTCACTAACGAGGGGGCAGTTAGTTTTCTCACTGATTATCACTCCTATGGTAAGACCTTTCTGAAATAATCGAGTTGTGGAGTTTGAAGACTGGTTTCTATCAATTCTGTTGGCGAATTATCCTGAAAAACATCGTGGGTTGATATTTTGGAGCGGATAGCACCTTTTCTACCTCATATATCGAGAGGCAGAGTATATTGAAAACCACTGGTGCCAGGATGGACCTTTCCAATACAAGTACAGAGATGTGTGGAAAAATACACAATATTCAAAAAAATTACAGCAGCCATTAAAACTCAGTACTTCCGAGCCAGTGCAATATCGCCGGCGAAGTTCAATGTAGAGCATTGATGTCCACATTTACAAGACAGGTGCAAAAGGTCCGAATCAATATATTAATTTTGGCTCATTTGGTTGTTGATGAGGGGACACATGTTTCTCACACCACAAAATAAACACGAGAAGTCGCATGGCCGAGGCGAATAGGCACGGCATTATCCTCCTGGTCACCTAAATCCCACACCCAGTTGACGTCTATAGAAATGTCGGATCTGAGGATCCGGTCGTTTAGGTGTGTGATAGTTGCAGGCCCGCGTCTCCTGATTGAAGGACTATTTTTTTCAAAGATGAAGGACAAAACCGTGACAGGAAAAGGGCAAAGGTCAGAGGTCATGAGAAGCGAAGTCCTTCGTTTTTTTCAGAGGCACACGTTCTAGATTAACATTGTATGAACATTTAATTCAGCCTTTTGTGTCTATATAAATGTTATTGACCCTCTTTGTCTTATTCTTCAGGCAAACCACATCATGCGGAGAACAAAGTACTTCCTGGGTGGAGTAATTTTGCTTGTGCCTGTCCTACTTATTGTCAGATGGTACAGAGTTGCGTTCTATCTCCATCAACCTGCTTTCATGAAGAACAGACCAAGAGCACATTTAATTGCCAAACAGCCTGTGTCGATATTTCATCCGGAGAAACCAATTCTTTTGAGAGACGGCGTCAGAAAACAAATCTCACCAACGTATGCGTCTGGGTTACCTCCGTCATCGAAATCCGGACAGATAGAAATAAGTCGACCGGCTGTTATATCAGCCACGAACGAAGAGGTAAAGAAAGAAAGAAGCCAAGGTGATGCAACGCATAAACAATCAGAGATTTCTTTTTTGTCAATGGACGCCACTTCCCCGGAGACGGAGCACAGGTCGGGAACGCGGCAGACGGTAGGAAACTGGACGTCTGCTGATTTGCTAAGATGGCAGCACAGCTTCAAAACACCAAAAACAACATGGACGCTCTTCCTTACAATGGCAAAGCGTGGCATGACGACAATAAAGGACAAAGAAATAGGACTTGATCTGCTACGGGTGTTCTTGAAAGAAGCGGATCAAATTGGCATTAATTGTTTTCTGTACGGCGGGACGCTTCTTGGAAGCTGGCGCCATCACGGTGCCATCCCGTGGGATGACGACATTGACATTTTCTGTGACTTCAAAAAACGAGAAGAACTGCAAAAAAAACTGGAGAAATTAAAACCCGATTATATTGCTGCTCCGGCTGGGCCGAGGATTAAGTTCTACTCAAAACAATCATGGCGGAAGACGCAATATGGGTGGAGGTGGCCATATTTGGATGTTCAGTTTTTTGCCAAGAATGACAAACAACTCTGGGACATAGCGAGTGAATTCAAATACATCAAATATCAAGTGTCTGATGTATTTCCTTTACATAAACGTCCCTTTGAAACATTCTGGATTAATACCCCAAGAAATTCACTCGGTTTTCTAAAAGACGCTTATACCGGTGGTTCCCTAAATGACTGTGAAACAGGGTGGTACAATCATAAAGAAGAACGAGGTGCGAAACAAATACACGCGAGTTGTGAAAAGTTTAAGAATCTTATACCCTTTGTTCATCGAAATATTGTGGATGGGAAAGTAGAGGAGACGTTGATGATTGGTGATAAGGTGTTACAAAAAGTTAGAGTAGAAAAAGAATCGATTAAGTCAGTTACTGCAGATCCGTATGATTTAAAACAGCGTAAATAAGGTGTCTTGCCGTTTCGGGAGGGAGTTACACTGCAAAGTAAGCTTATACCTACCTGACTGGTGTAGATATTTCGGGAGGGACTCTTGCCCATCACTGCGTGGTACACCTGATTCGGGAGGAAGTGCACAGCTGTTTCGGGAGGAGTTGTCTATATTCCTCACAGAGCTATTGGGAGTTTTAAAATTTGATGACACGCAAATGAAGTATATGTCCGAAAGCAGCCTTGTCTTTTATTCCAAACCATCAAGTCACAGACATAACAATACAAGCCCTGCGGTGCGTGTGGGTGCGATTCTTGGTGAAATGAAGGGGACGGTCCGACTGCCATGGTTTCTTTAGAACGGTGGTAAATGTTAGGCAAAGGACATAAAGGACGGAACAATTGAAAAAAGAGCTATGAAAGAACTTTCACTATGTTATGAGTACCTATCCCACAATTTTAACTCTATCCTATACAGCAGTTTCCGACTCTCAATAACATCACAACCAATAGGCCAGGCACCTCTCCTTTGATAACATTATCATCAGTTTGCGGGTCATCCACAGTTATCAAAATTTTCAAAACAGTACAATACACGTAGCCTACTATTGTCGGCGGATCCCTCTCATCCTGAAAGGGTGCTTTCAGAGATGATTTTTTATCTCCACTCGCATAGTGTACTTTCTGTTCTGTTTTGACTATATTTTGATAAAAACGGATGACCCCATGATAAAACAGGCCTGAATTCATATATTATTATTGATTCGAGCGATGTATAATGATATTAATAGCTCTAGTACTATGTGTAGATCTTCGCTGAGCTGTGACGTCTAGTTAATATTGTCCTACCAATATATCGACCATCAATAACCCTTCAATGGAAACCTTGTGGTGTTCAGTTAGCAACGCGATACACTATCGAAACGTAAAGATATCCACTGCTTTGTAGACAGCAGTGCTGGCAGTTTGTATTGCATGGTCCATCTGGCCTCGCATTTTTAGCCCGAAGGATTTTAGCAGGAAGGATTCGTTGTAAACATCTGCGAGATTCGTTTCAAGAACATTTTCAGGTAAGAAGTTTAATAGTCATGTTGGTCAGAAGTGGAGCACGATAACATTGCTTTTACTATGTTTATTATTGAAATGGCTCTTGGTTGTTGTATCTTCTTGTCGCCATGAGGACATTCGTATGACCCTCAATATTTTGACATGGTTTGCTATGTGAGGAGTAGGTATGGGGGGGGGGGGGGTTGAATACATCTGGAAGTTTAGAATAGACAGCCGCAAGAAAAATGACACTCGCAGCTGGGTATGCATGGCCCTCGAACTTCGGGATAGCTTCCGTTCCAGGGGTTCTGCATGTATGCCACTCGTCTCCGGTAAAGGTTGGTCCCGCGTCTTTGGATCCTCCTATTGGCGCTTTTTGTCTCGGGGTTATTGATAGTCATGGCCTCTTTAGAACTATACCATTAACCGCCAGAATACAATGATGCTGAACTGGACACTTTTTCCAGGGTGACATTTCCTACTTCTTCACTGGGAAACACATTGAACCGATGAAATGTTTTTATGTATCCTTCCTATACAAGGTGATTATTTTTATTCAACGTTTCCTTTAGTCACAGTGATACAAAGACAAACACACGGCATGGATGACATCAAGACGGCTCGTCCGGCGGCTGACCAGACCCCTCGTCCGAAGGGCGCCATGGCCTTGTGGTACAGGACGCCAGACATCGAAAAGGTACGCAGGGATGGAACAAACGCTATTAGCGAGCCAAACCAAAAGGATTTTAAAATTGTCTGCGAGACTTGTTGCAGCTTCCTTGTCCAATGGGATCTGCGGCATTAAGTTCCGGGGCTGTGATTCATAGTGAACCAATCACTACAGCAGAGGTTCCAATTCCGAAAATACACCTGCCAGAGCTGCGGCGGCAAGTCGTAAATCATTGATAACGGCAAGACTTTTAAAAGACCATATCGTTTTTAGAGACTCCATCGTTATACAGGGAATCACATATCTCTTGCAATTTCCTTATGAAAAACACCCAGATATTGCCTGGATGAAATCGGTTACAAGACAGTGTCACTTGTAGGAAAATACAACGGATGAAACTCGCATGGGCGAGCGTTCGGTGCCTTTAGTTTGTTCTGATTTTAATTTTCTCCACCTCGCTCTTTCAGAAAGTCAATTACCCGTCCACCCTGTCACTCGAACGGAAGGTAAACTTGGCTCGTGCCAAAGTGGAGAGATACCGCGAGGAAAACAGGATGATGCCAGAGATGGCAGACGATCTTCTCTGGCTCAAGATCACGAATGAGGAACGGGAGAAGGCCAAGGCGAATTACGCCAAGCGTCACATGATGCGCTCGGCCATCAAGGATTACGCAATCGCGGATTATGAGGAGCACCGGGTTTTCAATGAGGTGCTGAAACGACAGGAGGAGATTGATAAAGAGAAGAGAAAGGGAGAATCTGATGCCGATTGCCTTCGGAGGATTGAGAGGGAGGAAGAAAATCAAACCATTCAGGTGACGATTTCCAGCATTTTTACATTTTAATCAAATCTTACCTTCTCTGAGATCAGATCGACTGCGATGATAAAGATGATATCTTGAACTGTGTAAATGAGTGCTGTTCAGTGCTCCTTGAACAGTATTCCTGCATGCTCTTCTAATGTAGGCCCATTGCAGAGACGAATTAATGTGGGTTTTTTTACATTTTGATAGTTCATCATGTGAGATCAATGGTTGTGACAAGCCTCACCTTGAGGCCCATCTACCCATGTATAGGCCTACTCATGATTTTTAACTAATTTCAACTGAAGTCGGATTTTTAACATGATCATCTAATCCTATCATTTCAGGTACTTAAAAAAGACTGGGAGACCAACTCTCAACACGAAGACCCATTAATCAAAGAGGCGCGGGGAAAGGTTGCCAAGTTTCGCTCAAGCAACCCGACCATGAATGAAGTGCCGGACGAAATAATTTGGGAGCGGATCGAGGAGCAGGCGAGAGAGGAGGAGCTGACGGCTCTAATGAACACCCCGGAGGCCAGGTCTATTGAGGATATACTAGCTGATCATGAGAGGGAGCGAGTCAGGCAGGAGGTCGGCAGACGGAGGGCAGAGATCTTCAAAGTAAAGAAGAGATACGAAGGGCCGGAGGATGCGCTGCTGCGGCTGGAACGGTTGGAGAAGGAGAAAATACGGCTGGCGCTAAGAGCCGATTGGAATGAGAGAGATGACAAGTGTTAGAGATTTCAAATCGTTCCGTGTTCAGAAAACGGGAACGCTGATTAACTGGTGTGATAATGATAATGGTCCCAAGAAAGAAAGTCCTTGATGATTTCGGTCCGATACACTATTCAGTCTTTCTACCCCTTGATCAAACACTGAATAGTAGTGGGAGGGCTAATTTTCGAGAGGGACTTTAATAATTTACTTTCACACCGGTCGATTTTGTCGTAAGTCGAGTGTACATTATATCAAGTATGTATAAATATCTCATATTGATATTCTCTATTTTGTAAAGTGTTTACATTGTAATTTTCATACCTCATCTAATTCCCTTATTCATTGTTCCATTGTGATAATCATTGTGTAGCATATCAACAAATAAATCATATATTATTGTAAATTTTCTCGTCTTTATTCCTACCCAATGATTGAAGATTTAGGGTTGTTGGTAGGTTGAAAGTGTGTGCTTGTGTGTGGGGGGGCCGGGGGGGGGGGGCATATGGAGTGTGACTGCACCCTTCATGATGGGCTGAGATGATCAAGATGGTTAGAGAAAGAAACCCTTGTACAGCAGTAACTGTCCAAAAGTTGAATCCACATTTGGTAATAAGAAAACACATACTGTTTAGTCTGTAATCTACTTTACTGACTTCATATCCAACCAACACAATACATTCATCATTGCATTGAACATGTCGATACAAACAAAAACATAATGCATACAGCTGCCAAGAATGAGATTTTTTACATGTAGAGCAAAGAATAACATAATATTCCAGTTTTCGAGCTCATGAGCTAGTATTAAATAGTAAATGTCATTTAAGTTACTCGGCTGATATCAAGGTGGCATTTTTTGGCTTTCTTATCAAGACTGCTCAGGTAGACGCAGACATAATTTTTTTTACCTGAATGGTCTTGATCAGACAACCAAGAACTAAAAGTGAGGTATCAATTATGTTCTCCTCTAAAAGGGCTCAAAGTGAACACCAAAATAAAGCTTATTGATATAAAATAGAAATTATCCCCATGATTGTCACTTTAGGCTAACACAACTAATGTTTAAGTTCAGGGCATGTAAGGGGACCAGGAGGATAAAACATCCACAGAACCTGTAACAATCCACATGATTAAGGTTTTTGACACAATACAGTGGAACCTCCCTTAGCGGCCACCTCTCTATTAAGGACAACCTCTCTATTAAGGACACTAGTTTTGGTCCCAAATTGGTACTTTCTATTCAATTGGACCTCTCTATTAAGGACAGCACTTGCCAGTCCAGAAGGTGTCCTTAATAGAGGTTCAACTGTACTCCAAATCAAAAACAAGCATAAGGCATAAAGAAACAAAATCAAAGTAGATAACTTGTAATAATTTCATCCCTGACACCAAGTAGTGACCAGTACTGGAATCATATTTATTCATTAGAGTTTAGCAAATGCATCTTTGATGATCATTTCAGCCTCTTGTTTATGTATTTCACCAACACCTGTAGCAGGAGCTGCGAGTACATCACGGCCGACGAAATTGAGCTGTAAAATAGAATTAAAATAGATTATGTGTTGCTACCGAATGATGGAATCAAGCAGAGGAAGATCTGACTGATGATACTTATTTTCCATTTGGTTGGTTTTTTCTCGGCTGAATGTGACGCTACAAAGCAGACAAACTTTCAAAACTCTTGGCAAACTGGCCAGGGTAACACCAGGAATTATCCATTCGAATACCTGGACCTGGGTTTGTGTGTTTAGTTGAAACAACAGCGAACATATTGATAGGCTCATATGAGCGACCACAGGCAAATTGGGAGAAAAAGCTACCTTAGTCCCGACCACCTTCTCAAAACGTGGATTGATGAATGACCACGCTCCCATATTACGGTGTTCTTCTTGACTCCACACAAATTCTAAAAATACAAAAAGTTTCGAAATAATCTTTTTTTTATAAATTGGATATTTATGGTAAGCCACATTGTCTGCTGAAACCCAAATAATGAAGATGTTCTGCATTTGTACTGGTCCTTGTTCAAGAAATTAGGGGTAACAACAAAAAGCTCTCCGTGAATAGAAACGCAGGCTATAATTGATAATCTGTACTTTGAACTGAATAATCTGCCAAGCAGTACAATGCAATAGTCATTACACACCTTTAGCATTCTTATATTTGTTGAGTTCATTCCTGATGTCTTCAACAGGGAAAGGACATAACTCCTGAAAAGACAAGAGAAAATTTCGGGCTGAATTAGAACTCCTGGGGCCATTCCACGTATTCTTAAACCATTGGGGCCATTCCACACGTACCATTTGACTAAAACAGGCTTATTTCTCATTCTTGAGTTGTGTGTGACATAATTGTTTTCTTGACCTGTTAC
Source organism: Lineus longissimus (assembly GCF_910592395.1). NCBI lineage: Eukaryota > Metazoa > Nemertea > Pilidiophora > Heteronemertea > Lineidae > Lineus > Lineus longissimus. The sequence continues at coordinate 5,718,784 of NC_088310.1, forward strand.
CATTTGCTAATTGCCAATTATACAAAGTACAGCAAAGCTGCCCAACCTTCTTTTGATAAATCTGACTCTGAAACTTTAGAGAACACTTTTTGGCTCTCTTACCAAGAACCAGAGAAGTCTGTAACTCAACTCACCTCCAGCCTTATTATAGCCACATCATTGATATTTTCAGTTCCTCTGTGTTTATCTAAGGCATAGTAGTGCTTCCCACAGCATATAACAACTCTCGTCACACGACTTGGATCAACCGTCGTGTCTCCTATCACAGTCTGGAACGCCGTACCAGGAGCCATCTCGGCGAGACTGGAACCTGCTGCCGGGAAGCGTAGGATCATCTTCGGCGCTGCCATGATTAGAGGTTTACGGAAGTTTCTCACCATCTGAAAAAGGAAACAGTCAGCATTTTGAATGTACAACCTCAAGGAAGACCATATTACAAATCGGCAAAATGCTGAAACAAGATTTGAATTGCCATTTGAGCCGAGACTACTGTTTGCCCCTTTCTCTTGTTGTTTCTCAGATACTGTTTTCGACCACAGGCGTACTGCAAAAGTGTCTGAATATATTTTGGAATTGCTCGAAGTGAGCTGATTGACTCACCTGTCTCCTCAGTAAATGGAAATACTGCGCTGACGTGGTTGGATTAGCCAGCTGGAAGTTGACATCATCGCCATCTATGCCTGTCTCTTTACTGTCCGTCATCTGAAGGAATCTTTCCATCCTGCAGCTTGAATGCTCCGGCCCTGCACCGTCCATGCCATGGGGTAGGAGAATCACCAGGCCAGACTGACGCAGCCACTTAGCTGAAACAAAAATGTTAGATTGGCTTATCATCCCCAAACTGCTCACTGCCAAGGCCCAACCATCATTTTCTGCTTGGAGTGCAGCACTCATGCTATCTGTTGACAAAAAACTGCACTAGAGGTGGATTTCCATGATGCGAGGCTGAATGGCTCCAGACCAAAGGGCCATTTCAACAGCAAATAAGAATAAGACACTTAAGTTGATAACCAAAATATAAATTTAGAATTCAGAGTTGATATCCCCTTGGTCAATTAACTTACTTTCTCCTGAACAGACATATGTGTCAATTATAGGCTGAGCGCCATTGAAGAAGTCACCAAACTGTGCCTCCCAAATCGCCAATGTGTTGGGGTCATCGATACTGATGCCGTACTCAAATCCTAGGACAGCCTCCTCAGACAGGGCACTGTTAGACACCTGAAAGGTAGGAGATGGTGGGAGATCAGCTTAAGAGCCAAGAGCCTTCAAGCAGAACGAGGTCCCCAAATGATAACAGAAACAATGTAAATCCCAACTGTTTACAAATGGTCACTATTAGGAAAGGTCATCATTAGGAAAACGCTATGCCGATTCCTTGAGGGCTGAAAAGGATGTTGACCTTTGCACCCACTGATATATGATGCCTGAGACATAGGGCCAGTATTCTTCACAAATTCACAGAGGACTTGACACGAAGTCGCCAGGGCTCACCACATTTTGGCCCCAAATTGTTCACTGATAATAAGTACATGTAACTTTCTATTAAAGATGATGAAGAAGTCTGCAATACCTCAATAGCAGTCTTTTGATCTGGGTACATATGATTCAATGGAATGTACATATCATCTGTCTTCTGATCAACCAACATGGCATGACGATGACTGAAGGTACCCCGGCCAACATCCTGGCCACTGATACGAACATTAAAACCTGAAAATAAATGTCATGAAATCGCTTCGCCATGAAAATTCAATTGTTGGTGAGATTAGGAACTAAATATCTATTGTTGGAACTTGCACTTGAGGTGGTGATTGCCCTGTGGTTCTACTTTTGATAGCACTGCTACATATTCCTCTGAAGAAGGGAACAAATACACCCCTTTTGACAAGTGCCTCCTGGTGATAGCTCAACTGCAGGCCATCGCAATCACTATTCTTGATTAAGAGTCGAGGTATGCTGTCCAACTTACCCTGTGATAAAAGTGATCCAAAAGCAAGGGCCTCAGCTGTTGACCAATCTAAGCCCGTCCCCTCCTCAAGTCGCACAATACGCCGCCCCACGTGAGTTTTGTGGATGTTTGGATGTAACGCCTGAAATAGAATCCCACAAAATATATCCAGCAACTAAACTTGCTATTTTATTTCAGATTTCTGAAGATACTAATGTGTTGTCTAGTAACAGAATAACAGTATAAACATGGAATGACATTCAAATTGCACATCATACTGATACTAAGAATATGTGTGGCACAGTTTTTGTACTTACAAAATCTTCCGGCACACTGACTGACTTAGCACCAACATACTTGAGCAGGTCTGGGCTGACCCCTGTTTCCCACTTGCTGATTGAATCCGGGGCCTGGCTGAATCCAGACCACTGCTTCTCGAGGTGATCGGCCTTTGGTACGTGCGACTCACTTAGTTTGATCTGATCGTTCAGGTGTTTCTGCCAATCATTCACACACTCCTCCAACTCGGCGTCACCACAGAGACCTTCGTTCTGAAAAGTAATTTTACACATGTTTGACTCCGAGATCCAATGAAATAGTTTCAGCCATCTTTGTCAGGAATTCTATTCTATTCTTTAACAATCTTTTCAAAAACTATTCTGACAGAATCTATTCTGCTCCACTCACCACAACTTGAGCTCTAAACTGATCTGGGACACTAGCTTTGTTATTGATGACTTGATACATCAACGGCTGTGTAAATGATGCTTCATCTAATTCATTATGGCCCCATCTGCGGAAACACACCAAGTCAACAAAGACGTCCTTCCTAAAGGTGTCACGGTACTCCATGGCGAGCCGCGTAGCACGGATGACCTCCTGTAACAAAAGGTAATGATATAAACAAAATTATAATCTTCTGTTAGGCGTCTGTCAAAATGAGAAATAACTTCCAAAATCCATTCCATACTAACCTCTGGGTCATCACCATTGACATGGATCACTGGACAGCCTATCATTTTGGCTACATCACTACAATACATGGAAGACCTAAAAAACAAGAGAGGAATTTGTAGAACGGCTTTAAAACATATGTTCTATGGTATTCAGTCAAGAGTATATTCATATCAGAGTAGAGGGCCCCGGCTGCACAATCAGTGTTAGCAGTAATGTTGCCATTAAGTCCAAACGCAACTATAGTAAACAAAGTCTACAACTTTTTCTACCACTCTATACACATTTCTATTGAGAGAGTAAAGACAGGAACTTGAGCGCCATATTTCCTCAGCTTACCTCCCTCTTTCCGGTTCTGTCGTAAATGCCACCTGGTTATTAACAGCAAGATGGATGCTACCACCTACTCTGAAGTGAGGGGTGTAAGCTATACTGAATGTTTCGGCAACAACACCCTGCAAAGAAGAAATGACAACTGTCAAGGCAAAGAATGACAATCAAGAAATCCCTTCACCAGGATCGTTGCTTGGATATCTCGTGCAGGGGGATGCGCAGTAGCTCACTGCACTGGGTGGAAACATTGTTGAATATTCCACCCAGCAAACTGCATGCAAGTTGCCCTAAACGGACCGAAATGACGCTGGTCAAATCAATCTCTAAAGCCTCCATCATTTTTAATGATATTATACAAATAAATGTTCATAACTAACCTGCGCAGCAACAGATCCGTCACCATGAACTTGTACACAGAGGACTTTATCACCATGGGTCACCGATTCGTCCAATGTATAATCACCATCTCCGAGTCTGCGCTGGCGGGAACGAGCTTTTCCTACGCACACCGGATTATTAGCCTGAAAAAGTTCATATGAGTTACTCAAGATTAACCTGGTTTCTATTAAATCTGGCAAGCACACGAAAGATTCAACACGTTCAAATGAATATTCTCCTTACTCTGTCCAGAATTGACTGGACAATGTGGTGCCAAGTTCATCATGAAACTTGGCTTAAAGTTGAGCTATGCTTTCCATTCATTTGCATCAAACATTCAAATTTTTCAAAAGCCTCCCTCCTCATAATGGTTTCCCTAAAGTCTCATGCCAAATATAAGAGGCCTCTTGACTGCCAGCCAAGAGTCCAAGGAACTAGTCGACAGAGGCTTCTTAAAGTTATGGCTCTAAAAGCATACCTCAAGATGAGAAGGGTTGGGTATCAAGGACACATGGACACTCCGCTCCCCATATTTGAGATCTGTAGAAATACCTGAAATATTGAAATGATAAAACTGCATGTTGATCTTCTACACTTTCTAAGCATGTAGTCAATTTGCTGACTGTGGTTGTTCACTGATACAATCCGGAATGGACAAAGATTTTTGTGGTACTTACTTAAATGTGACAGCACATCGCCAGATCCTTTAACCCCCGGTGGAAATTCTCTTTTACCCTTCATCTGAAATGGGATGAAAAAATGTCAAATTCTGCGCAGCCACGTGCATACAGGTATGTGTTTAACCCCCGAAAGCTTTCAGGTAATGGAATAACGCGTGCATCAGGGATTGGTTTAATTGACTTGATTCTTTTCCAGATAGATCACATCTCATTAATACACTACTGATGTATCAAAGTTTCAACCTCACAAGAGTATTCCAGAGACCTTTGGAATAAGTCAGCCCCAAATGTTGTGATTATCTACATCTAATATTCTACTACCATCGAAGAAGGTCAATGAAACTTCAGTTCCACTTTTGAATTCAACTTACCTTCTGAAGCATAACAACCATAGGGAAGTTTAACATGCAGGTGAGGAGATTATTTCGACCACGATGTGGCATACACATCACAATGTCTTGGATCCCAGCTGAAAGAGAGACACAGTCTTCAATAGAAGTCTATAGGCTTCTAGTCCCTCTTTTCATATTTCACATGGGTCGGCAAATCAAAGCATCTACAGCATAGACAATGAGGAATTTGAAAAGGTAGACAAAAGACGGTCAAAGAATTTATTCAACAAGAATATAATTCTTCATTTATAATTCTTCATTGCCCCTTCACAGCAGACAACCTACCTTGAGCAGACGCTGAGAACACCTCCTCAAAAAACATCATCATACTCTCTGCGCCTTCACCTCCATATCTCTTCACGGTGGGGAACTTGCTGGCCAGAAAATGATCATAAGCCTGACATTTGAGCATAAGTTTCGCAAGGGCCACTTTGCGTTCTGGTGGGATGGGTTCGTGCCGTGTTTCTTCATACCTCTGGGCAAACCACTCACGTTCTTCAAGGCTCTGGCAATAAATGAAAAGAAAGAAGGTAACAATAGGCAGTGCAAGCAAAACTACAGCATCCACTAGGGTACTGTATGGTTGTGACAGAGACGCGACACCATTTTTCTTCAAGTTTTGACGACAAGATTTTGGAGACTTACCTGTAGTTGTTGAAACTCCACTGCTACTGTACCGCAATATATTTCTCGGAGTTTTTGTATAACGTCACTGGTGGTTGCTGTGGTTACACCAGTGTTGAGAATGCCATGGAGATCATGGAGAGTGGCCTGCTCGTGTGCGAGCCCATAATGTGACAATTCCAATTCTGGGGCAGACCTGTAATTTGAAAGAAACTTGTTCATCAGGATCATTCAGTGAGACATACAACGGTGTCCACAAGAAATTGCAAACTCTCAGATAATAACTCTGTTATCCTTAATTGCACCCTTTCATCTTTTTGAAAAATTATTTTTCCATCAGATTGGCTTTGCCATCTGAAGTTATAGTACAGTAAAGACAGCATCATTGGTAGTGTCAAATCTGGTATTGCAAAGTAACTCATAAAATTAGGACACATGTACACAGTGAAGAACAACATCATGTCCAACTTTACATCAAAAAGATTGAATTAAATTTAAGAAATTGACTGACACTCGTTTGGCTAGCTTGAGTGGATCTAAGGTTGCCTCCTTGTGGCCATGTTCCCTGTACGCCGTCACCAAACGAAATAGATTTCCACTTGAAATTCGGTTCTCAATCGCCTCAGCATCTGAAGAAAAAAGGATTTTGGATGTGAACAGCCTCAGAAGGGTAGAATCAAATAATCATATATACTCAGGCCATATAATCTTAATTTCTACCGTAGATGTACAATCATCACAATAATGTCAATAAAAAACTGATCGACACCACTGTCCAATATTGAATATCTTGTCAATGTCAACCCAAAGACACTTGAGCTTGAGGACGAACATCCCATGCGGTGCCATAAAGGCTTTCATTCATGCCCAAGATAAAACAACATGTAGTAGGCCTACCACTACGGATTGGTACGCTTTTTAAAAATTGTATTGACTGAATTAGTATTGTCATTGTGATAAGCGGCATCAATCAATTTTACTGTTACCTGGAATTCCAACTGACTTTTGGGTGGTTTTGGGGCGAAATCCATGTACACCTGTTTTGGAATGATAACTACGAAATCTCTGGCAACTAGCAAAACGATGGAAATATGTTGACAATCGTATATTATTCTGGGAAAACATGTTTTTGACGTTATTTGAAGGACGAATTGAGGACAAAAAAGTTCGCCATGCCGAGAACCATCTATGAAGAGATCATGAAACTAATGTTGGGATTTGATAACCAGCTGGGAGAGTTGAACGAGGCAAAAATAATCGATGGATTAAATAACCCGCCGAGGTCATGCCGATATATCATCATCATCATCATCATCATCATCATTCAGTCGGATCAATTCTTTTGTTTTTAATGAATATTTTTATTTCCCCTATCTTATCTTTTTAGTACATTTGAATATATATACCTACTGGTAATATATATATTACTAGCACTGTACCCGTGGCGCAGGCAGGTTCAAATGGGCTATACCTTGAATAGATTGAGTTGCAATGAAAATCTAATGCAATATCAAAGGAGAAGGAGAACCCAGATAGGCCTTCACATGTCGGCCTCCAAATGGCTCGGACCAATTGCACTATCACTACTATAACTTTAAAATGCGTGCTCCTCCTACATGTAGCATGATCTCGAGCAAGGCACTTAGTCGACAGGCAAGCTAGAAGTTCAGCACCGTGAGCAGCTCCTTGAATTGATAAGGCCATGCCAAGTTCAGAGTGCCTCTTCAGAGACATCAAGTTTTGAAAGCTGTGGTGAGCACATAAACATACCATGGTAACCTTAATTTGAAAATCCCTTCATAATCAAGGGCTAGCTCTGGCTAATACAGCACCCATATACAATAGACCATCAATTTGACCCCAGCTCCTTACTGCGGGAAAACCCAAGTCCAGCAACCAAAAGTACCAAAAATACGTTTTTGTTTACATTTGAAATGCACACATGCGTTTGTTTACAATTATCTCGAAGATCAGGTGACCTGCAATCGTGGATTGAAAATAACATTAACCTGGGTTTAGCAGGTCAACAGGTACAGGCTGTTCCAATCATCCCCTTACAGCCAGCCGTTCAACAGGTAATGTTAGTCACCCCACAGGGAGTGCAGGTGATTGATCAAGCCCCTGCAATAACTAAGCAGCAATGACTTGGCTTCTGTGAGTGGTAAGGAGAATTGACAGTGTCCGATTAAAAATCCCTCATTACTGCTCCGCTGAAGTAAATTTCCGAAAAAAAAACATAACGTTGCATCAGGATAACATATCACCTGCAAACGTGCAAAATTTCGAGACGAAACACGACCCCCAAATGGCACTTTATCGAGCCGCCTTATAGTATTATGATACAGATTCATCTTTCGTCAACCTCCTACGATAAGTGCCTGCTCATGAATCAAAGTGCCTAACTCACCTACTAATACATGTATTTGTATTTCTGCCTTAGTTATGTGCACCTTTTATGTAACCGCACTGACTCTCCATGTTCATTGTATCATCATGTACCATTTTCAAACAAATATTAAATAAAAAACAAATTCCTAGTGAGTGAGATTTGAATTAGTTTTTTTTCTTGTTTTCTCAAATATACCTAAAATGAGTTAAGTGAGAATCTTTTTGTCGGAGAGCAACTAATTGCAGACCAGCGATTTAAATCGCGGCTCGTTTGCCTTATTAGCACCGTGACGTCACAATTGTTTGACGCAATGCGTTGCCACACAGCAACGACGCGGGAAAGACGTCGCTCAGTTTTCGTTTGCGAAAAGATGTCAAAAACCGCCTTCATGTACCATGAGAAGTAACAGCAAAAGAATATAGCGCTGACCTGTGTGGAGTGGAGATCGTGTTTGCCACCATGTTACAATCAAAAAGCCCGACAGAGGAGTGTGATTTCTGTGGTCAGAAAGCGGTAACTTTCACGGCTGCGTGCGGCCACCACAAGGTTTGTGTCCGCTGTAATGCGACGAAGAAGGCGACGTCCGCGTGCTCTGCTTGTCTCCGACCAGGCCGGTCGGATGAAGACGACGGTAAGGAACGCTGGTGTTCATTTCTTGGATGCGACATCTTTGTGCATCTGGCCGCGTCATCTTTTTTACATTCACGAGACAGTCAGTCCGTGACGAAAAAAGCAAAAAAAGCTCGCTCAAGCACTTAACTTGCACTTTTCAGAGAACTCCGATCTGGATGGTAACAATGAAGAATGGGAGGCACTGTTACAACCCACTAAAATCAGAAAACCATCTTGGCTTACCGCTCCGACACAACCCAAAATATCAAACAGGGTGTCCACAAACGTGCAGGTGAGACTACCGATATTTGAAACCATGCCAATTTTCTTACGACCGTCACAACCTTCCCAACTCACCCCAGAGAATAACACAACCAAGTCCACAGAAGCTGGAATCTCGGACAACATCAGCCCTTTCGAGACAGAGACGGACAAATCCAGCCCAACGCGGGTCCACCGTAAACCACGGCGACTCCAGGGACAAATTGCTTCTCAGATGCATTTAAAGCCGGAGAAAAGCTTACTACAAAGCACGGAAACCCATTTGGGTGTAATTGACGAACTAGTTGTGCCAGTAGGTCTAGCGCGGGACTCTGAATCCAGCCCAGGGGACGAGGGGCAAGGTGTCGCTAGCTGGGGCGCCAAGACACCCGGTGCTATAATGTACTCGGAGTTGCGCGGGCTCCCAAGCATGTATGACCGGCGACGACCGAGGGTACCGTGGGAGTTTCAAAGCTTTGCAAATCTTGGCGAGAGGTGTACGATGATGTGGAGAGAGCAGACAGGCCAAAGTCCACCGAGAGATCTTGACGAAAATGATCAGATTGTCATGGGACAAGGAGATGTGACGCAGCCCGACGACTCGTCCGATTGTGGGCTGGGCTACATTGAACTCGAGCCGTCGGAAGACGGCACGATTGACTACGAGGATTCCCCCCTTTCAAGCTCGATCTCAATATCCTCGAGGGAAAATAACACATCACCTTGTAAAGGTAAATCACTTCATTTGCATCAGCATTTTCGATCGATCAACACTCAGACGAAACTGATGCGACCGGACATTGCTGTCTGCCGGGAGGGGATAGTCAATTTGGTATAGTCACAACCTAAGGGCTATTTTTGAAACCGGCGACTTCAATCACAATTTTTTTGAGGAAGTCCAATGCGTTTATAGAGACATGTTCCGTGCTGGGGCTGGGGCACTGACGGCCGTCTCTTTCACTTTGTGATTTCCATATTGACGAGAGTTGTGGGATATAGGCCTACAATGCCGGGAGAGGGGGGGGGGGGGTCATTCATCAGAGTTTAACGTCTCGGCTACGTGATTTCTTTTCAGGCCAGCGAATAACGTACGACAATTCTTGGGTGGTCCCGGACGGATCATCCATGAAGGAGCAAAAAATTGAAGATGACGACACCTATAGTGACTTTGATAGTGAGATGGAAGGACCCGGCTTCGAGAGCGACGACGAGGCGGAGGACTGGGAGGGGGATGATGACTTCTGGGTCACCAGCGATAGAATCACAAGGAAGGGGTTTGTTGTCTAGAAGTTGACAAAACACATTTTTATCCCAAAGCAAGAGACTGGAGATAAAGCCTGCGTTAAAAACACTAGCCTCTACATCTTTCTGAAACTAACTCAAGAAGACCATATTATATACACCACACTTGAGGTATGTATCATGTCACATTTAGTCAAAAAATCTTGACTTTGATGAGAAATTGACCGCAGATTTCTTTCACTGTGAATAGTCTACTGAATGTTAAGATTTTACTTTATTCATCATTGACGATATATAGTTGCGGCTTGTCAAAAACGATGACGTATACAATGTACATGTGCATGGCAATTGACATAGTCAGGCTCTAGTAATCATCTTCTAAAAACACTACATGAGTTGGTCATCACCACAAAATTCGGGTTTATTTTATATCATAGAAGTTCAATGGCCAATGGTTGTCGTCACAACCACAAGATGACGATAGACTGACATTTTGTAAAGGCTGAACCAAATTATGAATGTGTCTAAGCCTTAGTTATGGTCAGTTCATCGTAACCAGTCGTCGGGTCGAACTCCCTATGGAATAAATTTTTCAGAAGGGACATTTAAGACTGCTACACTGACCGGCTGCGGGCGAATAAAAAGACTATACCGTTCTCGTTCATGATTTCTGATGTTTTGTCGTCCTCGCCGGGCCCCATTAGTTAGGAAGCAAGTAAGCTCAAAACATTTCGTTTCATGCACATTACAGCTCGTCATGTAGTTAAACAATGAAACATGTTATGAGCCAACTTGCTTTCTTCAAACAACCGGGCCTAAGTGTTCGACGCAGGGGATATTTTGGTAGACAGTATCGGGGTAATTGGCTGCAATATAGGACGTCAGTAGCAGGCGGACCTAAAATTAACTGATGGTTAATCTACATTATATACTTAATTAACTTCATCTATCATTTTTTCACTAGAGTAGGACAGTTGATTGACCTTGTCCAAATTAACACTTTCTATTTACTCTTTTAATCATATGAATGTTTTCGGTTGATACCGCGGGATAATATTTATATTTATTAGAAAAAGGCCGCTTTGAGGCAAGTTCTTCCCCATGGGTCTGGGCCTTAGCACTGTAACATGTGACCTATTCATGATTTTGCCCTATTCAGCTTTCTCTCTGTGGAGCTCAGATATCGATTAGACAGAACCAGAAGTACATTACCATCATATCGTCCTTGTTGATTCTGGGCAGAATACAGTAGACCCTCCGAGACTTGACTAAGTAGTCATATTTGCATGTCAATAACTGATCTTGCCCGTTGGGATATACTTGAACATAGATTGATACCTTTTGGGAGATTTCTTCATATCAATATTTTATTGAAGCTTTGTTTCTCTGCTCCTTTGTCAGACCGGATCCTAGACTCGTGGTTCAAAGTTTGCCCCAAACCGTTCTCTACACTTGTTTGAGTGTGTTCTGGAGATGTAGCATTGAGAATATTGAGCAATCGGCTTGCAAGGCTGACAACTAAGCTCGACCCTGCTTAAAGCCAGCCGCGCTTGTGGCTTTTCTTTGCATCAAATACCTTCTGGGGCCGAGCGTAATTTTACCTGGCGGCGACCTCCGCAGCGCGGTAAAACGTCCTAATATGAGATATTCAAGTTGTAGGCATTCTAAACCTAGGCAATGTTTTTAGGGTACTAGTCATGATTATTTTTGACCTGCAGCGATATTTTTAGAATCTATTTTCATACATTTGACAGTTTGTCAAGACACAATCTGATAAATTAATTTCCCTATAAAATACAAAACATAAACAAACGAATTAGTCTAGACAAATGTGATAGTTTAAGAACTTCGAGGTGGTTGTTGTGTTGATGGTGTGGTACCCGGCCGCACTCCGAATTGCATGCCACATTTTGTTTCTTTCCTGTTGATTCCACCGCGTAGTCACGTCTTCAAGTCTATGGAAACTGTCCATAATGATTATCTACTGATCATGGACAATCATAATCTAAACCCGTACATAAGGCGTTGCCCAAGTTTAGTTAGAGAATTATATCCCTTCTGTTAGGATTGTCGGGATATCCTTCTATAAACCATGACAACGGCCAGGCATATTTTATAGATCTATATTGATATGTACTAGCCGATTTTTTTCTATCACCAGCCTGTGGACATCAAGGTTTTTAAATTCATTTCCGGCGGTTTCGATTTATACTTTGACGCGCACTTCCTCAATCGTCATAGCCAAACTCTCCATAAATTATGGATCATGTCGATTAATTACTTCGATTAGAATATCTCAGGTGGAAGACATCAGGTTTGCTATGGCCTCCAGGTGGAATATCATTCCAGGCATTCCGTGAAGTATTTAGGCCTACTTTTTCCAAGGTGGAGTCATATTTAAAGGGACAATGGCCATGAGGGCGGCGCCACCGATGAAGAGTCGCAGGATCGATTGACGTCCCGAGGTGACTTGACCACTGGACTCGTGGCGGTGATATATGCAAAATATCAATTTTCATTTGATCGGATAATAAAATTTAACGAAGTGATGTTATCAGGGCAAGATGTTGCAGACGTGGATTACGGTTCCTTTAAAAAAATCTGGTTCCCGGTGGCCTTTCCCGCCTCCACACATCCTCAATCGTTCTATATTTAGACTTGAAATCACTTTTAGATAATTCTATGTTTTTCATCAATGACATTTACTATAAAAATTAATATCAAAAGAAGCTTTTAATGACCTTTAATGTTATGAATAACAATTTAGTGTTACCAGGGCAAAGCGTCATTCGAAGTGTAACTACCACTGCATTCCAAATTAGGCCTATCAAAAAGAACGCTTAACATTTTCGTAAATCAGTTATTAAGTGTATTGTTTGCTTGTGATGAATATATAAAACATTACTCATGGAGCTCCCAAGGCCGTTCACGAGTCATGCTGAAGAAATAAACATTATCAACTAATTTTAATGTTTTCATCATCCTGTCTTTAAGTATGATTGCCGGCAAAGCGAAACAGGTCTCAGTCGGGTGTCGAACGGATAAGGCTTATTTGCAAAGTTTTCTATAATTAGGTTGTGTCATAATATCAAAATAGCATAAGGCCGCAGGGAAACGCAGGCACGCTTTCCTCGAGTTACTTTCCAGACTATATAGGGTTGAGATCGCCACACCCCGTGCTGCATTCACATGTAAACATTACAACAAGCAAAGGCAAGTTGCCAACTCGTCTAGCCAGGCCAGTAAACTACACCGAAGCACTTTTACGTGCAGGCGCTTCGCCAATTCTTAGGACATCGCCTGTGAGAAGTTCGCGAACTGTAACATTTTGACAGACCAGCAGAATAAAACTTTACAAACCACTCGCTGGGCGATTTGCGCAAAACCAGCAAAGTTTAGATCTTCCTGCTGACATCAACAGGTGCTAAATACGAAACTCAGATGTTGTTACAAACAAATTTGTAACCTTTGTCTCGTTTTTTTACCGCACAGCGCAGGTCTACGCGAGCGTATGGATTTTTGCCAAGTTTGTGGGTGGAGTTCGCTGTGAGTGCGATGAGACCTTGTAACGTGATGCAAGGTGCTTTTTCTTTTCCCGATGACTGAGCTTTTCTTTCCACGACCTTTCTTGTGGGATACTGTAAGGAAAAGGATGGTCAAGCATTGTTCTGATTTAATGTATGTAACATTAGTCCCTGCGACATGCGAGTCAATATTGTTGGCAATTCCCTACCATCCACGAGCGGCCCAACGTTGACGTCAGAATTAGTATGGACTGCAGGACATCCAGAAAGATGCACGCCAGAAATTGCTTACTAAAGTTGTCCCAACAACGGAAAAAACTGCCTTTTCCTAGAATCTGCGCACAACATATTTTTTATAACTAATCACGACGGGAATCGATCAGCTGCCCCAAAGCGAACTTGTGGTGAGCCATGGGAAGTGCGCAGTTCATTGCCCTGATCGGGTGGCTCCCAGAAAAGTTATGTCTGGCTGAGCACCTAGTTAACTCGGTGACTCTACCAATTTACTCTAAAGAGTTGAAGTCATGTGAGGACAACGAGTAAGATTACATGAACAAAAGTTGAAAAAAATCAGTTGAAGGTTTCTTCCGACGGTGATCTGAACTTTTGAAACAATGACAAAGCTGTTCTCTGAGTTGGCTACCTGCTACAAAATATCGTTGTTGATGACCTGTTAAGTCTTTTCGGCTGTTTTAAACTCGTGATGTTTTGATTTGTAAATCTATGCCCGGGGGTGTGCCTTTTTATTAGGTACGCGAGTGCAACCTCGACGCAATAACGGAATGGTGGATTTTCCAAACAAAATTAAAGTACAAAGATTATACATGCGACACCAGACTACGCGGAACGTCCTTAACCGCGGACTTTGGTAACCAGATGATTTCTTTCGAGACCAAAACTCTGTTGCCATAGTGTTGATATCAGTATCGTCACCTTGTCAAAACAACTGGTCAAGACTAAAATGTCAACTCTTTAAAAATGTCTGTATATATGTTGGCTCCTCCGAGCTTTTTTAGCTTTACATACCATGCCTTCAACTGAGAAGAACCTCGTCATCAGTTGCCTTCTCCGGTAATGTTCCCGGCTATACTGCGTTCCGGCAACCACTGCCTGACCGCCGTGGCTACGTTGAACCTTCTGTCAATTCTGATGACTTCATGTGACGAATTTGACTCATATAGCAAAGTTGAACCATCACTTCTCACTGGATGACAGAGCAAGAAACGACTTCTAAAGGCTCAGTGTTTGATTGACCTATAGGATAACGGGGAATTACAGCGACATCTTCAAATGTCTTCCCTTGATTTTGACCATAATTGCGTTGGATGCAGTAGCAAAAACTGCGAAGGGCTCATTGGCTGGTAAGAAAGTCAGATTTTCAAAAAAAGTTCAGTCTCGGAAAAATGTCGCATACGGCAACATATCACTATTTGCGGCTCTATCAAGCCATTCAAACCAGATCAATCCACAATTCGAACGAAGGCTAATTCAGTCCTTCGACGTTCCATGATGAGTCATTTGAATTGACACTTTCAACTGAATTAAAGACGACACCTCGCCGCAGGAACGTTCATTGCTGTGCCTTCCACGAAACAAACAGATATTTCAATTACAGAGCCTCACACTAACAAATACAAACCCATTAAAACATCCTGCTTTTATTGAATTCCAGCGTTAAAACAAATAACAATATGAGAAAGACTTGTAAACAATAGCTAGGAATATAATAGGACGTAAAGTTTGCTTTCTTTAAAAACCACATGTGGGTTACGCGTATTCAAGTCTCCCCGCAACACATGAAAATGATCCCCTGCAGAGAAAAGGCGTGGGAGTGAATGCCGAAATATCGTCCTTGGTTAGGGGAAACTTTTTAAGGTCATCTCGATTGTCGTTTACAAAGACAGCAGTGAAGTAAAGGAAGAAATGCATAGCACTTCTTTTCGTGAAAGGAATTCTGGTACCTGAACACAACATATACTAAAAAAGGAGAGACACGTTTCTAGCTTTATTGCAAAGAGTCATTGCTGTTACTGCCGACCGGAAAAATGCTTGAGGAAGAATCACCGGAGATTGCCGAGTTGAAAAACCCTCATTTACTTCAAGAATCAACAAACTTTTCTCAAAAGAAACATCATCCGCGTGTGGAAAATAGCTTTGTAATCTATATATATATTTAAATACAACAGTGTTTATAACATATTTGCATAAAACCAGACTACAAATAAACGCTCTTACGTTAACTTTTTTACTTGTCTTACAACGCATGCCACATTCATCCAAGCTGTCATATCACATTTTTAACCCGCCTCTGCTTTCAACATGGCGTCTGATATGGCCAACCAACAATGGCTGAAGAACATTTTAAGCCTTTCGATATAGCAGCACAGAAGGCAAATCAATTGAAACGATCGGGCATGATGCCTGCCATGTATCTCGACTTCGTCCAATTCTCGAACGGTCGAGGTTACATCATGCATGTCAGACACTAAAGTACGTTCACTGTCGTAAAACCAATGAGTGTTCTCTGGGGGTACCGGCAGTGGTAAAGTTTCTAAAGCTTAACCAAACCTCCGATTCTGAGTTCAAATAGGTGAATGAGCTGGTCTGGTAAGAAAAATACTTTTGGCTGAATTTCTAATAATGCACCGGCCTCAGGCGTCTTTCAGTGAGACTCTGACGCCATTGTCTAAAGTGAAATAACGTCATTTTTTATAACTCAGCTGATAAAAACATCATATAAACGCACAACCAAAAAGCAAGTCATATCAGAAACATATAAAAGAAAAGAGACACACTTCTTGTTAATACCATTTGTTTAAAAACCATCGCCGGAAACTCAGTCGATTGCCAGTTAAAAGGCCGCCATTGCGTCACCAAAGGCAAATCTGAATCAACAGTGATTTGAAGCATTTTTAACTTCCTGCAGCCGAATACACAGTATACTCCATTGGAGTATAAAGAAATGACGAAACCTCAGTACTCTTTAGATGCAGTCAATCAAGTGGTAAAATCAGTTGTTCAGTGATTTTTTTTTCTCAAGAAGAAATTAAAAAGACTAGTCTTTGATAAGTCTTGATGCTCTGTAGCTCCATTAAGCGATGGGGTTACTGGAATAATAGATTGCTGTGTACATTTTGGTCAACGACCCAATTAAACTCGACAGAAATTTTTTTTCTGATCTCCTGATTTTAACTATTCCAAGCATGTACCGCCAGTAGCTGTAATTCCAAATTTAAAAAAAAATGCTTTACGGATGGAACATTGGTCGGGCTATTAAATTCTCGTTGCATATATAGGCCTAGATGTTAGAGAATGTTATTTAATCTCCATGTTATAGATGTCTTATTGAGGAGAAAAATGCTTGTGGTGACATTCTTACTGTTTCGTTTTGCTGCGTCACAATATCAACAAAAAGTATCTGGGATGTGTTAGGGCTTCTTTTCAGAGACTGATGGACGATCAAACCAACTGCGAAATAGAGGAAGGAGCTTTGGTAAATAAACGGCATTTTTTATTATCAGGCTGACAAAATGGTTGAATTCCAAGTTGGCAAAACAGGAATGAATGTTTACATCGGGCGCATTATATGAAACTGTGACTGAGAATTGCTCAGTGACCACATAAAAAACGGTTAAATACAAAACGAACGAAATTATTTCACAACCAGAGAGCAGCGTGAATCTGGGACACACTTGGTGAGTCGATCAGGCCCATCACTAACCCATTTCTTCTTTCACCCACATCCATTTTTCTAATATCAACCATCAGTGTGGTTAATGGTTCATTATCTGCAAATTGATGAATGAATCACGTCAAGAGGCTTGATTACATATTACACCTACTACAACCTTCCACGATTTGACCGACAAATTCTAGGCCTACTTGGCAAACAAGCCCGAAGCAAATGTCGCCTGGCGGTAATGGGCCGGTGTCCATGACGTCACTCCTCATAACCAATCAAAGGAGATGCTTGCAATTTGGCGCGCCGGTATCATGCCGGCTGTTATATATATATATGAGAATGTGTTATCCTGCGGTAGTTACAATTACGATTACGATCAGCACCTTGCAGCGAAACTATATTATCATTCAGGCAATACGAATCGTGAATAAAGACTGATAAAAGTGTGAACAAGTAGGTCGATAAGTTGCGTGGAGACCTTTTTTAGCTGGCTTCGAGGACCCTTCTCAGTCGATGGTCGCTTCTTGACGTCTGCCTAAAACGACACGATTTGTTTTGAGAATATTGAGATTATTCGCTTGGAAAAAGTAACTATAGGATTTAAAGTAAGTAAAACATTTACCATTTCCACATTAATTTGATCATGCACTCTTTCCAACAACTTTCCTCTAGGACCCGGTGAGGAACGGGCATCTTCCAGAAGCAGAAGCAAGGCGGCTGGGCTCCCACGACGGGCACTATCAGAAAAAATTAACCTCGTGGTGTTGACTCGTGGGCTGAGATCTACACATGGGATTGTGTTTTATTTATTTTTAGGGTAACCAATCGATTCACTGTATACTCGAACTTGGAATA
Organism: Lineus longissimus; assembly: GCF_910592395.1. Lineage (NCBI taxonomy): Eukaryota > Metazoa > Nemertea > Pilidiophora > Heteronemertea > Lineidae > Lineus > Lineus longissimus. Next base: position 5,736,661 of record NC_088310.1, read on the forward strand.
GATTTCCGGTAACAATTGACCAGCCGGCGATCTTTTGTGGTTGCCGAAATCGAGGGGTGTATGGAGTGCATAGTTACGCCCCTCTAAAACTCGGAAGGGAAAAGATTCGGGCGGGGCTATTTTAGAAAAGATAACCTTGGTTTGCCTGAGATGTTGTTTGAGCTTTGGCTCTATGCATGTCAATTTCCTTCTTAGCCACTACATCTAGTTTTCCCATTGCAATTTACTAACCTCTACCACCCAACTCTTATCATGAACTCCAGTCACGTTCTGTGGACCACCCCACCCCCCATCCTTCATAAGGACACGGACTGGTACAATCACTTTCTGCGAGGAGGTGCAGGGTATTCTCTCTGCCAACACTCACGGCATGTTCCATTACACTATCATGAGGTTCCGGATGAGAACTTTACGATATCAGAATCATCAAATCAATTTTAGCGACTGGTCCATCAAACCTCTGGACAAAGGAGAGTACATGTAAAGAGTTTTTTTAGGTTGTGTGTATCAATTAATCCATTGCCTGTTGGTCGCTAGTTTGATATCTTCATGTCCCTGTGATCTACTCCACGAATCGTGGAGCAGCGGATCCAAAATGGAGGTCGGTGTTGTCAGGTGTGTAACGATCTTGTTACGGGACTGCACAGGAGTCCAGTATTAAAGAACAGCTGCTGCTGTGAATCGTCCCTTCCGTCTGAAGTGAGGCGGAGCGATGACTTGCCTCGTAGTCTATTGAATCTGCGTCCTCTAGGGACAACAGCATGCATCATGTTGCGATGTCTGTTCATGCAATCTCGAAGCACAAAGCTTAATGCTTTCTAATGGTCCGCTTTACCTTTGGGAATGGGTAACTTAATTGTCTCAGTCGATTCGTTGACACATCTCGCCTATCTCTTGGAACTGGCTTGCTCATTTCATTATGGCATGGTCATTCAATGACGGAAAACTACTTATCTAAATGAGATGATCAACAGGGGTTCTCACAACAACGGGTAATTAACAGTTCTTAACCTTATTTGCCTCATTAGAATTCCAGTATTGTATCTCCGATTGCGTGGGCCACGCAGAGGCGAAGACACTGGGCTCTTCATTTTCTCAAACATGACGAAAATAGCTAACACACTGAACAAATGTGATCTCAACTGGCCTATGACCAAGTTACCAGTCAATATTGCAGTGCTATCAGTATCGAGCATAAATTTTGGCAATTCATCAAAAGGAAGTCGTCAGTTTGGTCAACGTGACCAGAACGACCCCCATGGGAGGTATTAAGATCGTACATGTATTTTTTATACAGAAGGTTGATCATGTTTTGATCATCCCTCCTGTGGGCAGATTGACATTCGAAATAATCGAGTGGTGCCCCCCCCCCCCCCCCCCCACCTCCCATCACCACCATCGCCCCCACCTCACGATCGCGACCCCGGATGTGACCCCCGCTTGTATAACATAAGCCAAAATCTATATATACCCACTTCACAAAGCCTTTTTGACAACCTGACTGATGACATCTGGGTTTGTCTATGTGGCCATCAGTGGCATGATTCGCACCTCAAGCAACGATTGTCTTTCCTGAATCATAATTGTAATTTCTGTTCCAGATAGATCTGGTCAATAATATTTTTGACTGATATAGCTGTCATGAAACCACTGAGAGAACTTGTTCCTGCTTTGTTGAGCAGTCAAAACATGGAATAAACATATGTATTTATGATAGCTACAGACAATGATAGTTTGTTGGGTTCAGCCGAGGTGCCTAAGGCTAGTATTAAAGGCACAATACGTGAAGTCTGCTGTTGCAAACTGGCTGTGAGACACATCTCCAGGGTTTTTGTTGGCACTTCAACACTTGAAATATTCCTGGCACAAAAAAATAACGCTGAAGTTGCAAGTGATATCCAAGGTCATTCGCATTCAACAATCATATTACGAGGAATAAAAAACGACCAGACCTTTCTTTTCTTTTCACCTTCGCGCCGAAATAGAATACTATTCGAAGTTGTCCATGTGACCGTCCATTGATGACGAACCCTGCCGCAACCTGGGCATACACATAAGCGTCGAAAAGATCGTAATGCTCCTCTCCTATCGGCCTTTTGAGTCATTGCCTTTTTGATTTGAGTGGAATCGTCTTCCATCGCGGAGACAAGCCACACTGGCACATGCACTACAGCACCAGGGCACAAAATATAGTTGCGAAATACTGAAATTCGTTACCATGGAGTTCTGCAGTGCTTTCCTTGCCCATTCCCTGGCCTTCGCTAGACTCCAGCTGAAGAATCGAGATCAAAATGCCAAAAGTCCCCATTTTTCACAATGAGGATCTCGTAAAAAAATGATAGCATGCTCTGTATGCCATAAACAACCTTTTCTGAGTACTGTTTGCAAAACGACGATAACGACGAAAGCGGAAATCGACAGTCCCCCTTGGCATGACTTTGGCGACTCCAAAATACAAATCTTTTGCACCATGTGTATGCTTGTTGAATGATAGCATCTTTTAAATCCAGTCTAAATTCACAGATACATCTATTTTTAAGTTCTAGTACGGCGGCCAATATGTCATTTATCAAATAGATAAAGAGACGTTCACTTCATGACGGATGCTCGAGACAATTTTTCGTTCTCAAGTGATTTTATCGACACAAAAAATCTCTCAAATACGCTCTTCGTCTAATAAATGTCATGGTCGTCGATCTTAGGATAGCCACAAAACATGACAGAATGTACACTTTAACCTATCTAAGGAAGGTTCAGAATATAATACATCTAAGTTAGATGTCATGCACATGCTCACTCGATGACATTCAACACGTTCTATTTCGATAGACCATCGGTTGGCGACAACAGAATGTTGGATGGCCGTGGCGTAATATTCCGGCTTGATCTTGATTTCGCTATCGTGATCAACTAGTCGTCTGTGCTCTGTCCATCCATGTAGCTATTTGTGAGAGGTTATTTTTGTCAGATGCACCGACATGTGCATGTCACCCCCTTTGGTCGTACACGTAATATAGTCTTATTCCATTCCTTTAAAGTACGATTTAAAATATTTCAAGCGACTTTTTAAGAACTGTCTGGCTGTGCTAAAAACAATGGTTTTGCCAATCTACAGGATATTAAAAGACGATTCAACTTCCTGTATAAAAGAAGACATGCTCCGATAAGGAGGACAGTTGCTGAAATCTGCTCATTTTGGACTAGTACACTTCCGTGGAGAAGTTCCGTGAAATGTTTTTTTTCTGGAAATTAGAATCGTTATCCCTCCAAAATAGCCTTATCCCACTTATATATGTGGAGATATTCTTATACCATGTTTCTAAGTTGCCTTGAGATAAACAGACTCGGCTTCTCCTACCTCTTGTCAGTAATTTACAGGCAGAAGTTTGGCTTTATCGACTGCAACATGAGGTGTCAACATGTACGGTCATGTCGACCAAAAAAAGGGCTGATGCAACATATCTAAGCTCTCGTTCTAAAATATGAACCATCTTCTTGTAAGATATCGAAACAATAGGTGACATGTTTGCCATTTCTTTTGCCTGTTCCAGGCATTGAGAAAGACTAGTCTCCATTGTGGGTTTGTTCTTCCGCGAAACTGCTTTAGTTACCATTCTCTTCGTTTGCATTGTTAGTCCCTACGTTTGCTTTTTCCTCCTGGTCCAAATAACTTTATTTGATCAGCACTTCTGTTTGTGCCGTGGGGAATTTTGCCACAGATCCCACCTCATTGGCGTTGTAACATTTTAAACACGTGGCCGTATTCGAATTCCGAGGAGACCTCTAGATCTGTGGGTTTACTTTGATGGAACGTTCTCAATGGTTAATGAGTTTATCATATTAAGTTGTAGGTGAACGTTTGGGTTGGATTTCTACTTTGCAATCTTTATTAAGGGCATTGACATGAAGATTAACTCCACCTAACTGCTCCGGCTTTAGACCGGAACTGCTTTGCCAAGTTGCATGTTTTGTGTCGCCATGTGGCCATGCCGTGAAAACCAGCGCACTCTCACGAAGAAAAATGAGCTACACGAAATATCAAAACCAAGCAGATCCTTTTGTTGCTTTGTACAAGGATTTTACAACATGTATACAGTCATTGATTCCAATATGATAATTCATTCAACTGCCTTTCTTTCAACAGTCATAGTAAATTCGATTGTGTAAGTGCAACTGTTATCTTTTGCAAAACTGTCTAATTCACTCGACCATGCCCTTTTATTCTCATATCGTGTCGTCCAACCTAGGTTTTGGTTGACACGAGACAAGATTAGGATGGCATGAGAGTAAATCCATTGAGCTTCCTCGTTGAATTAATAGCACAGAATTGGGCAAACTATCAATAGCATAATAATAGCTAAACCTTGTAGCGTAAATCAGCTTGAGAGAGATCAGCTATAATAATCACTTTAAAAGAAATCGGATTCGATTTAGAAAATATCAACAGAACTTATCGAATCATTCTGAGTCACTGCCTCGTTTACGATATACAAATGTAGTTCGCTTTTGTTGATTTACGGCTGACAGAAAATACAACTCATCTGATTCATGAACTTATTTTTTGTTTTCCTCGGCTGTTTGTGCTGGTTTCAATTTACGTAAAAAGTGGGCTATTATAGAGTATAGAGCAGAGGCGGTTAACCAACAGAAATGTAGATACAGAATCAGTTAACCAACAGAAAGGTGAATATGCAGAATCGGTTGACCAATAGAAATGTGGATATGCAGAATCGGTTAACCAATAGAAATGTGGATATGCAGAATCGCTTCACCAATAGAAATGTGGATATGCAGAATCGCTTCACCAATAGAAATGTGTATATGCAGAATCGGTAAACCAATAGAAATGTGGATATGCAGAATCGCTTCACCAATAGAAATGTGTATATGCAGAATCGCTTCACCAATAGAAATGTGTATATGCAGAATCGGTTAACCAATAGAAATGTGGATATGCAGAATCGCTTCACCAATAGAAATGTGTATATATGCAGAATCGCTTCACCAATAGAAATGTGTATATGCAGAATCGGTTAACCAATAGAAATGTGGATATGCAGAATCGCTTCACCAATAGAAATGTGTATATATGCAGAATCGCTTCACCAATAGAAATGTGTATATGCAGAATCGGTTAACCAATAGAAATGTGGATATGCAGAATCGCTTCACCAACAGAAATGTGAATATGCAGAATCGGTTAACCAATAGAAATGTGGATATGCAGAATCGGTTAACCAATAGAAATGTGGATATGCAGAATCGCTTCACCAACAGAAATGTGAATATGCAGAATCGGTTAACCAATAGAAATGTGGATGTGCAGAATCGGTTAACCAATAGAAATATAGATATGCAGAAGTGGTCAACCAATAGAGAATCGGTTAACCAATCGAAATGCACGTGTAACCTGTACATGAATGGATGACACGATCGTGTTGTTGCGCAATCCCTCCATCAGTCAAAGACTCTGGACTTGAAGATCACATCACCCTGCCTGCATGCCTGAAAGGTTTGGAACTTGCACTGGTTTGGGCGTAAGTAACTGCAGATAATGGGTTAATATACTGAAGTAAAATGAGATACTTCATAGAATCAACTTTGTCGCTTTGGTTAACCATATGTATCCAATCAACCACTGTTGACACAGAAATCTCAATTAAATAGCCTCATCAGACTATTATCAAACTCTATAGACCTAATTATACTGATTTTCTAACCATTAGGGGATCTCGGTAGGGGTTCTGGTTTCGTAGCTGTTGGTAGACCGGTTGACATTGCACGAAGCCAGCTCGAATCAAGGCCATTCCTGATCCCCTTAGAAAAATGAGAAGTGTAAGTGGTATGTCACATATTCCCTCCTAGTTTTGTAAGTCTGTTTCGAAGGTTTGGTTTACAGGATTTGGTTTCACAATCGTGACTGAAGACGTTCACCGCAGTTCAAATAATAGATAGGAACTGATGAGAAAGAAGCAGAAAAGCCAACCGATCTTCTTATGTTGTCGTCTTTCGACAGAGTGAAGTTTCGTGCAACCTGAGATTCAGCCTTTTCTTCTTCCCAAATTGAAGGATGGGTTTCTTGTAACGTGAGGCAAGATTCGGGCAGCCTTTTTCTGAAGTTGACAGGGTTTAAAGAAAAAAAGGCTGAATATACGTGAGACCAGGTACCGCGTCACCTCGAGGCCGAACTAAAGGGATAGAGTGTTATTGCATGTATTTTTATCGAGATTTCACTTGGTTTGAAGTGGAGTTCAGTGGCTTTCTTATATTTTAGTCTGTTGAAGGAATGGGCTAGACTCTGCCGTAGCAGGCCTGGGTACCAATACTTGTACTTGATGTACATGATGAAACTTGCATCTTATAGATTTTATTATATATTTCTGGACCGGGTCGTGCCGTTTGACTAGTGCTAATACTAACCCGGCACTACCATTTAGATGATGATAATGAATACAGAAATGTCGGCTATTTTTTAAATCATGAACAGATAACTTCAATTGCATTCTCTTGGTGCAATAATTTATACACTAACGTAATACCAAGCATGCCTGTTGTATATTGCCGCATGCGAGCCCAAACCATCCCTACATGATAATCAAATTCTTCGGGACTACATGAATAATGGAGAAAAAGTTGGAAGAAACAGATTTGAAAAATGAGTTGAAAGGGTATTTTCCTTTTGATTGTGGGATGAACGTTGGACTGCAAAATATAATTGAACTAAATCGCACAATGGTAAAGAGTACTCTAGACGTATTATTCCTGAAGATATATTTGAGCTGTTTAGACCAATAATTTTTAATAGCCTGCTGGAGAAAAACTATTTCTCAGTCTTCGGCCTCCGCTCAGAGGGATAACATACGAAGAACATTAAAAATTCTATTCATCGGACGCGATACCATCCAGGTATTTTAGAGATGTTGACGCATTACTCGAACACATGTTGCTATTCTCGCGCCGTCCACCTTCATAGTTCTTTATTTTCCATTCATTGCGGGCATCATCACGTGATAATATCATCGTACCTTTAGCAAATATGCGGAGCTCTAAGGAAAGAAACTTAACGCGAACAGAGCGATTTCAGTCCATCAGCCCACAAATTTAAGTAAACGTTCTCCATTGTGCGCCTTTTCCCGGCAGCACGTCAACAACGACAAGTGCGGCCAACATGCCTTTTTACTCTAGGACTACACTATCATGTATCATTTTACCCCTTGGCAGAAACTAGCACCACGATAGCAAGTGGGATTCTCCACTAGAGGAAGAGCCAGAAAGAATACCATGATATGCTGTGCTATATCCTAAGGATCAGTCGGGTACCATTACCCCTTAGCAGAAACCATCTGAAGTATATATGGAATCTTCTATACTTCTATAAAAAACAAGAAAAGATATTATACAAAAATGGACACATGTACGAGTTTTATGAACAAACCGCTATGACTAATGTTCGAATGTGATGGCTTTCTGTTGTTTGTCCTTTTTGTCCATTTACTGCATGCCGACTTATCGGCAGTGAATATCAGTCCTGAAGTCTCTTTGTTGGTTCCATAGAGTGGTTCTATCTGATGGCGTAAACGTCAACTACTTGGTATACAGTGCTTCCCTCTTATGGCAGTTCTCCACTTCATACACCTGTTACATGGCTTTTTGGTGCCGATCAGCGGCTTCGTTTTGTGAAGCTGACTTAAGGGTGATATTGTCAGCCTATAGTGGTTTGGTGTCACTGAAGAGTCCGACACCGCAACAAGGGTAGTGTTAGTTCTTGAATATTGTATCAAACATGTGTATGCCTGTTGAGAATACATGTACTGTCATATTACTCTTTGCAAAGTAGTCATTCGTTACTTGACATTAATTCTTGTCACCATATCAAGTGTAGGTATCTGTTCAAACTTGAACAAAGATTCGTCTAGTGATACAACCGATTCATGAGGGATCACGTACGGGTCGTGCCAGAAGCATGGCATTCAGCACGTAATTCGGACATGTATTGACCTTCTCTGGTCCTGGTCAGTCAACTACGAGTTCAACTTGTGGCCACCAAATGATCATTGACTCGATTATCTGAATAATCTGGTAGCAATGTCTCATAAAGACGAAATTTGATACTTCGGGTCTCTTACGATAACCATACAGCTCTCGTACGAGCTATGGCAAGGCATGAGCAATTCTTCAGTTCCTTGGTCCGGGTGTTCATAAAAAGGTTAGTCACCAACGTGGCGTTTCATTGACTAAGCCAAGTCAAATGAGCAATGTTCTAAATGTATCTGAAATTTTCTACACAAGCATAACCGACAATTTCTTTTTAATTTCTCGTCACAAAAACGAACATTCGTCAGCTTTATCCACGGAAAGTGATTTATAACGAAGTATTCTGAGACGATTGTATTGTATCCTTGACCCAGCATTCTATGATGATGCTCTTTCAGTCTGGTATGCGAAAACCAGAGATTTTTTACAGATAAATAAAGCTATATACCACCTTGAACTCGAACCTGTGGTGTTTTGTGGTCAAGGTGACTCCAGGTGCACCTGCACCTCGAGGTTGGGAAAGAGATATCGATGTGTTTTTGAAAGTTTTGGTTGATTATTGCTTTCATTATTGTTGTGGTCGAACGATATCACCACGTAATGAGGTATCTAGTGTAAAGGTTGTAAGTGGGGCCACTGAGTGCTTATGTCATGATATGCTTATTAGCCAGTACGATGTCGTCAAAAGTACGAGTCTTCGGGTAATAGGATCGGGAGACAACATTTGCAAGAACATAACTTGGTGGCATGAACGTCCTGACATGAACTTGATATTAAGCAAAGATCTTATGCTGATGTTAGATGGTAACTTGAGTAGAAAATGACATTAAATGAACAGAGGATCATGTTGCATTGGCGTATATGATATAAAGAAACTATTACACTAAATCCACAGGCACAGAATGGATTACAAAGAGGGTCAGCCTACATTTGTATTGAAAGTTGGCCAAACCGGTATTGTAATGGGATCGCAGCAATACGCCAAATGCCTAGTATACGACTGCTTGTTTTCAATTTGCAAATCAATAACCAATATTCTATCCGATTTTGATTGTGATGGTTTAAAGTGGCTCATCGATGACTTGTTCGTGAATTTTTGGCTTCCGCTATTCCAAATTGTTTAATTGTCGTTATACAACCGCCTCTAATTTCAGAAGGGAAATACGATGGTATTCAGACATTTGAGGTTGCATTCCTTGTTCCAGCATATTCCTAGTTCTACTTCTCGGCAATGGGTTGGTCTGCATCAGCGCGCAGACACTCAAGGGTATAGCTCAAAATCAAGGGCAGGTACTCCAGGGCTCTGATCGATAACATATTTATATTTTGTTATTATTATCTCGGGGGTCTGTCCAGCTAGTACATACTTGTTTTAGCTGGATTCAAATCAGCATCGTTACCCCCATTCTTCAGGTAAACTATGGCATTTTGATGCCTAAAGAAGGCAAGAGAATCTTCGTTTTGCATGAGGATGACAATTCTTAAATACACTTTGTTTACCTGAAATATTTCTAATATTTCCGGAGGTACCAAAACAACAGCTATGTTTAAGTGCACTTTTGTTGTCGCTTTTAGTTCTAGGAAAGTAAAGTATTTAGTTGAGAGCGGAGCGACAACTATAGACATCGTCAGCAATATAAACAAATTCATTGGGCGATTTGTAATGTAATGTTGAAAGAAACACGATGTAGACACAATAAAGCTGCATGCATATTTCAAAACATGATACGGTATTGTTTCCTTCTTCGAATACATCTGTATTTCACCGGTAACTTAGACAACTAAACATATCATTGGCATAACTCAATATCCTGGGTATGTGCGATATGGCTCATTGTCAAATTCTTCAACAACAATGAATAACACGTTCGATATCCAGTGTCATCGTTAGCATATGCGCAATAGCTCGACATTTCAAAAACAATTCCAGATACGCATAGAGTATGTGTTACGGAACACATCAAGTTCGAAATACGACATGATGATATGCTTAAAATGTTAATCTTTGGTCCTATAACGAATACCTACGATCAAGGGTTTGCTCCTGATACGGAGCATACCAGTGGCCATGCACAGTAGTTTGACACAGAAGCTGGTTTAGCAAGCTGTTAACATTCCTAAGTCAAGCTCTGGCATGTGTGATGACATCCTTATGCCAAACCCCAAGGATTTTTCTTCAGTCCAACTAGCAGCATATGTTGCTTACTTCATCTGTAATCAGTCTACCATACATTTAGTCCTTATTATTATTGAGTACGAAATACTTACGCAGGTGGTCCAATATACTATGTATAACTTAGTATTATTGTTGTAGGAACATGATACCGCTTATTCCATTGTTCTTGCTTCATTGCTTTAAAGATGCGGCAAGTTGAATAGAGAATTATTAAGGTGATCATACCTGTTCGACCATTCCTGACATTCTAAAGGCATCTTGCTCCCATTTGTTCCAATTACACTAAAGAAGATTGGCTAATGATCAGGCGGGCCATCCAAGCTGGCTAACCTACCTCAACAGTTTAGGACCTATTTGTTTGTGATATTGTTAAAGTTTAAAGGTCGTCAGGTGTACCATGCAGAAACCAGTGGGAACTATTCCACCAGGGGTGTGGTAGGCGATCAAAGGAGAAACTTATCGCTGTCAAAACAATGGGAAGTCGTTAAGATTTGTGACTGAATCAAGTTTTTTACCTGTTTTTTCAGTTTTTGTAAAAACACCCTGAGATCTGGTAGTCAGCCAACCAGATTTCCACTTCCAAGCTACATGTACATGTTCATTACTCTAGATGCTGGAACTAAGCCTACAAAATGTTGCATCATCAAGACAAACATTTGACGTTAACAAGATGGCGACGCCAGCGGCACGATGAAGAGCTTTAAATTGTAAAGAAGAATGTGATAGATTTTATTGACTTTGAAATCATGAAACTTAAAATTCACGGGACGATGTCAAGTGAAACTTTTATATCATTATTCCTTTACGGTAGCATAAAATGATATTGTGACGAGAACTATTTGTAAATCGAAAAGCTTTTATCGCAAAACCATTCCTCTGGAGGCGAGAAAAGAGTCACAGCTACTTATGTTCTTGCGAAGTGGTCGGCTGTATACAATGCTGCTGGCAATTATCACCAATGCGTGGACATAAACACGAGAGTATGGGGCCAAAGAGGAAAAAACTTCATACGCCTCTACCTGCTCCCCTTTGATACAAAATCTGGAGATCGTGTGTTCCCACTTCCGGCTAGTATACTATGGTGTTGATTCAAAGTGTATCATACAAAATTTTGGTTTAACAAAATGTCACCTTGAAGAGTAAGAGAGAGAAGAATGCCCCTAAAATCGCCACAGGATATCGGAAATGTCTGTCGCCTTGTTGTAAATGAAAATAAGCATCAGCCACGTATAATGCCTCAAGAATTGTTTCTATCATAATTGTTCTTAGAATTGTATGTTGCTGATATATCACCAAAAAGAGATAAGGCTGCCTTCTTTATTTCTGTATCAAAGATGTAAATAGACAATGCAATGAGTAAAAAGCAGCGCAGTTATTTTCGCTGTGTTGTTACAATTGTGATATTGCTAGATATCCCGGTCACCTAATCTCTACGCACTCGATGACTTGGCCGATTCGTGATCACTCGCAACTTTCCTCCTCAGTCATCGAACAAGTTCTGGGGCTTACGATATATCTAGTCACGTTACAATTGAGGAACCTCTATACCTCTCCTCGATTTTGTGGGCTAGTAATTTGACAATGTGAAGATATAAGCCTGGATGAGCATTCACAACAATGCCTACAGATCATACCTACATATCAGCTGAACAAATTGAGTTAATTCATACCGGAAGCCGGGGCAATTTTGGCAGCGCTCTAACCACAGGAGGGGTCTTTGTGATATTTTGTCTACAATGCATTCAAACTAGGCCAAATGCGCATGACGCTTTGCCATTATCTAAAGGCTTTTTGCGACACTGTTTGCGATATCAATAGCCTAAGTTTGGATGTATTCTCTTCCTTTAAATCAGATCTTTGTAATCTCTGACGACCTTTTTGTTGATAACCCTCTAGGAAACGGATACCCAACATCCTTACCAAGGCTACTGAGCTCTTCAAAACGATCTCCCCCCAAGTCGTCCCCCACTGTCAAAACAAAGCGAAAAATTCCCTCTGGTTCCATTTATCATGGTGGTGGTGTGACCCTCGCGCACCGACAATGGAAGCTTTCTATTTCACCTCCTAATGGAAAAAACAATGCCTTTGGGCATCAGATCAAAAAGGATATGTTCCTTCAAACAACGGCCGATGGCAAGGACAAGCCGAGAAGTAGGCTTAACTGTGAAATGTACAACTGCAAAAATCAAATCTGGCGAAAGAATCTGTCATCGTACGCCATCTATTAGTGATGTCACCTTTCTACCTTAATCAATGACGAAGTAGAATTATAATGTGTTGCTTTAGATTGTGTTGTGAGGGCATTTAATATTCTAGTTATTCCAATCGATTATACTCTCGGTGTATTTTTTGACATTAACTGGCTCTTCATTCGCCCTCCGAACCAATGCAAACTGACCGGATGTCTCATCAGAAGAACGTCTTGTGACGCTCATTTTATGATATTATACCGGTTATGTAGAATTAGCACTTCTGATAGGACAGTTCAACCGGAAGTCTACCATATTCTGCTCCTGGTTGGATCACAGAAGCGAGAACCCATTCTCCAAGCCTCGCATTGGTACGTTACTTATAATCGGTTTACAAGTTAAATTTAAAAGGGACACGATATGTACAGATGACTGGGAGAATGACAAGAGCCACAAAGTGTTTCACCTGAAAGATGACTGGTAGTCGTGTTCCTCGAGCCATAAATCAACTTGTGAATGAAAAGTGTTGTTATCAAGATATGAATATAGCATTGTGACTCTTTGCTTTCATTGAGAAAAAAAACCATGTAGACCAATCTCAGCCCATAAGAGGTAAGGCGAGCAAATCTGAGCAGGTTTTACAAGAAAGCGAGACTTACAAAGCAAATCGCCTACAATATTCAAGGGATCTCATAGTACGATTCTGCTTAGCGAATCAAGAGCGAGTGGGCTGGGACTGAATGGGCCAAGTGACGTCGGGTTGAGCGCGGTCGGGGGTTCTTGTGAATGATTTTGACAGTGATCAGGAAACTATATATATTGGCGCTCCCAATGACCCAATAAATCAATGGTAATATTTTGTTGAGAGCCCCGGTTTCATTCATAAAACGGCAGTGCTCACGCAGGACGGTATCCTTTCAAGACTGAGTGCGTCCTGTGCGTTAAATTTATTTTCATTGAGAGTTTTTCTTGATTTCATGAACGGATAGGGCACCAAAAAACTACAGTTTGAAGAGAAGTAGTCGGGAAAACGTGGAAATACCCGGTGAAATATTGAAAGTGCGAACCTCAGTTTTCAATGTAAGTAAACGATCACGTCCCTTTTTTTCACTGGCAGATGATTATCCAAATGCATTAGTCTTACAATATCTCAAATACGGTAAATTTGATGGCATATGCCTAAACATTCGGTAGAAAAGTAGCTTCACTATCTCTTCATCTTTAAGTGTAAAAATAGTAACCGCAATAATTATAATCACCCACTCACTAGTTACCCGTACCCTATTCTTTCCTTCACTTCAAAACAACTCTATCCTCCTTCGTTGTATAGGTGCATGAAGGCGCTAGGAAAAGGCTTAGTCAAAAAGCACCACCAGCAGGTTAATGACATTGCTAATGAATATATACACCATGACTCCGAGATGCTGAGAAATCATAAATCATTTTAAACCTCGGGCAGATAACCCCATGATACTTGGCTGTTATGGCTAAAACAACAACTAGCCCTTCCTCGAGAATTTGATACACATTCAATAATCACCTGTTATTTTCCTGGTGAAGTTTGGTGCATTTCCTCACGGATGTATACCGTGATTTCCTTGACACACCCAACAACTCTGTCAGTGACCTCGGGTACGACTAGAGTGCACCATTTGACCGCTCAAACTATGGTGACCGGTATTGTTGTATCTGGTGGTTAATCCTGATACATTGGGTCAAAAAGTGCAAGGGTTGTTCTTTTTGAAGGTTTTTTTTCTGGCAGGGTAGAATATCCCGATGCGATAATCTTACCTTGAAATCAATATGGAACATTATGAATAAGCGTGACCACGATAACGGCCGTTCGTATTGGGGCATTGATCTGGACCGTTTTTTTTTCGCCCTGTGCGGCACCTGGCCTGGTCGCGTGCACGGCAACGCGCTTTTATCGCTTTGAGTTGAAACCATAAATTGCATAAATCGTCTACTCAGTAGCATTTTTTTAGATAGATTTAGTAAAGAAATGCAATGCGCGTCAGCTCGGCTTAACTCGTATGCCTTTCCCATTGTTCAACGTCATGCTCAAGAGCTTGAACAATGGGAAAGGAGTTCGCGTTGGCCGGAAACTCCTCAATGAGGTGTCTGATCGGGCGCACACGTAAGAATAGCCAAGTGCCAAATGTCTTCGTACAAGAACGTGATGAGAAATTGAACGATTATCATTAGGCCTACATAGAATAATGAAAGAAAAAATTCTTGATTGTGTGCCCTGATCCCGGTAGTCCCAAAGACGAAAAGCAAAACAAGTTGTAGATTATCAAACACAACCAATTTGATTCAGTTTGCAAGACGTGATTATTCCCCATCATACTGAGCATCTGCCCACTCGGTAATATCTCATCCAAATGTCGCGCCCCAGTCACAATCACAAGACGATATTGGGACAGGAGGACGTGAGCCCTGGGGTTTTCTATTCAAAAGAAACCATTTAGAACAGATGGTTTTATACGTTGTCTAACAATAGCTTTTATGTTCGTATGACAATGTTTGAAGCCATGCATACATCCATTTCCGGCGATTATCTAGTCTTTTTTTCATGAGAATCCATAAACATAATGGGTGATTCTTCAGGCCAAGCCAATGCGGTTTCGATATGTCTAGATCCTTCTTTGTTACAGGACTCAGTAATGGATAAGGTTAACTTCTGTACTAAAATACTCTTCCCATGACGTCACGCTTATTGGTTGAAAGTTGCCTGGTCTGTTTTATACCGGGCTTATTTCGTTACCCCTATTTTGTAAGCTGCTGAGACTGACGCTGCTTGAGATTTTGGCGGGGACCAACTCCCCCTATTATCATTACAAGTTAACCGAATTGGTCAGACGCGTAGCCTGAAGAACCCTGTTTGGTTTGTTTTTCACCAATCGTCTTCTCTCAAACCTTTAAGACTACCGGATTTCTACCCGAGTGATCCAATTGTGTCGGCAATATGAATCAAGTAATAGTCTAACAAGGCGTTGACACATACTTTGTTGTTCGATATTGGCACCTTGTCTGTTTGATACCCCATAGTGAATATCTCTTTCTTTGGTTAATACAGCGTTAATAAACCCCTTGTCATTTCCCATAACCCTAGTTTACTGCTCTCAAAGTAAATCTTACAGAAAGAACATAATAGTATTATACTTTCATATTATCAATATGATCACTTTGCACCATGTACCATGTACATTGTCAAGTGAAATAGAAAATGATTTAGAGGCTTTAATGGGAGATTTTTGAATGGTGTTGGCTCTTGTCACACACTTCATTCAAATTTAATTGCCGGAAAGAGGACTTTAAAGGGGGAATTTGGGCAAGAGCGATGCGGCCAGATAATACTTTTTATAAATGTCAGCCAAACCAATTTCATTTTCTTGGTGATCGGGGTCCTTGAAGTTGTTCAACGAAGCAGTGCCCTCCCTTTTGTCTTGGGAGTCTAGGTAACTACGCCAAACCTATAGTATTTGTCAACGTGGTGTATGGCCTCTAATTTGCCGAACCCCAATACTTCACTTTGACACTAACTTATTGACCTTTATTGTAACTCTCCCCGATCTTTTTAGCTACAGTCATTCTTTTGCCATGTCTATCTGATATTTCTATACTTTTTTCAAAAGGGTTATTATCAGGCTTGTCTTCCACTTTCAATGACCATATAGGCACGCAATGCCAGGTGCATATTACAATCGCATGTACCCACATTAGAAAAATTCAAAACACGTTGATATTCTCAACCATGAGTTGATTGCCAATATTAAAACAAGGACATTTCTGACAATTTTACATGGTCTGTGCTTGAAAAGCTGCATGGCCCATGGGACACGGTAAAATTGAAATATTTGAAGACCATGTGATATTTCAAGACCATAGTGACCTTAAGGTCTGGAACGTTAATGGAAATGTCCATGTTAGTTCCACAACGAGTGATGGCTATGAGAAGTCATGCCATGTGAATTTTATTCGCTGCTCTAGTGTCCAATATATATAGGTCATTACGAATCCGTCTTCAGCTGAGGTTTAAGCAAAATTAAGCTAAAAAATAAAAAATAAAATGAAGGGGAAAATGTAACAATGGACTTGGCCTATAAATCTTCCGTGTTGTAAGCCCCGTTATCTCTTTGTGGTCTGGAAGAATAAACTCTTACACGTTCATTGACATTATTTCGAAAATAGAAAATGACGTCCTAAATCTCTCATTGTTAAAGATATATCAACAATATGTCCAATAAACGAAAACTTTGTTGGGCAGTTTACATTGTACTTTGGTCACCGTATTTTGTGATTCATTCGCCACCTGATAATACTGTCCCGTTCTCTGAACAACAGTGAAAACATCAACGTGCCAAGTGTATGATTTAGAACAGCTTTTATCAAGCAAACCCCTCTTGACGTCAAGAATCATAGTTCCGCCCTAATGTTTATGATTATTCCAAGTTAATTTGTGTCATTGGCGAATAATACGGTGGCACAATATTTTTTTCAACTTCGTGTAACCCCTGAAGCTTGTTGACCAATGTTTAAATGGTTCAAAAGTTAGAGTAAGAGCCGACCTTTACACAGTGATTACCACTTATTGATCCCATTCTACTTTCAAATCCTAAAGCAGTATTTCTGTGAAAATGGGCGAATTCTGTTGAGAAAGGGAATGACGCCGCAGGACGTATAGCATGAAGTTTTTAACGGATTGGACCGGACATTTCGTGACGGATATTCTTGGCCCTGTCAAAACCGCTGATGAAGCCCATGCATATTATCTATTGAAACTGGGGCAATAGGTCCAATCATCAGTGTACCAGGTCGATATCGTATGTCCATATTATTAGTATGGAACTAAGTGCTCATTGCATTTGTAAATGCTTTCATAAGTTACGAAGCGGTCAGGAAACGAGAAATGACTATAAATCACCAATGTTTGTCCACAAACTGGGCGAAAATGTACTCTTTGGAAGTGATTTTTTCATATGCTCAAAATTATGGCCACCTTGACTGTAATGAAATCGGTCTATAGACAGAACACTGCTTTTGTTGACCAGCATGGTTCATGCTTCGGTCATGAGAGTCTGTTACGTAATAGACTGTGTGGGAAGGACACCGATGCGTCATCAAATCGTAGAGTCAGTTGCCAACAAAAGGAAAGATGTTTCTGACATTGGCATTCGATTCCTAACTCGTTGACGACTCTGAGCTAACCGATACTTTTTAAACCCTTTTTATCGTTTGTTCAGAAAGTAGCTGGAAATTAACTACTTAGGCAGAAAAGCATACTCATAGTTGGATATATTCCTAATTGAAATGGATTTGTCTTCGAGGTAAGACTTTTACTCATGTTACACTTTACATCATGTACTCTTGCCTCTTGGTTTACACTTTTCCAATTTCTTTTTTGTGAATTTTTTCTTAATTTTATACTCTAACTTTTCTGAACTTTCAACTTCATAAGGCTTTCGTTAGCATTGAAGTCCCATTTTGATTACACTCATTTAGTCAAGATTTATCCGGTCACTTTAATCTTTAAGGGGGCGTAGTCGCAGCCATTATCGGCTTCAACTTGGGGTCATTTAGTTCTTACAGAATGTAACTAAATATCCAAGTGAAACACATTGAAACTGTCGCAGATGTATATTTAAACAATCAACCAGTCAAAAGCAACACTGGCGTTTCTGCGTGGCATCACGTGAGCTATAGCTCATTGATGGCGTCACAGCCGACAATACGATCGGTATCTTGTTTCGATTCCATCTGTTATTGCTAGTCCAAAGCATTCAATATATCATGTTTTCCTCGAATAATCGATGATGTAATTAGTTTGGCTATTGACTTTGTTCTTCTGGCTTAGTATTGCACTTGGTTTCGCCGTTCTTCACATCAAAATCACGTCCTGGTGTGGCCTAATTTATGGCATAAGTCCACAAACATGCCAACACAGTTTCTGTATAGATAGCGTTTCGACTCTCGAATTTCTGTTCTTATACATCTCGTGATAAAGCATCGTATGATGCCGTGTTGGTTGGCCAACGTCTCGTTGTATGATGACCAGCTTACTCCAAGTCGTGTCGACCATTTTCAAGACTGATTCGGCGATATTCTGTACTGTGTCTTGACAATCCGGTGACACTATACATGTATATATTAAACATGTACATATATCAAGCGACATTTTTGGGACCATTTTTGAGCAAAACAAGGGACTAAAAAAGTGTAAGTTCAGCTTGAACATACCTGCAGCCATCTCAAATCTCGGTGTTGATGACAAGGCAGAAAAGAGAAAACCCTCATAACTAAGTTTATCTGAATGAAAGAAAGAGCCTCTAACAAGTGCACAAGCTTCCTCTAACAAGTGCACAACTAAAACAAAGGAAGTAATGTACTCGACATGTCAGGTGCAAATAAATTTGTGACATTTAATCTCATCTGTCTAGGTTTTATTGGTTTATTAGTTTTAAAGTTAAATTTAAACTTTCTCAAATAGACTTTAAGGAAACACCCCGCATATCATCGTTATTCAAAGGAAAGCGTCTATTCCTTCACACTAATCCGGTTACAAAAAGTGTGGTTTCTGGAAAATTTTGTAGGCAAAGGACGGTAAACATTACAGATAAGGTATCAAAATCAACTTATTCTCAAAATGATGAATAAAAATCTTAACTCGTGTTGTGTAAACAAGGTTTGATTTCTAAGTACATGTATGATTACTACAGGCAACGATCTTATAAGCGTAGCACCCCTATATCCATGTATATCAGTCGAGTGGGAAGTATTCGCATTTACATCTAACCTTTGACTAACACCTTCCATTGGCGTTCTTCAATGTCATGGTGCTGTAATAAGGCGTTCTTTTGAAAGCGGGTAATAAGATAAATCCTTCGTCAACAAAAGTGTGATATCACTCTGAGCAAATGCTTGGCATCTGGCTCAAGACGGTGAAGACCATATAATAATGATTCCAGGAAGTACTCTTAAATAAGCTTTAAAGATATGAAAGCATCGTTATTTGACGTCAAAATGCCAAACAAGGCGTCTACCATAATGAAAAGAAAATGCTTACTTGTCAAAGATATATAGATGAGGATGGCCATCGTGCCGCGGCACATCCCGGCCTCCTCATTCCAAGCGGCGGCGTCGTCACAAACTACAAAGCTTTATTGATGGTGTATGACACCACGCGACACTAAACTGCTCCCATCACACGTCGTTAGGTCAGTGATCGTCTGAATCGGCCAGTGTCTGCATCTAAAACTTACTCGGAAGCTATTCGCATCCCATCATTATAGCGCAATATCGAACTGGTGAGTACGCATTCCTTTTTCATTAGGCCTTAATTTGAAGTAAGTTTTGACTAAGTTCTTTGCACTTTCAAACTGTTGCTTCAGATTTACGGAAAAAGTATTGATTTCGCCTTACATTTACTTTTGAATAACTTTGTATTTTTCAAAACGTTCTTCGAAATATACTACTTTCAAATAAAAATAACCAGAAGGTGTTTACTACAACCTTAATACCTCAACTAAACCTTTGGGCGTCACCTTTGACTCAATCCTTGTGCATCCGCTCACTATTCATGTTGATTTGATTCCGATTAACCATCTAAAGATCGTGTAAAGTTAGTTTTCTTTATTGCCATTTAATTTAACTCATAAGTTTGTCTGGTTCACTCCTGATCGACAAGTTTAATGTGGTCACCAACATTGTAAAATAAGTATACTCGTTTTCATAAGTTCAAATTTCTGAAGAAAAAAAAATTCCCTTAAAGTGTTTGAAAACACCTGTCACAAAATCTTATGCTATAAAAATGCATGCGACACGGAGTTCTCATGCTCGGGGGTATTCGGAGCCTCTTTGAATGCAGTTCTTGACAATCATCGATGGATCGTAGGATTTTCATATCATGCGTTTGTCACATGTCAGTTTGCGTCTCTTCTGTACAATAGTCCGGACGCGAATGAAAAAAAAGTAGATAACGACTGACTATTGGTGTGTTTTTTTCTTGTTATTATTTGCGTAAACTTGTCTCAATCCCTTTAGCTATACCGGAGGTAAACTCCCCGTATTTTTTTTTGAACCGCTCAATATTTGACATTTACTAGCGCCCTTTTGAAGATATTTAACGAAGAAAAAACAGTCGCATCTTGCGAACACCGGGGGTATAACTTCGCACTTAGGAAGCTCTTGGTGAAGCAGGGAAAATGGAATTGCCAGCGGTACATGATTGTAAAAGAGAGACATTTTGTTGCGTCAATCTGTTTGGCTGTTCGAATGGTATAATTTTGAATACAAAAAGGGATAAGAAGTTTAAGTCGCTATTTGATTCAAGACCTTTGACGACTCGTGTAGGTGTACGCCATTTCCGGCGTTTAAATCAATACGCTTCGAGTTGTTGTATTTCTTGAGCTAATTTTGGACAATCTATTTCGTCAGCCTGTCCAAATCAATCCGAACTCGCGGCAAACGCGAGCGTTATGGTGATCTGCTATAAACAAATACTAATTCTAAACTAATTGAATACTTCCTTTGACATAATTTAAGAGTGAATTACTGTTTTTTCGTTCTGTTATGTTTGCTCAGTTCCCACCTTTGATCATTTAATTGAACTGATTTAATCTTTGACGACACTTTCAACCAACAAGTCACTGTTTAAACGTGGAATACCGTAAATCGCCGGAAGCGCCCAACTTGGTGCTGAAATTTCAGGGCTATTGGCAGTATTATGGACATGGGCAGTGTATGTTCAATAAAAGTCCCCTTTCCCGATAGTCCTCGCTTTAATAACATTGACTCTCCAAGGCAAGAGACGCTAAGTCAAACACCAGTATGTTGATTCTAACAGTGATAAATCGAAGCTGGTCAAGATGGTGAACAAGTTTGTCAATATGATAAAACATTTGGATAGACCAATTTCGGTAACAACACGTTAAAAGGGACGCTGAGTGTGTTTAAACTGCTGCTGGTCCTTCATCATTTTATTCATTGTCGCCAAGTATGCATGTCTATATCCATCGCTCTCAATGACTCGACATCTCTGTGGGCAGCCTCATTCGGCTAGAGCGAATCAACCACTCTCTTGATTACATAACAGAGGCAATGGCCGCCTCAGCGCCACCACGCGGGGCCTAATGGTATTAGGCTATCCTCTGATCGAGGGCAAGCGTAATCTCCACGGCTTTAAACCATGCATTTTTGCATTTGGATTGTCATATCAACCTCATTTTTCTGTGTACAACAATAGTCATCCTCGGTTGTGCGCCAAATCGAAAAAGGGGCTTGGTATCTAAATTCGTGACAAAATTGTGAGAGTTGAAATGCTCTTATCGCGATTAGTAAGGTGCTTATTTCACATAAAACTAACATTTCCCCGCAGTAAATGTTGCTCCTTAACCAGATATATTGACATTCCATTATAGTAACGATAAAAAACAACTGCTCTTAACTGAAGAAAAGATTTTAGTTCTTTAGTTGCCTCCTAGGTGATAGCACTGAAGGAAGCAGGTTCAGCCACCTGGGAGTGAAATAGTGAACTAAAATATATATAAAAGTATATACGTCCGGTAAACTTTTTTGTGGGACCGGGAACTTTAATTATGTTATATTATCAGGATAACAGGGACCCGTGGGTTTTTTCCACTCCAACACCACAGAAGAGAGCGAGAAAAAATGCAGTTTGTATACGGAAGCAATCACCGCAATTGCTTTCATGACTTCTTTGGGCGCGACGCTGTCTCATCATCACATTGCATTTATCATTGGAGAGACCCTGATATCATCACACTCTGATGGAATCATCTTCCACGTTGAACTAAGCTTGTTTGGAGATCAAATTGAGGTGTTTTTGTGTTCGCTTTATTAGTTCAGGTAGGCAGTAGATTTCTTCTTATTCGACGACGAATACCACACCTTCTTGAAAATGTAGGTTTTCAGCTTTTCATTTCCTTGAAAAAAGCTCTAGGATGTATATTTTGTTAGCTTAAAACCCCTTAAATGTTTTTCAAAAGCTCAAAAACCACTGTGGCTCCTTGAAAAGACCCCGGCATAATCAAGAGCTCGAAGATCGACCAAACTCCTATCGCATCCTCAGCTCCTTCAAGGAACTTGGGAACATCTTGTGAGATAGAGAGACAATTATACTTCGTCGTTTTTTAGCTTTAAAGTGGAGAGCGAAAAACGCCCGTTTTTTTTAAAGTCTGTTTTACATTGCCTGTAACTGTTAGATATGCATGCCCGACGAGGCACTCGAAAAACTTTCTTATCTTACTTTTTGATGTGATATCAAAAATAACTGAGAACTAAATGAAAAGACATGCCCAGTCTCTGATGACCCACTCAGCCCGAGCTGCCTGCCTTATCCACCATGGGCTAACCTTAATTGGGGATGAACAGGGTGGTCCACACCTATCTGGCATGTCTGAGATGATTGGCAAATAAAGGCGAGGCAAAAAATATTGCTGAGCCTGGGTATAGATAAAATCTTTTAGGGTCCTTTTATGATGATTAATTGAAACAAAAAAATCGTTGTTTCAAGCTGAGGGCTGAACAGGAAAATCACGAGGGACTTCGTTAAACAGCGACTTGATTGCCTTCCAAGAACAGAATGTGGGAATATAAGAGCCAACAGCAGCACTTCAAATGGTTTTCGCGGAAAGTGCGGCATCTGAAGTAGACAAGTAGAACTCCCCTTATCGCCCGTCCGTCTACTATACTGGCCAAATTGATAGATATGACCCTTTAATCAACGGTTAATTAACTTCAGGGTTTAAGTAGAGCAGTCACATGAATCATCATCTGGCAAGCAGACATGGTCTGAGCAGATTGTACCTTTCTTATAATAGTCACTTGTTGTCCACTATAGTAGCTATCATGTTATAATAATGACAATAATCCCGAAGACATTGCCACGTCCAGGCGAAACCATTAAGCAAACTATACGTGATCGGTGTTAAAATAGACCCGTAAGTGGTACAATTGTCTTGGTAAATAACAAGCGCCTCTTAATAGGTTTTCGTCCATTAGATTTTCTTGTCAGCTTTTGCTGAAGCAAGGCCAAGAATATAAAAATCATTTACTGTATCGAGTTTTTTTAAAGATCTTTCCACAAAACATTTTTAGTCATCGCTTGGAATCATTCTTTCAAGCTCCCAGAAGGGAGATTCCACTGTAACAAGAAACAATCTCTCTGATAGACTATTGTCATTAAAAAAATTGTACCTAACCAATAACGAGAAATTTTTCTTGAATCTGAGCCATATTTTTGGCAGCCCTCACCTCAAGACATCCTTAGTCACCTAGTTCCTGCGGCTAACGCTTTAACAATGAGGATACGTACCCTGATCTGGTTCAGCAAACCAGGTCAATTGCCGAGAAGTTAAAAAGGAACTCAGTAAGGAATCTCATCCTGCAATGCGTCCGAATTCTTTTAATAAATCTTGCATCTGATGGTTTCACCTGAGGATGTAACTATAAAATCACCATCAACTCACACCCGACCTGGCTGCCTTCCATGAGAAACTCAGGAAACATCTCTCTCTCTCGGCTAGCGGCATCATTATCCTACTAGCATTGTACCCGTGGCGCAGGCAGGTTCAAATTGGCTATACCTTGAATAGATTGAATTGCAATGAAAATATAATGCAATATCAAAGGAGCAATATCGAAGAGACAAATTAAACCAACCATTTGTCCACAGACTCGGACCCTGTGGCGTGCTGTATGCGTGCATATAAAAGTAAATCAATTGGTCCGAATGAGATGATGAGGCAATGTGAATATACCTCGTTCCTTAGTCAGCAATATGCCCCTTTTTATACGGAGATGAAGGAGAACCCAGATAGGCCTTCACATGTCGGCCTCCAAATGGCTCGGACCAATTGCACTATCACTACTAAAACTTTAAAATGCGTGCTCCTCCTACATGTAGCATGATCTCGGGCAAGGCACTTAGTCGACAGGCAAGCTAGAAGTTCAGCACCGTGAGCAGCTCCTTGATAAGGCCATGCCAAGTTCAGAGTGCCTCTTCAGATACATCAAGTTTTGAAAGCTGTGGTGAGCACATAAACATACCATTGTAACCTTAATTTGAAAATCCCTTCATAATCAAGGGCTAGCTCTGGCTAATACAGTACCAATATACGATAGACCATCAATTTGACCCCAGCTCCTTACTGCGGGGAAAACCCAAGTCCAGCAACCAAAAGTATCAAAATACATTTTTGTTTACATTTGAACTGCACACATGCGTTTGTTTACAATTTCTTTCCCGCGAAATCTCGAAGATCAGGTGACCTACAATCGTGGATTGAAAATAACATTAACCTTGGTTCAGCAGGTCAACACGTGTACAGGCTGTTCCAATCATCCCCCTACAGCCAGCCGTTCAACAGGTAGTGTTAGTCACCCCACAGGGAGTGCAGGTGATTCATTAATCCCCTGCATAACTGAACAGCAATGGCTTGGCTTCCGTGAGTGATAAGGAGAATTGACCGTGTCCGATTAAAAATCCCTCATTACTGCTCCGCTGAAGTAAATTTCCGAAAATAAACATGACGTTGCATCAGGATAACATATCACCTGCAAACGTGCAAAATTTCGAGACGAAACACGACCCCCAAATGGCACTTTAGCGAGCCGCCTTATAGTATTATGATATAGATATTTTGGCATCCTGGCACCACTAGTGTTTTCAAAACTCCGCCTCTCGATATGCTCAAGCTTTAATAGATTGCAATATCATCGTTCCGTCCAGTATCGCTCCATGCACCAGTGAGAATACTATTGGGTACCTTCCCGGGGTATAGTTGGCCAATATTCTCCTTATCTTCCGCCGAGTATTTTGTCTCACAACGAAATGAGTTTGCTTATCAGTTGTATTGGCTATTCCCTTGATTCTCGGGCCTGGTTTATAAAGCAGGCCAAGATTTTTCATCCAGGAACCTACTGTTTCAGGCACTCGTTGGATTTTTTTCGTCATCAGCTAAGAGTAGACGTTAATCAAAGCAACACGAGGAAAACGGTGTCATGATTTCTCCGCCTATTCAAACACCATCCAACTTTGATGTGATTGCGATGTCCGCGAGCCGTTGTGGGTGTCTCGGCTGATCAGTGCCAAGGGATTGGCCTATGATCGTAATTCAGAGGTCAGGTCTTGCCGGCTAATTTCATCAATGTGAAACTACAGTGACTTTGATTCTCTTTATAATTGGCTAGAAGCAAGTAATTACGATATTAAAGGATAGATCAATGAAAAATACCAACGACAATTTTTTTCCCGGAAATCACTCCCTTTGCCGATCTTCGGTTCAAAAATCTTGTTGAGAAGAGATTAGAATTTCGAGTGCTATTACTACGTCTAGTAATATCTGGCCATGACCTTCAATTTCGACTTCGATTTATTTTTTATTTTTCTTTCATATCAACGACATTTAGTAGTGCAGGTTGGCATAACGAGGTTTTCTTATATAGATGTATTCACGACCGAGGTTCATGATGGGATTTTTTATCCGATATTTTGACCTGCATCATTGCCGATTCTTCGTATTTCTGAGGTTGTGGGTTTGCTACAGACGCATAGGCGTTATTGTATAATCTAGTTCTCAAGCATTTCTTATTCTGGTAGCACCGTCCTGAGTCCCCGGTGACCTGCTTAATGAAGGTTACTGTAAAATGCATGACTCCATCTCCATCTGACAGAAAAAAACAACAAAGAAAGACAATGTTGACCACTTGTCGAATTATTCTATTAACCGTTTTCACAAAAGATGATACGCAGATGTTGGTGCTCAGCGGGAGAGAATTCCGTATGCAGTATTATCTTGAAAGCGAATTGCCAAACCCGCTTTGAAAGAAAATGTCATTCATTAGTTCTCCCTTGATATTGGTTGCGAATTATGTAAGCTTTACGGTTTCACTATGAAGCGCACTGGTCAAACAGGTTCAACTAAGGGATCTAGCCAGGGAGTGGAAGAGCGTGCAGATATATCGGCGGTGTGCATGCCTACAGTATCCGTCCTCACGAGATACCTGACGCACAAAGCCGAAATAGATCGGGATGAAGGATTTCTTTGTGCTGGATTACGATACTGCTACCAAAAATATGAGGAACTGTAGAACTTTCACTAACAAGTATACAACTTCAAAAAGAAGTTTGAAGGAGAAATTAATCAGTTATAGTTCGAATTAGGCTTATTTTGTCTTGATACAATGAGAACAAACCAGCAAGGCAGCGTCTGAGGTCCATTGTAGCTAGATTGCAAATACACTTCGCTTACACTTGTATGCTCAGCAAGTTAAAGTGTTCGAGTCGCCTTATCTAAATTTGTTCTGTCTGATTCATCAGCTGCTCAACAAGGCCGGGTCGGGTATTGTTGACGTGTTGAGGAGGGCAAAGATATCTTTCATTAGTAATCAGATCTTTTTCGTTTATTGTTTAGGAGACAGGGTTGGTCGTTGTCCTTGGTGATTGTATATTTACTTACAAGTTAGTTCGATAATGATAAGGGTTGTCGCATCGGATGGCGACAATGTCGATAGTTTTCTTTGTTTCAAGAACCGTAAAAGGGACTTCGCCTACGAGAAGTACTTGTTCAGGTTTTAAGTGTCTTTACCTTCCCCTCATTTAATATAATTGAGTTTGAACAGATCCTCGGAGCATTGCTTTTTCGCCATGTGCAGCGTACTTCCCATATCAATATTCTGTTCTTTGCCGTTCCTCAAGAATACAATGCCAATTTGACAAAGGAGCCAAAACCTATTCAAGAAACAAGTTTTAAAGTTCAGAGTACCGTTACTTTACAAAGGAGAAAACCTCTATGGGTAAGACCATCTTGGGAATAAGTTTCATGACTTGGTACCAAAGGTGGACCCGTCGAGAACCTGCATTCCAGTTATAAACGCCTTTCCAATTCCGTATCGTACCACTAAAAGGACATCTCGCCTCCTGTGAAGTATACACACTTGCCTTTCCAATTTATCGAAAGAGTTGTTCCAGCGAAGCATAATATTGGCCTTTCGGGTACCATATATATCGAAGGGCGTGCAATTCTGTGAAGCACATTAACCTTTTCAACACGATGTTTGTTGCTTTTATAATGATATCCAAAGGTATGCAATTCCGGCAATATATTCAGTTGCTGCCTTTTCGATTGTTCGAAGTTTGTTCCGGTGAAGCCCATTGGCGTTTTAGTCGATACCAGTATATCGATCATAAATAAAGGGCCTTCCGCCTGTATATACAGTGTAAACACGACAAGGGCTCACAGCCCGAAAACTGGCGGTAGTTCCTCTGTCAAAATACCAATAATCCTAACATATCTTAGCCTTTGGCATGATGCCTTAGGCATCATTAATTGATGTCAATTGTGCTATAGGCCTGTTGCTTTCCGATTTCCTTCTGAAACAATATGACCTTTTATTTCCTAATTACGGAAAGAAAAGTTGTGCCGTCGATTAATGGGTGAAGTTGGCCGGGTGAAAATGGGAGATATCAGAGGAAGCTTGGGGCGGAAAGCCAAGCCAGACCAAAGTCGTGCCATGCCAGGCCAAGCAATGGGCACTTTTACAGCTCATGTCAAGCTATTCGATCCGGCGCCTACTTACAAAAGCATCCTGAGCTCCAGGGCCTCTCACTCAGTACTTAGCGAGCATATGTGCATGTGCGCGGAGAGGAGGATGCAATTGACTCTGTATTCGAGGACAGTCATGGCCTCTACATCCATACTTCATAATCCGTCAGAATACAATAAGGCCGGACACTTTTTCCAGGGGGACGTTTTCAATTCTAACCGGTAATGTAATGAGGGGAGCAGGAGGATATGATGATGATGGTGATGAGGATGAGGATGATGTAATGACGTCGCCGTAAACTTTGTGTAAAACGAGTAATTAATGCACTCGATGATCGATAGCTCTTATATTAGGCTAAGAGATGCGATGATAGCATATAGGCTGTGTCACAAAATCTCAAAGGTTTGCTGGACGACACCCAGGCTGACAGACGAGAAAATAAGTACGGCCCTGAAGACGGTGGACTCGGGCATCGTTTAAAGGGAAGGACATAAGTGAGAGGGAATATTGATAAACGCCTACTTTTACAGGTGTATTTAAGGCCAGATGCTTTGACCACAAATTGGTTTCGTATATACAATTGCCTTTTTCCCAAGGCACGGAACGAAACTAGGGTGTATCGCCTACATAATGAAAAAAATACCAGGTAGTATCAGATCAGTTGTATCAAGTAGTATAAAAATACTTGGTCGTTTGTTGACTCTTGAATACCAACAACAAAATGGATCACGAACAGTTTTTTACCGATCTTCACCATCATAATCGTACCATCATGTTCAATATTGAGGTGGTAATGTTATGTCTACTTCGACAAGCCCTGAGCAAACGTGGCCCTGATAATTTGGTATTTAGCTCTCCCGTGTGATGTCTGATCAAAAATCTTCACACTTCAAAAGATGTCATGCCAAGGAATTCGCTGGAAGAAGAGAGCAAAGAGTGATGTAGGCGTCTAGTGAAACATGTACCGAGGTATGATTTGTCTTGTTCGAGAATAGGTAATACGGACTAATAGGTAAATGGGATGCTGGCCAAAGAACAAAAAGAAAACACAAAATAGCCTATCGGTGTGATCAGCGTTTTACCCTCAGCTCTTGCCGGGGCTCAGGAATGGGCTGCTCATTCGTAAAACACCTGGAGGAATGTCATTACCAAGATGCTATACGCATGCTATATTCCTTTTGGCTCAAAATCGTTCTTTCCTATAGGCTTAGGAGATTTGACAAATACTTCGCATTAATGACACGGGTATATATGATAGGCCTAAGTATTATGTGATTATTTGCTGTTACTTGCCCTAAAAGCATCATTCGCATTCAAAAAATGGTCGATATGTATTGTTAATTGCTTTCTCAGCAAATAATTGTGTAACGTGCTTTTCCATCTTAGGAGTGGATGACCTTTACCAGCAAACAATACCACAACCGAGGCGGCTTTTAGGCAGAGTCTCTCCCATTCTTTCGAGATGTATTTAACGCTGATGTCATATTGGAATTTTCCCCCAAACGCTTACCATTTGGAGACAAGGCGGTACTGTATACTGGCGAGGTTGTTGTCTCCAGAACAGAAAGACTTTTACGAACTGGTAGCCCGAATTTGCTGGTTTGGGAGTTCGATAGTGTCTTGAATCTTGGCACTTATCGCACACTTTTGGCGCGCGAAGCTCGACTCTTACCTTTCACACCTCCAAGGGTTCCAACATTGGTGAGAGTTCGCCAGGTTGACCAATCTTAGGAGCTTGGAACCTACCTGATGGGAACCCGTAGCATGGCTGACCATTCAAGCTTTGATATAAATACATTCATGGAAATTGCTCTATCCAATTGTGCATGAAATCAAAAGTCAATAGCGCTGGGCGATGTTTCGGTGAGCGTCATCAGTGATTGCTGCTATTGACACTGCATCCGTCTCTGTCGTGAAGTGGCGACGTTTTGTTACATCGATGTTCTAGCTTTTTTTCATTACCATTTTTCAAAGAAATTGCAAGATTCTTTGGCGCGATTTTCTACAGAGACTTCTGCGACATTCTACTGGATTCGGGGTACATCTAATCGCCAGAAACCAACCAATCACAAGGCATGGGAACCTTCTTGCCAATTTGCTTTGCTGTGCATGATCCGTATGTATACTACCGAGGAAATTCTAAGTGAAACACTTTCAGCCATGGGAGAGGTAATGAAAATAATACAGCGCAGCGAGAATAATACAGAGAGTGCGTGGGAATAAGGGATGGATGGTTTGTCGGTTGTTATTCCTACCACGGGGAAGGAAGGTTGTTGACACATGCAAGGTCTTGTTTAATTATGTCTATTCAGTACTTCTGTGTGACATTTCAGATGATTTTTTGCACTGAATCAGCGCACTGTTGCCCGCCTGAAGTAAATGCTGCCTGCGTGCGTTACATTAGATACAAATCTTGCGGCAACATGTCAGTCGTATAGCGTAGTCTTGGCAAGAGGTGAAGAGTTTCAGCTTTATCTCAGCGTAGGACGTAAGGCCGAGGAAAGTGGTGCACTAAAGTTGTAAGCAAAAATAAAATAAGCTTCGTCACGATGTCATCGACAAGAACCTGTGGTCAAAAGCCACAACCCGCTGAGCAGGGGTTCTCCCTCGAACGGGTCAGCGAGCAGCTATCGGTTATCGGTTAGAATGACATGAGTGCGGCTTGTTACAAGCGACAAAGTCCAATATGACGCATCCTAATGTCCAAACATATCATCGACGCATACTTGTAATGTCGACATCTTCATCCCATATTGTAAAAAAAATCAATTTTGTCCGAATCAACGCACAATGTCCAATCACTCTTGCCGAGAAGATTTAGTATAAGCATAACTGATATCATCCTGAGATCAGGATTTTTACTCCTACCTCATGATTTAAATGTAGGACAGAACCATCCTTTGAATTGATCGATTCATCCCTCTTTAGTTAATCAATAACAAAAAAATTGGGAATAACACACCAATTTCTTGTCGGCCGCGTATGAATGTCTGAAATTATTTTCAATGCATAAGCTCAAGGTTAAAGGAATGGCTGTCATCAGTCCTGTCAATCTCGTCTGACATGATATTGAGTGACATGAAAATTCTGAGGCCTCAAAAAGCCTAAAGAGTAGCATTGAGTATAGGCCTATCGGCAGAAAGCTGCTTTTAAGTCCCTGCTACAAATTGTTAATAGAATTAAGACTTATCTTAGCTCCAGTAACATGCTGTTGGCCAGCAAAGCTTCATGGCTGAGGACAATCTTTCCTTTAATCTCCAGATTGTGCCAAGAAAATGATTTTAATGGAATATGGTGTTTATAGGAAACTGTTGTGTTACTCCCAATTTTTTAAAAATCAATAGCTACATGTAGACCGGATTGTCACTGGGCTCAGATTCTGTTTCATTTCAGTTTCACCAGTTTCTTGTTTTACAGACTCCTGTCTGATGGTCAGTTGAACAACTGCATACCAATTTATAAGCAGCAGTGCACCTACAATAAAGACTGCATCATTCGCGCAGAAAAACACTGATTCTGAGATTGAATCAGTTTTATTCCCTAGACGGAAACACAATGTCATTACAAGACTCAGATGGCGCATTACATTGGACAATAATGTACCCGATGCTGTTGATAAAAAGGTTTATGGTCAAAATGTAATCGTAACAGCAACCTGCATTGGCCTTTGAAGAATCTTAGTTCCTTTTTTACCAGCATATTTCGAGTATGCAGATGAAGCAATTAGTCAAATTCTAAGAGACTAATTTGTTAATGAGGAGGGTTATGGGAGAAAGCTTATCATTGCGTGACGTTCTTCAACCTCTCTCAGTGTCCTCTTAGCCGCAAATTTACCATTTGCAGTCATCTCTAGAGGAGCTGAATGTGTTTTAGATATATACATGTACTCAATATCACTTTTTTCGTTTTAAGCCGTTATCTTACGTGAGTCACTCTTACAAAAGATGGGTTAAAAATCAACAAATTATCGTAACTCCTACGATTGACATTCAAATTACAATTGAAGAAGCTGCGAAATAGCTGAATCTATTTCTCTTAATGGAGTCTGCTGCATCTTAGACTAAACAATACGGTTGACTCATAGCTGTTATAAACGCATTCGATTTGACCAGATGATTAAATGATGGAAACCCCGTTGAAAACAAGGGCGTTGGTGGTTGATGTGGAAAAGAACGTGTGAACAACTTGTAGGTGTGATGATATATTGACTGAATAATGACATTGGTAGTGGGAAAGGCCCGCAATCATCTTGTTGGTTGAGTATCATCAGTGGTCTCTCCCCAACAGTTATCAAACTTAGTTGTTTATGCAGCCGCACGGCTAGGACAGTTGCCTGGTGTGACTGGAGTTGATCGGACATACGTTGTGAAGGTTAGTGCTTGGATTTGGCAGTCTGTCTGGGAAGACAACACAAATTAGCGACGTCCATTTGCTCCAACGCTAGAATTAATCTGATACCGTTGATGTCGTTGGTTATTATACGGGTGTGGATTCTTCAGGTGCAAGGTATACTAAGTATAGCAAACGACGTTTTCTTTTCTTCCGTTGCAACCTCTTAGTCAGAGTAGCAAAAGTTCGGGTTTCAGGCGAAACTTCTCTCTGCAGCGCGTACGATTACCTACGGTGGCCCATTAGGGACATCATGTTTTTTTTTAGATTCAAATACGATTTTTTTTTCTCGAATTTTCTCCACGGAATTAAGTATTTTCTCCGCGGAAATAACATTTATCTCCACGGAAATAAATACTTTTCTCCACGGAAATAAATACTTTTCTCCACGGAATTAAGTATTTTCTCCGCGGAAATAACATTTATCTCCACGGAAATAAATACTTTTCTCCACGGAAATAAATACTTTTCTCCACGGAAATAACATTTATCTCCACGGAAATAACATTTATCTCCACGGAAATAAATACTTTTCTCCACGGAAATAAATACTTTTCTCCACGGAATTAAGTATTTTCTCCGCGGAAATAACATTTATCTCCACGGAAATAAATACTTTTCTCCACGGAAATAAATACTTTTCTCCACGGAAATAACATTTATCTCCACGGAAATAACATTTATCTCCACGGAAATAAATACTTTTCTCCACGGAAATAAATACTTTTCTCCACGGAATTAAGTATTTTCTCCGCGGAAATAACATTTATCTCCACGGAAATAAATACTTTTCTCCACGGAAATAAATACTTTTCTCCACGGAAATAACATTTATCTCCACGGAAATAACATTTATCTCCACGGAAATAAATACTTTTCTCCACGGAAATAAATACTTTTCTCCACGGAAATAACATTTATCTCCACGGAAATAACATTTATCTCCACGGAAATAAATACTTTTCTCCACGGAAATAAATACTTTTCTCCACGGAATTAAGTATTTTCTCCGCGGAAATAACATTTATCTCCACGGAAATAAATACTTTTCTCCACGGAATTAAGTATTTTCTCCGCGGAAATAACATTTATCTCCACGGAAATAAATACTTTTCTCCACGGAAATAAATACTTTTCTCCACGGAAATAACATTTATCTCCACGGAAATAACATTTATCTCCACGGAAATAAATACTTTTCTCCACGGAAATAAATACTTTTCTCCACGGAATTAAGTATTTTCTCCGCGGAAATAACATTTATCTCCACGGAAATAAATACTTTTCTCCACGGAATTAAGTATTTTCTCCGCGGAAATAACATTTATCTCCACGGAAATAAATACTTTTCTCCACGGAAATAAATACTTTTCTCCACGGAAATAACATTTATCTCCACGGAAATAACATTTATCTCCACGGAAATAAATACTTTTCTCCACGGAAATAAATACTTTTCTCCACGGAATTAAGTATTTTCTCCGCGGAAATAACATTTATCTCCACGGAAATAAATACTTTTCTCCACGGAAATAAATACTTTTCTCCACGGAAATAACATTTATCTCCACGGAAATAACATTTATCTCCACGGAAATAAATACTTTTCTCCACGGAAATAAATACTTTTCTCCACGGAATTAAGTATTTTCTCCGCGGAAATAACATTTATCTCCACGGAAATAAATACTTTTCTCCACGGAAATAAATACTTTTCTCCACGGAAATAACATTTATCTCCACGGAAATAACATTTATCTCCACGGAAATAAATACTTTTCTCCACGGAAATAAATACTTTTCTCCACGGAATTAAGTATTTTCTCCGCGGAAATAACATTTATCTCCACGGAAATAAATACTTTTCTCCACGGAATTAAGTATTTTCTCCGCGGAAATAACATTTATCTCCACGGAAATAAATACTTTTCTCCACGGAAATAAATACTTTTCTCCACGGAAATAAATACTTTTCTCCACGGAATTAAGTATTTTCTCCGCGGAAATAACATTTATCTCCACGGAAATAAATACTTTTCTCCACGGAATTAAGTATTTTCTCCGCGGAAATAACATTTATCTCCACGGAAATAAATACTTTTCTCCACGGAAATAAATACTTTTCTCCACGGAATTAAGTATTTTCTCCGCGGAAATAAATAATTGATTCCGCTGATATGATTGGTCCTGCATTTTAGAGGACGAGGTCAAGGTGAAACTATTAACCCTTAAACCCCAACCTTGCGGTAGGCTCGGGAACCAAGCTGTACAGGCGCTGCCCGCTGGAACACGAGGCCGCTTGTCAATCCCGTTTGACATTGTCAGATCTGACTATACGTGTATAGTGTTGGCATGAAGACTGTGGAAGATGTAAGTAACACGATGATTGTCAGATTTGATACGTTTTGAATCATAAAAATGCAGTTGGTAGCATCTTTGTAGAGTGGCCTAGTATCAGTGAAGAAAACGGTACGTGGAGACCCACTGCCGATGTTATGTATAGCTAGCTATCGCGCGCAGTAGCTAGCTATACATAACATCGGCAGTGGGTCTCCACGTACCGTTTTCTTCACTGATACTAGGCCACTCTACAAAGATGCTACCAACTGCATTTTTATGATTCAAAACGTATCAAATCTGACAATCATCGTGTTACTTACATCTTCCACAGTCTTCATGCCAACACTATACACGTATAGTCAGATCTGACAATGTCAAACGGGATTGACAAGCGGCCTCGTGTTCCAGCGGGCAGCGCCTGTACAGCTTGGTTCCCGAGCCTACCGCAAGGTTGGGGTTTAAGGGTTAATAGTTTCACCTTGACCTCGTCCTCTAAAATGCAGGACCAATCATATCAGCGGAATCAATTATTTATTTCCGCGGAGAAAATACTTAATTCCGTGGAGAAAAGTATTTATTTCCGTGGAGAAAAGTATTTATTTCCGTGGAGATAAATGTTATTTCCGCGGAGAAAATACTTAATTCCGTGGAGAAAAGTATTTATTTCCGTGGAGAAAAGTATTTATTTCCGTGGAGATAAATGTTATTTCCGTGGAGATAAATGTTATTTCCGTGGAGAAAAGTATTTATTTCCGTGGAGAAAAGTATTTATTTCCGTGGAGATAAATGTTATTTCCGCGGAGAAAATACTTAATTCCGTGGAGAAAAGTATTTATTTCCGTGGAGAAAAGTATTTATTTCCGTGGAGATAAATGTTATTTCCGTGGAGATAAATGTTATTTCCGTGGAGAAAAGTATTTATTTCCGTGGAGAAAAGTATTTATTTCCGTGGAGATAAATGTTATTTCCGCGGAGAAAATACTTAATTCCGTGGAGAAAAGTATTTATTTCCGTGGAGAAAAGTATTTATTTCCGTGGAGATAAATGTTATTTCCGCGGAGAAAATACTTAATTCCGTGGAGAAAAGTATTTATTTCCGTGGAGAAAAGTATTTATTTCCGTGGAGATAAATGTTATTTCCGTGGAGATAAATGTTATTTCCGTGGAGAAAAGTATTTATTTCCGTGGAGAAAAGTATTTATTTCCGTGGAGATAAATGTTATTTCCGCGGAGAAAATACTTAATTCCGTGGAGAAAAGTATTTATTTCCGTGGAGAAAAGTATTTATTTCCGTGGAGATAAATGTTATTTCCGCGGAGAAAATACTTAATTCCGTGGAGAAAAGTATTTATTTCCGTGGAGAAAAGTATTTATTTCCGTGGAGATAAATGTTATTTCCGCGGAGAAAATACTTAATTCCGTGGAGAAAATTCGAGAAAAAAAAATCGTATTTGAATCTAAAAAAAAACATGATGTCCCTAATGGGCCACCGTAATTACCCGATGGTATGGTACATAATTTACAAAGCAAATTACAAAACTTGCATTGATCTTCCGGACATGGTCATCGATCGAAGGAGATATGACAGTAAACGATCTAAGACAGACAAAAGGTGGGAGGTTACTTGGCTTCCTTCGAAGGTCACCCGCTCCAAACACAGTCATTCTTTGTAAATAATATACGACTGCACTTGATCGAGCACGTCTTTTACATTGCCTCAGGAGTGAGACGTGTGAGACAGGAGTGAGACGAAACAAGATGGCGATGGAAGCTCCAGTCTCACGTCACCAAATTTCACGACCGTATTTTGGTGAGAACAGATTTTCTGTAATAATAGACCCGCCCGATCTTTTGTTACTGGTGAAATTGAGGGGTGTGAGGAGTGCATTACACCCCTCTAAAGTTCGTTTGAGAAAGGATCGGGCGAGTCCATTATTGCGGGAAGTATATTCCCCACGCAATATGGTCGTACGATTGGGCACCCGTGAGCATTTTACTCAAGCTTACACATGTATACCTACATTTTAGAGAGTGCACGTGACACTCGTGTTTAATGTTTGAATTCATCAAGAACTTTTCTTCATTTATGCAACATATAAACAAAAAATATACAATTTTGTAGGCCTTTCTTCTAAAAATTGGTTTGTACATTTATGGTTATTTACACGTTTCTCGTCAGATTGGAATGCTCAATCAACATGAAACATGATGTTGTACTTGTAGGGACTTTTTCTCAAGTTGGGATGAGCATTTTTCTATTTTTCCTAAATGTACCTATAACAAAATGGCTGAATTTGTATTTGTATAACAACCTATCGATTTGCACCATTCCAGTTTTCTAATCCTGCAACTGACACTACTAACTTCTAACATTCCTTTCCTCTTCCAGTAACCATGGCAACTAACAAGATTATGTTCACAACTCTGGCTTTGCTTCTGGTTGCTATGCAACTACCATTGGTTGCGAAGGCGAAAAACGTTTGCTTACTTGGATACAAAGGTCGAGGCGACCAATGTCTTATGTGCGCCGAGGTGTTTGTACAAAAGGGAGAAGCATTGTCGATATATGAACAATGTTGTGACAATGACTTCTCATTCTATGAAAAAGAGTGCCTTCGTTTTCTCGGCGGTTATTTGAAGGTGGTTAAGAGTTACTTTCGACGATAGTACAGCTGCTCCTAACGGAACGTCTAGAGGCTTACACTCGGCGGTCTTCGGCACGGCTTTTCGGCGTCCTCAGACAGTCCAGTCGGCGTTCTAGCACGGTTTGCATGGCATGTTCAACCAGCATGACAAAAACTTGCATGTAAAATTAACTCCAGGATTATTTCCGTCGCTTTATCTTATTTTGGATTATTTCTGATATTCCAGGATGTACAAACGGACGACCACAAGAGGACGCTGTTTTGCGGTACTCTTCATCCTGCTTTACGTTTTAGCCTCTGCGGTGGTGGGCAAGACTATCAACTGGCGGGTTTGCGCTCCCTATAGCAGAAGATACTTTGATTGCTTGGAATGTGCACGCATTTTCGAACAGAAAAGCAAAGATGAGTCCGTTTTCTCACTTTGTTGCCAACGACGCGGTAATTTCTACGGGGCTGTTTGCTTGTCTTGGCTTGAAGGCTACAGGTACAAACGACCCGTCAAACGGAGGAAGAGCCACTACAACAGGGCCTACAACAGCATCAGCTCATACTACTCGGGACGAACATATCGGTAGTGCGGTGGTGGCCATCTTGTGACGTCATCAAATCATATCATCTTATCATATCAGTTGTATCATATCATGTCATACGGACAACAAACGCATGTTTGGGATTACTGAGAGACGATACTATATCACATTCCCGGTTCTTAACCCTGTGTTTTTCTGAACTTCAGAATGAGACTGGGTGACGTCACGCGCACCATGACGTATGTTATGGTCGTCTGCTGTTTGTACATTTTGTGTTGCGTGAGTGCCAGGCCACCTCATGAGATGGATATATGTGTCTCGAATGCATTGATTACGGAGCACTGTTTGAAATGTGGACAGATCGTTGTGCAAACTGACCCTGCGGAGTCAATTTATAAAAAGTGCTGTCGAAAGTCTACGAATTTCTATAACGATGTCTGTCGGATATTGATCGAGAGTTATAAAACAAGAGCTCCTACTACTGCCTCGGGATCGGGAAGAGAGCCTGATAACTCGGACTACAAGAAAGAGCCCAGGTGGTAACATTACGGCGCCGGTTGACTTTTTTTCGCGGAAAGGCGCGGACTTATTCTAAATCGTGGAGAAGTTGTGGAGAGCGCACCGCGCGCACCGCGTCATGGAGGATTGGGGTGGGACCAGAACAATAATACAAAGTTGATGTTATTTCAAGTATTGTATATGAAAACAATACTTTCACTCTGAAATCTTTTGCTACACGAATGATTTGAGACATTTGCAGTGCACGAAAAAGAGTCGTCTGGTTCACCTGAACATTGTGACTCGATGGTGCTGCTATATGTTAGTCCGTTTCGCGTCCGTGCGGATGTGACGCGCTACCGGTATTGGTTCAAATGGTCACCGCCTCAATCCTCTGTGATGAGATTTGTATTATTTCAAAATCATAGATGTATATTTTGAGGCCTCATTATTAAGTTATTTTATGTTTTTATCTCAGTATAAAATGTTCAATTGCTGCTTTATTCGATGATGCTCGCGTGGAGTTGAATTTATCGGAGAACGCCTTTAAGAAGTGGCGTCACGTATCACACAGTGCTTTTTTCATAGAGATGTGAGGCCAGAAACCAGTTAGTATTCAATAAGTGTCGTCATTGCTTGTGAACTGCTGGAGTTGAACTGATACAGTGGTAGGCTTTAAACATCTCAATCCACCCGAGTGTTTTCCGCAGCGAATCACCAAATCATAACATCCATATGGGCACGATCGATATCGGAGACATTCCGTCCATATCAGGATGGGCGCAGTACACGGGCCAAAACGCGATGTGAAACCAGAAATTATATGCAATCAACAGCGGCTCTGGTGGTATTGTCAATTCCTTTAAAATAAGTTTTCCTTTTAATCCAAAGTTCTATCGAGCATTATACGAGAGTAAACCTGGGACAAATTTACTGTAGCAACACTTGGCATGTCAATAAAGTTGTTGATTAAAAAAAATTGTTTTCAAATCTTCTAGTTCGGAACATCGCAGAGAGTTTAGGTTTCTTCCCTCGGTCAGCTGGTTAACGTTATCCATGAGTTTTGATAGGTACACTCTGATGTCGTCAATAACTCCACAATTACTTCGGGAAAGGGGCGACATAATCGGACTTTCTTGTCCTATGGTATTTCAAACTGCGCCCGTTTCAACGAGGAACAGAAACGGACTGCTTTGAGACAGACGAAAATTGGGAAGAGTAAAATCCTTTTATTGGGACCCGACAGCAAGAAAGAATCACCACATTGGTCCTGTCTTGATTGTAGTACAGTCACTAAAAGATTGATACCACGGTAGAACAACCACATGTGGTGTGTCTTCATTAGAAGCAATGTAAGACTTTCAGGGTGCCTTCCTTGTGGTGTGTTTTGATGAACTGACGACTGATTCAACAGAAAATTTCTTACAAAAGAGCTCTGGGCCCGACAGTGTTTACCTACGCCATAAGTCGTTGTCCTTGGGTTTGGTGTGGAGACGACAGGAGACAGCCTAAATGTGGCCATCCTAATTTGGTATCAATGAAGACACCGCAAGAGGTTGTCCATCTGGTCTCAATGACTTCACACCAATTTCGTGAAGACACACCACATACAAGTGCGACTGTCCTACCTTGGTGTCAGTGAGGACACTTCACATGCGGCTGTCCTACCTATGGTAACAGCGGGGACACCACAGACGTCTGTCCTCCCTTTGTAAGGGTCAAGCCGGTCGCAACCGGTTGTCATGCCTTGGTTTCAGTGAAGACACGCCTCAAGCAGTTGTCCCACCCTGATGTGAATGATACCCTATTGCTCTACTAGACCTTGGTTTAAGTGGGGACACCCCACAAATGGTATCCACCCCAATCTTGGACCTCCAAGCTCAAGTGGTTGCCCTGCCTAAAAGTGAGGCCGCCCCACACATGCTTGTCATTCTAACTTTGTAAGAGTGAAGACTCTCTACAACGGCTTTCCTGCGAGACACCCCATCACCGGTTGCCCTGCCTTTTATTTCAATGAAGACACGCAGCAAGCGGTTGTCCTACCTTGGTATCAATGAGAACACCCCACAAACGGTTTTCTCCCTTGGTTTCAGTGAGGACATCCCACAAACGGTTGTCTTACCTTGGTTTCAGCGAGGACACGTCTGTTAGTGCCCTCACACCCGTCACACGTGGTTGTCCTGTCTTGGTTTCAGCGAGGACACACCACAAACGGTTGTGCCATTTGAGTTTCAGCGAGGACACGCCACGAGTGGTTGTCCTGCCTTGGTGTTAGTGAGGATACACCGGAAACGGCTGTCCTTCCATTGATTCACTGAGGACACCCACAAACGATTCGTAAGCCATGGTTTTATAGAAGACACTCCAAAGACGTATTTTTAAATACTTTGCGTAAGAGATCTTACGCTCTCCCATCTTAGTATTGGTGAGGACAACCACATTAACGCTTGTCGTACCCTAGTATCAGTTGACACTTTCAACCGGTTGCAGAGAGTTGCGTCCGGTGTCGTGGCGCCAACAGGATACAGTTCTCGGTTGACTCTTCCAGCTGGAGGATTCCCCATATGTTTTGACCATTCCCTGGTTCAGATCAGCGAATGCACATCGTAGATCAGCTACTTTTGGGCATTGGAATTCCCTGTTTCGTGTCAAGATAGATAACCAGCTCGATAACAGGTACGATGGTCCTCCGTCCAATGTGTTTTCGTTTTAGGTGTCATCACGACTCACAACAGGGAATTCGTATGCACCATTGAAGACACTTTAAAAGTAGCCGTCTTACCTTGGTATTGATGAAAACACAAGGTTGTCCTACCTTGGTATCAATGGAGACACACCACAAACGCCTCTCCTCATAAGTAGGACTCGCCATAAACGGTTTTGCTATTTTGGTATCAGTGACAAAAACCCACATGCGTTTGTCCTACCTTGGTATAAGAGAGGATACCCCACAGAAGGCTGTCCCATCTTGGCACCGGTGAAGACATCCCACAAACGTTGTCCTGTCGTGCTTTCAGCGAGAGCGCCCGGCAGACGGTTGGCCTCCCTTGGCACCAGTGAAGACATCCCACAAACGGTTGCCCTGTCTTGGGTTCAGCGAGGACATCCCACAGACGGTTATCCTTGGATTCATGGAAGACACGCCACAGTTGGTTGTCCTATCTTGGATCAACACGGACACCAGCATAGAAACTAGTGTCCGAGATATCAGTAAGGACAACCTACAAACGGTTTTCCTACCTTGTATTCTGTAGAGACATACCAAAAGCAGTTGCCCCACCTTGGTATTAAGAAATGACCCCCTCTTCCAAACGGTGGTCCTATCTTGGTTAGTGAGGACACCCCATATGTGGTTGTGGTACCTTAGTTTAATGGAATACACTCAATAAACGGCTTTCCCAATCTTGGTTTCTATGAAGACATGCTGTTAGCGATTGTCCTACCAGTGGGGACACAGGGCCCTCAAGCAGTTGTCCTATCTTGGCATCAGTGAGGACACTCAACAAACGGCGGTCCTTCCTTGAAACCACTAGGAGGACACACCACACACAAGCTGTTGCCCAATCGTGGTGTCAGTGAGGACACCAAGCAAGTGGTTGTCCTATTTTGGTTTGAATCAAAACACAGCACTACTGCTGATGGGATGAAGATGCAATGAAGACACCGGACAACTAACTGGTTGTGCTTGTTTGGTATGACTGAAGACACGTCACCTCTCATAACATGCATGTCGTCCTACAATGGTGTCATTGGAAGAATCCTACAACAGCAGTTGTGCCATATGTCTGCCTCTATTTTCTCTTAACATTTCCTCATCTCAATCAATCGACACAACCACTGGAGTTGGCCATGGACAAATATGTGGGAAACATGCGGATGTCCGTGATTGAATCATTCAGACCGAGTAAATGATCTATTGATGATCACGAGTTAATAATAATAATGCATTGTATTCCCAGGGGAACCCTCAATTAGATGCTGGGATGAACATCGCCACTGGTTTTCAGGGGATGCAATAACTACGGACGGCGTTGGGTCATAATTTGCGATGCAGGCGTTGTCTTTATTGATGAACCCTCGGAAAGACTCAATGGTAAAGGGTGTCCCAAAAAGAAGGGCTTGTGGTGGACTTGGTATTTTCTCAACAGTGTCTCAAAATAACACCGGTGTAGAAGGAGTAAATGTCCCCAAAGAAAAAGAGTCCGCCCCTACTATATTTTCTCAACAGTGTCTCAAAGTAACGCCCGTGTAGAAGGAGTAAATGTCCCCAAGGAAAAAGTGTCCGCCCCTATTGTATTTTTCAACAGAGAGGGTCCACTGTATGAGACTGAAATTTCTGCATGCAGCAATAATGGAGGAGTAGACTTCAGAGAGAAAGACACTCACTCCCAAAGGAGGAAATCTGACCTCTGTTTGTAATCATGGGAACTATGTGAGCACACAGAAGTAAAATCTATCTTTTATATTTTATTGGAAAAAAATACTTTATAAAAGAGGAATGTGATACAATCACATAATCATATCTAAAAACCTATGCTTGTCTCAAACAACTATAGCTACAGCTCCATTATAAATTTACAAAACAGCTACCATCTTCATTCTTTTAGGGGTAGCACTTCACATGAGTACAGTTTTACCTACTTAATTATGGAAGTGGGGTATCAAGATAACCCACTCCCATAATCAAGTAGTGAAAAACACTCTATCCGGTGCTCACTGAACTTTTGCAAATATTTTGTACCACCCCTCACTGTATACAAGCAATGCAACAAATAATCTAAAACATCTACATATCTTTTAACTATGATCATCATAAATAGCCAATATAAAGATTTGTACAAACATATGAAATTATGCAATAGAATAAAACTAAACCTTTAAACAGATTCTGAAGCAAATTACAAGTATCTACAGCACAGGAAGACAGGTTGAGTAAAGAGTTTATAGTGGACAGGATTTAATCTGAATTTTTTTCCTTTCGACCCGACATGAGTCCAGAGTCCCTCAGTTAGACACATGCACTACTCAGCTATTACACTCCCTCCCTTAACCATGAAGGAAGTATCTAAAGGATGATGAGTGACGTACCTGGGGAGTTTACTCTGCCATATCATAATGGAGATTGGAGGTAAATGGGGATCAATTCAATTGAATTTCATTGTCAGAATAGTTTAAGGTTTAAATTTCTGGTGGTTCTATCATACAAGTTTTTAGGAGTATAAAGGTGGAATCACATGAATGGGATGGGCCTTTTGGTTTCCTTGTGAATGCAGACTTTATCAGAAGTGTGAAACTGCCATCTACCATTATCAAGGCATCTTTAGTGCAGTTTTCCCAAATGAGCTAATGCTAACATTTAACTTTCCCCAGGAATACACAACTCGCCCATGCACAATTAACAAATATTCAAAAATATTAAAGTAAAATGTATCATTATTACAGCAGTTAGTGGGGAAACTGGCAAAGGCCAACGTCAATATTGACAAGCAACCAAAAAAGAAAATATCAAACCACAACGGGATGTCACAATCGAAAACTGGAATGAAAAACTAACAAATTTGTGTGGCATTCCATCAAATATGACATTTATCGCCTGAGCTACAAGTTTCATAAGTTTATTGATATTTGTCTTCTACCATCCGGGAGGATAGAGATAATCAAAATGTGTTTAAGTGAAGCAGAGTCATCAGACTGGAAACAATGGAAATATTGTTACATTGAGTATATAGACTTAACAGCCGTATTTGCCGGGAAATGAGAAATTCTGCCGATTGTGCAATCAGATCAAGGCGTGAATACGACAAAAGGTTTGCTGTGTAAATGTGGCACAGGAATATAACATTTCTGGCATTGTATTGCCACTGAATAGTCAATTTAGATATCAAATTGGCCCTTATGTTTGGAAATCGACCTGGTTTGGGATGGTTCAGCCAACACTGGCAAGTGGCGGTAGCATTTAACTTGGATTATTCATTTGGCATCATCGTATTGTAGAAGGTGTTATTATGCAATATACACACAGTTTGCATTATTATGTACACTGGGTAAGATCCTGGCACCCCTAGTGGCAATGAGGCAAACCATTTCAAGC
Organism: Lineus longissimus; assembly: GCF_910592395.1. Classification (NCBI taxonomy): domain Eukaryota; kingdom Metazoa; phylum Nemertea; class Pilidiophora; order Heteronemertea; family Lineidae; genus Lineus; species Lineus longissimus. The sequence continues at coordinate 5,781,120 of NC_088310.1, forward strand.
CAATATTTGTCCTGACAGAAGAGGTCCTTTAAGGCACTCGACCTTTAAAATTCAAAACAACATTAAAGCGGTGCCTATTCTAAAAGAGGTTTTCAATTTCTTTTGCTGTAAAATCAAACCCAAGGAGTCATGCAGTACATGCAACCAGTTGCTTCTCTCACACATCGCCAACCAACGAATTATGACCTGGCCTAAAGCACGTAAATCAGACAATTTCATCAGCCAACCAAATCAGTCGTTACACAAATCATTTTCATTGCCAAATGCCAGCAGCAACACATGACGTCTGCTGAATTTACCAATTATGTCCACCGATGTAATAGACTATGTTCAAGTACAGATTTATGGGACATGTAACGTCATCACCATACGTACCATTTGAAATATGTCGACTCTCTGATCCTATTTAACCCATTTCGGACAGGACACCAATCCAGCAAGTTTTATGACTAATTGAAATAAACTACAATAATGATATTTATCTTCTGCTATTGAAATGACACTTTTGATGTACTTCTAAGAAAAAATTATAGAACTTCAATTTCCCAATCTCATTAAAGTAAGATTGGAATAAAATAGGATGGGAACATTGAAATTTTATAATTTTATTCCACCTATCTTCACTTGTGCTTTAAGACTTATAGACACTGTCCACCGTTGCTTTAAAGACAGCTTTAATCTTTATTAGCAAATAAAATACCTATACTCTAGATATACATACAGAAACAGGCACATAAAGCAAGTAGCATAGAAAACAATAGCATAGAAAACAAAATACTGTATCAAAAATCTAGTAATGATAGTTAAATAAATATTAGATGTATTTTACCCTTGAGCATGACTTCAAATTTGATAGTTCAAGTGGCTCATACTAGTATCCAATCTCAAGTTTCTCACTAAAAAAACCCAGAAATTACCAGGTTCACCCGCTAACAAGGGATATTTTTGTTGCACACAGCGGTGATAAGCCCCCCCCCCCCCCAGTCTATACTTTGATTTGCATTTTTTTAAAGAAAAAAAAATTAACTTTACAACCTGCTGGACCAGCCAGTAATTATCTGAGACTTTTTACACAGCATAGACCTTATAAGAAACTCCTTCTACCAATTCATACTCCATGTTCACTTGTGATTCAATTTTTTTTAGTCTTGCTGCAGAAAAGATTCCAGACAACGAAAATAAGCAGAAAAAATTGAAGGAGAGCCTCCTTCATAAGGCTCTTTTTATCATACAAATAATAAAAAAATCCTTGAGCTGGTATCATAAGGCATGACTGATTTCACACATCTTACCAGAAAATAAAATTCATGCAACAACATTAAAAGCTCCCCCTCATTTCCCAATATTTCACAACTGTTATTGTTTTGCAAAAGTATTTGGTCTACAGTGGCAACAGGCGCCAACTGTCGACATGCATCGTCACCTGAAGGCAAATACAGGGTCATGAAGAGGAGCTTGGAATGACAGGAATTGCTTTGGCATTAGGAATCAGACTTCACAGCTCTTTCAAACAACTAGACTCAATGCAATGTGAATATCAGGCAGTTGTGATTACTCAAAAAATAGATTACCAAATTACATGATGATCCAATACTGTCTGCATAATTTGCATCACCCACAAGCGCTTCCAATTTCAATCAATCAATAATCGTCCAGAGGCTCACACAATCTTGGAGAGGCAGGTACAAACTTGCGGTGGAACTCTTCATCACTCATCGCAAGAGGAGGAGGTGTCTTGGCAGAATAACGGCTTGGACTGCTCGTTCTCAACGGGCTCGTTGCCCTGGGACTACGGATGGGACTTCTACTGACACTTCTGAAGCGAACCGGGCTTAAACTGCTCGGGCTGCGGCAGGGACTGCGGCTGTATGAACGCAGGGCACTTCTGGTGGGCGATGGAGACCTGTCTCTTGGTCTAGAGGTAGGTAAATCTAATGTCGGGGGCGTGTGGTCTATGCGCACTCTGCGACGTGGCTTTGGTGACGAGATGGGACTTCTGGCAGTCGATCGGACAGCATGGAGTTCAGCTTCAAGGGCTGCCGTCTGAAAAGATGAAGAAAACAGGGAAAGTTAGAAAGTCTTATGTATTGGAATGGAATGAATGGAACGAATTTTTAATAAACAATAAAATATAATGACCTTATAATCACTTGATGTTTTTCTTGTGTCAGCCAGTTCATCCTTCAGGGATGACACCATCTTCTGTAACCTGGAAGAGCAGAAGAAATATGGAATATATTAAGGTCTGAAAAGATTTTCTGGATGACAGCCAAGTTGCTTAAAGGGTGACTATCGACAACAACCAGTGACAGGTAGGTCAGATAACATATATATCACTCAAAGTCGCCTATCTCACAGTACAATTGATCAACAACAAGTATTATGACACAATTATGATTTAGACAAGTAAAATGAAATGGCCAGGGCCATTGTGCTCACCTCATGTGGAGGAAAGATGGATAAAGAGCATGGTCTTGTGTCATGTAGTGTTAGGTTTGATGTAGGTCCAAGCAATTACAATTTCCCCAAAATGGCCTATTTACAGACATTCGACCTCTGTGACCTTGAAAAGTAGGTCAAATCAAAGAAGACCCGGGTGACACATTGAATGGATGTTAGAATTAGATGTACCTATGATATAAAATTGGTGCCAATCGGGCAAGTCATTACTAGGAATAATGGCATTTTGAAGAATTTAGGATTTGGCCCCCTCCCTGGAGGCCAAACGGCAAATCAGATCGCACCAAACTTCGGTACCTGAGATCACCTGACCAAGGGGTACATGTGTACTTAATTTGTGATCAATAGTCATTGCAGTTAAGAAACATGCCATAGTTACGGCCTGACGGCGAATTTACGCCATTTGACCTCTGTGACCTTGACAAGAAGGTCAAATTAAAAACCTGTGTGACATATACTGTATGGTGGTTAGATGTACCCATGATATCAAATTGGTGGCAATCGGGCAAGAAGTTAAGGAATAATCACATTTTTAAGGTTTTTGGATTTTGCCCCCTGGTGGTCAAGTGGTGAATCATATTGGACCAAACTTTGGTCCCTGAGATCACCTGACTAAGGGGTAAATGTGTACCAAATTTGGTATCAATAGTCATTGCAGTTTAGAAACGTGCCATCGTTACATCCTAACGGCTAATTTACACCATTTGACCTCTGTGACCTTGAAAAGGAGGTCAAATCAAAAACCCGGAGGATATATGATGCACCTTTGCTAGAAGTACCTACCATATTTTTTTCAAAATTTCCCGACTACTATTAAGGGAGATATTGCATATTTTCACTTTTAACGTTTGGCCCCCTGGTGGCCAAACCATGAAACGAATCGGACCGAAACTTGGTCTCCCAGGTGTCATTACATAAGGGTACATGTGTACCAAGTTTCAACTCAATAGCTCTAACAGTTACGAAACGTGCCCTGCTAACGGACGACGGACGACGACGACGACGACGACGACGACGACGACGACGACGACGACGACGACGACGACGACGACGACGACGACGACGACGACGACGACGACGACGACGACGACGACGACGACGACGACGACGACGACGACGACGACGACGACGACGACGACGACGACGACGACGACGACGACGACGACGACGACGACGACGACGACGACGACGACGACGACGACGACGACGACGACGACGACGACGACGACGACGACGACGACGACGACGACGACGACGACGACGACGACGACGACGACGACGACGACGACGACGACGACGACGACGACGACGACGACGACGACGACGACGACGACGACGACGACGACGACGACGACGACGACGACGACGACGACGACGACGACGACGACGACGGACGACGGACGCCACGGTATGGGATAAGCTCACCTCTGCTAAGAGGTGAGCTAAAAAGATGCATTTAGTTGGGTGGCACCTGTAAATATACTCTGTGCATACACGTATCAATAAACGAAATTAATTTGATATTTTCGACAACATTTAATTAGGGATGACATTACTAATTTTAATGACCAATGGGGTACTTAAGGTGTTAAGTTATGACACAGTTATTACACTTGGGTAGACTTCACACCGGGGGGTTTTAGGTTGAATTTGTCCTACCTCGTAAAAAGCTATAGGGGTATCTTCAAAACAAAGTAAAGACTGTTACTATTTGAGAAAGCATGTTTCAACCAAAAACCCTTTATATTTCTTGAATGAGATAAAAAATTAAGAAAAGACATTGATTATTATTGATTCGAGACCATCTGATACCTATGCAAACCAACTGTGTTTAAATAACAACCTCCAATACATTCATGAATTTGTCATACAAAAGAACTGATGTCTTGAAATGAGAATTCCTACCTTTCATATCTTTCTTGTATACGCTCCCGTTCTAAGTGAGAATCCTGAAATGGACAACCAGGAGGAATTAATGATAAACAAAGCAATGAACAAAAGACAAATATTTGTAACCAGAAGTCTCCAAGACTCTTCAGTTACAAGGAGATTGCTGATCACAGGAACAGATGAAAGTGAACAAGCTTTTACTTGTATCAATTTAGCTCAAATTTACCTTGATGTCCTCAATGTCATCAATAATATGCTGCTTCTCCCTCTCCATCTCCAATGACTTCACCAGCGAGTTGGTCTTCTGATGTCGTAGCGTATCAGACAGCTCCAGAACCTGTTCCTCCAAGGCGATCACCTCGTCTAACTTAGCCTGTTCCTTTCTCTCCAGGATGTTCTTTTCCAATACCAGATCGTCCACGACATCTTGCTGCTTATAAAGCTCCGAGACGAGATGTTTGCGATCCGAATCGCTACTCTGGACGACATCTTTCACATCCATTTTCAGACGCTGCTCCTTTTCTTTGTTGTGCTGTACCTCGCTACGTAACCACTGAAGTTTACTCTGCAATGAGACGTCAGATAATCAGGACTGAGCAGCACTTATATATTTGGAGGGGGTTATCTATTAGAACACAACTCGGTAACATGTCAGTCTGTGAGGCTAAAAAACAGCTACAGACGGCAAGATTTTTGGTATGTACAGTAGGGATTTAATCATGGTGAAAATAGTAGAAATGGTGATGAGATATGAATTGTGAGATATGAATGCCAGTGTTACCTTCATTTCAGCCATCCAAGAGACGGGATCCGACACTGATGCCTTCGATATGGAGATGGAATTATACGCCTCGGCTGAACCCAACGAGGCAATCTCGACCACAGCATCGATTTCTGATCCAACTGTATGCAACACGTTCTGTTAAAACCAACATGCAGGATGAGGTTAGTATGGCTGACGATTATATGGACGTATTGACAACGCTGAGGGCCAGTGACTGGGGTTAGATGATGTGTTAAACATAAGGTGAGGACTGGATTTGTCATTCAAATTTTCCCAAAGGGCAGTAAGATGGAGAGTCTCTATTAGAAGGTTGAGGTTAAGATAGGACTTAATGTGACATAAGTTTCTGATGTCATTGAATTAGCATATGATGGCTACTTACACGGAGGTCAAGATGATATGAGTGATAGAATGAGAAGAAGACAACTACGACAATGATTGTTCAACAGGAAGCAATCCAGGATGTCCTAAAGATCCATTCAACTCAAGGTGAGAGGGCAATAAACAAAAAGGGTTTGTATCAAATTAGTATTATAATCAATTGGATAACTTACTCTTTGATCTCTCTCTAACTTTTTGAGACTGTCTCGCAAACTCATCACCTCTTGTTCAATTCTTCTCGACCTAGAATTTGAAAATATGACGTTCAGGATATCAGGAGGCGTTTTTGATCGACCCTTATTCAAATGCGCCTTACATACTTCAAAATAGTATCACTAGATATTTTGCATTTTTGGGAACGGTGAAAGACGGATTGACACAGTTCTCTGTGTTTCCCCCTATTGAAAAGTCACGGCCTCTCTCGCTGTCTATTGTGAGGAGACACTGACATACGGGGAACGAGCACAAATGTTACAGCGGTAGTTTGATGTGACATCTTATCCACGGCAGGCTCACTCCATAAGTTGGCCAACTTGTTTTTCCTGCCACCAGGAGTGCTCAACTGGGAATGGTAAATCGTACTAGGTGAAGTAAACCATTACAAATGCTGATGGGAAACCAGTTGTAACTCGTTTAGTTAGCTTACTTTGAGAGGTCGTCATCAGCAATCTGTAACTTGGTGTCCATCTCCTGTCTTGTCTTCTGTAGCTTCCTCTTCACCCTCATGTTCTCATCTTCCAGCCTGTTCACCTCCTCTTGTAGCCTATCAACATCCGTGCGTAATTTGTCATCCTGCCGTTTCATGATCTTGATGTTGGACTTTTCTTCAGATAATTCAATCTGCAGAACAGGAATACGTTATCGTTTGTTAGTGAACACAATAGTCTTTTCAGTCACTCGACAGAATATGGTCAGCAGCATCTCAAGACTGCCTTGGAAGTGGACAGGCTCAGGGCAAAAGAAACTGTGATCACCCGAGAACCACATGGAGAAGGATGATGACAGCTATTAATGCATGCGATGCATCTGATAAGGAAGGCAAGCAAATCCACAGATGATAGTTGAGCCACTGAGTTCCTGACTTATTTTCCACAAGGGAGCAAGAGCTAAGTAAGTATGCAATGGGACCAGGGAATCTCACCTGGAGTGCCTGTACATGAGCCTCATACTCTGCTTGGTCTCGTTTCATACGGCGGTTGATATCTTGGCAAACTCGTGCTTCTCGACATTTGGCCTCCTCTGCCTGCTTCCGTAGGTCATCTACAGTGGCCAAGTGGCATTCGCTGTCCTGGAGAAGAGAAGGCATACAACATTTTCAAATACCTTCAAACGCCAATCTTATTGCGAGGGACAGCAAGGTGTTATAATCCAAACATTGTGATTCTAAAAGGTTTCAGTCCGGTAGCATGTACTGAGGTGTCCTACAATGTAAGTTGACCAAAAAAACCAACCCTACCTCTCTCATTTGTCTAGTAAGTGCAGATATTTCCTCCCTGAGATTTTGTTCTGTTCTATGGCAGTCTTGTAGACTTTTCTTGAGTTCTTGTCTTTGTAAAAGCACTTCGTTGAGCTGAGCCGAGAGTTCTGCTTTCTGGACCCCTACTTCTTGGATTTCCCTCTGAAAGATGGACAATAAGGTATGTTGTTATGAAGATCCATTTGTACTAATGGCCTCTGCATATGAACCAGGCAAGACAGGACTAAGACAGCTACAAATATGCAATGAAACTGTCAAGTGATGATATTTGGTCAGAGACATCTACCGGTACAAGAAAATCTTACCCTCAATGACTTATTTTCATCTTGAGCAACAAGGTTCGAGGCTTGCACCGTCGATAGTTTCTCCTCTAGATGTCCCTTTTCATCTCTTGATGTTGCTATCGTCATCTCCAGAGAGTGGATCTCTTCCTTCAACTGAAAATAATTTGGTGATTTGAATGAGAATAGGATGCGGTCTAGGAACACTAGGAAGGCAACATCCAAATCTTCAGATACGCAAACATCTCATAACATTGTTTTAACGTCTTGAAAACCACAACAGATTTGCCACAAATAATGTCGGAGATTGGACAAGTGTACATTCAAATTAATGCAAATGAGAGTCTTAATGTGCCCATTCCTCTTTCTTCTTCGTTTTTCCTGATTTTTGTTAATCAGAATCGTTTTTATTATATGGTACTCACTCTATCATTCATGCATTTGTAATCTCTCACATCCTTCTCTAAATCATGCTTGAGCGCTTGCACATCACAAAGCTGAAAGGAAACATGGAGGAGGAATAATGAAAACTTCTACAAAACTAGACTCCTATGTTGTTGGTGGTGACAAGGGACATCAGAAACCCATTATCCAGGTTCAGTTTGAATGAAAGTTTACAGGTGGCAGGATTGGGCTCTGATATTCCTGAACTAAGCTCCAGCCTGTGATTATAAAAGGTCACAACTTGAATCCAACTGTGACTTCCAAGCTTATAAGAAATAAACAAACAAGTGTTACAACTTACTTCATTATCCCTGAGTCTTAGTTGTTCTTCTTGTTGAGCACGGCATGACTGAAAGTCAAACATAAAAAGTTCGAATTAGGATTGTTATACAGGACTTCTTATACTTCTGAAATGATCCGCCTTCCAAGCTTTCTAAATCGCAAACTACCTGGCACAACAGATAAACCTAGAGCTCCTTGTTTCAAAAAACATCACATAAGCAGACACATCCCCAGTCAAAATGGCTGAGATTACAGAAGTGTGGTTGATACTAACAAAATTTGATGTGAGACCTACGTGGCCAGAGATGCAGGCCTCTCCAAACTCAACATCAAAACATCACTTACCAAAATGTCCCCCATTTCTTTCTTCATGTTTTCCAGTTGATGTTTGGCAGTGTTCAAATGGCATTTGAGACATTCATTCTCCTTGAGCAATTGTTCCTGTTTGGTGCTGAGTCCGTCTGTGTCACCTCGATACTTATCCACTTCCTTCTCAAGGCGTTTACACTTTAACTTCCACCTGAAATATAAGATAATCACATATTTAGTTCCCGGTGGAATGACTGCAGGGTTCTGTAGAGCATTTTGTAGTTGCCACTTGACACCCAGAAGCTCTTTTTGAGATTCAGTCTCCAAGCACATGTCAGTAAGTACAGAATATAATTACATTTTGACTGTCTCCTGAGCCTTGCATCTCATCTCTTCCCTCTTCTTCTCACTGTCATGATACTGTCGCTCGGTGTTCTTCAACTCGTCGTTATATCGTTCAACATCACGTGTCACGTCCCGCAGCTGCCTTAGCGCGTCCTCCAACTGTGACATGGAGGAGTCACGCTGTCTCTCACACTGTTCTTGTTTCACCTTCACGTCTTGTAGTTCCGTCATCAGCTTCAGAGTATGCTTCTCCTTATTTTCTACGTCCTTTTTTAAAACCTGAATTGATAAAGAAACACATCATTGAAATTCCAAAACACCACAGTTAAGTTATGAGATGAGCACAGCAGATGCTCGGCTGCAGGGATGTTTGAAAGACTGCCAAAATTTCCACCAGATGGCACTGTTCTGTCGGGGCCCAATGATAATAATGATGTGTCTATACTTTTATTTGTCTCAGAAGACGTTATTGAGGAATTTATACGCACATCGACATGGTCTGACATCTGTGACCTCTGTCTCTCCGTCCGGTCCAGCAGTCTTTTCAAGTCCTCGATCTCGGCCGAATCATGTTGAGTGGATCTGGTCAGTTGCACCTTTAAGTCATGGATTTCTTTCTCCAGGGATTTCCTCTCGTATTCTTTTTCTTCTTGGACTGAAATGAAGAGAGACAATTTCGTAGGAACTAAAGCCTGGTAAATTACTAAGTTAGCAGAACTCGGAGAAAAGACTGATACCTTTGTTTATGCGTAATATTACAAGTCCTAATGGAATACCTGGTAATGCATATAAAAGTAGATCCTGATCAAAAACATTGAAGACTCCCATGCCCGAGATGTCTACTCACCAGCTTTTAACCTCTTCCTCTCCTTGATGTCCTCCTCTGTCCTGATCTCCTCCACCCTGTTCCTCATCTGGCTCCTCTCCCTCTCTGCCTGAGACAACTGCTGCCGCAACTCATCCATCTGCAAAAACAGACAAATGAAATGGCTTGAGTATGGTTTTGATGCACTTTTATTCGTACAATCTTACCCTTGGAAACAGAGAGACTGACCACAGCAATAGAAAATTTGTTTATCAATTCTGCTTCCACACGTACCTGTTTCATGAGCGCTGTCTTGCTCCCTTCCGACTGATCAAATCTCCTCTTGATGTTCTCCATATCTGTCTCCATCTGCCTCTTTTGCGACTCCGCATGACTTAGTTTACTCCTCCACAGTTGTTCCTCTGCTGTTGCCGACGCGGACAGACTGCTAGCTTGGTGTTGCTGCTGTTGGTGTTGAGTCAAAGCAGTGCGGAGTTCTGACGATAACTTTCCAAGCTCATTTCTGCGCTGATCAAACGACCGGCGCTCACTTTTCAACTCATCCTGGATCGCAGCAAGGCGGCGTTCAACACTCATATTCTGAAATACAGAAAGTTTCAGAATTTATCTTCTCTATTCTTATTTTTAGTCAATTAACTCTACTGCAGTTTACAGCATTGAATTGACAAACTTGACAAAGGGTGACGTTTTCATCTCTAGATAACCAACAAAGCTGGACATTTCAAATTTCCAGACAAATTTACTCCATCATGAAATACTCACTGTATCGGAATGTGATCTTCTCAGATTGTCACTTAGATCATGTATGTGTCGTCGATTCTCTATTTCATCTCTGAAATGAAGAGCTGTTTTTTAAAGAAAATCTAACATTGCTGTGAAGGACTGCGCCCTCATTGTCATAGGCAGCTACAACTAGTCCCAGGTGATAGGAAAAGAGCAGTATCATTTAAAGGCGAACTTTTGACAAGTTCTAGAATCAGCCAAAATATTTCAAATTCCTCTCAAAAACTTACTCATAAAATCTGTTCAGAGACCTCCACTTTGCATTTCTAAGATGACCACTAACCCACATATTTAGCCAGCTAGGCCTGCTAGCGACATAGTAATCCTTGAGGCCTAGGTAAAAGTGTACTCCCGAGTCCAATCTTTGAAGTTTAAAGCAGGGAGCTAAAGATTATTTCCATAAGGTCTATTGATGAATATACTAGTATTATCATGTCATCTCGTGCCAATGGACAGGACAGTGAATGGTGCAGTGTTGGGCCCAGCAGGTGGGAGAGAAGATCAAATATCCAAACAGTCCTAAGGCCAAAACAACTTTCAGTCTTAACAGGACAAGTCTGTGCCCGCACAGCAAGGCACAAGAAAAAAGACATCAATATTCATAAAACCAACATTCAGTTCAGTGATTACAGAAATTAATTGTAGCTGTACTATCAAATGCCATATGGCATTGGGTATTCTTCAATCATGGCAAATGTAAACACAACCTTTGAATTTCGTTTGAAAGAAGTTTTTTTGCATGATCGCAGTAATTTACGGAGTATTCCAAATATATCCAGGTAATGTCAAGACGTACTTGACAAGTCATTGAATCTGGTATGTACCTCTTGTGAAAAATATGATCAAGAAACACCAAAAAATGTGTTACGTGTATTTTTTTCACGAGAAGCTACATTTACATAGTACCTTATTTGATGCAAGTCTTGTTAAAGGAGCAACAAAATAGTTACCATTCCTGTTCTGAAATAATAACTTTTGCCCAGGAAAAGATTTCTGGCTTTGGTACTCATATAGGGAACATTGGTGGGATAAGGGGAGACAAATATATAAAGAACTGCGCTTTTTTAATCTAGGACTTCGCTTGCAAGTTAAGATGTCCTCAACATTATCATTGTATAGTTATTTGACAAATACTCAAGAAATTCAAAAACAGGTTATGCACATACGGTAGATTTCAACAAATATGTATTAGTGAATGACAGTGAGTGAACAAACATTTGACAAACAGTTTTGTTAGGGTGAAAAGGGTGAGCTAAAATAAGCATGTAAGTAATGACTTCAGGAACACCTTTGGCATATGGAACACCTTTGAGTCCATGGCCAGCCAAAGGACAGAGCTTGTCTTTGCTCTATCTAAGCTAGGACTATAGTCAACAGTTGAAGACCACCCATTGCTGATACTTTCAGCACTGTGCCTAGCCGACAGTATACATTATAACACGAAACTCAAATTCTGCACAGGAAAACTGCTTCACAGTAGTGATATATTAGTTACGATGTATTAAGAAGCCAAGCTGGAAAATTGAGGAGGGGGTTAAAAAGTGTGCCAAAATCGACCCACTGTAGGCCCTATTGCCACAATGGCAAACAAAAATGAAAATGAAAATGGATTTAAAAGGAACACGTCTTAAAAACATGTCTGCATATATTTTGAGACACGGTATACCTGCAAGAACCAAGCAGTTAGTATAGCAAAAGCATTTGATAGGGTTGATCTCTAGGAGGTGTCTAATCTACATTTATGTACAGTGGCTGCCTTCCCAAAGATGCCCCGTGACCGACGTGAAAATATTTATGACAATGTTTTACCTTTCTGCGTTAGGATCAGAACTCGGTAATGAGTCTGCCTTACTGTTTCCATTATTTGAAAGGAAAATAAATAGTTGATAATATGCATGGAGGAAATGTGAGTGTGTGTCATTTTCCTGCAAATGGTATCGTGATCTTTTGTTTTTTAGGTGCAAACAAATGTCTCAGAGGGAGGCATTTGGGTGCAAACGCTGGCTAGGCAAAATCGGGTCCTGTCCACACTCTCACCGTTTCGTGTAAGATAGAAGAATGTATTATTCAAACTGCAAATCATAATATTCACACCATGCTTAATTAGCTGTTAGTAGAACAAACTGAAACGCTCTGTACAAAACTGGTAAAAATGTGAGTGAAATGGGTCATAATGATGTGCACGGGAGGCACATCCTATTGCTACAGATGCTGACATCAAACTAAACAAAACAAGAAAATCACATGACTGAATGTGTAATCATACCTTGCTTTAAATCGGCTGATGGAATAGAAAAGGGATTGTCGTTCACGAACTTGACTAATACCGGTATTTATTTTTTAGAAACGTCACTGGGTGCACGTCCAGATCTCTTGCTGGATACGACCATTGCGTCTGACTGGCAGTCGAACCGCCATTACTTAGCAGAAGAATTTGAAATGGCTTATACTAATAGCCTTTCACTTGCACTCGATTTAAGAAATAACAATACACACGGATGCACTTAATAGGTAGGTATGAAATATATTTTCCATTCAACTGGAAAGCGAAAATGGACTAACATTTATATAATCAGTTAGTGAATCCCTGTCAAAACAAACTTCTCACTTCTTCCAAAACAAAGGCCCTATTGGGGAGTATTGCTATCAAAGCCTACAATTAGTAGCATAATCTGCATGAGTTGCTGTTTGGCCATAGGCTATCACTATTTTCGGGGTACTAAGAAGACTAACATATCTAAATTATTTTATAAATGAGACACCCTACCTTCCTCGCTTCTCCAGCTCCTGTTTGAGTTCATCACGCAGGCGTTCCTGATTGGTGGAGAGCTCACGGAGTGACTGGTGAAGCTCATGGATCTGGTCTGGCGGCAATGTGTCATCCTGGAACCTCACACCGGGCCCTCCAGGCCGCCTGTGACTCCGCCCACGGTACTCGGCATCACTCTGAAAAGACAATAGGACTTTATTCAAGTACAGACATAACAAACTAATTGCAATTCAGTAATTTATAAGTCAAACACTTTTTCTTCCTCATGGGATAGTCATATCATTCTATTTTTTTTTTGCAACGGGTCCAAGCCAATGTCTCTGATAAATCTGGTTGATGTCTCGTGTTCCTTCCTTGATTTCGAGAGGTATGAAATTACTGCATATGGATCCTCATGTCATTTTTCACTCCCCAGATAAAAGAAGTCAATTGGTCCCAGTAAAGCACAGCATTTCTTCGGCAAGTAACTGTTTCAGGAGGTGTGATGCTATGAATGATGTGCCCGGATTTTATGCCGGATGAAAGTTGTCGACTAACCGAATAATCTCTCTGAAATGGTGAAGCTCTCCTCCTTGGTGGCCTTCTGTGAGGAACTGAAAATGTACAGAAACAAAGCCATCAAACTTTACCTCAAAGTGGAAATTTCTACCTTATCATCAGCTATATCTACAGCAATAAGACTGTCACATCATTTCCCTTTAGTATTTACTTCTAGCCCAATTCACAATCTACAGAACATTTCTTCAACTATTTTATTTTCAGCAAACTGGCTGTGGACCTTCTAAATCTAACCCAGGGACTGAGGACGAAGAGATTAAAAACAGAGGAAAGAGCCCATGCTTCACCACAGGTTTCTTACCACTGAATTCCTCATCATCATCAAGGTCGCTCGATCTGAGTGGGCGATCGTGACTTTTGGACAAGGTCGTCTTCATCCTTTCTTCCTTCAGCTGGTCCATCGTCTTGTTCATATCTCCACGCAGCTGAAGATGACAGCAAAAAGAGCTGTGAAATTAGGAACAGTGAATCTGTGCATGTGAAGTTCTCAAAATGGACAAGAGGAACAGAGATCAGAGTGAAATTTAAAAATACAATATTTTTGAAAAAGGACACCAACCAAGATAAATATATCATTTTTAATGGACACAAGAATAAAAGAGTTTCTGGTTATAATTGGTAGGGTGCAACTGCACATGAAAAACGAAATGAATGACACCCCACACTCTATTCCAACCAGAATCACATGGTCCCATAAAATTTCAACTTGAATTGTCCACTTGTCATATTTTATGGTCAGTGGAAGTGTGCCACAAGAAAAGCCATGAATGAATTGATGAACTATTGAGAGCAAATGTATGAATATTGAATGAAAGAGTAGAACAAGGTCATGTCATGAGCATAGGGAGACGCATCAAACAAATATCAGAAACCACTACCATCTGTTCTTAAAAGTGAAATCCAAATTTCTCACGATCATTGGCAAAGTTCCAAATCAAAATTTACTGCATGAACGAGCAAGTCAGTGAACTGTCAAGTCCTAAATCTAAACACGGTGACAAGAAAAGAAATAACATAAAGATCACTTTCAATGACTGAATATGATCAGGCTTATTTGATCAATAAGAGATATACTAGTCTACAAGTCAAAGAATTCACATTGCCCTGGGATATGTACTATGAACAAAAATACTTTTCATGACATATTTCTTAACCTGACACAGTGGCAGGAGTTTGATCTTTGAAAGTCAAGGGAAAGTTATCTACATCTTCAAGAAAAGGGCTTTGACATTGCGAGGGCAGTCCCTTTACGAAACCGACTGTATGAGCCGAGGTTGTATCGAATTCTAAACACACCAGAGTCAAAGGATGGGGCCTACCATGGGCCTACCACAATGCAGGACCTAGGCCTGGGGTTCTTCCAACATGCCCAAGGCCTCAAAAGAGGGAAATTTTCCTTCTCTGTTGTCTTCATCTTGAGAACAATCAAAGCTAAGCTGAGAGACACCAGCTTGCTGATATTAGCTTTTTAAGTTACCTTGTCCATAGCTGTTGTCTGCTGTTCATTTATGTCACGATACGAGGACAACATCCTGTCCACAGACTTGAGGTTGCGGTTGGTGTCCTGAAAAGATGAAACAAGCAAATTAATGGACCCATAGGCAACAATCGGTATTGTGAGGCAAGAGGCCAAACATTGTGATTTTATTATGAAAGAGCTCTACTGCGAGTAGGCCTACCGGACAGAGAGGGGGAGACTGTTCATGACTTTCCCATGCCCACATTCCAACTCTATCCAACAGAGGCAAAATATTCACCAGAAAACCTGGAAGAAGTCCAACGCGAAAGCTCAATGCCATGATTTCCTCGAAGAACCAGCTTCAACCTCACAGAAGTCAGAATTCCCCTCAATGAATTCACCTGCAGTATCCACATAATCAATACTCAGTTAACTTTCTTGCTCCGACTGATTAGTGACCATGAACCATTCAGTTGTCAACCGATGTATCAAAGAGCGCGTAATTGCCCAATGATTTATCAATGAATTGTTAATCCACACTGCTCTCATAAAGGCAGGCTTGCAATCATGAGTCACCAGGGAGTTGAGAGTCTGATTATGATATTGTGTCCAAATCAAATGCAGTGGAGGGAATTAATTTAATTTTGCTTCAAAATGAAATCATCCAAGTTTTTGAGTTTGGTGACAACTTTACACAATCCCTGATGTGTCAATGTGTGTCTGATTAGATTTTACCTAATACTGCATCTACATTGCACCCAACACTCTCCCATGACACCTGCCCAGAACTGCTATGTATTACCTTGAGGATGCCAGGTAGCGGTTCCGACTCAGTTGAAGCCTGCCTCTCACTGTCAGACATTGTGTAATGGAGTGAGCAACTAAATGTTATCCATGTGAAACAAAATTGGGCACGACTTCTTAATCTTCGCACTACCACAGCACACTGCCAACGATTGTGGAGGAATGCGAAGTCCCTGTTATAATCACAGTTTAGTGATACAATGTAGTGTGATTAGTGTACTACACCTTTATCGTAATAGGATACCACACATTCATTGATATCATGTATTCGCCACAAAGTTCTACATGAAAGTCCGAAATACATGTACGATACTCGAACAGGCCTAGAACAAATTACCCAACCAAAGGCCTAGGAACAATTGATTGTGTGTCAAATAAGTAATAATACCACACAGCAGTGAGATCTAACACAAAGGCAAAAACCACAACATTGCCTGTAATTTTATGGACAAGTTGTTTCATGCTTGAGATCAAGCCCATTGTTTATTTTATTAGCTCAAAGTGTGGCAATATTGACAAGCTAATCAATTACTATGCATTGTCAGTGATACGCTCATGATTAACCTCACTTTCTGAGTGTCATCAGGTGCATTAAAAATCATAGTGTCTTCAGTCCACAGCTTGGTAAATTTTATATTATTTCAGGGGTTTTAAGATTTGATGGGCATTCGAAGCACAACATCCCAGTGATACATTGTCATGCTACATAGTAAACATTCATATACATATGGTGGTGGGGTATCTGGTTTGAAATTTCTATCAGAAGACCCCCTAGCTGTCATCGAAATCGTCGTCTGACCCCAAACTCAAGAAACCCAAGTGAAAATAAAGCAACATGTTTGATTCAAACATAAGAAAGATACCACCACAGTAGCTGCATGGCATTGGAACATGATCAAGACAGCCTGGAGATGACCAATTGGCTTCTAAAAAACACAATACCATGCAAAAATATCTGCAGTACTCACCAAGCATGCAGCATGAAGTTTCATTGCGTTCAATACATCATTGTCAGGTTTATCACCACCAACTTTACCAGCATGGAGTCCACTCCGAGCACCGGCTCTAGCTGGAGAAATGTCTGACCTCACTGAACTCTCCTGATCAGAATCCATCCTGCCGATAAACCGTCTCAACGTACGTTCATAAGCAGAGTGAGAATAATAGACTTTGGGAGACACTTGCATGCCGTGACCAGGACTATCTATTCACCACAATAACAAAACCACCTAGGCCTTTAGCTGTTTAGCATAGGAATCCACAGAGACAAGTCTTTATGCAGCACAATATCATATTATACTATAATATATCGGATCGCGACCAGGGGAGTTTTGTACTGGAATGATTTCATCCAGTAGAATCATTCATCTGCACAATCACATATAATACGATAGTACATATTTTACTATAACTATGCAATAATTGGTACCATCATAATTTGAAATATTCATTCATTATAACACAGACAGGAAGTTAAGCCTTATGACACAGACCATTCTGCACTTCAGCAGAGGCTATTTGCAAAACATAAATGATGGCCTAATCAGGCCTAATTAGTCTGCAGATTCACTATATATTTTGTTTCCTGTAATGTTTAGTCTTAGCTTGAAAATCATTGGCTAATGATAATGTAAGAGTTCCTTTTGGTCAAGGGCCTTACTTTGAGTGTTGATGATATCTGGTCCACCTTATGTGTAAGAGGCTGCCTGCTGGAGTCTGATAGCATCCTTGGAGTCAGAGGGGACCCTGTGTCCCCAAAGATATCAGAATTGTCGGTCGATATATCTGTGTCATCCATCTCGAAGGCTATGGCGAATGTTCGTTCTGGCAGTGAAGTTGGATTGGTACTTTTTTGTCTGTATCAGTAGGTTGATCCTGAAATACATTAATTTTACAATTACAAACATACAAAACAACTAGCCAGCTATGCATAATGTATGACATGTGATGCAACTCATCAACATTCACATTTTGGCGATTCATCAATGACCATGGAACTTAAATCATCAATTGATGACATTTTGGGGGGCCATGGTCTGGATCGGGGATGGTAGGCTCGTTGACCAAGGAGGTTAGTTTATTCCTTCCTTGGTCTGACTGAATCAGGGAATCATTCCAGGAATTTTCATTTAGCCTTTTTGGTAATGGTGTTTGAATTTATTTTAGTATTGAATCTGATTCTGAATAAAAACCTAAACCAATCCAATACAAAATTCACATGAAAGTTAAAAACAAAATGCCTACCATAAACTGAACACAAGCTGCGTCAACACACATTCACCAAACGAGCTAAATTATATAAACACAAAAGGCACAGGCTGATTTTAATCAGGCACGCTTTTTCGTCAAGACATGTACAGACACGAACGTACACAATACACACTGTACATTGATGTACACCAAAGCACTACGGCATATGGACGCCTAACGGTCAATCTAAAACAGGGTATTGATAATTAAATTAACAGCGGTTCATGAGATTTTTTTTAAAGATTCTAAATCTTGGATATCGAAAGTTTGCTTTACATACATCGGATCAAGACAATATTGATTGAAAAGGCACTTTTGATGCGATTATTTTGAGTTCACCGTCGCGATCAAATTAAAAACACCGCCATTTTTAAACAAATCAGTCCAGCAGCAAATAAGCAGACGCTCAATCGAAAAAAAACAACTGTAAAATGTATTTTCCGGTGTGGAACATCTGGCCTTTTATATTTTCTATCTTTTTTCTTTCAAATAGCGATATTTGATTTGACTATTGATATTTTAGGCAATATTTATAATTTTCACAATTTGCTGTCCAATCAGAAGATCGTTGCTAAGGCGGGATATTTGACCATGACAACAGGCATGACACGTGGGTGTGTTGTCAAAACAAAAGTTTGAAAGAAGCATGGGCATCACGCTCTCAGTCTTGGACAAAAATGTCCTAGAGCTACTCCAAAACGTTGGCTAAAGATAAAGGTATATGAAATAATTTGCAGTTCCAGTTCCAGTATGGGGTGAATAGGTGAATATGGGACAGCCACTTAGGCTATAGACGGCACGGCGATACCACAGGTCCAAATCCCCGCAATTTGTTGCTTTCTCTTGCCCAGATAACTTCAGCCTCGGGGAATTTCAATTTCATTCTCGCCTTTTTCAAGACAACAATCAAAGACAGTCATCTTCACCCGAGCTCGCGAATCGCAGTCTCATCCTCATGATTACGTAGTATATTTAGGCCTACTTATAGTCAGTCATGATTTTGTCAAGAGAGGTTGCGCACCCTCACAACTCCCTACACTCCCACTCCGCGAGTTGTTGAACTCGGACCCGGAGTCGCTTTTGGATCCCATGATATATACGTGAGAATGAAACATAATTGTTGTAAGGATTTACTGTCTCACGATTTCACGGTCCATGGTTTACGCGCGGCTCCGGACGCAGTGGACTCGATGGCTTCGTCCCTCATGGGCCCTACATGACTATTATCTTGATGACGAACGTCACAAATGGACAACCTCGGGAGTCCATAACACACACTGGAAGTTCGAGTTGGTGAACACAACCGTCTCTGACTGACGACCGCATTATGACTGTTCGACGATTCCGACCAGGGCCCGCTTGTTCAAAACATCTTTTGTCACTGTCTATAGGGCTGGGGATGACGCGTAACGCCAGCGCACCTTATTGACAGTATATTATCATGAAAAACTTGGCCTTGCATGCGGTTTTGACGGCGGATGACGTTTAAATCGTGCGACAAGGCGGATGGTCGGAATCATAATCGAGGCCTCAGGTTATTGAGCTGCGATCGTCAACCAGACGGATTATCTATAACCGGACCTCATGCTCTCGAAGCAAATGACATTCTCATTGGTCCCTGATCACTTCCACAAACTAAGAACTTATTGATCCTACAATTAACGCAACTCCATTGAAAGCGTTGACGGTTATAAGATCAATTTCTATTAGGTAGTAATCTAAAGTGTCATTATTCGGAGTATATTTTTACTGTTAAATGGCTACATGTCATTCAGTAATAACTACATCAACAAAGAGAGGTTGAGAAATATAAAAATTCCGAAAGGGTTTTACTCTTAATCCAACCGCGATTTAAGCGCTCATTAAACTAGACCCGGTACTTAATAAAATCAGCAAGGGTCAGTTGAATTATACCATTACCATAGAAGTAGCTCTGCGTGATATTTTTACAAAGGCTAGTGATATGTTTCATGAAATGCTTTAAAAATCCAACCAGTCTTATTTTATAATTTGACCTATGCCACAATTGCCAGCGGACGCTTGAAGCAACATTGAAACTTGGACACTGGAACATTATTAATTTTTACGGCATGACAATGAACAAAATTAATAATTGGTCCCATTGGAATATTAAATATTTATTTGACAATTCAACGCAACATATCGGAACGCCATTATGTTCGCTTGGAACTAATTGCCTACGGAATTTTACTTGGAAACCAATATATTGAATTGACAATATTATTTTTCAGGATTTGAATTCTGTGAGGTGAAACGTGAATCCAATGGCAACTAAAGAGGACCTCGGTTTACAGGAACGAAAGTCGACCATTATTTTCACACCGCAGACCAGCCGACACGGAACACTGTCTCCGACGCAGAGCTTTCACAGACCAAAGCGATCCAGCGTCTCGCTTGAGCCGTCTTTGGATAGTAAACATGATATCGATGGATTAAAATCGCGACACAAAATGAATCGGAACAAGGCAGACTCCATCGATATGAATTCATCTCAACATGGGGTTCCCGGCCAGAGTCCTGGTGTTGCCAGCACAATCGGCCGGGGACCAGCAGTAAAAGAGAGTGGTGCGATGAACGCTGGTAAACTGGAGGAACAAATCACCAATGAAAAACTACGGAATCTTCAGCGGCTGTTTGAGGAAGCTGATGAAGATGGTGGAGGTGGCCTGGATATTGATGAATTCCGGATAGCTATGCAGCAAACGATGCCTGGAGTTGATGCACATGAACTCGAGATCATATTCATGAAAGTTGACACAAATTGCGACGGGACAGTTGACTGGGATGAATACCTTTCCTACATGTTGCTGGAGTATAAGGAAAAAGATCAGATGACATCGATGCTGCAGGAAAAACCGTTCCCCAAACCTCTGCGAGAAATCTCCAGTAACCATCGCGACGACATCTGCCGCATCACATTCCTGCCAACACTGCAAAACAAACATGATAACCGCTCAGACAAGGTGGACTTCCTTCATGGACGTTATTTATCCGTCAGTCGTGAGGGTGTTGTGAACTTCTGGTCTCTTGAGATGAACAATCTGAAGACGAATGTGCTGGAATACACTAAAGACAAAACGTTGTGGGTGACCGATCTCGTCTGTTTGCCAAATGTGAGCATGCTTGCTATCGCGTCCACGGAACGGGACGTCTCTCTCTTAGACCTCAACGCGAACAAATTCGACCGGAGCTATCGGATCAGCGGACTGGACCACTGCGTGCTGAGTATGGACTACTGGTTCGATAACAAGAATCTCAACAATGCTGTGCTCATGTGGGGAGACGCCGGGGGTAACGTCTGTGCTATCGTGTTCAAGGAATGTATGAACAGTGGAGGACTGTTTGCGAATTACGCGGGTAAGAAGGTATCAATCGGTCAGAGGATTCCCATAGGAGAATTGCTAAAGGGAAAGGTGAAAGGCGTCACTGCGCATAAGTTGACGGCCTTGCATGACGACTGGATATGTCAGGTCCGTTTCTTCCCTACTCTAGACTGTTTCATTTCGTGCTGTGTCTCCGGCCCGACTGCCATGTACATGGGTGACCTTGGGCAGAAGAAGGTCACATCTTATTTTGTGAACAGGAAAGGCATCTTGTGTTTTGACTATGACAAAGTGAGTAACATCATAGTGACGGGTGGAATGGATCATTTAGTAAGGGTGTGGAATCCATACGTTAATAGCAAAGCGATTGTGGTCTTTAAGGGCCACACGAAGGCTGTAGAACACGTGATCATCAACCCAGTAAATGAGCAGGTCATCAGCATCGCTAAAGACAAGACGATCCGGGTGTACAACCTGTCTGATCAAAGTTGCGCGCAAACCATACCGGGGAGCAAGATTACGATCGGACCTCACTATATTACGGCAGTGTTCTTGAACGCGAGGACACAGTCTCTTATACTCGGAACGAACCAGTTGGCTATCTTCGAGCGCAAGGACGAAGAACGTCAACAGGTGGTCAAAACACACAACGCACCAATCACATCGGCGATTTACAATACATTGTTCAACCAGGTTGTGATTGGATGTCATGAATCGACTGTCAGCGTATGGGATTTGAACACAGGAGAGAAAGTGATCCAGTACACAAATGCGCACAAGATCACTGAGAAGGGAGAAGAGAAAGGCATTGAGATTACTGCGATGGTGTTTGACCCGACGGGCCGGAGACTGATCACGGGCGCGCGGGACGGGACGGTGAAGATTTGGAACTTTAATAACGGAGCTATGCTCCGGGAGTTCGAGACAGTTGGAGACTCTGAAATTACTGGTTTGGTCTGTCCGAGACAGAGGATACTGATCAGCGGCTGGAACAGGAGGGTGACATCCTACATCGACGCGAAAGACATGGAGGACGAGGAGCCGACGGTTTGGGATGTGAAACATCATGATGATATCTTGTCGATGGCGCACAATGGCTCCAGCAGTCTTGCGACTGGGTCCTACGACGGCGACGTCATTCTATGGTCGCTTGAGACCGGACAAGTTCTATGCAGGTTGAATCCGCGCGAAGGCACAAAACCTCAAACCGTCGTGAAACCAATCAAACAACCTCGACCACCAACCGCGTTCTCGATGACTTCGCGTGGTGTCACGGATATGAATCAGGAGCAACTGTCCTCCTTGGTACCCAGCAGCAACCAAGATACGCCCAGGGCAGTTGAGAGGGAGAGGACATTCATGTCAGTCAAAGAGTGGGTGAACGAGAAAAGCAAGAATCGCAAGACACTCTTGCCGGCGTCTTCATCAGGAAGACGATCACAACAAGAGGAAGACCCATCTGTCAAATTACCCGACCTCGGCACTAAAAGCCGAAATCTGGTCCAGTCATCGGTTGATCAACATCCAGTTTACATGGAAGAAAAGAGTTCTGGAGGTTGGAAATCGAAGGATGGTACAAAGTCTCTAGATGGCGCAGCGACCATATCGAGCGAGGAAGCGGTCCCCGCAACTCCAAGAAATGAACATGATCAGCCCGTTACCGTTCGAACAAGCTATAGTGCTGCTGATGATGATGAAGAGGACGGCAGGTCTTACTCCATTGATAAAGTGTTATTCTTGACTAGACGGGAGGTTGGTATGGATACGGCAACCTTGATGACCGGTGGTGGAGAAGGTTGGGTCAGAGCATGGTCCGTACACCACAAAGGTGGCCTCCTGGGACAGTTTGTTGCGGTGCACAAGCCAGACGAGTGCGTCACATCTATGTTCGTTGATCCACGCAATGAGTTCCTGGCGACTGGAGATTCAGCAGGGTACGTCAAGGTCTGGGACATAAGTGATTACTGTATCTCGGATGAACAATTCGCAAAGATCTTCCCAGGTGACAGGAAAAAAATGAAGGAGGAAAGACAGAGGAGGTTCCCATATTTCAGATTTGATAAAAAGACCAAAGAGATTCGGGACAGATGTATTGCCTTCGATCAGCTCCCGACTCCGAATAATAACAGTGACCCGCTACGGACGATGAAGATGCCTGTATTACTCAACTCTTTCCGTGCTCATTTGAAATCAATCACTTGTCTCGACTTCATCGAGAAAAGGGATATGATTATATCGAGCAGCTCTGATTGTTCTGCTCGACTCTGGACACTTTGCGGACGCTACATCGGAACATTTGGCCAAACAAGACCGTGGGATATTAGACCGGTTGAGAAGCCAAAGGATTTGCCGTATTATGCGCCTTCAGACGTCAAAAAGGTTGGGTCCGCTGCCACGCTACAAGTCTTGAAGGGAGGCACTAGGAACAGGTGGAAGATGGCACGTAACGTCGTGCTACTGTGGATCCTCAAGTCCAAGAAGGATAGCTATGGCAACATAAAAAGTTTTCATGACATTGAACCGCAAAGGGAGGAATCGCCTGTCAGCGTGGTCAGCGAAAGCATCCTTGGGAAATACTACAAACCTAAAGTTCGACATAAGATTGCACCAACATTGCCACCTATCAAACATTCGCAAAACCAGGTTAGTCAAATAATGCAATATTCAGACACCAATTCATCAATTCAATGAGTTCAATATTTATTTTTTTCAAAGCTCATTGGTATTCTCCGGACTTAATTATTTTCTTAAATAGGTTTTGGGGTGAGGTTATGTTTGTTTTAAATATCCGAACGTTACGACTTAACTCCACGTTAGTGTTAAAAAGCATTCTTTCTTTGGTCTAAAACACTTCTTCTGCTGTGTTTAGGTGGTGGTTTACTCGAGTCTCCCCTTCAACGACCTTACCCCACAAGAGGAGTGCGAGGCATCTACAGAATTGAAAGAAATCCAAAAACGACATAATTTGACGACATCACTAGACCAAGGTGGCAGTTCGAAATTCGCACAAAAGGTAGGTGTAGGTAGAGTGCCACCAAATCATCAGCGGCATCTCGAGTCCCATTTGCCACTTCTCAAGCATTGGGACGACGATCGAGTCAGCTGCACCAGGTGTGTGAGATCATTCATTACCGCGTATTTTGCCACGGAGATTGCCGAATAAGTATAACATGGATGTGACTTCCGACGGGGAATTATCGCGGGACAGGACGTCAGAAGCGGCTGCTTAATATGAAGGTGGCACAAATGGTCTTTAAAACTCGTTCAACACCTAACACCTTACTCAGTAAAGTGCCGCACAAACGCCAAGCGATTTTTTTCGCTGCGACCTGCTATTATAATCGCTGCCTTGCATGTTTTCGGTTCTTACTAACATTCGTATTTCAGACCCGCCCTGCCCTTCAAGGTCGGCGATTGTTCCAAAGGAGTGTCACAAAGGGCTCCATGGTAGCCAACAATGGACGGATGGATATTGAAGCGGTGCTTTCCGCCATGAAGGGACGAGCAGCAGACAATGCAGGAGAGAGATTGTCAACAGTTGTTCTAGGGCCGGGCAAAAATAAAGCAGATCCTGCCCGACACCAACCGCTGAGATCCTTGAACGAATCCGCAGACGAGTACGAAAACTGACTCATTTTATAAACCTCAATAAACATACTTCAGATTTTACAGCTAGAAAATATTATTCACTGACTTCATTAACACCTTCAGCGCCGAACCACGTAGATCTACGTAGCCAAATCACCCCTCTTTGAGCTGGTTATCGGAGTCTAATGGACTTCATGATAGAACTATGCCATCGCCATCTTCAGGGAAAGATAAAAACTGAAAATACCAAACGGTATTTCACGGTATTTTCAGTTTCTATCTTGCCCTGAAGATGGCGATGGCGTAGTTCTTTCATGAAGTCCATGAGACTCCGATAACCAGCTCAAAGAGGGGGGATTTGGCTACGTAGATCAACGTGGTTCGGCGCTGAAGGTGTTAAAAAAGGTTTTGCTTTCTCTTTAACAATACCCTTTTCGTACGTGTATTGGTTTGTCTCTGCTGGCTCATCAAGTGGGGCAAAATACAAGTACGTCCGTTCTCCACAAAAGTGCTTCACGCGGCGTACATCACCTATGTTTTTTTTTCAACGCGGCCGCGTTGCATGTGGACAACAAAAAACTGCAGCATTCACTATACGCCGCGTGAAACACTATTATGGAGATATATGTACTAGCCGTCATTGTGCTGTACGTCGTTGGGGACGACTGGCGAGCGTCTTCTACAGTGGAACCTTCTTCAGCGGACACCTCTCAATGAGTTCCTTCTACTAAAAACACTCGTTTCCATTTGACCTCTCTAATAAGGACACCTCTATATCGAGGATAGCACTTGTCAGTCTGGAGGGTTTCCTTGATAGAAAGATTGTACTGTACTTCCAAATCCTATTCTAACATCGTCTCTCTTCTTCTTTATATTTCACAGACAAAAGACTGTCCTTCTTTGCCTTTCACAGACAAAAGATTTGGTGGAACGATAAAGCAATTGCTCTTATGTCTTTTTGCTAATACTGATATAACAATTTACTACATGCATGTATCGATATAGCTTAACCTCTTTTTCCTTTCCCCCACTTCTTTTCAGAAAAAGAAAAGGAAATCGTTTCATATGAAGAGGCGACAGAGTTCACCTCGCCAAGCTACCAACAGTAGGCCGACCAGAAATCAGAGTACTTCCGCACTGCACAAACTTCCGGACGGTGCTTTGATAAGTCCGTGTCTTCAGTAACCAGCCAAACCGAACTGGTAGCTTTGGCCCAGAGATTGAAAACGAAGAAGGAAAAAATAATGGAAGAATGTTTTGAGAGGCATTCTTCATTTCCCGTACGGTAATACGGTCGTAATTGGTTATGTAACTAGTGACCAATATTGACAATACATGCAGTTGATTGATTCACTCATTGCCTCTGTGAACGCGCGGTGATGTTTGAATTCCAGTTTGGCAACATTTCCCGCACCGATGCCTACCAAGTCTACAAAGCTGACGAAGACTGAGTGATCGGACCACATGTCAATGTATGTTTTATTTGTTATAGTTTATTTTATGCCAGGTATTCACATTTTGTTGATTACAAGATTTATTGTGACGTCTCAGTATGCATAATAAATAACTTTTTTAAATGTTCGTGCTCTTTGATTATATGTCGGCTCCTGGTGAGATTTTACAGTAGGCTACCGGTGTGCAAGGGATAGTAGTCCTAGGGCTGATAGTCCGTGTAACAATAGCCCGCATTGCTAAATGTTTTGGTTAGGGTTAGCGGTACAATAGATCATGCTGCTTAATTGATCAAATACAATGCTACCGGACTATGACTCCAGGGGGACTATATCCGCTGTCACACCGGTACGTATTCAACGGCTCACATACGCCTAACGTCGACACTATGTACACAAGGCCTATCTTGTTTGAAAGGTCTGCCAGTAACAGACACGTCCTCGTCACAACCTGACTCTGTTCCCACCGGCCATACCCCATACCCAGGCGCAGTAGGAGCAGTGTGATCAGGCGGTTCTACTATGCTTGAAATCATTGTCCGCTTAGGATAATGAATATATATACCCATGACCCGCTTCTGATGCAGTAGTATCTAAAGTTGGGACGGCTCCTGGCCAGTTTTGCAGTAACTGGGTATTTCTTTTCTCGGTCGTAAAGTAAAAGAATGGAGAGCAGGCAGCTAAAAACTAGCCATATAGGCTTCCACACTCTATTTCACCAGTCCGGCCCATAATCTAGAAGAAGATGGATGTGGGGGTACATGTCCACGAGACCAATACTTCGTCCCCAAAAGGGACGAAGTATAAAACCCCTCGGTGTAAAAATAGTTTGACGTCACAAGGCTAGCCAACCAATCAGGCCATTGTTTCGTCAACCAATCATTTTCGCAACAGCCACCTCGCACTTCGTTCCTTTTGGGGACGAAGTATTGGGCTATGTTGACGTAAACCCGGAAGCACGTGGCTTTTGGTACGTCGGTCTTTTTCCAAAACTCCAAAATTGCAGAAATAAATTCCGAAGGAAGGTTTGATTTCTCTCCATTGATATGCTAATTTTATGCTACCCTTTTATTGAATTGATCGCTGCAAGTGTGCCTTAATACATTACATAAGTATCCTGAAAAACACATAAAAGTCACATGAACTTGTTCTCGGAAACACTCCGAACTGGAGCCAATCCTAAACGCTGCGATACATTTTATACACTACACTACAGTCATTTAGGGTACTGCATGCACTGGACTGGACCGGTTGGAAGGAAGCTTTTGATGTACGTTGGTATAGCGTTGCATAGCACAAGTTGAAATGCCACTGTCATCTTTTTAACATATTTGATGTTGCATTTGCATGTAGGCCTAATACCAGTGTCATCGATGCCAATGTCGGGGTGGGGTGAGCAGACCATGCCTCCAGGCCCGGGAGAGGGCACCAGCAAATCCGATCCTTGGCCTACTTAATAGGGTCTGGATAATGAAACTCTTTACTTTAGGTATTCACAGTCAAATAGGCCAGACAGTGTGACTAGAACTTCTGTCTTGAAGATCTACATGTATTGACCATTGTAAAGATGTTGTTTTCCAGGTGGTGTCAAGACAGTCACAATGCGTATCTGGAAGCGAGCCTATGATACTTGTAGGAAATAGACAACATATATCCTTGCATCAGTCAGTGGTAGCCGTTTTAGGCCACAACAACCCATCAGCAAACAAAAGACTGCATGGTTACATACAACATGTTCTTTTTTTATTTGTTGTGCCTATTTTGGTTCGTTTTGGGATTGAATGACCACCTTTATATCTGAATGACCACCTCTTTACCTGTTCTTTTCATCCATTTGTTGTTTGGGTGGGTTAGTTTGGAATCCAATAATGATTCCCTTTTCTAAATTGTGGAAAGCTTGTGCTCTGTTTCTTGTTATTTTATGTCCTTTCTATTTGTGTACTATAAAATGATTGTGCAGCATGGAATTCAGAAAAGGGTCTAGATGACCCTGGGAAGGGCTGGTTTCAGTAATGTCAATCTTTGTCTGTGTATGCCCCGACACAGATTGGTTATTTATTGCGAGTGCCACTTTAAGTAGAGGCATCAGCTCTTTGATATAAATCCAAATCAGACTCAGTGTTCCATAATTCTATTGTACATTCAAGTATGATTGCCTTTTAACTTGTTTCATCATGTTCATTTCACATTTGGGCATTACCGGTCTGGCATTCATGGAAATAGTTTCATGCTGGCTCAGGGCCAAGTCTGCTATTCAGTAGGCCTAACACATCAGCTGACTTAGTCTGCCTGGTCAGCTGCTCTTCTCATTTAGGTTCATGCTATCCAAGGGTAAGGATCCACTTGTACAGAGAGAACTACTTTGGACATTTCTGCTTTCCTTCTTCAGAAAGCTCTTTCCCTTTCTTTTATTGAATGGTTCTACATTCTTTTCTAGGTTTGTTTGTAGTTGTTGATGCTAGGTTTATTCTGCTGCGTATAGGTCTATATTCTATAAGCAATCTAATATGACGGTTTTGAAGACATGAAATAGAAAGTCATGGTGTCTTTGATTTTAGAAAGATTTCTTTCATATTTGGGTCTTCTAATGCTTGTGTTGTACAACTGAATAAATATATTCAGTCAGGTGCTACAGAACCTTGGAAATGAAATTGAATTGCTTATTTGATGATTCCAAAGATGTTTCAGTGTGTTCCTATCATAATATTAGAAGTTTGTTGCTTGCTTTTTCAGAATCAACATATGAAATAATGCAGTCGACAGAGGATCCCCTGAGTTTCTTTACCAATGCTTCAACGCGCCAGAACACCACAAACATGTCCAATGGCTCCCACTCAGACTTTGTGCGTAAAATCAGCGCCCTCCTCGGCGATTCCTTAGATCTTTCCAATATCAATTTGACAGGCATTGCTCAGTCTATGCAGACGCTGAATAACATGGGCGTTGGCGGAATCCCAACAAACATACCCACAAGCTTTCCGATAGGTACAGTATTTGAATTTACTCGGTTACTAGCCAGAAATGCCATTGAAAACAACAGTGTTTATACCCCATTCGATCTTACCTTTGGCTGTTCTGTGATATTGTGTCACAGTGCCAGGAGCTTTTTGATTTTAATGACAACGCACTGTCCTGCCCATTTTTGATTACCCGCGGGCCGACTTTCAAATGTGGTGTATAATGTAATGACATAGATGGCGATAATAGGAGTCCTTCGGGTAGAATAGGATGTCTTCCCTTGGTCCTGTTTGCAAGTACCTTGAGGCCAAGTCTTCCTCCTAATGGTTACTAGTCTTGGGACGTCTTGCAAGGACATGTCCTTGAGAGTTACAGTCTAGTGTTTATGTTCTCGGCTCTTCCTTTTCAGACACATTGCCTGCCTCTTGCAGCACAAACTTTTCTGGATACCCAGAAGAGCTGCAGAATCTTTTCAGTAGTGCTTCCCTGACACAGAACACAAACCAAGTCCCGAGTACGGGAATGAACCCGCAGAGTTTTGGCCAGACGTACTGTGCATCATCATTGCCATCACAGCAAGACCTAGTTCAAGGTACCTGTTGTATTGTACAAATTTCTGAGTATTCCTTTACTCGCCCTGTGCACCCTACACTTGGAGGCCAGGCTTGGTGAGAATTATGAGGTTTTTCCAACAGAAATCATACCTTCACCTGCCGGCTCTGGATAGAGGTTGATCTTGCTGGAGGCCTCCTTAAAGAAGCCCATGTCAGCCCTGCAGGGTAGCAAGAGCATTAAAGATGAGAATCACGCCATCAGCCCCCTACTTCGTCTGGCCAGTCAGTCTGAGCAAAAGAAACTGCTGTTTTCAAGTTTGCCACCGTGGAGACCTGGTGGGCAGCAGGAGATTTTTCTACGGACCATAGATTGCCCACTACCAACTTGATTCAGGCAGAACTCTTGCATGACCTTCCTTCAATTGATTGAATAACTGAAAAACTGTGTTTTTGTTTTCAGGAATTCAAGCTTTCAACTCACTGTACACAAACAGCTTGAACAGCTTGAACAGTTTGAGTAACCATACCAACGTTAGCCAAGCAAACCTAACCAATGTCGGCCAAAGTGGCTTATCAAACATGGGGAATTTCGGCCAGACCATGACAACAAATGCCGGTACAATTGGTGATGTGATTCCTGGCCCAATATCAAATAGAGCGCTTGAGAATTATGAAACCCCAGACAAGAGTGCCAGACCCATCCGTGGTGATCAGGGTTATACGAGGTCAGTTTCTATCTAAAATCACCTTGTTTAAGGAGGGGTGAGATACCTCAATGGTTGGAGCCTTTAATTTCGAATTGGGGTGGTAGTGCATCAACAAGTAATTTTTGTCAGTAAATGAGTAGGCCTGATAGACAGAAATAGCAATCAAATACACAGTGCTGTCACAATCTACCACGGTACGATGCTTGCACACCACCTGTGGAAGAGCATTCTTCCATTCCTTGGTCAGATATGCGATCTTATTTTATCGCCATCTCTTTTCAGCACTCCCCTCATGGAACGCCCTCTCAATGCTGCAGAGCGCACCTTACTGTTCGGCAACACTGTCAATGGCAAGCGCTCCAAGTCCGAAGGTGACACGCCTACTGGGCCATTTGAGAGAGTTCTCAGCGCATCGGAAAGGCAGTTGTTGCTAGGTGGGGGAACTGGAACTAGTCGCATTATGGGTCGCCAATCTGGATACCACGATTCAGATACGAGTGGTATCAGTAGTAACACTTCTGGAATATCTGATAGTGGCACTCAGAACTTGGTGGATTTGATGGTAAGTTGTGAAGCTTGCTTGCATTTGAAGCATCAAGATTTTATGACATTTCAAGTGCCTTGGCAGCAACCAACCTCATTCACACTAAGACATGTTGTTACTGTTTTCAGAATGCTATGAACTTGACGAGTCCAGCTGGTACTTCGCTACAATCCAACATCCGCTCCACATCGCTTTCCACACCATATCCTTCCTACCCCAATGCATATGACAGCAGGAAAATGTCGGCAACATCCAGTTTCGGTAAGTCGGCATTCATCATGAGCTCAGTAAACTATTGGATACCGGAATTGAACTTGCAAATAACTGGTTCAACGGCAAACCGGTGAGGTACAAAGGGGTCCACTGTTCATGTTGTTTTACATTAATTTAGGTAACCAGACTCCCCAGCCCCAGAGGTCATACAGCGAATCCACCATGCCTTCCAGTGCTCTGTTTAGTCCTGACATAATGACTGGGCGAGCTGTGACAGACGTCAATCAACTCTTCATGACCGACTCGGATCCCAGTTCTATTGAAAGAGCTGCCAAACTCTACAGGAGCGCTGCTAGTAAGTAGGACCATCCCCCGCAGCATTCGGTCTTGTCTCTGTTGTTTGTCACTGTATTTGGGCACCAATTTGGTTTAATGGTCTAGTGACATCCCCACCCCTCCCTTGACTTAGGAGGATGACTTGAATAGGGTATTTTGCTAGCCCGGGGCTGGCATAGGCTTCAAGTAAAAGGAATCTGGGCTTTACGTTTCAACATGGCAATCAAAGTAAAGTTACTTTGGCAAGGTCAGAAGCAGTGCACCAGCGTTGGTTATAAAAGTTGTGTTTTCGATCTTCCAGCTATATTTGAAGCAACATGCACATGGAGTGGTCATCTTCCTCCAAGACTCTACAAGAAAGAACCGGTTTATTCGTGCAAAGTCTTCCTCGGTGGTGTACCATGGGACGTCACAGAAAGTAAGTGTAATATCGGTTGTGGTCTTTGGGGGAAAACAACAGCAAAGCACGTCATTTTACATGGGGATAACACACAAAGTAGCTTGAGAGGGATTCAAGTGATGAATTCTCTGCTGTAAGTCATGCGTCTAGCACTTTAAACCACCAGCTACAAACCTTCTTGTCATATTGGATCAACTCTTTTCACATGAAGCAGTGTCAAGATCTACACAAATGGACCCAGAAGTAACTCGATCTCATTCTCTTTCAGTCGGCTTGCAGAAGTGCTTCAAACCTTTTGGACCAGTCAAGATTGAATGGCCGGGCAAGGATGGCAAGCATCCAAGGTTTGCTACCAAAGGCATCAGA
This sequence comes from Lineus longissimus, assembly GCF_910592395.1. NCBI lineage: Eukaryota > Metazoa > Nemertea > Pilidiophora > Heteronemertea > Lineidae > Lineus > Lineus longissimus. The sequence goes on from NC_088310.1 coordinate 5,813,684, forward strand.
GGTACGCCACTTGTTCAACTCAAAGGTGAACTTCACTTAAGTGCATGAGTATTGGTTTCCAGCCGAGAGTATAGTAGAGACACCAGCAAGGTGAAACCCTGGACCCACCTTACTTGCAAAACCAAATGAACTCTGCCTGTAAGGGTTTACATTCAGGACACCTAGTGTGTATCATTAGAACTACCCACTAATTCTGAGTCTGCTCAGTTGAATGAGTAGAATTTCTGTTGAAAAGTTTTGATCATTTTCTTCCCCCAGGTTATGTGTACGCTTTGTTCGAATGTGAGAAGTCAGTGAAAGGCTTGCTGCAGAACTGTACCCATGACTATGATAACGGTGGAGAGTACTACTTCAAGATCTCAAGCAGAAGAATGCCTTGCAAGGAGGTAGGGTTGGACGTCTTTCTTGTCAAGGTTGTGTAATTCTTGGTTTATATTAGAAATATGATAGAGATGATGGCAGAAACTTCTCTACAGAACTGTGAATCCAAACCCAATTCTTTAGTTCTATGGTACTAGAATTGAAATGAGTTTAAGCCACCATGACAGTAGATGGCATTTTATTCTTTTATGGCGTAAAGTTCATCACTTTGCAGGTTGATAGTATCAAGTTTTAACAAGCTTTAACTGACTTTTGGTTTTCCAGTGTTTGACGCTAATTTCATTTCAATTGACAGGTCCAGATTATCCCCTGGGTGCTGAGTGATAGTAACTACGTGAGGCAGCCATCTCAGAGACTTGACACGAGCAAGACTGTATTTGTTGGAGCCCTACATGGAATGATGAACGCTGAAGGCTTGGCCACTATCATGAACGATCTGTTTGGGAATGTCGTCTATGCAGGGATCGACACAGATAAACACAAGTATCCAATAGGTAAGATACTGCTAAAGAGATCAAAAGCGGGCTGATAGAGAAAAACTGTTGACTCGCATAGATGAGATTTCGGCTTTAACCAGTATCAGTAGGATGACTTGAGTCGGTGTGCCATTGATTGAAGGCCGGTTGCTTCCCTCAATGCTGGAGTATAAAGGGGGCACCTTCCTGGGCGTAATCAGAGGGAAAGCCTGGTTATATGAGCTTGAGCACATTTGACTGAAAAAAATAGGTGCCACAGACAAATATGCAATATCTTTTTTGTTACATCCATTAGGTTCAGGAAGAGTGACCTTCAGTAGTGCCAAGAGTTACCTGAAGGCTGTAAGTGCTGCATTTGTGGAAGTGAAGACACCCAAGTTCACCAAGAAGGTAGGTCTCCCTTTTCACGTTTACTGACTTAGGCCGTCGCTCCTTCACACTGGTTATATTCTCCATCGAGGTGCTCCTGTCAGTCAGTTCTATTGGGCAAATTGTCTTCCGAGGGCTATATGCAGTAGACAGCTTTACAACAAATATTATGTTGTCATTGGGTACGTTTGTGTTTCAAGAGCATTGGTCAGTGCGTCCTACAGATGATGCTGCATCCTGTTAGACTACGGAGCCTAGAGATGGTGACGTGCTCTTCCGTTGTCAGTTTGCTTAGTTGAGCTAACGCCGTGCTCCCCCTGTAACATATGCTGCTAGATTTTCATCTTTGTTTCAGATCCAGATTGATCCCTACCTGGAGGACTCTCTCTGTCAGACGTGTAACATCCAGCAAGGACCATTCTTCTGCCGTGACATGCAGTGTTTCCGCTACTATTGCCGCTCATGCTGGCAGTGGCAGCATGCCCTGGACGTGCTGCGCCACCACAAGCCACTTATGAGGTACAGCAGGAGCAATGTCAAACAGTAAGTCACATATTTTGGCTGTGTTTGCTTAAAGTAGTCTCCTTCTCTACCGGAAGGTGAATTTATCCCTTTGGCTGTGACTTTAAAGAGTTCATGTTTTTACATGTAACGTGTCACTGTTCACTATTCATGCATGACATGAAAAACAAGTCATTTCCAAAGACACACAATTCATGATGTCACCTTTCACCCTCATGTTGTGTTTTCAAGCCCAAGTCAGTTGACTTTGTGACAAGTGAATCCTAACTCCGGCCTTACAAGATTGAAGTAGGTTGTCTGAAAGTTTTAACTATTTTGATAGATGCACCTCCACTGGCTTAAACGCATCCACACAGTATATAAAATACCACCAGTAGCATCCCATAGTATCCCAAGAATTTAACAGTTATGATTGTAATATTTGCAGTGACAACATTCCACCAATGGTCTCCTCCTCTGCTGCCATGACTGGGCCCTGCTAGTTCGTCCCTCGATGCAAAAACGACGTCATCTGGCGCTGTCCTCATGACCTCGATGACCATGACCTTCAAGATATTCCGAACTGTGATAAACTTGAAATGAGACCCCGATATTCTGTGATAAACGTTCTCAGTTGAGAACAAACACTTATAGGTTTCTCAATGTAAGCAAACACTCAACTTTAGGGTAAGGTGGACACCTTTGAACAATTTCTTGATGTAATAGTCTTTCTGGAAATGGATATTAATTGTGATTTTAAGTCAAGCATGACTTCTTGTGTACACTTGCGATATGACTTCTGGTGTACACTGGCGATATGACTTTTGGTGTACACTTGTGATTTGACTTTTGGTGTACACTTGTGATTTGAAGAAACCCAGACTGTGATTTTACCTGTACACATCTCTCCAAACCGGATGGTGAAAAGGGCATATGCTGCAGTTGTCAATGCAATCATGTTCGAGATAATGGACATCCAAGATATAATTGTGATAAAGGCCAAAAGGATTGCCTTGTGATTTTGACATTGTGATTTTCCCTTGAGAATTTGAACTGTGATTTTACCAACAATGTGTCTCTAATCCATTGTTGATTTTACCCATAATTTCACATGCTTAGATAATCCTTTAAGGCTTGTATTGCCAAAATGTATCCAGATTTTATCGGACATTTCTGATTTCTAACTCTTGTTGTATACAGACAGAATCATTGTAGGATGTATATTTGTTTCGCCTAGGCTTGACCAGTGTGCTTCCACCTTAAAGCCTTAAGCTTGCAACACACAGGTTTATGTCTGTGAGATGATGTCATCGAGGTCTTCAAAATCCTTTATAATAGAAAACCGAACATTTGGTAGTGGGTCTAAGACTTAGACAACACAATGCTACTGACGCAAACAAACAAAAATACAGTAGAATCCCTCTGTTGAGGACACCCTTGGGGCTGACAAATGCTTTTTCTATCAATATACATGTACGGGATTTTAGTGACCTCTGTGACACGATCACGCAGACATTTCTCTGTGCTAGCGGTTTCAGTGTGTGTGTTTGCAAGTATACAAAGCATTTCCAGTCAACCTGCATTGTATAGAATCATTACGACTGCCATTCTTGAAACTCTCTTGAAGTCCTTGTCTTCTCTTGGTTTAAACAAATATTGACTTTGTGGCATTTGAATAAGACATCATTCCAAGGTGTCATCTGGTGCTTTTTATTCCATTTCTATGTGCGTTGTAATTTAGAACTGGCCTTATGTTCTAATATTAACGCATGGGCCAATGATTTTTTGTATTTTTTTATATGCAATTTTTATACAAAATCCAATTTTTTTTATGAGTGGATAAGTTGGTGATCACACGTATTCCATTTTGATAATCAGAACATTGTTCATTATTTTCTAGTCCTACGTATGTATTGTAAGACAACTTATATAAATGCTAGAAGTTACTGCAACCCAATGCCGAGTATTAATCCCTATCCCAGTGGAACTGGAAGCATTTGACCTTTTGATAAATGGGTCCCCAAGACACAAAGAGATATTTTGAGCTGCACTTTCATGTTGCGTTCTTTCTTTTTCATGCACTCGTTAAGTTTTTTTTATTTATTTATCATGCACAGAGTTTATTTGATTGTTACTTGGTCCGATTACTCTATCGTTGCTCAACATTTCTTTGTATCTTGTGGTCCTGTTTAACCTTACCTTTTCAAACTTTCAAAACTTGATTAAAATATGACGACTGCAACAAGTGCTATAAGCGTACATGTGGTATACAATCCAGTCTCTTGTGCAAGGGTTTGAGGTTGGGTTTGAGTGTCAATTTGGAGTGATTTTTTAAATAAAATGTATTTTTAAACTTGTGATTGAACTTGTGTAATAACTGCTCATCATGCAAAATAGCATTTTGATATATTGTACTAGGTTTTGCTCATTCATAAATGTAAGGTATAAATAAGGACCTGTATTGTATACAGTTGAAAATATCACTTGCTATTACATGTATTTGTAAAATTTTAAAACTAAAAAAAAATTTTAATTGAAAAAATCTTAACTCTAGCTGTAGAACAGTTGCATTTAACTTATTTTAATATTGTTTCATACGTTATCAAACCGTTATAAAGTGCTTTGTTTGCGATAAATATATAGCTCATAGATATGTTTATAGCTGCATTAGTTAATGATATCTTAATCATTGTAAGTCATCTTAATATTTTATTGCCTTACATGTGGTAACTCGTAGCAGATTATGCATTTTGTAACATTATTACATGTAGTACTCTGTTCTTAACATTCATTATCTGTAACAGGACATCAAAAAAGGTATACTTTTGTGAGAAACAAAACTTTATTTATTTGGAACAAAAGTACACTATAGATGCGCTGAATTTGAATTTGATTAAAAGACGGATATTTTAGAACAGGTTTGGAATATGTCTCAGAGTTTGATAATTCGTTTAATCAGTTGGCCTGTTTTAGGCAGAGAGCTGTGTGCAAAAACATCAAGTTAGCTCTTCTAAAAATTTTATTCACTACCTGCGAATTTCATTTTGAGAGAGAGAGAGAGAGAGTTAATCTACTGTTTTAAACCTTTGTGTGAAGTAAAGATCTGGTTGATAAATAAGAGTGTTCTTGCTGAAAGTCCTTTCAAGGATGTGTTTAAAATTTAACAGTTTGTAGGGACAGTAAGATGGGATTTGTGTCGATGCATCAACTGTGAAAGTTTGATCCCTTTTCACTGTTTAACATATTAATGAGGCATTTGTCCATGTCAATAAAGATGCCTAAATGAAAGTCCAAGCAAAGAACAGAAGAACAGATATTGGCTTGAACAAGTGTCTTCATCATTTTTGCAAGAACATTGTTGTGATATATTGCATGCACACACATTTTTATTCGAGCACAGCATTTTTCTGTACTGCGCCTTTCTAAGAGAAAATGAAAAAATAGTTGGTTCATAACCCAAGTAGTATTGGGTACATTAACATACAGTTAACGGCACATTTTAACAGTGGTTTTTGGCCTGTGGTTTACATATAACCAAGTTATTTATTCCAACGTTCAAGGTCGGAAACTACACGTTTTTATAACCATGTTATTTAACCGTTCATTTTAACGATTTTATGAAGTTTCTCTGGTGATAATCGCCAACCTAACATTCTAGTTTTAAATTGTTTGAAGAACATGCATTTATAATACAATTTTTGTAAACTTCCATTCCAGCAAAATGATCACCAAATCATTATCTTATGCTTTGTTTATATAAGGTTCATGTTTGTACATGTAACATGTGACTCTTGGTCAATGAGAGTGCACTACATACAATTAACTATGTTTATTTTCACCCTCATGTCCTGTTTTCAATCCTACGTCAGTCGATGCGGTGCTCATGACAAGTAACAAATGGAACGTGAATCATCATGACCAGTGACAACCTGAATCCCATGCAAACTCAGTCTTGGATGAAGTCTTGTCGATGAGCATAGCCTGGTTAATTAGCGTACCAAATCTAATATTATATTTTATTGTTCTGTTATTAATCTTCTTTCTGTGATAATTACGTTATGCTAACGATTTTAATTGCACACACACTCTCGCACCTGTTTGGGATCAAGGAATGATGACGGCATATTGTGTACTGTCATTTTTTTAACCAAATCATCATAAATGGGAAAAATCTCAAAATTTTAATCATTTTGTTCTCAACGAATTTCACAAGTGTTGTCTCAGGGAGTTATGTTAAACGTTTGGTATGGATATAGGAACTTTTTCAATCTAGTTGAATTGTAACGAGGGAATTAATCAATGATATGGTACTATTTGTTGAAGAATTATTTGAAATCCAAAAGATGTCTTTCTCGGCTTCGGATTTAACGTTCTCAAAGAACTAACTGCTGGTATTTAAATCTGTTATCTCTGATCAAACAATTAAAACCTGTCATTATTTATTTGATTAAGTACCCAGCCATACCAGGTTTTGTCAAATTCAGTTTATTTGTTCCTGAGGAATTTTATCTGTGCATGAACTGCAAATTTTAACAAAAAAAGTGCACTGAAAATTGTTCACTCTGCGACGGTACACAATATGCCAAATGTTTGCAAGTTGACTGGTGTAAGAAAGAATATCTTTTTCGGTAAATTAAGAAGAGACTATGATGAAGAATCAGAAATTAAAATTACGTTAAAATCAGTATGAACTGTACTTGATTTCAGTTAAGATCATTTTATTGTGGCGTGAAATATGAAATTCGATGATGAAGTTGTTGTATGGTCTCTGCTTTTGAAAAAAAAATGATCATTTGTGCGCATTTTTAATACAATATTCTGTGTCGATGTGTTTAAGCCAGCTGAGGGTCACCTGTGTCTTATGCCTACTTACTTGTAACTGGCCTTTGTGTAAAAGACGCACCTTAAACGGCTTAGATGCGCTGACACAGTATTTCTCATTTATATCAACTGCTTTCGAAGATGTGCAGATGACTGAGGGCAGTGGTGATGGATTCAGAGTTGAGTTCGTGGTGTAATCTTAATTGAAAACAGCTTTTATTTGTTGGTTGCTAAGAACTGTGGCTCTAGTTGCAAATGCAATAATGAAGAACGAAATGAATTCGAAAGCATCAGGTCTTAAATAGTTTACTGTTCAAAACAGAATACCCCCAGAAAGAAAGTTCTGACAGACATTTTCTGTGGCACTAAACTCTGTGAACTTGACCATGTTTTCTGAAAGCATCATGATGTTGCTAAGAACACCTAATTATTGGTCAGAATGGATGGAAAGAGACAATGATGACCATGGAAACGTAAATGGACTATGATTTTTGGAAACAATTCAGTTCAAACGAAGAATTTGTCTTCTGCATTTTTTCAATTATTTTTCGTTTGTTGTGCCTCGCCTGCTCTGCAAGCATGTTGTACCAATTCATCAATCCATGTATACTCCAAGGACGTTAAATTTGGATTTGTCTTCAAAGGATACTATTTAATTTGCATATCAGAAGTTAGTTACTAATGTTCAGCTTCAAACATTCCACTTATCATTGTGTCATTGTCGGTATTCAAATTGCACCAATTTTCAAAAATAGAATTCACAAATTTTATTTTAGCCGATCTTCTTGAGTCCAGGTTATTTGTGAAATCTGTGAAAATAATCGCCCGTGAATATTTAGCGGTAATCGAACTTTGTCTGCTTTCAAAGGCAGGGTGCTGGTAAAAATGCAGAAGAAACAAGTGATTTGGTAAGCAAGATACCCAGTTGACATTCCACATTGTGCATTAAATATCAGAAAAGAAACTTTATGTAAATGATAATTTTATGTAGAATGTAAAATGATTTACGTTGCATGTAAATGAATTCCCTTAAACATAAATGACTTTACATTCAGCCTGAGGTCGTAGGCCCTGTCACTGATCAGGTAGACTTGAAACATTGTTAAAGCTGATCTTCCTTTATCAATTTGGCTCTGTAAGGCGGTAACAGATTGGCCCTTCGCATCAGTGTTAACAGTGTCATTATTTCATGTGCCTCTGCATAATAACGCAATAACCTGACCATTCAATCAACCCTTGATGTGTCATGATGTCACATAATATTGTATTAAAGCCCAACTGTATTGTATATTGTCGAGAAACTAAATTCAACTCTTCCAAGCTTTGTTTTCTGGGACAACCTGTTTGTTATCTTGTGCTACATGTAACCCCTCAAACTCAACTGGTGCTTGCATTTCAGGTGATGCTTTTTGTTTACATTTTGTTTCACTTAGATTTCTTTAGGACAAAAACTGCTCTATTTTGTTTATTTTTTACTGTTTCCGCATATAAACACTTGAAATACAAACCTGGTCTTGTCTGTTTTCTTTTCTTTCATGAAATGTCCCACTGCATGTGGCATTCCTGATACTTCATGAAATGGTGCTTTGATACCCAACAGTCATCAGGTATTGGTAGGATGCATGTCCAATTGAAGAGCCCCTGGTGTAACTCTAATTCCATCCCCTGTGATGAAATACCCCACCCACCACCCACCAATCATTGGCATGCTCACAATAGACCAAGTGGCGGGCACTGTGCTTGTCACTTCTTTGCCATACATGTATTATAACATTAAAAACTTCCTGTAAACAAATTTTTGACAATCATTCACGATCTATATGACCATGGTGACCATTGCCGAAACGACTGTGATATCGCCCACATATGCCTGGCCAGCTCAAATACCCGGAACAAATTTCTCTCCGGCAGAGGATGGGAAATGATATTGTTACTCTAGGAGAAATTGTGTGTGAAACTACACCTGAGCTCACTTACTGGTCTCTATAGTCACGTACCTAAATCCATTACTGAACAGCAGAATCACATTTTAACCAGATGAACACTCATCTTGCACTTTTATTAGACCTATTAAAAGTCACTGATCTCAATAGCCATGCACCCCGTATCCACCAACGGACAATGGATTACACTTTTTCCAGAGGGACATCGCTTTCTAAGGTCGCCTTAATTGAAGGGATCTGAGGACAGTGATTTCTGTAACTGCCGCTGCCGCAAATTAAAATGGTGTGGACAGGCGTCGCGTGTCCGACCCATGTCTTCCCGTCTTTATCTCAATATCAGAGTCAATCACATCGTCACCATCAGGCAGCTCAAATTTAACGTGGTGACCTCGAGGACGTCTGCGTTTTACCAAATCAGGCAACTCAGTATCATCGAAAAATAACGCCTTCCTCGCTTTTAATCCTTTCCTTTTCTTTTTCTTTTTCTCTGGTTCAATTTGTTTATCAGCACAAATTACGTCTGCTGGTTTTTCTGTTGGCTTGGAATTGAAGAGCGCAATGCGTCTTTGGATGTCTTTGAATCTTTCCGCCTCCACCTGTTTCCTAATCTCAAAGTCAAGGGAGGGGAAAAGTTGGTCCATGTTTGGGGCATCTCTTGGGTAGGTTATCCCATCTTTTTCGGGTGAGAAGGGGCGGGGACTGCAGTCAACTGTGGTAGCTCTGACCGGAAGACTACCTCGGCGGCGTCTTATGTAGGGTCTGGTCGCAGGCGGCTCATTGACAGTCAAAGTGGAGGACCGGCGCCGACAGGGCGTCTGAATGGAGTGGTTGACTAACTGCTTGATCGAACTGGCATCTAAGCTTCCGCGTCTGTTCAAAAACAACTTCGGAATTAGAGGACCACTTCGTCTGAAGTCGTGGACGTTTGAAGAGGAACGACGCAGTCCCGAAGGAGACGGACTGTCCTTCGGAAGACTTGACCTTTGAAGCATTTTAGTCACAGGGGATACATTGTCTTTATCATATTCTTTTTCATCCACTGAATTATTATGCTGACGACCTTGGGTCGCGTTTTGCACTTCAGAATCAAGCTCGGCCATAATCATTTGAATGTAACTATTGCGCCGATCCCGTTGTATCACGCGCTTCTCACTCTCTAACCTGTCTAACTTCTGCACCCAGACCCTCTGCTCTTTCGAGATATCCCCTGCCTTCATTTTCTTATCAATTTCCATTTTATGTAGCTTCCGCTGAAAGTTCTTCTGCTCCACACTATTCTGTCTTCTTGTTGATTCGTCCGCATGCGCCTTCATTTTCGACAGGTTGCGAATCTCGTCCTCCGCTTTCGCCTTCGCATATTCCGTCGTCATTTTGAGAAGGGAAAAACGTGTCTGCAGTTCAAAGCTAAAAAACAACGGAAACTCGCTGGTTCTGCTTTTATACTCCGGCAACAGTGAACGGTCTGCCTAAGAGAAAGCTACACTGTCTAAAAACAATGAAGTAGTCCTGGACATATCCTTTAATCCAAGCCTGGACAGACCTTATGATAGGATCAAAGACGTCGACGTGCAAAGTTTTTCAACCAAGTCAATCTAAGTTGCTCTCGTTTACCCCTGTGATTAGTGACAGGACCACAGCCACGCAGAAAATGACAAGCCCTTCAGAGTGTTTCTATGTCTCCGGGCCAACTCTGTGAATATCATTCTCTGATTAAAAATAGACGCAGGAATGTCGCAACTCGATCCCCAATGCGACTCAACGACCACTTCAGTGAAAATGCAGATTATCACGAATTGTCACGATTTACAAAAGAAAAGATCAATAGAATCTGATATCTTCGAAACGAACATTGATTTTGAATCAGCTCCATATAACGGTCTTGATAGACCGTAGACACAATCGGCGTTTGAAGTAACAACCACACAGTTCGTCTCGGACAATCCGTTCATTGTCTCCAATATGAAATCTAAGAGACGAACTTGCTCTGCTCGATTACGTCTGGAGGACAACTTATCCACACTCATATTAACCAATACCTGAGAAAGTATCAGTCGACCAATACGTAACTTGAATAACCCTGTGGTAAGCTATTGCAAGTGTATGTTTTCCCTGGACTCGAATACAATGCGACACGATTTCGTTTTGCAATTTTCTGTCAGTGAGAAGATTTCACATTGGAGTTTTTATCAAGTGTCTTGTTTACTTTGAAGTGTTAGCTTTCCACTCATGTACTCTTCTTATAAAGAATATCCCATGTCGCATCATCCTCGATATAAAGACACCTTATGATGGATTGTCACAACCTGAATAAACTTGGTCACTGTCGGCGCAGCAAATTCCAAATTGTCCTTTCGTTTCTTCCACAGAATATCGCAACCTAGATGACTGGTTCCTGGTGTCTTGGGTGAACAGAAAACAATTCAGACTGTCTCGACTTTACGGAATGCCACAACGTAGCAGAATCAGGGGTGACTATAGCAAAAGTGGACGCAGCTAGTCCACATTGCCTTTACGAAATATCACAACCTATAGGTTGAACTGAATGAAGACTGGTCCCTCCGGTATCTTAACTGAATATCACAGCCTGAATCATTGATCATGATACGCGCAGCAAAGTCCTATTATCGAGTTTTCACAAAATGTCACAATCTGAATCAATGATCATTCTGGGCGAAGAGGAGTCCCCACTCTCTCGTCTTCATTGAACATTGAACAGAGGATGCACAATCAGCTCGTAGGCGTATTTATGTCCGATATCCCAGGAAAGCCTACGTCAGTCATTTTCGTTTTGCCCCAATGAATTTACATATAAAATGTTAATTCCACGACAGAGACACCAGAGTTTCAATTCAGCTGTGTACGTAGAGTCAAATCAGGATTATTATTACACGGACCTGACGTATTGTGGTTATGCGTCTTTAATTCATTTACTGGATGAATCCCCTGAGATGCGTCTTCTATAAAGGGGAGGACTTCTTAGAGAGTGATCCGATTTATGATAACGACTAAATTCAAGAGAACAATCTAGATCTTATAGGTCTGAGTTCCTACAATCACATGCCGTTGTTGAAAGGAAAGAAGCTAATTACATTGTTGCGTGATCTACTGTCCATGTATGTTAGATATCCTCAGTCAAAAGGACTCCAACTCTGAAACGAATGTCCTTAGGAGATAAGTTCTTTGTCCGTCCTTGATCATTGCCACTGGGAGCGACTTGTTGATTCAGTTAAATGTCTAAAAAACAAATATAAGTTGGCCACCACCAACTGTGCCAGCTGAGCCAAAAATTATTAATCTCCTCAACAGTTTGATGAACTGGAAAATTTCATCCTCTTCAAAAACAATTATCCGGCCAAATAAAACGCTCTGTCACTGGTCCGTCCAAACATTAAAGACTTATAATAATTCTATAAGCTGTAAACGAACTGAAGTCGAAAACAATTGAATAACTTGTCAGTCTTCATGGTCAACAAGGGTGTTGCTGCATGGTGTGGAGTCACAGCATGAATCCAATAAATTCTTCCAAAGACACGGATTCAGATTTTGATAATCTTTACTGTCTTCGTCGAAATAGATTAATCTCTATAAAAAGGTTCAGCATTAATCTCCACTTTAGACCAGAGGGTTTTTCTTCAATTATGTCCTCACTATATTGTGACCCTATAAGCAATCAAACTAGCCATATGGTTGTCTTGATGGAGATGCTATTTCTAACCTAAAACATCAGTGTCTTTTTTTCACCCTGGTTGTGATAATCTGGATGCTTTCGAAATAGCTTCTGCATCGTCTTTGTTACTCGGATTGTGACTTTGAGTGAGCCAGAACCAAAAAAGTCTAGGTCAACCCTGATTGTGACTTTTTTAGGTGTCTCACAATTCTCATGGCCTTGTCTTTTCTTTGTTGCTCTGATTGTGACTTTGAGTGAGCCAGAACCAAAAACGTCAATGCCAACCCTGGTTGTGACTTTTTTAGGTGTCTCATAATTCCCATGGCCTTGTCATTTCTCTATTGCTCTGATTGTGACTTTGACTGAGTCACAACCAAAAACGTCAAGGTCAACCCTGGTTGTGATACTTTTAGGTGTCTCACTTTTCCTGTGGCCTTGCCTTTGTGGCTCTGATAGTGACTTTAACTAAGCCAGAACCGAAAACTCAACTGTCATAGAAAAGAAAACTACACATATTTTTTTTTGAAATACTATCAAAATAATTTAATATGGAAATAAATCAACAAAATTTGTGATCAATGCTAGATATAGATAAAATAAAATGTTACAATTTACATCTAAATAAAGGTACATGTAATTAAATATCCTTTTATCACAACTGATACTAGTGAAGACTGAAGAATTCTCCTACAGAAGAAACTCCTCTGAAATACTCCACATATTTCTTCACACAGAAAACAGTAAATTTCCAGCAGTATTTATTCACAGCATCCTATTAAAGAAGATTTGTTTCACCTTCAAACTGCAAACAGATTTCCAAGAAAATTCATGAAAACACCTTGAATATGAGTACTCAAGTCACAACTGGTAACTGCCCTAGATACACAAAAATTTGAGAAATAATCTCATCACATTTGAATTAATTCAAATTTTCAACAAAAAAAACACCAAGCATCAAGGACTTATCCGTAATTGAATTCCTTCTCTACCCTGCAACTGAACAATATCCAAATGTCATTTTCATATCACTTACAACAGTAACAGCAGCCAAGAGTTTTAAATGGTTACATTTTTATAAACATTTTCAAGTGTTATCAATTGTCCTTCATTCCAAACATAGACCAACAGAAGGGGTACAGGAATCCATTCAATGTCTCTGTCCATTTTGTCTTTTACTGTCTCCATGGTAATATAAACAAAAGTCAAAGAGCAGCCAATATTTTAACAGTTTTTAATTTTTCATAAATTCTCCAAAATTGAAAAAGTAACTAATTTCAACGATTCCAAAGGTATAATCCATTACAGGACTCCCTCCTCCTCCTGGGCCTTAACGATGTCCTTTGCCGTTTTCATGGCACTAACAACAGTCACAGCAGCCAACAGTTCTATTGAGACATCACCGTGTCCATGCTCCTGACACAGTTTGATCATCTCCAACCATTCTTGCTCCGTTGTTGAGGAGTCGGCCAGCATCTCCTGATGAATTCTCTCGGTACCTGAAAACCAATCATAAGTGTATGAATGCAACCGCTCAGCTTTTCTAAACACCTTTAAAATTGCCACTTGAAGAAACGCCTGTTTTATCGAATGCATGACTACAACATCATATGCAACTCCAGCAATCATTCCGCCAAAGCAATATTTCATTCGACCGCTAAAATAATATTCCACTCAATCCTCCCCCTCAACCCCACGGCTACATAACATGGCAATGGCCTCAGTCCTGAGCTGGAAACAGTCTATTCGAGTCAATGGAAAAAAATGCTATGAAAAGCAACTTTCATCGAAACTCAAACCCTATAATACATTGGACAACTGAGGTTGGAAGCGGATGACAAGATTTATAATTCACTCTATTGATTTAGCTATCTAACCCGGCAACACATTGAGTGGATGAACATGGTATAGGATGAGGCCAGTTGAGATTTACTGGTTCGTTACCATGGCGTTGCGGTTCATTGCTGGAGAAGAGGATGAACCTCTACCGACTGTTAATTGAAGAAGAACAACAACAACAATTAAGTACCATTTAATCCCCAAGCTGGACACACATAAGGCGCAGATCCTAGCAAGCAGTAGAGAAGAAGAAATAGTAAAAATGAAGAAGAGATAGTAAAGGAGATCAAAGAAGAAAACATTAGAGAAGAAACAGGAAAGAAGAAGAGTTAGAAAGACAAAGAAATAGCAAAGCAACCGAAAAAACTAAGGAGAAGAAGAAAACATGATCAAGAAGCCAGCAACAGCAATTAGCACTTGCAACAACTTACCATTTGGTGCAAGTACTGTATCCTCAAGAATCTGGAATCCCACATGGTACAGATCAGTATCTAGCAACGTCTTTACAGCCATCCCCAACGGTACCAACCTCTCGCCAGAATCCTCCTCAAATTTCAACAAAGCTTGTGCCAACTGAGGGCTTGGACTTTCTCTCAACATGTCGCTGTAATCGTTTGCTTTGAATTGCCCCTTCTGCTGGGCGTACTCTAGTGCCTGGTGGACCCTCCCCTGTTTCAGCATAGACTGCACAACTTTCTTATGGGATGACATTGCGGTGTAGATCCTCTGGGCAAGAGCGTGACAACTGCATGAACAGAGTTTACGGCACTTGCATATCTCTTTGATCATGTCACCGAGGGGCTCTGTCATACACAATCTACAACGAGAAGAAAAGTGGTACAGATTACAATTACATTCAGGCTTCAGTCTTTCATAAATCATCTTTTCTTTAATAATACAGAACCAAGGATTTTATTGGTGGTACCAGAACAGAGATGGATTACATGGTTATAAATCGAATATCTTAGGGATTTCTCCAGAAACTTCTTTAGAAACCTAAGGAGTTAGACAGAATGAATCACGAGTTTGGTGTGAAATAATGAAGTTTGTAAAGACTCATAATAGGCTTAATGAGTGAAGCTGCTATCCCCCAACCCCCCCCCCCCCGAAGCCTGGTCCAGTCTTCTCCATTGTTTACATGTAGATTGCCCCTGCAACAAACTTCTAAACATAAAAATATATGAACTGTAATGACTGATAAAGAAAAGCTCATTTTTAATTTGCACAAAGATTCTGAGCACGATTTAATCAAAATGTCTCAATAGTGTCTGAGCTGGTTGATGGATTTATCACATGTATGCTGGATAACTAGGAGGTTTTCATTAATCAAAAACCATGGAAAAAGGCATCACTCGTCATGGTCTGCGATGAAAACTTCATCTCTGAATACTGAAATTCTCAGCATATTTTAATCAAAAAGCTTGATGCTTCATTTATTGGAGCTTTCCAAATTGGTCATTTCACCAATTTCACCAGTTTCAGATCAGGAACGACGTACATTTTCAGTTCACCATGACTTGTCAGGAAAACTGAATTTTCGAATTACACTGGTGACAAACATTCTTTGCTATTTTCAATCAAAATAGATCCCTTGCAGTTTGCTACAGGGATCCTGGATGCAAAAACATGATTGGGAGCTTTAATTCCACTTTGGGAAGGAAATGCAATATAAATCTGTGAAATCATATCAATAAAAGCCTAATCTGCTATTCCATATCACGTCCTTCATGTTAAATAATGCGATTTGCTGTAATCAAAGAGAATCACCACGACCGCAGCCAATCCCAGTTAAGCCCGGAACAAAAAATTAGGAGGGTAAAACATGGCATGAGACGTCACCTTGGAATACAAACTCTCGCTACTGAAACGCAAGCACCAAAACCTACAAAAACAGCTGGTGAATGGACCTTGATCTGGTTTTGTTGGTAAACGTAGACCACAAGAGAAGCCACCATCACAAATGCTCCAATCATATCATTTCTATTAATGCAACAACATCTCACTGGAATATAATGATTTAGATATAAAAGATGTACACCAGATGAATAAGAATACATAAATATGCAAAGATCCGATCTGAATAAACTTATCCAAAATGATGCCCACCAACAACGAACAACCATTTTTACAACCAAGTATGTGGTACTTGATTATAAACGACTTGCACCCGACGAAGCAGACAACAATTTGCTTGCAGACCATGTACACAGTGATGGCTATACTCACGTGAAGGAATTTTACGCCTAACTCAAATCCTCGATGGCCCACAATTAGAGATCTCGATAACGCTGCTACGGATTAGTGACTATCGACTACTGATCAGAGGTTTTTACTACAACGTGACCTAAGCCACTAGCATGACAGGTCAATTTGATCAGATGTCAGATATCACCATAGTGCAGATACCATTCAAATACTGTTAGCACTATATCACGACCCATCGAGATCACCCCCTGATGCAATGCCACTCACGCCGTAAGGAAACAAGCTGCTCAAATATTCCTCATCTTCCGGTTATACGGCCCTGATTATTTCCTGATGTTATTCCATCCACGGCTACTCAACAATGATGGTGATATCACCACAACAGCCAGGAGCAGGGACTACTGCATGAACTATACATGATGGAATATTTATGAACCGAAAATCACTTTCCTAGAAAATTCATAACCATGCAGCTGGAAGAATCAAAGTAACCTGGAAATTGATTTAATACCAGCTGGAAAAGAGCAACCGGCTCTTGTGGAGAATCAATAACCAGCTGGAAGAGTGAACATAATTTCACTCTGAGATCCAGCTCGATAAAGTTTCAGCACGTTGTGAGTATGTTACCACTGGCATAAATGTATACCATTCTTTGTAATTGAAACATTTTGTGCCGCTAACACGACTAAAGCTAAAAACTAATTTTAAAAGGTATTTGTTTTCATGTTACAATTAAAGGAAACACGACATGAAATTGAAAAAATCCTGTGCTTAGTTGCACTGCTCCCTTTGGTCAAGTGAACCAACATTACATTAAGAAATCTTAGACAAATTGTTTACATGACCATGTTATTTGATCGCCAGGACTTGCACAAGGTAAACCTGCTATTTGAGCTATTCTAATGAAAATATTGAAGCTCGCTTTAAACAAATTAATTTTTGACTTGATTCTTAGCAACCTTGCACTCAAGTTGCTCAACAGGTATGAATTGGCCACAGAACTGATAAAAAGAAATATCATTTGGTTAGTACACAAAATGATGTACAAGGCCAGGCACCCTTCATGGTTCAGGTACACATCTGTCAATCATACATATCAACAGGGCATTGCATTCAAAATTGCCACCAAGCACATCTCCCCAAGCACAACATAGAGAAAGTGACATCTGCGTTATTTGCAGCAAGAGAGCCAAAGCGATTTACACAAGGACACAGAGAAATAGAAAGGAGAGAAAATAATCATGGATGAAATCCTCTTGGCGGACAGTAACATTTAAAACAAGGACATCAATAAACATGACACTAATTCAGATGAATAATCTCATTGGTATCGATATTGTTTCAAATGACCCGGGTTAATCATATTTCTGCATCAGATTTGGACAATCAGAATAGACACTTTAGGAAGATGAACTGGACAGAGAGAGCTGATTTCTTCAGTGGAGCAAAAGTGCATTTATTAAAACCCTGTCCAGTCCTTGAGAGCGGATTTTGACAGCTTAATCTCAGCATTTCAGTATTGTCATCCAACAAGTAGGACTGACTAAGGCAAGGCACGCTGAAAATTCTAGAAATCATTACTTTGAGGTTACAAGGCATTTTGGAATGTGGTGATTTCCTAACTTTCATTGCAGATGTTGGGAACTATGGAAACACAAACTTAAACGACAGCTTAGTAGCATACCAAAAAAAAATTGCGATGACAGTTGTGACGTCAACACGAAATGGATGACATAGGAAGGTGATTAGGTTACCGTATATCACCACTAATGAGCTGGATTGGGAAATTATAACTGCTCTGAGAAACATTTAATGGCTGCATAACAGGATGAACAGTTTTGTTAACCCTTTAGTACAATGCAAGCTATTGAAATATGAATAATCAAAGGAGATGCTGACAAAACAATTAGCACCCTAGAAAGGACACAATCCAAATATTCATTGACTTCCGACCAGATGATAATACTATTGAGATTACCAGGTGGGAAAGTACATGGCAGTACAAGTATTAAGAGTAGATGTTTTTATAGCGGTCCGAGTCACATAAGGGAATTATAATGGCAAGGTGTGGTTCTGGGTTAGCTATACCAAGGACTCTGCCAGTCTATCGCCAAAAATCTGTTGTAGCAGGACTTGCATTCCAAGGGGGACTTGCACTTCTATCACACCAAACATCTATTTGATCACACCAGCATTCTAAACTTGAATGTACAGGTTGTCTCACAAAAGAGTGTTACAACCACTTTTCACAAGTACTTGATAAATTCTCTAAATGAATGTACATGTACATGTAGGTTCCAGTGTGTCATTCCTCCCCTCCTAAACAGGTTAAAATGTTTGAGACATGACAAAAATCTTTGTTCCTACCTTTCCTGTGATATCCAGTGTGAGAGCAGATCAAGCCTGCTGTTCTCCAGGGCGCACTTGACACATTCTAACGACATGGTTTCACTCGGTAGGACACCTAGTGCCAGGACGGAAGACATCACTGCATCACAGAAGGCCAACAATGGCTGCCTCTCACCGCGGGGAGTGGCAACACCTGAAATAACATTAAAATAATTGAAAAGTTTTCTAAGAGAGCAACATCTAACCATGAGCTATCTCTTGCCAGTTGTTGGCTACCATGCCAGCACCGCTCATACAAAACTTGACAAAGCAGTGTGAACGAAACAGCCTGTCCTCCTGTCAAATGTGTACGAAACTGGAGCAAGGATTACTAAGGCTAATGTTTCTAAGGTACTCTGACACCAACCTTTGAATTTGTTCAAAGTATCCATTGTTCTAAGAATCCCCTTTGGACTGTTAGCAGCATGGATGGCAGCAGCTTCATACTTCTCATCATCAAACAGGGCATTAAACATATCAATATAATCCATTATCAGCTCAGCTTCCTTCTCTTTGGATGGATCATCATCCTCATAGGATGATGTGGCGGTTGTCTCTCTTTGACCCAACTGCATTTCTCCTGAGAAGATTGGAAAAAGTAGTGGTTAAGGACTGTCTAGCTGGTAATTAGTGCTATCGAGATGGCAGTACTCTAAACTTATCAGCACAACTTGAGAGCTATGATCAGGTTTAAAACAACAAAAAGTAAAATGGGACTTTTTCTATCAAATTGGCCATGCTCCTTGGTCTTCAGATCTGCAAACCTTTTGAGGGCAATGAGGAACTTCTTGTAAGAAATTCTCTTTCGTCAGTATTTGTTATCAAATTATGAAAACTTTGCAGAACAGAAAACTTCATTACAGCAAGAAACACAACACACCTTTTTCATTTTCTATTGGCAGACCTTTCTCATATCTCTTCAAGGCTGCAATGATCGTCTCTCCGATCCTCTGATGAAATGGCTGAACTTTATTATAAGCCTGTCCAGCTTCCAGGGCAACCCTCAGCCTAATGACCCTCGCTTTTATTGTCTCCTCATCAATAATCAACTGTTCTCTCAAGTCCGCTTTCATGACTAAGTGTTCTTTTAGAATGGCCTTGACCTTCTTTGGCTGGAATCGATTCCTTTGGGTTCCCTTTAGTTCTCTCAGTTGTTTTTCTACTTTTGAGAGTTGTGATAATAGGATGTTCAAATCTGTGCTCTGCTCCATAGATAACCCTGAAAGTTGACAGAAATTAGTTATTATATGCATGGTCAATTAAGAAATTAAGCGGCAGACACAATCCCCAAAAGACAACATCATACATGATATTCTAGTTATAATAACGCTAGATAAAAATAACGTCAGTTATGCATCATTATTAGCAAAACTGGTCTCACACTGTAGTTACACAGTGCCTGGAAGTCACAGAGACAAAGAGAAGATAATTTTCTTGACTCGAACAGTAATACCAGCATTAGGAGATGAGATATGATAGCCAAATTCTTAATGTAACGCATAGCTAAAACCTACCTGGTAGTTGTCTTTTATCAATCTTGACCTCCGTCTTCTGGATCTGTCCCTTAGCCTTTTTTGCCTCTTCCTTTGCCCTCCTTGCAGCACGTAATTGATCAAGCTCAGCTTGTAGCTCATCATTGTTGTCATGCACAACATTTATTCTGAAACAGATGACATACAATACACTGTAGGTTCTAGTTTCTTTCTCATTGATTGTTTATTTGGCTACTGTAAAAGGACAATCCAGGGTTTCTGCATAAACCTAGGACATCAATACCAAGTGAAAGCTTTTCTAATGCCAGGGTTAACCTCAGATTCTGACAATCTTTATATGTTACTAGATAGTACTGATCAATCAGGCTTCTATCATCATATCCCATTTGCATGTAGCACATTTTTCTGAGTCATACTTTAGGCAAAACACCTACCTTGCATCTAATTCTTCAGTTCTTTTGTTGTAATTCCTGACTGTGCTGGGCTCTGATGCCATAGCCTTTAGTTTCCCATTCAAGTAGAATGCCTCCCTCTTCCCCCTCAAAATGGTCTCAATACATTCTTCATATTCTGCTTTGATGGCTGTCAAAATAGGCTTGTATGCAGTCACATGATCTATGACCTACAAAAAGAAGCCAAATTGACATCTTCATGAACTAAGGCAAAACTGGAAACTGTAGGCTTGATTATATTGTGTGACCCTTAGCATTTCATCATTTTGCTTCAAAGCATAAGTCTACATTGTATGTACATGTATTGTAAATTGGTGTTATCAGCAACCCCCATACCATGCATAGGTGACAGTATTCCAAATCCAATGACTGAAGTGAAAGATGTACAATGAACAAGTATATAATTAAATGGCTTAGAAGGTCAGTCACCCAAACTTTACTCTACCAACCTTATCAAATGCAGCTCTATGAATGATGTATCTCTGTTCAGGAGTATCAGTGTTGACTTGTATCAGCTCATCTTCAATAAATTGACTCAGTTCTTTCAGGAATATTCGGTCCCTCTCATTCGAGATGATCGGAGGTAGTCTTGGGAGTGGTGATGTTTGGGCAGTGCTTGAATTATCGCTCATTATGCCAGTGTAGTTGTGTCCTATAGGAAAATGACATGAATTTAGGCAAGAATTAAGAAAGGTATCATCCCAAGGTGAAGAACAAAAGTCAACTCGACTCCATCATCTACCAACCCTTCAATCTAAAAGTGATTCTGGTCGGACAGGGATTTTTAAGTCATAACATTCGACAAACAATTCATAAAATTGTTCACTGGAATGTATCTAAACTCGGACAACGTCACAAACTTTTCCATTTTCTTCAATTGAAGAAGAGTTGGCAAAGGACATTAGGTCATAGGCCCTACCTTATTTTCATAACACCCTACCTCAATCTAAGCATTTGAATTTTAATTTCGGCGTTATGGACGGAAAAGGGCCTTTTTTATTCACTAAAAATTGTTTTTAGGTTTCATCCGCCATTTTGAAACATTTCCCCGTGTGCGTTTCCAACGATTGCGCAAGACTGTTGTGAATCGCTATTGTTTCGCTGCCTGACCTTTTCGCCCTCACGGCCTCAGTCGTTTTGCTCCAAATCGAAGTCGTTTCGCTCCCTTGTATTGGACTCGGTGTAGAAGTAGAAAATATCCCCTCGAAAAAATGTCCCGCTCTTAAAGGGGGACTAAAGGCAAGGAACAGTTGGGTTAAATTAGCCATCTTTGGGTGACTATACTCTATAGGCCTGTTCTCAGTTAGGGCACTGGGTCATGTTAGATTCGTTGTAGCCTACAAGCGTGTATAGTTGTGACGTAATGTGAGAACTTTTAGAGGACATGGGGGATTTCAAATTGTTAAGTTATTAGGCTAGTTATAAGGATGAAAGGCCTAGGTCTGCTTGCTTCTTCTTTTGAATGTATAATTGTATTTTACAGATCTAACAAATAAACATGCTGTGTGCCACCTTAAGCAGAAGAAGCAGTGGCCTCATCAGAGGAATCACTGGAATTATCCAAAGGCAGGCAGTAAGTATCATGACCGAAGTATCGAATGAGTTACCTCTCTCGCACGACGAGTCAACTGGGGGATCAATAACCAGCTGGAAGAGGGAGTCGAGACAGCCTTGAAAATTTATTAAGAATGCATTGTCGATATATCTAATAAGGAATTGCAACTGCATCGTGAAATCATGATTCCACAGTTTCTTTCTTTTGTTGCTGCATGCTCTAGAAATTGGTATGCTATATTTTGTATCTTGATCTGATTACAGCTGATATTATTCACTTAAGACTCTTAAGATGTTTCAACTTTTTTTCCTTGGCTCCAGTTCACCCATGCTATGGATGATAATCTACCAAAGATAAGAGTTCCCCAGCAGATGGTGAAGAAGATAAACAAAGTCCTGAAGAAGCAGGCTATAGTCGCTGCAACCTCGTCAAAGAAATGCCACAGTGATGCTGTGGTCATCAGTTGTAAAAGAAAGGAGTACAATCACCACATGGGAGAAGAATATAGCGACTTTACACCGCAGATGTTGGCATCGCACGGATGGAAACATAAACAGTCTCCTGGAGACCATTTTACTATCAACAAATTTGCTTCGGTGAGTTGATGCAAAAAAATTAGGGTGCTGTTTGTCCTTTGCATAGAACACCCCATTTAAAGTATTGAGGTATTAAAACTAAGTCTCACCCTTGGATCCAGCGTTATGTTTCCTTCTATCTTCAGATCCCAGCATTCAGAAACATCGATGAAGGCTCGTTTGAGGTATTGGAACTACAGCCAGATGTTTTACAAATCATCAAAGATATGAATCTAAAACATCCAACAAATATTCAGGTGGGTCTTCCATTCCAGAAAGCATGACTCGTCTCATTGGTTATTAGCTCCTTGGAAAGAAACCCAGATATGATCGTCACTACCATTTTGAACCACATATTGGCTTGTTTCTAGAAAATAATAGAGCTGTCCTCACCAGAACAAATTGACGGTGTTGATTGAGCATTTAAAACCTGTTCATGTTCTTTGGTAGAAGTGCATAGAATTAAATTGTAACAGGCTGAATGCATCAGCTAGGAGATCTCTGTCACTCTATTATATTTGAAAATCTTTTCTTTTTAGGCGGAGGCTATACCTAAATTACGCTCAGGCAACAACACATTACTTGCCGCAGAAACTGGCAGTGGTAAAACGTTGGCCTATCTTATACCCGTGATAGAGAGTATCCTTCACCACCATACCACCTATGGGATAAATGAGGAAGTGCGTTCTCCACAAGCTGTCATATTAGCTCCCTCAAGAGAACTCGCACTACAAATTGCAGTAAGAAACACAGTATTTTTGACTCTTTCAGTTGGTTATGCATCTTCAAACTTTTGACTCTTCCAGCTGGTTAAGTTTTCAGCCCAAAGTCGATTGGAAACATCTTGAGTTTTCTGTTAATTTTCCATCTCCTGCATTCATTGGTGTGTATCACTAAGATTTCTTGTTGGTGTTGATGTGACTTTGAAGTATGTCTACCTTCATTTATCTGGGAATCTGCACAGCAAAACTAGGAATTGGGAAACTGGGTTACTTTCATTATTCAGCCTCTAATGTCTTTCCACAGTCCTACAATTTTTCTTTGACAAGCCTTTCTTCGTTTTAGGATGTTGCAGAAAAATTTGCTGGTCCTCTAGGTTTGAACGTGGTGTCCTTGAAAGGAGGACAACGTCTGCATGGCCAGTGTAAGTCGCAGCTAGTGGATATACTAGTGGCGACTCCTGGTGTGTTGAGAAAAGCTATAATGGCAGGTAAGGGGTCAAAAGGAGCACTCAAAAGGACGTTACCTGTTAACCCATGGCTGCTTTTGGACAATAAATTACACTGTTGGTAACAGTAGTGTATTTCAACTTTCATATTTAGCGTCTTACATGTATATCAGGTCACTTGTTGAACGACCTAGACTATGTACATGCTGTCATTCCTTAATGGTTTTTTGAGTGTTTTTACATACATGTATCTCTCCTTTCTTGTGTTGTTAGGGCATTACACAATATCTCGAGCTCAGCATCTTGTGATAGATGAGTGTGACACGCTGATGGATGATAGTTTTAATGGCCTCATCAAGTTCATCATGAGGAGAATGCAGGTACGAAGACAAACCTCTGTTTTTATTCCACAATTTTTTATGGGATTTAGATCTCTCCGGAACGGTTAAAAATATTTCTCTTTATCTTTCCATAGATCCAGAGTTCAATACGCAAGAGTGACATCGGTGATGGAGCTCAGCTTATCATGGTTGGTGCTACAGTTCCCAAAGATCTGCAGAATATACTTGAAGGGCTTGTTTCTGTAAGTTAATCATTGCATGGGAAGGTGAATAATTGTCATGAAATAGCCACATGTATGTCTTGTCTGACTTGAAATAGCAACATGTTTTCTGTCTTGGAATTGTAATCTGTCTTGAAAGGGGGGTACATTATCTGTTTGGAAATAGCTACATGCTCCCTCATGCCGTTGTAGATGACTGTATTCATGGTCACATCAGTAAATGAATAATACCATCAAGATTTAAAGGAAAAACTTACAGCAAATTTCTAGTAGTGGATGTCATTTGTCTTCTTTCAGGTGGACTCATTGGCAAGAGTCACCACGCCTTATTTACACAGAGTGATGCCTCATGTTGTGCAAAAGTTCTACAGGCTTACGTCTGAACAAAGACCTGGTAAGTCTCGATTTTCTTCTTGTTGACATTCTTCAGTGGATGATCTGTTCTCCTATGTTTCCATACCAGAAGAAAATTTAGACCAATATGATGTGTCTGTGTTCTGTGAATTATTTTTCCACTCTCACCAGAGTTGATCCAGTTAAAAATTAAGCTTGCTTCTATTTTTAGCTGAGATGCTTCGACTGGCTAAATCGAGTTCAAGGGGCAACATTCCGACAATGGTCTTCTGCAATCAGACATCAACGTCTGCCTGGTTATGTCACTTCCTTCAAGAAAGTGGCGTCGAATCATTGCTCATGCAAGGGTCACTGAAAGAAGAGGTGAGAACGTTTTCTGCGCTATTTCATCCTTGTCTAAATTTGCCCATACTTCATCAGACTTGCAGTTATGCGTTTAACAAGCATATTAATATTTTGTATTTTCTTTCTTTTTCAGCTCAGACGCAATATTTTTGAACGATTTAGAAATAAGGAGAAAAGTATTCTAATCTCCACTGACATAGCTTCGAGGGGTTTAGACACCGTACATGTGAGTATTACTAACTATCAGTTGGCGAATAATGTACATTTGCATTCTGCAGTATCTAATGAAAGTCTTAAATATTTCTCATTTTCTTCGCTTGGACAGGTTCAGCGAGTCATCAATTATGACTTTCCTCTCTTTATGTCAGACTACATCCATCGAGTAGGGCGTGTTGGCCGGGTAGGAAGTAAACATGTGGGACATGTCTCGAATTTCATCGTGCACAAATGGGATGTGGATCTGGTGTGGAAAATAGAGGTATGTAAGGACAATGTACAATACAACCTCTCTATCATGACTATGAATAAGGTCCTTGGGACCTACAAATATTGCCTTGAATCAGGGAGCTGTCTTGATCACAGAGGTCAAGTTTAATAGAAATGGCCTGTTCTACACAAAATACCAAGTGGGGGCAACAGTGAAGAGGGGGCCCCCCAATTCCAAAAAGACTAACACAAGCCCTGCAGTGGTAACAACTCTCCTTCTCCCATCAACATTTGAACAGCTTGGTTTCATTTGTTCTTGTTCTTGTTCCAGACTGCCATTCGCAAGATGACTGATCTTCACAACGTTAACGCTAACATCAAAAAGAAGCTCTTGTCACTCTCAGAGGCCAGAGAGTTACAAGGGGAGAAAGGTCCAAGGCCTATATCGCCTGATGAAGGATGAACTATTTTCTTCTGTCTTCAATATGTTTGTACATGTACTGTCTGTTTGAAAAAGTGATTTTTTTATAATAAAGTTTCAATTCATTTCAAATATTCCTGGTGTTATTTTGTTTTCAATGAAGGATAAATAATTTACATGGTAGTTTACAGTGTGTTGATATTGGGGTTCCACACCTGCAGGAATGGATGATTTGATAGCACCGGACATTGTTTTGTCAATCCTGAGGAAATTGGCTCCGGCCCCTCAAGTACAGGCACACATCGCCTTTAAGTCAGCCACAGGCACGTGGCAATAAGAGCTCAGTAGCCCCTCAATCAACATTTGCCTGGTTTTCTTGTCTTTCCAAGTGACGCCCTCTTGAAGAATGGTTCCTTTAGTGCCAAGGAACCTTGTAAGTCTATAAAATTCATCCAGCCATTAGTAGGTTGCCCCCAAACCATTCAGACTTAAAGTTGGGAGCAGACAGAATGATTTTGGATGCAAGAAATGGCAACGATGTCAATCTAGTGTGCAGATCATAAGGATGACCACCGATGACCCCAACACTTGCAGTGAGAGAAAATAAATTTAAATACACAAATTTATGAAAGCAAAGTATATTTATGTTAAATTTGAATATACAAGGTTATACTGACGGTGATTTTGATCAGATTTAGAGAAAACACCAAAGCCAACCCAAAGAGAATTATCACTGATTGCGATACTGTGGCAGCTTCACTAAATGATTGTGATGGAGAATACATCTGAGTGACTTCAACCTACCCTCCAACAAACATTCAAACACGAATCTAGTTCTTGTTTTCATTTTCAAAGTCAAAAGCTAATAAATGTACAGAGCAGTCAACAATATAAATACAATGCATTTGTGTATTAATCACAACCCGGGACGACAAGACCCTTACAAACGTATACAATGTTAACATTGTCTTTGTCAATGTTTTAGTCAAGGGGCACAGTTAGTTACATTGTACTAATGTACATGTATGTAGAGAAAGAAAAGATGCATCATGCACATGTTCATCTTGACCCTAAAGTCAGAAATTTATGGTTCTGGAGAATGAGGAACTAAGAATGCAATGCAAGTACAGGTAACCATTAAACAAGCTAGGGTATAATATAAAGCTGTACCATTTGATATGAAACAAAATGTGACCACATTTTATGATGAAGCAGTACAGAGGTTTCCTCTCCCCAGAAATATCTTGAATAGGGATATCATTTATACAAATTCAAGATGCAAGTTTACAACAACACAGAAACAAACAGAACCCCGCCCCTTCCACGACTTGTTCTGTTTGTAAACCATGATGACTGCCAAGTGTCACCTGACACCACAATGAACATGAACACATATACTAAATTGTATCATGGAGGACAACACCACAAAGCTATACAGCATAGGACCAATCCACTCTTAGATTCTTTTGTTTGTTCAGTAGGTTGACAAATCTGAAAAGTTTGTCATATCAAACTTTTTTTTTGGTTCACCCCATTGAACATACAAATCTGAACTGAAAGTGAAATGGTCCCATTTTGCAATAACTATACATGTAGCTTTGTATGCTGTCCACTGTGTATACATGAATGTCGATTACAATTACCGAGATACGTTTATATTTACAAGACCTATGATAACCATCCCATAACTTAGCTTTCTGTAATTTACAAACAATCCCATCATTTTGGAAAAGTGTATAGACTCAAATATGTACAATATATTTTTCTTTTTCACCAAATTGATTCTTGAACATTTACAAAAACACACTGAGCGAGAATTAAAAATGAAGACAGGGAACCTGGTTAAAAGAACACTAACACTACAAAGATACTTGCTGATGAAAATAACATTCATTACCCTCCCCACTTCACCCACCTGCAGCAATGGCATTCATTTCGAAGCAATAAGCCATTGAGAATAATTCAGACTTATGGATGAAATACAGGTACTGTCATGAAATCGTAGGTAATATTTCTAATAAGTTTCAAGGATTTGAATATAATGATTCCACCTCATGTATAAACCAATTACATGTACATGGAATGTGACATACCTGACCAAAACATATGAAGATAAGCATGAAAATGGTCTTGAATAGAAATTGGCAACCAATCACTCTACATGTATTTGATTTCACCATCCCAGAACGCTACCACAAGCATTAAACATGCAGTACAAAAAACATCAACTTCCCTTGCCAACAGCCCCATCTACCCTACTGGCTGGTGCTATATTGAGGGATACTGTAGACCCATTAATCTTTGTGAGCCTAAAATGTTCCTCAAACAAGTAGCCATGAAATATAAAAGGGTTTACAGAACTGTATTTTAAAGAGACCAAAACCTTATAGGTCTCACCTATCACTGTTTTATTGATATATTCTTAAATTAGATCTGTTCTCATTCCATTTTAGACATCTCGAATTTTGTTGTCATGATTTCTTCGTCAGAATCAAGAAGACTTGGTAGAGCTGAGTCAGCTACAGATGATGGAATGTTGTCTTCTATCCACTTCAAATCGTCCTCCACTTTCGCTTTAGCATCTTTTGGTTTCCCCTCTCTGGGCTTGGGTGACCCATTCGCTTGGCCTTTCATACCTCGCATCTTCATGCCATCTGCAAGATAATAGAAACCAGTACATGTACATTGTCCCAAAATATACAAATTGTGGAAATATATTTAAGGCAAGCTCTCAATCAGCACTTTTCTAAATATTGAGCTGCCAGCAGAGGGGCTGATCTTTCCACTCTGCTTCTCGAACAGCCCTTTCTTAGAACTGCTACCTGCATGGCTGATTCAGTTGTTGGTTACGGAACAGAACATTCCATCCAGAAAGAGAACTTACCAAAAGCATCATTCAGCATTGGCTCCTCATCCTCCTCATCAGCAGCATCCTGTAGCGGCGAGAACGCGTACCGCTGATTATTGTTGGTGGGTCGCCACAGGATCATGATAACCATCAGGATGATGGAGAACAACATGTGCCAGTAGGCGTCATCAACCCAGATCTCCTTCCAGTCCTGAAGATATATTCAAAATATCACTTAAAAGATTTCCCTTTGGAGACAGTTGTGGGAGTGGACAGTAAAGAATGTATTTCCATCGAAGATTTAGTGGATTAAGGAGTTGATACCATGCCGAGCTGGACTAATATCGGCAGCAGTCGAGGTTTTGGGTAAAATGACATTTCCATCACTTTCTATACCGGTTAAGTTAAAATGTCAAACAGTAAATGGGTAGACTACAACTTACAGTAAGGCAGTTGGCAAACTTGTGCTCTTTGATAGACCAAATCATGAACGCAACAGAAGCTGAAATGATTGAGATGGAAAAATATGACGTGACTGTGAAACAGATTCGAATATTCAAACTTTAAAATTTCAGAGCAGAAATAATTTTTCTTTGATCTCCAGCATACTGTCATTGGTGAATGGTTTGTACACTTGAAGCAACATAAATACCAAACTATTCAAAATTCCACCAATCCAAGAGAATGAACCTCTGTAGCGTAATATTCACGTGAGATATTCAAAGTGGTTTTTGTCCTACCAGACTGAAGGTACAAAGCAAAACTGGTTCAACTTACCTAAAATTGCAAATATAAGCGTATTTGTAAAATGTCTATACAAAGATAGTTTGACAACATTCCTTCGGAGGCGAAGCGTTCTTGTCGTCTGTACAAGGCTGGTAAATACGTAGTCTAGGTCAAGGACAAATATCATGATAATGTATGGTGCAGTAGATAATGTGCCGGAACTCATTTCATTTCGTCAAGCAGGGTTTGGTTTTGAAATTATCCAGGTCTCTAAAATTTGTATAGGGCCTGTCACAATCCTTGTGACAACACGTTCATAATAGATTTCAAGGCTATGAAGCTAATCAACTAAAACTTTTTGAACAAGTGCTGATGAAGTATCTGTTAGCATTTTAAAAAAGGATATCCACCAGCAAATGGCTGAATCAAGGACAGCAAGAGGAATGCTGGCAAGCAGAGCTTGGTTGGATGGATCACTCTTGGGCTGCAAAAGGAAATGAAACAAAGAGTTATAATTCTGTTCATGCTAAATGTAGATTAGGACTTGTTCAATACAAGCAAAATGATTCACTTCATCCATCCCAAGGCATTCACAGGGCTAGATGGCCATTTGTACAGGCACTCTTCCTTGGCTTGGCCATGGTGTCCCCGAATTTGTTATCAGATCTGTTATCTATCAAGTCCACTCTTTCGTCATCAGCCTTGAAATGAGTGCAACAGAACTTAAGTCCTTGGCATGATCCAGCAAAAGCAACCCAATATCGATTTGTAGAAAAAATGCAATAGATAACTTTCCTACATTCTACTTACCCTGAGTGTTCTCAGGCAGGCCTCTACGGAGCCTAAAATGAAGTATAAAGCTCCC
This sequence comes from Lineus longissimus, assembly GCF_910592395.1. Classification (NCBI taxonomy): domain Eukaryota; kingdom Metazoa; phylum Nemertea; class Pilidiophora; order Heteronemertea; family Lineidae; genus Lineus; species Lineus longissimus. The sequence continues at coordinate 5,844,061 of NC_088310.1, forward strand.
ATTCCGATCACTCGATGTAACATAGGACCCAGTCGAGGTCTGCAAGAGAGAGGAAAAAATCCTTGAAACAGAAATTAAACCGGAAAATTTTGGCAAAGGATGCAGTTAGAAATGTACCAGGCCCAGACATTAGCCAAGGCAGTCGACCACTGACTTCTGTTCCATCCCTTAATGGCCTGGATCATTAGTGCCCTCCAGGTTTTCTTTCATGTTTCCGTTTCTGTCAAGGTTTTGGGTGATACGACTGCTTCACCTGAGCGATGTTTGGTATCAGTTCCTCAATTTCCAATATAGAATACATGTAACCAGCATCAAATTGACACCATACCAAAACCGAAAGTACTGATGTGCACAGAGACTAGGTTGTTTTCCCAACGCAGCTCCAGACAACTTATTCAATGGTGTTACTTACTTGACTATTCCAAATCCCAAACTGACGATCACGACAAGCATGCGGGCAAGTGTTCTCTTTCCACATGAGACTATTTCAGCAAACACCACGGCTCCGCGAACTGAAACAAAGAAAAGGTGAAAAATGTAAAACAGAGGCTGTCATTGTGTCAATAATGCTTGCACAAGAGAAATTCCTTGCAAACAAATCATGGGTCTGCTTACCAGACTGGCCAGTGCTGTTGATAGTCTGATATTCTGCATAAAACACCGCCTTCTCGAGCATGCCGAGGATGATGACACCGCCAATCCAAAACTGTATCCTCAGTAGATCTCTCCAGTTGCACGCAGACAGGAAGAGCCAGATTACGCCGAATATGACGTAAATACCACACATGACTCCGTAGAACTAAAAGATGAATTAATATAGGTAAATAATAGAATCATTCAATTAATTAAGGCATTACTCTAAAATCTGTTAACTTCCTCATCAATAATGAACTGTTTATCATCATCCTGTTTACCCTTTTCTGACTTATGGCTACACAGGCCTGAAAAGTTAAGCCATGAATCTATTTTCCTGATTCATAGCACAGGACTTTACATCAATACATTTTCAAGAACAATGGATTCCACAAGACCAAGTTAGTGTTATAGCAAATTACCCGGTACAGGTTCATGTAACAATGGACGAATATTGCTTCCTTGATGAAGATAACAAAATCCTAATAATCAGCTTTATAAAAATTATCATAAGAACAATGCTTACCGGCAACAGGGGCCACTCCATTGCAGAAAGATACCCATAATTGGCCTTCATCCACACAGTTACTGCAAATATGGACAAAAAGAGTAAAAACAAGATAGTATGAGCACAATCAGAGGTAAACCTCCGTACAATATTTCAATGAAGTCAATGACTACACATGACAGAATGACATCACATCTTTAAAATTTCAAATGATTGCGTAATGTTTGAACCTTCCTACAATGAGACACGAAATCTCACCAACCTTTTGCAGAGAAATCCTTTTCTTCTAGTTGCTCTATATGTAAGACAAACATATAGAGACCATCCTCCCAAGTCTTGGCCACATGTGAGGGATCATGGGGCTCTGCTGGATTTAGATGAGGAGTCGCTTTTGTCGTCTGCAAGAAAAAGTTACAAAGATTAAGGAGCTGCTGAGATCTAGTGATTTAGACTCTCGGTGAGGCTCTTGTCTAGCATGGTCTCCATCTAACTTGCCTTACTCCACCCAGGTAAATGGGTATCAGTCAGTCATAATCAGTGTCAGACAGGTCACACCATTGACAACTTACTTTTTTTGGGTCTGTTGCAGGTTTAGCAGTAGTTTTCCCAGTCTTCGGCTTTGCCTGCACAGCAGCAGCACGCTTTCGACGAGTTTTTGAATTTTCAGTCACCTTGAGGAAATCGATGGTAAAAGATTATTCATGTTATTAGTATGTTACAATGAGTCAAATTAATGTCGAATTCTCGAAAAAATACCATGACCAAATGTATAACTTTCAAAACATCACGAATAATGGCAAGATAATGATGGTTTGGACAGATGCTGTCACTGACATAACTATATGTAATCAATGGAATCAATAAATAACTACCTTTGCCTTAGGAGGAGGTGAAGTGCCAGGGACACTAGTTGTCAGTTTGGAGAAGTTCTTGTCATCAGTACTGGCATTCGTCACAACCTGGAATAAATGGACAGATTCGGGATAAGTTTTGGAAATCTCACTTCTAGTTGAAACTCCACCACTTAAACACCATTCTCCCAAAGCAGGCCCATGGATCCTTTTTAAAATACACTCTCACAGCAAGTATCAATGCAACTCAAATATTGTCATTTTTTAACTTATGTTATTGTTAAGACACCTGGATGATTGAGAGTATCATGGGGTCATACACTGCTGATGACATGTATATAATATATGCATACCGGACTCTGTTTGAAAAGCCTCACCGAGAACCACATTTATGACTGAGTGATATGCACACCATGCGAACTGTTGGTGACACCAATATACATGAATCTACAAGCAGAGAAGTGAAGCTGGACTAAGAAAAACCTGATTACCAGTGCCCCTACAAAAAAACTGATCTCCAATAAAGTACCATGCTACAAATTCGATGAAGCAATGTGACTATGCTTTGATTTAGATTGAAAACACTAGATTTTTTATGCGACCAAAATATTTTGTTTTTTTGAAAGACCTGATTTGGCAGGTTAAACTATCAACCTGGTAAGGCCTGAAGCATAGCCACCTTGAAGGAATTATGCCAAAAACCTATTACTTCAAGATTCGCTGCACAAAATCAAATTTTCCATCCAATTTTCTATGTCTGACAATGCTGATTCAGCCTCAGGGCTCTTTAAATAGTGCTTTTTAAAATACACATTTCGTAATGATAGCTCGAATGCAATGCAAGACCTGAACCAGCATAATAAGAAAATTGGATGAACATTTTTAGAGTGTATGCTGATGGGGATACATGGTGCAGTTGAACACAGCATGAAGGTTTTAACGTAGACCAAACCGTGTGAATGCCCAAATAACGTGGGTTCAGGAATGAATATTATACCATGTGGGTGCTTGTGGGTACCGTTGCGTTTATAGTCTGAAGGAAAAAGGAATGATAGAGGGAAACAATAAAGGAGAAAAACTGAAAGTGGTCACTGAATTAGTTGAAGTTGATAATCGACAAATAGGGCTACTGAACAAGCCATCAATTTGTGTTTTGCAATAGCTATAGTATTGTGATCATTAATGACAAAACATAATTCAACATGATGATTCTCATTCTTATATCACATTTCGAGAAAGTCAGATGAGGAACCTTTTTGAACTTTTAAGAGACATCTTTTAGGTAACATGAAGGTTTTAAAAAGAGGAAATTGAACCTGCGACCTCCTGCATATGGCACCCTTGCTATGGCCATCTCAACAGCATTTGGATAAGGTTACAGTCGTGCAGTTGCTAGCATTGTCATAAGCCAGTACTTACAGCAGCCAAACATTCATTCAATTCTTCAGATATCAACTCGACAATTTATAAAGAAACACACAAATTTTATAATTCATCTGCTAGACTATCACATAAACTAAAGCAAAAACGACAAATGACCATGACCATGAATCATGCTTCTAGTTTCAAACATGTGCGGGTTATTTCTTAGGTGAACGTCACAGTGATTGGCAGGTACTCAGGAAAGAGTTAGAACACCCAAGAGCCTTAGAAAGTTATAAGATTGAACCTGTTAGGAGCATAATTCAAGAAATGTAGTCTAATGGGATGGGAAGGGATTAGGGCAGAATGTTTTTAAAACCTACCTGATTACCAGCATCTTTCACATTAATTGTTGGTCGTTCATCAAAGGAGACTGTACTCTCATCCTAAAAATCAACAACAAAAACACAACAACATATTAGCATTGGGAATGAATCAATTGTGTTAACGTTGAAAATGCCATCAGTTTGACAGGGACTTTAATGGTTCAAGATCTGGTCAAAATGCAAAAGCTAGTTAGCTCTTGTCGCGAGTCAAAACTAATGAGTGAGGTTACAACAACAGACACTACGCTGTTAGGTAGACTCATTTTTGGTGAGCCAAAAGTATAATTAGGTATAATAAATTCACACTTACTTTTAACATGATAGCTTTCCCATTAGTACATTTATACTTTGTCATTCCACTGATACCACGCACTTCAGTTCCAGTAGATCTCTGATATTTCACCTGTTTATAGCCCAATCCAAATTGGTCAATTTCAGGACTTCGAAAATATATTGTGGCTCGTTGCTAAAAAGGAAAGTACAGATAATTTCAGTACAGTACTACTTTAAACACTTGCTCCAAGTGGGGGTGACTTTCGGAAGGATCACCACTGTTTTGTCTGTGTGTCCTTGATCAAGGCACTTAGCCCTACTTGCTTCCCACAGCGCAGGAGAAAAGACAACCTGACTGCCAGAGATGGCCAAATGTGAACACGAGTATAAGTCTCATCATTATCGCAGTCATGGAATGTCTGAACAGACATCAAAAAGTTCAAATTGTTAGGCTAATTAGATACGGACAAATTGTGAGGCTAACTGGATGATTTTAAGGCACTTTATGGCTACCCTCGGAAATGTAAGAGAAGAGTTAACACTAGAGCAGACAATAAACATTATGACATTTGAAGTCAATTCAGAGTGATGATGTAGACTTTCTATTTAAAAATACCAACCAGTGAGTCGCCACCAATATACTCCTCCCCACATTGTGTCATGCGGAAAACCCAGCCAATCCCCAACGTTAGCTCTCCGGTTGATTGGCATTCAACTGAAAGGGAAAAGCAAAGACTGAGAACACTGACATTGTGACCGGAAATAAGAAGATGTAAATGAGTTGAGAACAAAGTAGGGAGTGAAGTTCTGATTGCCTTGGAAGCTCTTTTGTCATTGGTGAGGTATTTCAGTCATAAAATAATTTTTCAACCAGTCTTTATCACAAAATAAAATACTAAAGCCAGTACTTACTGTTCACAGACACTAATGAGTTGTTGTACATACTCTTCCATATTGCAAAGTAATTGTCTTTCTGAAAGGAGAACAAAAGCAGTGAACCTTAATGTCAATTTGATCCAAAATGGAAAGCAGCAGGGGTGCTGTTGTGGGGTCATTAGATCCATTCAAGTTTTTTCAGAGTGGAGTTGATGCGGAGAAAATTGATGGACTGAGGGAGGAGGCTCAGCATTGTCAACCAATGATATCTCTCACTTTCCTCAAAATCGCCTCTTCTGATCTGTTACCGTAACCGATGCAACAGATTGAGCACGGTGCACCACGTACAGTGGGCCTTGCCAGGCCTTACTGTTGTGTCTACCCAGCTTATGGTGATGACCTTTTTTGGGACCGTGAACAGGGATTGCAAACTCATTCCGTAACTTGTACATAAAGCCTGGGCCTAACCAGGATGTGTAGTCTAGTAGTGCATGTGTACATGTGCACAGCACAGCAGTGCAGTGCATATGCATGATGCATGCAAAGCTGGGCCTGATGAGGACTGAAAAGTTGATGAGGAAATATCTCTCTCCTTAATACCACTAAATTACATCGTTCTTATATCATATACATGGTTCACTAAGAAGTTAAATACCAACATTATTCAAAACTTTTGTCCAAACGCCTTGCTCCGGCAAACAGACTGCACAATTCAGCGATAAAATGAGGAAAAGCAAACCGAATAAAATTCGGGAAACCATTTTTGTTCTATGTGACACTTTCACAGTTCTGCACCAAATATAAAGGTTTGTCAACGCCAAGAAAACAAGACAGATAATAAAACGACGCCAAAAGATTATAGAGACACCCGAAAATCGACACTAGTTCTCTAAGATATCGATTTGATTTACGAAGGAACAATTAATTTTTTTAGCCAATAATATTAACTTTTGAAAATCCATTTGCGCAAGCACCTGCAGTCTCACTCCCAAAGGTCGGAAAATGTACAGTCAGTGTTACAGTGCTGTACACGAAACATACGAAATGTCAATGTACCCTGGGTTCCAAAAAGAGTTTTAGACGCGCCGAATTTGAAACTCGTTCTCAAAGACCTCCGGTAAAAGCATGCTTATGCCTTGTTTTTGACACAGCGTGCCGTATGGGCTAAATCAATAAAGTGTCAATAACAGGTCAATGGCTGAATGGGACCAGTTTCTGTTGCCATGCACTCCATCCACGCATCATCCATGCAATGCGTATGTCATGTGCATTCATGCATGCATCATCTTCATGCAGTAGCTATGGTAATGCTAACAGCTTTCACATAATGATAAGATAATCACTCAGAGTCCGACTCAATCAGAGCATCGCATGTTAGGCCTGGCCATATGCCATGCCATGTAGTATATATGTAGCCTATGCAAGGAAGTTTTTTTCTAAGATGTATGTTATTGTTAGTTATCCCATGTAAATCTAGGCTCTCTATCATGCTATTCCATCATCGATCATCACTATTTTAGACTAGTAGTAGGCCCTATAGCCTGCTATCAATCGTGATTATGATGATCATATCATTTTCATTATTGATTAATTGAACAGTTTTAGTAGTTCATCTTCATGTCATGTCCACATGACGTACCGGTCGTATGTTGAATGACTTACCTCTCTTAGAAGTTGGGAGTCTTATTTGAAACTCTTTGGTGAGAAGCAATAGCAATATTAATAGATCTCTGTGTCACTCTGTCAGTATATCACTATCAGTGTCTGAATCGGAGAATATCTGTATGCCATGGACTCGCCCAATATCAGCCAGCTTGCTGTAAGTGAAATTGACATTCACTTTGATTTGAATGAAAGAGTCCTAATCGCTTTAGGAATAGGATATCAAGTCTAGCCAAAATGCTGGTGCCTGGTTAGCCCTAAAATCTAATCCACTGTTTTTTTTTGCTTCAGGCATTCTCAAGCACCAAATACTAGGCTACCTTGATATGAAGTCGGTTTATTTCCACAAATGACTGATCCAAATGATGGAGATCAAAGTCATCAAATTCAAATTCTGGATCAAAATATTCCTGTTTTTGTCTATCACCATTACGCTGATATCTACCAAAAAACCTCAAATTGATGTGGTTGCTGAAATCGGTTTCTGTGAGGAGAAGGTGAATCCAGATGTGTTTGTTGAAGACTGTCAATACAAACTACAATTATCACTGAAAATATTGAATGCAGGACAGGTAAATTTTCACCCAAGTTTAATGCCATTAATGGGCAGAACACCAAATGGTACAAATCTGCAATGATAAACACACATTTTTAGGAGACCTCCGGGCTTTGGCAGCCGGCCCTGCAATGATGCTATTCACAAAATCACAAGTTAGACTAGCTAAAAACATTTTGTGGTTTCCAGTACTCATGTTCCTTTCAATAATTGCAAGTAGTGGAAAGGGAAATCTAATAAATTCTTATGCCATGAGATGCTGGTCTATGCGCAATCACATGTGTTATTTATTTGCAGACTGACAACACAACTGAGTACTTGAAAATTGACAAAGCCTTTGACAAAAAATCGGGCAAGGATGTCCGTCTTTATAATGCTGTGGTGCTACAGATCAGACAGGAACAGGTTTCCTTTGTTTATCCGTTTCATAAGATAGGAGTAAGTTTTCCAATAGTTCTATTATCGATCATTAAGAAATTGTTCTGTAAGCAGATGAAGTTTGTTTGATATAAATGGTAATAAAAATCTTTTCAATGATTTAAACAATGTTTAAGTAAAGATTAGTCATATATAATATGTAGTCATTGTATTCCAGCTTGTCAACAACAAGGCATATGAAGTCTTTGTTACAAAAGATAATACGGATGACTTTGTTGGCTGTGATAAGTTTTCTTTGCCTCGTCTATGTGGGTATGCAATTGTGGGTGTGAGTCCTGAGGAGGAAGTTGTTCTGAAGCAGAAGGTGAGGAAATTAACTTTGCTTGGTTTAATGTTCATATCAGATTGTACATTTTACTGCAGTAATCTTAGTAATAATATTCAAATAGATTGAGTCACTGGCAGATTCCCCTTGCAGGGCTCGAGTTGATAGACTCTCTTGATAGATTGTCAAATGATTTCCAATTCAGGGTCAGACCAAGTTTCGTGCTTCAAAAGATACTTTTTGGGGCTGGGTTGTCTTGAGCCTGGCTCTTGTGGAGCATGGAGCACACCTACATCAAACTCTTCCTTCTTTTGGCAGGGATTCTGCTGTCCATGTTTAAAAGATGCACAACAAACCGGCCGGTATCACTTGAGAGGAGGACAGGATTGTACCAATAAAACGGCAGGTGATACTGAAAAAGACACATATCACTCAAGTGCTCATTGTCTCAAATTTGATCCTGTCTGGTAAGAATATGCTCACTTTATCTTACATTGAGTCATATCAAAAAGACCAAGTCTTTGATATGTATTACATAATTCTGACAGTGAGAATGAGAATGAGTGAAAGTACATGTCAGTATCAGGCAAAATTATTCATACATTAGCAGTATCTGTCATCTTTGTTATCTTTACTAGTATCTTGATTTGAAAGATTGTTACTGTATCCTACATTGGACAAAGTATAGAGAAGTCGTTTTCTGATGTGTCTTGCAGGTATTCTGTAAACGAGTTTGACACTCCACGTCTAGAGCACATCATACACGTCACAGCTTATGTTGTCAACAAAGAAAAGGAGCAGCATTCTTGGTTGTTTATTGGTGGTGAAAACGAGATATTGTTGAGTCCAGAATCGCACTCTGTATCAACAAACAATGGAATGGTAAGTTCGTTGGTTTGTTCACGGAGGGAAGGGAAATGATTTTAGGCTCAATAATCATGAAATCCAACGTTTCAAGTCCTAAAATAGTGTAAATATATTGCAGGACTTGAAATATGAGTTGCATGGCAATTTTAGATCTTTTGGCGATTAAAAAAGATTGACAGATATGTTTATTATATTTGTTGTCTGGTAAATTTGTTCTTGCATTTATTATAGCTCTGGGGTTGACAGTGAGAATGAGTATTTTGTTGGGGTGATCATCAGCACTCATGAAAATTTTGATTGTCTGTTCCAGATTTCGGCTACCTACACGGATTGTTCCTTGGGGGCCAAGGAAAACTTAATCAATCATACTCATAAACGATTGCTAATTCCAAGGCTGAATCCGGTCCTAATGGAGAATATTATGCCCCTACAGATCAAGGTCAGTTTCTTTTTCCTCTGCATCTAGCCTACCAGTACAATATCATCTTCAGTCCTGTCGCGAAGTTGAAGTGGCTCTTCGTATCGAGGTTTTGCTGTGTTCCCTCCAGATTTTCCTCAACATCGGTGTCTGCAGGCCAGAATTTCAGTCGTAAATCCTGGTATATGGAACGGTCTTGTAGGATGTGCACTGGTGTCTGGCAATGGCATTCTGCTGTGTCTTGGCATCGAGGTTAGCGTAATTAGAATAAAGAATAGGACGAGACAAAGAATGTTCGTATGAGAAACCTGAATTAATCAACACTTCAATATTCATTTTATGATATGCAAAACTTGCTACTTGTAATGTTGCCACGTTTTCTTCAATATTTCACCTCAAAAGTGGGTGGGTGCAGCAAAGGGATGCAATTGACAAAATTATTGGTGCTACTTGGTTGCCACAGGTAGAGTAAACTCATAGTAAAGAATCATTTACAAACGTATGCTTTCAGGAGGGACCATCACGCTATCTTCTTCTTGATCATGATATGATAGATATGACAGGAAAAACTTGTAACAAAGCTGGCGTGTCGTATGAAGCATTTGTTAATCAAGCAGACAAGTGCACCTGTCCAGCCCAAAGGTAAATAGAGTTAATCTTCCTCTAATGCTGGCAGAATATGATGTCAATGAAAATTTGGCAATTCTGCTTTGACTTTGATGTTTGACCTTGAATGACTATGAATACCGGTACTAAAAGAGATGGAGAGGAAAAACTTGTTAAAATTTCACTTCTTTTGTAAAAGAGTGAAAAAAATTGTGTAAGTTTTATGAAATGAAACTGACAGTGATACCTGCAACCTCGATGTTGTTTGAATTTGTATTGAATATAAGTCTTTCTTGTGTGTGCTTTCAGTTGTTTGGACAAGCAACCCATGTATTATTGGCTTGAGGATGTGGTAAGTGAAGACAGTAATTCATTTGTTGTTGTGTCAGATGACAGCGATTTCTCTATGTACTCTGAATAGAATACTAATAATGGAAGATGTAAGCATCTTCATTTCAAATATGGTGAAGCTTATGAGGTTTTTGTTCAAGAAACCAGGAGACAATTGTCACATCAGGCTCTAGAAATTGCATATTTTCTACAACATTAAGTCATAGCAACCCCAGCCTAATAAAGAATCATCTTGGCACCATCACACCTCCAATGTTTAACTCTTGCCTTACATGCATATCGTTTCCCTTCTGTTTTAGTAGTAGTATTTCTTGACCAATTTTTGGATTTGTTTGTCTTTGCAGCAAAATTACAATGCAGGTCGAAAAGGCAAATATTTCCTCTCAAATTTTGCAAAGCTGCCAACAAATCCTGTTCTAAGGAACATGCAGACTGGAGAGGAGAAACTTGTAGTCAAGGTTACTCAACCTCACCAGAGTATTCTCTATTTTGAGATTAATGCTGACAGACTCGTGCCAATGCACGAAGGGTAAGTACAAAACGTTCATGGTGCAGTTAAAGCGCTATCAAGAACTTACATTTTACACTTCATCTCAAGTCTGAGATCAAATTGTCTTGCACTTGCACTATAAAAGTAGGCCATGAAGAAAAATTTTCTCATTTCAGTATAAATGCACAAATCTCTGAAGTATATTTTGGGCCCAGCTGTGCCAACCAACAGCAGGTCTTTGCAAATGTCTTGAACAGAGGTTGGGTGAGTGCTGTCTTCCACACCAGTCTAGTCAAGTGCGAAAATGCCACAGCAGTAGAGAAGGAAGTCAATGCCAGGAAAATTGAACCTCATGAATCGAAGCAGTATGTTATGACCGTTGAGGGGAATCCGCCCGATAAAGAAACTGAGACTGCATCTTGCATAGGTAAGCCATCGCAGATAACCTGTGGTCATTCTTTTGAAAATTGGGTGCAATGGGTTTCTTGTTTAATACACGGTCGTATCCACGTCTAAACAGAGGAAGGAGATGTGTCTCCATTGCAATGTAGTGATCCTGAGTGTTGAAAGTTCAGCTTGGCATTTTAACTCACCTGTGAGGAGTTTATACAATACTTTTTCGTCCTTTGGTATCGTCCATTAGCAGAGCAGGTTTCATAACCGCTAGGGCTGGATCGCCAAAACTTGTCATGATGGTAGCTTTGGGCAACATACATGTACCCAGAGATGATTTTCCTATTCCTGTTACACATGTGTTTTATCATTCTTTTAGTTGAACTATTAAATGAAGCAGACAGTCTAGTTGCTGCAAGAGAGGTCCAATTCCGACTTGGGGAAAGATGTATTTGTGAGGCACATTGCCATTGTGAAGTAAGTTATGTTCCTACATTCAGAATCGGCGATAGTTTCTGCTCCACAAGCACCTCACAGTTCAGATTTAAGGCAGACGCTTACTGTAACTGGTTTTTTTCAATACCAGCCTTACAGTTTTTGGCTTGAGTTACTTTTTTCTGTCTTTGTAAAACAAGAGCGAAAGCCAGAATCACTGTGCTCTTGCAATGACCGGTGCAAGCAAGAGTTTTGTTGCTTGCAATCACCATTGCAGCAAGTTGCAGCAATCACCTGTTTTTTGCTGCAGGCACCTGCGATGACCATTGCACTAATACCAACCAATTTTTTTCAGTGTCTGTCAAGTGACCTAGTGTGCCGGCCAATGTCTCAAGAAGAATACCATGTTGCTGGATTCCGTGGTTTGGCTCCCAATCTCATGTTTCATTCTCCTCATGTTGGCTACCAAGTGGCTCTGGTTTTCATTGTCACTTGTTTTCTACTATTTCTTCTGGGTAAGTGTTGATCAACATGTTTTCATTTTGGCAAAGCTTTTGAAATCTCAATCATTTCAAATTTTCGACAAAAGGCTCAAGCTTTTAATCTACAATCCCACGGTTCACGTTTATAAATTCAAGCATTTCTGTACTGATTTGAAGCTCATTGAAAATGTGGAAGTTCACATCGTTATGCTCTTGGGCATAATCCAGCAAAGTAAACTAATGACCTCTATGATCTGTACATCTTCAAGTGCCTTGTTAAAATTTAGGTTTTTTTCAAGTATGACGAGCCGATTTATCATTCGTTTTGAAGGAATTTGCAAAGGTCTTCTGGGGATAGTGTGGCCGGCCATTAGCCATCTTGGTCTTTCTCTCTTCACCACCAATAAGCGTCTGCCCAGGTATCATGAAAAGGAGCTATGGGGGATGACAGTTGTCTACAATGACGAGGGAACTCCAGTACATCCAGTAAGGTAAGCATCCTCTCCTGGGCAAATATGATTATCAATGTTCAGACCATTTTCCACCTAATCAATAGACTATGTCTAAAACCCTTCATTTTGCCATTCTGATAAACTTCTCATTACTGTTTCTTCCTCTGATCCTCTCAATATTTTAGCGGCCAAGCAGTGCAAAGAATGGGCCTCACCACGGAATTCTTCATAAACGTAGTGTTCTTCTTCTACATACCATTCTTCGGGGTCCACTACTGCTTATTGAAAACTTTCCAGGGGAATCCGGACCAAAAGAAAGCAGATTATCAGCCCAAGGTAAGAAAGTTGCCACTGTCGTGAATTACACAGTTGTCTTAACTGCACATCGGTATCACAAGTCACGTGGAGACCACCAATTTGACCCCTATTGCAACCTTAATTGCCAGGTATTTTCTCATTTACAGAAGTTCCGTCCAGAATTGCCCTCAGTTGATGAAGAGAGCCAAGAGGAGGAAGAAGATCCGATCTATGAGAATGTGTTCACCCCAGTCATGATGAAAGTTGAAAAGGTCTGAGTGAATCAAGAACCCTCCCAAGTTGTGGCCCTTGAAGGCCTTCATTGTTTTATATATAGACACATTGAATATAAATTTCAGCATTTGCTTGAGCCAATTTGTTTGTTGAGAATATTATCACCATGAATTTTCTCTTTTTTTATACAGAAGACATCTCAAGACAGCCAGGAATATCTTAATGCAGGACATGCTCCCCATTATCATGGCAGTAACACCACCAACCATGAAGAACTGTTCTCACGTAAGTTATCACATACATTCATGGATGTAGCCAGTGGGAGGGGGGGGGGGGGGCAGAAGTCACTGTTTTTAGTCAAACAATAAGATGAAATTGAGATGGAGATAAAAACCATGCCATATGTGTATGTCTACTGAAAATTTGGGTTGCAGAAATTCACGGCAGATGGGATTTATTTTACATTTACAGAGGATTCTGAAGAGGAAATATATAGTGGAGACACCCTGAAGAGGCGGAGGTCGAAAAGGAAGGGCTCACATCAAAAGAAAACATCTGTCCCTGAGCTGCAGCTGAGTGAGATCACTGAAGACTCGGACATACAGATCAGCTCTGCCCATTCCTCCAGGAAACATTCAAAGACATCTCAAAAACGCAAGGATAGTAGAGGTTCAGAAAGAAACTTACATGTAGGATCAGGTCGCTCTTCGAAGACATCGTCGAGATCATCAAAGAGCAAGGAAAGGAAACTGGATCGAAATAGTGACGATACAGACAGAGTTAAAAGTGGGTCAGCTGACACATTGAAGACTCTTTCAAGGTCATCATCAAAAAGCACTAAAGGGAAACAGGATCGAAGCATTCAAGATTTGGAAGGATTGAATGAATCCGGTCAGTCGTCTCAACAACCTTCAGCTGGTGGCTCAGATGAATATCCAGGATCTGCCCGGAAATATTCAATACCTTTCTCTCAGCGGACTATCCGAGGTTCTGTTAGGTCAAGAATAAGCTCCTTAATTTTTAAGAAAGCCAGTTCATCCGAAAGTTCATCACCTCTTGGTAGTGCAGATCAAGGCTCCATACAATCAGCTGGAACAACTTCACCTAGTGCTGCAGTGAGTAGTAACCGGAGTAAGTAGGAATCTAATATTATTTTATTCAAAGGTCTGCCTCAAAATTAGCAATATGTTCTCTTGCTGCAGTGCAGTGTCCATGTACATGTATGCACCAACAATTTATACCCCTTTGTCACCAGAATGATTGAGGTGTGATGTAGTTTTCTTCAGCATCTGTCTGTCCATCAAGACGAGGTAAATACTTCGGAGACTGAGACTGTTTGGTGATTTTCTTTTGATATTTGGTTAAATTGACAGCAATTATCAGTTAAGGTACTATTTGCCAGCGAAAATCAGCCAGGTCTGATTCATAGTTTTATGACTAAGGGCACTGAAAAAGCTATTTATTGATGACAATTATCTTCTACAGGTTCCAAGCTGAGCATCAGTGGTAAAAGCACAGCCTATGATGAAGTTCTTAAGTTGGCTAGATCTGGCAAACGAGTGTATTACAACTTCAACAAGGCAGATGACAGACTAGCTGTAAGTCTACAATGTACATGTATATTATCAACTTTATCCATTTCTGATATCATGCTAAAGAGACTGTATCTGGCATATTTGGCTAGCATTAGCATGCTGTTGTCCAGAACCTGATTGTGATGTTGTCCTTAGAGTCCCCTTAACGGATAAACAGATGATGCAATTACATGATACATTGGCTGATACAAGTGGTCCTTCATTTGTTTCATATTTCGTTATCTTCAAGATGCTTTGTTTTACCACCAAGTACTCAATTCTTTTTAGCTCACCTCTTAGCAGAGGTGAGCTTATCCCATACCGTGGCGTCCGTCGTCCGTCGTCGTCGTCGTCGTCGTCGTCGTCGTCGTCGTCGTCGTCGTCGTCGTCCGTCGTCCGTTAGCAGGGCACGTTTCGTAACTGTTAGAGCTATTGAGTTGAAACTTGGTACACATGTACCCTTATGTAATGACACCTTGGAGACCAAGTTTCGGTCCGATTCATTTCATGGTTTGGCCACCAGGGGGCCAAACGTTAAAAGTGAAAATATGCAATATCTCCCTTAATAGTAGTCGGGAAATTTTGAAAAAAATATGGTAGGTACTTCTAGCAAAGGTGCATCATATATCCTCCGGGTTTTTGATTTGACCTCCTTTTCAAGGTCACAGAGGTCAAATGGTGTAAATTGGCCGTTAGGATGTAACGATGGCACGTTTCTAAACTGCAATGACTATTGATACCAAATTTGGTACACATTTACCCCTTAGTCAGGTGATCTCAGGGACCGAAGTTTGGTCCAATATGATTCACCACTTGACCACCAGGGGGCAAAATCCAAAAACCTTAAAAATGTGATTATTCCTTAACTTCTTGCCCGATTGCCACCAATTTGATATCATGGGTACATCTAACCACCATTCAGTATATGTCACACAGGTTTTTAATTTGACCTTCTTGTCAAGGTCACAGAGGTCAAATGGCGTAAATTCGCCGTCAGGCCGTAACGATGGCACATTTCTTAACTGCAATGACTATTGATCACAAATTAAGTACACATGTACCCCTTGGTCAGGTGATCTCAGGTACCGAAGTTTGGTCCGATCTGATTTGCCGTTTGGCCTCCAGGGAGGGGGCCAAATCCTAAATTCTTCAAAATGCCATTATTCCTAGTAATGACTTGCCCGATTGGCACCAATTTTATATCATAGGTACATCTAATTCTAACAACCATTCAATGTGTCACCCGGGTCTTCTTTGATTTGACCTACTTTTCAAGGTCACAGAGGTCGAATGTACTGTAAATTGGCCATTTTGGGGAAATTGTAATTGCTTGGACCTACATCAAACCTAACACTACATGACACAATACCATGCTCTTTATCCATCTTTCCTCCACATGAGGTGAGCACAATGGCCCTGGCCATTTTTTCATTCTACAGGGACTTGGGAAAGTATACAGTATGTGTGGCTGCATTCATGTTCAAGGTGGTGCATTTGTATTTGACTTGGATATACACAATGTTCAGGTGAGGATCTAATTGTCATCCTTGTCAAAGCTAACCAGCATTGTTTCAGCATGGACAGAATGGAAGGTTGCCAAGTTGCTTTAAGTTAAGGCTATTAAAATGGGAATGCTCTGAATAAAGGACCTAATAAATATCGAGCGGGGTCAAGTAGCAGTAAACATGGAGCTGGATTTGTTTCACATTCCATTGATGACAGCTGGCCCATTCACTGTACCGAGTGCCAGATTGAAATGAAGACAGAACCCGACTTGTAACAGATAACTTTTTGTGACAAATTTAACCATCTTTTCATCAGGTATACTCAAATGAAGGTGGAAGACGTGTGGAGCTGGACGAACCACGCGTGTTGAACAGCGATGATTTCAGGCGTGTGATGTCGGCCGAGGAATGTCTCCAGGTTATCACGTTATTCCCGATGCACCCGTGCCTTAATAAAGTCCTCATCAACGATTCAGATTCTGGAGGAAGTATAGAGAACCCATCATCTCATTCCATGTTCTTCACAGATCACTGAAAGAGACTGACTTTGGCCATATTTGGGCAATATATACTTGGTACTACATGTACATATATGTATTGTACTAGTATGACAATACTAGAAACTTTCAGGATTTTTTACGTTTGACTGAAGTTAGTGATTGATAATATAACTACATGTACATGTATTTGCTCTAAGGGGTACATGTCTGTTTATTCCTGAGACAAGGGTTTTCAAAAAGTTATTGAGAGCCAGCTTTACTTTTACTAATTTCACTGCCAAATATTTTTTGTGTTTGTGAATAGCTATGAAAATGCTATTATTTTACCATTTATTTCATGTCAGTGTGTGCAATAATGCTGTCAGGACATCGATTCCTTTTTATGTACATGTATGCATGTCAAATTTGATAATAGATGTTTTTCAAGTATTTTTATTCACTTCTGCCTGATGCATGTTGATTTTGCAAATAATGTAAAAATGTTGACTCAATAAATTGTTCATTCTTATAATCACATCTTTTCTTGCATCATTTACACAATGGGAATTGCACGGAAGTAAATTAGAGCAGGTGATTTTATTCAATAATGGATATCCCATTTGATATATCTGGACAGTTGTGCTCGAGTTGATTGGAGAACTAAATCGGGACCACTTGGTAAAAATTAAGCTGGCGGCTGCACTGTTGTTGGATCAACATGCTAGTTGTCTCTGAATGAAAAAGATGGGTGTGCTGGTAAATTGGAGTTTTTTTTATACTATACATGTTCAAAAATTTTGAGACGTCACTCGGATTTGGGGTTAATGTGAGCTCTATGGAGTTGGTCAGATTTCTGGTCTGGGAAGACTTAGGTGATGGTCTTTCTCTGCATGTACTTTTGTAAAAGTACTGATACAGCCAGAAGTTATGACTGGAAAGTTGTACCATTGACAGTGTGCAATCACCACTGAAGCCTACAAGAAATGGTGCGACACAGAAAAATATACTGCTTTGCAGAGTGCCAGGACATCTGTCCCTAGCCTCTCGGCAAAACAATTTTACAATGCCATGCTCCACCTTGGATGCAAGACATCCCCATAAGACACAAGTGATGGGGACATGGAGCGAAGTCAACAAAGCAGTCGATGTCCCACTGCCTTCCTCCTCTGGAAAAGGGTCCAGAGACAACAGACAACAAAGACAACCAACCACACAAAAAACAAACAATCATATTAGATTTCCTCATTTTTTTATTATTAATTTACATTATTTTTACAGTCTTTACTTGTCCTCGGGCTTGTTGTAGACGTATGTTAGACAACACTTTCCACAGTACTGTCTATCAAAGTGTGATGCCATGAAAACACCAGCACCGCAGTCTTCATTAGGACATTCACGGCGAAGTCGGGAAATCTTGCCATTTTCGTCAACCTGAAAAAGGAATTGAATCAACATTAGACTTTCTTCACCAAGGGTTTTCAAAGGACATGCCTCAGATACGGAACCAAGCAAGAGGGGAATCAATTTTCATCCCATGGAATTGACCACTGGCCACAAAGGACGTCTCAGCTGGATTATAATTTTTGTTCTTTTCATTTGTAGATGGTATGTATGGAGGAAGACCAGACACCAGACCTCATGTTTGCAACATACCTTGTAGTATTTGAGAACAGCGAGCTTGACCTTCTTCTTCTTATGCTTGTTCTTCTTTGGAGTGGTGTAATTCTTCTTCTTACGCTTTTTGGCACCACCACGGAGACGCAGCACAAGATGGAGTGTGGATTCCTTCTGGATGTTGTAGTCAGAGAGGGTTCGTCCATCTTCCAGCTGTTTGCCGGCGAAGATCAGACGCTGCTGATCTGGTGGAATGCCTGAAATGAAGAAGAATTCAATGGTGATAAACATAATTTTTTTCGCCAACTTAGCAAGACGCCTGTGCGCCAATCGAATTCGCCTCAATCAAATTGATAGAAGCCTGGGATCACCTAAAGCACAGCAACCACCCTTCCATTCATAACATGTGTTTTGTTTATTTTTTACTATAGAGGTTTATAACAGGCATATGGAGAAGGAAGAAGTTCCCACTTTCCTCGAAGGTCAATTTCATACACATACCTTCCTTATCTTGGATTTTGGCCTTGACATTTTCGATAGTGTCACTGGCTTCCACCTGCAAAATTAAAGTTTAAGTACATTGCCACACACAAATCATTTCGAAATAGACAAGATAGTAAGTATCCCAAAAGAGACTCATCTGATATTGTTAGGAGATCTGAACCATAGCCTATCATAATCATAGCACTGAAGTGTATGGTTAGATCAAACACAGCTACCAATATGTTGAGCACTGCTCAATTCTTAGCAATTTTAACCCCAACTTGATCAGTGATCTTACCTCAAGGGTGATAGTCTTGCCCGTTAGTGTCTTCACAAAGATCTGCATTTTGCCGCCTGCAAGACAAAATGTTTAGGGCGAGACTTAGTTAAGGATTAAAGGAACATCACTAAATTCAAAAATCCTTTGAAATAAATAAAGGACATCCTCATGCTGCTGTCCCGGCCCAACTCAACTGCAGAATAGCCAGGACAGTAGTAGCTCGGTTCTGTACATTATGTACACTCAGTCCCTCTGTATATTTTGTACACATTCCTATCATTTAGCAGTGTCCCGGTATTCCGCAGTTGCTCCGCTGTCCCAGAAAGTCCCACGGCTGGAGTTACCTAGCTAGCTACTGCTATGATAATCATAGCGTATGTTAGGCCTAGTACATGTCGAGTAGGTGTACTGTATGATGTAAAGAGGCAAGCATTGCCATTGATCAGTGCAGTGCAGTGCAGTAGTGTAAATGCACAGCGGAACCATAGGAATCGCCTACACGAAATCCCTCCACAAAAGTTTGAAAAGAAAGGCGAAAGGATCAATGAATATCAAATCTGGCTACATGGGACCATTTACTGATTATCAAGGATTATCAAAATCGTCTTTATTCAAAAAATATTCATCATTTGCTTAGTTTTCTCATTGTTTTTCATAGTACATAATTACCACTAAACGCTCAACTGCGGCGGACACGATTTGAGAGGCCTTCCGGAAGAGGGTTCCCATGAACGAAATACATGGAGTTTCAGCCTCTAAAATTTGTGAGATATTCCATGTATTTTAGATAGAAAAATTGCACCATTATAAATAGTGAATAACTAATGATGAAAAATATTTTGAAAATTTGTAATAATGTGTCTAAAGCTGATTATTATTCGAGTATAGCAGACGAATATTACTTTTTTATGATGAATAGTGTAGAGGGTTTCACATATGTCAATATTGTCAAAATGGCAAATTTGCGATCGCCTCACCAGGCCCATCACAAATCAAAACTCACTCGTCTGGAGACTGAGATCGATAAATGTCGTGCAGATGCCAACTGGAGTAAAGCTGTGTCTCTTGCAAAACAGATTACTACCAAATCATCTGGTTTAGGTACCCATATTTTTTGTATGCAGTCTTTTTGTGTGGCGGTTGACATTAGGAACCGGCACCGTACAATACAGGTGTACATTTTTGTGTACATCATTGCTACATGTCCATGTTGTGTACATTTTGTACATGTGTATGTGGCTTCTATACAGGGCGTTTCAAAAAAAGTGCAACTTTTCTTTTTCTCTAAATTCATCAGAAATAGAGCATCTCAACAGGAGCTTTGATTCAGTATATTACTATGATGATGTGTTGAAGAGATGATGCAGATACATTGTGTAAATCTTCGCATGTTTTTTTTTCAGAGACGTTGGCAAATTTAGTAATAGGAGAGTGCAAGTTGGAAGAATACATCCAGGAGCATACTGCTAGGGATCCTGGTGATGAAGATGATGCCACTAACGAAACATTAGATGAAGCTCAAAAATACCTAAAACTTGTTCTGAAGGATGACTCCAAGGTACGATCATGTAATTCCAGTAATGGCCTTGGTGAAATGTTGAACCCAATAATTGCTAAACCTGAACTTACTTTGTCTTTAAGATATACCTAAATATTTTCTGTTGCTTATCTAGCAGGCTTATGATTTTAACAATAACATCACATCTGTTGTATCTTTCAGCAAACAACAAAGCAAGAGGCAATGCTTCTGCTTGCTAAGTTGGAATATTACAAGGGAAAGTGCAATGAAGCTCTATCCTACATTGAGGATACTCAAATGGACCAGATTTCTTTGGAGGTTGTGACAAGTCGGATGTTGAGGATTATTGCCGAGTCTTACGCAATCAAAGGTATCTTATCTATATTTATGGTATATTTTTTCAACTTCTCTCAAGTACAGAAAGAGTGAGATCGAGATGTCTAACAAACGTTTTTTTAGTGTCCGCTTCTCTGGGGTTCTATGACCTATCTCTTCCACAATGATATTTCAGGCATGTGTTTGGAGAAGATACCGCTGACCTCAACCAGCAAGTTCAAAATGATAGAACGTGAAGAAAAAACAATCAGGTGTTATGAAGTTGCTGGTGATCTGGCGTTACTTCATCTCCAAGAGCTCGATAAGAGTCAGAGGTCAACAGGCACCCTGACGCAATCTAATGCCACTGTCCCGTCTGACGATGAACAAATTGGTCCTATCCTAGAATCAGCTCTGCAACGTTCTCCTATACTTTACATCAAGGCTGGGTGAGTAAGGCATTGGTCTTTGATTGAATTTATTTTTGAAGAACAGCAGAGGAAATCCTCCTTCCTACCGCATGTTAATCTTGACCAAATAACTCAAGGTTATTTTGCTGAATTCCTAAATCCAGCAGGATAAATCATGATTATGTAAGTAACATCATAAATGTTTTAGAAACCTTTATTTTACCTTCAGACAACTACCGAAGGCAGTGGGGAGATTTAGAGAACTTCTAAGAGCAGTGGAAGCCCGATCAACGGCTAGCCTTAGACAGGTAAGCTACTGATTAGAACACTTTCAGTTAAATTTGTGATATTCATTCATAATTTAGGGCCCAACTCAAAGTCTAAGCACTTACTGTATTTTGCCTTATTAGGTCATTACTGCCAAAATACTCGAAAGATTAAATTCAACTATTTCATTTTAGATTCTTGCTCGACAGCTAGCAGAGGTGCTACTGCGAGGTGTTTGTGAGAAGACATACATTCCAGTCAATGTGTCAGATTCCTCAGATGATAGGCTTGACATGATAAGCACCAAGCCAAGGAAATACTCTGGGGACAGGTAAGTCACCCATATTAGTTTCAGACAACAATCTCCCAATTTTGAAGAGCGCTCTCTCCCTGAGTTTTTGGCTTTGCTAAAAATACCCATCTAACACTCTTAAAGGTTTAAATGGTTAGATATACACTGATATGTCTCAACAACAACATTATGCTTATATTTAAATAATTTAAGTGTAAGTGTTGATTAAGGGAAGAAATAATTCTTATTACATCATTAAAGCTTTTGAAAGCTCAGAAAAATGTGAAGTTTTATTTAAAGTTCTTGCTTTCTTTTGAACATTTCTTAATTCAGACACAGGTGAGTCGATAGGCAACATCCTCTAATGCTAACTGTTTATCATTTGGTATACTTTGCACCTGTAAACTGCCATTGTGCATATGCACTTATAATTTGCACATGGGGGAAGTTAATCATATAAATGATTTTGTTATCCTGCTTCAGATGTGAGGTGATTGTCAGTATCAGTTTGTGATTGAGCTGCACTATTTAAAATTGATTATTTCTGACGTCTAAAGCCTTTATAAAGGGCTGAGCCCAGTTGCTCAGTTGCTTTAGTAGTATCAGTGGTGTCAGTCCTAACACTACTTATGTAAATGAAATTTTTTCCTTGAATGCCAAATGCACTTGTTGCAGTATGAAACCGAAGTTACTTAATCCTTTGGTTTGTGATTTAACTTATATTTGTATTTTCTAGATTTCAAATTATCTACTAATCAAGTTGCTCTGACGACTGAATGTAGACCTCATACACAATTCATTAATTTCATTCATATTCTCATTCCCTGAATTTTTTACTTATTTTTGAAGTTTTCAACATCTCTTAATTTTAGATTTCTTCTGTTGTATGAATTGTCACAGTTGGAGTTGCCTGGGGGATAAAAGATTTTGATTACCGGGGTATTTGAAATTGACAGGGCCACCAGAACTTGGCATTCAAGTTTTTTATTCACATCAAAATGCAAAGAAGAGGTTGATTGCTTCACCTCCATATTGTTGTTCACCACAATTGTCATCTTTCCCACATACAAACAAAAATTGTTACCTGCTTTCAGAATATTCAATCCAAGAAATGAAACTGAAGAATCATTACTACTTCTGTTGATGTCAGAATGCATGGTAGGTCATTTAGAAATTCAAGTACATTGCTAAAAATTGAAACGCTGAATTTAAATACTGCTGCCATGTGTAAAGCTAAAAGCACTTTAGTCTCACTGTGCTGGGCGGTGTGCGTCACAGGGCAATTTTCAAGGTGTCACCTTGCTGTCTTATCATGGATGGGCTGAAGAGGACAGGGATGATCCTCAAGCCTCCACTTTCATTGAATTTCACGTCTCTGTACAGATAAAGACAGCATTTGTCAGTCCTAAGGAGAGGTTCTAGTACTGTAATGTTCTTTTTCACTCATTTCTAGGCCAACCGTGATGTGATTTTGAGTCGTAGTCCAGAGTTTGAGGATGCCAGGAAGCGGAGGTACACTAATATAGCAGCTGTGTATGATCTACTGACAATCGTTCTCGTTAAGCGAGCCCAGAGTCACATGCTTTGCGATGTAAGTAATGTGAGGAGTCAAAACAGAATGCTGCATTGAGTTTAGTGCACTTAATTCCTTGGGGGTTATAATTAATGCTGCATTGAGTTCAGTACACTTAATTCCTTGGGGGTTATAATTAACTGTGTAAAACATTGAATTTGATCAATCCTGGAGAATGGGGAAATAAGTTCCTTAATAAACATGATATCACATAGAAGTATCTCTGTCATCTTTTCCTGAAGCTAAAGGTTAGACAGCCATAGTCTGGTTAGGTGGTTTTAGCAATATGGTTATCATACATTTTGAGTTCTTCACTTCATTTGACAGCCATACAGGTTCAGGATGATAACTATTTTCCGTATTTTTCTTCCAGATATTTGAACGTGCTATGAAGTTCTCATTTGATGAATTCCACATCTGGTATCAGTTTGCTCTCTCCTTGATCTGCTCGGAAAAGGTGTGTTTCAATGCCTGGAATTTTATTTGCTGGATATCTTTTAGGTTCTTACTTTTCTTGTGTCTATGTGTGAAAGGAGTGAATCGTCCATCATGTAGAAAGTATAAAATTCAGTTCATAGTTTACTCAGGTTTGTTCAAGTATGACACTTGTGAGCCTCATGTACCAATGTTAGTATCTGCCTCAATTTCAGTACACAAGAGCAGTCTTAGTCCTCGATGAATGCTCGAGATTAAATCCCCAGGATCCTGTTATTTACTTACAAAAGGCGGATATTTACTTTTATCATCTTCATATGGTAGGTAAAGCTCTGTCTGACTTGTTCTTTCTCCATATTTGTGAGATTTTTACATCGCAGAATTAGCTTGCATATCAAAAGTGGTCCAGTTGAATTAGTTAGTACGGTAAGACTGCAATTGCATGATTTTCACTTTGCGGCCATTGCACCTATAATACATGTAACAGCTACAAATAATAAAGGATTTATTCAACACTATCAATTTTTTGTGTTTGACAAGTTTTCTTGAAAGTTTAACTTTAATCTTGAACGTTATCTCTATTTGTCAGTTCGATAAGGGGATAGAAGCAGCAGAGGCTGCCGTTGCTCTAGGAGAATGCCACCCCTTAGCTGCAAGGGCCTGTGTGGTGTTAGGATCAGGGTACGGATTGAAGGCAAATGAATCTAGAATACGAGGGGAGAGACAGGAATTGACAAAAAAGGCCATGGTTTCTTATTCGAAGTGAGTATAAAAGAAAGATGGACAAGAAGTTCCAGTCTCAGGCTGTAAATCAGAAGCTTAGAAGTTGGGGTTAAATTCCTCTTTAGACAAATTGTTACTTTTGACCTTGGGTAAGACACATAGCTTGATTGCAACATCCTTTTATTGAAGAAGAATTGAAGCTGAAATTTTCCTTTACCGAGTGGCTGTGCCAGGGCATGCTGGTGATCCATCACAGTTCTTGTGAAAGGCCTGATGAAAAAAATACCATACCAGACAAAGCCAACACTAAATTGTGCTTGTAATTTTTGTGACAGAACTTGAAATATTCCTCGTTTCCTTACTTTTTGCAGGGCATATTCAATTGACAGCAATGACTACTTGGCCGTGTTCCACTTGGCGCTCCAGCTTGCTCAAATGCGCCATATCTCCGAGGCAATGAAATACGTCAAGGAGGCCCTGAGGTTGAGGAACGACCACTTGCACTCATTGCACTTGTTGGCACTGCTGCTGTCCGTACAGAAACAGTATGGTGAATCCCTTGAATTGGTGAATGCTGCTTTAGATGAATATCCCGATGATCTCAAGTATGTATTTGTTAAAGGGCCTACAAGTGAATAAGGCATGGCTATGCCGTAATATTATCATCTTTTTGTCTGTAAGACTACTATTTTAAGTTCGTTTTATGCCTCAAGTAAAACATTTTACTCAGATTTTTCCGAAAGGTACATCACTACATGAATTCATTCTTGTGATTTTCCTTATTTCAGCTTATTGTTTACCAAATCCAAATTAGAACAGGCTTTCCTGAGTCCCCAGGCATCGCTAGTTACATGCAGACATATGTTCAGTGTCTGGAAGACCATGTACCAACCACAGGAAACGTAAGTTGCTTTTATAGTTGGAATTCGTGAGCTGGTCCAACGAGTGTTTGATTTGATTAGGTTTTGGCCGCAAAAATCAGTCGATTAGATCTTTGATCAGAATATCGAAAAGAACTCATCTTTTGAACTTGGACTTGTTTCAGGCTTGAGCAGCCTCGTGGCACTGGTTTACTTGAGAAGGTGATGTCCGACAAGAGGGCTCTGACGCAATTACAGCTGACAGAACTCAGTGATAGAGATTCAGGTAAGCAAGATGGCAATTATCAGATAAAATTCCCAGGATGAAATTTCGAGTGTCGCAAAGTGTTCTTTAGTTCTCTTGTCTTGTGTAATATGTCTGTCCGGACCGACTCCTGACGTTGTTCACCAAAGAGCAACAACCACATTCGCTCACAAGGTAAAGTCTGCATAAAACTGAGAGAGTGTCGACATGTGGATTGAATCATGTCTTCTGGGAGGCTGTTGAAGCCAAAGTTAGGATTATGTGATGGTTGTTCAGTATGTTCTTTGTTGCTATATATGTTCTGTGACATTCAACCATCATATTTGACTCATCTTTGTGTTGGTCCTGTGTTGTTGGTGGTTGTGAAAGTTGAAAACAACATGAAAATCTCCTGCCTCTTGTAAAACTGAACGTCGCCTTATATAGTTCACAGTGACCGTCATTGATACATGTGTCTACGACTTACCTTAGGACATTTCAAACGCGGACAAGTTAACCAGCTCGACGGTCTTCACCTTTTGGTTTGCCTGAAGAATTTTGAATGCACAAAAATACGTTCTGTGTTGTTTTGCAGTTTCAGATGACGTCTTCATATTTGAAAGATCAGGTTAACTGTCAACGACATTTCTGCATGGTCCCCAAAATGGCATTTGACTTGTTTCAAATTATCTTGTTATAAAGTCCAGTTTTTGCATTTTGATGCTAATTACATGTTGGAATGTTCTTCTTAAATCATATCATCGAATCTTAAATTCCACACCTTTTCAACGTCTTTTACTACCAAAAAAAATATTGCCGGATCTGAACTGAAGTTTTAAATTACTATGCACATATTTGTGATTTTCAATAAATTCCCTCACCAATATGGATGATTGTGTTAGCATGCTCTTTAAACCCCAGTTATTACTTTTTGAGCACACCCTAAATTGATAACTAGTTAATTGAATATTGAAAATGATGCACCTTGACAACTTTGGGTGATAGTTAGATATTCTTTGCTTTCCACTTCTAAGTTTGGTTATTCTTCCAATCTTAATTTTCTGGTAAAGATCTGCATTTTTAATTTGGATTGAGTGTTATTGATCTAATCTGCTTCACTTGACTGAAAAGAGGTTTAGGTTAGCCCTTTGAGGACTCGAGTTGGCATCTTTTGTAAACTATTAAACAAGCTGATATACTCTGTAAGGTACCACGGATTTAAAAGTAAAAGTGTGATATTAAATCAACTGACTTGAAAACTGGCCTCATTACAGTGTAGAAATTAATTCATGCTTTTAAAAATGTCATTGACAAAAGTTTGAAAACATTGATTCTGTACACTGTACATTGTCGGACCTTACGCCAGACTCATTCCTCAAAGGGTTGTCAGCATGGCTTGTGTTTTTTAAGCTACTAATTCTTTTACTGAAATGATTTAGATGTCTGACTGTATCATTACCGTTGTTCTCCGTTCTTCAGGTTCCATTCGAGCTGAATCTATAGCTGCCTCCCGGGTCGAACATGCTCTCTCAGAGGTGGCGTCTTCACTGCACAGCACGCTACCCAAACAAGCGGCACACCAGTCCTGGGCCATTCAGTCACAGATATGGTTACATCTAGGTACATTGATACTTGTTCCCCTTGCGTTTGCAAAATTTGAAACTAAAGCAAAGAAAGTAGTGCCTTTAAAGTTGAAACAAACTTGTTTTCGTCAGTGTCTTTAAGATTTCTGGGTTCGAGTTCGACAGTTTTGCTGCAGCAACAGAAAAGTTTCGGTCCCCATACTTGGTTTTGGTTCTGTTAACCACCAAGTACTTTGATTCAGTTGAACTCATTGATAATGTCAAGTTATCTTTCTTATTGAAGACATAAGTATACAAAGCTATTTCCTGGTTTCTTTGGTTGTGGGTAGACGAATGTCCCAGTGGCATTCAAAAGTGAGACAGATGCAGTGTGAAGTAATTTGATGAATCATAGAAGAGCAGAATTTATATTGCTGTGTTTTAAATTTTAGCTGAATTGTACTTAACCATGGACAAACCTACTGATGCGATGGCATGCGTCCAGGAGGCCAGCTCATTACTACCACTGTCTCATCAAGTTTCATACATGGTAAGTCAGGAGTTCATCGTTGGCTCATAACCAGTGTTTTTTTACAATCGGTGAGCTTATTTTTCATCAGGCGAATATTAAGTTTGTCTCCATGTATGTACATTGTAGATTCACTGAATTTACCGCAGTTGTAATGGTACATAAGCATGTACAATGTATCTCCTTGCTGCATGTGATATTACGTATCTGTAGGAGAAATAAAAAGTGTAGTTGTTGGTTTTGTGCAAGCATTTCTATTTTCTAAGTGTGCAGATTGCTAATTGTATTGTCTCCCTTTTCTAGCGTGGACGAGTTCATGAACACAAGTTAGAATTCTACGAAGCCAAGAAATATTACGATATCTCGGCATCAATTAATCCAGGATATGTCAACTGCCTACAACATTTGGTAAGTTGGTTTTAAACCCTTCCCAAGCATTTTCTGCATTTACTTTTTAGCTGTATGTTACTGTGGGTTCAGTTAGTGCCAGTTACAGCCAGTGATTCCCACTTCAGACAGAAGTCCATGACACTTGCATATTGTAAATAAGACCTCAAGCCTGTGGTGGTAAAATATTTTCTGTTTTGTTACAGGGCATAGTCCTTCATCACATAGGGCAAAATAGGTTAGCTGAGAAGGTTCTGCGTGATGCTGTCAATGCTGACCCCACTGCCGGCCAGTCATGGTAAGTCTTCAGTAGCATTCAGTTCCTTGATCATTATATACTGGTGCATACTTTCAGTCATCCAGGCAGTTTTACAGTAACGCTGGAGAGTTTGATCTGTTCACTGGACTTGCAGAAAGTTGTGAGATCTGACGTGAATGTCAGTCCTGAAGAAGCCATTGTGGACAATCGTGAAAGTGTAGACGATCTCCAGTAAATTCTAATCCAGCCAATGGATTGGATATCTGCATTGGTTGAATCTAATTCAATTGGAATTAAAAACCAATTAGAGAGATATTCGAGTGGCTGTACACACTGAACATTCCCTCTTCGTCATTGTTCCCTTCTATCTTTCAGGCACTGCCTTGGTGAAGTCTTACAGTCTCTTGGAGACTGCGATGCTGCTTCTGAGTGTCTGTTCACCGCGTCTGACCTTGAAGCTACCAATCCTATCGTGCCATTCCATGTTATCCCTCGTCCCATATGCTGAGGACATGCTGCTTCATTCCAGTCCATCCCAGTGAGAGTTGGGATCGTGCTTTAGATCTGGTATGGTAAACTTCCATCACGTTTGATTGGAGTTAAATCCTTAAAACCCTGTGTCTTTTTCCAGTCATAAGAAATGATGATTTAGGAAACAATCAGGGCTATGAAAATGTGTGATCCCTTGGGTAATATCGAGCTACCGCAAACTATTGGTTATTTGTTTTGTAGCCAAACTTCCTGTCTTGGTCTCAGGCTTGTGTTATGTTTGTATAAAAATTATGAAGAAATTTATACTTTATTGTTTAAAAAGACATGTTGGACTATTGTTTCGAATTGGGTTTGATAGTAACTTAGAGATGATGAATAGATGTCTACTTCTAGAGCTTTTACTACTTATAGGTTCAGCTAATTGTGTGCAATGCAATTAGAGATAGCTCTGTGAACACTATAGAATGGTGCAATTCTTGTGATTATGAAATGTTTTAAAGATATTTTATCATTTGATGTCTAGTCAAGCTAGTATAGGTACAAATCCATTTAGATTATTTTGCACTGATTTATGTTATTCAGTGGCAGGGATACATGTATGTCTAGATCTTTGTATGTGACCTTCCAAAAGATGCCCTTGCAAGCAAGCGTGTCCATTTTGAGGTGTGTCCATTGGGGCACTATGACAAAGGGTTAAACTTATTGCTTGCTAGTTTAGTAGCAAATCATGCTTCAAATGGATATGAACTTCGGAAACTAAACTGCGATATTATCACATCTTTTTAGTAGAGTAGAACTTGGTTGCCTGTTATACTGTAGACCTGCTGATAAGATATTAGATCAAACCTGTTAAACAGATCGACTTGCAAATAGTGACATGTATATAAGAAAGTGATGTCGACATGTATAGTTTATTAATTTATTAATAAAACATTTCAAAATTGAAAACATCAGCCTTATTTACATTTGTACACTAGGTAACAGGATTTGTACAATGAAAGGAGATTTCACATGGCAAAGGCCAAAGTATTTGACATGGTGATGATTCCTTTATTCTAAAACGTGGTCCCTTTGTCTTGTTCTGATGTTTAAAGTCCACTGCTAACCTAACTAAAGGGCTGATTCTACCATTCATCCACATCTTGGATGTCAGTACGGTGGAAAAACCCTTTTCTACAGTATCACAGTTGAAGCCTCGAGGCGACAAGATATCACAGAATTGCTAAAATTTGTCCACCCGCCCTAAAAAGGAAGACATACAATGGAGAACCCAGTGGGAGCTGCTGTGATCAGTATTGAAATACTGGCGTTTCTAATGCTTTGATTCATCTGGTGGGTAACAATGTATAGAAATTTCCACCCAAACCCATGACAAATCAAATGCATCAAAATCTGTGACAACAAAACCGTCCCCGGCAACTGTGGTGTGCTGGTCGGTTCTTCTGGCCAGCTCTCAACTGCCCTACAGTACAGTATGACAATACTCACACTGATTACTTTGCTCATTTCCATAATCAGGTCATCAATAAGATACAGTCCTGTAGCACAATGTGTCAATCATCAATATATCTTTTTCTATTCGAAAGATTTTCTTTTGCCCCTGCTGTGTTTGTTTTGTGGTTAAATAAAACGACATGTAGCACATGTTTCAAACACATCATAGATGCATTTTATGAATGAGAATCTTCTTTACCAACAGGTTAGGAGTGTGAGCACAGTAAATCCACTGACAGGCCTCTTTTGGCTGAGTTTAAAGACAAATAATCCCCAAAAATTTCCTCTCGGATTTCAACTAAAAGGTCCCTTTTCTTGAAGCAGTGATCTATAACACGTTGTGCAATAAATAGGCTCTAAGTGTCAAGTATCAAGAAAATGATGCGATGACATCCACACTATCAAATGCAGAACTCCGGCAAGAACTTTGAATTCAGCAGTGTCCACTTGCAAAGCAGTTGATCCCTCAGTGGAAGGCACACGCAAAGAAGAGTCCATGTTGTCTCCCCATCTTGGCAATAGTTCCTGGCATAGGTGATTGGTAGGTCTTTTCGTAGGAGCCAGGGCCTGGCACTTTCTGCAAGAGAGAATGTAAAGTTAGCCAGCTGTTGATGGGTTACCAAGTTTGTAGTTGTTGGTGGTAGTTGCTAGGAGATTTGCCAAGGAAACTGCTGTGGTTGGTTATCATATGTGACGCAGGTAATTTACTTGTCTTCAATTGTCTTCGGGGGTTGATTGTGCCTCTGCGCCGTGGGTGTGTCCCGGCCAGAGTGGAACCTGTTGTGTGCATCTCGTGTTGATGAAGAGGTTCCACTCTGGCCGGGGCACATCCACGGTGCAGAGGCACAATCAACCCCCGAAGACAATTGAAGACAAGTAAATTACCTGCGTCACACCATGTTTGTAACTGGGGGCAGTTGCTATATGTATCACCAAGGAAACTATGTTGATCAAACTAAGTTGATCAAAGGTGTGTAACTAGGGTGGGTGGTGTTACCAAGGAAACACTTTACTTTGATTAACAATGTCACCAGGGGCCGTGGCTAGGTGTGTTACAAAGGAGATTTCTGCTTTTCACTACTAAGGGGGAAGTGGGCATAACTAGGGAAACTAGTGTTGATACATACTGTGTGCGCTGATGAGAATCTTGGCGTCTTTGATTTGAAGCTTGAGGATATCATTGGGGAGGATGCAGTCATTGTACCATAGGCACCAGGTGGAGGGCCTTCTCTCTGAAAGTAAAAATATATATTGACTCAATAAATCCAGCTATAAGGTCAAATGCTCCTGTTTGTATTGATCTTAAAATCAGTAGAAACTTTCTGCACCAGGCCAATTTGTCAGACAGTAATAAATGATGAAACATAATGTGAGCATAACACAGAAAGATTGGGTTAACCATGAATAGTTGATGAAGATACAATCAACTGAACATGCAACACTATGAATTATACATGTACATGTACATGTATGCCTTTATTTATTTATCTAAGTAGTGTCACTGGGGCCTGTTGGATACTTGATGATGGGTTCCATGTTTAAATCTTAATTGATGATTTTCAGTCTGGAGGAGTGGTAGAATGATGATGTACTTACAGGTTTGTAGAAGGCTGGAGGGAAGCGTTGTGACTGAGATCGGAAGAAAAAATGCCTGGAAGTGAAGAAGAAAAGCTTTTTGTTGAAAATGAGCAGAGTCAGTATGTGTGTGTGCCTATTAAAAATCCCAGGATTGTGATCCCAAAGGGCAATACCAAGGTTTAGAGCCTTGGTGAGTTGAAGACAATCTCGAGATGTGCTCGGAGGACAAATCCCTGGTGTGCACTCCCAAAGAATAGATAAGCCAAGGACAAATTCCCAGTTATGTGCTGGTGAGCCAAAATGATTGATATCATCGCAATTAAAGTTTCTACTCACTTTGAGGGTTGTTTTTCAACTGTACATGAAAGATATTTCTCCATTGGGTATCTATCGGGACTGACGTTCACATCCTTGTCCTTTATTCCTTTGTTGAGAAAATCTTGGGAGGTTCGACTTGTTGATTTGAAATTGTATGTAACTCGTTTCTTATCTAATCTGAAAGAGCAAAAGAGCATTGCCTGAAGAGATAAGGAAAACATTGACTTCTTGAGGGCTGAATTAGGAGGCCTAGGCTGTACTCTATATCGCCTTGGCCTTTAGTTTGTAATCTCAGCCAGTTTGTTAAAATGTACTGGAGAGGTTTGGATTGAGGTGCATATATGTAATCGATTTGGTGGTACACATAAGGCAAACGCCGGCGCAAGTTAAGACAAGTGTCAGGTTCCGCAGACTCGTGTTTCTCATGAGCCTCACGATTTATGAAGAAAGATGAGAATGACTTACTCGTGGATGAAGTCTCTATGAGCATACGCCCCCGGCAAAAGCGTTGATCCTTTTCCGTGCGGCGTGGGGTCCCTTTTCCTTCCCTCGTTTTTGAAATTATACGTTATCTTAGCTTTTTCCTTTTCCTTCAAGAAATCATCGAGTTCGTAAGCACCTGGCACGGGCGTTTCCTGAAAAATTTACGAAAGCAAGTTTAATGGATTGTGTTGCATATCGCGGTGTGGTAGGAAAATCTGTCCACGGATAACGTGTCCCGGGGACAAAGATATGGGGGTTTGATACATGTGCATTTGTAGATTCATATCGTCAGTCTTCTCTGTGATCGGTACATCTGTCTATTGAAGGACAATGTAGGCTAATTTACTTACTTTGATGGTAGATCTCCACCAGTCCTCTCGGTTTGACACGGGTTCTTCATAGCCCTCCTTCAGTCCCTGGCGACCCTGCAATAAGAGCGAGGATGCGGGGTCAAATTATTGTTAAATCGGTCCACGGGGCCGAAATTCTCCCCTTGGTGACCAGAAGTTTAGAAACTAAGAATGGCTGCTCTTTATTGAGAGGTGTCCTGATTATACAGAGCTGTCCGCGAAGAGAGGTTATATTGTAGTCTGCCCTCTCCTTCTCAATTTTTGGGAGCACTTTAAGCACTGGATCAACATTTTTCAGGCGATTATGAGAGTCGTGAAGTTATTTCTTCTCAAATTAAACGTCTTGGTCTCATCACTGATGGCGATGGTGTACGCACCCACGCAAATTAATACAGCCTACCGCCTTTCCGCTTTTCGGCACCGTTTTCAAAATAATTGATACGTTAGAATGACAGTTTTACGACCAAATCAAAGACAATTACTGAAACGTAACCAACCCCTTCGTTTTTCCTGCTATTGGGTCTAAGAATCTGGTTATTCAGGTGCAAATCCGGCGTCCTGATGAATTCCCATCCCTTTGGAAACCTGTCACCGAACTCCCAGCCTCGAAGAGCAGACATTTCTACCAAAATAGGGAGAGGCGATTCGGAGCGAAAGGTAAAGACAATATTCCTCGAGAGATGTCCTTTTTCGGATAATCTAGACTGGATCTCCTTTTTCGAACATATTCAGACACCATCCATTGGTGGGTACAGAAAATCTGACATCATGCGTTTGTTTGCGCAACGTTCTGTCGTATGTTCGTCTGTGCGACCAAATCGCGATCAAATTCAAACGACACTCCGGCCTGAATGTCAGAGGACCGAATACCAACTGTATTTTATAAAACCTAATGGGGCCTCTTTATACACAATCTTTTAGCCGCAGGGACTATAATGTTCTAAGCAACCTAGTCCTAGTTAATCCCTGGTCGTCGTCATATCTACATGGCCTGAATTATTGTTTTCAATTCGCATAATCACGTCTGAACCACTCAAAATATTGCTCTAAGATATGGCCTTTCATCGCGTAAATTAATGGAAAACATAAAAATAAACCCAAGAAAGAGGTACAAGATTTTTTTCATGAATTGCCTCTGGTGACAAGCTACTAATTTTGTATTCCCACAATCCTTTTTTTCTCCTTCATCAAATGAGCCTAATAATTTATTTGAAATTAACCCTTGGATTGCTGTGAAATTTCAGACGAAGTCTACATGATTCTACTAATTCTCTTCACCCAAAATCCCTTTGTAATTGTATTTCTGCTCAGAGTGTCAAAGAGCGGTCAACAGATTGATTGCCAAATTCGATTCATGCTGAAAAGGACCCCTACGCTCATAGTTCAAACGATCAGATAAATCCCTGATCTCGGCGCGAAAGAGGGCCCGGAACTCTTCTACTTACTATAAGCGCATTTCTTAAAGTTTTACCAGTTGGGCGTCTTGGCTCTCTATGTTTTGACGCGCTTCTTACAAGCAAGGTTACGATCCAGCGATATCGCTTGAACTTCAGGTCCTGGTTGTTCAAAACAAGATTCTTTTAAATCCATTAAGTTCAGTTAACGCCAGTGACCACTACTGGGCCCAGAATGTCAATTGGGAAAATATTATTAACCATAATAGCGTGCCAGAGATTTAATCAACATTAGCGCTGTCGAAGCTCTTTATCATTTGAATTGCTGTCCACATGAACGCGCTTTGCGTATTGGGGAAGATTGATAGTTTGCCTATTCAGTACCCACATAAATAAAGTATGACATTTTCTTTAATCAATATCTCAGTTGATCTGTAGATTATAAGATTAATCAAAATTCAATTATCCTCCGCATAAAGTCCGATATAACTTATCAACAAGTTGGTCTTAAAGGCAATATCCCGCCTTTACACTGAGCAGGCGTCCCGGCTACGCCCACTGATGTCTGCCTTAAACATGGAGTCGTACATCTATAATATACGCAAGTCGAAAACTCGAAGAACATGCGACGCGACGGAAGAGAATGATGGTTGTGACAATATATATACTGTATTTTTGATTGATTTTTCATTTTCGCATACGTCGCCCCCAATCCGATCAAATACATGCGAATTGGGATATCATCGATAATCCAACTATAAAGCCTTGAGCTCAATTCCTTGGAGGCCTGTGTATAAATGTGCTTAAAAATTTCAAAAGCCCAGTGTGTGCTCCATATTTTACTAACTTACGTGATTACAAAAATAAAGTATTCAGTTTAGCATAGGCAAAACATTGCTAGGCCTAAACACATATACGCACAGGGCCTATAATCTCGGCAAATCACCACTTACGGGCCCATAAAATGTGACTTAAAGAACTACAAACTGTGGGTCTTCTTTTTAGAATGTCACATTATATACATACAATGAGATCACGTTGTCCCCGTTGAATATCATGTTTTGTAGAATAAAACTGGGCACATAAGCCACGTTGGGAATCTAAAGGCCTCTGAAAGCAGTGTCACAATCTATGTGATATGAGCCTAAAGACATACTCAAACTAGCACAATCATGTCCGCTTTTAAGGAATAAACTTCACAGCTCTTTCAAACCCAATCGCGGACTACATATAAACTCGGGGTAAAAAATGAAACAATGGTGTCTGATAGAAAGAGGCTGAGATAATTCAATCATGCCTCTAATGAGCCACGATTGTCCGATCGAGGTTTTCGATCATGGGATCAGATTAATTGAAGATCAAAGACCAACCTTGTCCTTGTCCTTGTCAGAAGAGCTGGTTGTCTGGGCACTCCGTCGTCTCCCTGAACGTCCTCTCCGCTCCGAACTGGCACTCGGGAGTGAATATTTGGATGTGCCGGCAGCACTGGAGGCTGAAGGTTGGGTAGCAGCCGGAGACATAGTCCTGTCCCTCCGGGTATATCTTATTAAGTCTTATAGTTGTGTATAAAAGTTTCGTTCGGGCTGCCTACCCGTTGGCACTACCTATTGTGCGTCCGTAGCAACGGTAATTCATATGGAAAACGGGTCGATTTAGCTATACCGATACATGCTACCGACAGGGCTTTGATTAGTGACGTTTGTCACAGATCTAGAGTGTAGCATGCTACCAGTAATCTAAGTGTTGAAGACCATGCCGACTCTGTCATGCCTGTGAAACAATAACTGATTTTGGTGATCAGGTAGCCTGTAGCCACTTACGTGACTGTGCCAGTCTAATAGATTGTAGGGGGACTCTTTTGCATTTCTGTCACATTGGGCACCATCTTTTAGCGCGGCCTACACTGCGGCCTACATTGACTTCTTCTTAATCTGCGTGCAGTGATGTTGGCCAAGTATGATGATGAGGGTACCAGATTGCACAGGTCGGTGGGGAGTGTGCGACATTGTAATATGGCCAATCAGATCAGAAGTGAGCCGCGTGCGGTTGGACATTAAATTTGCCTGGTCCCATCCACACCCTCGGTTTTGTTTTACGACAGCAAGAGTGAGGTCAGGATCCAAGACAAACAGTATACATCTAGCCTAGTCTTTTTTCGGCTAGTGTGCGTAAAGATAGCCATGCAACAGGGTTGCTTCTCAATGCACGGCAGTCTTGTCCGGGATGAGTGTCATCGCATTCAATTAGGCCTAAGTCTAATGCAACTAGGTATCGGCGTACATTGAGACAGTGCTTGGATATTGATAAAAGTCCAGTTTTTCGAAATTTTGTGGCCCCGAAAGGTCTCGGTAGAAGCAATAACGCTGACGTTAGAGACTAACGCTATTTGTAGATTTTGTCGGTTGTGGCTCTCTATACAGAAATTTATATGTGGTTACTTATTTCAACCACAGGCTACGCCACTGTCGCATTTCCATGTGAAGTGAATTTTATCGTTGGCGCTCCCACTTTATCTGCATTTGTATAAGATATCTTGCTAAAATAGATCATCTGATCGATCCAGAGATGGACACAGATGATGATTATCAATTAGCCTTGCTGCTACAGGCCGAATATGACCAGGAAACGGCAGCAAGTGCCGCTGAAGACGATATCTATTTTGTCGGAGCCGATGGGTCTCCATCTTTGGCTATTCCAAGCATCTCCCACCTCCCACTGCCAGGCAGCCCAGGATCACCCAAATCCATTGTTGATAAAGAGTGGGAACTGCTTGATCCTAATCCTGATATACGCGCTCTGTTCCTGCAATTTAATGAAATGTACTTCTGGAGCAGGCTGACTGGAATTGAAGTGAAATGGAGCCCCAGAATGACTTTGTAAGCAATTCAGAATCCCCAACCTACAAAGGCTGTTCCAAGTATTCCAGAGGGGGGTGCTTTAATCAGCTGAGCAAGAGGCCCAAGTAATTTATTTTGTTTCAATTTGATTGTGAAAAATATGTATGCAACTACAATTTTTTACACCCTTGACTTCCTCAAGCATAGGCCTTTCGAATAAAATCGGAAGTTTTAAATCTGTACTGTACTAGAATTTTAAAATTTCAGATGTGCTGGCCTTTGTGTCTATGAGGGAAGGGGCGGACTATGCTCAGTCCGACTGAGTTTACCACTACTTAAGCTGAGGCCTAGGAAAGACTTGGTGGAAACATTACTGGTAACTCCTAACCTACCTTCTAGAATACCTGAATTATTCCACACCATGCATTTTCACATTGATCAGAATGCGCTCATTTGAGAGATGGAGCTCTAAGTTTTGTGGACGCTGGTGTCCAGCAATCCACCATGATTCAATCATCAATAATTGGTTCGAAGATTTTTTGCACCCGTGTTTACTTTCAGTGTATGTCCTGTCACTGTATTTTAGTTTATTGAGGACAAAAGAGATAAATGTCTCCTCATATTCCTTTCAGCATGAAATGATCCATGCCTACTTGTTTGTGACAGACAATAATAAGGACCATGACGGCCACGGCCCAGAGTTCCAGAAACACATGAACAGACTTAATTCCTCCTGTGGTTCTAGCATCTCGGTAAGCCTTCTGTCCTCACCATAGCAATTGCCTTAAATATCTAGCAAGGAGAATTCATGATTCAAAATTCTATTACACATGTACTTACTAGGTGAATTTCTTTCAAATATATTTTGCATTTTGTATTTAAGTTCTTTTTGCTAAACTTCAGATTTATCACACATTCCATGATGAGGTCGATTCCTACAGACAACATTGGTGGCGCTGTAATGGTCCTTGTCAAAAACGTCCTCCGTATTTTGGTTTTGTGAAGCGTGCGATGAATCGTGCACCATCTTCCAGAGACACCTGGTGGTCACAACACCAAGCATCATGTGGAGGTTCTTATACTAAGGTGCGAGAACCAGAGGGTTATGGAAAGAAAACATCCAAGTCTAAACAAAAGGAGATTGAAGG
Source organism: Lineus longissimus (assembly GCF_910592395.1). Classification (NCBI taxonomy): domain Eukaryota; kingdom Metazoa; phylum Nemertea; class Pilidiophora; order Heteronemertea; family Lineidae; genus Lineus; species Lineus longissimus. The sequence continues at coordinate 5,882,300 of NC_088310.1, forward strand.
TTTGTTATTCTAAAGCTTATTTGATTAATAAATCCATAATATGCAACATTGGTCTCCGGGTGAACCACAGTGCTGTCGACAGTTTTGCAGCCAGCAATTTAGTAGAAATCTGACCATTTTAGTGGCGAAGTTTTTTTAATTCTTTGATGAATAGATGTATGTGCATGTACAGCTGAAATCAGCAAAAAATCATGCAGATTGGTATTCTACTGCTCTGTTGACCACCTCGTGTACCTGTTGCGCGGGGAACACGTAACTTCCAAAACTATTACATAACTATTTATTTGACTATTTCAGAAAAGAAGAAAGAAATCAGCAAGTTCAAAGATATTCGTGCTTTCATGGGTCCAGGGAAGCTCCTAGGTGGAGGCAAGAAAGATAGCAATAAAGAAAAGAGTAAGGCATCTTCGACAGTTTCAAAGAGTAATTCAGATGACGATGATGTGACTGTAGTTAAAGTAGAAAAGAAAAATTCAGTCAGTGGCAGCTCTAAAGGACATAGTTCAGGTTCTTCAAAACATAAGTCTGATGATCACAAGTCGCATAAGGACAGTAGCAGTCATGATAAACATCGACACAGCTCACACAGCAGTTCTAAGGACCATGATCACTCAAAACATAAGGAACACAAAAGTAGCTCAAAAGGGGAGTCGGATCACCACAAGTCCTCGGATAAAAAACATTCGTCCTCGGATAAAAAACACTCGTCCTCTGCAAAGGATTCTGATTCAAAGAAACATTCGTCCTCCAGTAAAGGTTCTTCTTCAGCTTCTGCAGCTAGTGGTAGCTCGAAGAAAAAGGAAAGTAGCTCATCGTCTGTCGATAAGCCTAAGAAGTCAAATGTTCATGGCGTTGACAGCAGTCCATCAGGTTCTGAGCTCGGTGAACCAAGTGCTGTAGCTCATGGGAGCAATGTGCATGGTTTTGTCAAAGGTACTGACAAAAGTTCAAAGGGGAAGTCTTCGTCGTCTGCTGTAGCCTTCTCAGGTATGGGCAATGTGCTTGGTTCTAGCTCTGACGCCAAACACAAGGGAGATCGAGAAAAGCATAAGCATGAAAAAGAAAAACATCGTCATAAGGAGGAGAAGGTAAAGTCCAAGGAGAAGGACAAATCGGTTTCGAAAAAACGTCCTAGTACAGAGAGTAGCAACAGCAGCAACAGTGAGCCGAGTAGCAAGAAGGCAAAACACGGAGAAGAGACGGTGTTCGGTCATGGAAGAACAAGCAAATTCCGTGGTGATAAGCCTAAGACCGGTATTGCCCTGAATGATCCAGATGATATGGTCCCTTGTCCAGTATGTGCTACTAGAGTCAGGGCAACTGACATCAATGGTCATTTGGACTCTTGTCTTGGTGGTTTATAATGATGTGGTGAGAAGCCTACATTTCATTCCTTAGTTTGCAGAGCTTTTCACAAAAATAGCGGATTTGAAGTTCAATGACAATCGTGTTGGTATTTCCTGTGAGAGAAAATTGTATTGGATATTACTTAAAAGGACTAAATGCTTATATTCAGGCATATTAAGAAGGATATGGTACCCTGCCGCCCTTTTTTACCCACAAAATGCGCCGTGCCCCTCTTAAAACCCAAAAATGTTTTCATAGTCTTTGATCTTCTGACCAGACAATGGTTGAAGAGAATTTTTAAGACATATTGGCTTCTTGGAGTACATGCATATAGCATGAGATAGCTCTGTGAATCAAGAAATGAAATGATTTTGACCATAAAATAATAGAGTTGAACTAAAACTTGGTAGATACTACTTAGCACTTCAATGCGAAGTAACGGATACTGGTACTGTAGTTGTTGGTATTGTAGTTTGTAGTTAGAAAAAAGGTACAATGGGAGACTAAAGGCCACTGTTGCTTTAAGTGACACCTAATACTAATAGCAAGTGTCACCCCTGTAAAATTCTCTTGAAAATTTTGACCTGCCTGTACCAGTTCGCTGAAAGATTTTAAACTGAAGAGATCAATTACCGGTGCTACTCGACCACTAAATAGCACTGTCCCACCACCAGTGGCAATGAAGTCCCTCATTCTGTGTGCCTTCTTACTTTCAGAGGTTTTAATAAAAATCTTGACCAGTCCAAAAAAAGGTTGTCTGATCAGCTGAATGTCTTATGTCTTTATCGTTTTCATTTAAAATTGTATTGTATGTAAATGTACCTTTTGAACACTATGTAGATTGTATAAAAGATACACAAATTGAAAGACCAATGCGAAAGTATTGTATCACTAATCGTCATTGATTGAATCGAGATAAGACAACTCAGTCTTATTTGACCTCGAAATATGTCAACCGTGAAACTTCCACGAAAGATAAAATATGTTGAATTTGCTTCTTTTCGATTGACGGCAGACATTGCTGCCAAATTGTTAGCCATCTCTCCTTGCCTCAGTGATGTATCCAGATTTAAGACCTACGGAAATTTTGGATCTTTTTCTGTTGCATTTTAAAATTCTTGTAATATTTTGTTGTAACATCCACGTTATCAGCACTATCACAATTTTCCTTTTCTTCTATTGCTTTTTCTTTTTTAGCTGTTAAAGCTAAGGTTTGACATTTTTGCGGCAGTGTTGTGTTAGCAGGAAGGCTGGGGGGGGGGGGTTGCCAGACATTGATTGATGTTTACCAGACATTGATTGATGTTTACCAGACATTGATTGATGTTTACATTTGGAACAGTATCCAAGACAACTGCATTGAATGTTTCCTTCTGTTGAGAGTTCCATTGTTACTGTCCCAAGTACTTCATCAGGTGGTAGGTGTAATAAGTAACTGTGAAGTCAGTGGTTTTTGAATATAATTTGTTTGGAATATGTAACCGTTATGTAGTCTTAGGTTATCATTATACAAGTTATCAAAACTGATAAAAGCATTGGTATTTTATTAGTTTTTGATGTTATAATTTGATCGACTTCATGCGTAATAAATCGACTCGATTCCTTCAGAAATTATGTGTTTTCAAATTCAGTTGCCACACACAGAAAGATGAAGAACTTATATCTCTCCAGTATGGATACTCTTGTGCAGAGAGCGTTCACTACTACTGCCTTGGTCCAAAATGTCCATTTGATGTCCTATCTCCAGGATGGTATCTTCTGAGGGTTGACAAGTCCATTGGGTTCCTCGGTCCAAGTCGCAGAAGAGTTCATATTGAATGGTTTTTCTTCAGTATGAATACCTTGCCTGTTCCGTCGGTACTCCATTGACTCTTCATCCTGTACATATACCTCGTCGGTACTCCATTGACTCTTGATCCTGTACAGATACCTCGGTGTTCTCTGGCTGCTGAAGCTTACTCAGTTTATGGCATGTCCATGAACAAAAATGCTCTCTGTCTGCTCCGCCTGTGTTTCCAGGGTCTCGACAGCCAGATACATATTGCAGGCGTTCGTCTCGTTAAAGCTGAAGCCATTGCAGGACGTATTGCGGACGCAGAGGATGGAGCAAATCGATTGGCTGCCACATGCCTCGGAGTTCATCAGCTTTGTCATGATGGTGGATTGGGTCTCGAGCCTGGTGAAGGACTGGTCACACCCGTCCCCTGAAAGTGACAAAGTACTATATACTGGCATGAAATTTTGTGGTGCAGTTTATAAATGGGTGGCACTTCCCGTAACCGTCACTGTAAGACATTGGGTCAACCAGCCAAAACAGCATCGGTGGCATACTTAAAGGGGGACATAAGGCAAGAGCCAGTTGGTCAGACTAAGTCGCACAAAGTCCCCAATTGAGGTCTCTCATATCTCACTGTACATGTGCATCCAAAATCAACAACAACCGGGGTCGCAACGCCCCTTCAGCGCTCGCTTAGATGACAGGTGTGGATTCTGGACTGGGTGGGGTAAGGTGGTCCAAACACCAAAGTGGTGAAGATATCTGCATGTATTGAGCAAAAAGGGGGACACAAGGATATTGCATGCGGGGGATAAATTATAATTACCATTTATCTGCTCCGCTTTAATAAGAATAGCCCTGAGCGCAATGCTCCTCTGAGCCTCTTCCATGCCCTTTACATTCACCCTCGCAGTCGTACTGAAGAAGTCGCTGGTATCCCTGCTAAAAATCATAGGCCAGTCCGTGGATCCTGCCTCCATCTTCCTAACCGCAAGACCGTAAGGCGTTATTCTGTTGGCGTGGACACCAATACAATCGCCGGGTTGGACCTGGGTGTGAAGAAATATTTAAAGGACCATTGCTATTATAAAGGGCAATATCACATATGTCACCAAGAAACTCTCGGCTGCCCACAGTCACTCCCTATTCTATTCAAGAGGTTTCCATTAACTAATAAGAAGCACTAATGAAATGTTAGCTGGATAACGATAGATCGGCGGACTGTCCTTCGAGCGATGGCTGTCTATATCTGTCTGCATCACGGAGTGGGCCTAAATACACATTTTGATCCGTGGTAATGCGTATATATAGTTTACCCAGTCTTTCAATATAATAAGACTCTTGTTTACCAATAGTTCCTTTTACCGTTTGAGGATCTACTGCGTCCGCCGCATCGGGTGATAAGAACTTTTCCTAAAGGGAGACAATAGGCATAATAGGTAGGAGCCAGGTGGGCAAGAGTGAGTTATCAAATGGCCCATGGGTGTCTCTACTATTTCACAGTGGACCCTAATCCCTACGGAGACGAATGATTCCGTAGCTCCTGCCCAATATAAACGTCATAACACCGCGGGCCAACCTTTTGATGAAGATACGTTTGACCATGTTTACCTACCATAAAGGGCGTTGTCACAAGTACGGTTCCGTTCCCCTTTGGGGGCTTTACAACTTTCGTAGAATGTACCAGGTCAAGGGTTAGGTTCGCCCCTGGGACGGGCCTGAAGACGTCCAAATAATAACTGCCGCTGTTGCATAGGTTAAACATTTGCCATCCGATGAGATATGCCTGCGTTTTGAATGTGAACGCGTCGGAAATGAAAATATTCAACCATCCTTGATATTTGTAAATGGATACGGAACCATCTGGCTCAACTCCCTGAAGTACTACACTCTTGCAGGGTAGCGAATCCGAGTAGATGAATCCAAATTGGAACAAAACGAACACAAAAAATAAGGAAGTCGTCTGTGTGGGCTTGATCATTGTGTGTAATTCGGTGGACTAATTCAAGTTGTCCCCAGCACATGACTGTGACTTCAAATACAATTGGATGCTTTTCTCAACTAGGTGTTCTTAAAGGTTGAGTAGACCCACCGCTATGTTGACGGCCGTCACAAATCATCTAATAAAATTGCAACTTTACATTTATAAGTTCTGGTATATGACATTTTCTTAAAAAGTACCAATTTTATAAATTCTAGAAGGTTTCTGATGAAAATCTAAAACAGCTATGCGAGCGAAAGTGTACCAATGCGTCGATGACGGCCATCGGATTACGGACACTATAGGGAAAATGTAATTCTCTTTAACAAAATCACTGAAAATCTCACCCAAATACGAAAAGTACATATTTGTCTCTCATGTTTTCACACCGTTTCGCTATGTGACATTCAAAGATGCAACCTCTTCCGGCAAATGTGTTTTTATTGACACCACAAACAGAAATATCGACAACCGTCCCTGCAAACAGTGGACTAACACTAACCCTTAACCTCAGAAATCGAGGTAACACAGGAAAACTAATTACTCTATCAAATGTACTTGTCCTTGCATCTGGTTGCGACGTTGTCCTCAAAAGACCGATTTGGGATGAAGGGATGGTTTGTGAAGTATCTCAGTTTGCAACAATGGTCATTGCGCTCGTGCGGCTAGCCCTGTTGTTGAAGGAACTAGAAGTACCAATTGGTACATTCCACTCCCCAAGAATGCGCTTTTCTATCAGGTAGCTCGCCAGAAGGACCACACCCGAAATCCATCCCAGTTTGCCCTATTTGTTCGTTTTAAAATGGAAAAACGGAAAAAAACGAGATCCAAGAGGGTCGTGTTTGGTGTGAGGTGATATTCACGTCAGTCATTTGGTTGTGACTATGTCCTCATAAGACATTAATACAAAATACATGTACAAATGTATGAATACAATTGAGACAGGGAATATATGGACCAGACCCTGGTTGCTCTAAAATACATGTAATATGTTAACATTAAGTCCGGCGTTTGCTGTGACCAAGGTAATAACATGCCTGTATCAGCGTCTTTCCAAAACAAATCTACCTGTATCAACGGAGGGTTTTAGAGGGTTTGTGAAATTTTTCGTTGCTGTCAAATACCAAAAGATCTTGCGGAGACACCCCGGCCATCGGGACCTAAATTCAGGAGATACGGTCTAAAGTTATCAATACATATACAATACAATGATGACACGTATATAACTGAAGATAATGTTCTGGATCGATCTAGGTTGACTTGGTCCGGTGTGCGTGTACAGTAGAAAATGGGCACGGGTGTGCGATCCAAGTTATCCGATGGTCATTACGTTATGTCCTCGGTAGATTTCGTAGAATAGCAATTACTGAAGCAGTATTTGGTCGGTGAAACTGGAGTATTATAGCAGAGCCACGTTATTGTTTATTTTACATCCTGGCCAACTCCATTATTTGATCGGCGAAGCCTTTCAGAAAAACAGGCAAATAATAAAGCTGTAAGCGCCGATAATTGCTGAAATAAAATATTTATGCGAACGCAAACTTGTGAGGACTTTGGGTAAAAGACCATCGTCTTCATAATACTATATGTGTCTGGAGTGATGTTGCTTTTTTATCATTGGAATTCTTTGCATCTGAAAGTACAGTATCTTCTCCCAAGCGAAACTGTCTCCGCATGCTAAGCATGGTGGCGATTGTCTATAATCCGTGCCAAAGACCGCCATGTTGTTTTTAACTTGGTCACTCCTGTTTGTGCCGATTTTCACATTGTGTCTGCATTCAACTTTTTCAAGGGCAAAAAAGCTTCCAGAATGTAAGAAGGGGTACTTCCGAGGGACTGAGCCAAAAGCCCAGCCAGGCAAATATAGAGGAAAGTTGACTATCTGCATTGCAGCGGTGTGCACCTTTCAACAAGAGGGATATCTTATCGGATGGGAACTCTACAATAAATGGAATAGTACCTCATATTTTGTGGACATTTTCAGGCCCGTCTCTGGTGTCAATGCGGCCTTTGACTTGGTGCATTCGACGGAAGTTGTACCCCCCTATAATGGGTGGGGTAACAATATCATCCCGATGATAACACCATTCAAGGTATTTTGATATTTTCGACTCGCGTGTCTTTGTATTATGGTTGCGTCCGTGTCGGGATGGTCGCTGCACAATCATGTCGTATAATCGCTGTCTCCGTAGTCTTTTGTCTTTGCAGACCATGGTCCATATGCTCGGAATAGATCATATTTTTAACGATCAAGATGATTTATTTAGCTATTAGTTCATCATTGTTCAATGATAAGAGTGGAACAATAATTCCTGGTACGCCGGTTGTGAAATATTGCCTGGCGCATATGATTTTGTTGGTATTTCTTCAGGTTCAAACTGGTGACCATATTGGCATCCATAGCGCACAAATTGGCAACAATGCCAAATATGGTTTGGCATGCAGATTCGATTCGGGCAATGATGAAGTTATTTCGGACTCAACCAAAGTCAACGCGGACCTGGTCTTCAACCAGAGAGTCTACCTTAGTGGTCATGAAGTGTGGACCAAGGATACCAGTTTGAGGGCTATCGTCATGGATATGGTCGCCGAAGGAGGTACATTACATACTGATCAGGGTCTGCCCATAAAACGATTTACATGTATATCAAATCTAACTAGAATTCTAGATCAACGACCCCTCCCTCCTGAACATATGATGAGACAATCTCAATTATATAACACAACCCTTCTTACTTATACTCACCATCATGAACGATCCCTTCCCTTGTGAAAAACCTACAGCCGAGATAATTACGCAGGGCATGGACCGGATGAGTTTGGCTCAGTGTTCTAGATCTGATGACAAGTCATTGATTATCTGTCTCACCAGCCGTCTCCCGGTCAGTCTTTACTGTCTTTCCATTCCTTGGTTGTTCCATAATTGTGGTGCTTGATAGCTTTGACTCTCATTCTGTTTCAGGTACTGATTGCCAGGAGTCTTTCGTCAGTCAAGGAGGCGAATCTGACATCGATGTCGTCACAACATTGTTACAATCGCATCTGTCTGGTAGCGTCTTTGATTGTGCCAGAAGTTGTAAAGACCACCTAACGTGCAATGGCTTCAGTTCCGACAATAATACGGGTACCTGTAACCTGTATCTTGCAACAAGGACAACAACATTGCAACCAACGCAGCCAAAGAACTTCTGGTACTCAATCAACTTTCCTTGATGAGTCTTCAATGCGAACACACGATTGGTTGTGCTTTTGAGACAAATCGGCCCATGGACAACACAGTGAGAAAATTAAGCAGTAATATGTTGCCACCATCTGTTAAACGCTGGGTCGAACGCCAGGGGAATGGAGAAGGAACAACCGGAAAACTCATTTACTAGCTGTTTCATTATTTCTTTTCCAATCGAATGAACCTATTACCACGGATGTATAGCACATATCCGTGCTATTACCATCATTCCACATGAATATGCACTCCAGACGCAGTGGACCGGCCTCGTCCTGTCGCCAAGGAAAGACGATCAGGATGACGAAGTGGACTGCACAGGGATCTGAATGAATACCGCGCCCAGACGGAACTTGATGACAGGATGAGGACACAGAGTGCATCAGGAGATGAAGAGTCTGCACACGGCAGACAGCTTGTCCATTATCAAGGGGCAGAGTCATATGAATACAACATCCCCTTATCACTGTGGAACATTGATATAACTATAGCATGACTAACCAGGACACTGCTATAGCAAGGACGCATATCTTTGCTTTGGCTGTGGCTCCATCGCTACGTCCTAAATCATTTAAAAAAACGAGGACACCTCTTATAAGGACATCCTCTGGCTGCTTCAGATCTGCAATGTCGAGGACGCTTCCTCGCGAAGGACACATTGTATATTTCACCTCTGATAATCGGACAATTCTTTATGAAGACTATCTTTTGAATCTTTCACCTCTGTAAATGAGGACACTTCCAAATTAAAAAATATCATGTGTTATTTTCACCTCTGTAATGAGGACATCTCTTCATAGTGCAAGACAGTCAAAAGAAAACAGCAACATTCAAAGGAGAATTCATTTTATGTACTCTGTATTCGCTAAAGTTCCTACACTGTGTCAAGAAAACTTTTACAAAGATTAAATAGAACAATGTAACAATTATATTTTGTCATCCAATTTTCCAAAGGTCAACAACTCCATTGGTTAAATCACCATCCCATGACCTTTGGAAGGCCAATTAGCACACTTTAGCTGTGAACGCCCAAATATTATGACATAAATGTGATAATGATTAAGAAAACAGTTTCATACAGAATAGGCAGCAATACGGAACATGAAGGAATGATGATTTTTGTAGTTCAAGAGTTGAGATCAGTTGTCAGCAGAGTACTTATATTTCTATAAATAATTATATCCCTAGTTCAATCTATTATAACAATACTAAATGATTATTTGATCACAACAATGATTATAAGGTGTAAATTGAATACAATATTGATTTCAGAAAAATATAAATATATGATTACCATGTCGAATAAAGATTTCAGGTAAAGAGAATTTTCTAGATCTCCATCCTTATCAGAGACTTCTTGAAGACTGTACACCGTGAAATTTTTGCTAGCATTTTATCACGGTTCACAGTAAGTTCCTATTGAGTAGTATGAAGTTTATATAAACCTGAAGAAAGTTTGTTTTAAAAACAATCAACAGAATAGGACCAAATTTTGTCTGCTGTATCTAATGGTCAACAACAGAATTAGAAAGTTAACTCCTGAGGAAAGATGGCTGAAACACGAAGGTGATTCATTCAGTTGATTATGTCAAAATAAACCTTGGTTTCATTTCATCGGAGACCGATAATTTATCCAGAAAAATTTCGACCCCGTTTACGCCATGCATATAGGACTACACCATTTCAATATCGCCATCTTTACACAAATAGGCTGATCAAAATCACACACTCACTTTTAAAAGCCTGTTCCCCCTGCCGAAGTGATAATGAACACAAATTCACTGCACATGCAATACATGTATCAAAGTCATGTGCAGTAGCGTAGTAAGGGTCGGAATCTTTACAAAAATTTCATATATTAACAATTTGACTATTCATACATTAACAATTTAACTATTCATACATTAACAATTTATCTAAGTGTAAATTACATGCGATGCAAATGATCATGAACCCGTACAAAAAAGTTTGGTCATTTTCAATCAGCTGTGCCGACAACTTTATTTTAGCGCTCATCCATAAACATCAATGTTTCACAAAGGAGGGTGGGGTAAGGCCTTGTTAAGATAGTCTTTTCAGGTAAAACATTGGTCGATTGTAGCCCCTACACACTAGGTAGTCATAAATACTTTATGATGGGACTTGCGGAGGGGTCAAATTCAATTCTAAAGTTGTGAGGATTGTGACACACATTGATGTTGATGGGTTTATCACACAGGTGCCATTTTTAAAGACCTGATTACACCACAGTTTGCTGCTTCGTTCGCTTGTTTTGCATTTGAAATGTGCCCTGCAGTGAGAAATACAGCAGCAGCAAATTGCTGGTAGTGGAATCAGGCCTTCATGATTTATGCAATCGTGCTGCTAGGCTGTGCGATGCTGTACGTCATCTTAAGGATATGTACTGGTTAGCTACCTATGCTGTAAACTGCCAATTTTCATGCTGCTTTATTTTGACCATTAGCAAAAATTTCTACAAATATAAAAATTCACAATTTTCATTTTGTTGCAATACGAAATTCCTTTCGTTTTTTCAATCCCCAAAAAAAATTTTATTTGTCATTTGAAAAAATTTCAGCAAGAATTTTGCAGCTTATGGCATTGGACTTCATTTTAACAACATTATAGTCCATTAATCAACAGTTGCTGCTGGTGCAGTACCCGGTATCACCAGAATCTCTAGTGTAAATAATTAATAATATGCAGCGAATACTTCATCGCCAACCCTGATCTTCCCTCCTTTACCATTGATGGCCAGATTCACCCCAAGGAGTGGAGCATTGCCAAATTTCTGCTCTGGTCGTCCAAGACGATACCTGAAGCAAAATAAAAGTAGTCTGTCACAACACAGGTACAATACACCAATGGGCACACTTATCAAATATTTGCACCTTTGGAATAATTTTGACGAATTTGCCAATATGATGGTCTTCTCCATCACATTTCATATAAAACTATATGAAACTTGTAGGAAGATTGATGCCTCCACCAATCAGGGCACCTCTCAATAAAGGACACTGTTTTTGCATCAAAATAAATGAAATTTACGTCTTTTGCTCAGGGATGAACACTTTTCAATGGATCATTTTCAATAACTCTGAATAATCCGTTAGATGACTTACTTTCTCATGGTTGTGAGTGGTTCTGCTTTATCGTCAGGCTTATTCCCCACATCCTGGTCAATGGTCACAACCACACACCTGTGACATGGTTTCACCTGGAAGAACTTACTTGAGCCAATTGTCACATATTCAAACTTGTCCTGGAAAGGAGAGAATGAAGGAATGTAGAGTCAATTCACTTGGAATTGTTCCAACTCGAGTTTTGGGTATATTTCTGAACTAAGGATTGAAGTATGGTACGTTACTAGCCTGACTGAAAATTTGATCACAAAGTAACACGTTACACAGCCTTCCTGATGTACATGCATGCCAGTTAAGGGTACCTGTTTACAGAAAACACTCACTTCCTCATAAGGATTGCAGTCATCAATGAGAATATTAGCACGGTAGAGACTTGCATCAGTCTGCTTCTCACAACGGGAGTTGAGGTCATCAACGGACTCTTGGCTTAGGAGATTGTAGGCACTGAAGTCTTGGAAGCCAACCTGAAAAGTATCAATTATGGATCAATGGTCAATCAATGAAAGGGTATCCCGCCTAAAAACTAAGTCCGAAATCTCCACCCTAACAGGTATGACTAAGAGAATATGTAAGGCATTGCTATTTCAGAGCAATGCATGAGAAGATGGGCAATGGGGTGATACTGTACACGTATTTTCAAAAGACATGCTATAACAAGTTTAGAACATCTCTACATCCATGTTAACTCAAAACTCTAGAAACTTTGTACCTCATCCCCCTTCCTGGAAAGATTGTCGAATGACTTCTTCGCAAGCGTCATGTCCCTCTTTGGAAGTCTAGGATCTGCATAGGCAAATGACACATCATCACGACCAAGGAATTTACAAATCCAAGCCTTAGGCTCTGGCCCACAATCCAATGCCTCGATAGGCTCACCCCATACTCTGAAACAAAGGAAAAGACGGTAAAGAGATTAACAGATGATATGATTGAGAATTACATGACCTCACCCAAGTTGAAAATGGCACTGCAGGGGGAAAACGCCCAAGACAGTTGGAAAAATCAAAATGCCATTTTTTTGGTGAAATGGAGCTGGTATCATTACTTACTTCATCATCCTGATCCTCTCTGTATCAATAGGAGCATTAGGATCCAAGATGAGGGTGTCCATATCTGGTGCATCAACATGCAGTTTGTCACCATGGAAACTGGTGCGGATGATAGCCAAGCGTGGATCCCCAGGTACTGTCTTCTGAGACAGGAATGTACCATTGTCATCAATGACCATCCAATGCCTGTAATTGAAAAAATGTGTTGAGTTGGTAACATAAAACATACGAGATGCCAGCAAAAGATTTTCAGTATGAATCTTAAATAACCCCACTAAAATCACTGAAGGTCCCCAGCCCATGGTCAGATGGTGTAGTGGCGTCTCAAAAAGCAGGGTACCTTTAAACTTTTTCTCTGGCTGACAGTGACAATTTACAAAGACTTTTTAGTTTTTACTCAACTGATTCTGATGCAAGTTACAGCATTTACACTTCAGTGTCATAATTCTTTTGCACTAAATAAAACAGAGAATCGTATACTTTCAACCTTAGAGTAAGTACTCTAGCTACTACTTGTACATACACACGGCATAGGGGTAGGCCTACTTGGTCATATTCACTGATGCATGCGGCGTATCCTGATTGTGTACCAATACTAGAATAGATATACTTGCCTGTCCAAAAACGGACCAACTTTCAGTCCGAAGTGATCACACTCCGCTTCTTGCACCATGATGCCTCCACATGACTTGATCGGATGAATAAAAAGTCCGGAAACCTTGCCAACAAGACCATTCTGCTTTTTGTGGAAGTAATAAGCAGCAGCAAGCTTGACACCGGCCACAAGACCCAAACCAATTAAGGCAGGAGGGACGGTCGACAAAAACTTTGAGTCTGCCATTTTGGCGATTTGTTACATCCTCGATGACAACTTCGAGGGATGTCGGATTTTTCCTTGAAACGACAGGTGACGCCACCATTAGTTCATGTGTTGGCAACTACTGCAGCGCCATCTCCAGAGAAAATGATATAAAAATTTATAGCTGTAAAACCGGACAGAAGACGTTTCGACTGCCCTCTCAATGGAGTCCTTGCGTGGATTAAAGATGGGTCGGGGATGGAATCGGTTACACAGCATTCTCTGGAGCAACCCAGAAGTATTAAGGTAGCAGGAAGGGGTGGGCGTTTGTGGTTTCTGAGTGTGAGGGGATATAGCGGTGTCTGTTGACTGTGCTTTAAGAGAAACTAGGCATGATGCCATGCATGTGGTTTCAGTATTAGATCTTTCATTCAGACACATGACTGAAATTGATTGCCGCTATCTTGGATGTCAGCATCCGGAGATTCAGGGTTTTGACAATCCTACGTCATAAACTGTGTCGCCAGTTCAGACTGTAAATCCTATTCAGGCCGAATTAGTGCCACTTTCTCTCATAAAACTTTTTCACAACACACGGTAGAAAGACAGTGAACATTCTGCGATGTGACAAGTGACACTTCAACAGTCTGGCAAGAAGTTGTTCGATCACACTGCTGAGACATTATAGAGAGAAACAACATTATTTTTTTTGTGAGAGGAACCTATTTATTAATTGTGGAATGCAGTCAAAATGTGAATTTTATCTATTGTAGTGCACCCATACGCTTAGCAAGAGGCATAATTAGGATTTATAAGCAATGTGCCGAGTAATGCTCCCTGTCTTTGTCTGAGATTATGGAGAATGTGTTCGTGGGCCACTATTGATCCCAGTTAGGCATTACGAAATGTTAGTCCCATCGTTCAAGTTTTTTATCTGACTGACGATGTGCAGGGTGTCATCCGAGCTGGGAATATCCTCTTATCAAACTTCGTTTGGCGACAATACATATACCGCTGCGACGGTCCAGACATTTTACTTTCTGAACAATCCGGCCAGTAAGAGTTGTTGCGTCATTCGGATGCTGTATGGGCCGCGAAGTCATTATTTAGCCTATATCTTTGACAGCCCCTCCAATGACGTCTCGCACAGTATACCAGCATGGAACAAATTGGACAGACGTAACTACATTTTAGCAAGGTCAGCATTTGACTATTAGTTTTTATGGTATTGCAACACGACTATCAGATTGTGAATCAAGCAAGCAACTGCGCCATTTGATGTCTTAATATAATCATGAGAATGTCGTATTCACAATCGGTTTGTCATCGAGTCACCACAAAGTGTCTATTCCGAGTCTCTTTGAGTCCTTGCCTTTGGGGAATGGGAAATGAAACTTCCAAGTAACCACCGCGATGGAACGCTAGGATGAAACACTCCGCATCCCATCCTCAAGAGGTGATTCCTCAAAGACTATGCTTCCTCTGCCGCTGCTGTTGATATTGCCCCGGTCCCCCCGGTCCAGGTTGGTAGCGATGGAAATGTGGCGGGGGCAGCAGGTGCGGCCTGTGCATCTGTTGATGAGGGACGATGAACGTTGGGCGGGGCCCGTGCTCAGGATGCCAGCGTCCGTTTGGGTCGACCTCCTGAAACGATATCTCCAAATATCAAGGCTTCAATCAAAGACTAGGATCATGCCGATCCACCGTCGTTGTGCGTGAGGAGACTTTAGGACTGTTATTCACCGCCGATAAGTCGGCATGACTGGATGTTCCAACCAAACGACCAATTCTTTTTCAATCTTCTTCGTTTTTTTCTTCGAGAAGCTAACAACGAAAAAGTTCGTTGAGCCGGGTGATTAATCAAATGCTCATATATAGATGACTTTATTGGGCAGGATGAAAGGATTTTGACGACATCATATCGAATGATGACGTAGCCAGCCAGAGTGGCATGGTGCAACGCTTGAATGAACTTACCCTGACAGCTTCACACGTCATTATGCCATTCCTCCATGCATAAACCCCCAGGTATGACCGTTTCTCAGGCCATGGTCCGTCAAAGTAGACATACTGAAGGTTCCTGGCGTAGACGTGGGGGTTCTGGACGTAGCGACGTTGGCCTTCGTCCGCAGATGCGGTGCTTTCCGGCATTGTGTCCGTCAAAAACTCAGAAATACAAATTAGGGCCTACAGTTGAATGGTAAAACTATGCATACGAATCCATGCATTGAACAACACTTACATTACTAAGCAGTACGCAACTGAAGTAGATTACGAAAAGTTACGAATTGTTATGTCACTGACTAATGCATGTCTGACCGACCCCCTACGTAAGACAACGTAACCATGGCCAGCGGGCACCAGTTGGTACACTCCGGATGCAGCGGACCGGCCTCGTTCCTCACCCAGAGGTGACCAAATTAGGATGACGCAATGGGTTGTCCCGAGAGTCTACCAGTTGGCTGGTTCAGCCAGTTCACCAGCGGGAAAGTTTCAAGGGAGACTACATGGGGAAGAGACAGGTGGGCCAGATTAATTTACACTGAGGTCCAGACAGGTGTCTCCTCTATCTCACCGTGCATTGGCACTATTCACCTTTGAAAATAGTAATCCCCAAGATAGGCTACTGCAGACTGCTCAGTTTTCTAACTGCCCATCTTTGTCACCGTCACCCCAAACTCCTGATGACTATGGCCCCCTTTAAGGAAGCAAACTTTCCAGCGCATCAATGCGGGAGATCAGAATGATGAGGACTCGGTGATGAAGTGCCTGAGAATAACTAATAGATCGCTGTACTTGGACATGACAAGACTTCATAACAGCTTATTTTGTCAATAAACGTCGCCTGGGCTGAGAAGATGTCACATAAGTAACGAACCCGGGAATGAATCCAGCAATCAAATCACTTTACGCTCTATTTCCTGTATAGGCCTTCAAGCCAATACTATCATGTGTATAGTTATGAGAATATCGCGAAACATTCTGAGCTATTGTATGTAGGAGATTTTGGCTATTCAGTAGAGAATCAGTTTTTCAATGGTGGTTGTCCTCAATTTTGGTGAGCATGACGAATTTCACTCTCTTTGTGAATATGAACATATTGATATCACTATCCTGCATTGGCTGGACACAAAGGTATATAGTCAGAGTTACTCAGCTGAGTAATTCGTCCTCATATCAATATTTTGAGGATATACGCAGCACACAAATACGCCAAGGAAGCAGATTGTAATCGATTTCGTTCGTCCCACCGTCTTACCGATCAAGGGATGTCTTTGGAACCTTTACTGAAGTATAACCAATTATTTTCAAAGTACACGTTAAATAGTTCAAAATCTGCAGAAGCCTGTGTAGAAAGAACTGAGCTCTTCATAACCGCCGGGAAACGACCGAAAATTGTAGTCTTAAAGCCTGCAAACGTTTCGCATCTGACAACTCGAGATTCTGAGACAACTATGGGCCCGTATGCATGGCACGATCATCACCAGGACGGATATCCAGAGGACGGGGCCACCCAGAACAACATCGGCGGATTGGATGTGTCTCAACTGGAAGATGTAAATCTTCCGACACAGACTCGGAAACGCTTCGTTGACCCACGCCTGTTCGCTCGGAACCTCCACTATGTCTACTTCGAAGGACCGCGGCATCGGAAGGTCTATCTGGGTGTCTACTCTGTAAAGAATGGTGATCTTGTCTGTGAATCAGTCAGGGTATGTTCACTTTATCATCAGCTAATCAAGCATGCGCATACCCGACCTAATTACACTTTGTCTCTGCCGATGCGACCATGTCTCTCCTTAATTTATGAACCATACCAATTTATTATACTGGTGGCGTAGTGAAAAGATGGCAGGTTGGAATTCATCTTATCTGCACATCCTAATACGACAGCCTACGTAGAACACATGCCATCAGTACAGTTCTTCTACGATTGCAGTACGGCGACATAGCCTGCAAGAGCGGGACTGGGTTACATCTGCAGACAACTTGGTGCTGAAGTCAACATCACGTTAGTGTCGGCTAACTTATTTTAGGCATTCTGGCCCAGGCAGTTGCTTGTGAACGTCAGACACATGCTGTGAGAACGACTAAACACCGGTGAATTGTGTCTCTTTAGATAATCCTATCTCTCACCACTCTCCTGTTCCGTTTATCTGTCTCTGTATTCTGTTTGCAGGAAGTAGACCCATTAGGTGAGCACCACCCGGACTTTGGGCCGAGGCCGACCTTTACTATTCCGCCAGCGCATTACTACCAGCATCAACAAGGGCGTCACCTCCAACGACCAAGGAAGCACAGTCTCTAGTCGGAGAACCGCGACCAAAGAACATAGTTTTAGGCCGACAGTATATGTCGGGAAGGTGTTTGAAGATGCCTTACCCAACCAAAAATGCAAAAATGTATGAAATAAATACAACGGCTACAAAGTAATTGGATTTGTGACTGATTTCAAAAACTAAAACAAGATGACATTGTAAATGTCTGATGGTTCCCGATGTGCTGAATGTTGAAATAAAGTTCTGTTGACACTAGTTTTAATTCGAATTGAATTTAAACCTTAATTCGTATTGAGTGTTCACACTGAAAACGGTGTGGCACGATGCGGAACCGTTTTATCGACATCAGTTTTTGATTCGAATAGACCATATCAGGGTAACAGGTGGCACCACATGACGGCAGAAAAGACGTCTCCAAATTGTTTTCAACGTTATTCCTCTAATGACGTGGCATACTGATCGCATTGTCCGCAGCTGCTTTACTACAGTCAGGTGATGCCACCTTTTACCCTGATAAAGTCTAATAGAATAGTCTATATCACTCCGCTAGAGGCCGTGGACGTATGCTACTAGATGGCGACACATGACAGGACAAAAAGGAGAATCTGGCGGGCTTCTAATGGTTTTAAGGTTAAGGCTCCACAACTCAACCCCTTCGACAGACCGAGATAGGAGAGGATGCCTGCTTCATAACTTTCGACCTTGCCCTTGACGTTTGACCTTCAAAGCATCACAGAAGATATAGATTGGCATGTTGTTCCCGTGTCATAGACTAAACAGTTGAAATATCAGTGGTTTCATTGGCAGGTGATTTGACCTTGACCTCTGACCTTCAAGGTCATTGCATAACCTGAATGGGCAACCTCAATAACCTGGGCATAGGTGAAGGTTCCATGACTCTACTCCTCCCACAGACCGAGATAGTTCAAATTATCAAAATTGATATATGAAAATCTCATGATATCTTAATGATCCAAATGCCTGACACTGTACATTTTCATGTCATTTAACTCTTTGGTAACTACACATTACCTAGACTTGGTTGCACATTGCTAACTTACTCAGATGTCAAGATATCTCAAAATATCAAATTCGATATATCAATATCACCATGACCCTGATAACTGAGATTGAATTTGATGCACTCATTGAAATCAGGCACATCAATAACCTAGGGTAGACCTTGTTTCCAAACTTCTAACTTGAATAGGGACAGAGATATTCGCATCTGAAAAGTGTGACAGACAAAATCTCACATCTCAAAATGTCAATTTCACCATGATCCCCGTGTCGTAAGTTGGCAATGATGGGCTCATTAGATTGCTAGTGTCCACAAACCTAGGGGTAGGAACTGTTTCTAGACCTCTAACCCTCATTTTAATTGAGCTGTGACAGTCATAAGACTGGACAGACACACACACACACAGACACACAGACACACAGACACACACACACACACACACACAGACAGACACCATGACCAAACACAATATGGTTCCTGTTCTGAAAGAACCAGGAACCATAATTAATGAAATTGTTGTTTGGTATTTTTCCAGACACGAAAGACAGTATAAATCGATCAGACACAAACTGCTGCAGGATCTATCTTTCCATTTGTTGTACCGCTTTCATTTCACATTGCTGTAAAATGGCCAGGGGCCGTTGCGGCTGACAGAGACAGTTAGAGTTAATATTTGGCCTTTGATGTTTTGACGGCTCCTGTGGCTTAGTTTACAGTGAGAATATAAACCGAAAAGGGCATGTTCCTTCCACTATCTCTCACCCGGACAGCTAACTGCACACGAACATAAATGTCACGGACCACGTCGTGTATGAATACGAAATTATCACGGACCTATTAACTTGAAGTACGTGATCCTCTCGGACCTACTACATGTATATACTCCAGAGATAGTCCATTCCGGACCTTCTGTCCGGACCTTCTGTCCATTTCAAACTTGTACAGCCGGCTGATCAGAGTTAGGAACCTTTTTTTATAAGAAATACAATGTACAGTGGTAGATAAATGGATTGAGTTGTGTTGTTCCTCAGGTCGCCGCTCCGCTTTTGGAACAAAATGTTGTTCCATTTACTCTACGAACAGGGCCAGTGTAGAGTGAAAATGTCCCACCCCTGGGAAAGTGTCCGGCCCTCTTGTATTCTGACGCATTATTGAATATGGTTCCATAGATGTCGCCATGACCGTCAATAGCACAGAAATTAAAGCGCATAGTAGAATCCTTTTTCTTCGTTTATTCTATCCCAGGACATTTCAAACTTCAACACCGGTCACATTAATGGCGCTGGTCACCACTGGTCGCTCGGCAGTCTTTCCTCCTGGATCCTCCTGCCACTTTCGGTGCCGATGCCGGTGCCGAACTGCCAAATCGACTGGTTTCTGCCCGCGCAATATTACAGACTGCCACCTTGATGTCTCTCCTTGTGAACATTAGCTGCTTATCTAGTGCTTACACAATCCTAATGTTTAACTGGAGACGACTGTAAGGCAGGTATCAAGTTGCTTTTACCGCTGCAGTGCCCTGTCCGCCCCGCCCTCACTCCCACTCCAGTGTCCACCACACAATCTAAAAAATGTTTACGTTTACTCTAAAATGTTTGGCCTTGTATCTATATGAGCTACACCTGAATCTGCAGGATATATCTCAAAAATATGTTACACCATTTTAGTAGTCACAACCTTGCATACCTTTGCAATTGGACAATTTTTTCTCAACGACCCCAGTAAGTATGAGCCGCTATATACATTTTGACAGCCATTTTGATGATGCTATATAATTTATCATTTATAATATGAATGTGGACAACGATCAATTTTAAAACCATGGCAGTCGAGGACAGAGGCACAACATGCAGGACAACGAAGTTTTCGTGACATAACACTATAGCGCCACGTATCAATTTAGTATTCAACTACAATCATCTCAGGTGACCTGGGATCGAGGTTACTGTCATGGCGGAGTGGAATTTAGATTTGACGTTTGTGCCAATATTTTAGGCGATAATCAACGAATCACAGAATAATCTTGAATATAAATGGGTGCAGTACTTAGCCAGAGATAAACTATGGCATCTGTGAAAGTTGCAGTCCGAGTTAGGCCTCTGAATGAGAGGTAAGTCGGTTTTCAAACTGACCAAAGTTGCAGATAGATAAGCCTAAGGCCAAGGGTATACATTGTTGTGTACATAATACTGGTGTACATGTTCTGAGGCCAACAAGGAAGGCGCTTAACAAAGACAGCCCTGAAGCCAACAATGAGGTCACTGACTGAGGCCAACAAGGAGGACACTAAGGCCAACAAGGAGAGCACTGAAGCCAACAAGGAGGACAATTGAGTGACGGACTGAGGCCAACAAGGAGGGCACTGAAACTGAGGCCAACTCGAGACCTATTCCTTGGGCACCAGAACAGGAGCAAGCCAATGATCACTTTTTAGCAAGCCATTTGAGCCCTGGATTGAGTTTCCTCCTGGGGGACCTTAGTCGAACCATGGAGGTATAAATATTATTTATACCTCCATGGTCGAACAAGTTGCTTCATGTTACAACTAAACATCTGGAGTGTTATCTGGAGAATGAAACGCAATTTCTCGCTGCGTTCAGATTGTTTACCATGTCTGTGGAGAGTTGTTGTATCGTGTAGGTTGAGTGGCCCCTCCTCCGTGACATCAATACCTTAAGGGTGTGCATGAATTGATCCACAGTGCATGTCTAGATCGTGTGAAGTGTGAAGTATTTCAAGTGGCTGATATCATTAAAGGCCTTTCCGCTCAAAATTTCTAAAAATGAAATTGCATTTGAGATTTTTTAATTGTGTGAATACAAACATAAATTTCAACTTGTCGCCCCACCTGTGTACTGATACTGTGCCAAGTTTCAGCAAATTTGTGTGCATAATAACTGCACTACGGCAATGCGTCTTTCCAATTCAATACCTGAGACACAAGAAAATAAAATGAACGTGAATGATGTAGACCTTGAATAATTGATTTTTCAACTGAATGGTAATTCAAATTCTTTGTGTCACAATCACATCATTTTCCCAATCACATGATTTTCATGAGGTCACAATAACATTTCTCGGCAAAGCTGATGATTGGTTTGTAGCCTGTCTTTGATGTCCTATCGATTATGCTGTCAATGATTTTTCTTTATGGCATATTATTTTGGTGCCCTACTCCTACATGTTGTACAGTTGCTAGGTCAATGCTAAAACATTTTCACTGATCCAAATTAAAGTTAACCATCAGCCTGACCCTTTAATTGATTTCCTCTGATGACTGCCTATAAATACTTTGAAAACACCTTTCGCATTAGTATATCAAAATGTTGGGACTGTTTCAAACTTGTGAGACGAAAGTTTGTTAAAATTGTTTAAATGTCTGATGGTAAACTTTTTGACAGCTTTTTGGAGACCCCTATCCTTCCACCTGTGGCACTTTTATGGCTTCTTTTTGTGGTTGACATGTTATGGCACTTATTGTATAGATGAGTTCGAGACACTGGATAAAAGGATATGGTCAGGCTAGAGTGGCTGATCAGAATGGATTTGTAAATTCTAGGAAGTACTGCATTTATGTGTACTTTGACTTTTCAAAATGATATGCAGTGTCCACCTCCCATAGCGGACACCTCTCCATTGAGGACTCTAGTTTTGGTCCCAAATTCATTGTTTCCATTCAATTTGACCTCTCTTATCAGGACACCTCTCTATTAGGGACAGCACTCGTCAGTCCCGAGGGTGTCCTTGGTAGAGAGGTTCTACTGTATATCACTATTATCAAGTATAGATTAGAGAAAAAGGTCATAGACAATTATAAATAGTTCCAATCATTCAAGGTCTAGTCAAAAATAACATACATGAAATTGCAAAGTCAATACATTATTCTTAGTCTTGAGATGATTTTTTACACATTTTTTGTGTTTTAAAGACTGCCGTTCGGCTTGTAAAAATAATAAAACAGAATAAGGGATGTCACATTTCCATTGAAAAAATGTTAGTCCAAGTTCAGAGGCAGATCCCTTTTGTAAAATAATTATGTGGTATTGGTACCTACACTCATTTCTGTGCACTTTACTCTTTGGGAGACAGAGGGCAGTGAAGTGAAGTGCTTTGCTTAAGGACATGACGGAAGGAGAATGAATAAGACAACTAATAGCCATTTACTGTAGTAGAGCTCTCAGTATTTATATGCATGAAGTAACATTTAAAATTTCCATCTTAATGTCATTTCAGAGAAAAAGCACTGGATAGTAAAATCATCATTGATATAAAAGGAAAGAAGACACAAATAACTAACTTAAAGGTTAGCCTTGTTATTTACTTGTTTAAAAAACCCCATACAATATGGTCTGATTCTGAGACACACTGTATGACGTTGCGCAAAATCAACTGTCGTCTTTAATTCTGTGACTTGTATCAGTTAACGTCCTGATTTGCGTCTCTCTTCTCTTCTTCAGCTTCCAAAGTCTGAGTTAAGGACGGATGCTGACCATGGCAGAGAACGAGTCAAAGATTTCACTTTTGATTATTCGCATTGGTCTGCCAATCGGGCTGACCCTCACTATGCAGGGCAAGATCAGGTATGAAAACATTCTTCCTCTGTTCGTTAAGGAATGATATCAAGTTGATGTTGAAACAAGGCAATCATACCTATAACTGAAGAATGCAAGAAATTAGATGTCATATGCATGCAAATTCACTAAAACTTGGCAGGTAAAGTACTTATATCAGTCAATCCAACGGCTTTGTTGAAATATATGTTCTGCTATATTCACACAATTGGAACTCTTCTTGCATTCTCAGATTTATGCAAGACATTGTAAGCTCTTGACTTGTTCAATGTTTTTTTTGCTTTCAGGTTTTTAAAGATCTTGGTCGTGATGTAATCAAGAGTGCCTATGAAGGCTATAATGCCTGTGTGTTTGCTTACGGACAGACAGGATCTGGCAAGTCTTACACCATGATGGGTAAAACGGTAAGTGTAACATGCAGGTTGCAGATTTGTTAGATATATAAATGAATATTGTAAATTATGCCAGGTGCTTCATGCATGTCACTGCAAAAATGTGCACCTGTCTGTCAAAATCAGTAAGCTCACTTCCATCTATCAAATTTTTTATGCCGGTACTTGAAATTAATTTACTGAAATAGAAATCTCTGGCGTTATTTTGAGTGTATTTCAGAAAAGTGGATTTAAAGAATTGATACTGAACTCGAGGTATAGGTTGTCTCACTGAACACCAGTGTAAAGTGTCACTCTTTAACACCTTTCAGCATGATCCAGTAAGTTGGACACGATATTAAAATATCTTTCTTAAACATTTCTCAAGCTAATCTAGGTAGTGGTCTAACTTACCCTTTTATAATTGCGCCACAAGTCCTGATATGCACCTAAACCGAAATGACTGAGTTTTGCAGGTGGCCTTTTCAATTTGGTCTGGTGACTCGTTCATACTTTTGCCCAAATCGGTTGCTCTTACTTTTGCTACTCCGGCTTCCTTTTCTTTTTAGGGATGAGGAATGAACTCACTCAGTCTTTTTTGTGGACGTTAGATTAAAATGATATTTTCTTTTACAGGAAGAAGAGGGTTTAATTCCAAGGATCTGTGGGGTATGTAAAACGATGTTTTCACCCATGACTGTCAGATAGTTCTGACCAAAGATGATATATTTATATTGGCTTTGTTGTTGTCTTCTACTGTTCTACTTCTGAGTTAAAATGTTCCTGTTAACTGCATTAATGCCGGCCTGTCATCTCAAACGTTTCTTTATTATGAAATTTTTTCAATATTACAGAGTTGTTTGTTTGGTTTCCAGGGTCTATTTTCTCAGATGAAGACCGGCGGCCACGAGAACATTACTTACCGGACTGAGGTCAGTTACTTAGAGATTTATAACGAGAGGGTGAGGGACTTATTGCGCAAGAACAAGGATCACACGCTTCGTGTCAGAGAACACCCGAAAGACGGACCGTATGTACAAGGTAGGCTTGGTAAAGGTTTTGACATCTGAGTTGCAGGCATGGCTATAAAAAGAAAACGGGATGCTTATTAATATGAAATTTTAAGTATTGCCATGAAATATTACATTTTTTAGGTCAAATGGATATGTATCCACTTCACCCCTTCCGCCACACATTGTCTCAATGACTGGGTAGGGGAAATGTGGATCGCACTAGCCAGGCTCAGAAAATTTGTAGGTTATCCAAGCCTAAGTACAACTTTTCTCCTATAAATCTGAAATGGATAAAAAAGATTACAGTGTGCTTTCAACTTGCTATTATCCTTGCAGATCTGTCGAAGCATTTAGTGGTCAACTTCGAGGACATAGAGGAGCTTATGAACAAGGGTAACTTCAACCGCACCACAGCATCCACTAATATGAATGATGTCAGCAGCAGATCACATGCCATATTCACTGTTGTTTTCACACAGGTCAGTTAGTAAGCCATCACCAAATAAATCTATTTTAGTCATTTCTCTCTCAGCCTACAATTGAAAACAGTATACATATATGAAAACCTGCAGTGGACCTTCTTGCCTTAAAGCATGTTTTGAAACTGGGATTTGTAAGGCCATGCCAAGAGCTTACTTGGTTTGCTTGACTCTGAATAATATCAACAATAGATTTGCAACTACAATGAACTGTCCAATCTCTTTTCCAGGCTAAGTTTCATAAGAATATGCCAAGTGAGACGAGCAGTAAGATTCACTTAGTGGACTTGGCTGGAAGGTAGGGTTTGAAATCATATGTCTGTTCAACTGCTAATGATAAAACCTCAACATTCAAGTAAATGCATTCTCACTGGAAGAACATTACAGATTAACCATAAGGCTTGCATTGATTCTGTACATGAATTCTGAAAGTTGCATTGGCTCTTGTGGCCTGGCGACCATCGGTCCATTTGTAACAGTTGGCTCCTGGGGCTTGAACCTCAGGGTCAGTTTTTCCTCTGACATTGATGAAGAATTAATAAATTAATTTTCACCGATTTCTTTTAAGTGAGAGAGCAGATTCAACTGGTGCCACAGGTCAAAGGTTAAAGGAAGGAGCCAGTATCAACAAATCATTAGTCACCCTAGGAAATGTCATTTCAGTTCTTGGTGAGGAAGATAGCTCTGCTAATCATGTTGATGTCTCTGTCAACCTCATACATTAGGCTTGATTTTATCGAATTAATGTTTATCATGTGCAATAACGCCATACTCTTAGGTCTCTGTACTCTATCTACTCAGGACATCACTATGACGTAATGTCAACTTGATGATGATTTCATTCTGAAGAAATGAGGAAAAAGGCAGAATACCTTGGGCATGCCATTTTCGCTGTGATAGTCTGAATGGTATTTAGACTGATACACCATCTATAAATTGGTCTGGTATTAATCATCATACATTTCTTGCAGCTGATCTCGCGGACAAGTCCGGTACGCGAAGACAAGTGTTCATACCGTATCGAGATTCTGTGCTAACCTGGCTCTTGAAGGACAGTATTGGCGGCAATGCTAAAACTGTCATGATTGCAAGTAAGTCAAATCCCATTGGAGGACGCCAAGTTGATATATTCATTTCAGCCATTGCTTGTGGGCTTCTGTCTTTGCATGTGATGGGTGTGTACAAAGAGTAGCTGGGAGGGCACTAGTGACCATAAGAAATGGCTATTTCCTTGCCAAGTGTAACAATACGTTGTTTATGAAATAATGAAATGTTAGTTAAAGAAATAATCAAATGTTGTTGTTTTTTCAGCTGTGTCACCTGCTGATGTCAACTATGGTGAGACCCTGAGTACATTACGCTATGCCAACCGAGCAAAGAATATTATCAACAAACCCACTGTCAATGAGGTGCGTAATCCCATTGCATGCTAAGTAAACCTTATCAGCCCAACAGAAGTTATCATCCACCGTTTTATGCACCTTCAAAAAATTTTGACTCTGTGAGATTGGTTCAGGCGAAACTCATTGAATTGTTGCAAAAATATATAAGAAGCACCTTTTTATGAGTTTTGGATAGTTTTAGAATTCTATATCATGTAAAATTTGAGGGTTTTTTTCAGGATCAAAATGTGCGTCTGATCAGAGAATTACGAGAAGAAATTGCAAGATTGAAGACTTTACTGGGTGGAAATATAGTAAGTACCATGAAATTAGCCCTTTCGCTACCATTGACCCACAGAGTGGTAGACAACTCCAAAGAATGACCTGTGTTAGCGAACATAGCTTAATCAAGTGATTGGCAAGGCTTTTGTCTCCACTGCCAACATACATGTATGCCTCTCGGTAGTGAAGAAATACACCATAGCTAAGTCAACCTATGTACTGATTGGATTAACATTGCCTTCCTTTTGTATTCAGGATAAAATGGTAACACCTCGAGTGCAGGAGAAGCTGTGTGAGAATGAAGCAAGAGTGAAGGTGCTGACTGAACAGTGGGCAGAGAAGTGGAAGGAAGCTCATAACATTCTTGAGGTAAGGAGAGTTCGTTTTTAGTTTTGACGTATGTATGTTGTTTGACATCATGACTGGGGTGAATATTTCTTAGCCTTAGGAAGTTGTCATAGTTGAATTCTGACAGAATACATGTATGTGTAAGTTGGAGAACAATTCAGTGATGGTTGTTCAAAACATTTTAATACAAAAATGCTGTTTTGATTTCAGGAAGAGAAGATGGCTCTCCGTAAGGAAGGGCTTGGTGTCATCCTCGACTCCGAGCTGCCTCACTTGATAGGCATTGACGACGACATCCTCAGCACTGGCATCATGCTGTACCATCTCAAGGTAGGCATTAAGTATTTACTGTGTCTTGATTAATCAAAATTTGGCGTTGTGACTTTGTCTGATTGGCTGTTTGATCTGGGCATAAAAGGACAGAAAGTTCTTTGGTAAATTTCATGATAAATTTTGCGTACTCAATAAACTCAATTGTGGTTTGGTCTAAATGCTGTTGGTACGTCTTAAATATACTTGTGTTTTAAATGGCTTGATTTGTGATGTTGTTGTAATTGTCCTTCAGGAGGGAGTGACTACAGTTGGTGCCAGCAATGCGGATGTGCCCAGGGACATTGGTAAGTAGTCAAGAATGCATGATTTTCAGGGAAACTATTGATGTTTGCAGATGACCAGGAGATATATAGACCAATCAAAGAGCTTGACATTTTATCAAACTGTCTCCCTGTTGGTTGGACGGTATAAATATTTTTATCTTTTCTTCCAGTTTTGTCTGGCCTGGAAGTTGAGGATGAACACTGCTTCTTCGTCCACGAGGATGGTAAAGTCATTCTGCACCCGATCGAGCAGGCATTGTGTATGGTGAATGGCATGTACACCCTCGAGCCTGTCCGCCTCTACCAAGGGGCCGTCATCCTGCTGGGGAAGACTAACATGTTCAGATTCAATCATCCAGCCGAGGCAAAGCAGCTGAGGAGAGATAGGGAGATGGGGGTAAGTACCCTGATTTCGTTCATTAAATTCACATCAATGAGGAGCAGTAGAACTTGGTTGTGATGCGGATCTGTGGCTATAAGCTCAACGATGACGCAGTGTCACTCATGAGTAATGATTTCTAATAGCGCAGGGCCAGTTGGAAAATACACGGTACATACATGTACATATTGTATCCATCAAAATATCAAGAACTATTCATCCAGTTCTTTTCCCTACTGAGGAAAGAAGACGTTCTTTTAGTTGTGCATGTATTATGTTGATTGTTGTTTCGTTAATTCTTGTTAATGACAACCTTCCCGCGGTCACCTCTCCACACCCATTTGTGTTTTATGTTCTTTTTGATCACTTTTCACTGTTTGTGAGCAGTTTTGTATCCTCGTCTTTCTGGCGCTAAACTGCCCCAGAATCAGGTAATAGGACATTTTGAAGTCTGCATGCATGACTTACCCAGAAACAGTGTTTAAAGCGATTTTTGGACTTAAATCAAGAACATGCATTGATTTAACCGCATAGCCAATCATGACCACTTTGAAAAAGCAACTAAAATCTAATAATTCTTGACCTGAGATGTACCATATTTCCCTGCTTATACGATCCCCTTAACCTCTTTCAAAGCGCTATGATGACCAGAGTGGATGTAGAAGACTTGTAAGTTGTACATATCTCGTCATTTCTTTCTAGAAGCTTCAGAGTCGGTCAGACGGTTGTCCGAGTCCCGTAGATAGGGTAGATGACTATGGCCAGTTACACAGGGCTATGACATGGGTACTTCAACAATCACTTGATGATGTATAGTATTCCATGTCATTTTATGGAGTTGTCAGTGACCTCTTGGAATGTGTTAGAAGATCCAGGGTGCATGTAGATTATTTCGGTCAAGGGGATGCGGTTCTCATGCAATTTACATTTGATCTATCCAACTGCTTGGATATTTCATGCTTTGCACATGGCCTTTTCCAACTGGCTTGAAAGTTGACAGTTTGAACATTGTCTTTCGAACCGGATGAATGATTCATACAATTTCCTCATGGTCTTACCAACCAAATGAATATTACATGCAGTTTCACATGATCTTTTGAACCGAATAGCTATAGTTGATTTTGAATTAAGTTCTACAAATCTTTGGTAGATTTGTAAACGTTAATTTCATCAACCCAGTTCTAGGCATGGAAATGTAAAATGAAATTCAAATCAAGAAAGGAGTCAAAGAAATGTATCTTCATTTGTACCCTTGGATTAATTTTTGGGGCATTTGCCAAGTCCCTAGACCAAACCTTCTGAACGGATGTCATGGGGCATTTGTGGGCACTGTTGAGCTTTAAATGGTTAGGGACACTGTTTTTTGTAAACTGACATGGAAATTGTACATATCCCGTTTCCCGGGTTACCTACAACACAGCTTGGGTACCTGATGTACACAATCAAAGTATTCACTTTCCAGTGGCATATGCCATGGTTGTTTGGATTGTTGATTTCAGGCCTTGATCGAGGGTATATTTTTTTAAAGGGTCATTATCCTATTGCATTGTAAATAAGTGTTAATACGAGTGCCCCTGACCTCCTCTTTCTTTTGCACTTCTATCATACGCATGATACGAATGGGTCGATGGTGAAGACAACATGTTTATCATCATCAAGGCATCCCGCATTCCTTACAAAAGTTCACCAATATCACACACTCACAGCACATAAAGTCAAGTTACTTAATAGCTTGGCTTTAAGACGTTTTCACTGAAACACTGCCAAAATGATCTGTATTTTGATCATTTTAGTTCTTCTCCTGCTTTTATAAGTCTATCACAATGCGGTTATTTTGCGTTTTTCTGTTCATTTTGTGCTTGCACTTTTCATGTCCTATCCTGCACTCACTCAGTTAAATGAGCAAGGTTACCTTTCCTTAGTGTTTAAAGACAAGGCTCCAAGCTCATTAAAACAGAGATGGCACAGTTTTTCTTCTCACTGCGGTATGTTTTGTTTGCATTGTGTGTATACTTTCTTGGTTTGTTAGCTTTCCTATTTGTTTTGCTCATCATCACCAAGGAGAGTTCATTCCTCCCTTGCAGAACTCTATCTTTATCTGTAATCTGCTGACCTAATTTTTGTTTCCCCAAGTTCTGCTGCGTGAATGATTCTCCAAGGTGATGACTTCATCAGCTTTGTTTGCATGTATTACAAAGGTACAAAAGTACAAGGCCAAAGGTTATTTAATTTTGCTACAATTGAAAATATCATTGATAGTTTGATACAATCGATTTGTTCTGTAAAGTGCAATCCACCCACTCAAATGGTTGTTTCAAAAAATAGTGATTTCAATTATGAATGAAACAGCTAACATCAAATATTAATGATGTGTCAGTTTGGTCTGCAAGTAACATTTCTAGACTAGATGGGAGGAGTAATTCAAGAGAAGTAATGTGACTTTGTTGGTATTTCCACTAATAATGTTGATTTCATTTCAGTCCAACCTGAATCTGTCCAGATGGTCTTTATTGAGTCAGTCCATGAGTGACTTGGCAAAGTCAACAGAGAGTCTTTATATGTCTGCCCCGTAAGTGCAACTGATTCTATCTTCTGTTGCAGTAGCCCTCCCCTCCCTCATATGGTAAAACTCCAGTCACTTCTTGTTGTGCAGTTATGAGGCAGTTTAGCTGTCTTACAGAATTCAAGTCACACTAATTTGATACTAGCCTTGTCTAGCAAGTTATTCCTCAGCTTTGTTATCTATTTTTAGACAACACATCCCTCACCCATTCATCTCTTCATTGGTATAAGTTGATAACCTATGTCCTAATTTTCAATTCAGCCTTGAAATGGAAGAAATGCATCGGCTACAAGTTGAAGAACTTGAGGAAAAGAGGTTAGTGGGCCTGACATGTTAGTCTACATACCTTGAAATTAATTCAAATAGGCCCTGAGATGCCAGTATAATTACCATGCAATGTTTGCAATCAGATGTGAGAAATCTTTCAACCAACTGCCATTTCTTTGCACAGCAAAGTGATTAAAATCATTCTGCGCTATTCATTGATATCAAGGAGGAAACTGGAACCCAGAGTAATAAGGTACTTGTAAGAGTGAGTTGCCCTCTCTGTCACATGAGGTATTGGTAAGACCAGGGGATGAAACTCTAAACCTCAGAGTGTCATGCACTGATGTTGTTGTTTTTTGTCAATTGGATGTGATAAAACTTGTGACCGATGACTGGTTTAATGTCTGTTTCTAGGCGTATGATAGAGGAGATGGAGGCACGTCACCAGACCGCTGAGAAAGGTCGAATGCTGGAGCAGGAAGGGAAGGAACAGGAACTCGAGGAGAAGAGAATGCTGCTGGAGAAGATGCAGCAAGAAGCAGACGCCATGAGGAAGGAGGCAGAACTGGTGAGATATTGACAGGTTTCATTTCATAACAAAGTTTTCCCACCTGGCAGTGTGGTGGTGATGCTACGTCAGTCTCTATGGCATAATATTGTTGAGCTCAAAATCCAATCTGACACAGTCCTAAACACATAACATTGTCTCTCTGCCACTCAAATCTTTACAGATCAACAGTCGTATCAAAAAAGAAGAGGACCGCCTGAAGAGAAAGAGCCTTGACATTGAGAAACAGTTCCAGAGTTTTTTTGCTGAGAAGGAAAAGTTCCATGAGGAGGCACAGCAGGAGCGAGAGAAAATGCAACAAGAAAAGGTAAAAGTTTAGACTTGCTTCCTTGGTACAGTCACTTGTATGATATAAATCTACTGATAACATATGCTGATACAGGTAATAACTTCCTTGTGATCAGTTTGCTCTTGATTAGTTTTGTATTCACTCAATTCCAGGCACGAGACTTAGAAGAACGGGAGGCTGAGCGAGCTGCATTTGAGGCAGAGAAAGAAGAACAAATGGCTCAGATTCAGGATGCTATCAATGAGTTGGCAGAACACGAGGCTTTCCAGATTGCTGCTGCACAAGAGGCAAAGGAAGAACTTGCTGAGGTAGGTAGGACTATTATGCAAAACACTCAAAGGTGGTGTACGCTTCACATTCTTGGAGACCATCACTATGCTGCCATCTCTATGTGCCTAGAGAAACCAAGCTGGAAGAAAAACAAAATAGTGGTGACCCATCTAAGTATTGAACCCATGAACTCCTGATTGTGAGCCTGGTACTCTAACCACTATGCCACTGATCTCCTCTTATGTCATTAATGATGTTATAAATCCTTGTTCCCTCTCCAGGCCCTGCAAAAGGTGGAGGAAGAAAGTCGTGAACACAAGTTAAAACTTGAACAAGATTGGAAAAGACTGGAAGACCAAGAGAATTTGCAGCAGCAGAAACTTAAGGAAGCTGAAGAAGAAGTCGGGAAGAAGAAAGAACAGTTGAAGATACAAAAAGAGCAGGTAGTCACTCCTCTTCTTTTTAATTTGCTCTTTTAAGCATTATAGCCCCATTTGTCACCTCGTTGGCAGGCATGGGAGAGGTTTCCATCATAACCTGTTTCTATGTCATGAGACTGACACACCATCCCTGTTGGCCTTAGAAGGTAGGCACTGATTTGTCACAAGTCAATGTAACATCTGTGTCACATATTCAGTCTTTGACTACAAAATGTTCTATTTTTCATTCCAGGAGTTGAAACTTATAGAAGAGGAGAGAAGGGACCTAGAGAATCTGAAAGAGGGGTTGAGTGAACTGCAGCAAAGTCTTGTTAAGCCATATGACGCCGAGAGTGACCAACTGGTTGAGGAGAGCAAGGAACTTGTGGAAAAGAAGCACCATCTCTTGGAGGAGATGAAAAGTAGAGAATCAGAAATTGGAGCAAGGATGGAACAACGGAAAGAGGAGATGAGGCAGGAGCGGGAAAATTTGGAGAAATTGCATGAAGAGTTTGAAACAAAATGGACAGCATTCGAGAAAGCTATGCGTAAAGCGGAGGAGGACAATTGCATAAGTGAGAAAGAGAATTTGGAGCGGGAAAGGGTTATTATGGAAGAAGAACGGGACAAGTTAAAGACTGCTTTTGCTGATTGGGACGTTAGGCAAGAAGAGGTTGAGAAATTGTTTGAAAAGGAGTTTCAAGAATTGGATGCGGAGAAGAATGAGGGGTTGAAGAAATTGCATGCGGAGAAGGAAGTTTTGTTGGATAAGGAAAGGTTGAGCGTGGAGGTGATTGAGAGGGAGATCGAAGAGAAGAATAAACTATTGGAGGAGAAGAAGAAGAAGCTGACGATGGACGAAGAGATGATCTCGCAGCTGGAGAGTAAACATCTTGAGTCGGTGGTTGAGGCTGAAGAAGGGAAGAAACAACTTGAAAATGAGAGGTAATTGCATTCAAAGATAAATTTCCCTGGATTTGTCTGGACGAAGAGTTTTTACTGGTATCTGTCTGACCTACTGAAAGGACTTAAACTTTCCAAAATGATTTTTGAACAAAAATTGTGGATTGGTCTAAAATTTATTTGACACCTATCTTTTTGACGGCTTTATATCTTTCTTTCAGGTTGATGTTGTCTGATCTGGCGCGGAAGCAGGAGGAAGATGCCGCACTAGCCAAGGCTGAACTTGACAAGAGGAAGTCGGCCCTGGAGTCACAAACACAAGAGGAGATATGTCGCATTGAGGAACAAAGAAAGAAGTACGTTGTACTACATGATGTGAACATAGCTCTATGGCCAGGCCTAATGACAATAACAGTTTTTTAGGCCTACCATTGTACACTATAAGCTCCTAGCAAAAACCTATTACATGTGCATGTACTTCAAAATAGCTAATAGGTTTTCGTTTCTAGATAATAATGGTGGGATTTATGTGCCTATATTATTTTAAAACCAAGGTTTATAGGCCTTTCAATGAGCCATGTTTGATATTATTCACACTAAAAAATCTATGCACAAAAAAGGGACCATGATGTTAAACCATATTATACAATGGTTTATCAGCAGTGCTCTGCAGATGTCTCTCATGTGGTAAGGTTTTGACAATAAAATCACATCTAGAAATGATTTGTGTGGCATTCCTTGAAACAGTTGTACAGCTTGAACACTTGAAAGTACATGTTTTGGGTTCATTCCAGGCTGGTTGAAATGGGCCAAGAATCGGAAGCTGAACTTACAAGGAAAAATTCTATATTTGAAGCTGAAGGGGAAGAAGAGGATGGAAGTAAGTAGTGGTCCAGGAAATTTGCAACAAGTAACTGGATTAGTAGTATCTAAGCAACGGAGGGCTTTAAAGACCACACCAAAAATGAGATATCCCAAATCGTACCTGATATGTAAAGGCTTTACATGTATACTATAGAGATGTTTTCCTGCCAACAGTGGGTTAAGAGAAGTTCAACTGAATCTATTTCTGGGCACCTGACACCGTGTGACCATTGCATGACCCCGACGCTGCTTCATGGAATCCCTTATCCCAAACTATAATGCCATTACAAAATATTTCATCTTTAGACTTCAGAACATTGATATCAACTGTAGTACAGTACCCTATTTGTTTAGATAAGCCTTAGTATTTTCGATATAAACTATTCATTTAAGTAAATCATGTCTTATGATTGTAAATTGACTAGAAGTTTGTTCTTGAGAAAATTATTCTCACCTTTTTTCGAGGATTTGTTTTATGAAAATTGCCAATGTTTAATGTTTTTTTGCCAGAGGTAACAGAGCGTCCCAATCTGATTGAGCAGCTCACTGAGGGTGGGGATGCTGGCAGTAACATGGGTAAGAGCAATCAGCAGCAACTCGAGAGCAGCAGGAGTCGCATGTTCCAAGAGGAGCTGGAGAAGTTGGAGAAGAGAATGGAGGTGAGCAAAACAGGAGATCTTTCCTGGCCTGTGTACCCTTTGAATGTGTTGTTTTAAAGGATTTGTCCTGAACTTAAAGGTCTGAAAGAATTGTAGAAAATTTTGGCAGATTTCTTACAAAATGAACGATATTGGCCAGTGACGTCCAAATTTAGATATGTGATAACCAGTCCACCATTTTGTAGTTGCCACAGGATTTGAGCGGTATCAACTGCGTCACATTTTTTCTGACATCTTCCCGTTGTTACATCATTGAAAACATCTATACAAAGGAAGATACATCATAAGTAAAACGTAATTTCACTGAAACTTGATTGCGTTTTCAGGCATTGAAAATCATTGAGGATCAGTTTGTGAAGAGTGAGGTTGAACTTGATGAGAAAAGACAGAAGTTTGAATACGAGAGGCAGGCAGAACTGGACAGGATCGAAGTGGAAAAGTTCAAACTTCAGGAGCTGGAGAACCAGGAAAGGTCAGCAAATGGTTTGGATGATACCACACTGTATACCATCGAATTTCCTGAACTTTGGACGGGGGGGGGGGCATTATAAACAGCTCATATCCCTTACACCAAATTCCCATGAAAAAGAACCACAATCAGTTGCCAGCAGACGTTTTGTAAATCCCTGAGCTGTAAATTGAGGCCTAACATGAGTCAATGGATATAGTGCACATAGATTTGCATTTAGTTAAATTCCCATTTGGATTGGCTTGAAATGATTATTTTCTGTCCGCAGAATAAATGCCCTCGTCGAACAAGAAGTTAAGAAGCGTTTATATGAGGAGAAAGTTGAGCGAGAGAAGCGACGGAAAATGGAGAGAGAGAAAGATCGTAAGGAGAGAGAACAGGAGATGATGAAGATGAAGAGAGCGCATGACAGAGAGATAGAACAGCTAAGGCAGAAGTATGAAAACCGGTGAGTCCTATGTTTGAGTAGCACTCTTTGAGGTTTTTTACTCTCTCTGTTTATTGAGTACTATAGATCAGTAAACTTCTCAAAGATTGGGAACACAGCTTTTGTAAGAAAGTGGCGGTTTTGCAATTTAAGCAATGACTAGAGAGCAGGTGATCTGCATTTAGATTTTGGATAGTGCTTTGATTCTAAAAGTTCATGTCGGAGATGGAATGTCAGCTGATGTTTGGCTCTGGTGTTCACTAGTTGCCTCTTTGTACTTTCAGACCAACAGTTAACGCCCCATCACCTCCAGTCACCCATCAAAGCAAGGCCAATCCTTTTGCAGTCCACATGGTAAGTTACACATGCGTACAACAATAGACAATATTTCTCCGTTAAAGAAAAGACATAATGTTCCAAACTGGTATTTCATGATAGTTACGTCGATGCAAATAAATAAACTATTAAAGTTTCGTCTTTAACTTTTCAGAATACAGATGCCAACTTGCAAAAGCCAGCTATATTAAGGAACAAATATTCGGTAAGCTTCCAACTGACGCACATAAACAACTTGTTACAAAGGTTCAGGCCATCTTAGCAGCTGGAAATATCCTGGAAACTGTTCTGCTACTTCAACTGAGAAGTGATATACCATTCCTTGAGCACTTGATTTTGTTGATGCCCTACTACAAGAGTGTAATATTTCTTTTTCCAATGCAAAATCATCAACTTGTTCCGCAATGTGTTTAAAAAAGTCATATTTCACAATAGTAAGATATTTTTTCAGAGTCGAAACAGCTCCCTGATGAGTATACCACAGAGCAATGAAGAGGGAACCGCAATTCATATTCCGTCCTTCACATTACGTGGTTATGGTTTTGATACACATTACGAGTATGAAGTCAAGGTAAGTAACATAATCATTATTGATCAGCTGGTTCCTTGTTTTGGCACTAATTTTTTCTGTCCCCATCCAAAGTCATCCCTCATTCATGTGTAACTGTCAGTCATTGTTGCAGTCTTGCAGTTTCAATTATATTTTTTCCTGAGAACTGAGACTTGAATGTTTGTACATTCAGAGTCCCCTGGGTAGATTTGATGGCAATTTTCGCATGTCTGATGCTTTCTTGTCCCTGGTCTAGTGAATCCTAGTACACATTTTGCTAAAATATTTGTGTTACAGATATCAGTGAATGGTGATACGTGGTCCGTGTACAGAAGGTACAACAAGTTCAGAGACCTACAACAGACAATGAAGACAGTTTACCCTGCGGTAAGTAGGCACATGTGCAGTTCAGTGAGCTAACCTTGCAAAGAGTACAGGGTTTATTTACAAAAACATTAAACCCCCTCGACCAAAAAGCTGGCTATGCCCCTGTGAATGAATTCATTGTGAATGTATTATATATTTTTGCAGGTTGCGGGGCTGGAGTTTCCTCCGAGGAAGTTTTTTGGCAACAGATCTGAAAAAATTGCGTCTGAAAGACAAGGCAAACTTGAGGTGAGTTCTATCAAGAATTGATAGAGACTAGTCTTTGAATTTGATAACCTTAGTTGATGATTTTTGAGAGAATATTTGATGCTGAGTATTTTTCTCTTTTCAGACTTTTATGCAAAATCTTATCAAAGTGTGTGAGGTGGATCTGAAATGTCCATTAAATCCTGCCAACCATAAATTCCTGTCCAAGCATGTCTTATGCGAATTCTCCACGTTTTTCAAGAAAGGTGTGTTCGAGATGTCCAAGCATGGAGTATGCTGATGATTCTGTGATAACAAGACTATGTCAGATAAACTGTATCAGAATTATGGCTATTTTGTGAGCAACTGTATATTTTGAATTGACTTTTATGCTCAATCATGTCCAAGGATTTGATTTGCAATTTTGTTAGATTTGTAAGATTTGAATGACATGTCTGTACAGATCTTTTAGAAACATGGCAGAATCCCCATCTTGTCCGACAGTTAGTTGTTTATGAAACAGTTTCTCTGCATATGATGCCAATTGGGTTGTGAACCAAGCCCCCCTGTTATGTGGTCTGCTCGTC
Source organism: Lineus longissimus (assembly GCF_910592395.1). Lineage (NCBI taxonomy): Eukaryota > Metazoa > Nemertea > Pilidiophora > Heteronemertea > Lineidae > Lineus > Lineus longissimus. Next base: position 5,920,085 of record NC_088310.1, read on the forward strand.
TAGTTTATCACAAGTTCAATAGATGGAGTATGAAATGCTCTGAAAACTTTTCATGTTGATCTACAATTTGATTTCTGACACTATGGATTTGTACTGAAAGATAGTTTCTGCGTAATTGCACTTGTAATGTGTACAGCACAATTTTTGATACGGGTAGATGGGGCAGTACACATAAAATGTTTACCTCTCGCGTTTCAGGCTTTGAAACTGATGCATACATTTTGAGGACTCATTGAAATAAAAGTGTTAAGACTTATGGCTTATAACTTAAAATTATACACCAATAAGCTTTGTAAATTGATGTCTATTTCATATTGCTATTATTTATTCATATGTTTATATCTATAAACTATAGATACTGTCTCAAAGTGTGCGAGTCCCTGCCTGGCATTATGCACACAGACAGTTTGTACAACATTTGTGTAGATTTTCTGGTACATGACAGAACTGCTCAGAAGTCCTCTTCTGGCATTTTTTCGGGATAATTTTCTTTCAATAATCACTGCTTGATCTCTTCTAATAAAATTGCATTTATCGACTTGATAACCATTTAGAAACTCACTTGTACGCAAGTTTAAATTCGGTGCCTTTTTTTCAGCTGCTTGTATCCAAACCCCGTCTAAAATTATTTCTGCATTTCAAATCAAAGGTGTAATTGATCTTTGTGTGCCATGATTATGAACCAAATTCTTTTTCAGCCCTTCAAGATCATGCATTTTCTAGATTATTATGGTACCGGTGTCTTAACAGTTTACCTTGATCAAATACCGCTACATGTATGTTAATTATACAAAAAATATAAACGAGCCGCCTTATGTCATTTTAATAGTGTCCTATTGAAGGCATGAAATGTTGAGGTTTCTTCAAAATTTAGTACAGGGGCTTCATTAATCTCTATTGATATCTCTTAGAGATAAGAGCTGATGCTGCTGTTGATACTGAACTGGAGGTATTGGTTGTCTCACCAGACCCTGCGATGGAGGAGCTGAAATGCAGGCCAAAAACCAAGGCGGCAGTCAAGGTTTTGGACAAAAAGACGGCTCAACCCAAGCAGTGTTTATGAGACGACCTATACTGACAGTGAGGTATCGGTTTCTATTTTAAAATACTACAGGCTTAACCATGAAATGTGATTCTAACTGCTTTTCACTGCTTCCATGTCATGCACTGACTCGAGCGGTTATGGGTACCCATAACCGCTGCCATGAAAACAAGGCACAGTGTGCACATAGTGCATTGTACACTCTTGACTCTGGTTCATTGTAACTGTGCTGTTTTAGAATAGGTATTATTAGACAATCTAACTACAGCTGAACAGTAGACCTTTTCTTTTAGCAGGGCATCCTCTAAGACAGCAATTGTCAGTCTACAGGGTGTCCCTCATACAGATGTTCTCCTGTACTGTAGTCAAGTACTTACACCAGTTGAGAAAATAGCTTTAAAAAGGACACTTAAGTGCCATCCTAATTGTCTTTTTCTGGTAAGAATTTTCAAAAAGCTTTGAAAATATCATTCCAGTGCTTACATGTATATGAATGAATGCAGGGTAAAATTGTTGTGTTTGATAGATTGAATTGGGAATATTCTCAACATGTACTTATAACTGACTGGTTTAGTAATTTTACTTGTAAATGCTTCAGATTCCATAGCCAGCTGACAGCTTCTAAGTTGCTCAGTTCTCTCAGAAGGGAAAACAAACCATTGTAAATGAAGGAAGGGAACCATGTAAAGATTTCTAAAATGCTCCCTCTGTCAGCAAGTCCTATTGCTATAATTGACTGATATATTATGGCCATTGTCTGGGTTCATAGTAGGTTCTGTAATTTACAAATTTTAAGTGCAATAAATGATTTACAAGAAAAATAGCTGGAATCTTCCTTATGATTTCTCTCTGTAAGCTGGACACTGTAATACTTTGTAACTTTCCTAGTCATGACAGACCCACACCTTGCTTGCTAGTCCCAGGTGAGCACAATGAACTGGATTTTGGAAATCCTTGGTGTCTATTTTTGGTGCTTTCTGCATCTCAAGGTGAGCGAAGTATCCTGACTTCCTTTATCAGCAAAAAGAGTCAGAAACCAGCTATTGCAGAGATTTTCTCCAGGTCTTGTGGTTGTGTCTTTGTCCTCATTGGGTTTCTGACTCTTCCAGCTGGTTATCAATCGGCTATTACTGCCACTGAATAAAATGCCTATTCAAAAGAGGTAATTGTTTCACATGAATGAACTCGGATGGCCTGTACCACATGATGTTGAGTGTTGAAGCAAACAACCATGAAATAGTGTTATTTTAATAGGCCTTGACGTAAAGTGAACTTATCCCAGCATTATGGCATGTCTGGTTGTGACATTGTCCTCAAAAGACCAATTGGGGACAAATGGGAGTTACAATTAACCATTATATACGGAATATCTTTCTGTGCAACACAGCAATTTGTCATGTCTCGCCATTACAACAATCGTCGTGCTCAGCTAGGCCAGTTGTCAAAGACACTGTGGAAGTAGTTGGGTACATTTCACAGCCGAAGAAAATACACTTTTGTGGGATATCTCGTGGGGAAAATTATCGATTGGACTGTCCTCGAAAATGATGGAGATGGAGTCGCCCTCTCTGTCCCAATCACAATCACATCGCGCGTCTGGCGACAACCATAAGTCCATTATATTCTATTCCAGAACTGACTGTAGTCCTCTCGCTTGGGAGGTCTACCGCAACATTGGTCCTGAGTCCTTGTGTCTCTGGAGGCGCCGTAACTGCCTTTTTTCATCTTACACTAGAAGTCCAATCCCCGCTGTTATAACAGGCAGACCTTTGCGATCTCGGAGCCTTGGATTCTCCCATGAAATCTTCAGCAACGTATGAACGGCGCTCAGCTTATTTGTCCACCAAATGAGAGGGTAAAATTACAACATTGGGACTTGTAGCCTACGGGAATTAGGTAGTAGGCGTGTCGACTGGCCAGGGGACACAGGGAAGGTTCATACAACAGATGACATGGTCTCACAATAAACACAACCTGAATAAACAGCCGCCAGATTTTAGGGCAATATTTCCAAGTTTTACACTTGATTTGCGTGTCATATTTAGGCCCCGCCTCATAGACGCCGGTAGTCTTGGGACAATACTCGCGCAGTGGTTCATTAAAACTTATTTTCAACTAGAGCGGATAATGTTGTATTGTCGAGAAACTAATTAAATGAAAATTTGAGCCGCAACAATGCTGATTGGTTATGTTGAGATTAAACGAACCTCGAGAGTCGTGGTCCACCCCTTAGGTAAGGCGACGCCACGGCTGTGTTTCACTTATTGTCACAACTCGTCTTTTTCGCGTTCTCACTGCGTTGTCTTCGACCCCGTGTAGGGTTATTCCACCCCGGCCAAGAACGCCAACTAATGTCAATGTGAATGTGGTGTGAGGCAAGGCGCCTCGGGACAGGAAATTATGAAGAAAAAGAAGCTTTCAAAACCGATTGTTGAATTATGTTTCGAACTTTTTCAGTTATGATTATCCCAGGCCTAAAGATTTTATCGGTTTCTTTTACTGTTGTCTCCATTCAGGCTCCATTCAGGACAACAAAACGAAGAGGAGACATAATCTGGGAAAATATGTGTGACTGTCACTGAATAATAATGTTAGTTCAAATGTAATTTTGGCTCATTTATGAATTTGCCCTTAACCACATGATGTGGAGAGTTGAAGCGAACGACCATGAAATAGTGTTATTTGAACACTATAGACTACTAAAAAAGAATAATTTTCAAGATGAAAAAACTACAATTATTATGAACTGTCACGCCTTGTCGCATCCTGCTGAGTAAATTAGGAGTTGCCACTCGCTTCTCCAGTCCTGCACACAGCAAATATAACACCGGTTGTTCCTTTAGTGAACCACAACCTTTCATGTTTTTCAATGCAATTAATGAGACTAATTAGTGATTTCCAGGTTAGATATAGACATGCCATTTAATTCCGTGATATGAAAGACTCTAACAGGCGAATGGATAAGATCTTGCTGAATAATCAGATTGGTGACTCCAATCTTGTGCCAAATCGGCCTGGCTGAGGACATTCCGTCGCTTCTTGCTATTTTCGCCCGCCTAGCTTTCATTTAAACAAGCCTAATCAATGATATAAATGGCATTTATAAACATTTATCTAAACAGACTTTCCACATTTATCGTCGCCGAGATTCCGTCACGCAGGTTGATGTCTCCAAACGACTCGTGTCTTCGCCGAGCAGACGAGAGACGAACAAAAGGATGTGACATGGGAGACATTGTCCAGCCCACTTCCGGCAGATTGAGATGACCCAGATATGTTGAGATATCAAAAGGCCTCATGGAAATAAGGTAATTGGTGGACAGTAGCACAATTAGTGGTCGACATATCCCTCGTCATAGTGTGATTTACATTTTGACTGGTCTCAATTCCCACGACGCCTTTTGTGAATGCATAAAATGGCCCGCTCCGAGAAGGCGGTGAACATAATCTGATGGGTTGGGAGAAGTTGTCGGACGAAAAGGAAGGCAAACTCTGGTGAGGGGTAGGGACATCCGGGGTGGGAGAGGGAGGTGCGTCACCATGACGGCCTGCTAGTGTCACCCTTGACATGTTGACTGTTCTGTCGAGTTAACATTTTCGTATACGTCATACGTTTACGAATACGTTCGGGAATCTCAGCGTCTCTGATAGCTTTGAAAATTAACGATGATCAACTGAATATCATCATTAATTGCTGATTATCGTGAGAAACGTTGAGAATATTTATAGAATGAGACAAAATAGTTTTACTTGCTGTTTATTTACAAAACTTAAGCAATGCCAAACATTCACTCACAGCACAATATCTTCATATTTACAACTATATTTTAATACATCGTGGATGCAATTGATATCAATAAATACTGCTCAAAGGACTTTCATTCTCATTCTCACTTCCCGAGTAAGCGTGTCACCCCCGGCCCTTCCCTATACCCACACACGCGCCTGTTGTGAAGTAAAAGAAGTTATTTTTTCATGGATAAATTCTGATTACATTTCAAAGGTTTTTCTAAACATCTCTATTTTTACAGGAAATCTTCGCCCATGGGAACAATGATTTATAAACCGAGATGTAAATCAGACTATCAAAACCAAATGGCTTAAGGAAAGTCCTACCCGGTACGTTCATGATCCATGGCGCCAGTCTAAGGACAACTGACTTCGCCTCCAGAACCCACAACATAGTTACACTTTCTATAAGGTACAATATTTACATTAATTGAAAACTATTTCACCAACAAACACTTATCTTAATTAGTCAATCATTATTAAAGTGTAGTTGTTACCGGGGCGTAATGGCAACCAGGTTTTCTCAGCGCCAAGAAGGCCCGCCACTCAGTCAGCCCAACTCTTGTTACAAGAACATTGGCTGCCTCCAAACCGTTCGATAAACGATCAATTGGGGCCCATCTCAAGATCTTGAATTCAATTCGCATTGTTTACCTTGGGATTTCGATCTCATGTACAAATTCATTAGTGGTCCAGGTAAAGAGGGACCCTATCAAAGTTATAATTCCTCAAATTCGCTTGAAAAAACTAGCGGGGTTTAGCACATGACTCAGTCGATTTGACCTAAACCCCATGGAATTCGTAGGTAAACCGAAATGCAAAAATACAAAAAAGACAGTCTTCATTCGCTACCAGCATCATCATTGGCATCATGAGGAAATCAGGCGACATTTTAGGACACTATATTCATGACATCCTTGACTGGTTTCTGGCATTGGACTGTTCGTATCCAAATCTAACGAAATCATACAACGAATTGAGATTCAATTAAATTATCGCACAACTTCCCTGGGCAATTTACTCGAGGATAGTCTTATTCCAGGCGAAACTACACGATGCCCGATTGTTCCAGGTTGTCCTATTTTGGTAGAATTATTATGTCAATATGTCAGTTTCTCATGCCATTTTCACACGAAGTGCAACAACTCGCCAAACAAACAAAATTAGCACCTTTGTTTAATAAGTCCTTCACTTCGCGCTCAAGCTCCGATTTAATGCATCTAATCTCAGCAGGCGCCGCGCGATGTCCCGACACCGTCCTCGATTTAGTCACAATCCAACGACGGTCCTCGGATGAGCCGCTGTAGACGCACTCGTGGTCGCATGCAGGGAAAATCCCGTCGTTTTCAGATTTTAAGGTATCTTGCACTATTTTGATAACACCAGGAATGGATTCAGTCAAGTTTTTGAGCCATGCACTTGCACTGTTTGATTCTCCTGATCTTTTTCCTCTGGAACTTTGGTTTCATCCCAGGACACCGGAGCGTCACCGTAATCCGTGAATATCGCTTTGGTTTGCAGAAACCACAAGATTTGAAAGCGGCATTCCCACTAATGTCTTTCTTGTCACTTTTTGGGATGAAAAACGAATTGCACTGTCCATAACAGAATCGGTTCATGATTGTACTTCGCAAGCATCCTTCAACTCGGATGACTTGTTTTAGCGGTTCAGTTTTACACCATTCCTTTTTGAGGTAAGTTTTTCTGGTGACGGTGACGGCCTTACGGCTGCCACGGATAACATCCTCGTCATAATCCGGTGTCTTCGAACTCAAATTCGGTTGGTCCTTCAGTGGATTAGCTGCTATTTTCTCCTGTAGACTCGGTGGTAAAACAACGGCTTGGCTGCGTCCGCGCCTACGGCGGAGTCGTCTGCTCGTATCCACGCTCATCACATGGTGGGCAGCCATAAGGAGGAAGACTGTCAATGTCAGCCACGATTTCGCTTGGCACACCATTCTGAAGGAGAGCAAAGAAGGCACTGATCAGTTTATTATCACAATCAGGTATATATATATGTTAAGGGGGAAACCTGAGTCAGTTTTGTTATTTATTCAAGCATGAGAATCAGTCGTTCGGGCGCCAAACCTCCGTGTGTTAGCAGCCCGCCATTCGGGCAGGTAGTTTTAATGACTTCGGGTGTCTGCCGGACTTTCACGAACTCGCCAAACATTGTCCGAAGTGGTGTTCCGAATATCACCGATTCTGATTCGATACCGATAAAGCATCTTGATTGGTCTAAATAGTTGAAAATGATTATCCTAAATGTTTGGAATTGTTCACAACACCACCTGTGAACATCATGTCGTCTGCGCGCCTTTTTGCCTGCAGACGCGTCGCCAGGTTCGTGGTTCAAAAGCACTTAACCATGCAATAAATCTATTCAGATTTCGATAGGCCAAGTTTGACGTTTATCTCTAGTCAAATTTGAATTACTGGCGCCAGACCCTCCAAGCAAGCCCAGCGAAACAAGCAGAGAATTTTGTGACGTCAAAAAAAACAAAAATAGAAATTCGTCTCCATCTCACGCGGATCGAGACAGGATACAAGGCCAAGATCATAATCACGTTATCCAGAAGCCTTTTAAAAGCAACTATGAGTTTTTGACACAAAAAAATTTTCATTCATGTCCAAGGTCTGTTGCCTTGTTTAATTTCTATTCCCGCGGGCAAGAAGAAGGTGCTAATATATTCGTCTCTGAAGGTGAGAGTTTTCGCCGCCTAAAATCTCCGTGGCATGGTGCCAAGACCATACGTGTTCCTACAATAATCACAGTCGTTCTGTAATTGGCGGACTCTTGTCGCTATTTGACAATATGATACACGAAATAAGACGACGGATGGCAGAGACAAGCCCAGTCCGTATATACTACAGGACATCAAGTCATGACGGAATTGAACGACGACAGGTCCCCAAACACGTGTTTGGTTTTCTTATATCCCACACGGTGAAACCCATCCAAGTACCAATGAATACTTTTAGGAGCAAATCAGATCTAGAATAATTTGAATTTTCACACAACGATCATTAGTGTTAAAGGTATCCGTCCGATCACAAAATAGGAGTCTTCGCACCGTCATATCCATTGCGTGTTTGAGCGAGGACCGAAGACGATCGCACTGGAGACCGGGATGATCGAAGACAGTCGCCTCAAATGAATGTTGTGCAGCTGATTAGATTTTTTTTCACTGACGAAAATATTTTATTTATAACCCCTGTGTGTTTGTTTTAAACATTCGGCACTTAAAGTTTGTCTCAATAAGGCCGGCGTTTCTCTTTTTCTTTACCTAATTTACGTACGTTCTGGGTAAACCGGTCTTTCACTCAGCGCTAAGATATAATAAGTTGGCCAATCTTATAATCACTGGGATATAAACTTAACCATTATTAGGTTAATAACGACAGGTTCGCCTGACATGCGAGGCGTCCATTCTCAAAGGCGCCAGTGCTCTGCGCCAGGAACATATAGCGCCTCTCTCCGGCACGCAGGCAGCTCGCCATTTCACTGACTTTCAGACCTCTATAGGCCACGGAGGATCCTCTAACCCACTTGAAAGTTATGGAGTGCCCCTCTCAAACAATTTGTCAATATTTTGGTCGCCTGCTCCAGTCATATTTCAATGAAAGTAGAGGTGAGAACTACAAAAACGTGTTTGTTGTCAAATAATTATTTATATCTTGTGTCTTGATAGTCGCCAAACTTGCAGCATATGTTCATTGAAACCTTTTGTTTCATTCATTCCGAGAGACTGCCTTCTGCCACGTATGTCATTGAAGGACTCCTCTAGCAGTCTAGGAGACAATCAAACTGCGATGATCATTTTTACCGCAGCATGGCGGCGAGAGGTGGAAGAACCTCATGGGGACAGTGTGCTTGGCGCCAAACTTTAATATGGGCGCGCCATTGCGTCTTCAGGACGAAACAGCAAGAACGCACATTTGAAGCTTTACCCGGGGCTTTACCTTCGTCGGGAAAGATTCAAAGTGGAAAAAATATCTGAAACAATCTTAAGACTAATCACTCGTTTGCTCGGACCCTGCTTCCAGCCCATGAGTCGTCAGCGAGTGTCGCATGTCGACATGGGAGGACAGGCTGTCTTGTCGGGCGACGGCAGACTGTCCTGAGGAGACGGTCTAGTATCATGTCACTTAATCCAAGAATTGTATTTATCTTGTTTAATTCATGTTATCCATTAATCCAGGGATCAGTGGAATCTTAATCCCTCAAATAAAACATTACGATGAGTTATTGAGACAATTCAAGACGACTCGAGACAACAGTCAACTCGACGATTGAGTCGTAAAGATTGCGACGCGCCAATATTTCAGACTGGTGTAAAACGTATCAAGATCTGGCATAGCAATGTTTCAAGAGGTGAGGTTGTTCCGCCAAAGGGAGGTTCGCACTTCAGCCTGAAGATTTTTCTCATTGGTAATAATAACCAGTGTTTATGGAACAACCAATCAAATTGTGAGTAATTATGAAATTGTAAGGTCGTTGTGGTGTGAAAGGGTTACAGCTTTCCTCTTTTGACCGCAGAGAACTCCATAAATACCAAGAACGACCGAATGGTTGTCGCTAAACAGGTGAACACGTTTTTAATTGCCTAACCGGAACGAAACTACTTGTTGCATTCATGAAACAAGTGTTTACCTGTGATTCAGACTCCTGATGGATCTTGAAGGTGGTTGTGAGAAATGTCCATGAGAACATGGGAATCATAGCAATAACCCAGTGTTTACAGGGATTGTTTGCTTTGTGAGCTATCAAGTTGTCGCAATGTAAATGTACTTCTTCTTTCATGAAAAGGAGTAATGAGCTTTATGTAACATTCTTATCAAGACTCCCACCTTGGAACCTTTTGCTTTTCAATGATGGCTTCGCTGTTGTTGGACATTTAGCACTCTTTTTGAAGAAACCCTGTTCAACCGGTCCATTCATGTCACCACCCTCAACGAGTGAACTATTCCCGCTGCAGAGCTTGTAATGATTAAAAATCCCGCTGGAAATCGGAAACGACAGAACAGAACGTTCTATGATCTAAATAAAACACGATGTGCGAAGACAGCCGGCTACATCCCCGTTTCTTGGTGAGTTGTTGCACCCATGTTTAGCCATGTTCAAATCATTGGCAACACCAATCCCAATAAATCCAAAATATTTGCACGGTTTGTAACAAAGGGATTACATAGTCGGTAAGATTTCTCGCGAAAGAATTCTTGAGAATGGATGAAACCGGTGGAGGGGATGTAATGGGTGAGTTATCTTTCAAGGTAATAGCCTACTCAGAGGTATTTTGATGATGAGATTGCGGTTTTGGGTGCGATATGTTGGAATGCGGATTGCGTATCTTCGGCGCCAAACGCTTGTTATGTTCTACAGATTGAAGAATTTTGAAAAGTGAATTGAAAGATAGAATAGAAATTCAGAATTTGTTGATTACAACGTGCCTTGAATTGAAAGCGAAGACAGAATGTTTCAGAAATTTCATAGAATGGTTGAAAATATTGTCCAATCACAAAACAAAAGAAATTTTCCAATCGTGCCCATGCAATGCCAAAATATAATGCCTGATATGAATTCTTGCTAATACTAGTAATTTTAAGTTTTCTCTGAGCGGTCAACCCCTGGCCGTCAACTCCATTCAGAGGGAACACACTACGGTGTTGCTTTAGTTTATCAGGCATCGGGCGTCGTCTTCCAGGATCGTACTTGAGAGAAGACATATGCACATCCTACTGTCGTAAATACGTCAATGTCCACACCTCGCTGTAATAGCTGGCCTCTCCGATCGATGGCCAATATTATCTTTGAGCGGTAAATTGTCTCTTCATTTCTATGAAATAACCGGACTTATGTCTCGGAAATAGCAGTGGAATTTGCCTATCATAAAATCTACCATCTGGTTAACCATTAGGTCACCGGGCGAGTCATTCTGGTGCGATATGATTTTTAAATGTCGCCAATTTGTCAAGTTTTATTCTATTTCTTCAGCTCTTAAATGCTCTTAAACGGTCAACGATTATCAAGAGCACAAGATCCGGTCTCCACTTTGGCTCAACAAGTGGTTTATTGCAGTATAATAGTTTAATACGTTGATTATTGTCTAACTCTGGAACCGTTGATCGGCAGGGGTGCCATAAACACAGACGGTCGGGTTGTCCAACGAAAGTCTACCGCAAAGACAACTTCAAAGGGATATTTACAAATTGATCCATTGAATGATAACAAGGTATTGAAAGGGAAAATGTAAACAAACAATCAAATCATTAGACAGACGACAGCCTTGATCGTTCCTGGGTGGAAGCTCCGAACAGCGCAAGTGGAATAGTCTCGCGCGGGTGAATGGTGTCCGGATAGTAAAGAAGCGCGTGCGTTTTACTCTCAAGGACTTATAGAACTTATATATTATAAATTCAAAAATGTGTGTTAATTTTCAATTTCAACAATGTACCTAAGGTTCCTTTAGAAATTATACTGTTAAGTCACAGCCTTTGCCGCAGAGCCGGTGGATGGAGGAAGACTAAAATGCGATACGATTTTGGAGGTACCGAAACAGAGATAGGTATCTTGACAGTCATCGATCATGGCGAGGTTGCGAGACTTTTTGTCTGGTTGACAATGTCCCGGGGACTATGTTGACCAAAGAAGACAACCAAGATGTAAATTAAACCATGTTTGAAACAATATCTTGGCTATGCTAATAAGTGAATTGATCGTGCGCGAAAGAGGCGGCGTCCTTGGGCGTGGTCTTTCGGTGTTGCCCGAAGACACAGAAGACGAGGACGTCTGCGCAGATTGAGGCGTTGTTTGTCTTTCTAATGTTTCGCCGAGATCACGAAATTGACAGTACCGCGGTGAGCAAAAATGCTTTCATATAGTAGACTATGTCTCTCGGACGTAATCTGCCCCGCTTTCGACGTAAAACAATGTACATATTGTTTTCGGAAAAATCTAATTTTTCCCTCGATTAATTTCACTAAAACAGTCCATTGGGTCAGTGCGTTTTCAACTGAATTTTGTTGTGGAATCGTTTTTGTTTGCTGATATCCCCGCCAGCACTACAGCTATCGAGCCTTCCTCACAAATTTCCAATACCGTACTTTACCAAGATTTTGGAGAAAGGGAATTAAGAAACACTAGTAACTAAGAAATTGTCATTTTCACAACTAAATTTGTATTGACAGTTGGAGGAGACACCATTCTGATATTCTGATAACCTCTAGATCTGTATTTAGCAATTAGTATAAATACGCGGGTAAACACAAACATCAAAGTGTCACAACAAAAGACTAGCTTACCTGTCGTCTGCTCTTGTCTCGGGTCGGGCTAAAATCAGGCTCGGCTGAAGACGACGAAACAAAGCCGGGGTGTGAAATGCGAAGGTCGTTGATTGTTCCTTCAATACCGGGGCCAACTCGACCAACACTTTAGAATCTTACTCGCCACGAAGTCGTCCAGGACATGTTCCGTGTGCTAAAGGAGACAGTATGGACTCCCTAGACTCGACCAAGGCTTTATAAGCAACGAATTCGCGAGTTTATTGTGGCAGCGCCTAATTGTCCGAAGGTTTGTGAAGACTCGTGGCGAAGTCTTGTTATCTGTTGTGAGTGCCCGAGCTGGCGACGGTGAACATCGGACCCGCAGAGATCTGACTCCAGAATATTTGTATTGCCATGATATAGAATACAAATTGTTCACAAATAATCATCGAATAAGCCATTTTATGGAGGTTACCCCTCTAACCGATCCAGCAACCGAAATGAATGGTTGTGACGCCATTTTAGGGACAATCTAAACCATGGAATCACGTTCATTGTCTTTTGACTTAATATTCAAACCTAAATTAGGCTATTAATCTTTATTACTTTTATTAGATAAGACCATACATGTTAATAACGTATATTTCGGCCAATGAACTGGCATCCTGAGCTACAGGGCCTTTCACTCGGGATGTAGCCTTGTCTAAATCTGATGGCCCATTATTTGTTCATCCTCTGAGTATGAAAGACAGCGATACTGAAGCGATAGTGCGCATAAGGACGGCCGAGGCTTGACTCCTTCTGATTTAGTCGAGGGCGGGGGGTTGGAGAGAATAATAATGCACTGGCAATTTTAGCGATATGAAAATGTATAGTCTATGATTGATTGGTAAGAATGTCGTCTAGTAATTAATGTTCTTGGAGACTGTAATTATAAATAACTTATTTCTCAACAGTAAATAATGAAGACGGTGTTTTGAGATTGTGAAGTAGAAAATATGATAAAAAGATACATTCTGTAATATACTAATCGGCATCATGCCGATTTGTCTGCATAAACTAGCTTCTGGCGGGTGCAAATTTTATCCAGTCATTGGTTCACTGGAGAATATTTGGTCGACCTATATAGTACATGCAAACTACACTCCGGACTCGTGGACCGGCCTCGTCCTTCGCCCGAGGAAAGACAATCAGGAGAGCCGTTTGAAGGAAAATGTCTCTACACACAGAGACTCTTTTGCGCACATTTGATTTAGATGGCAATTGGTCTCTACAGCAATGCGCCTGAATCGTCATCGAGTAAGATAAACGGACCCCTTTTGGAGGGGGTATTAATTTTTTGATAAGATATACGACCCTGTCCGCAAATTGCTGCCTCCTTGGTATCAGACCATGCCACCGCCTAGGGACTCCGATAGAGTCTTTGGTTAGGCCTTCTGCTGCCAAACCATCGACGCCAGAGAGCAGGAACTACAAGAGACACACTAAATCTAATGCAAAACTTTAAATGATTTCATTCAGGACAATATGCTTATCTCTAAGTTTATCGTGTCGAAAATTTCTTCACCTGAATGTGGTCTAGTTCCATTCACAAATTCAATCATCCCCACTTCTAGGAATCATGTTTGGCAGCTCTTACTGATAGTGTTCCACATTTATTCACATTGTTGCCGTTTTACTCATGTTGGTAAGAACATTTCTCTACAACATTCCGCGAGTCCGAGTGGCGCGTAAAGTTGTAAGACGTCGTCTAAAGAGCTTCTTGAATCAGCGCCAAGGGAGAGGGATTTGTAACCTTACTAATCCAGGAGACCACATGGCTGTCTCAAGAGTCAGAGATGCAGAACATACTGTGTTCGAGGAGATTTTAAGTGACTGGCGCCTTCGGATATGTTAAAAGATTCCAGTGAAAATCGCTACCAAGTGACTTGTTCAAGATTACAAGCAAGCTCATTAAACTTGTAAGCCCATGCACTACCTCCCGACGTGTTCCTGGAGCTTTGAGCGCAGCAAAGACCACATCCAACCCATATATTTTGCTGAGGCGATCCCAAGCGCAGCCCTTCATTTCACCGACTAACTAAGAATGAATAAAAACTAGTATCTATAATTCTTGGTATCATTGATGATGCGATTCAGAAAATCTCAAGGGATGACCAATATTTAAGAAGACTATGTGCACCTAAATATCTTTCAGTTGATGAAAATGTTCGACCTTGGACATACATAGATAGTACCAAAACTTTATTTCATTCATTTTGCAAATTTCATTCGGCGAAAAATGCGCGAATCTCTATCATACTCCGCCGATCATTAGTCTAGTAATCCAGGTGTATTTCAATCATTTGATTTGATTAGTACCATTCTCTTGGCGTCTCCCTTAACCATTAACGCGTGTTCCAAAGTGGCGCCAAACTTTGCCGCCACCTTTCTCAACTATTCCAATTCCAGCATCTCTTTCTTGATCTCGGTTAATAGCCGCGTAATGACTTTCTCCTCTGATCAACCGATCAAGTATACGCTTTCTTTTGCGTCTCAATCGTTTGTACTTTTAGTACGATTCATTGTTTCTTTCGTTAGCCGACGAGTGTTTGCGACGAGAATCCACCATGCCCAAAGGCACCACACTAATTTGCTGCTCAACGACCTGACAATGATATTTGGTCTTCAAGGACATGTAAATCCTAAGATAGTTGGTTGACAAGAGCACGAGACATTCACATCGACACCGGTGACGTCTGGCGCGACGAGTCAACATGCGGGGAAGACAGTTTTTGCGCGGTGATACAAGGGACAAATCGATTAGGTATCGGGGTCTTTATTTATTTGTCCTTTTTGAAGTCCTTAGTCATTTAAAACACCAACAAATCTTACAGTGGGTTAAATTTTGGCGATTTACTCATTGTACCCATATGTGAATTAACGGAAATTTGTAAACAACTGTTCAACAGTTTGTTATAATTTTGGTTCACCGCAAATTCGTTGGTGGCCGCATTTTAAAGGAATTTTCTTTTCTTCTAAAACCGGTAATATAGCTGTTGTTTACTAATAAAGGTATTTCGGCTGGTAAACCACGATACAGCCAAATTAATAATACCATTTTGCCCAAGCATAAAATTGTCCCTGTGAAACCTTTGAACAAGTTTTTTGTTGGGGCCAAATTAGCGTGAAGAGCGTCTGCAATTTTCTCGGCGGGAGAAGCGTCGGTGCCGCATGGGCGGTAAAAATCACACGGGGTGAAGATCGTGTGAGATGATATGATGTACCCCTTTAAAGGCACAGTGCAGTTGATTTGAATTGCATGCAACGATAACCGTAGCTCGATTGCGGTGGTCATCGCAGGTCGCAGCGACCAGTCAGTTGAAACAATATTGCTGCCATATACGGACACACACACTGAGAACAAAAGCACAACCATTTTAGAGACACTCAAAACAAAGTCACCTCTAGTTTGGAGACACTTCGTCCCTACCAGTCGGGAGACACTGGAAAAAGATCACAGCCCTTTTGGAGACACTGGAAAGAAGGTCATAGCCAGGTTGAAGTAGACTCCTTTAGAGCCCATTTCGTCATACTGATCGTCCTTCTTCACCACCAGTTTGGAGATGTGGGAAACATAGGTCACAACAAGTTTGGAGACAAGGTCACTATTAGTTGGGAGACATACGAGGCAAGGTCACTACCGTTTGGTGATGCTGTAAACAGAATCACAACCAGTTTCGAGACCTGGGAAACAGTTTGAAGACTTAGGAAACATGGGTCACAAGTAGTTTTGAGACACAGGAGAAAAGATCACAACCCGTTTGGGTTACTGGAAGGAAGGTCACAACCAGGTTGAATATGCTGATAATGAGCTCAATATCCATTTGGAGACACATTGTTTGATATGTTTAGGAAATGCATGATAAAATAGTAAAGAAACAGACAACAGGAGATAAAATTTGGTGAAATGTACATTTATTGATTGAAAAATTGGCATACAAAAGGTCAGATCCACAGTTTGGGATCAGATCATTGCAAGGCACATTGCAAATTGGTAATAACAAGCTGACTGGCATAAGAAGTAAGCGCAAGGATATTGTAAAACTGTATGAAATGACGATGTATAAAGCTATAAATGGGAAAACTGTTCAGCAGCTGAGAAAGGACATAGTGGAAGAAATTGTTACTCTGTTGAACCCTTCTACTGATGATGTGAATGGAATTTGATCTGCAGCGCTGCACCCTGGTGTCAAACTACAAAACTAATGTAAAATATGAAAAAAATCCAAAATAATGAAAATTGATATTTTATTGATACACTTCTGCCTTTTGTGGCGCTGACGTATCATCCTCCAAAACATTATTGTTGGGGTTATTGTGCGATGATAATACTTAAACACGAAAAGGGTATTGATAATACCTTATACTAATCTAGCACCATTGACTTGCAAAGATAATGAAAACTCCCATCAAAAAATACTGCATAGCATGATATTGTCAGCTGTAGGAAGAGATGCTAACATTGTAAAAGATTAAAGATGTAACCACAAAGTTCAGCAAACAACGGTAGGTTTTTGGAAAAGTAAACCAAATTCTCATTCGCATTTGCACTGATCACAGCTGAAACTGGTAAAATTATGATTGATAATACATGTATAATTATGGAAGTTGCCTCAAGTAAACATCAATAATAGATACGTCTGCTATGTCATTTCTGGGATGGAGATCAGGGTAAAGGGGCAAATACTGATATGAATCAAAATATGAGTAAAGAGTTGTGAAATATTTCTGAGTTGCTGCCACCTCACATAAGTTATTGTAATAAATGGGTGTAAGTCAATATAAAATGAGATTCTTCCTCTTTCTGAAATCAAGAAGTAATAAAGACTAGTCTTTATTAATTTGTGCTGATATTGATCCTGGAAACCACATAGCAGAAACTCCCTCACGACAGGCTCAGCCTTTCTTCCATAGGTTAACATCTTGTTATTGTTACTAGTTCTAATTTGCCAAAGATTCATGTAAAATAAGACTGGGTTATGAATGTACTGCTTTATACGCAACTGTATAAACATAATTATATTAGTGACTATTAGTGTCTAACATTCCTCTACATAATCAATGAGTTACAATCAAACTTTCTCTTACACGTCCATGGGAATTTTCTCACTAAATACTGTGACATCAAGTGATAAGAGAAAGCTGAAAATGAAACACCTTATTACCTGTATTAAGTCTTGATTTTGGAGAAAAAAAGTTTAAATCTGAATTAATCTTTTCAGGAAGCATCTAACTACCGAAAAAGATACACAAAAAAATTTGAATAAATCAATAAAGAAAACTTCAGACAGCAGTTGTATCAACAGACAACATTCTTCACTTTACAACATTTCATCTTAATATTTATCTAACCATCAAAACCATCAAAACATTTCACATCTGATTCTATTCTATTCACAACACATGTCATACAAATTAGCAACATTTGAATTTCAATGCAACACACCACAAACATTTCAGAAGATTTATAGAGAAATTTGATATATCTGTGATTAGGGACACCCATTCAGGATATCGAAATTAATTCAGATATGGCCTAATCAAATTCATCCAAACATGACATTCATGTTATGACTTTGCAACTGACAAGTACATGAACACAAACATAATACAAATCATTATGTACAAACAAAAACAAATAAAGTACCGTAATCACATGACAACACTCGTATATTTAATATTTTGTGGTCGATGGGCAGATGAATTCTTCTTTAAGACACAATCACCCAAGGCAAAAAGACACAAGACAAGCGTCAATAAAAAAGTAGGAAAATAAACTGTAAAGTGTGAAATAATAATAATAGAGATTATTCTAGTGCTTCCTTCATTAATGATCTCTGCTAGGTTTTTGCAACACTGGGGCAGACCTAATTGCAAAGTCTTTTTTACCCCGGCAGCACTTTGTGTTTTCCAACCAGTGGAAATACTTGAACCAACACAACAGCAACTCCACTTTACACAAGCGAAGTGTCACTAGTAAGCATCTGAGATTCACCACAATACTGACTGGCATAGACTGCAATTCATTTACTGTAGTTAATTTGGCCCCCAGGGCCTTTGATTTTACACAATGAGATATGCATGTAGAAGGAGAGAGCACTTACAGGTACAGATCAGAATGTGTGCCACACAGATGGTTTAATGTTTGTGTGCATTTCTGATGCATCCAAGAATCTTCCTCACAATTAGGGAACCCTGTAAACTACATTAGTGCTGGCAGGGCTTTATCTCTTCCTACTCCTCCTTTAGAAGTTGGCATACACAAGTTATTTTATATTTCATGCAAGACATGCAAATCAAACCTATGCGGTGGGTTCTTCATCCACAATGGCTGTTCTGTCTGGAGGTTCGTCATAGTAGGTATCACGCAGTCGGATCCAGCGGTTTCTTAACATTCGTAGCACACTGAAGATGAACTGTGCCAGCCATATGAAGAAGGCGACCCAGGAGGCGGTCTGTAAGGGAACCGGAAGAATTAGAATGAAAGTATTGAAACATGTATAGTTGAGCATGTTAATGAAACAGGCTTCAATTTCATTCCAAATTCAAATCAAAGGTTGGCAGTTTAACTCTAACCGATCCTGTGATCGAAATGAGACATCATAATAACGGAGTTTCTCGGTGATCCGAGGCTGTTGGCTAATGCAATAAGCATTACACAATGACACAGTTGAATTCAAACAAATTTCCCATTGAATTAACTTCCCATAAGCTCACAGTGGTCCAAATGAATGAATTGACTTAGGGTAACATACCTGCACTACAGTCATGTAGTCATAATATGTCCCGGCAAAGACCTTGGAGTTATGAGCTGTTTTCCAATCCCACGTAGATGACTGGCCATCGCGACAACTGTGAAGGCAAGAGATACATGAATCAGATCAATGTGTAGGGTGTACATCTTTTAATCCTCTGGCTTTAGGCCACATGCGTAGGCCTAGTTTAAGCCAAGCTGAATCTTAGATCCTGATTTACAAATTGCTTTTGTTCTAGATCAAATCCTTACCTTTGAATATTTGCCTTCTTTTCTTTACCCGTCATAAAATGTTGACACCACTGACTGAAGCCTACACTGACAACACAGGCTGCTATGAATATCACCACGGTTACAACAGAATTTATGAAAATGAATGGCATCACCCACATCTGTGTGCTGAAAGAATGAAATTGACATGATAGCAAATGAAGACAAGAGCATATTTTAGAAAAGAGTGCACTATGTGAAGTGTCCTCTATTGTTTATCACATCAGGTTTGAACCTCGTCATCATATAAACTAACCAGCTTAGTTTTTGTCCCTTTCTGGACATAAGTTCACAACAATTTGACAATCTTCTCGACTCGTCAATCATAAGTTGGTATCACCACAATCAAACCACGAACCTAAGTACACTTTGAACGAAAAAAATATTTTCTTACCCAATGGTTTTGTCCTTTCTGCATAAGGCATATGTGTGGTAGATTCCCATAGCAAGAGCATAGAAAATGCTTGCGAAGACATTCAGATAAATAAGGAAGTTACAAGTACTGAGGCTCCCGAACTTGTACGTGAAGTCAGTGGCATTGTACCAATCAAATGATCCATACAGGATACATTTTCCTCCGAAGTTATCCTGAAAACGGAGGCAACAAATAATGAAGATGATGATGTATGATTGATATTTCTGCATGATGACAAATGGATATAAGATTTATGGAAGTTTTAAAATCATAGCCTTCGGTCTTGTTTAATGATTGAGCCCAGGTTCGTCTGGTGGAAAACTTGAAACTAGATATTTCTATCGTGAAAGCCGAGGCCAAACGAACAACCTGCTAAACTCTTCAATCGATTCATAGTTGAATGCAATCAAATTCAAACTAGGTAATTTCCAATCAGGGATTGTAAATTTTAAACATGGTGGGCAGTGGACATTGCTGACAGTGACAGTGTGAGAGTTGTCAGTGACACTGACACTCACAAGTTGACAGCATGAACATGATCATGACATTACATTACTTTATCAGCCAGTTATTGTAACCTCGTCTCCAGGTGACATAAAGTAGTGCTTTGTAGTGCTTTACCGGATACGACAGGGGACCTGGAAGCCAGACTAGAGCTAGTGTTAAAAAATAAAGTGTCCACCCCCTCTTCCCGATGTGATTTCCGAGTAATCAAGGCAAGGATTCGCTATAAAACCTTTATGGATGCTTACAGTAGTTACTCCAGTAGGTATTGCGATTACTAAACCTAACGCAACAGATGTAAAATAGAGTAGAGTTTGGGCAACCAGTTGCCAATCGAGAGGAATCGCCTCCATCACATCCATTTTTCAAACGCCATCTGTCGGCGGTTATACTAATTCCCGACCTACCCCGACCTTTACCGACTTGCGGAAAATGCTGCCAAAATAAAGTGTTTTAATCTTCAGAATATTTATATTTGTACCGTTTACCTACAGCACGTCTGTTAATTCCAGACTTTTAGCAAATCTTGGGAATTTTGGGACTAAGATTAGTTTTCTCCACCAAACCCCAGACTGAAGAATTAACACCTTGTATTTAACCTTCTTTCATTTCGCAGTCAATTCATTAGTTACCGATGTATGCCTTAGAGGGGGCAGAATGGCACTGTTTAGACAAGAAGCCTCTCCAACAGCCCCAGGAATATTGGATAGAACGGCACTGTACTGGGTCCCAGTAATAAATATTGCCATAAAGACATATGATATTGTTCTGGGACTTATGTAAGATTAGGTCCTTGGTGTCGCCGCGTGGGTTACGTCCAGTGAAATTGTTTGCAAAGGTCAGGGAACCACGATCTGACATCCATAACCAGCGTATCCCCTTTTCATGCCAGTTATAGTCGGGTGCTGCACCACAGTCGGGATAGTGGCCGCCAAATGAATTGTTGTTGAATTTAAAACTGTTAACTGTTTACGTCAATTTTACATAATTACACAAACCTTCATGAATTTAGTGGAGATTTCCACATCACAGGATAGAAGAGCAGTGATATAGGATCTCGCAGATTTAACATGATCACTTCCATCTTCACCATCATGACTTGGACGTGCGCCTTTAGTTTCTTTGAGCAAATGGTATTTGATTAGGGATGGCAATTAAAATTGCCGTTGAACATGTACAGTGATGTACATAATTCAACATGTCTGGCTTGAAATTTCAAACTGCGCAGTTCATTCCCGCCTTGATTGTATGACTATTTCTACAATAAAAACCCTTTGAAACCAACCCATACCTTTATCAGGAATAGATACTGTGCCTTACCTTCTGCTGCAGCCGTTTTGATTCGTTTCGGAAAATTTAAGGCATTTTTACGTTTGAAATCGGAGAAAGTGTTCCCGCGATGTTCTCCGCATCTCACACACCAACCGACTGGCGTTCAAATCAACCGCGACCGATTATGACCAAAGACAATACATTTGAAGACGGAGCATCCGGGCACCCCTTGAACCAGGTCGGCTAGTAGTTATCTGCTCAAGCGAGACCTTTGTTCTGTCAATGATCAATATGACAATACAATCAAAATGTGGGATTTGCTTTAGCATACACTTGTACATGTACATATGCTGAGCTGTGGAAATTCATTAGGCAGGTTCCGTAAGCCAAAAGACGATGTAAATGCATTTTATCGACGATTTTTAAAAATCAAGACATGGGCCCAATTCATACAAGACTGTTTCGCCCCTCACACCCATTCTGAACCATCAGAGTTGATCGGTCCGTTGGTGTAACGGAGTCCGGGTCGGCGGAGTGGCTCCAAGGCTTGAGGGTCAAGATGCTCACACCAGCCGCCGGCTGTGAAAGACCGGAGACTTCTCGTTTACCACAGCCAACAGGTTCTATCAGTCCCCACCAGGGAATGACACAAGCCGCTAAGCGAATTTTTTTTCCTGAACCTTTCGGGCAGTAGATCGTACAGGGACTTTTAGCCAATCAGATTTCGACAAATACATGACGTCAGACGTCTTAGAAACATTAGAGCAGTTGGTAGAGCGCTCGTCAGAAATGGCAGAATACGATGAGAAATTCATATTTTTTATGACTTTGGGTATGAATTCACATGAGAAAGAATCTTGTTCAAAATCTGATGATAATATCTCAGCTGATTTTCATTGACACTGCCATCAACTGAAAGTAAACGAAAAGTTTAAAAATAGTTTAAAAATTCCATTACAACTCGCGCCAAAGCCAGCCACGTGCTATTTTTTCCGGACACGAGCATATGCATGTACAGTTTACAAGAAGCGACAACCACAACTAACAAAGACTAATTGCGGTCCGTTGGAGTTGATTTGCTCAACTTAGCATCGTTCAAAGTCTTGAAATTAACAGACGTGCTGTATATGTATGTAAACAGTACAAATATAAATATTCTGATGATAAAAACACTATATTTTGGCAGCATTTCCCGCAAGGCGGTAAAGGTCGGGAAAAGTCGGTGTAGGTCGGGAATTAGTATGACCCTCTGTCGGAGGAAGGCTTTTCTTGGTTTTCAGGCATCGGAGAGCGAAAAAAACAACATGGATTCCATTTTTCACGAAAAGGCAATTTTCAACTTTTTTTGTCAAAAACACCCTGTTTTCAATCATCATTTCACTTTCAAAAGTGATTGAGGTTAACCATTGTTATTCATAGAAAATAAATATATATAGTTTTATGGGCTTCATGTTGCTTTTTCTTGAAATATTTTGTGTTGAAAAGAGAAAAGTCAAAATGACAGGCAGATGCATGCCGGCAGGGCTCATCCTCAGGCTATTTATTTTCAAATTATCTGTCAGCAGGGCCAGCAGGATTTCACAAAAGATAAGAACAAAACCGACTGAGAATGAGATTCTATTATCTGACTCTGCACAGAACGAAGAAACTGAAAATCGTAAACTTCTCTGGCACACTGACTGACTCACTGAGTGACTTGCATGACCCTCACTACCCTGTCCCCGGCCCAGGGCCTGGCCTCATTCTTGCTGCTTATGCCATCACCATCACTATTGGTATCCCATTCCATCTCATCGGCATATGGCATTATATGCGCAGGCACTGTCCAAACAATGATGTACCATTGAAAGACAAAATGCCTTTTTTGCACTGCCAAAAATAAGCAAGGGTTGGCATGTAGCGCGAGATTATTTTGCCTAGTTCAAAGGATCTACTATCCCATTGTTGCAGCAGTTATTTGAGTTTTGTGTCACTGATCTCACCATACTGACCTTTACCTTTGGTCTGAAAAAGAATGGCCATCATTGTTGTACTTGACATCCGTCCAAAGGCTGAGACCTATGACGATATCAGTGACTGATTGCTGAACTTGAATCATATATATATATAAAAAGAGATGCCCTTCATGCACATATTTTCTTGTATTTTCAGCAAGAGGGTTCCCTCTGTGCCCAACACTGCCTCAATGCCTTACTGCAGGGACATTACTTTACTGCTGTCGATCTCGCTGAGATAGCCCGTCAGCTTGATGACACCGAAAGACAACAGATGGCTGAGGGAGGAGTGGATACTCTAGAGTACAAAATGTTTGTACAGGTACAGACAATTTGGCTTTTAACTGATGTATAGATGACAGAGCGATGGAAGATCTTGTTCCATCTACATCTACATGAAAAGTAATCTTTTTAGAATAATATAATGGTTTTGGATTAGGTGGACACACAAAAAATAAAGTCAAATTTGCATTTTGTGTAGTTTGTGCCTTTTTGATGCATTTGCCTTTATCTTTCAAGATGATTCTCTGCGCCTTTTTCAGCAAGCCTCTTCCAACATGGATGACAGTGGCTTCTTTTCCATACAAGTCATAGAGGGGGCATTGAGTGTCTGGGGATTGGAAGCTATACCTTACAGTAGTAGTAATCCTGTAGCTTCAGATGCAAGGACTGTCCCACAGTAAGTTTTTTCCTCTTCATAAAATGGTTACAAAGAAACACTCACAAAAATTGTGTGTGGTTAAGTCTGTTATATTCCATCAAAGTGGTTTGGTCCTCAGTCCTTCTTGGCAATCACCTATGCAGCACCAGTGTTGTTTTTAGCCAGAATTTCAAAAACTAGTAGTTTTAAATACTGCCAGACCCCAAAAATACCTTGCATCCCTAAGATCAGGTATTCCTAATTCCTGTTTCCGCCTGCATTGTTGACATTTTTCATATGCACTACCTCAACAATCTGTGCTATTCATTCTGTACTTTTCTATTTTCAGAAATCAAAAGGCATATGTATGCAACTTTAGAGAACATTGGTTTTCTATCCGGAAGTTAGGAAACCAATGGTTTAACTTGAACTCGCTGCTCACAGGCCCTGAGCTGTTATCCAATACTTACCTGTCAATATTTCTAACCCAACTACAGCAAGAAGGTAAGATCTAGAAACATCACTAAGGCATTTGAGGTATACGTGGTCAGATGATTACGCTGTGACCCAGCATGTGCTCATAACGTCTTCTCAACACACACAATTTCCTCAAGGTTTGCTGCCTCTTGTGTTGACTCACATGTTTACTTTGCAATGATGGCATTATCAAGGCATTGAAAATTGACCTTTGCATGGCTTTGGTTGCTGTAAAATTTTTGTTGCAACTATGTAGTACACAAATTAAGACCATCAATGATGGTAATATTTTTTCCTCTCAACTGTTACCCTTTCAGGTTATTCCATATTTGTTGTTGTCGGTGCTGTGCCGGAGTGTGAAGCTGATCAACTCCTGAAGATGGTGCCTGCTGTTCAACCAGTCAAACCTAAACTCATATCACAGACTGTTACCGCAGGTGCTGGGGCCAGCACGAGCGCCAAATCTGGGGCAGGTGTTTCTACTGATGACCTCCAGAGGGCGCTGCAAGAAAGTCAACATCTCATGAGCAGCCAAGAGGATGACGACCTCCAAGCTGCTATTCGTTTGAGCATGGAACAAGAAACAAGCGACGATAAAACCTTTCAAAAAGTGACAAAATTAAGTGCTGCAGCAGTCGCTGCGGAGGAGGAAAGGACTATGAATACTGCGCTGGACTTGAGTGTTCAGGATCGAGGCAGGAAAGCTGATGTTTCTGTGATTGATGGGGGAAGTGGTGTAAATGAGAGTGATGATCTTAAAAGGGCATTAGATCTGAGTAGGCAGGGCAAACCTGCTGAAGACAATGGTGCTAAACCACAAGGTGAGAAGTCTGTCAGTTATCAGATTAGGTATTTCACCTTTGAAAAGAAAAAATTCTAACTTAACTTTAGCAAACGTTGGCAAGAAGCGTCACATTGGTCCAACAAGTCGGTAACGTCTTTTCTTGGTCCTTTCAGTTAATGTCTGTGATGGTCAAAAATGCAGTGCTGCCACTGAAGACTCTTCAAATCTTAGCTTAGCTGAATTACGAGCCAGACGGTTAGCGTTCCTAGATAAGAAACCTGATGGGGAGACTGCCATGCAAACCAAAACTGCTGACACAGAGCCAGGTAGGTAGGTAACATCGAAAGCATTTATTTTTCTTCACATCACATCACAGATTTTGCATTGCCATTCAGTCCTCATGATAAACTTAAAATTGACCACCACCATTTTGAGGCTTTGATAAAAATAACTGGCTGTATGCAGCAGCCGTGTATGACTGCTGATGCAGTCTAATATGATGTGAGCATTTACAAATAAACAATGCTAATATTTTCCATTTTCTGTTACTGCATATTTCATGGTCTGCTCACACAGTAACATACAACCAACATTACTTAATTGCTATGCATGAAAAATGGTTAGATTGTTCCACACACCACATTGTCACTGTCTCCTGCAATGCCTACATCTATTTGAGGTTTACATGGATAGATGAAATTTGGAAAATATTGACATTGTTACCTTTACGATAGTGTAACATGTAGGTCCTTATTTGCTCAGTACTTTTATAAATGCAAGATGTTTAAAATTTTTCAGATGATGGATACGATTATGACGAAAAAGAAATGTTGCAGAAAGCCCTGGAGTTGTCCTTGGAAACCACATGATGAAGTTGCCCCTGGAAACAACCTGATGATGTTGTCCCAGGAAACCACATGATGAAGTTTTCCCTGGAAACAATGTGATGAAGTTGTCCCTGGAAACAACGTGATGATGGACGTCAGTAGTGCTTAAACTAATCTAGAGTTGAAGTTAGGCTAGAGTCAGTTATATGTACATGTTCCGTTTGCCAGAATGGCATTCTCTCACGTAACCATTTGATTACAGTTATTTTGTAATGGTTGCTCTCTTCACATCTTAGTGCAATCCAAGTACAATTAAACATGGCAATATTTGGTTTCCAGTAACGTACCCTGTTCTTAACTAGAGAGATATTATGATCATCATTGAGAGTTGTGATGATTCTCGTGGGTCTCCAACTCATAAACTAACTTAAGGCGTGGTAAAAGAATGTTGGTGGTTGTGCTGACGAAATGAACTGTCGATCATGGCTTCATAAGTTCATTGGTGCTGCAGTTCTTCAAACTTTACTCCAATGTCATGGCTTGGGGAGTTGGGTGATAGCATGAATATATAAGGCTCGCTTATATATTTTTGGTGATAGTTGTACAGCACAACTAAAGGCCTGAAAAAGGGATGCCTTTGGATTTGCGGTTTTGTTAAGGCCAAAAGACATTCTGTACTGCAATGGGTTATTACTGTTCATAGATTATGAAGACACCAAACTGTAGTTGTTTCCAATAAACAATCAACTGTTCATTTGAAGAATTGTTGTTGATGATCTATTCTTTCTTGTCATTCGCATAAACAATTCTAAGTGTTGAGTGAGACCATTGAAAGACATTTATATAATTGGTACCAAGCTTTGTTTCGATATTAAGTACTACTGATGACCAAATTGTGTGATTTTGAAGAGATTTGAATGACATTGAATGAAGGACCTCAAAATGTTACTCTACTCCCTCTCTTGGCCAATTCATTTTCTTCAGAAGACTTCCCTTCTGCCGGCTCACGGTGTTTGAGTATTTGCCTAACCTCTCCAGCTGGCAGTCCGGCCGTGCTGATCTCCAGCCAATCATCTGCGCTGTTGTCACTGGGACTCTCTTGAGGCATTTGGCAGGTTCGATCGGGGGAAGCTTGACCACTTGGGATGATCGCTGATGGGAGTCTTCACACTCTGCTGTATCGGGGGATGGAGATGAATAACTGCCACACTGAATCTCATGCATCTGAAACGGAATAGTGCATAGGAACTTTTTATTGACCAAAGAATCCAACCGAAAAATGAGGCAATATTTAGTGAGCAACTGTTAAACCCCTGGATTCTGGCAGTCTCATCCCTGTATTCTCCCATTCAGTCACAGTGATCAGAGAAGACAGTCACATATCCATGTATTCTGTCTTTCAGTGGCTAGTGAAGACAGTCACATCCATATGTTCTGCCATTCTGTGACCAGAGAAGACAGTCACATCCATTCATTCAGTGGCTAATGAAGACAGTCACATCCACGTATTCTGCCATTCAGTGACCAGAGAAGACAGACACATCCATAGTGTGCCTTTCAGTGGCTAGTGAAGACAGTCACATACATGTATTCTGCCATTCAGTCACCAGAGCTAGAAGACAGTCACATCCCATCCTGAGGAAATCAGGGGCTTATGTTCGTCTGGAGAAGCGAACATTAACCCCTGATTTCCTCAGGATAGTCACATGTATTCTGCAATTCAATGGCCAGATAAGACACACAGTCTACCCATCAGCATCAACACACAGTGTAATCTTCGCTAGAAAAAACGATGTGTGCGTGTGTGAGGGGGGGGGGTGAGTCCCCCTCATTCTGGCCTTCTGGTTGTGACATTGTCTCCACGGACCGGAGTACCAGTGCAGTGCCTGGCATCACACTCACCCGCCTATATTCCTCTGTAAGATGCCCCCATCTCTCCGGCCATCTGACCCTGACTGAATAGTTCTCCGTTTTGACATGGTCCTTCCTAGAAAGAGCAGAATAGTCATAAAACAAAGTTCGCCCCCCCCCCCCCCCCGCTTTCTCGGACGTCGAGCGCAATGATTTCACAGAGCTCCTGCCTGCTCTACACAAAAAGCAAATTACTAGATCCTGGCCTGGCACTCAGAGATTCAATTAATCACAAATCTTGAAGACTAGGATTAGGGTAGGGTAGGCCTAGGGGAGAAATTCAAAACTGCACTTGCGGCCTGTCATTGAAACGGGGGTAAAACGCATGGCTGGTCGGCCACTGCCCTGAACTATGTATATAGGGTCAATACAGGGCCGGGTCAATAGTATACCCACCAAATTTGATCATTGTGGACGAAATTCGGAAGTTTTCCCATTTTTGCGCGGTTGTTCGCGCACAAGTCAAATTATCACCTTTGGCGGGAACACGACTTGTCGTCATGGTGATGACCACGCCCTGAGCTTCCACCGCCAGAAAGGTTGGCACCTCTTCCCCCAGGTATGGTAGTATGTTTATGGCCTGTTGGAGATATGGGTGATGTTTGTTTTCCTTAAATTTCCTTCTTCAAAACACATTATTCCTCAAAACGTGTGATTTCAGCACCTTTTTAGTTCAAAGTGGCGCGGCAGGTCCAAATTCTATTTTTAACTGGGAGTTTCCTGAAAATGAAATCGAGGCGGAATTCCCAGGGATTTCCTTCGGCGCATGCGTAGATTGCACTGAAGCAAGCGGTGTTTTGAATGAAATTGTTGGGTTTTGTCGAATTAAATCGTGATTTTCTCGATGATAATGCCTTCTGTCGAGGGAAAGAATGGGTCAGAAGATGAAGAAATGGACCAAGATACCCCAGAAAGTGACAAATCCGACGATGATGAATCTGATACTTCAGAATCCTGCGAAGAAAGTTCAGGTAGTTGGACAGTCGTCGTCATTTTTTGGCGTTTCACAGTCGGACACATGCATGCATGCACTGTACACGTAGATTTTAGATTATCCACTGGCACTGTACTGCATGCTGACTGCAGTCCCTTGATGGGGATGCTGATGATGAGTTCATCAATGCGTTGCTTGAAGTTTTGATCAGTTATGATTGTTAGTTGATTTTGGTTGTTTACCACTGATGTCCTCACTCGTAGTGGAAGTCATACCCATGGGCAGTCTATCTCTATGGGCATAGCCATAGTAGTGCGCCCCCTTCCTAATTCCTTGATTCTTGAACAAAGTAGGGACCGTTGCAGCGTTATAATAATGATATCCCCATGAATTTTATGTAATCCAATGCCGCCGCCAGGCCATCGGTCTATATCATCATGATATTGATGCAAAAGATCCAAACTCTAAAGTCATGAACTTGTTTTAGGGTGTATGTTTATGTTTACATGGTGTTGGATGCTGACCCTATGATGGTCACACAAGCCTTGTGGTACACTTTACCACAGTATAGAACTGTAGCACTCAGATATGATACAGCTTAAATTGTTCTTTGTGCAATATATGGTATGTTTGGTAAATATTTAAATGGGTCATTTCTGTTGCAGAATTGGATGAGGTAGAATGTGACCAAAGGAGAACAGAATGTATAGATAACATGGCTGATCTGGAGAGGCAGTTCTCAGACCTCAAGGATCAGTAAGTTTCTCAGTTTATCACTCTGGACAATCAGTTTCCCAGCCTCCAGAGAATCAAGCAGGCTTTCCAACCTGTCTTGAGAAAGGATAATTTTGTCATAAGTATTAAAAAAGGGTATCTTTTTACAAATAGTAAGGTACATGATAACCCTCATGAGTCATAGAAGTGAGTTGGCAGCTTTGAAGTTGTTCCAACCATTTCTAAAAAATCACAAAATCTTCTGTTTTAGGTTGTTTCGGGAACGAATGCAGCAAATCGAGGCAAAATTGGAGGAGGTGAAAGCAGGGCGTGCTCAGGAATACCTTAATCCTTTGGCTCAACTACAAGAAAATATGAGAGTACGAACTCAAGTCGCTGGTGAGTATCATGTATGGCCTAAACATCTGCTATATCCCTTCTGGTCGGCTATCAAAAGGTGATATGTCTTAATCTAATACACCCACCTTGAAGAGCTATCCACCTGTGATGAGGCATGCCCAAGCAGAGAGTTGTCATTATGAACCATATCTTATGTGCTGTCAAACAACATGTTACATCTTAAATTTACATGTACACATTCTGACATTTCAGGTATTTTACGGGAACTAAGAATAGTCAGCATAAAAAATAAATTTGAATGCGAGCGCCAAGCAGCTAAACAAAATTATGAGGTAAGTAAAAGTTAAATGTCATTACCTTTTCTTGCATTGCTACCGGTAATTTGAAGTAATAGTACCTCCTTACATGTAAGTATTCTGTAGTGTTACCTTTGTAAGTCCTCAAGGAGATACACGTTCTGCTGAATTCTAATCCAGTTTTTCTATTTTGGTGCTGTCTGGAGTTTAAACTTTCGATATTTGTACAGGGTAGCAAAATTTTATCTTCATCTTCTATTTTCAGAGCGACCAAATCATCTTATTTGATTCGATCAAAGCAGAATTAGAGGAGAAAATCAGGCGGCTGGAAGAAGACAGACACAACATTGACATATCATCAGGTAACGTATGCTCTACTGGTTTGTCCACATGTGCACCTATAAATCAAGTGCAGTACATGAAGAGTTTTATTGCATGGAGTTAACCATTTAGAGCAATCAAACCGAAAGTTAAACTTTGTGATAAATAATCTAAAAGATCTTTCTCCTGCTTGTTTTCGAATACAATCCTCCTCTTCAAATTTCTCTTGTTCTCTTTCAGATCTTTGGAATGAATCTCAACAGAGTCTCAAGAAGAAAAAGAGTCGACACGACCCCATGAATCCAGATCGGAGAAGAAAACCTGTTACTGTTACTGATATCCTTTTCAGTTTTAACTGCTGTTTTGAAAAAAAACTATTCCCCCATTTTAGTTGGCAGGCTTATAATTATATGAGCGTGTTTGTAAGAGCTGTGATGTTTTTGGTGCATCTATGAAATGACTGAAATCTAAATTGTCAGTCCTGGGTAATCTGTGAAACCAAGTACTGGTAAATGACTGAAATCTAAATTGCCAGTCCTGGGTAATCTGTGAAACCAAGTACTGGTAAATGACTGAAATCTAAATTGCCAGTCCTGGGTAATCTGTGAAACCAAGTACTGGTAAATGACTGAAATCTAAATTGTCAGTCCTGGGTAATCTGTGAAACCAAGTACTGGTAAATGACTGAAATCTAAATTGCCAGTCCTGGGTAATCTGTGAAACCAAGTACTGGTAAATGACTGAAATCTAAATTGCCAGTCCTGGGTAATCTGTGAAACCAAGTACTGGTAAATGACTGAAATCTAAATTGCCAGTCCTGGGTAATCTGTGAAACCAAGTACTGGTAAATGACTGAAATCTAAATTGCCAGTCCTGGGTAATCTGTGAAACCAAGTACTGGTAAATGACTGAAATCTAAATTGCCAGTCCTGGGTAATCTGTGAAACCAAGTACTGGTGAATCTATAATTGCAGGCTCCAAATATGCCCCTTTTTGATATTGATGATACTAAAGTACAGGATTTATAAGGGGGTTCCAGATGCTAAAATGTAGTCAGTACCGGGTATATAGTCTTGTTCTATTTTCCTTAACCTTTTCACGTCCATATATTGTTTACTTGTTGCCTGACATGGAAATCATTGAAGACTGGACGACAATAAAAAAGGCTTTAAAACAACAGTCGGCACAAAGAAGAAAAACGGAACGTAAGTCTTGAAAACATATCCAAAGAATATATCAGTTCAGATAACTCATAATCTCCTTCAGTTATTCATACCTTGCTGGTCTTTGAAATAAAATAAAATCTCTGAATACTTGTATCTTCCAGATGTTTATCGAGCTGAAAAATTTCCGTACAGTGCTAAATTCGAAGATGGTCGTTTATATTATGAGAATGACTGGTATCAACGAGGCAACCATGTCATCATCGACAACAAAGAGGATTCACCTGTTCAGTAAGTATTAGAGAGGTTTTTTTTCAGAAGTTCAGCTTTTATAATAAAAGTTAGGAGCAAGTATCAGTAAAAAATAGAGACAAATTCCATTTGAGAACAGTTGTAATACTTTGGTAGAACATGCAAGTAGGGAGTACTTTTGTAATAGATAACTCCTGTTTGTCTCTATGGTTCTTTACTTCCCTTTGTTCTCTTTCCAGTGCACAGATCACAGCTCTCAACACAGGGGAGGTATGGGTGAAGAAATCGGATGGAAATAAATCAAAACTTTACATTGCACAACTGCAAAAAGGAAAATATACGATACGGAAAGTGCCATATTGATCACAATTAATCATAAGACCTCATGTTTCTGGTCTTGGACATGTGACTTATCTATGGCATTCCAACATGTCAAAAGCGACTCTAGACTACCAAGGAACAGCAGTCAGAATGTGAAAATATGACCAGCTGTTCTTGGTGTCTGGTGTTTCTGATATCGTAATGTTACTGCCATTTTGGAAATTGTGTCAGAGATTTGTGAAAAAGTGCTTTTGATCAGCAGTTATTCACAAAAGAGTGGTACTTCCAATGCACAAAAAAGGAATACTTTCACTGCATGGAGATTGGTGCTTCCAGTCATGCCACGACATGCCATGGAATCTCGAGTTCCAGTGTGTGGAGAGTTGGTACTGCCTGTGCAATGAATGTCATGCTATTGCACAGAGAGGATCATACCTCCAGCACACAGGAAGGGTGGTACTTCCCGTGCGTGGAGGATGGGTTCTTCTGTGCATGGAGAGTTTGTTACATGTACTTCAAGTGCATGAATATTGTTGAAACTGAGGACATTTTGTGATGGAACTCTTCGTTTTGATGATGGAGTGCTATGGTTAGTGATATGGATTTGATTCAGATTGAGCTAAAATGTACTTCTAAAACTTACTTACTAAAACGATCATCCTGCCTGTAACTGAGACTGAGAGGCATCGGAATGGGTTGAAATGGTGATTGCACAAAAATTATTTCACTTTCAACATATACAGAGGATTGATGTGTATAATCCTAATTTTGCACTCAACACTCTCCGCAAATGTCATTGGTTGGGTTATGTAATTGGAAAAAGTGAATTACTGGAATAGGTCCACAACCTAAAGAAGACAGATGATGTTAGAAAGTCCATTTTTGCAGGTTCAAGTTTATATAGCCTCATAAATAAATTGAATGTTTTTGCACATACAGTCACACTTAGTAGACAAGACAATTCTATTTGTTATACCAGGTGTTATAAACGAACATTTGTAAACTTATTGTAGATAATGTCAAGTGTACAGATGAAAAAAACTATGTATATCTGAAATATGGTGTTGTCTGATAAATATTAGCATCCTGCCATATGACTAGGATGGCATTATTAAAATTCACACCGACAATGGTCACATCTGACTTTGCAAAACCGGTTGTCCTGTATTGGGTACAATCAAACCAGTTGTGCAGCATCAGGTACCACCCAAGTAGTACCAAGTATGGATTCACCTATACATGGTAGTACTGAAGTACAATGTCTCCAACAACTGTCCTTTCGTCTTCGTCACAACCATGAGAAGTCTCCTGGATTGAGTATCTCAAAAGAACCCATATTTTGTCTTCATCACAAGCATAAGAATGATGTCCCATGATGATTGTTCTGATCAGGATGACTCAAAACCCATATTTCGTCTTCATCACAATCATAAGAATGATATCCCATGATGGTTGTTCAGAACAGGATGACTCAAAAGAACCCATATTTCGTCTTCATCACAATCATAAGAATGATATCCCATGATGGTTGTTCAGAACAGGATGACTCAAAAGAACCCATATTTTGTCTTCTTCACAAGCATAAGAATGATGTCCCATGATGATTGTTCTGAACAGGATGACTCAAAACCCATATTTCGTCTTCATCACAATCATAAGAATGATATCCCATGATGGTTGTTCAGAACAGGATGACTCAAAAGAACCCATATTTTGTCTTCATCACAAGCATAAGAATGATGTCCCATGATGGTTGTTTTGAACTGGATGACTTAAAAGAACCCATATTTTGTCTTCATCACAAGCATAAGAATGATGTCCCATGATGGTTGTTCAGAACAGGATGACTCAAAAGAACCCATATTTTGTCTTCATCACAAGCATAAGAATGATGTCCCATGATGGTTGTTTTGAACTGGATGACTTAAAAGAACCCATATTTTGTCTTCATCACAAGCATAAGAATGATGTCCCATGATGGTTGTTCAGAACAGGATGACTCAAAAGAACCCATATTTTGTCTTCATCACAAGCATAAGAATGATGTCCCATGATGGTTGTTTTGAACTGGATGACTTAAAAGAACCCATATTTTGTCTTCATCACAAGCATAAGAATGATGTCCCATGATGGTTGTTTTGAACAGGATGACTCAAAAGAACCCATATTTTGTCTTCATCACAAGCATAAGAATGATGTCCCATGATGGTTGTTTTGAACTGGATGACTTAAAAGAACCCATATTTTGTCTTCATCACAAGCATAAGAATGATGTCCCATGATGGTTGTTTTGAACTGGATGACTTAAAAGAACCCATATTTTGTCTTCATCACAAGCATAAGAATGATGTCCCATGATGGTTGTTTTGAACTGGATGACTTAAAAGAACCCATATTTTGTCTTCATCACAAGCATAAGAATGATGTCCCATGATGGTTGTTCAGAACAGGATGACTCAAAAGAACCCATATTTTGTCTTCATCACAAGCATAAGAATGATGTCCCATGATGGTTGTTTTGAACTGGATGACTTAAAAGAACCCATATTTTGTCTCCACCACAGCCATGAGAAGCTTGTTGCCTTGACATGACGTGTCAAGAGGACTCCTAACAGACACCAGAAGCCTCTCCAATGTTGGCGTTGTCTCCTTCTTGACATGATGTGTCAGAAGGACTCGTATCTCTTTTCCTCACAGCCACGGTAAGCCTCTGCAATGTTCACGTTGTCTCCTCCTTGACAGGATGTGTCAGAAGGACTCGTATCTCTCTTCCTCACAGCCACTAGAAGCCTCTCCAATGCTGTCTCCTGGACAGGATGTAGGAGGACTCGCATTTCTCTTCATCACAGCCATGAGAGGCTGTCCCATGTTGGTAGTGTCTCCCGGACAGGATGTGTTAGGAGGACTCGCATTTCTCTTCATCAAAGCCATGAGAGGCTTGTCCCATGTTGGTAGTGTCTCCCGGACAGGATGTGTTAGGAGGACTCGCATTTCTATTCATTAAAGCCATGAGAAGCCTGTCTCATGACGGTGTTGTCTCCTGGACAGAACGTGTCAGAAAGCTTGTATTTCTCTTCATCCCATCCATGGTCCAATGTTGATGTCTTCTCCTTGACAGGTCGTGTCAGAAGGACTTGTATTTCTCTTCCTCACAGCAATGAGAAGCTTGTCCCATGTTAGTATTGTCGCCTACACAAGACGTGTCTTTTGAAAGGATTCGTTTTCTCTTAGACAGGGTGTCTCAAAAGAGCCCATACCTGTCTTTGTCGCAGCCATGGGAATGCTGTCCCACAATGGTTTTGTCACCTGGAAGTGGCGTTTCAAAGGAACCAATTGTCCCCGTCACAAGGAATGATGTCCCATAATGACGTTGTCCTGAACAGGGTGTCACGACCATGAGACATTTGCAGCTGGTGTTGTCTCCTGGACAGGGCGTCTCAAGCGAACCCATGTTTGTCTTCATCACACCATGATAAATTGTCTCCTGGTCAGTCTCATATTTCTCGTTATGGCAACCGTTAGAAGTCTGCCGACTGTTGGTGTTGTTTCCTCGACAGGATGTCCCAAGTATACCCACATTTGTCTTCGTCACAACCATGGGAAGTCTCTCGGATAGAGCATCTCAAAAGTACCCATATTTTGTCTTCATCACAAGCATAAGAATGATGCCCCATGATGGTTATTCTGAACAGGATGACTCAAAAGAACCCATATTTTGTCTCCACCACAGCCATGAGAAGCTTGTTGCCGCCTTGACATGATGTGTCAGGAGGACTCGTCACAGACACGAGAAGCCTCTCCAATGTTGGCGCTGTCTCCCGGACAGGATGTGGGGGGCTCGCATTTCTCTTCATCACAGCCATGAGAGGCTTGTCCCATGTTGGTAGTGTCTCCCGGACAGGATGTGTTAGGAGGACTCGCATTTCTCTTCATCACAGCCATGAGAGGCTTGTCCCATGTTGGTAGTGTCGCCCGGACAGGATGTGTTAGGAGGACTCCATTTCTCTTCAACACAGCCATGAGAAGCCTGTCGCATGACGGTGTTGTCTCCTGGACAGGACGTGTCAGAAGGACTTGTATTTCTCTTCCTCACAGCATGAGAAGCTTGTCCCATGTTAGTACTGTCGCCTACACAAGATGTGTCTTTTGAAAGGATTCGTTTTCTCTTAGACAGGGTGTCTCAAATGAACCCATATCTGTCTTTGTCGCAGCCATGGGAATGATGTCCCACAATGGTTTTGTCACCTGGAAGTGGCGTTTCAAAGGAACCAATTGTCCCCGTCACAAGGAATGATGTCCCATAATGACATTGTCCTGAACAGGGTGTCACTACCATGAGACATTTGCAGCTGGTGTTGTCTCCTGGACAGGGCGTCTCAAGCGAACCCATGTTTGTCTTCATCACACCATGATAAATTGTCTCCTGGTCAGTCTCATATTTCTCGTCATCGCAAAAGTTAGAAGTCTGCCGACTGTTTGTGTTGTTTCCTAGACAGGGTGTCCCAAATATACCCACATTTGTCTTCGTCACAACCATGGGAAGTTATCTCCCTGGCAGGGTGCCTCAAGAGAACCCATCTCTCTACATCACAACCACAAGAAGTCTACCCAATGAATGTGCTATCCCGGACAGTGTGTCTCAAAAGTTATCGTAGTTTTATCTTTGTCACAACCATGATAATTTGGCCCGAAGTTGATGTTGTCTCCTGCCTCATGTGAACCGTGTCAAAAGATCCCATATTTCGTTTTCCCCGTGGTGGTGTTGGTTCCACCCCATTACATGTATCCACAAGGCCTAGCATATTAATGATGCCTGAAGTTTTTGGCGGGATAATTCAAAAAGTCCTTTCATCTCCCGCACGTTCTTTCGTCCGTAACAACCATTAGCGCGGCCAGAAATGATGAAGACTGATATTATTTTGAATTACATAAATTTGTTTTTAACTGGGGCTGTCAACATGATAAATGGTTTTTCTCCCGAACGAATATCAACAGATGCGTTTTGTAATGTTCAATGATACGCGAGTTCGTGAGGACCCGAGGACAATGCTTTTTGCTGTCGATATTGAAAGCGTGGTTTCGGTCTCGCTTGTCCTGGTGTCAGACTCGATTGCTGGTTTGACCATAGCTTATGGCCTTGGTCGTTCGCATGGATTGAGATAGCCCATACTTTTAGCGCTTTTGCCTCCGTATATTTATTGACGGGCGTTGTCAGGAAGCTGAGCAGTGGTGTCAATCAGTGATGCCAGCCAAGCTCTTCTTGTGATGACAGTTGGCCTCGTCAACCAGGTTCGGTGCTGAAATGGGTTATTTTGCAATACCAGGGAATTGCATTTGCTCTAATGAGGTACACTCTGCAGCGGAATACGCTTCATCCCTTCCCAAGAGGTACGTTCCGGACGTATAGTGGACCAGCCTCGTCCGGTCGCCCGGTACCGAAAGACGATCAGGATTTCCCACCAAATTGACGGTATGCATTGGAGTCTACGTCACCTGGCCACTGCTGGGTGCCTTCATCCTGGGGAAATCAGGGGTTAATGTTTGCGATCTTTAACCCCCGATTTCCTCAGGATGGGTGCCTAGGTGGAAGGAAATAGAAGATGGGGTGGTCATTATGGGTGTTACAAAGTTTGAATCCACAGACTATTATGATTGTCTTTGTTTAATGCCATTGAGAGTAAATGACTCATTTTTGGTGACACGGGGGGTGTTGATATTGAGGTACTTTTCCAAGGGACGGTTCTTTGTCCCACCCTTCATGAAGTCCATCTTGGTCTGATTCTCGGTCTGTCAACTATGAAGAAAATAATTCAGGCTGTCGTGAACTACTATCGTCTGCTAAACAGAGCATGTGTTTGGTAAAAATGTTACTTTGCCCCAAAATATTCCCGTCCAGGTGGTAATGAAGCGAAAAGTAAATGCCATCCTCATGGGTTGATGTCTTGCACAGAATACACAAATTCAAATAGCATTTGAACACAATTTTATTCTCCCTCTACAAGAACCAACAGGCTGAGAATTGTCATCATCATCATCATCATCAAGGCCCAGAATGAGCACCTCATGTACTTGTCACATAAAAATTTCTTCAGAACTTGGTAAAATTTTTGCACTGTGTACCTTTTTTCAAATATACATTAAGTATTTCAGATTTTTTTCCATTTCTACACAATCTGGTGCCAGTGGATAACCATGATTTTGATCTTTAATAACACATACTCAAGTGCATGTTCAATTCCAAACTTTGAAGCCACATTTTTCAAAATGACTGAAACAGACACATGTACTTCTCGTTTTGAGATGAAACTCTTCAAATGCAATTTCACTTAGAAATCAATTCACATTATCTAACCTGGTAACTTTTAATACCTCAAGAAAGATAATTTACAAAAATATAAACACATCCTGATCAAGCAACCTGGCTTAAGGATGAACAGAACATAAAAAAGAGCTCCAGATACATGCAGCAGTCAATGTAAAATGTAAACCTGAGCCCTTCTAGTCAGGTGATCAACAGTGGAAAAATTTTGCACTCAATTCACCAAGTACATTTCTCAAAACTTTTACAAAAAAACTATCAAAAATGATGCAGGCCACACTACTTACTTTCTCATTGACAGGATTTCATTCGATGGGTAAAAGGAAACAATTCACCCAGAATTCAACACTGATCTAGTGCTAAAGGTTACACTGGGTTAGCATTGACCACTGCAAGACTCCAGAGTCCAAACACATTGACATTTGGTAGTACTAAGACTATTCAGAAAAAGAAAGTGTCAATGGCCACAACAGATCGAAAAGACCCATTGAATTGGACCTTGTGCCTGAAACAACCTAACTGTTAAGTATATACAGATTCGCTGAAATGCATCATCAACTCCCATCCTACTATATGTATGCAAAATTGCAGATGCTCCATTACAATGCAATATGCACAGATCTTTGCCAACTGTTCAATGTCACATATTGACCTACTGAGGTGAAGAGAGTCCACACTGATTGTCTTCAACACTTCCTTTCTATCCTGGGGGAACTTATATTGCGAAGAGTCCATATTATTCCTGCATGAAGTTAAACATGTCTCCTCACTGTTTTCGGAATCCTTTCAGTATTGGATGGATGTTGTTAAAAGCTTCGTAAATCTCTGAACGCACCTTTGCACCTGAAAGTAAATAATCAGTTACTTTAGTGAGATGGATTGGAAAGAGATGAGCATCATTTCCGCCTCCGAACTGGTTACAATGTCCTACGCAGTCACCTCCATCGTATCGGGATAGCTGATACACAAGAATGCCTCTGTGGATACAAGAAACTGACTCCTGTTCATATTTTCAAGACTGCCACCCCTATGCCATCTGGGTCTGGGTGGCAGAGGAACCAGGTTTGGCCAGATGATGTAGACCAGACAGCCAAAATCTTATGACACTCTACTCCCATACTACAAAATGTACAACTCACAAATTCTTTTGGTGGTGAATGAATGAAAGAAAAGTTTACCTGTTAACACAACTTTTCCTGATACAAATATGAGCAAAACAATTCTTGGTTTCACCATTCGGTAGATAAGTCCTGGGAATAACTCAGGCTCATAACTGCAATGAAACATACAGGGATTAGAATCTCACTCCCACTCCTGTAACTGAGCATATCGATATCAACTGAGACAGCACATCCATCCAGGAATCCCGCAATCGGTGTCAACACCTTTTTGCAACTCCTGTGGTCTCTGCATCGCGGGCAACAACATCCATCAAGCATGTCCAGCATCGTCACCTTTGTTGCTTGCCTTGAGCATTGCACATTCTACCTGACACAGCGTGAGAAACAACTGGCACCACTCAAGAAGTGAGACTTACCAGATTCACAGATCAAGTACTATTACTAATTCCTAAAGTTGCACTCATTTATGTGTGGTTTGATGTCGGAGTTTATGATAAGACATTTCAAAGCAAACATTATTCAACTATGAAATATTTTAGTGACACATGTACTGTATAACATACCTTGAAAACTGCCCATGTGTTAAAACGAGACCTTCCAACCGAATGGCAAACTTAACGTCGCAACTTCCCACCATGTTCTGTATTTTGAAGTCTAAAAACTTTGCCTGGAAAGCGATTTATTACTTTATTAGACAAAACAGAGAATTACTTTTTTCAACCAACTGACAGAATTTAATCTTTGGTGACAAATGCTGGTTTTTTTCTGGGTTGAGTTGCCCAAATGAACACATCATCATAATCCAACCACACCATGACTTAATACTTACAGGAAAACCAAGCTTTTGCACGATTCTTGCATATTTCCGGGCAGCTAGTTTGGCAAATTCCTCACTAAATTTTAGAAGAGAAAAACAAAATGTATTGTATATCATCAATAATGGATGAGCTTGCTCGCTTCATCTGTATTTGAAGTCCGAATGGATGGTGATGATAAACAATTAATTTTGGTTGAATGGCCTTTAAACCAATAAAACATATTGCAGGACACAATTACTGCATTCTCTATCAAATTTCCTGTTCTGGTACTATCAAACTCAGTAGGATCTCTGTTCCCAAGTCAAATGGAAATTTTCTGCACTCAAAGCCACTGTGTATTCCTACCTCTTTGCTCCAGTGCACACCATCTTTCCTGAACTGAAGATTAAAGCTGTTGTTCTTGGGTCCCTAATTCTCATTATGACAGCTGCAAACCGCTTCGGATTATACTCGGCATTTCTGGCATGAAGAGCTATCCGTTTAAGGTCCAATTTGCAACCAAGGTTCACTGTACAGACTATATTTCTGAAAGGATAATGGTAACTTATTTGTCTCTTGATAACTTACACTAAACTGATGAATTCATTACATCAAGAATTAACAAAGACTTGTCTTTATTTAACAAAGACTAATCTTCATTAATTCGCATTTGAGGGGATAGATCAATAAACAGCATGAGGTAGGAAATTTAGGCTGAAGACAATATAATCTGAATTCAAGACTGGTGTTCCTGTAAAAGCCACACATCAAGATCTAGATCAAACATGATGGTAACTCACAGCTCTCACCTTATTCTTTAGCTTAATTTTGACATTCTTGGGGTTTTTTCTGCAAGGCGATCTATATACTTGAGTTTTTTACTCCTTAAAGCCTCATAAACTTACTGTAATTGTGGAAGAGGCACACCACCAGTTGTATCTGTGGCTGGTGTGGCTGGAGTCATGGGGGTGGCAGGTGTTTGTGGGTACATATTGGAGATCGATGAACCAGGTAACATAGTGGTCGTCGTTGTAGCGGGGTAGCCCCCACTTGTGCTTGGAACAGAGCCATGGGGCATCGTGGGCTGAAAAGATAGTATTAACAATTCAGCATTGTTATTTTTGTGACAAAGATTTCTTACTTAGCATTAGCAATAGGCATAATAGGGAAATGTTTCAGACTTTCATGAGCAGAACATTTTCTGTTTGTTGAAAGACAGCTTGTAGCAGGATACTTCACTACTGAGGATTTCATGATTAGTTGTGGATAACTATTAGAAGCATTACATGTACACTAACCTGTTGTGCGGCAGGGTTATGGAATGACTGGAATTGGCCACTGTTGTCCATGTTGGTAATTGAGGATGAAACTTTGTAGTGGCGTCTACCGTTTTCTTATGTCAGTGTAACTTCCTGAACAGCTGGGAATTCCAACTGTCAGAAAGGAGAATTTATAGAAAACAGCTAGATGATGTTTTTCACGATTTGGTCTGCAAAAAAGTCAAAAAGTTACAACACTACCAGACTTACTGGACCACAGTCCTGAAACAAAATAATGTACCCAGTTCGTTAGCTCAAGCACAGTGTGTTTGCGCAGCTAGAATGTGATAAAGTAACTAACCATGTCACAGGCATGCATCCCCCCATACACACACACACACTATTGGCATCTACCGAACCAGGATGCAGACTGCAGTGGCTCGAGGTCGAGGGCAGAGCCTGCAGACTGCCCGAGGCAGAGGGGTACGGTAGCGTTCATCATGATGATTTGTTGATTCTGCTGGGTCATGCCACAGGGCTCCTAATCCTGGAGTAGGCAGGCCCACCTCCCCTCGGCCCTGGTCTCCTCACCCACGACCCTCTTCATTGTCTTCTTGCCAAAAACTGAAGCGCGAGCGGACTTCTATTTTCGTTTCTTCAATCAATCCATCGAATATCACAACAATTTTCAGCCCATAGCCCATGTCATGTATGTTGGCTTCAACCAAAACTAAATGAGAAAACTTAAAACTCTTTCTCCTCACCTTATATTCAGTTGTTTTAATCATTTGTTATTAGTGCGATAAAATGGTTTTATTTCTGAAAAATTTGAGAAAAGCGGCGATTGTGAAATGGCCGCTAAACGTACGTCGCTCGTTGACTGAAGAAAGGAAAATAAAATTATTTTGCTATGAATTGTCTTATAATCATACTGTGCACGAAGAAGATGTTTATGTTTTAAGATATAATAGCAATAATTGTAAAACCTCTCTAGTTTGTGAGATATTACCGAAAATTTGATTTTTTGTTTTTGTTATAAGCAAATTGGTGAGTGCTGACATCTTTGAGAATTGGAAAGAACTGAAATACCCAACGAAAAGGGACGGAAAGCTGTAAAATTGTATAGGAGCCGTCTCGACTGTGCCATTTGTCACTACTGCGACATCAATAATGAATGCTTGGACATATGTCTCTTGCGACACGATTCGGTGACAGTAACCTTTTCTTCATCCTCAGGAAGGCCAGCTAAGTTCTGGACTCCTGCATGCTGTAGACATTGTCACATCCTTCAGAAAGACTTAGCTTGTAATGAGTTATTGACATAGCATTTTGGAAGGCTTGTACATGTATTCAATTGTCACAGGCTGCCACATTATCTTCATGAATGAGGTACAAATAATGGAAGACAGTCCACCCTTCCTGTAACAGCTAGACCCCCCTGGGTAGTCTATTGCTTCATCCTAATCGGGTGTCCTTATGGCGAGGAACAAGGCCTGTCCACTGTCCAGAGTGTAGCAACACCCAACTAGCATCTCCACCTGTGGTTTGGATTTGGGTTGATGGCAGATAGAATAAATGTAAATAACCATGAGAACAATTTGGTAAGAATATTGCTTTATTTCTGGAAGCAAAGGTTGCATGCTGGTGGCATTACAGGCTATGCCACCTGGGTTCAAATCAGTCTCCTGTCTACTACAATATAAATACATTTAAAAACGTGACTGAAATCTAGAGAGACTTGAATGACCAGCCAATGATGCATAATATATATAATCATGAATATCCTACAAGTACATTTCGTAGATATTACGTGCTTGTTAGAGGGCATCATGTTCCGATTCTCAGATTTGATTAAAGATGGCGCTCTGCAACAGTATATTCTCATATATGCTACTACATGTAGGCCAGGTAAATAGAACTTACAATGGTAGATTTTATCATATAAATATCTTCAAAAGATGTCCATCAAGTAAGAACCTGATTTTAGCTATTTTGAACAAGTTTTTAAAATCTGGGTGGTGTTATATCCCTTGTTTTGCACGGACAGCATTGGTGTTTTCTTACAAAACAATCTTCCTCAAAATACGACTCATACTTAGTGGACATCACTGTTTCAACTCGGTCCCATCTGATATCTCTACATGGGTGAATCTGCCACATGTATCTTGTTGGAATGACCTGGGCTTTCTTGAACCATCTGGTGTAAATAACATTGCAGTGTATACATAAAATTGTCTAATGGTGCAACAAATTCTATCTTGGTGTATGTAAAATCTGATTTATACAAGTACTGTTGTCATATGATAATATTGGTACATTGCTGCCGATTACGATGTTGAATGAGTATACATGTAGTTATACAGCTGTTGTTCATGAAGAGATGAGATAGATGATACAATTGTTGTATATAATGATCGTAGACACAAAATCTTGTGGGCAGTGCCCTCATGTAAACCCTGCACCATATAACCCTTTGTGAATAAATAACAATTTTCTTGTAACAGTTCTGTTACTCAAGTGTCGAAATATCGATGAGGAATCTTGATATCACAATTGACTTGAATAAGTTCTTCATGACAAGTTTTTGCGAGGATTTGGCAGTTTTTTCTTAATTTTGCTGACATTTCACAAGAGAATTGCTGTTAATTCTCAAAGGGTTAATTAGTCTTGAGAATCCAAACACAATACCGAAACATAGTCCAGTCAATCAGTCTTAAATTAGGAAAAGCAGAAATATCTACAAAGTCCTCAGCTTCATCCTAATACAAGCTACAATTCGTAATTCGATCTGCTACCTTATCTGCACTACAATTAAAAGTAGATTCCTAAAAAACTTTTGCGGGCAAACAGAATCAAAGCGGTAAGGATAATAATCAATTTACACATCATAAAACGACTTGAGGTTAGCCAGCAACATCCCAGTAAAATACTATAATTTCGTCATGGCACGGACTAAATTCCGTCCGATATACCTAAATACAAATCTTGACAGCATATTTCCAAACAACTCGCTTCAAACCAACCAGAATC
Organism: Lineus longissimus; assembly: GCF_910592395.1. Classification (NCBI taxonomy): domain Eukaryota; kingdom Metazoa; phylum Nemertea; class Pilidiophora; order Heteronemertea; family Lineidae; genus Lineus; species Lineus longissimus. The sequence goes on from NC_088310.1 coordinate 5,964,956, forward strand.
TTAAAACGATAAGACCTTCTGTACATCATGCGGAAGAATGAACTCTGCCATCAGTCAACAACAATACACCTCGACTGTGTAGCAAGAGGTCTCATCCAAAAATACTTCTACTTCAACAAAAACCTTCATCGAAGCAAGATTTTGTGGCGTTAAGTATGAAGCACAGAACCTAACTTCAATGCAACCAATTGCAGCACAGACTTCTTGTTCTTCAGCATCCATCCAGGATAGAGACTACTTCAGATGCAAAGGAGACCGGTTCAAAACAGTGCCACCCCAAGTAAGTCCCAATACAATATAAACAAATTCAATAATTTTGTAGTTTTCAATAAGTTATTCATTAAAATTGTCATCGTAATTTATTTTCGTTGAATATGGTGGACAGGATCACAATATTTCCTGCTGGTATTTACCCGGTATGTTCAATTATCATAGTTTTATGCCTTAAATAATTAATTGCAAAGGAAGATTCTCCTATCAAATATCTTATAAAATTCTGGTACCGTACACAAATATTTCTAACTTTTCAGAAAATCGCTTATTAGCTGGATGATTCACAATGACTGCACATATAAACTGATGTTATTACCAAATGAACTGATGGAGTTAGAATCACCTAATTCTAGAGTACAGACCAGCACCAAACTCCCGAGATAACCATGCTATTAGGACTCTGTTTACAAACAAGTTTACAAACATGAAATTAGTTTCTACAGGATAACTGTTTCTTACACAATGGAGAATTTAACGCATCCTATTTCCGCCTGAATCTGGGCATCTATACAACTATTAAAAATACATTATCTCATTTAGATCTATTCTAAAATTCAACAAGTATCAACACAGGCTACTCATTCATTTGTGGCCTTTAAATCATTGTTATGCACTTGAAATGTAGATTCAAAGGCAGTCAACTTGGATACCTTAACTTGACCATCTAACAGAAAATACAGTAGTTGTCTAAGAACAAGATGTATAAAAACATCACTACATTCAGAATTTACAAAGTGTACATCTAATTACATTGTACTCACTACATAGTATGCCTTTACTTCAGCATATAGACAAATTGAAGCTAATGTTAATGAAGCCAGTTAGAGTTGTGTGAGCTTGAATATGGACAAATGGAAAAATAATGAAGGTCACCAGGCTTGCATTGTCAGCAATGGTTATAACACTATTCGTGAAATCAAGCACAGACCTTAAAACTGTTTCAAACATTGGGCACATGTTCAATGCCATTTTAAAAAGGTTTAAAACTGGTTCTTGTGAAAGAAACTTGCAGCAGTTTGGGGTAAAATCGTTACCGACTGCACACCAATTCTTAAAATGGGAAAGTTTGATTTTGATTTGGAAATTCAATCATCCACAAATGATTGAATTCGTAAAATGACCAATCACATCACATACGCCTTCGTTTGACAGTTGGGTTAACATTGTTGAGGTCACAACTAAACATGCCCACAGATAAAACAAAATTAAAACTCTTTGATTCATCAACTTGTCATATTAACAAAGCAATAAAAGATGCAAGATTCTAACATCATACTGCTCGACTGGGCGGCAGAGATCCTGAGGTTTCATAATCATTTCAAACCGACTTGGTAGACTGCGTGCAGCCATTACACACAGCGCAGTACACTCCAATGTCTGACAGAACCTGCAAACCTAGCTTGACACAAACTGCTTTTATCAGTAAGAAAGATCACTCGAGCACCAGCAGTATCCAGGCATGGATTTCAAAAACTCCGACATTTTTGGAAACTCCCAAAAGTGTCTGCCTATATCCGATGGATTCAAGTCCCACATTCGTTTCGATACAGATATTCAATGAATATACCTCACAGTTCTATTTTTGTACAAAAGTGTGAAAAAAATAGGGCATCCTAAAACGGTTACCCACAGGAACTATTTCTGAGAATGACATCTAACGTGTGAGAGTCCCTTCAACTAACTTGAATGAAAATGGTAAAAAAGGTACCTCAAAGGGTTAACAGTACACAGGTTTCATGCTGAATATCACACTGCTGAATGTAAAGTAAGTTTACTGCATAATGATGGTCTAATTGACTTAGCGCTAAACCAAACTGCTGAGGTTCACTCTGAGACTAGGGATGGACGAACACGCAGCGAACAAAAGCAGGCAAATACATTGCGACACTGGTTGTCATCCAAATGATGAGTTTTCATGTCAATCGCCAGAGCTAATCCTACAGTCAAAAGACATCAATGCTACTTTTGTCAGACTTTCAAGATTCGAAGTTCACAACTCTACGTCAGGACTCCATTCCAAAACTAAGAGGCAAACTGGTTCACTGAAGAGGCACGGAAATACACTTTCCATCACCAACTTTACAGAAACTGTTGCCTCGGACCACATACAGACTTTACAAAACTGCATGTAAAACTTCATTTTGATTATGTTGATTGAACCCCTAATCTTGAAAGAACAGCACAATTTAAGGCACACACCATCTTGGATTCAACTCGCTGCCAAACCCATTGTTTGGCATTCTACATTCTACGGCGTATCAAACACGCAGAGGTGAAAAAGATCAGATTATTATGGATGGATGAACGGGTAACATACAGAGCAAGTTCTAGTATACGGTTCAACGCTAACACCCCCATCATTGGACTATCAACACAAGCAGTTCCGAACGATACTTCCTGTTGACAAGACTTTCTCATGCTGCACAAAGTCAATCACAACGCGCCTATAGTAGCGCTGTCTACAGGTCGCTCTCGCCATAAAGTGCCGTTGAGAAAGATCTATAATCAAGAGCCCCAGGTACAGCATCTGGACCACTGTATGATGTCATTCTCATGATACAATATTCAGCCTGGTCTGGCGGCAGCTCTCGGCGCAAAATTTCAGCAGTGATGAAGGGCTGAAATGGCAACAAAGATGTGTTAAATAAATTGAAGCGTTGTTGAATTATCCATTTCACAGTCTTTAACATAAACCTCAGTGTGAAAGCCACTTGTCAGCTATCCCACTATTAGGAAGAAATGACTAATCCATAATTGCTAAATTAGGCTCTGTTCATGAGTTTTAAAATTCAAACTCAAAATGATCTTTACCTGATCTCCAGCCAAAATTCTGAATGACTGCATGATCTGTTCTGCCGTGTCGGTGTCTGTTGTCTCGCGTGTCATGAAGTCCAAGAAAGCATCAAATGTTACATATCCAGTGTGGTTTGGATCTACAGTTGTCATGATTCGCTGGAAGTCAAGCTCGCCCTGCAAATAAGGATGAAATGGTTTTTTAGCAATAGTGTAACTGTTGGCCTTGAAATGTAACTTATTCCTCAGAAGCTGGTAGCAGAATCTGGTTGAAAATCAAACAAGCCCTTCATACCCCTGCAAGAAGGACATGAATAGACGACACCTGTAGCTGAGGTGAAAATTTGAAGAGCCACATCATTCTCTGCAGGGGCCAAATAAACAAAACAATTGACGTATGCGAAAACATCACCAGAAATCCTGACTTTCGCCAGGTAAAGAATTTTTCTAAATACCTGTCTGTCTTCCCTGATGTTGTAACCTAAACTCATCAAACAAGCCCTGAATTCCTTGGCTTCGAGGCGTTGCGTGTGATTCTTGTCAAAGTAGAAGAAGGATCGGCGGAACTCGGTCAATTGTTCCTCGCTAATGCCCTTTGAGTCTCGTGTCAGTATCTGGTTTTCGACTTCGTTGATTGCTCGGGCAATGGATGTGACCAGCTGCTCCCAGCCTACCCGGAGCGTCTGCAAAAAGAAAAATTGACAATTTCATGTTTCGAACCTGATTATGAATAAGATATAGATTAGTAAACAACACCAGTTTAAATTGTTAGGTCTATTCAACCGATTCTCTTCTAAAATTAAGCCAAAGTATGTTCATATCCGTATGATAACAAATGAAAGGCAGGTTCAGCATTTATTGTAATGAGAAATCAAAATAACTATAAGCTAATCAAACAAGCAGTGTGCTGAAACCTATGAGAATTGTAAAATAAATATTCCACACCTTGATTCATTATCATGATGGACAATGCAAAAACTATTAAAGCTGCAGGCATAGAAATCAACTTTAAACTAAATGAATGAGAAACTGACAAAGCTCTACCCGATATTCAATCTGAAAAAGATGAAGCTAAAGGCAAAGGGCACTTCAAGACCATGGCAATTTTACCATTCATGGTCGATTTATACCAAAGTGAAACGTTGAACAGCAAAGCTAAAATGCATTGTGAAATTCAAATGATTATTATTTAAGGGGACAAACCGCGTCAGTGATATTATACGAGGAAGATGAAAGCAAACATCCTCCTCTTTTTGACTCGACCCGAACCAGACCGCTCTTTTCAGACACAGCTTGGTCAGCTGTGTCTTCCTGGCCGGACAGAAGGAGAGGTTAGACATGGGAACATTGGTGTCCTCACATTATGTAAAGGGTCAAGTGTCACCTTAGGCTTTGATCTGGAGAGCTTGAATTTGAATAATATGGTCATGTTTCAAAAGATAACAAAGTGATGGATTCCCGACAGTGATGGTACTACTTCTTTTTCGACTGCTTAATAGACAGCCAAGGCAGCATCTGTTACACATAGGCCTACTGCATATAAAATAGGCCTTTTGTACTGGCTATAGTACACATTTGCCCCTCGGCTTAATAGCATTGGCACAGGCTCTCACTTACAGCCCAACAACATTAGAAGATTGCATCCAATTACTTACCTCCATGGTGTAAGGTGTGTGTCTATTTTCAAAGATCATCGCCTCTTGTACTTCCTGAAATAAAAGAATATCCTTTAAAATTTGCTTCACTAACTTACCAAGTGTGCTTGAGTAGAATCTCTACGACTGAATAACTGAATAAGTGTTACAACAGTCACACTTTCCATCTTTTAAAGACATCAACACATTATACTACAATACAGTCAATCTAAATTAAGGTCGTGTCTGCAGGGATAAGTTGTACTTCCGAATGTGTCTGAACATACCTGGTTAATTTTCTCCAGATCTTCCATATTACGAGCAAACTGAGCAAGCTCCTGTTCGTGTCCGCCCAATTTCTGTAATTTTGATTCCAAGGTTCCTTGCTGTACGCCAATAGATCCAACAATGTCATTGCGGTGTTCAATCCACGGGCCGACTGTGTTAGCCTTCTGGGCAAATTCACGGCGAAGACGTTCATTGTTCTGTTGTCGGACCTTTTCAAGTCGGAGCGTCTCGTCACGAGCGGGTACCAGGTGGCTGACGTCGTTCCATTTGGAAGTGATATCCTGAAATACAAACGCCAAACAATCAAGACCTGAAAGTCAGTATTACATTGTTTCAATTTACCCCAAGTATATCACCAATTTTGATTTAACTAAAAGCAATCCAAACGAAGTACTAGTATTACAAACATACCTAAATATCTGAACTCTCAAGGATTTGACGACTTTGTCAATTTCTATTTTGTAACAAGCTATTCTATTTTGAAACAGGCTATTCGACAGTCGAGAATAGATATAAAGAACAGAACTCTGATTGAGTAGATTCTTTTTAATAGGCATACTCAAGAGCTTGTCTAAAGCAGTTTCCATTTTTATCTGGGTAACTTAGTATAAATGTTTTCAACTGAAGGTAGGAAATATGGATAAGGAGGCATCACTAAAACACATTGTTCTCTGTTCTCCCAAAATTATTAATTTTCAGATTACAGGCAGAGATTTGGACAATACTGCATCACTGATAATGCAATACAATAGAGTAGTTGATACTACTTGGACCAGAGTTACAGTACATGACAACACATCAGACGACAAACATGTCTAATAATATACAGACTGCATGCTATAGAACACATGAAAGATGTTCACGAAATATTCTGGAAATGTGTCATGAAGCTGAATAACTAAAGCTTGGGACTGTTAACAGCTACATGTTTGATTTCACTACAGCTATAGATCAATTATAAAATCATTTTGGAACTTTTTATAGCCATTGGGGTGAGAATTTGGTTGGCGTTAGGAAGCACTACTTTGTGACCTGATTCAAATGACTTCAAAATCAGGAGGTTTTAATTTTTTTAATTAGTGGTAAGACTTTGAAACAAAAAGAGCGTGATTTTTTCAGTTAGCTCTTCCGTAATTTTTAGAATTCCACCAATACCAATGTTCCAATTAATTATTCAACAAAAATGTGTCAAGATCCTTCGCAGCATCTAATATAAACTCGAGGTCGATTCCACTTAAGAAGACCTAACCATTTTTTAATTAATTCGAAAAAGAAATTCCAAAAATAGTTCTAACATGAATGACAAAAAAGTGCAAAAGCTGGTTGTGCTCCCATTGAGACCTTGCGTTGTGCTTTGTGATGTGCACCCTTTTTCTGTTATTACATTTTCTGCTCCAAAAAACTGGCAAACATTTAACGTAAACAATACAGACAACCATCATGTTAAATAATATACAGAGTGTTTCACAAAAAGCAATGCAAATTGAAATTTTTAAAGATTTGGAATGTATATATCACAATGCCAATGCATAACTTAAACAAAACGTAATTCACAGTAACAACTCTGCTGTCGTCGGTTTGTGAAACACCTTGCAGTGCAACAGTTAACATTAGAACCTCTACTTAATGAGCCATATAATACATCAAATGCTGAAGTGGACTTCTCCAGGGACACCAATAAAACATTGCATTCTATTCGTTTCATTTTCAAATCAAAGCAAGGTTAGGATTCTGACAGAATTTGAGATGATAAAATTTTGATTGCATAACCACTGAGAAAATCAACCCTGTTTTCAATATTTTGGGCAAACTGAGGCAAGCATAAAAGAACAAATGAAATCAAATCCGGTCTAACCAAATTGGATATCATATCATAAGGAATCAGAAACTTGTTTTATCGGTGTCCTATCAACTTCAGCAACACGTACATCGGCCGATAAAAATTTGATATTGACATACTGTGTATGAATCATCATCGCCGTTACAAAGTGGCTGAAAATGAACGGCACAAAATCGTGTAATGTCAATCATCAGGACTTTACTAATTCCCATGAGGTTAGTAGCACTTGATAATATCTATGTTAAACAGGAACAAATTAAATGCACACACAGACATTACCATTATCTTTTCATTTTCAGTTAGGAACTGCTCGTGATTTTTCACCGCCCCAACAATTGTGCACCAGTGTATACCCTTGGGTGCCAATGGTTTCGTCGCCCGTTCAGCTGGACACCACTCATTGGTGAGTCAACCAAATGCAAGCGAGTGTTCAACCTTCACCTCAGAGTGCAGTGCAGGAAACAAAATACATTTACTCAAATCAGAGTGAGCAGGGTAGATGACTTAATATACATCATCGATTAAGACTAACAGTCTTTCGGGTTGGTTATTAAGCCAAAAACTTGTAGCACTGAAAGAAGTTTTAACACCTGTGAATGCCAGATGGTTCACCGCATTTGCCACTGTAGTAGTAGAAACGGCATTTTCAATAGTGTGAAATCGATGTTTTTACTGTGTCCAATCTAAATGAAATAAGATATCAAGATTGAAATCATATCAACATTAGTCGCAACTGTGATTTGAGTAAATGCACAGAGGGTGAAGGTGTTGTGTGAAAGCCAACAAAAAGATTATCGTATGCAAACAACGACAAAAGGTGAAATGGACCTGAATATAATGAAAAATCTACAAGGTAATTAATCCAACTAGCTAGACTTTTTATCAACAAGGGATGTCGATCTCGTTGTGCACAGCAGTGTTGTGGAACAGATTTACGATACTCCACGTATCATCTAACAGGCTTACAGGAGAACAAGTACCACTGAGATAGGATTAGAGTACCAAAGCTTCTCCTCTGATTGTCCTTCTCCGACTGTTAGAGGCCTCAACAAGAAATCGTCATCTTTATTATCACACTTACTATAAATAAAACACAAGCTGAGGGCCACTGGATGTAGCAGTTTGCTGTCCCTTATATGGATTACTGGATTCGTACAGGGACAGGCTGCAGGGCACTGAAAGTACTATCACAGAAGCCACCAAATTGTCATCTTCATCATTACATAACCAGTCGCTGATCAACAGCTCATGGGTTTTTATCGTCCTGTATACCCAATTCTGGTTTCATTGATGGATACAATGCATAGAACTACCTGGAGAAGTTTGGGTGATTTCACAAAAGGCTACCAAAAAGCCTTTTCAAAGGAAATTGAGAATCATCAGAGGTCAAACTGAATCGGGTTCATTCACTTCAGGCTCATCAACTTCACTTAACTGCTACCAGTCTAAACTTCTCAGTATTGCTTTCATGAAACATCATCCAACGAACCTGATATATTGTAAAACTTTGTGACAAAACTCGAAATCACAAAAGTGACGATTCAAACCAAGTGAGAGTACTTGCACAGCAACTCAGTGCTCAAGTACTTTGCTCAAAGTGTGTAAAAAATTACCTGAAGACGACCGGGGTAGGTTCTACCCCTGATCCAATGCATTGGCTGGTAGGAAGGTCAGCATGTTATATTCGAATGGGTAGTACATTCAGTTAAAAGGTAAACAATAAACTTACTATGAAAAGTAGGGACTAAACTTCAAGACTACTGGAATCCATACTTTTTTTAACACGGAACATACATGTGGGGAATTATTATAGAATGAGTAAAGAGACATTATCAAAATCATGCAGATTCAACTAAAACTGACTGATTATTAGATTTGAACAGAACCTTACAGTTACCGGTATGCAGAATGAATGTTGTGTTATCAAACACCCGGGCCCTGGTTATCTCTCTCTTAACGTGAAAGGGAAATTATAGTGCAGAAACTTTCTGCAGTTTTCACTCACCTGTGCTGCCAAGTTGGTATAAGGATTTTCCAAGACGTGTTTGTCGAGGCCGTGTGTCTGCGCTATCCTGACCACCTCCTTGATAAGACCTTCAATACACATGTACTCCTTCTCTGCCTCTCCTAGTGTCAGTCTGAACTGCTGGTGAGCAACGTCAAGGGCCTGGAAGAGACAACATGATTAGCCCCTCTGAACAGACGGCGGAACACATCATGGAGGAAGGTTCTCGAAGGTATCAAGTGATTCATTCTCATCAGCTCCACAGCAATAACCAGCCATCAAATCCTTTTTCTATTCTACCGACAACACTGGGTGAGAAACTCACTGCTCATCCCCACACCCTCACCCCAAGTGCTCGCTGGATATTAACTTACTTCAATTTCCTCCACACTGTGAACAATAAACATATCCTGTAAATCTTCCTTTGCACCATCTAACCAATTGCTGAACGGCTGGAATAGAAAAGAAGGACACATTTTACCACCAAATGACAGAAGGACAACAATCGGCAACAGTTAGTCAACATTCAAAGATACGAATATTGAAAGAGAGGGTGCAATTTAAAAAGCAACTGCTACAGTACATTATCAGCACTGGAGTCGAGGCAGACCAAAACCTCAAGGAACATTGGGCAGAACTCTTCTCTTCCACATCCCATAGCCATATAGCATGACGACTCAAAGAAATAGACAAAAGTTTTGTGTCCTAGTCAAAGTGACATGTTGCAAATTCCCTGATTCGTGATGGCAACTGAAAATTTGAGGTCCACATTAGAATGCAGAGGAAACTTACAGCGGCTCGCTTAGCGAAGTCCAAGTGCAATCGGTCAATCTTATCCAATATTTCTTCTGCTTCTTCGAGTGCAATGCGCCTGCTGTGCGTTAGTGTTCCTAGCTTGTCCCACTGATCACAGATAGCCTGGCATCGTGCATTCACATTCACACAGTCGTGGTAACTTAACGCACTGAAAATAAAACACACAACTTCTAAGTAAATTGGCTGGTCAAGTTTTTGAAAAGTTTTTTCAGAAACTTGTAGACACATGTAGGAGAAGGGTTGCCAGTAAAGGTCAGGTTATTGAACACGGTGTAGAAAGATGTCATCTTGCTCAACTTACTTGAGTTCTTGTGCAATAGCAACAATCTGTTCCACCCTCTCTTGATGGGCAGCAAGATCACTCTCAAATGCTTCATGCTTCTTCTTGATAGCTTTGAGTTCGTGAAGTCTGCACCGCTTGAAGTCTTTACTTTCCAGCATATCTTCCTTGCCGATGGCCCACTCTTCGTGGATTTCACACTTGTGCCTGAATTTTTGGGCCAAGTGATCGAGTCGTTCCAATCGTTGAAGTTCTAATAGCAGCCACTCTTCAAAACCTTTTTCTGCATGCTCTAGGCCCTTCCAGGCATTAGCAATGTCCTGGAAAATGAAAAGTACATGTAATACCATCATCAAACTCATAGCTCTATGGAGAGCATATTAAGGTAGCCATGAGTCTGAACCAGCCAGAGCTGTAGCACGCTTTGAACACCTAGAAAAGTATGGATTGCCAATGGATTGCTTCTACAGGGTGGACTATTATGGACCAAAATTGTTGACAGAAAAGTTGATGCTGCTGCCATCTACTTGATCATAAAAAGATTTCCCTGACACCTGCAAGAACAACAGTCTGGTCAGCACAGTCTACTCGAATACCTACCGAGACCATCTTTCCTTCTGTCGGCATATATGCAGGTCTGTTACTCAGCCTGAGCCTTGTCTGCAGAGTGTTGAATGTGGTTTCAAGGCGGGCTTTGTCCTCTAGCTTTGGGGGCTTGTGTTTTCGTCTGTAGTCACGGAACTCATCAAGCTTGTGTCTTGTGCCAGGTAAGGTGTTGTCAGTTTTTCTATTTTCTAACCAAGGAGTTGTTTGGCGGATCCACTCCAGAAGCTGTAAGTACAAATCGACGGTATTTAGCAACATTCTTTTACTGGCATATTTGAAAGGTATTGTGATCTCAATATTTCCCCCTCAACTTTGGTTTTCCATTCAGGACAAGCGCAAAGTCACCTCACTGTGATTTCCTGCAATCAAAACAAGTTGTTTCATCTTTAGCCAGATTTTAGACCTTTTAAGCGTATTCCAGCTGACTATCACCTCAATATCAACCACAACTTCTCAAAGGATATTTGTAAAACATACCCAATGAAGAATGAATCCAAATGTTTACTTACATCGCTGGCAAGTCTCTCGTAATGTTCCATCAACTTCTCATTCTCCTGGTTGACCTTCAACACTTTACAAATTCGGTTAGCTGCAGTTTCAGCCTGGAAGGAAGCACATTCAAAACTTAGAAATTCTACAAGTATTCAACGACATTGCAGTAAAACTATGATAACAGAAACTTACCATCCTTGTTAAAAAGCAGTCAAAATATGGACTTTTGATCTATCTGAATAGCAGTACACTTCTATATTTTCGAAAGAAATCTTAGAGCCAATGTCCAACATCCATTTGAGGATCAGAAAGACACTCGAAGCACAACAGTTGGTAGGCCAAGGTTCTCACTGAGCTTCCTGACCTTTTTTTCCTATGAAACACACAGAAGATAGATTATGCCTTTCCCAATTCATTGATCCCATAATCATACCCATGCCAAGAATATCATTAATAATAGTACGTCATGACTTTTGCAGTAGTCACATCCACACTTCAAGCCAATTCTTGATTGAGTGAGAGGGTCATTTCTCTTGCCGTGATACTTCACATTTGCTTTTAGGCATACCGGTCAATTCTTTGTGGCCGTTTTCAACGAGGTGTTCAGAATGCATGGCATGGCAACATCACAGACACAAGGCTCGGGAGAGATAGATACCGACACCACATCTCATGGCAAATCAAGTTCATTGGGACCAATTATGTACATATTAACAATTTCAGGGGCAAAACAATTTCTTAACTGTAAAATATTTAGTCTAAACAACAAATATGCATATAAGCTGAAAGCTAGGTCTGCATATCATTTCATACTACCCGAGAATCAACCAAATTTTAATGCTAGAGGTTGGGAACTCTGTGTTGCCTTTTTTGAAGGGAGGAGAGTTTTACTTATTGGTATCTTTAAATAGAGATTGTTTAGAACTAGAAGTATATGCAGAAATGTCAGAGAAAGTCACTGTGCATATCATAAGGCAAAGGTGTTATGTACAGAGGACTTACTCTAACATTGAGCGGAGTTGAAGCAGAATTTTGGTGTGGATGCGGGCTAGGTCTTTATATTGCTTACTGACCAACCAAGTCTTTCGGCAATCTGATCTCATCACTCCAAATGAAAACATTTTGAATCCAAATATTATGCTGTAGCAGAATACAGACGCTTGATATTTTGGCAAGCTCCTAAAGCCCAATACCAGGACAAACAGATAAGGCCCTCCAAAGTGACATCGTAGGGAACATCCCGGTAAAGCAGGGGGTTGCACTTATAAGCAGACGGCAGGGTTATCCTGACCATTTTGATATAACAAAGCAAACAACACCATGCAAACTGAACAAATGATGAATTATTATGGTGGCGTTAGTATTATCCTTGAGCCTTGGAAAAAATCTCGGATAAAATCTATTATTAAACTCATTTCTTTAATTTGTTACCCAAATACTGAAGGACTATAAATGATCCTCATGTTTCAGCCCCCCCCCCCCCCCCCCCCATATCTTTGTATGAATCGATGGTCCAAAATAAAGATAATATTTTACCAAAAGTTATTATTTTCATTTGCACTATAAAAACATTAGAAATGGATCCAATTGTGCATTGGAACTATTATAGGTGTTTTTAGTATGAATTTCACAAAATTTAGTGCACAATAATCTACAACTATTTCTTTCTACTTCGAGTTGTATCTGCCAAATTGTTAATGAATAACAAATGTAAAATCCTCATAAGTGAAGTTAGTAAAGTGCATCTCAAAAAATGTGTATCATGGAGAAGTACTATTTATTCCATCTGACTCCGTACATCCTAAACTCCATCTTTATGAAATAAATAAAGTGAGATTCTTTCCTTCTGCTGGGTGATGAGGAATCATTTCCATGCAGAAGTAATACTTGTAGGAAGCTACCTTACCCCTTATAATCCACTTTTAGCCGAGGCAAAGGGGAAAACTTATTGAAAACCGTTGGCGTTGAAAAAATGGGATACCACACTAAATAGGGAATCGAGGGGCAAAATGTTGTTTCTTTCTATTCACATCATGGAATGAATTGATGAAATCAGTTTCTGGTCACATGAATAGCATGTCTAATAACAGTGGAGGAAACCATTTTCAAGGTGTTTTCTGTTGTTTCTAGACTGGTCAAGTCTTTGATGAAAAAATTGGTGATGTCAGATGCCAATGGTGTCCCCAGCTTTCAATTTTTTTCCAGGTTTGAGAATTGAGGTTGGAAATCGCCCTCCTCTAAAATACCAATACAGACAATGATAATTGTTTTATGTTTAATTGTTTTATGACCCATGAAAAGCTCTAATGTTAACTTTCTTATACTGAAAGTGACTTCAATGTTAAATCCATGTGACCAGTTGTTCGAGAGGGAAAATGCAGGTTGAACGACTAGTAAAATCTCAAGCTTTGTCAAAACATTTTGTTTCAATGTTGCATTCCGAGCTTGAGCCATGCATATACACCTAAAATACCTTCTGAGCTCCCGAGAAAGCATGGTAATAAGCGGACACATAGGTCATAACTGATCGCTCGTCCGGCTTGGCGGTTTCAATCAAGTCTATAGAAGACAATAATGTGGGAAGATAAAGCAAAGACCAATAATGAGAAAGAATAATCCTCTGTTTCCGATGTAAGGTTTATGGCAAAATGGACATTTGAACCAATCCGTTCACCAAAAACCAACATCAGACACATGGACTGACAAAAAACCACCTGGCTAGAAAATGGTTGTTCTTGAGTTGCAACATCAGATCATTTCATCTCATCAAAGATTTGGAATAATTCAAGTATTTCTAGTGATATCTTAAAATCATCAGCGGATCCTATCACAAATATTCACAAGTCAAGAAAACACCATTTTATAGCCAGTGTCCTGACACGTTAGGGACTATCGGCAACTAAGGGACACCTCCTAGGAAACAAACTTACAGAAAAACATGCCATTGGCATACAGAGCATTTTGCTGATTCAACAATTTGTAATCGTTCGGAGTCCTGAGAGGTACCCATAGTCCATAGTGTGTCCACAGCAATATATCACAAGATGGATTATCGACCCATGAACATAACAGTACCTTTTGAGCACCAGAGAACGCATAGTAGTATGAAGACACATAGGCCATAACAGACCGCTCGTCCGGCTTGACACTGTTGACCAAGTCTATAGAAAATAACGATGTGGTGAATTAATGCAATGATCTAAAGGAAATCTGAAATGCATGATCTGATCATCATGGAACGTCAACCCAGTTCCATTTTTGAAAGGTAGTACAGCTGGAATGATTTAATGATAACTATGATACTTGTCTCAAGGAACTATAAATTTAACGAAATCAAGGAATGTATGAAAATTTCAAGCTTCTTGAAAGTGAAATTAAGGTGAAGTATTATTTTGAGATCATTTTCATAGAAACGATACTTGGTTTTATTATTGTAATATTTTACCAAATGCTTGTGAACATCTACTTACCAGTACTTACTATCATTTAGCTATATATATATATCTATGAGGTAATCACCTAAAGATGAACATATTCACACCTGAAATTGTCTTCTTCGGCGCTCACTCATCCCAGGAGTTATATACAAGAACCTCTATCCATCTATTCACGGTATTCAATCTAAATCATATTGCATCAACCCCAATTTTAGGAAGGAGGTATCAAGTGGACCATAAGTCTTGCAACACTGTACCATGAGTTTTCCAACCCTTTTCAAGTACGACTGATGTCATAATTGACCTTTGAGGATTTTGAACTGGCGCCGCTGTTGGCAGAACTTTGAACAATATGTCAAAGAGCTTCACTGACTCACCTTCAGGGTCCAACATTCGGGGAATATCCAAGTGCTTCTCTGCTACATCGAAGGCCGTATTGAGGTTCTCCATGGGGTTGTCCTATAATCAAACAATAGGAACATCAGCATCAAATATAACAAAACACTTAGCAGTTTGTTAGATCTTGTTCAAGTAGATAAGTTTTTGAAGCCAACTCCATACTCTGTTAAGTCAGTTTGAAGTAAAGTAACAGACTAAGACTAGGCACTGATGGCAACTGTTTAGTATTCTGGATTAAGCTGCATTGACCAAAATGTCTGGAGGTTGTAATCCTTCTTGATTATTGCCACAACTTTCTTAATTGAATTTCACAAGAATTACATTGATTTTCCATTAAAAGTCACCGGATTACTGGTGAATTAGAACTTTCTGTTGTGGATCATGAACCTCATGGGAAAACGTATTTGTGCCGTATCCTTAATCAACCTCTGGTGGCATACTGGCATGGCCTGCTACCAAAACAGGGAATATATCATCAAGAAATATCAACTGAAGCCAATTTTTTTTGGTTAAAACTCGCCAGGTTATACTTTACAGCCAATCAGTGCCAAGAGAGAAATAAAACAGAATATTTCTAAGACCTATCAGCCACTTAAAGTCACAGTGGAGGAATATTAGTGGAAGATTTAACTGTAACTTCTTTAATCATCTAACACAATAAAGCATTAGTTGAACCGATAGAATGATAATTTAACACTGCTTTAATCTTATAAAATAATAAAATGGATAATCATATGAAATCTAACTACAAATTGAACAGGAAATGAAGGAGCTATTGGCTACATGATGACATCTGACTCAAACATCTACACATGCAGTGAGGCAATAAAACAAAAGTCGACTGCAATCATCAATGCAGACTAAAGACATGCAGGATGATGTACATTGTGAATTTGAAATAAAGCTACAGGCAGCATAACGACACAATCTGGACTGTCATCAATTTAATCTTCTGCTAAAGACAGAACGCTTGATTTTATATCACTGCATAAGATCAACAGCTCCAGAATAGAAGGAGTTAAAAATTTTAAGGCAGTGTTTCAATATTTTTCAGTCTCAAAGTGTTTGGAACTTAACCAGGTTTTTCTAGCCGCTTCGACAGGTCACATTACTACACCTTGACGTACTTTAGTACAAGGGCACTGAGCAAGTGTTCTGATCATCTGCACAAGAAGCATCAAGCTAATAGCAGAAGTGCAAGAAAACCGTTCTTGGCTTCAGACACCTGAGCAACTTTGAAGTCCAAGTTTGGGGAATTGAAAACTGTAGGCATCTCTTTAGCAAAAGCAGAGAGTCCGAGCCAACAGTCCACAGCGGCTCCAATTAGTTAAACAGCAACTACTGATGAAGACAAATCTCCTTGAAAGTTACTCGTTAAACATCAAAGGCAGAAATAAACAGGGCATAAGGATGCACATGCAACATTTATGGCATAAATGCAGGTAATTTCAGATTAAATTTCAGAGTGTGACACAAACTCTTCCTTTATAGAGGTTTGTAAGATGGATAAAAAATCTCTACCTTGAAAACTGATATGAATAATCTGTAAGAGTATCTGAGATAATTTTCTTTGAAACATGACAACATTGCACATGATTAGCAGGCGTACTAGCTAAGGCATTAACCCTTGCTCAAAGCAAGATGGCATTTCTTTTAAATTTTAGAGAAAATGCTGAGACTATGTCAAGAACAAGCGAAAGATTGTATTTACGAATTGAATGTAAAGCGTAGATGAAATAAGCTTGTGGCAGATTAATTAATTAAACAGTTTCAGCACAGCATCTTTTTTATAGTATTTCTGGCATCTTAGGATATGATTACCACCAATTGCTCGGCAATTTTTGACAGTCTTCTAACGCCAAATAGATTGATGCCCAACTGTTACTGTTAACCATCAAGTCAACATTTTATTTTCACAATTCAATATTTTGGCAAATTTCTTTTCATTTTTCAATCAAATAAATATTTTAATATTTTATTTACGAAAATTTGCCGGTTCACAGTATCAAGATTTCAGTTCCGAATCACTTATAGTTTTGACCAGTTTTAGCAATAAGGCAAACTATGCAACAAATAAAATCTTCAATTGTTTGCCAAATTTATGCAGAGTTGCTAAATCCATCTCCTTGCAATATCTCACATAATTATATCGAACTACTCACACTCTGGTGTAACCAAAATGAAGAAAGGATAATGATCAGTAGAAATAATAGTCATTTGGTTTCATCAATCAACAAAGTTGAGTAACTTTCCTAAATGCTAGCCTTATTAAATGATTTTTACCATTTTCTTTGTGGTTCATTAAAAGATACCTTCCTGGTGCAATGACATGACTTGGTAGCAGGCATGCTGGTACCCACTGTTCAAACAATCAACTCAAACAAGATATTGATAATCTGGGAAATTTGTAAATGCATCATATTTTAGTATCGCAAGAGCGAAGATTTACCGGTAGTTAAGTTGTTTGTTTCAAATATTTCATTATTTATTTAGATTTTGATAACTTTGTATTGACTTGAACATATTTACGACCTGAACTCACCTTAGACAGTTTGTTATAATCAATAAGATCAGGCCTGTGTCTATGAATAAGGGCACAGAATGCCAAGCCGTCCTTAAAACTGGAAAGATATCGATTGCGTGAGGGAATAAGGATATCATATCATGGGTGAACCATTGAAAAGGAAGAATGACTTGGTGGCATGCGGCAGAGGTTGAGGGAAGCTGTTCGGGGTGACAGCACAACTCCTGAGGGAGGAGGCTTCACCAGGCTGAGGAAGATAGATGGTATGAAGCAAAGAGATGAAACGTTTCAGGGGTGGTACCCAAGTGTGTGGTCAAGTATCGTTTTGAGAATAGAGATTTGACATCTCACTTTGGGGTCTCATTCTGGAAAAAGAACTCCAAGCCCCAATTCCACATACCGGTACTCGCATTCCCCACTGAAACATTTCTAGTGAAATCTGGTATTCTCTAAATATTGCGTAGTTCTCAAGGATAAGAAGACGACAAGGACATGGATGCATAAATGTGACAACATGGCAAACATACAAAATTCAAAACGGTGACAATTCAAAACGGGTGAAAAAATGGCTCATTCAAAGATTTTCTTCTGGAATAGTTTGCTAGGGAATAAATTTGAGTGTTTCTATAATTTGCTAGGGAGTAAATCTGTGTGTTTCTACTCTGTTTTTTCCCACTGCGACTTTTCCCTTTTGATGTAAAGTTAGGAGCTTGGTATGACCTAAGACATAGTGAGCTCGTTTAACTACAGCCGTTTTCTAATGCATTGTGGCAGGAAACCAGAACCATAGGGGGAAACCAGTAGTTATCAACTTATCCAATGTGGTATTTGCATTTCATACTGTTGTATGTACAAAAGAGTCAAACTATTCCAGACTTTTAGATGACAGCATGCGACAACTGAACTTCAATACTTGGAGAATACCGACTGCAGTGCACTAGCTCTCACTACACATGGCTACAACATTACACTCCTGTCCTCTAGTGGCAAAACTGTGAACTATGACATAATCTGCAGAATGGCAATGGCATTCCTCATGATCAAGCAAGTGGAGGAAAGGCTAATTTCGTTGGCTTATTTATACATTGTATCGTAGTGTAGTACAGTGTACACATGTTGATGTGGTATCTCTACAATTTGGCCAATAATCTATCAATGAGATAATTAACTGCTTAACTACACACACAAGTGCAACACTCCGTAAGCAGGTTGTCTTATATTCAGCTAGAACATCAGTGCTAGGCCAGCAGTATAGGTCGGATGAAATATCATCAATTCTAGAGGTGGAAAGACAACTCCATCACAGTATTCATTGAAACTCTGCTGACGATATTTCCTTGAGAGTTCTGTGTTTTGCCACAAGATGACGGGACAGATGATAATGATACGAATTGAATCGTTGAAAGTGAGCAGGGTGGATAAAACATGTCACGCCATCTATGTGTGGTTACCCTAGATAGTTTATTGTAGTCGATAAGTTCTGGCCGATGTCTGTGGATAAGGGCACAGAACGCTAAACCATCTTTAAAACTGAAAGAAAAGCAAAGCCGGACAAATTAATAATGACAATAGGGCAGACCTGATTTAACAACCACAAAAATACTTTTTTAGATACGTTATTGCAAATTGCCACACGGAGGACGTTGATTACAAAATGCCCATTTCCTTACAAGAAATGGCCATTTTGTTAGTTCATACTTACCTATGGAACACTTTTGCATGTTACTCCATTTGGGCTCAAACACAAGAGTATCCCTTTAATTTTTTTAAAGGGAGAACTGAGTTAACAGCTCGGCCGCCAGGCGGCGCCCTGACCGATCCCGCGAGATCGCGCCGATCTCATGCCGCCATATTTAGTCTTTACTCTTGAGCGTTAATAAAGAGTATGTCCCGTTTGTGGGGACGGCGGGAGGGCCGTGTTCCATAGGTAAGTATGAACTAACAAAATGGCCATTTCTTGTAAGGAAATGGGCATTTTGTGTCATTCAAACTTACCTATGGAACACTTTTGCATCGAATCCCAGCAACCTATTGGAGGTGGGAAACGAGGACTTACCTAAGGCTGAGCTGTTGTTCCATCCAGGAGGCACCACCGGCATATTAGCTAAGGAGGACCGCCAGGGGAAAGAAATGGGGAGAACCGGAGGACCGGTATTTTGATCTCGGTATTACAATCATATTATAGAGAGTAATAGACCCATTCTCCGGAAAGCGCTAGAATTGCGTAATAAAACCATCTTCTTTCCGGCAACAGAGCTTAGAGCAAGTAAGGCATGTTGAAGGGTGTAGAATGAGTTATTGCTAAACAACAATAAGAAATTGCGTCCTTTCTAGTCTACTAGGGGTTGCCTGGATGTTGAAGATAGGGCATATCAAAAATGGCGCAAGATGCGCGTTTGACTCTTCAATCGGGCTTCCCCCCCTTTTTTGATCTAGCCAGGATCAAACAACATGCCCCGCAGACACAATCGGGCCGATTGTGTGCATGCCATCTACGAGGGAAGAAACGTCTCGTAGGTAGAAACGAGAGAATGTGGAGTGATTACTCCAACATGCAGCGGAAACGACTTCTTGAAGAGCAACTCCTCGGTAGTTAGCCCAGGAGGTGGCTAGTGCTCTAACTTCGTGCGCTGAGATGTTAGCTAGCGCACGAAGATCAGAGGAAGTCGTCAAGGTGTTGTAGGAAAGACGAATAGTCTCCACAATCCACCTTGAAATAGTGGCGGCCGCTATCTCTCGTTTATTTCCCTCCTTATAGGACAAAAACAAACGCTCTCTCCCCTGGCGGATACCGGGAGGTTTTGTCCTATTTATGTAGAACTTTAGGGCCCTGACGGGACATAAAGTTCTGTCAGGAAGATCATGAGAGATCGTTCCTGACAGAGAGGGAATAGTAACCGGGGGCCGAGAGGCGGCCGGTCCCTGGTTCTTCGCCAGAAATCCTGGTATAAAAGCCAGGATAACCTCCCCTCCCTCTCTAAAAGCCAGCTTCTTAAAAGAAAGTGCATGGAGCTCTGATCTCCGTTGGGCGGTAGCCAAGGCTACTAGAAAGACCGTTTTGAGTGTCAGATATTTCATGGATGAAATAGACATGGGTTCCAAAGGATGCCTCATGAGCACCTTAAGGACAACAGAAAGGTCCCATTTAGGGGTGTTGTGAACCGGTCTAGGACGCTCTAATAACATTCCTCTGAAAAGAGGGGTTATTTGGTCCTCCCAACGAAGATCCCAGGTGCTTAAAACACGGAGGGTAGAAGCGATGGCGGACTTGTACCCTTTTATAGCCGTGACAGATAGTTGTCTTTCCGTGAATAATTCAATAAGGAAATCAACTAATCTGTATATAGAGGGAGAGATCGGATTAACTCCGTTCTCCCTGCACCAGGAAGTGAAGGTAGACCACTTTCCTTGATACACATCAAGGGTAGACCCCCTTTGAGGTGCGGACATGCGCTTGACAGCGATGTCCGAAAAGCCTCTCTGGTGGAGATGCAACTGGATAAGTTCCAGGCGTGAAACTTGAAAAATCCAGGGTTCTGGTGGTAGCATCTCCCCAGGGGGTGCCACAGGAGGTGCTTCCAAGTAGGAAGACTCCTGGGGTGATCTATCAGGAGCTCCAGCAAGGCTGGGAACCAGGCCTGATTTGGCCAGCAAGGTGCGATGAGAGTTATTCTCACCGGATGGCTGGTCAAGATCTTGTTCAGGACTGGTTGGATGAGAGGGAGGGGTGGAAACGCATATGCGTTCAGCCCGACCCAAGAGGCTGTAAGGCTGTCGACTTCCAGGGCCTCTTCGTCCGGAAGTGGAGAGTAATAGATGGGAAGGCGATTGTTCAGCCTGGTGGCGAACAGATCTACCTTCGGAGATTGCCAAAGGCGACAAAGGTCGTCTACAATCTCCTGATGGAGTGTCCACTCTGTCTGAACTAGCTTGTTCTGACGGGACAGGGCGTCGGCAAGGATGTTGCGATTGCCCGGTATGTGTCTGGCACATATCGATACTCCAAGGTCGGCACAAAGATGGTAAAGCTCCCAAGTTAGCTGGCAAAGAATGCCGGACTTTGTGCCTCCCTGTCTCCTGACATATGCTACTACTGTAGAATTGTCGGAGAACAGGGTTACTCTCCGATTCTTCAGGCGAAGGGAAAGAGCCCTCACGGCAAGAAGGACAGCCTTCATTTCCAATATATTTATTGGAAGAATGGTCTCCTCCCTTGTCCATAGACCTCTTATGGACATGTCCCCGTTGTTCAGATGTGCTCCCCACCCTAGTAGGGAAGCATCTGTGAACAGGGACACTTCTGGGGGCGGTGGAGCAAGATCTACACCGCTTTGGAGACGAGTCTCCGACTCCCAGAAGTTCCAGACGTTCTTGAGTAGGTATTGAGGTATCAATACCAACTTGTCTAATGGGTCCCTGTGGGGTTTCCATAGAGACATTAGAAACATCTGGATGGGACGCATATATAGACGGCCAAGGGGGATTTGGTCTGCTGCCGAATTCAGAAGTCCCAAAAGGCTCAAGCATCGCCTTGCGGGAGCTTGAGTCCTTCCTCTGAATTCTGCGACGAGATGAAGAATTTTCTTTATCCTGTCTAGGGGGGGCAGCATTTTCCCAATGGCCGTAAGGAACCGAACTCCAACGTAAACGAAGTCTTGGGATGGTATGAATTCTGACTTTGTTTCGTTGATAATCCAACCTGCGGAAACTACTTTTTGCTTTAGAACCTGAAGTTGTTGCAGTAGTAGTTCCCGCGATTTGCAACGGAGTAGCCAATCGTCTAGGTAGTGATGGAGCTTGAACCCCATCACGTGAAAGGGAGCGACGAAGGCTGTGACTATCATCGTAAAAATTAGGGGTGCCGATGCCAGACCGAACGGCAGGGCCCTGAATTGATACGTCTTTCCTTCGTAATGGAATCGAAGGAAGTGTTGATAGTCTGGATGGATCGGTACATGTAAGTACGCATCCATTAAATCCATCGATACCGCCCAATCGTTGGGCTGTATCGCCGTTGCTATAGACCTGGTGGTTTCCATCTTGAAATGAGGAACATTCAAGAAGGTGTTTAACCTGGAAAGGTCTATGATCAGCCTCCATGTCCCTGCTTTCTTGGGAACCAAGAAAACGTGGCTGTAAAAGCCGGGGGAGCATGGATCTTGAAGGACCTGGATAGCTTGCTTCTCCAGTAATGTCGCGACCTCTGCTTGGAGGGCAGAGGCCTTGACTGGGTCCTTCGGTGGCTGAACTGGGGTTGGATATATGGTAGTCGGGGGGGTACGGTTGAAATCTAGTTTCACTCCGTACCTCAACATGTTTGGGACTGGGGACCCCTTTGGGCACCAATCGTCCCAAATGTCTGCAAATTTTTGCAGACGGCCCCCGACTACCGGAGTCGGCTCCTTTTTGCGTCCGGGAGGAGAAAGGAGGGGGGAGTCACCTCTTCCGGCCAGCACCCCTTGGGCGAAAGGAGTGCTTAGTCGGACCGGATCCACCCTGGTTAGAGGAAGTATTTTTCCTCTTTCCAGTCCGGCGACCCTCCGCTTCCCGTCGGAAGGATCCAGCAGGAGCAGGCTGACTAGGCGGGGTAGGCCTAGGCAGGACCTGCCTGGCGTACGGGATTGAACCCGATGCCTGCTGGGGCCTCTCTATCTTTCTAGCGTTAGGTAGAGAGGTCTTGGCCCTCTGTGTCGCAGTGGGGGCATATAATTTGTCCCAATCTTTCTGTGCTTGAGCCGCCTCTTGTACAGAATCTGCGAACAGGAAAGAACCGTCCATAGGAGCGGTTCTTAAGGCCCCTTCCAGCTGGAGGGATCTGATGACATTGAGAGAGCCCAGTGCGGCGTCTCTACGGAGTAGGACGCTATTTGCTGCGGTCTTGGCGGACAGCGCAATAGCGTGCCTAATCGAATGTGACAAGGATGTCACAAGCGATTTTGTGTCATCAGATAGTGACTCATTATCTTTTAGGGATCTGGCTAGGGCCAGGTTAGTGTGCTCTGCGTAGGAGAGCACCGCTAACGTGTTTTTGGCCAGACCCTCTTGTGCTCTAAGGTCTCGGTAAGCCGAGGAGGAGGTCACCCTAGGCACGAGTTGGTCCAGCTGTACATCGTCCTTTAATATGGAAGTCGATGCTGCAGCTGGACAGCCGGCCGAGCTGACTCGATAATAGTCAGCGCGGTACTGCCTAACGGGAGGAAGTTGTGCCGTGAACAACTTCCCCGGTTTACACCAAGCTTCCGGTCCGACTGCCGGAAGGACAGGGATGGAAGTACGTTGGTGGGCGCCTGGTGAGTCTCTGATTGTACGCTCCAAAAGTTCAGAGACTGCTAACACCGACGGGGAGGGAGGAAGGAATTCAAGTGCCCGAGTGGAGCCTTGAGCAACCTGTGGATTGGGATCCACTTCCTGTCCCCAGAGTGAAAAGGTCGGTGTTGACAAGGCTGGCAGTTCCGGCGGGGTAGGGCACAGATCCTGCGGGAGGTACGCTCTGATCAAGGATCTGAGTGTCCTCATATCCGACAGGATACTGGCCTCCTCTGGTGACAGCTCCTCCTGATTGGGGGAGCGGTAGCCTGGCTGAGAACTCTCGTTCTCAGAAAATTCCTCTAAAATAGAGGAGTCGGATGGTGGGTATCCGATGGGACCAGGCGCACCAGAGGAACCGGAACCCTGCTCCAGATGGCTGAGTCTATCAGAAAGACCTGCTACCATCTGGATGAGCTGGGACAGTTGCTGTCCTGACTCGGGTTCCGGACCCGACGTGCGGCTTCTCTCAACGACGGGCGGTTGAGGCGAGGGTGAGCGCATAAGCGAACCCTGGAAGCCGTATGTGCGGGCGAATGGGTCTTCCGGAAGCGGAAGTTGCCCATATTCTGAACCAGAGTTCAGATGTCCTCTCTGCGTAGCTCGTTCCATGGGAACGACGCCTCTGCTACGAGGAGGGGGTGGCACTTCCGGTTGGTTCCACCCAAGAGGTTGGCCAACGTAGGAAGGTGCCTGCATTTCCGGTAGGACGAAGTCCGAAACCGGAAATGCCCGTAACTCCTTCGCCGGTATGGAGCTACCGGAAGCCCTTTTAGAAGGAGGTACGGAGGGCGGAAACGCTGTTACCGAAGACGCATGGCGTTTCGGAGGTGGCGTTATAAGGTCCGGCCCTACTCTACTGTGTCCGTGAGGACTGGGGTTATTTCGCAGTAAAGACTGAGAAAAACCCCCAGTAGAGTCTTCGGTTACTGAAAAACGGGAACCCGCGTCAGTAACCGGAACTGCAATCGGCGGACCGGAAGCAGGGTGCTCCCGCGGGTACAAAGGGCTTGTACTCGGGGGAGCGGACGACAGGGGAACCGGAAGGTTCCCTGAGGTCCGGGGTATATTAAACCCTTGGAGACTTATTGGGTGTAAGTCTCCCTTGGGACCACATACATTAATAATGTCAGATCCCGCATCCTTCGCAGCCGCGGCCGGAACCGGAACTCGGCTGACGGAAGGGGTGGTGGCGGGAGGTTTGCTAGACCTCCGGGTTATATGCCCGGAAACGGAACCGGAAGAGGGTTTTGGCGTCTTCGCGGCCCGTTTCCCGCCACCAGACGCATTCCTTTGTGGTAAGACAAAGGATGCCGTCGGAGGGGTACGCCATATAAAAAATGGTACCAATGACAATAAAAACACTGGGAACCCCAAGTAGGCCAGAAAGGACGCAATAATTAATGGAAAGGAAAACATGCCTACTTGAATTAAACACTATTGCAATGGATCTGAGTCTTGTTTATTACAATAGAGCGGAGAATAGCCTACTTAAATCTACCCTACCAAGATCAAAATAATGGAGCCGGGTCGACTAAGCTAGCTAAGAAAATGTCTATAATTAAATAGACTGGACAATACTAATGCCAAGATTAGTTTGGCGGTCTACTCCGTAGGTGAATGAACCCAAAAATCGTCTAGACTTGGCTGGTTGAATTTGGTTTTAAATCGAATTCACGGCAGCTTTGAAAAAACGATGTGCTTCGTAGAAGCACAAGAGTAAAGACTGAATATGGCGGCATGAGATCGGCGCGATCTCGCGGGATCGGTCAGGGCGCCGCCTGGCGGCCGAGCTGTTAACTCAGTTCTCCCTTTAAAAAAATTAAAGGGATACTCTTGTGTTTGAGCCCAAATGGAGTAACATGCAAAAGTGTTCCATAGGTAAGTTTGAATGACACAAAATGCTGGTGGTAATGTAGGCGGCTGTCAAGCACTGATACCAGCACTGATGCCAGCAATCACCGAGAACTAACAGATATAGACAGGCTATTTGTCCACACTAATTATCTTCTCAATTAATAATGATTTCATTATTAGACGAGATGATTTAATTGTTTGGTAATCGTGAGATTTGATAGGATGGTCTGGCCTCAATAGACATCATTAGGGCAATGTGGAGCAGCCTGAATATACATTGGGCATAAATCACATTGGGGCAAAGACAATTCACGCATCTAAACCATCAATACTATTTTTGGTGTTAATGAATTATTCCAATCTTGATACAAAGTGACTAAGCATATAAGTTTGGAAACAATGTCTTACTAAACAAATTGCAATAGAATACTTGTGCTTTGAACCATTTATTAGACAACTCATGAACTTTTTACTTGGGTGAATTTCGTTGTTAATACTAAACAGTTTTTAAGAGGTAAATTGGTATCATACATACACACTTTAGACATGCCAAGATTGGCAATAAAGTTAAACATTCAATCACCATACATTTGACAAGTTCAATCTAAGGTTAACATTGTTTTCAGCAACCAGCCCGTGTCATAGCCTTGCTAAAATTAAGACTGATTGACAACTGGGGTTTCGGAATTGAACTCACTGGTTGCTAATTATCGTGATGATTGTTTGGTAAAGTAGTCTGTCCCACTGGCCGGTGTTGGTAAAAGCACAACTCGACCATCATGGCAAATCTAACAGCAGCTGTTTCAATATTAGCAATAATTGACAGTATGGACCAGCTCAGTTCCTTTCCTCTATATCATGTCCAGCTGTCAAGTTTATCACAGGACTTGTAATAACTTGCCAATACCCCTGATGTTTTAATAGTGTATGCATGAATACTTATCACATTTTTATGCAGATTTCATTGCACATTTTATCATCAGACTGTTTTCGCAAGGCTTCATGATAAGTTGACATTGTCTAAGAATTCAAGTTTAAAATATCAGGATAATTTTAGTCAAATGATATCACACAGGCATCCTTCGGCAGGTGTGAAATTTCTTCAGGCAGGTTAACTCATTGAATTCCCTCACCTATCCTACCATTTTCTGGTCAAGTTTCAGTCTGTTACACATCAAGAGCAGCAGGCTTCTCAAGATGTGGAAGCACAGATTTTGGGACAAAGCATAAGAATATTACTGCTCTTGCTTCAACAGGCAACAGGGAAATGTGAGAACTCTTCCAGCATTGTACACACAAGGTACAAGTTCATATCTCCCCAACATTTTCAAGTACACCGCAAGCCGCAAGCCTACTTGAGCGAGGAAGAACGACAAAGAGATATACCTCTCTTCACTAGCTGATGAAAGCAATTTGGAATCCATCAGGCAATTAAATAAGAAAGGCTACCCAATGCCTTCAACTGCATGGACTTGCTATTTATTTTAGTTTCTACATTTTCTGGCCCAATACAATACCTGAGGTGGAAGTTCTGGACGTTGACATTTTTGTACGGGGCGGTCTTCCTCTGGCACCACAAGAGTAAACCTTCTTTTGCCGTTAGTTCTGGAAACAGAATAGAACACGACATTAGAGACTACTGGGGGAGGCCGACGGGATAAACTTATCTGCAGAAGACTCCCCTTTCCCTCAGTCATGGAAATGGTGAGGTGCAATTCCCAAGTAAAAGCCACCATCATACAAGACAGGATTTATGACTCTGTTTGCCTATTACAGAGGTTTTGTCGGCATTATAGCATTTCTCTTTTCCAGTATCACACCACATGCACATTGTCACTTCAGTACACAGTAGTAAAAAACTGTTGAGAGTACAATAAAGCTCCAAGGATGCTATGCGCATGAATATAATTTGGGTGGGATCTTTCACTATGAAACTGGGTCATACAAATAAGGGCCCGCAGGCGAAAGTTGTTATCCTGTTTTCATGTTCCACTATGTATTTTCAAAACCATCTATGTTGCTGCATAGGTAAACAAGACTTACAAGTGAAAGTACATGACGATTTTGGTGAGATTTTTCCATGATCACCGACAAATGCATCACATTCTTAAGAGATTGTCACCTATCCAACCCTTCATGATGGTTCAGAGTGTTGCTTGGTGTAGGGCACATATATTGTACTGAAGGCGACAACTGACAAAATCTTTTGGCATTTCTATACACTTATCCTTGACTCACCTTCTACTGAAATATCTTGAATAGCGAATCTCAAAATAATGGTCCAGATCATTCCTAATGTCATTTTTAAATTTCCGTCGACAATTTCTGAAATGAGAAGAAAGTGAACAACCGATTAGTAAGTAAATCAATAAAGAAGCTCATTTCCCATTTAAGGGGTGTGACCACACTCCCACCAGTCGCTAATACAATGTAGTTCTCCAACTGGTCAAAGTCTGCATAGTTTTCCACCATGCCTTTGCATGGAACTGAAGAGGGTTATCATTCCAAAAGCATTCTATCACCATCAACCAAATCACAGAATATTTGTACAAATCAGCAAAGAAAATAAATTTGTCAAAGCGAGCCTTTTCACAGTCATCAATTCCAAGAAAATTTGCATGTATCTTTCTAACCATAACTCCTTGACAATATTGTGACTCATCGCACAAGTGCAAGGACATGAGTACAACTTCTGAACAACTGCTAAACACACAAGAAGATGAAACGAGAGTAAATTGACATAGCAAACATGGACGATAACATTGATTGACCTCCATACCGTGTATCATGCACTAGACCTTCAGATGTGTACAATTCAGAGATGCAGTACAAATTTTCAGTAGGAAAGACATGTTCAGCCTTTCACATAGACTAAATCTCCAGAGTAATGTCGACTATTTGACACCAGTAACCCAAAGAAAGGAGTAACTGCAGTATATATAACTTGAGTCGTCATTAAGAGAAGTCAAGGTCACTTAGAGTCATGTATATTGCCTTCTTATTTTGGTGCAGAAGGTCAAGTAGAATCTTTGGGCCAGCACTTCAATCCTCTAGTATGATTTCTAATTTCTAGGATCAGCACCCGTATCCTTTCTAGACCATAAGTGACAGCAAACTGACCCAAGTGACACTTGTGGACGTAACTTGGGATAGGACAAGCACTCTCAGATGGCCTCTTCTAACAAGAGATGGAAGCTCTTACTTGATTTGAAGAGATACTGATGCAAATACTGTTGTTGACCTTGCAGATGAAACTTATCATCCAAAAACTCTCTAACGGTACCATTTCAACCATGTCAATCAGCATTTTTGTGAGTCATGAGCTCAACAAACTAACGACTTGGTACCAAATGATTCCTAGAGAAGACACCACAGGACTCCTCCTCACTACACTGAAGGTTCAGAGAAGGTCCCAACCTCTGTTCATCTTATCTGGACACACAAAGCTGTGAGTTTGAGGCACTTCTCAGGCTATTTTGCCCTATATGGGTTAAAATCTAATAAATTTCAGGAAGTTGTCTGCAAAAGTAACTAAATAGAGAATCAATACAAAAATAGCAGAAGCAAATGAGCCTACACTGAGATTACAACACACCTTACCAACAGAAATTGATTGCCAATACGGTCGATCAAGTTATGGTAGTAATGATATAAAATGTGATAAAATTTGACAAGCATTTATTTATTAGCTGCAATAACGTATACAATTCCTGTGCTGAGAGTACACACGATGGTGTTGACAATTAACTAGGTTCTGCAGTCTCTAACATTTTTAGCAGATAGAGTTTGATAAGAGACTATGTTACATTTTAACTTTAGCAGCCTAGTGGACTCCAGCTGCGGCAAAAGATCCAGTAGGGTTACGATGCCGGTTATGATGATGATGATGATGATGATGATGATGATGATGATGATGATGATAAGATGATAGGACATGAAAAAATTTGATAAATGACAACGGAAGCAATCGATAGTAATTGCAGGCCAAATATTTATACTTTTAAAACATGTACTTGATACCTCAGCTCATAATGTAATCCCAAGAGAGGATCAATCAGGAATATAAACAGATGCAATGCAATATCTTTAATTACGTAGACTACCGATCCCTATGTTATAACTGAATACAACTTCAATGGGTTACAGGTTTGTAGCATTGGCATCTAAAAGTACCTTGAACTCCAACCCCCCATAACAGGCCTTTGGATTGTTTCTAACTATGCAAATGTAACCACTGAGGTATTAATATCGGCATACAAAAATCCCTCCTGAGCTTTGTTTCATATTCACTCTTTGAGCACCTCCTTAAGCAGGGGAAGGGGCATGTGAATGAAACTAATATGCGAAGCGACACAAATCTAAAGGCTACAACACTACTACTTTACAGATTGCATTAGAAGTGCTTGCAATTGGCAATGATGATGTTGCAGTCTGCTCCTTTCAATAGCAGCCTACACTGCTAGGCCTTTGCAGGTAAGTTTATATTTACAAGGAGAACACAATGATCTCTCATGAAGAACAGCCACTAGAATAACCGTGGAACATCGGTAGACACAGCTCAGCTGGAATGCCAACTAAAAAGTATTGATGGTACATGTATGCACTATTAATAGCAGTCTGGCTGGGAAAGCCGTTCCACTGCATAGATATGCATTCATTTCAATAACGTACCAGCCAAGAAACTTGTTCTTTTAACCCATTCCCAGCATATCCCATATTAATTGACTCTCAAGGTTTTATACAGATGTACAGGAAACAGAATGAACAGAAGGCTACACAAAGGCAGGGTTCCACTTCCAATTGATGTCATCAGGAATAACATCATCAAGCTTTGGCAAAGAAACAATGGTGTAGTACAGTTAGCCTTAAAATTACAACCAATCAATTCATCATTCATCCCTGATTATCGCTCCACACAACAGATGGTTACACCGAATGAGAGATTGCCAACGTTTCTTCAAGCAGACTTGTAAGTTATAAAAGATTATATGCCAGCATTTTCATCTTCATGAACTATAGGTAAATTTTGCCATACCTTAGAGAAATTAACCTAAACATGCACCAACTTCTACAATATAGCGGCTGATATCAGTTGAATTGTTCTGTGGCCAAACATCCACAGAATAAGAAGCAACATCTGAACTAAACCATGCCAACCAAGGGGGTCGATTAATACAGCCAAGATCAACAACTCTGCTACTTTCTTTTAAGCACATATCATAGATAGGGCCTCATTGCAGATGGCTGCAATTGGTGGTCTCAGAGCCTACATGGCACTTGGCTGTGCATATGGTTGCAGAAGATTTCATGACCTTTACCTAATCTCCCTGAATAAAATGGCTAATAAAAACTAAAGGTGTTGAATATTTATGTACTTATAGCCTTGCATAGGCCTACAATGAGTGGACGTATACTGATATACACTTGTGATATGTCTTTTACCAAAAACTAACAATAGATGGAATGCTAATATTATCATATACAGCAAGGAGAGCACTTATGAACCAGTATCGAAGAGACCAGAGAGAGAGTGCCCGAGGACCGAATTTCCCAGGTGATGTACAACTTGTTTGAATCGTTTTCTAAATATGTATGAATCAGGTTTGACACGAAGTTCTACAGGCAGCTAGAATATTATAATTCACCATTAAATTGCAGGGGTGTTTCCTGTGGGTTAGAAGGGGTGTTTGCAGGGTTGCAAGGGTGTTTGCAGTCCACTGCTCTATGGTGAGGGTACTGCTTCAACTCCACAAGTTAGAACCATGCAACACAATCAAAGAACTTTCAAATCAACGATCAAGTTGATGCTCAGGGTACAGCGCATTCATATTCTGACCAACAGGACCAAATATATGAGAACATTGAATACCATTAACATAAAACACTGATAGATAGAAATAATGATTGTACACTTGACCCAGAAAATTTGAATAAAATGGCTTGCGCCTTTGAATATTTATTTATACTTTTGTTCTAGAAACCCAGGGTCAATATCATTCATGATTTTCGATCTTGCCAATTGCACAGCAGAATGCTGTTCACCCTCATTTCATCTCAACCACTGAGTGGATGAGGTAAGATCTTGAGAGCAAGATGAAAGGCCTATTCTAAATCACTCATTAGGTACGGTAGACCTAATATTAAATATGATTATTTGTTCATACTTGATTCAAACATGCCACCAATATTTTAGGTCAAATACATCGCATGACACCCACTTGACATCCTTGAATAACCCAAATAGAAATAGAAAATGAAACCAATTGGTTTGTATCTCGCATTCTCATTCAAATATGAAATATATATCATAAATGATATTCTTGTTTTCGATTTAATAGTTCAGGAGTCAGAAAATTAAATTTTTCGTTCACAAAATTTGCAGCTTTTATACCAAACTAATCGATATATTTTGAACATGCTGGCAACCTCATTGAACTAGTTATGAATCAGAATGGTGTTCAGTATATGATAACTCAAGACTACTGCACATAGACACTCCATATCAAAGAAACGATTCAAAATACCTGAAGAATGCTTCCCAAGCTGATCTTGGTAGGAGATAGGATGGGCAAACATTTTATATTTAGAATGTATTTTCTACAAGCGATATTACACTGAGACTTGTAATGAGAAACGTAATGTGAAAGAATATTTATTCCAGACATGATTTAGTCCGATTGGTCATGCAGCATCCAATCTTACATCATCGTGCAAGCATGCGCCCAAGAAGCTCAGATTGCATTGTGCACATATACTTTTAGTCAGGGCAAAGTCACCATTACAAGAGTTGATATCATGACCACGATATCACCTTGACTTTGAGAACAGCTTGAGGTTTAAGATCATATTGTGCTCGATTTAGTTATCACTTGTCAAGTCATAATTGGGCAACATGCTCCTTGCAGAGCTTATACATTTTTCATTCTCATGAATATACCCAAGTCCAAAAATAGCCAACAGTTTTATTACATTTGCACTATTCATCAGTAGTAGAACCATTTTCTGCCTGCCTGGAATCCAAGTCATATTGAAACAGCTGGTGGATTTGATTGTATATTTACATCCAACTGATGATGACACTGGTAACCGATATGCATTTATACGCATTCAGTTTCCTTCAGCATGAAGGTAGAGATGTTGGCTTACATACATGCTTATAAAGCTTTTTTATGGCCAATATTTTTACAAGTTTACAACCAAAATGTGCATTTCAAACTAAGGTCAGCACAGGCACCTGGCATGAGGCCTTGCAGAAACACCTGTGCACCAGAAAGAAATATCAATGATTCAGATTGGCATTAGTTCAATCATTGAAGGCCTATCGATCTCTTATTTCAATTTGTTCAATAAACCATTCATACCCTGGTCAGAGAAAAAGATGCATGGGTGGTAAATGCATTACACTACAGGCCGATGCACTCTGTATTTTCGTACCCTGGATAAGTATAGTTTCATCTTACACTTACTAGAAACATTACTTAAGTGATGGGCATACCAGACTGACACCCACACTCAAGCCATCATAGACAGAGACTTTCAGATAAACTGCCAGGGATTTAAGTTTGAGCACTGCTGATAGGCAACACAGTGAAGTTCGGAGCCATCTAACTGGGTTGCAGCAAGAGAAAACATTCAATGAAAACCGGTAGCAAAGAAATTGTGGATGAGGAGCTTCAATCTGCATAAAATTCTTCCTCTCAAAGCAATGAATTTGAAAAGGCCTCCTGTAGATACAGCTCTATTCCTAGCTCAGACCTAAGCCCACGTACACCTCTGCCCTCAGACTACCTGACTGAAGCTGCCGTAGCATAGCACAACTGTACAGCTGACAGTTGAAGCAAACGCAATATACCATTAGGAACTGCGGCTTGGTACCTGCTTTAACCCAAGGCTAACAGTGAGCAACATGTGGTGGCTACATAGCATACCAGTACTGCTATGCTGCCAACAGCTAGCCATGCTAGCATGTAGATTCACCTGGCTGGGCAGAACTAGGCTAGGCATCAATTGGTCGACATCAATCGGCCAAGATCAATAATTATTTTAACCATTGTCCAATCCTCCATCAGTCATCTTCAAAAGATGATGACTAACGTCTAGTCCAACTCCCAAGACCCCATGATAGGAATTGTTCAAGCGTCTACATGAGCACATGTCAAGTAGACATCTATGTTCATTAAAAACTACTTAGCAAGCAAAGGCATCATTCTCATTTTCTGCTTCCGGCCTTAGTACATTGCACCAGGAAGACATGGAATAGGCCACTCAGAGGGTTTGGTGACATGAATCCTTAAGAGACACAACATGAAGTTGGAAAATCAAAACAACTTTCTTTTTAAAAAGATTTGCAACTTTCCTCTTTGACCCTATATATAGATAAGACGACGTTCAAGACAACTTATCGATTTTCCATGGATAGAGCTTTTTCGAACACCCAGTTTTACTAACCTCAATGTGGAGAGGGTGCAGTCGACTGGAAGGGATTCGAGCTGGTCAGAAATCTTGTGGCTCTAACCACCCACAACACTGCTCCCCTGATAACTGAATACATTACACCAATAACCTTTCACCTCATTGGTTTTTGATCATATATATAAAATCAAACCCTGTTTGCCGATTAGATACGATTTGGATGCTTGGCTATCCAGGATGACTGAACTAGATCTATTCTCAGCCCAAACATACAGCCTACACCTAGGTGCATGGAACTCAGGTGTGGTTATAATCAATCAGGATTATTCAGGAGGGATAAATTGATCACTGAACTAAAGCCAAATTATCCATTAGAATGACTGATCACTTCTACCATTGAGAAAATGGGATATCACCGAATTATTGCAGAGGTGGTGTTTGAATTCAGAAAGTTACAGATTTTCTACATCTTCTAACTGTCAACCACATCGTGACAAAGTGGCAAAGGACCGGCAGTGCTGACAGAGTTGTTCTGACCATCTCAAACCTGCATTAAGGATCAGTTTTACTGTGACCAGGATGCAAGGGTCTTATTCCCATCTTCCATTCTATTGAGCCTACAGTGCTGGCATCCCATCGCAGCTATGCTAATGTGAAGTTCAAATCCATTTTCAGCCAGAGCCAATTTCCATTGCTGCAACTCCCCATCAGTAACAGCCAGACTTCAATGTACACCTGCATCAAGAGATAGACACAGAAATGCTTAGCCTTCATATACACTTGTTGGATATTATATCTTACCATTCGTGCCAGGTAGACCTACATGTAGTTGTCTCATCAAAATAAAAAAAAATTACAAGTCTTTTCACCTACTGGCGGGCATTACACCAAGGCAGACATTGCAAAATATTTAGACAACCACTTGCAGAATTCAACACGCCAGGAAGGTACACCATGTATACACACAATTGATCAGCTAAAATGACATTACTTTCCACGTGGGTTAAGCCTCCAAGCTCGCAAATCACAACAATATTTTCCAATACAACTTGGAAATCTGCACAGACAGGCAATTCTGGGATTTATAGCTATATCAAAATGATATTGTATTCACTCATTATTTCTATTTATTCCTTTTGCATGCAGTTTTGATCATGTCTTTATACTTGTGCTACTCACATTAACATTATACCTCATTTTTCTCTATGCCCCTGAGTGGTCTATTGAGTAATTGACTGAAAAACCATCACTTGTTGGCAATTGGAATCTTCCCGTGGTAGACATTTAAGCCACTCCAGCTGTCTTTGGAATTTACTACTCACCTTTAAAAACAGAACTAAATCCAACAGTAAAGTTTATTTCTAATCCATTTGACTACTATCCCTCCTGACTTGGCTGAAATCTTAACTTGCGTGGGCTATATAACAGACTGGCACAGAAACTTCAAAGGTTACAGATTAAAGCTAAGGACAAATATAGTCAGCAAGGCCTGTCATTACTTTTTAATCACATGAACTGAATGCTATTGAAGCCCGATCAATGAAACTCGGGGTACACAAACCAGCATCGTCAGACTCCAATTACTCCATCAAAAGTCTCAAGCCGGCTTGCCAAGTTTATTGGTAAACTAAAAACAGAACCGCACCTAAACCCCCACAAGTTTTATAGCTTAGAACTTTTTTCAAAAAAGATGTGAACTTGCAATACATACCTTCAGCACCTATTGATACCAGTTTTACTCCTTTGCTTTCGATAAAATTCAGTGCTTTGTTAACGTTGGCAATCTTGTGAAAACGCATTTTGCCCTTGTCTGGCTTGGGCAGGTTTTCACCCGAAATGACCTCCAAGAGAAGCATGAGTTTGAGCCCTGTTCTAAAATCTGTGTCGATGCTCTCAATTTGTACATCAACTTTGCGGAGATGGGAGTTGCACCAAGCAGTGAAGGTCTGAAAAGACAAGAAATGAGATAAATTATTATTTTCCTTTATCAAAGACCTTGTAATGGCCTGAAATAGCTGTGACTGCACTTGTTTGTATTGCAGCGCATGGCTATGCTAAGCCGAGCACAGTACTTCAGGCTACACACCATCTCTTCTACTACACTTAGCACACTTAACTCACAGAGAAATATTATTGATATGCTCAACTTCAACCAACACCACGGCAACTAAAACTTTTCACGAACATGACCGAAACCAAAATCAATACCAACTCATAAATTTGGCTCAGGAAACTTTTGAAGTGGGACTGCTCTTGATAAACCATAACTACATGAAATTCTAATAACTCTGGAGCAGGGTAAGTGTGTTTCATTCATTCTTATATTTTACGGCTATTCTTTTGTATTGTAACTACTGTATTGTACATAGTGCAACAGTCATCATCATACCCGATAATCACTTTTACATGCAGCATCATGGTCCTAAGGGAACTTTCCCACATGACATTGCGCTAATATTAGTTAACCCCAACGCCCAGATAATGGTCATATATCACAATCCATGCATGCTCCGGTCAGGTCAATATCACTGACGCCCTTCCTTGGAGACAAGCCAGCGATGAACTCGTATGTATACCATGATATGTACATATGTATATGCAGTGACAAACAGCATGAAGCAAAACATCGAATCTGAGTTTGCACCCAACAGTGACTGCATCACCATGCATTAATAGCAGCATGTATCTTTGATCTCACTAATAGTAATTTAATGTCCCCAAATTACAGAGTGAATCAAGATTTTACCAGTTCTCATGCTTTATTGTTATTGATCTGTAGCCTCATGAGTCATATTTTAGGAGGAACCCAAGGTTTCTGATTCACAACAACAACACCACTGACTCAATCAAACAACTTGTTATGTACTTGAGTGTCCAAATGCTTCCCTCAATCAATGGGTGGCAATATTCTCGTGATCTTGGCAGCGGCTGCCTCATGAGCCGAGGCTCATCGCTGGGCTTTAGTAGTTTAAGCACAAAAGCTTGCCATGTTCACCTGTGTCACTGTCAATACAGATTTATCCCAATTCAAATTTAAAGTCTCTGTTCAACTACGCTGAAATTATTGGCATAAAAATACAATAAGTCTAAATCCGACATGACCCATATTCCTTGCAGCAAGTATGACTCACGTTTTAACACCCAATAGTACTAAGCTTGTGAGATTTTGACACCCAGGAACTCGAAATTTATAACAAAAAAATGTTTCTATTGCTTTTAAGCTGTGTTGAAGGGATTTGCCCTGCAAGACCTTTATTTCATGGTTCAATCCAGTCACCTATTAACCTGTCCACATCAACTGAAGTCTTATTTCCAACTGCATGAACATGGACAGAAATGTTTCAACTGGTGAAACTTTTTTTCATGTCGCTGTCCAACGATCCTACATGTCTCATAAGGAGATGCAACAGCACTGGACTGTGACTGCAGCCTACATCGAGGCCAAAACTCACGTATGATTGAATTTCAATCGGGTGTCTGTTAAAACATGAGTGACTACAAAATGATTTTGGTGTGCCAAGGCTTCAGAATGCAGAACTCCACAATACAGACTTGACTGTCGATTTAAACACCTCAGTTGCCTGCTGTATAAAAACTACCTTTTTGACCATATAAGTCGGTGTTGACTTCGATTGCAACTCCGTTTTCAGTTGGTCGGTCTGGCTCAACCGTCTCTGAAAGCTGTTGGGCATTTTCAGTTGGCCCTGGCTCATCCTGCGATTCATATTGATTTGTAATTCCATCATCTTGAAGGCTTTTACGTTACTGACAAATCCACAAAAAGTTAAATTTGGGGAAAAAAACACAGAAATCAGAGGTCAAATCACGGCTTCTAATGTCCTTCAGATCGTTTGCTGAGCATGGTCACTGTTGAAATGGTCAGTTCAAAATTTTGTTGCCACAAATGAAGGGTCCCATTGAAATGCTTAATACTATTGATTTTTCACTTTATTTGGCATTTAATGATTTGGATGAAGTCTGGCATAAACCAACATAAGAACACAGCACTATTCTTAACAATGTCATAATTGGACTAAAGTAGTTACATGCATATTTGGAGGGAAACAATATGCGGATAAACGATATAATCCAGGGACTTCATGAAACACTTTCAAAAGTTAAGCTATGACCATTTCATTGGTTATGAGGTTTCATGTTGGTTGTGACAAAGTATTAAACCCAAACAAGTCCACTCAAGAAAATACTACAAATGCATGATTTGATTTTTACTTTAGAAAGCTATCCAACTCGAGGGACACCAGCCAAGATAAACCCAGATTTTGAACAAGTGAGATTTAAAGTAAAATACTTATTACATAAAATCATTCAATATTAATATGTTTTTAAAATTTGCAGTCACAACCTTGGATTTTCAGATCAAAACAAATCATTGATGTTTTTAAAGGATGCAACAATCTGATGCCAAAGCCATACATTCTTGACCTCTACACTGTCTGCAACTAGGACCCTAATCATAGCAGCGTGCTGCCAAAACCTTATGATTTCCGTCACAGCCGAGCGCCTGCCAACATATTTCTCTGGAGATCGGGCGTGTCCAAATATTATTTCCAAATGCACCAGATAATTATGATAATAGACTAAGAAAATTTGTTGATCTGATTACGTCATAATTAGAGTATAGAAGTGGCTAATGAATGAAGCAACAATCAGATTGTTTAGTTAGCTTACTAACAGGGCAGGGTAATCTGATTTTACTCACAAACGAAAACAT
The DNA here is from genome assembly GCF_910592395.1 of Lineus longissimus. Taxonomy (NCBI): domain Eukaryota; kingdom Metazoa; phylum Nemertea; class Pilidiophora; order Heteronemertea; family Lineidae; genus Lineus; species Lineus longissimus. The sequence continues at coordinate 6,003,650 of NC_088310.1, forward strand.
TTTCTGTGCAACACAAAACAAGGTTTACATGTACAACAAGGCCTACTTGCTGACAAGTGCTTTGAAATATGTCATTGTCAAGGAACAAATCGTGATGAGTCACATGGGCAACATTCTTTTTCTTAAATTTCAATTCCAAATTTACCTGCCATGCAGCAACACCCCATCCAGTGAAAATTTACCCCAGTTTCCATTTTCTTCAACAGAAATAACTATAGAATGAAGAACACTGTCAGCAGACATTTTAATTTAAATTGAGTAGACACAAATCTTCCTTCTGAGTATTTAGGTGACAACGTCTAATTTACCATAAAGTTGGGCGTAATTGACCCATTCCAAAGATGAACATTGGTACACAGAATAAAAAACATGTCAAAGGAAATCAAACAAGTCGTGCTGACTGTATGTGAACCTAATCAAACAAAATTTAACACCGATCACTTGCAAGTTATCTTTTTAAGTGAAGATCCTTGTTTTAATGTAATAACACATTCAAAATCTTCCTTTTATACTTGACTAGGAATGACAAATTTCACAAATAGTCAACGATAATTAGACAAGCAAATGATGTGTGAAATTTGTCGATGATATCTTATAAATCTACAGACTTTTAATGACTTTAAATTGCAGTATGTTGTCCTTGATCTCATAATAAACCTGAACCTGAATAGATCATGGCCTAATGATATAATCGATGCATCGAAGAGCTAAAATGTTGACAGTGTATAAGAGAGGTGTCCCAACCAATCTTCAGACAACCATGTGATTTCATCGACTCAAACATGACAAAACTATTGAATCAGGCCTTGCATTTTTTGGGACTAAATAAGCATAAAATCTTAACATTCCTCTGACAAATCATTGACATTGATATGTAAGAGGAAATCTCTAAAGTAAAAAGAAGACTACCGGTACTTGAAGTTGAAGATGAACCAAACAAGTTTATCTGTAAAGAGATTGTGCACTGTTGCAATGTTCATCGATATCAAAACACCACCCTACTTGATCAGCAACACAACAGGCAGACATTTACAAGTTCATCAATTCGTAATCCTGTTACCAATGAAAAGTACTCCAAAGGCTCTATTTAATACAACATCAAGCTGAAAGTGATATCTCTATTGTAACAGTAACAGGCTCAGATTAAATCAATCGATTTTTTAAGACCCAATCAATACAACAAGTGCAAGGTGGGCTGGGAGGATAAATAGATTATAATGTGTGTGAGGTTTGACCGAGGGCAGGGATAGTTTTGGTATGTCCTGAGGGTAGAACAATATCAATTGTGCCTTTTCTGGCTAGACTCATATGGGAAAAGAAAAATCATGATGATCATCACGTACATGTAATGGTCCCTATCTGGCCACCAAGAGGTTAAGCAGCAAACCAACAGAAGAATGCTTGATTGTATTGTACATCGAAATGTGCGATGAACATGGGACATGCAATAAATAGAGCACAGTATCTATTATGTCCCAATGAGGACAATTGACCGCTAAGAAAGGAATCAAGAAAGGGATGGTTTTATTTGGTAAATAATATTCAAATTAAGAGGACAAATAACAGGATCTGTCATCACACAGCCTAGACAGAAACTTCAGCCAGTATCTGGGTCAAGGAAAACACAAAAAATTCTTGTCATTGTCATATTTCCTTCGGAATCTGACAAATACATACACCATGGCCAGGCGGGTGATGTGGATAGAACATGTAGAATGGAATGACAATTGAAAATATTTGAAATCTCAGGTTGAGGTATCTACAACTATTTTGGTATGGATTGATTCGCATTACCATAACCGTACATTCCACAACAAGGAACTCATCAACATGATCAAGGAACCCACATTTCCTTGATTTTATTTTGAGAAGTTCAGTCTTAGGCCAGAGTTACCTTTGCGAGGATTTCAAAAGCCCAAGTCAACTTCTTTTTACGCTTAGAGTTGACAACATACTTAGGCCCTCAGCCAAGAACCTCAATACAAAGCCTATTGAAAGGAGGGACATCTTGTGTTGGCCAAATGCACCATATTTTGGAAGACAACCTGCAGAGGTAAAGTGTCTTGGGTTGTCAAAATAATGATCTGAGGAGTCAAAAGGTTCAACGCTGCCAAATGACCACACCAGTTTTGGCAAACCTTAAATATCCCGTACTGACCATATATGCATCAAAAGGCCAGGAATATCACAGGTGCATGTGGAACCTAGAGACGATGCCCTAGTGAAAACACCAACCACCAGGTGATATATGTACATGCAGGGCCTACTGACAACTGTAGTTTTATTCACCGATTCAATATGAACCCGGCAGTCAGAAAATTAGGACATGGACAAAAGCAATAGATCACACAAGGCCTAGGCTACATAGGCAGGACAGCAAATCATTAATATATTCATTCATACGCCGAGCCAACATACTGCTGGGGGTACATGTATTGCCACCTATTAGGTTGAAAATGATGGCATTAACAATAACATGAGTCGCTGAACCTGTATTGGTAAAAGTGAAGGGGGTGGTTTCTGACACTGACCCCTTCCTCGACTTACAATCCATGATTTGGTTGGATTGGTGAGATGAGATATCTTATATGTACACTATGATTTCAAAATAAGTGTGATTCACTAATTGTTCAATCAATGAAGAAGCTGGCTTCCTGATCCCAGTTCATTATTGGCCATCATCACAACAGTACACTACTATCATTACATTATGAATGTTCATGTAGTACATCGGTCAAGTACTATGACCTTGACTTACATACCCCAAGTATAGAAGAAGGCTATGTAGACAACTATACTGGACAGTAGGTAAATATTCTGTAGGCATGTACGCAGGTATGTTTTGGTAAACAATTATCAATCATGGGCCAAAAAATTTGGTCATTGTGTAGGTGTTTAGGCAGCCCTACACACAGACAACACTGTTCTTCATGTCAATCATCCAAATTACAATACAATACACTTCGATCTATTTGAAAGGCTTCCTTATTGAACCCTTAGCAGGTTTCGTTGGCCTAAACTCGTTGCTTCCTTATTGAACCCTCAGCAGGTTTCGTTGGCCTAAACTCGTGGCTTTGAGTCATGGGCAGATATTCAAAGTGTGTGGGGCTGCAAATGCAATCCCCAACCACTTTTAAACATCTCTCCCGTCAATGCAATCACCCCAGACCACCAGTCCCTTTATAGTGTGGTACTGAGGAGTGACTCTCATCTGGGTGATGATCAATCCACAAATGAACAAAACTTTATTGTTTTATTTTAGGCATGTTGTCATTTCTGTTTGTTCACAGCGTGACTGATCTTTCAATTGGATACACCCAGCTGCTGTTACTGTTAATGACAATATCGTCTGGCAACAACAGTTTTAAAATTGCATGTTTGATAATATTAGTGCCCTGCCTGGCCCGCGTTACCTGTCGGCCAGTGCCTCTACTAGCTGTTCGCACTTCCAATACCCTGGCCCCATATTACTGACTCAAGCTTAGAGTGAGAAGTAGTACTAGTAGTACCGCCTTCACAAACATCAATAAAACGAAAACGTTCAAACTCGTCTTTCTCCGATCGGCTCCGACTCTGTATTCAATACTGAAATAAACCTCATACTGCCTACTGGTACTATAACACACTCTGAAGCATCCCACCCAAATCTGGTATCCACAATGTAGTTTACCTGTATCTACAGTAGTCGGTTTAGATTACAGGTGCCTATTTTGGGATGGACAAGGTATCGTGTATCAACCGTGTACATTTTGTACAGTGGAAACCCACCAATCAAAATGCCTGCAAACCAAACATGGCGTCCGCCTAAATCCTCGATCAGCCCCAAAAATAATCATGTTTACACATTAATAACAAGAGGACACGGTCTGATTTTGAAATTAGATAGAGTTTGTGATCATGGCTTCGAGACCACCACTGCAGATCCGGTCAAAAAGGGTTGAAAGTCAACCAAAACATTCAAATAAGTGAGTGACTTTTGGGATCAGGAATTTTACCTTCAGTTGCTGCAACTCCCAAGCCGGATCGAGGAGTCCTTCATAGTCCCACGCCTCCTCCTGCGTCATGTAATCTTCACTATCATCATACTGCATCTTGGTCTCCGAAAATTTAAACACGGGATCTGCCCCCTAAAATCCTCGCAAAAATGGAATGTTGTGCCGAAAACGTGGGAAACATCCACCACCCCGCTGTCCGCGTCAGGAAGATTGGAGGTCACGTGAGGCGGAAGCAATTCAGAAAATTTTTGACAGTGTCGACATCTATCCTAACGGAGTATAACTGAAGTGGGCGGGGCACATTCTGATTGTCACTACACCATCAATCATGACCATGACATGCATGACATTCCTAACATTTTTGCATGACAATGGTTAGCATTCTATCATGATATGTGATTCCGGGTTTTAGTAATCGATAAGATATTTTGCTGAGCCATCTTACAGTATGCATCTTGTTTTCTCAAAAGCACCATAAAAGGCAATAGATGAATAACTTTTACAGTTGATATTTTGTCATTCAATCATGTCATTGTCCTTGACCTTGATAATGATTGATAGGATCCTATCATAAAGTCCTATTACCAAAGGCTCTTTGTATAACCATATACAGTAGAACCTCTCTATTGAGGACACCGTCGGGATTAACATGTACTGTCCTTAATAGGGAGGTGACCTGATAAGAGAGGTCATTCTGATAATTTTGGACCTAAATTGAGAGCTGTCTGGTAAGAGAGGTTCCACTGTGAAGTGATGTAAAAATGCCCTAAATGTAAAGTCGTGACCATTTGTGCAGATATACTAGTACGACATTATCAACTAGGCATAACAGACAAGGCATAGGTCATAGGACAATGGCTGCTCAGTATAGTTCCGATGTGTCACCAGTGGATCACCTTCCAGGGGTGCCAGATTGGAGTACCGTCCATCAGCCCACAGGGGAGTTTGGTCCACCTATCAAGGTATGTGAAACCGTGATGCCTTTGATTTGGAATCAGATCTACCCTCTCTAAATATGCAATCAACCCCCCCCCCCCCTCCATGAACAAAAAGCTAACCACTGGCTTGTTTGATTTCCACTTGCAAAGACAGTCACAACCTAGCTGAGGACACATTTTCCCTCTACATCTTTATCACCACTGATTCTGTAAAATCGTTTAAGGGCTGAGGTTAGTCACACCCCCAGAACCATGAATCAATAGTGATGTTGCAAACTCTGTACTGAAGAACTTTAAGTCATTTATCCTATCATGAGAATGATTTCCTTTTTGTCGCATAGGATTGCAGTGAATGGTCGAAATTTAAATTGAGCCAAGAACAAATTGATACCTTCTGGCGAGATGGATTTCTCCTTCACGTGCCTGTGCTTTCTCATGAAGATTGTGACCGAATCCTTGAGGACTACAGATATTTCTTGGTGAGTTAATGGGCAATTGCCAACAATTAGACTGAAGACCAATCCATTCTAGGGATGTGTCAGTTAGACGGGTCGGTGTTGGTATTGAACTTGTGCCCCAGGAATTGATAAAGACTAGTTTTAATCACGTCTTTTTATTGTGTCAGTAAATTATCAGCTTTTCTTTCTATTTTCACAGTCTCTCCTAAAATAGCAGACAAATGTGTCTTTCCCCCTCCTGGCTGTATCCTATTCCGTGTGATGTGCTTATCCTTAATTGACTGTTACAGGATGAAAACCACAGCCACCCAGGAGAAAAAATGTTGTATGAATTCCACAGAAATCAGGCAAATGATCCTGAGAATGTCCTCATGCATGCCCTGGGTCACTGGAGGCTCACCAAACGCTTCCATGATTTAGTATTCCTGCCCCAAGTTGTTGTGAGTATAGATCTGATCTTTGACAACAGCAAAGACATCTTGAATGCAGCCAGAATTATGAGGATATCTTGAGGATGATAGTTGCAGGCTACTTGAGGGAGTCCTGCAGATTATAGAGATCTAGAGGATGTCTTCAAGATGACGATGAACATTTAATTGGTGGGCCTGTGCCCGACAGGCATTACGAGGACGTTTTCAAGCGACAGACTTGGTAGTGAGCCTATCCTCTCAGATCACTAGGTCAGGTTTCCTGCTTGCTGAGGATATTTTATTGGTTATTTCAGGTGCCTTGTTCACAACTCATCCACCCTGACCGGAGAGAGGTCGCAGTCAGATTCTGGCATGATCAGTTGTTTGCAAAGCCAGCAAGATGTGGTGGCAATGTGGCATGGTAAGAGCCATTTTGATACATTGAGCAATCTCTTTGATACTTTTTGTCTTGAAATTTAATACCAGCAAGCCACCATCCCAACGCAGAAGCATGTTTTTGGGATTGGCAATTTCTGTAGTTGGAGGAGACAATACCGTGGTGACATACATGGTAGTTCCAGGGGTCTTAGCAATTCTAGGTCTAGTTAATCAATGAAAATTTGAAGACCAATAAACATGGTCATTAGTTCATTTGGAAAGAGCATCACAGCCATCCTTGTATACATGCCGACATGAATTTGTTCTATGGAATGGAATATCACAACCCACCAACACACTCCTATGAGCTTCTCAATACAATTCCTTCCATCATAGGCACCAAGACTACTCCTACTGGACAAGGACAATTCCCATGCGTCACATGACAGTCCACATTGCCCTAGATGATCAAACTGAACAAAATGGTGCCCTCCACTATATCCCTGGCTCTCACCGGTGGACGCGGAATGGAGGACTACCACTGCCTGTAACAGATTTCAACTTCAAGGACATGGAGTCCATCAAGGTAACCCAAATTCAAACAGGCCAATCACCATTAGATCAATTTTGGCTTAATTAATAATGACCCAGACATATAGCAGTGCAGACTTTATAACTCATAACCCATCTGCAGCAAAAGAAATCGTTCCTCCAATGGAAGTGAGTATTACGCGCCCCAATCCTGGACCTCCACTTGATTTGTTATAAAGAGGCAACTGGTCATACCACATATAACCCTTTTTGCAGACGATACTCACAGATGAAGAGAGGCAAGAATTCAAGCCAATTAGTGGCAACCTGAGGAAGGGAGAGGCAAGCTTTCACCATCCACTTGCCGTTCATGGTTCTTACGGAAACAAGTGAGTTACAAAGGCTATTTCAGAAACACCTTTTCTTTGAGACCATACTATCAAGCACTAATGTTCATCAATCAGTATTTGTTGGTTTTATAGCAAAGATGGGTGTACAAGGTAGGTGCTTTGTCTCAGCCATGCTGGAGCTAAATAACCAATCTTGACTTTTCATTTTTTGGGAGGATTTTTTAAGCCGATGTACTCTTTCAGATCTCCATCTCCACGTCGTGCAGCAGTACTGAACTATTTTGCCGATGGTGTTCTATCAAATACAGACGAAGAGCTCCTCAAGGGAAGCAAAATACCCAAGGTAAATAGGACTTGCTAAAGCATGAGAGGGACAGCCTTGTTTTGTAGTTTAGGTTTCCAACCAAGGATTCAAAAGCCGTGAGTTCTAAACCAGACACTGACACACCTCGGGCAAGTCAATCAATTATCTCATCCTTTACTTAAGGAAGAGTAGATCTCTTGTAAATGAGATCATCCAACGCTATGAGTGGGCAAGAAAGAGATCCTCTTCAAGAATATGTTCTACCATTTTAATGGTGTCACCAAGACAAATATGCCGACATACTCTCTCACTGCACCTTTCTATATTCATTCCTGCCAATTATAATTTTGGTGGTTTTTCAGGGAGAGAAGATGGGAGGTCAACTCTATCCACTAGTTTACGATCCAAATTGGACAAAATGAAAGTTGAAGTATCACTAGGGGATAAGCTATCATCAGCAAACATTTGTTTTGAAGTCTCCAACATGGGCCTTTATAAACAATATCAGAGACGAGTTAAGCAGGACTTACTGACACCCTGCTCACATGATTGGAAGCGGGTATGAATAGGACTTGCCACTATGTAATGATATGTAAGAGATTTCCCCCACTATCGAGTGACATGTGAATGTAAACAGGGTAGAACCTGAATATGGAGCTTTATGAGAGGACTTTGTACATAAATTAGTCTAAATTGAAGCTGCAATAACTGAACTGTGTTACAGGTTTATGAAAATAACAAAACAAATCATTTGCAAAATGATTTCTATTTTGGAAGCCTATTCGATTGTAAGTACATATTCTGATGTTACACACTTGGATACTATCTGTTAAACATACAATTTGTGAAAAAGGTAAATATAAGTACATGTATTATGAGTATTTATGACTTGCATAAACATAGTAGTTTACAGCATATCAACACGTTCGGTTACACTTCTGTATGCACATGCTGCATGTAAATTTCACTCATCGGATCTTTTTTGAGGCACCCAGATGATGGGGATTTCTGTCCAAGAGCTTTTTAGGTCCTCACCAGAGGATTTGAGGTTCACACAATGCAAATTGCATCGCTGACAAATCTGGACCAATCACAACACTTTCAGTGTCGGGCAATCCCCATTCAACTAAGTAGCCCGAGAGAATGTCTAGGGCAAGAAACTCAACAGTCCACATAAACATCATTATAACAACTACTAATATCAAAGTGTTCTGTGACTAGAGAAAACAATATCTTGAGTATCCGCAATGAAAACACTTACATGTGTCACCCTTTAATATAACACTCTTAACATGTACCCCTTTTAGGCATCCAGGCCTACCTATCAAACTTCTAGATTGCCGTGTTATAAATATTGAGGCGTAAGTCTGATGGTAGGCCAGCATGCCCTTTGGGAAGAAGACAATTAATGTCGCCAACATGAAAATGTACCAAAATCTGTTGAGAGTAAACATATCCACCAGACTACTTAGTTCCTATTACAAGATGGCCCAGGGTACATTGCTGTACTGTATAAATCTCAATATTACTGGAGGCAATTGCAGAGAAAAGCTCTGAATAGTTGTATTGTTTTAGGTTGTAAAGGTTAAGCAGCACATCAGCCAAATGATATGTTTATATGCCTCCAATAATACATCAGCCATTGAGGTATTCTTTATCAGTGCTGTGGTAACGGATATATGTGCACTAATAAATGGTTATAAGGCATTTCCTTCTTTACAGACAATGTATTTTATACCTATGCCTATATGGTACTTATCAGGTCACAGTTTTGATTTTCTGCAATAAGCGGTGGGGTGTCATGATTAATCTGCTACAAAATATAAAGTCAAACAAACATGTTAGCTCTGAGCCAAACCAAATGCATCTTTGTTACAAAATAAACTCTCACGACATAAAGACACCTGCCAATCATCATCTCATATGTAAACACAAGATCTTTCGTAAATGAATATGAAAATAAAATTTGTGGGAATGCAGCCCTTTTCTTCACATACAGGAGACAGACCAGCTGCCAAATCAACTTCAATATCACACGTAATGATCCAACACTATCTTTGCAATTCATTCCAAAGTATCTGGAGAATCCAACCAACATATTGATAAATGCCATGCCCCATGCCAATTCAATTGGGCAAAATCTGAATCATCTTTGGTATGTATTCTAGAGATGATAAATGGCAGGTGCATTGATCACACCGATATGATTATCACACAAATCGTAAAGCAAGTAGGATGTTCAGACTTATAAGTCAAGTAAGCCGTGATGTGGGAACATCAGGCAGACCCCACACCAAAGGTGTTTTAAGATCAGCCGTCATATGCACATTGAGGCTAGCTTGAGATAGAAAGTCGAGAAATAACCACAAAATATACGACAACACACACACACACACAATCAAATTAGCATGATAAGATGATGTTTTAACAATTGTTTTAGATCCAAAATAGTCTCCAGCAGTACATGTAGAACACTATGGTCCATAATTTGAATTTTATTATTGGTATAGCTTATTGATACCTGCCAACAATAAAACTTCAAAGAATGGCAGCAACACACTTAAAGTTAATAGCAAAATAATATATAAGACAAGCTGATACAGTTTTGTTAAAACGCCAACAAACAATGGCAAGCTCTTCAAATGTGATCACTCTTAGAATCTAACAAAAACAAACGAGTCGAAAGAGCAGCACCCTGCATGTAAAGCACACATAAATGGAAGAGATGCAAGTATACAAAACAAGAGAAGAGGCTAAATTTTGAGTCAAATTGTGAGAAAATAAAGGTTAAATTTTCAATGGAATTTTCTCTTTTACTCAAAAATACAAATGTGACATTTTCTTGGACAGTGCAAGATTTATAAGAGTATTTTTCTGGAATGTTTGTTTAAAATTCTCTCTTGAATGAGTTCATGTTTCAAAGGCCTGCATCAGCTATCAGCAAGTGGGACTGAGATTCAAGCAGGCAGGCGTTAATTTTTCAGAGGGCAAGACATTGGACTGGTAGTGAAACAAAGAAAAGGAAAATTGGTCAAGAGCACTGCATAGATAAAAAGTGACAACAAACATACACTATTTAGATTAATTCTACAATCTCAATTTGGTGGTTTAGACTCTTCCATCTTCAATACAAGTAAATAGCGCTGCTCTTAACAGTAAATAATAATATCTTCTGAAAAATTTATCCAAAACTATAGAATAATATCAAAGATCAAATCCTTTTCAAATTCTTCTGCACGTAATTCTCTCTACATTTCAAGACAAATATAATGTTGATGATGTCTTCTAGATACGGTTCCCCAACCCCAATCCTCTCTTTAGGAATTTATCGTAGATGTTTGCATTTCCATGCATCATGCTGCAAATAAAACAAATGAGAGTGAATATTTTGCAAACAACCTTGCCTCAGGGGCTGGGTGCAATTCCTCAGTGGAGGAGAAGATGAGTAATTTCACCTCAACCAAGTGCACCAGCACTTGTTGGGCAAGATAGATGAGAATGGTACATTCAAATACTATTACTTTTACTTGTGTTTTTTCTTCATCCAAAATATTCCACAAAAAATGGGAAGTTTTGCTTACCCTGATGCGGCCAGTGCTTCTGCTACTAAGCCGTTTTCTTCATCCATCAGCGTGTTAGCATTAGCTTTATGGATAACATTGCCATTGCTATCGAGGATAATTAGCATGACAGGGAAGTCATACGCCTCATCACAGATCTTTGCCATTCTCCGGGTCTCCTCAGGAAGGCTCATATCATTTACATATGACTGAAATGGATATTTTTTTATTAGGTAGCCCCCTTATATAACAATATGAAATATTTATCTCCTGTTACTGCAGAGAGTGAGTAGGCATCTCAATAATCAGACCATTTGTGTTTTGACTGATATCCAATATATGCAAAGGCCAGGCAAATTTCAAGGTTGAAAGTTGGCCAATAAATTTCAACCTTTCGAAGAGAAAAAAAGCGAGGGCCTGGTGCCTCTGTAACACCCCTTAGTGTTTCACTGATTTCAGTGCTCCTATATTATTCTCCCATTCACGGAGTAGGGGACTGCCAATTGATCAAGAACCACTCAAAGCCTGATCTTTTTATCATAAGGGAAACACACACGGAAACACAGATACTACATCCATTTTTCAAGAGTCGTGGATCTGCCACCAGGTATCAACACACATATGTTGATGAAATGCATGGCACATTTAATACTTACGTCTATATCAACCTTGAGGACCCACGAGCTAACAAAGTGTTGTTGCAGCAAAGCTACAACAAGCGGACTCTCGAGAGCAGTCTCCCGAAGAGTCCGCGCTGAACCTCAGCAACTCTGGTCATCCAGTGCCCCCCACAACATGATCATGTGTACAAGCTTGTCCTGTTCTTTGGCCACGTCAAACACTTTGGTAAAATTGTAGTATTCAACCTGAAAGATGAAATGTACAATGATGCAAGACTATTGTCAGAAGTCCTATTTTCGCCATTTTATTTGAGGGAGCTTTGTCATTCCAATAATTCTTACAGATTTTTTTACACTTTTTGCTTTACGAAGGACGAAAGACCAAACAGGTTGAAAACATTACCTCACAATGATGGACTGTCAAGCAAAGCACGCCACCTGCTGCAGAACTTGCCATGGCCATGGGCAATTGCTTACCGTTTTAAAGGGGTAGAGCTGTACTTCTATAGCTTTCATTGCCTCCTCTCTAGAGATTTCATCAAACCACTGTATCTCTTCAGCCTCGACTTCATGCTGGGGCTCCTCAGCCAGAGGGTGTTGTTGCATATCCTCCATCATCATCGACATCTGACCCTGCTTGGATGCGGACACCGTCTTTAGCTCCATCCTTGGTATATGTCCAATGTCTACTTCCATGTCTTGCTGTTTAGTTGTTATTAACCATTCCATGTCTGAAAACAATCATATCTGTGGTCAACAAGTCAAAATGTTAAACTTTAGGAGGAAAGATGACAAAGGTAAGCTTTAGCTAACCAGATGCTCATGGTTCAAAAGTCTGAATGGCTGAGGAGTCATTCTGGACAGCGTAGTTTGTTGTCCTAGGATGTCGCATCGCTACATATGATGAAAACCCAAGTTAAATTGGACGAACACTTGATTGTATCCTTAAAGGAGCCTATTCTGGAAATTCTAGAGAAAATAACCTCTGTGTGACGAGATACAGTGCAAGTGTCACTTTTTAATACTTACCTACATTCAGCCTCCTGTCATTTGGAACGTACATATTGAAATACTTGACCTCTGATCCATCTCGAGACATGATGATGTTGCCTGTGAACTGAGCCGGGGTAAACCAAAATGGATGATATGGAGGCTCATTGAGTTGGTACTCAGCATGGATCCTGGAATTGAGGCAGGTCCAAATATTACTTCTTGATGGAGAGATTGTTATAAAGGTAAATGTAGCCAAGATTAATGTTCGAAAAGGTGTTAACAATCTCACAGTTATTACACCAGGAATCACAATGGTACAATTCAGTTCCCTTTTAATACTGAAAAGATCCTTAATGTTCCACTAAATAGAATTGAAAACAGATGACCAGAAAGAGATGCTCTACTTTTCAACCTGACACTGTAGTACGTGTATTTAAATTCTAGGGACTAAAAATGGCGAAAAATTTAACAACAATGATTTAACTGAGAGTAACTCTATTCACAGAAGATTCTTTCAATCAACTTTTCCTCAACAATCCACATACCTGAATACTATGTCCACATATTTTATACTGAATGCTCGAACAGCAGCATATCCACCTTGAGGTGGGAATCTCATGTGCAGAAAAAGACGAGGATGAAACATGCTCAACAGACGCTGGAATGTGATCTCATGTTCTTCATATTTTGGCGGATCATAACGATTACTCGTCAACAATGGATTTGAACGATCTGAATTTACGGCAGGGAACCTTATAATCTCATAAACTCGACCGAGGCTGATGTAATTGTGATCTGGTGGTGCAAAAACTTGAAAATGTCTGGTTGCAAAGTTTCTCCACTCTGCATGCACTGTTCTCCAGTTTTTTAAACCATGGAGGCATTCAAGACTGCCATGCTGAAAGGAAGCAAATATTTCGATCAAATTCTTATCAAAGTTGACGAGACAGGTAAATCAAGGACCTCTGCTATCAAATGTATCCAAATGAATCAGAAACTATGGTATGTTTTTTAAAAAGACGAAATACTGCCTGGTTTAAGATACCGGCTCCTTTTGTACAAGGAACTCTACAACTTTAGAAGTATGAACGAATTCTGAAATGCTATTTATCAATTCAGTTCTATCTGAGTCAAATTACCAAACAATTACCTTGTCTTGCAGATCTTTTGAAAGGGACGAGAGATTGAATGGTTCAAAGTGAGTCCTGATGGTCAGCACGTTGTCTGTATGTTCAATGTATTGCTCATATTCAACAGTTGATACAGTGCCCTAAAACCAGAATTCAACCATTTAAAAAACATGCAACAGGTGAATGACTCTTAATCAAAGGACCGTGGTCTACTTTAACCATCACATCGCACTGGAAACTGACAGTACTCGATTTTCCTATTAAATTGCCTCTGCAAAGACTGAAATCTGTGGCAGTTGCATTGAATGCCAGATACTTCATGAACTAATCAATAAAATCAATATCTTATCAGCTTGAAAGGAAATAACTAATGGAAAGACAAGAAGGGTGATATAAATCAACTGTACAGTGAGAATGGACACCTTGCACTTGTACATTCAGATGATAACGATGTTTGGGATGGTTGAAAATTTCCAGAAAGTCACAAGAACAATTCAGCTCAGCTAATTAGGTTAAGTGCTACAATGCGATTTACATCCCAACATCACAATATTTCTTTTTTTGCCTCTGAACGAGAATTCTAATTTTAGAAATAGATATCTTGCAGTGCTTTTTTTTGTAATGTTTAAATTCTACACTTACATTAGCTATGTTTAACATGTGAAATATAGGGCCAAATTCTTCAATGGACAAGTAGCCATCGTCATCCCGATCATAGGCACGGAACATATTCACCCCTTCGATTCCTACATCCCACACTGCTTCATGTGTGATAGATATCATTTTGAGGTGAAAAGCCCTGGAAATTATCAAAAAGATTCACAGCCTTAATTAAATTTATTCACATTTTGCAAGGAAATTACAGAATAATCCTTCATCTAATTGGCACATCGTTTGTGCCCCCTCCCCTGGCCCGTGCTAGCATAGGCTATAGACCCTTAGACCCCAAGGGCCTCTATACCACTCGCCGGGCATGAAGGCACTACCACCTTTAAAGCTGAAAGTGAAGTTGACAGGTCATGCACCGCCACCTCTGCCTACAATATTTGCTGTCAAAAGTGTCCTGTGACATAATATAGTTACCGCGGCGGACACTAAACCCAACTAGCTTGCTCGTCTCGAGGACAAATTATCCTATTTCAAACTGAATTCAGCTCCCTAAATTCTTACCATAGTCTGACAAGGCCAACGCCAATGGCAAGTCCTGCCACCAGCACCGACATCGCCCAAAAGCACCAACTCCGACATTTCCCTTTAGATTTGGGACGGTCAGTTTGGATTTGGATTTGGTCAGCTTGAGCTTGTGGACCCTTTTCTTTCCCCTTTTCATGCTCATGACTGGCATCAGGGACGCTACTCTTAGAGTGCGTCATTTTGCACCCTTTATCTACAACTCATACAAGGTTTTGGTGAAAAATCGGACACAATATAACTACAATGTATCTGTTTAGTCTTGTTTGCAGAACTTCCGGATTGACTGACAGCGCTCCGAAAACTTCAGCTTTTTAGTCGTACGCAAGGTCACAGAATCCATTTGTGATTGCACTCAGAATAAACTTTGCGCCCGACTTTTAGAATTTGGAGTAATTGTATTTTCAATATCTTACCACTACTGTAAAACAACCAGGGACCGTTGCCGGTAATAGATTCCAGTCCTTGGTGGTTTTGACGGCTTCTTGCTGGGATAACAGCATGTCGTTTTGTAGGCCTATGTCTTTGTTTATACTCATGTAACACACCCAGGACATTGTCACAACCTGTCCCAACCACACCACAAGCACTGTGATTTCTCAGCTTTGGCCTTAAAAAGACAACAGAATCCAGGACCACAATGCAAAAAAGGGACAAATCACAACTTGCCAGAGACAACAGACAGCTGGTTCCCTGGGAAAAACGACATTGGTGAAGAACTCAAAGAGACATAAAAGATATTGTCCATCTGATTACAAGGACAATGTCCAACACACAACAAGCACTTTGGCCAACTGGTCCCAGGACGTTGTTTAACTGGTCACAAAGACATTAGACAGCTGGTCACAAGGAAATGGTGCAACTGGTCAAAGGATACAAGGACATCTCGTACTGGTTGAAGGACAGGAGAACATTTTAGGACATTATCCATTTCCTAAGAACTGATGAGCCTCAATCTCTATTTGTTGTCCAAAATAGAGAAGGGTTGCAAATATAGAATGCAGCCACAACCAAAGATAGTCATTCCAGTAAAATTTGTTTGGGCAACGCGTGAAATTTGAGGTGTGTGGGAATTGAAATTAGCCCTGCACTATTGGGTCTGTAAGTGGAGCTCAGATTCCGCCCCATGTCTTTAAGCTCTGGACAGCCTCCATGTCTTGATTTTAGTTCAAGGACCTCCCAGCGCATGTTAATACCTTAAACACTAATATCAAAAGACATATAAGGTTAGTATTTCCTTTATTGTAATACTTCACAATCATGCTGCATTCCATGCAGTAAGGACTTCATCTGTACCAATATAACTTAAATACCAGGCACATACATTAATCTTAGAATGTAATAAAAAATTATGCAGAAATGCAGGTCCCATAGAATTATACGCAAGTACAAGGCACCCAGTCACCTTCAAGCCAAATTAGTGATATAACAGTCACTTGCGTCATTTATGACAGTTTACTTCGGAGAATGGTCTTTATACAGGAGCTATGTCTAGTAAATTAGTGCCGGCCGGGCAATAACCCTTCCCAAGTAGTCAAACATTCAATCAAACCGTTTAAGTACAATGTCTCAATATATGAAGCCAAGAAAAGCGAACTACAGTAGAACCTCCCTAATAAGGAAACCCCTGGGACTGTCATATGCTGTCCTTAACAGAGCGGTGTCCTTACTAGAGAGGTCAAATCGTATATTTCTATTTAATGAGCAACAAAAAAACACAAATGAACATGATGAACAGCATAGACCCTTAAGCTGACCATAAAACTCAAAGCATGCAAATACATGATGTAATCTCGAATATCAATAAACATGACTCTCCAACAGAGACATACATGGACCTAGGCCCAAGTCAATAAATTCTGAATACACTGACTGATGAAAAATGAGAAATGAACATGGTTCAAGCATGAAGGACATGCCAAAATTCCTTCAACTGTCCACCATCTCTGAACCTATAATCGAACAATTCAACTAGCTTTCTCTGCATAAACTTCATCTCCTTTTTAGGAGATAAGGACGGTATGTATGTATAAGGCGGTCGTGGTAGAACAGATCTTTCATTTTGAAGGATAAGACAGCAAATTTTACCCATATTCAAAGAATAGAGTTGGTTAAACCTGTTTTAACAATAGCACATTTTATTATTTTGAGACTTCCATGTTGGTCGACAAACACCTGGTCTCCAACTGCGAATCACTGATGTCACCTCAGGGTGAATTTAAGTTGCACTACTTGCGTTATGAAGCAATTGAGTGCAGTGTTACTAGTACAGGAATGTGTTTGCCGTCCAATATGGCGATGACGATGTCATCTGCATATCATATACAGTACTAGCAATATCATCGTGACTCCTTTATTCCTCTGGGAGGACCTCAAATTTGATGTCACGTTTCTGAAGTCTGTCCATTAGCTGTGTGTCCGCAAAAGCAGCACCAGGGGTGTAGACTCCACCTCTGAAATAAAAGATGATATGCACATAAATAAAGAGTTAACAGTATGATGATGATGAGTTCCGATCCCAAGCAAAGAGTTCTGGGGGCCAATTTTTCGTAAGACACCCAGAAAGACGTCCACATTTCGACTTGTTCTCCTCAAGTTTGCCTCTTGTAGATGAGCCCCTCTTGAATTTTGGCAGCAAAGGCGATATGAAGTCCATTGCCAAGCAAAAATGAGTTAATTTGCCAACCTTTAGCACTGCAAAAAATTTTGGCTTTATTGCATGTCAGTTCTCTTTTAACATATCTAACTTACCCTGCCGGCAGTTTATCTGGTTCCTCCACCAGACAAAGAGCAGCAGCAACCATACATCTTGGAGTTGTCACATATCCCGCCTCAGGACCGGAGATTTTCACTCGGACTTTTTTATCCGGTTGGTCCTTGTGCTGTTCTTCGGGCGTCATTTTCTTCTGCCATCCTTCCCCGATCATTAACATCCAGAACGTACAGTCCGCAATCTGTTTTCTTGACGGACCTTCGTGCGAGAATTTGCCAGCAGAGAATAGGCGAGGGAACTGAAATTTGATGCGCTTAAAACTATCATTTTTGTTTCTTTGCTGGCCAGTTATTCATGGATTTGTTGAGAAACATTTTGCAAATATTAAAAAGTCATACCCAAGTTCGATTCCTGTGGTACTGCCTTAAAGGTGTTAAAGGGTAGGACCAGAATGGTTACTAAAGAGAGCTAAATTAGAATATCAGTTAATGAATTGCTTATAATTTCCTAACATTTCAAGTGTTAAGAAGGAAATCTTAATGATGACAATATACCTTTTCGAGCAATGTCCTTCCGAAGCTAAAGCTTGCCAGAAGTCCAAAGATGATTCCAAAGACAGAAAGACCAAGTGTAGCAAGCAAATTGCCTGCCCTGTAATAAGCTTGGAATTGAACCTGAAAGAAAGGACAATAGAGTGAAATGCTAAACCATTACATATAAGTGAAACCTTTCTTACTGGACACCTCTGTTAGCACGACACCCTATCTACTATTGAGTCCGTGACTTTGGTCCCAGATGGGTTTTTTCTGTAGACAGGGCTTTTTACCCAAAATGCCTTTGTGGACCTAGCAGTCTCAGGTCAACTCTGATAGAAGGAAAAGAACAAGTAACTAAGATGATCATACCGGTCTTGTGTTTTTCTGTTCGTGGATGTACCTCTCTGTGCGCTGCACAACCGAGCGGTCACTCCCAGGGAATGGCACACAGTAACCATTGACGTCTTTACTGTGGAACACCACAGACCTAAAATGAAAAAAATGCCGGTTCAGCAAAAGAAATTCAAACAATGTTTACATGAAATCTGCGAAGATTTATCAATGTAACATAGGTAACATGAAAGGAGCCAAGTTAAATTGGCAAAGCAAACATCAATGTTGCGCAGTTGAGCAGTTTGGTTTCAAATTTAACATCATCTGATCTATTCCCTCTCTCTCACAGCCAAATACTTAATAGAGCTAATAATGTCTTAGCAGACACTCCATCAGTATAACAGATACAGCTCCTTGTAAATAAATATATGTGCAGGGCAAGCGAATGTATGCAACATAAAACGACTCACCTCCTGGTCTGTCTGAATGATGGCTTGGGGAGTGGTGATGGATAGAGTTGTTTTCTGAGTGACTTCAATTCATGGGCATGAGCAAATCCATAAATGGCTGACTGCCAGGTTGCATAATGAGCTCCACCTCCCTGGAAGAGTAAATGAAGGTAATGCAATTGAAAGCACATGTACTGTTTGAGTGCGAACTCGATAAGAAACTTAAAGCAAATATCAGATTATTCCTACAAGATATTCCTGAAAGATGCAAGAAAAACCAAATAGATTGTTTCTTGTTACCTTTATCATTCTTTGTACACATTGGTTGGTTAGCCTTCACATGGAGAGGGTGTATCCTTGTAGCAGAGTCTCCTTAGCAGGACAAATGGGTACAGAAACTGAGGCACAAAACCATGTGCACTTCATTATTACTTACATCAGGGCCTGACTCCGTTTCAACATAATTCTCAGCAGAATTCACTTCGCCTGCCCCCCAGTTGTTCTTGAGGAAGATCAAGCCCATATCTGCCGGAATACTGTCAAAACCACATGCACCAATGATGTAGGTGCTGTTTTCTTTGGCTTTGCCGTGATAGAGAAGCTGCATTTTCTCAAGATACTGAAAGGGACAAAATCAAAATGAAATAGCTAATCATCCTGATAGTTCATTCCAATTAACCCACCACTTAAGATTTTTCTGACAATGTCTTTCAAAGATTCAAAGATTATCCAAACTGAGTGAGCATTAAACTCACAATACAAGATAGATCTGTGCTCTAAAATCAGGTTTTTTTTCTCTTATTTATGATTACTCTTCATGTATCTGATCTTCAAAGATTTAGTCATCTTCAAAAAGGTTTTCATTACAGCAAACTTTGAAGTAGAATAAAAAAACTTTCAATGCAAGACATATTGGTCTCAAATATTCGAGAAATCCAGAAATGTGTTTATCCTTCCACTTTGGCAGGTAAATCACTAAATAGCAAAGAACTGGTATTCCATTCCATCAAGGTGGGATCATAAACTATAGACTTGATGAGTCAGTATGAGGATAAGCTCATGACAATAATAGGAACCTGGTGATCTAGCGAGGCAGACTCTACCTTGCATTCCCTACCTGTGGCTCACCGCTGATATCCAGGTGATGCGTCTTATTCTCAATGCACGCCTTCACCACTTTCTCACCGAAGAAACGATACTGAAATGAAATCACAAAACAGATATCAAACTTCATCATATTATGAATATATTTCAATATCTTTATTTAGTATAACCTGCGAGTATCGAAGCAGAAACACATCACTATATCAAGTGGGCTGCCAAGACTGTCATGTTAATCTTATTGAAATCTCCTTGGACTCGTTCTTCTGCTGTTTCCTTAACTTTGTGCATAATTAGAATAACTTTTTGGGAATTTGACGTTCACTTATGGACGTTTTTGTGTTCTGTAAACTTACTGGTCCCACACAGTTCAGGAGGACTTTGGCTGCCTTGCACATGTCCATCAGTGCTTCATCACTGGTCATGTCAGCCATCAGGATAGGCTTTTCTTCAAGAGCGAGTCCTGAAAATAGATATAAAGAAGGTTTTTTGTCATAAATCGGTTGCAGATAGATTATTCTCAAGACACTTATTGCAGGAAGATTTAATTGACCTTCTAAAGTAATGAAAATCAATATATTGACAGGATGGCTTCTCTTCAAGAGTGAGACATGGGCAAATCTCTTTAACCAGAACTTTTTATGCAAATCATCAAAATATCTTTATCAATCAAAGTATTTTGAATGATTTTGAGGGTCTCTACTTTTTATTTTGGAATTAGATGACTTCTATACCCTATTTCTTCTCGAAATTTGACCCACGGTCACTGTCCTAAAATCATAGCGCAGTTGTAAGGAACCAATATAAATGTTATATCACATATTTACTTTTTTTGCATATATCTGTCCAATCCCACAGCTGTGTAAAGAGAGAATGACAATACCAATACTGCATGTTTACCAAGTCAATTCATGCTGGATTACGCAGCATACCACAGTAGCCTTATTGAATCCAGACATTCAGTGCATAAATTTCAATGACGATGTGGATGACAAAAAAAACGGATCATAACCGTCTTGTTATTTCCTGAAGGTGACCTTGACATACATCAGTGTAGAAAACAAACATGACTGAAAATATTTTTTTGATAATGACTGTCTGCGTTTATAATAACCTTGTTATGATAGTGGAGGGGAGACCAGTGACATAGTGGTTGGACTTTGAGCGTAGTTGATGGAGCTTATGATAAGGTTGTGGGTGACACTCCCAGAACTAGGAGTGCTGTTTCATCTAAATTGTGTCCTTCAGCAAGACACAGAACCCAACAATACACTGCTTCTCTCCACCCAGGAGGTAATGGGTACCTGTCCTGACTGAGATGTTAATGTGTGATGGACCAGCATCCCATCCAGAGGGATGATACTCCTAAACATTTGATGCTACGTAAAGTGGGTAAGCTCGGACCTGATGAGCCATTTGGCTTGGGCTATAGCCTTGCAGACTTGACTTAGTGACTTCCTCAGACACTCTATTTAAAGGCTGACAATAATAATAATAGAATTTTTCTGAAATCTTTACGGAGCCAATGTCTAAAGTACTTCAGGCCTGAATTGATAGTGCATGTCTTCAGTTGCATGGTCTGCCTGGATTATAAATATTTATATACCAGGGCACTAAATCGATAAACATGACAGAAGATCTAGTCATTTAATGCAAATAAGTCATGTCTGAGAAAACCATGACTTTGCATGTCATCTAGACACTGCCTAAATACTTGGTATCAATTGGACATCATCATCAACCACTAAATAATCAAAGAGCTGAACAAACTCAATACGTCTGCCAGACAATTAAACACAAACTCTAAAGGCAAAGTCCTCCCATTAACCCCTGTATTGCGGAAGCAATTTTTCAGCTTGCTCCAACCTGTGGAAAGACATAATTAAAATTGACAGATTTGTTTAAAAAGTTACCCTCATATTAGACCGAGGAAAACAATGTCGAAAACAATGTCACCTATTCTCAGCACGGCCAAAGTGTTCAGTTGATGTTATTCAACTGTATCACAAGAAGAGTACATGGAGTAGGGCCCATTATATGAAGATCTTCAGAATGTGACCTAGATAATTCAATCAAAACACTTGATCCAAGAACCAACTGGGGACTTGACATGCAATAGGCCTGTACAAATTTACAAAAACTTCCAGACGGAGATTCAGGTAATGCAGGATAAATACTAATACTACGTGTAACCCAAGGCAACGGAAAGACAAAATCCTAATATAGGAACAGTTTCTTGTCATAAAGGCACGAATATGCTGCCAAGGTGATAGTATAAGGTCATCCTGCCAAATCGTGTTTCACACTCCCATTTACCTTTTCGAAAAAGATTGTTTAGGCGTTGACAAATCATGCGTTTGACCTGGAACAAAGGGTCAAAGTGATCCTTTCATCGCCAGTTCATTGCAATGTCACATCATATCATTGCCAAATAGGACTGTTGCAGTGATCACCTTGGAGCTTCCGACGTCAGGCCTAAAAAATTCCGCAACAAGTCCGATTTCATCCTAGTATTATATTTATAGTAAGACTACTGCATAAAAATAAAGGCCTAGGCTTATGCACCAATTGACCACATATAGAGGATGCAATAAGGAGTACAAAGTTTACAATGAAATCTACACAACATATAGAAACAATGTATACATATACTCTACACCACAGTGAAATTTTACCTGTCTGTTTGGAGGCCTGGGCCAGAACTTTCTGCAATTTCTCCATACTTCGCCCAGCAATGGCCCAGGTATATTCAGTGCCATCACAGGCAACTGCAAGTTCCTCTACGACATATTGGCCAGTGAAGCCAGTAGCACCAAACACTACAAAATCATAAGTATCTGAAGAGCCCATCTCTGCTTCCACACTGGTTGAGGAAATGTGACAAACTGCAAATCTCAGCAATTGGAACGCCACCGGTGCTAGTGCAACGAACTAGAAACTTATTTTAGTTCCATTTGTTAAGTACAGACGGCAGCAGCTGACATTAGACAATTTGTCCTGTCTTCCTTGGTTGTGACAATGTCATAATCTATGGTTGTGACTTTTACTAAACGGGCGTTAGGCCTAAAAATGAACTACATGTACTTAATTTCATGGTTTGTAAGTGTCTCATCCATCCATTCTCACCGCTTGCTGCACATTCTGATCCAAATACCTGTACCAAATCAATGACTTTTAACTGGCACATGTCATAAGGATTCTTTTCTCCAGACTATCATCCTCTTCTGTGGCATCTTTTCTTTCGTCCTTCTATGCGTCTTATGACATTCATCCTGACAATGAGCGGATCCACTAATGGGTATAATCAAGTAACTATAAAGGTACTTGGTATAATGACCTGTCTTTCAATACTCAACAGACAAGACAAATATTCTGAGACTATTTTTTATATGATTAAATATCTTGTTGTCTTTTGACAATTTTTATATCAGTTTGATTGGGAAGTATTAATACAATTACATAGATACACTTGAGGTTTGTGTCTCGTTTTTCCCACCGCAGATCGTTCCAATCCCTCCCAAAGGCACAAACAAATCCAGCACAATTGCTTTTGCTCACGACTTTTGCTAGCATTTGTGTTGTTTACATTGCTTCAAAGAGAAGATTGCCACTGTCAATTGGACCCCTTACCCTCGCCTGACGCCAATGGCCTGACGACAATGATTGACATCACTCAGTACCTAACAGTTGGGTGTACAGATGTATAAAATTAAGTCGCTGGGCCTACAGGCGTAACTTTGGCCTTGACTACGTTGTGCTTGCTGTCAACAGGGTATGATGGTTTTGTGTTTGCAACGTCTTACAATCAATTCTAAAATCAATTCATGATCAATATCCTTGTAATCAATCGCTGATCATTTCGCTCACTCATCAGAGTCCAACTTTTGCTACGTATCTGTCCTTATAAGGAATCAGTACACACTATCTCCTCACAGCTTGTTCAACAACTGGAATTTGACTCCGCCCTTCTGAAGTCTCTCAATGATGCTTGTGTTTGCAAAGGCTGCGGCAGGAGTGTAAACACCACCACTGGAAAAGAAGTCAGAGCTTACAAACATTGATTAGAAACTAGACTAGTGGTCATTGCAGATGCCTGCAACAAGAATTGATTACAAGAGATTATTTGTCACACATAGTAGCGATTGTAATCGTAGATCGCAGTGATTTAAATTTCTCATCTCCACGGCGCTTAAGTCAGAATGAATCAAAAGATTGAGATTTACTTATCAAGGCATCAAAGGCTCCAAACCAAGTTTCTGCTGAGCTCAACTTCCCAAAAAACCAGTTGCAGCTCCCCACGTTAGATCAAATGTCAATCAAGTTCAATTTTTACTAACGTTTTTGGCAGTTTGGATGTTTCTTTCAAAATGGTCAGTCCGGATTCAACCATGGCAAGAGGGGTGAAGGCATAACCAGCATCTGAAGAATAGGTTTTAGCATGAAACAGAAGAGACGAAAATAAGCATAACTTGATCTTACCAGCAGTCATGTGCATTAAAGTGAGGCTCACAAATGGATTTCTGATTATATCCATTTGTTTACATGTAATCGAGTAAACTGTCATGTTGTGGTGATTGTCAACTTTTAGGGGATTCAGAATGATTGTTGGTCTCCAGATGACCAACATGTGATGGGTAGACAAACCCACCAACTGCAGACAATTGTCAATAACAAAGATGTCCCGAAAGGAGGTTTTCCTCTCAAGACACAGAACTCTTGAATGATTACAAAGACATGGACAATGATTTGCCGAGTAGAGTTTAACCTACCTGGTGCAATCATCCTGAATGAAATATTCTTGTCTGGCCCTTGGGGATGCTTCTCACCAACAGGCAGCTTCTTTCCCCAGCCTCGGCCAACCATTGTGTGGATGAAGGACGACTTCTCAATCTATGAAAGAATATGTCAAATAATCACTGCACATGTGGGATACTGGGTTCTCCAGGTGGTGACCCTCAGCTACTTCATGCCAGTTTTTGATGTCACGAGACTCTGTCACGGCGTGAAATTCTTCTGTATATTTTTACATACAGAATTTCTTTCTCGGTGGATTTAAACCCTTTCTTCAGGAGACAAAGGCATGTGCACCTGGTTTATAACAGTAGACATCATACTCTACATCAAGTAGACATCAAACTGTACATCAATGTTTTACTCACCACTTTGCGTGCTGGTCCATTCTTGCTAAAAGCACCAAGTGTGAATAGTCGCGGATACTGAAAAAGTGAAACAGCTTCTAAGAACTCATTTGAAGGATATTCAGCATGCTACCTATAAAACACATGCCACTATCACAGTTTTGTACTGTTGCTGATGACAGGAAAACACCTAGTAACTGCCAAAAGAGTTATGCCACCACAGGTTACTTTTTCTCACTTTCGAGACGAGTTTTTAAAGAAGTCTACCCAATGCACCAGGCAAATGGATTTTTGGTCTTCAGCAGTTTGATTTAACATTTAAGAATGGTTCCAATATCTTCTTATTCTTAGTGTGAGACAACAGCTTCAAATTCTTAGGTAGGTGGATATCACGAATCCAGCTGTGGCCTACAGGTCTTCCTCTGTTATCCACAGATTTCATCGGAGTTAACTTACCTTCAACAAGAGGCGTCGACCAAGTCGGAATGTGGAGAACACTTTGAGGGTGATTCCCATACTGATGGCAACAAGACATGCCAGAATACCAGGCATACGGATGTATGACCGGTATTGAATCTGCAACAGAGAGGAATAAACAGTCCAGCTATAAAAAACTGTTTTGGTTTTATTTGAGAAAGTTAACGAATGCATGTCAGTTCAACTGAGCAAAACAACTTTCCAAAATCTCTGTCTTTTACATCGACAATGCTGGCATCTTTCTGAGAGAGCAAACATTTCAACTCCAGGTTATTTGATGAATACAGAGATTTGCTCTGATTTTTACAGCAAAGGCAGAAGTAACTCACAACTTACAGGTCTTTCTTTATTCTCAAAATAGTTATGTCTCGTCGACCTGCGGACAATGTCACAGTCTTGTGGAAAGAATGGCAATACCCTCCCATTTGCTTCAGTACTGTAGGAGATAGGGGTCCTGGAAATAGGATTAGGATGTATTATAATCAACTTACAGGCCTTTCATTGTGTTCATTTAGGTTGTGTCTCGCTGTTCTTCTGACAATATCTTGGTCGCCTTGAAAGAAGGGAAGTAATCTGCCCTTCACCTCGTCACTGTAGGAAAGTGCACTCCTGAAAAAGTGCATTTTTTTGCTGTGCTATCTTTATCAAAATTCGTTGTTGTACGTAATACTAGGAGATAACGGATTATTCATTTATAATCATTCCATCCCATGCCCTAACTGAAACCGTGAATGCTGTTATCCCCACAAAGAGTTAAGTACCAAATGTACGGACTACAGGCACAACCACGAACCTTGCTGGCAGAGCATAATCTGGCTTTGGCAATCTCTCTTTAAAAAGATCTCGCCTGACATCCTTCAGTTCTTCTCCCTTCTCTGGATTGAGCAGCGTAACGACCGTGTGATAGGTTCCAAAGTTTCCGCCACCACCCTTGCAAAACAAACAGATAAAGAATTAAACAATGTGGCGAAATCGACATGGTATTTGTTCTTCCAGACATACTGCTACTTTTGTTGGTCTTTTTGGCTTGTTTAAACCAAATTTAGGTCAAATAATTACAAAATTTGGATTGATACAGCACCTGGCTGAAGAAATTTAAACTGGAAAACAGCCAGTATTTGATATTGATCAAACGTGTTGAAAGACTTCCCTAAACACAACTTACCTGAAGCCCAACAAAGCTTTCTATGGAATTAAGTTCACCTGAAACATAAAGAAATATGTGTATTGAAAGTTAAGCAAATATTACTCTATTTTGATCTTTTACTCCCCTTGGAAGTTAAGCAAAGGCCGGAAACAATCAAATAATCACATATATTTGGCTTGGACGTAAAGCTACTCCTTGGAAATGTTATGCTATTTTGACCTTTAACTAACATGCGATCTCACTGGCCCTACTACTGGTATATTTGAACTTCAGGACCTATTCTGAATCTGGCAACATTTTAAACAAGGAGTCTTGATTTAAGAAGATTGCCTGATAACACGTAACTGATGAATAGACCAAGAATGCCATCAGCAACAATAGCCATGGATGGTTCTCCACAACTTGAATTCTTGCTGCTCTTTTTAATAGAAAGTATGAAGCTATTTCTACTCACCATCAAAGTGCTTCTTTGCATAAAGAACCCCAATATCAGCTGGAACACTGTCAAATCCACATGCTTCTACTACATAGACACCAGCCTTTTCTGCTTTATCATGGTACTTAAGGTCCATTTTCTCATGGAACTTAAAAAGGAAAAGATGAATATTTCAATGCTGATATCTATATGGCTTTGAATCCTCCCGATTCTCATTTCAAAATTTTATTAGTTTTCTAGTGGTAAAATACTATCATTCAAATGTCTTCCTCAGGAGAAATGAACATATGGTGATCCTGTCTTAGCAATTCTCTAGAACCTACCAGTGATTCCCCACTGATATCAACATGATGGGCCTTGTTGTCAATGCAAGCTTTCACCACCTTCTCACCATAGAAAACATACTGGAAAAAGAGGAAAAAATCAAAATAATGCCTGCATAATGAACAGTGATCAAAGTTCACTTTCAGAAAGTGCCTTGTACAGGCCAAAAATTAGGTTGCACAGCACACAACTAAAAATGTGTGAAGACATTGAATTTTTCAATTAGGTATTTTGATACCAAATCAGATATTCCTTTTGATCCAAGGGGAGGGGTGGATAAAACTGTGTCTCGACAAGAATTTGGCCCTCTAAGCCAGAAATTACTACAGGTGACTCTTTTCAAGTGATCTCTTCTCATTGAACATTCATTTGCCATTGATGAACTCTTTAATAAATAAAAACAATCATATGATTTTGTTTCATAGTCAGTCTTACCGGACCAACACAGTTCAGAACAAGCTGTGCTTGCTGACACATGGTATTCAGTGAGGATTCGTTGGAAACATCTGCCTCAAGGATGGGCATGTTCCTCAGGTCTTTTCCTGAAAAGTGCAATAAAATATGTTTGTATGATTTGACAATGATTGATAGTGGAATTGGAGTTCGAACCAATGCTCGGATTTCTTTGAAGTGTGCGCACTGACAAAAGACGAATTCGAAGAAGTTTGTTTTGGCACTAACCAGTCACGCGTTTCACCTAGACATTGACACCTTGAAGGATCTCCGTGTCTCGATAGGCATTGTCTGAAATCGGCTTGCCTTAGGCCTTCCGATGTGTTCTGAGTGTGCGCATTTGATTTGTTTTGGCGCCGATTCATCTTCTTCAAAAAGGCCTATCCTGAGGGCCAACCCTAATTCAATTGCTAAAACCCTGTTTGGTTGAAGAAGATCAGATCAACAAAAATCCGGCCCGTAGGCGTAGCCGTAAGGCCCCAACGAATCAAGATGTGAACATAACATTTATGATTTGTGATTAAGGTTATCTCTCTCGCCAGTAAAAACGTACAGTGACTAAGCAAACTTTATGCACAGCGATATCAGATGAAATTTGGACCCGCCGAACATCTGCCCAATGCATCGATTACTGTGTGATGAAAGTGTATGAGTATGAGCTGAAGTTCGGGCACCTGTTTGCTTGGAAGCTTCCTCAAGAACTGCAGCAAGTTTCTTCTTGCTACGACCAGCAACAGCCCATTTTAACCCTCCTTCCTCTTCAAACACTCTTGCAAGGTATTCAACAACATATTGGCCAGTAAATCCACTGGCTCCAAACACCACAATATCAAAAATTTTGGTCGACGAATTCGTGTGGTCAGCCATTTTTAGCAGACTACTTAAAATAGAGAAATTGTACAGGCACTTTAGCGCGACCAATTGAAATTTATATCATAATATGTAAAATGAACCTGTTATTCATCTTTTTCTGGAGGACAACACATTTTTATCAATAAACAGTGAATACCATAATCATGCTTTTATGTGATTCCGCAATCATGTTTCTGTGTGAATTTTAACAATCATGTTTTTATGTGATATAAGCAATCAGGACAAAGCATGAAAAAGTAACAATCACGTTTTTTCGTGTTGGCCCCGAATGCCCTGTGGTGTATACATGTACATACTGCCATACATCATGATGATTGATGATATGATGGTACATGTATGATGCCTTAGTAACGAATGGGGAATGGGGAATAACGGATGTAATCAGACAATGATTGATTTACAATAAATGTTGAAATTTGATTTTTTTTATCTTCAAATTTGTTTAATGAATAGTGTGAACTATCAACCATCATCCATAACTCCTTATTTTATTATTATGTCATGAACAATACACAGTGTGGACAAGGAAGTTTCATGGTGTGAATTGAACGCGAGCTAAACTTCCGGCCTATAGGCCTAGTCAAAGATTTCTGACCCCACACTTTCATTGGTTTCTGGCAGGTCACTAACACACACACACCCTCACACCTTTCATTACTCCAATCCATGCTCCAACCCCCTTGTCGGATGCTTGTGTGTCAAGATGCTTAGTCAGAGAAGCGCCACTAAAAATATTCCGCTTAATTTCTCGCCTTGACCCGGTCGATTGTACTCCCGTTCCCAGAAATCCTGTAGTGTATTTTGTAGTACATGATGTATATGATTACGAGTCCTATCGTCAAGGTTCGATCAGCTCATTCCATGGCCAAGATCTGGCACGTTTGTTGACATTTGTGGCCCGATTTTCTCGACTAAGCACGAAATTATGTCATATCTGTCACCTCTTTGATCATCATATCGTTCATTAGAACCTCACGAATCCGACAACATGTTGGAAACTTTGGAGTGGCTCGAAGGGCCCGAGCTTGTCATTGCTTTTCAACGCTTGTGTGGGATCATTCCGTGCCCGGCAAAAAATGCCAAGCAAAATGGAGTGGCAAATGGAAGTGCCAATGCAAATGGTAAAGCAAATGGCTTCATGAATGGTGATGCAAAGCATTACCTCCAGAATGGTGATGCTGGGGGACATGGTGACTACACTAATGGTCATGCTTACAGGCTTCGATCTAGGACTGTTGAAACTTCTACGGAGACGGATGGTACGCTGAACGGGGACCCAGTTTCGCAGGAACTGACTGAAGATTCTGCTGAAGACAGCGAGTCGTCAACGTCTGGCTCTGAGATTGAAGATGCCAATGGAAAGGAACTGACAACATATGATGTCACTAACTCATTTCTGTACTATTTATTCTGTTTTGGAGCTAACCTTGGCAATGAGGTGTTTTATTGTGCTTTCTTTCCATTCTGGCTATGGAATGTCGATGGCTTCGTTGGGCGTAGAGTGTGTTATATTTGGTGTGCCATCATGTACTTTGGTCAGGCAGCTAAAGACCTCATTCGTTGGCCACGACCTGCGTCCCCTCCTGTTGTTCGAATGGAGAAAAGATATGAACTCGAATACGGAATGCCATCAACTCATGCAATGGTCGGTGCGGCTGTCCCGTTTTCACTACTGGTCTTTACCTGGAATAGATATGAGGTGGGTCAGTGAGTGGTACTATACGACAATCAAGATGTACAGACCGGGGGAGCTGGCTGTACGTACCCATAAGTCTTTGCGGTAGTCTCGCGCGTACCGGATATAACCTATCAAGCTTTTCTCCTTCAGAGAAATACTGCGTTGCGCTCAACTGCCAATTATGCATTAGTCTGGTGGACACGAGGTTGGCCTTAAACTTGCTTGAAATCGAAAATTTGGACAACACACGTGTACTACAGCGCAAACGGCAGCATTCTGACATAGAAACATGTGGTCTGATTCTATTTTTACTTGTCATTTAGTGATCACGCGTCCAACCTCGTATGCAGGGTAATGTGGCTTTCTCATTGGTCGAACGTTAATTTTGTTCACAGCCTTATAAGGCACTTGAGCGCAACGCAGTATTTCTCTGAAGGAGAAAAGCTTGATGGGTTATATCAAGTACGCGCGAGACTACCGCAAAGACTTATGGGTACGTACAGCCAGCTCCCCCGGTCTGTACATCTTGATTGTAGTATTGTAGAGTGATTGAAGTGACAAATTGTAATCTCTGACTTGATTTTCATTTCTAATCTGATCTGCAGTCGTTAAATTTCTTTAAAACTTTTGTTGAATTACAATCAAAACAGTAGAAATTCTTCTTGCCTTGAAAGTATCATGCCTTTTCTCGGTTATCAAAAACAGTTGTCAGTGTTACTGTTATAGTATTCTTTTAAAAAGAATTTGATTTGATAGAAATGAACAGTAAGATTAAGTAGTATTTTTGAGTCACTCACTCATTTAATGCCAAGTTGAATACAATGTTCTTTGTGCTGTGAATTGTAAATTAATACATACTAGGCCTACCACAAGTACCAGTACTTGGCTTTGTCATGTCACTATTTATGTCACATTTATGTCAAGCATGAAAGTGGTTGCTGAACTATAAATGGGCAAGACTAGACAGAATGCAAATATGTGTTGACCCCTTCATTAAATGTCATGGTCGTTGGTTGGCGGTCTACCGGTACATTTAGTACAAGTAATAAGACTATTAGGGCAGGCTAGTCTGCATTTAGATCGATGCTAATCCCCATGTGGGGGTTTCATGAATTTTATCAAAATATCCTAGACGATATGGCAGGCACTTACATTAAAGTTTTATGAATCATTCATCCATTTTAAATTATGTTTAGCTATATGTAAAGTCCCCAAAGCCCCAAAATAAATCTTGATTGTGCCAGCCAAAAAATGTAGAAAATGTCTCAGAAAACACAGCATGGTCCTTGACCTTGTACAATGGATATGTATATTTAGAGTTGTTATGTAATGTGTCTGGGCGGGCGAAAGGGTCAAGGGCAAATCTTTCGACCAATATTGAAATAGTTACCCGGTAGCCAGATTAATTCACCATTGGCTGACCAGGTATACTGAGGAATATATAGAATTCAATGACTAAGCTTTTAGATATCCCTAACCTCTAGACAGCAATACAATATGCAATAAGACGTCTGTTACAACTACATGCCACTATTGGCAGCAGATACCACTATATTTCAATGAATTGAATTCCTCTTTCAGATGACAATATTTACAGTTACACGTGATCCCACCCAACTACTACCAACATAGTGAGCCCTGCTGCAAAGATGTTTCTGGTATAAATCCTGCTGGTCTACATGAGTCAATAAAATCTATCTATTTTATGTTTCAGTATGAGCATGTGATTGCATTGGCACTGGCCACAGCTTGGTGTACACTTGTCTGTTTGAGCAGACTGTATCTTGGGATGCACACTGTGCTCGTGAGTATTTGTGCTTACTGTTCCAAAAGTAAAATTCATGTGTTGATCACCAAGAGTTGAAAAATACTTGACCAATAAGTTGAGTTGATTATGGAAAGAAGAGGGGAGAAAAAATGTGCTATTTTGTACGACAGTGGTAAAGTGTGGCGACATTAACCAATTCACATTATCCACACTTTGCCGGCATGGTGAATGTTTACACTTGAGGAAAACAGACATGTTACATTTGTAAACATCATATGACATGTATGAGTCTGGTGGATGACTGACCCATTTCTGATACTTATGTCAGACATCAGTTAAAATATCTACATGAATGACATACAAGTTGAAGGTAACATGATTGGAGCAGTGGCAGTGCAACTATCAACAAAACGTAGAGGAATTAGAGGAAGAGGGTATCAATTGCTGGACATAGCAACTACATGTACTTTGGTCATTGCATGTCTTGGTCACCGTCCTTGCTGTAGTTCAACTCCATCTGTTCATGAACTAATCAGTATATTTTTGTCTGTTTCAGGATATCATTGCAGGACTCCTGTTTGCTGGGTTGATTCTTGGCATCATGCACCCCCTATTGGACACGCTAGACACCTTCATCCTGTCGCACCCGTATTCCCCAGCAGCCGTGATTGTCGTCTCGCTCGCGATGTGTATATTCTACCCGACGTTGGACAAATGGAGCACGGCGCGTGGAGACACGACAATGATTCTTGCCGTTGGCGTTGGTGTTTGCCTTGCATCCTGGGTAAACTTCCAATGGGAAATTTACCAGGTTACAACAGATCTACCTCCGTATGGCATCAAAATTCCGAATGCCGAATACTTCGGTACAATGATGCTTCGTACCATGCTCGGTATTGTTATTCTTATTGCAACCCGGACTGTGATGAAAGCGCTAACATATCATATGCTTTGTTATATTTTTGGTTACAAGAAGGAAAACAGATCTCTGCAGCATCTTATTGTTGAGTTGCCCTATAAGTATATCACCTATACCATGGTCGCTTTTAATGTTGTTTACTTTGCACCAGCGGTGTTTAGATACGTAGGCATTGAGAGAACCACAGTTCACACTGAATATTAGCCCAATAAACCAAATATGGGTATAGTGGGTTTTTGAAAAATTGAGTATGTGCATGTATTTGTATCTTTTTAGGTTGGACTAAATTTTTTTCATTTTTTAAAGAAAGGACAGTATTTTCCCTGATCTGAGTAGATTAATTTTGTATAATTTGGAAAATGCAACTCACTGACACTGGTATCAATTGGTTAATTTTTAGGCAAGTCGAAATCTTAGATCCACTTAGTTCTTCATCATGTGTGTAGTGTGTCAACTAGCATTTACCAACAGTTAACTGTTCAGTTTTCTCTCAAAACATTCCTTTGGTTATTAACTTCAGTTTGATCGATTGGTCAGTTCGATTTAAATTTTCAAGTTTCGAACTATGTATTTAGTTCTTGTTTGTCAATAGTAGATGATTCCTTCAGTCCAAGTTGTATTAATGTATTGTATATTTTGTTCTCAACTTGGACTTAGCAAGACTCAGTTAAACTGGATAAGTTCATTGGTTATGCATTTCAATCCTTTTGCTTGACGAAAAAGGGGCTCGGTCAAACAAACCAATTGCTATAAAATGCAAAAATTGGTATTAAAAGTTAACATGTAAGATGCTAAATTTAAAAATAGTTCAAGCCTTGTTGAGAGATTGGACACTAGTCATAGGGTAGACTGTTCAGTTCACAGTGCTATCAATTCAAGCATTGCGTATTTGCATACACATCAATGGAGCTGGAGATTAGCAATTTGAATAAAAACTTATAAAAATTGAAGAACCTAGAATAGTTACTTTGCTGTAGAGAGTACAGATGAGATAGAGTACTTGTATCGATAAGATCTATTAGTCAACTTTAATAGTGAGTGCATGAGTTTCCTTTGGGACCATGAGAGGATTTAAATTGACTGCTCAGAATAATTCATGAACTGCAATGGCGAAAATTTGTCAATATTTTACCTCTTGCCATGGACACTGCTATTCAGTTCTCAACACAGTGCATTCATTATCTCATTGTTGTGGTCCTTTCATGTTATTCAAAAATTCAGGTCATTGACACAATCACTGCTCATCACTGGGTGTCCATGTTTTATGAACGGATCACCCCATCTAGTGAACAATGATGTTCCTATGAGGTTGTTTATAACAGTTTGGGCTTATTTCCTCTGAGTAACCTTGCAGGTTGTACTCAATTCTAAATTCACGTCTCTTGATATGTCTGAATTAAATTCAATTGGTTCTGGGTAAACCTTTTTGTTATATGTTTGAATTATTCCTCATCCAGCTGTTTCTCGCAATTGTTTATTTTAATGGTAATCATGGGTTGGTGAGACTGCCATATGCTAGACTGTTGAGTCATTTGAATTCGATATGCTCCCTTAGTAATGACACAAGTTTTGGTCCCAAATTGGTTGTTTCCATTCAATTCAAGGGGGGAGGGTTCATAGTCATCTATGATTCTGTATTAGCAGTGGATGTAAATAGCTGTATATATGTGGCTTATTGAGCTTTATAGACTGGCTGAAAAGAGCTAGTTCGCACCTGATGTATCGGTGATTTCGCTAATATTGTGATGCTGTTGTAATCGCTACATCATTATCACTTAGTAGAAGTGATCAAGGTGTGATTTTCTCCAAAAAATCAGGGTCGATTTACTCTCTACGGCCATCATTCGGCATAAGTAATAATTTAGTAAGGCCTATTACATTTTATGTTGTAGTTATGCATAAAATTGGTTATTATTTATGTGCTTGCTAGATATGAAAGAATAAAGTATTCCTGTGGTTGTTGCCTGTTGGGGTGATACGAGCATGATTCTGTTCAACTCTTTATCAGCCATTACCCAGATTTTGGCAACTTTTTCTATTTGTTCATAATTTCATACACAGCTGATTGTAAGAAGAATTTGATGTGATGTTAATGATTTCCCCGGTTTGCCGTATTATGCTATTTACCATATGTATATGCTGTTCAAAAAGAGACTTAGTCTCAGAAACCTTACCATTGATCATGTTAAAAAAGGTGGTCTTTGGAATTCACTTGTGCGTACAAAACACTATTAGTGCTAAGATACCGTATCACTTCATATAGCGAAAAATCCAAATGGAAAAGGCCTAATTTTCTTTGCTTGACCATTTGTAAAGTGCCATGTAACTTAAATGGATTATTTTACAAAATAAAATATGGGTGAGGATTGATATCGTCTTGGCTTTTTTGCTTTGGGCATTTGGCATCTTTCTGGACCTCAACTGTTTTGTCAAACCACTTGGCAGGACAAAAATCATGATTGCCCCCACTCCACACTGCTCCACAACGTTTTGCAGGTGGGAACACAAATATGAAAACCACTGGGGACATGGAAACAATAGCTTCATGATAATGTGGTATCTCCCAAAAGTGGATACCTCTGTCTGCAGGACAGCATCTTTCTTATATTTAAAGACTTTCGGTTCTGAATTTCCAGTCAATCGGGAGACCTTACAGTAATGTTCAGTCCCTTAGCATTTCAAGGAACAAAACTTTGGCAACCCGTTTTTACTACTGGTAGTTACATGAAGTGACTATCACTCTGATCACCATTTAGCATGATCAGACAAAAAGTGGCCTAGAAAGATCATGAATAGACCAGGTTCTGGACTAGACCACCTTATTAAAACAATAGGTCATCTAAAGAACCGGGAGTTTTTGACCTTGATTAGATATGTCTGACACAATACGACTGATAGTGATAGTGATCGAATGTATGCCCAGTTTGACCCCACTCGGTGACAGAATTTGATCCAGGTCTCCAAATGAAGATATCAACTGGGACAATGTCCTAATCACTATTACAGTACAACCATCCAGGGACAAACTTATACATGTAGCCACGAGAGACAATGACAGAGCAAGGAACTACAATAGGAAAACACTAGGAATTCTGTCCCAGCATCTTGTGAGATGACAAACATGATAAAAGACGATGCCACACCCACCCAGCAGTGTATCTCAAGATAATTTAATGCAGTTTCACTCCTCAGATGCCAAAGTAAGGGGAAAACAAGGAAAGCATATGACTGATCTATTTTATTATGAATACACCTCTTTCTAAAGTTATAACAATAAACACCTTACACAGGTAAGCAATAGGATTACAACAGGATTTTTGTGTTTACTTCCAACACCTGGATAAACTCTGGCATTTAAGTTCTAACACTGGTTTAAAATCAACATATTATGTTGACATACAAACCTATAATTCTCTTACAAGTGCAGACACGGATGGTAAGGTTCTCTTGAAACTTCAGACTCTATCATTATTACTCTTTTAGGCAATTAGGGGGACCACTGTCATCAGATTGTTACAATAAATTTCCCATTTTTTCATTGGAATGTCATCACAGTACTGGTAGTACAAATGCAAATCATGAACCTCACTATCATCTACCGGGTAGATTGAAAGATTTTTTAAAATTATCAACAGGAATCTGCAGAGTTAATCATCTTGTCTGCCGTTGTGGATGAGCCAATACCTTTATGCAGAGCTCAATCAATGTCACAACAATCAAGCTGCATTCCCTGAGAAATCCACTCGATTTGAATAAATGGAAATTTGCTCCATGTTTTGTGATTGTCACTGATTACAATAGGCATTGATCTGTTTTTCAATTTCCTGCATATTCGACAGCACGTTTGTCAGTTTCTCTTCGTCCATCTCGAAAAGCACCACTTCAGGTTCCTGTAAAGATAACACATAACATCATTATTGTGATCTGCGTAAGTATTCGAGTCTGGAGTTGTGAGGCTTGAACCCTGGTCTAGGCACCATTAATTTTAATCTGCTACAGGTAGAAAGTGAAGAGTTCCGGAGGAATACCAATCTTTATTATTTTCTTTTCACCTTCATCAACAAAATAGCTTTAGTGAGAGTGCATGCGGATGCCACAGACAGTTTGGTGGTTGATGAGGAAAGCTCTTCCTTTGCATTAATCAAAGAGACTTGGATTTACTTAAGAGCTGGTGATCAACTCAACTCACCTTAGCTTTGTCCAGCCCCTCAGTAACTTGGAATTCCATAATGGCAGTGGGTATGTTTAATTGATCAATGTTCTTTGACTGACTTTTCACATCAATTCGCCAATTCACGCTCTTAAGACTATTGTTCCAACTTGTAGCAGCAATTAATGTATCGTGTATTTTAGTTTTGTGATTTCTCCAGAATTTTGAGAAAACTTTGGCTTCTTCCTCAGTGATAGCACCGTCTCGCTTCTTCGTCTGTGATATCAAGAATGCTTCTAACTTGTCAAAGTCCATATCTGAAGACGCCATAGTCTGAAAAAAGAATAGGGAATATTAAGCATCTTCTATATTTGCAGATAAAGCTGCAATTCTTCTAAAAATGAATAGGCCTTACAGTACTATAAGTTTGATTTACATGATGTAAGGCAATCAGACGAGTTCCACTGTTGTATTTGCACAGGTTACAAACGTAATAAGTCCTGAATTTGCCTTCTAACGTCCGGATCCTTTATTCTAACACTGCTTCACAAAATTATACACACCAAAGTCATAATTGATAAAATAGTTCGTCGGGATGACGATTCGTGCACGTGATTATAAAATACTCGGGAGACTGGAATAACTCTCTATCGCTCTCTTCTCTCTCT
Source organism: Lineus longissimus (assembly GCF_910592395.1). Lineage (NCBI taxonomy): Eukaryota > Metazoa > Nemertea > Pilidiophora > Heteronemertea > Lineidae > Lineus > Lineus longissimus. The sequence goes on from NC_088310.1 coordinate 6,041,671, forward strand.
CTCTCTCTCTCTCTCTCTCTCTCTCTCTCTCTCTCTCTCTCTCTCTGCCGAGAGCGTGCGGATAGCTGTTTTGTATTCACGCGCAGCTTTGTCTGCACCAATCAGGGGGCAACGTTGATGCGTCTCCATCCAATGAGGAGCCGCATCAATGCTGACGTAATTGATCACGCTGGGGAGAATGGAGGATTAAAAGTAGACCGTGGGAATTTTCACAGGTATCTTATCTGATACCCAATTCCAATAATCTCGCACACTTAATTCCAAGAATTACACATTACAGTGCTACTCATAAGAATTAAGAAAGGTTTTACAATTACTATACAACACCACCATGGAGCAATGTTTGTGGATGCATCAGTGTTGCAAACAAAAGACTGTGTGGTGGCATGCCATGTGTTTTTTTGTTCTTTATCATGCTCTATACAGCTGAACAGACGAGATCATGCACCGAGGGCGAGGCCGAGGAATACAGGATCGCCCGATCGGGAGCCCTCCGTCATCTCTATCCCTTTATCATTCATCACCCCGGAAGCTACATGGAGTGACAATGTGTCAATGTCAGCAAGAGTTAATTCACTCTGTTACTTGCAATTTAATGCTAAATTGAAAAAGGGGTGTGTCACTTCCATCCATGCATGCCATCCATCTATCACTGTCTCTGCATTCACCTTTATCAAACGTTGACATTTTGCAGTTTGGAGCCTGAATTCTTCTTCTGACAGATTGGGGTATAACTCTGCCTTTAGGAAATCATCAGTAATGTCAGATTCTCCATAGTAAATTCGTTTGGCAAGGCCATTTAGAAGCCCAAGAAATTTTTTTGTTTCCTCTCCTGCCATTTTTGATGATTAGTCCATGTAGTCGTGCGCTATACTTCGGTTTCGAAAACTGGAACATGAATTGAAGAGGAAGTTTGTATTGCGTGAGACTGATTGGCCATGGCTTCTACCGGCAGATCTGGCCGAGTTGTTGCCAGTGCTATAGGTGAAATAGGCCTACTTGGAGAGCCTGAAAAAGATGCTAACGCATTGTTGATGGACCTTGATAAAGGTACTTTTATCGCCCACAAGTTTTAAAACGATCGGGGTCTTATTTCACGCCAGAAACGTGAATATGTGTTGCCCGATGTTTCTATTTTCGGACGAATTTGTACTGTTGGAATCCTACTTCTGATTTATCGGATGACAGCTGGTGGTGTGGAAGTAAAATTAGTCCCCTGAAAACCAAGTCCCTCCCGATTGTTCGATGGCAGATTAGGATCCTGGCCATATACAGTTGCGCATGAGAAAATGCTCACAGGGATTGCGAATTTAAACCCCATTCTATAATTGATGATGGATAGACATGTCATTTCCCAAAGTAAATAATTCTTGTTTCAGGTCTGAGGTCGGTAAAAGTAGGGGAACAATGTGAATCAATCATCAGGTTCCCAAGACTATTTGAGAAATATCCATTTCCCATCCTCATCAATTCTGCATTCCTAAAGCTTGGAGATGTCTTTAGATTTGGGTAAGTATCAGACCAAGAGGTTTGACAAGGGTGTCCCATCAAAAACATTCTTGTATTTTGTGGATCAGTGTTACTTGTACGTGTAGCAGGATATATTTAGAATAAGACATTTTCAGAGTGAAAAGAGAAAGTTTCTATTATCAATAAAGGGAAAGTTTCTACTTCCGGTACATGTATATAAAAACGTTGTTACTCTACCCTCTGTGTTATCAAGTGAAGTCTCACTCTTACATACTTTGCTTTTAGGACCAATTTTCTTCGGCTTTGCATTCTCAAAGTCACCCAGCAGAGTGAAAAGCATCTTGAGAAAGTCATTAATGTGGATGAATTCATTCGGAGGATATTCTCGGTCATTCACAGCAATGATCCAATTGCCAGGGCAATTACTCTCAGGTAAGGCGGTTATTCACTTTATCTCCTAACTTTGAGAACACCAAGAACCCGGTTATAACAATGCTTTATGCATTAGGATGAGGTCATTGGTGCCAAGTGTGACGGAGGAAGTCAGGTAGGTGCTGAATTTGATATTATGAAATCAGCATTTGCACTGGAGATTCTTGTAAATGGTTTGCTTCCTCAATAAGAGTCAACTGCCTTCTCATTTTCAAGAAACATTTTTTCAAACAATCATCATTCAGGTTTATTTGGCTTTGTTTCAGAACCCTCGGTAGCATGGCCTGTATCATCCCCGAGAGGAAAAATGTTCATCACAGCATCATGAGTGGTCTCGATTCTCATGATTCCGTGGAACTAGAAGCTGCTATCGTAGCAGCCAAAAGATTCGCTGCACAGTCAAAGTAAGTAAAGCTGAAAAATCACAACGTTTTGGGAAAAAAAATCATTAATAGGATTTTTTGGTAATGTGTTAGCCTAACATTTTGACATTTGTAATGAAGGTCATTCACGCAGTCTCAGTGAATATTTGTTGGTGATAGTATGGCTTTTGATATGAGGATATTACATTTTAAGGAGTAAAATTAGAAACATTTGGTATGTGCATCAACAGCCAGTGAAGTATTTATCTACTTTCAGAACCTTTGCTACCACAGTATGCCAAAAGGTATCAGAAATCATCAAAGGCATCGAAAATCCAATGGAGATGAAACTGAAAGTGATCCCGATCTTCCAGTACATGTATCATGATGCCCAGACAGCCACCCTGGTCCGTGACCTCTGCATACAATCTCTGCCATCTTATCCAGCTTGTAACTTTGTCTTGACAACCCTTCATACCCTGTCCGAACTTTCGGCCAAGTCACTTATCAGTATACCACATCAGGTAAGTAATGGTTGATAGATAACGTATGTGCCACATACATTATTTTCGAAGAGATGTGCAAAATGTAGAGCATAAGCCTATTCCACAATAGAAACTTGTTTGTCTTAAAACCATTCTGAGAGATCGACTTTATCTTATGCATTGAACTGACAGCCAAAACAGCCTGTTATTTACAAAAACATCTGCGTGGATTTCGCTTTTACTGTTTTCTCAAAACACAGAAATGCACCTTGGTCATTTTGGCTCTTACCTATTCTAATATTTTCAGGTGAAACTCCTTCTAAACTACCTTGAGCATGATCCCAGACGAGCAGTCAAGGTTCAAGTGCTTCAAGATCTGAAGATGTTAGCCAAGGAAGGGGCACATTTATGGAATAAGGAAGATATCGAGGCATTATGTCAGTTTACTACAAGTACATCTTATGATGGATTGAAGATGGGTGCTCTACATGTTTTGACGACTCTGTCTAAGACTGTTGCCAATAGCAAATTTGATTCATCTCCAGGTAGGAAGAGGTGACGTCTGCACTTGCTTTGTTGACATTGATTTCTGCGAAGTGATTTGATTTGTTATCAGTTTATTGACCAAAAGAACATGAGACTTTACCAAAATGTTGGTAAAGAAAATATCCAGGTAGAGGTAGGCCCGAGGATGAATATTTAAAGGTACATGTAGGAGAAATCTGTTCCTCTCCTAAAATATTATCTTTTGGTTCAAGTCTCAAAAGACTGTATTGATCAGCTATGTTTTGAATTTCAGGTTCACCAGCACTGACTGTGTGTCAACACTGCAACACCAGCAACACCCTTCTTGCCTCCAAAGCAGCAGAACTTCTCACAGATATGGCTGTTTACAACGTCAAGTCACAGAAACCAAACCGAGGATCCTTGTGTGATGATGCTGCCAGTGCTTTGGATGCCCTGGCTATTTTGTCAGGATCTGAGAGTACTGAACACAGCAAGGAATCACTTCAGGTAGGGCAATTTTAACTATAGTTTCTGTTTTTGATTGAGCTGACATAGTCGCTAACTGACAAGAGTCAGATGCATGAATAAAAATTGAATCTCAAAACACTGGACTATTCATGATGTCTTTTGAATCATTATAACAATCACTTCAAATGTCCTTCTTTCCAGATTTGCCTAAAGTCAGTGGTAAAGTTGTGTTCAGTATGTCCAGCTTTGAGTCGTAACTTCATCAGCACTATTACTGGTGTGCTGCACATCACATCAGGCAAGAAAGCTCTGTACTTAGCGGAGAGTTTGGCAGCGATTGGAAGCAGGCAGAAAGATGTGCTAGATAGTTCCATGGCTGATGTCGTCACATTGCTGAAAGAGTTGGGGGAACCAGAGGATATGGATGGAGAAATGTTAGGGGTAGGTGGAGAACACAATGAAATCTCTTCATGTGCTGTGTGTACATTCATGTACATCATGTGCATGTGCGTTTCACTCCTTCCAAACTCTGGTTCTGGTTGATAATTAACAGGCCTCTTGCTGGATTTTAGCATTGATGAACTTTGGACCCCTACTGGACATAGGGGCCTGTTGGCGTTACAGCGTTAACTGTGGTCCATTCGGTCTTCTCTGCCATACTCATCTCCAATTTGAATTGAGCGAATGTTGTGCTAACTCTTCCGCAGTTTAAGTTGGCAATTTTGGAGAAATGTTTACTTCCGATTTTCTCTGGATATCCTCAATCCTAAAATACTATACAGCCCCTCTTCAGCCTTCGTTTTGTTCTCTCCCAGGTTCTTTTGATTACCACCCTCTTTCAAGCATTCACCAAGAGCAACGTACCAGAAGAAGTGTGCGATCTCATTGGGAACTTTGTCGACGATACCAGCTACTGGATTGCATACCGAATCATACGTCAAGCCCTCCGATACGGACATCACCAGGTTGCGACACAGTTGTGCAGGGATACAATGACAAAGGTAGGAGTTGAACTATTTCAGTTCGATATAAACCTATAAGTATGATCAGACTACAGAAAGAACTTGCATCGTAGGCAAACTAAGTAGTTTTGTTTGTGTGGAAAATATTTGGTCTAAGTGAAATTTTCATCCTTGCGGCAGAATTTTTTATTCAGGTATCTCTTTCCCCTTTCTTTTAGGTTTCAACTGAACATTTCTTCTTCTGGGTTGGTGCGTTAGAGAGTTTTAGTTCAGCGGAAAACTACCTGAGTGATCTTGAATATAGCGGTCACATGAGTCCTATAGACACCATCAACCAAGCAACTGTTAATTATTATAAAGGCATCTCAAGCTTGACGGTACGTGGGACAATCCCTTTTGGGATAAATGGGGGGTAATACTGCTGGGCTAATTGTGCTCTGGGTATAAGCATGAAAAATTTTCATTAAGACAGCCAACTGATCAGAGAGCTGGAGTTGGTCGCAGGACTGAGTGTGATGTGTGGGAGCAATAAGCTATGCACACATTGCAATGACTCGGGAATGTAACATCAATTGGGGAGAGGGCACTCACATCAGCCTAACAACCCACAGTAAGAAAATTTTCAGAGACACTTCTTTTGCTTGAGAGGAAATGGCTGTGTTACTACCTGTGCCACAGCTTTCCTGGGCAAGGCAATACTGATTCCTGCATTTTGCTTGGACTTGCAGAAATTGATATGTTACTTTCTTCTTCAGGCTGCTACGACACCAACATATCCACTGACATTCCAAATTGAATACACAAGAATGCGAGTGGAGACTCTCACTGCCTATGTCCAGCTGATCAATGCCTGTACCTGTTTCCGAACGAACCCACCCCCTGCCATAGCTACGACCTTTGCAATGTCAACTGGTCAAGAACAACACAAGTGTGGACGAGGGGCTCAACAGGTGAGCTGAATTTAGCAATAAATCTGCATTCGCTGTAAAACTCGACATGTCTACTTGTAGGAAGGGAACCAAACTACTCAATCATATAAACACATGTCTTCTTCACCTATAAGAATAGACCATACATCTTTAACTGGCGGATCATTGTGCCCAATGTCAGATGGTTTGCCCAACCCTCGCTATGCCAGAGGGTTATTCATCCTCACAGGGTTTACATATTTGATAAAAGACATCTTCCAAGTTTTTCACATGATGTTTCCTATATGTAGCTGTTCTACACCTTTACAGCTTCAAAGAAGTGTTGAGCAGTTCTCCAATCTGGTGACCCAGTACAGTACATTGTATGAGCAGTCATTTGACGCTGACCCTGCCAGCCTTGATAATGTTCAGCTACTACAACAATCATGTCAGCTCATTGTCTATATCATCGAAACGGTCCTCAATAAAAAGTCGGTTAGGTAAGCAGCAAAGGTTCATTTTGAATTCACTGTCCGTTATAGGATAAGTTCCAAGACACACTCATAACACAACGAAAGTGATGCGATCTCGGCAGCCATTGCTGTAACTTTTGGTAGAAACCACCCAAGCAGGTACCTTGGTTAGCAGGACACCCTCAATGTTAGGGGCACTGGTTTTGGTCCTAAGGCTGTAACTCGAGAATGTACTGTTTACATCCATCTTTTTCAGTGACATCGTTGATCAAGAAGTTGCCGGCCACCTGACTGCCAGCCTTGAAGGCCAGGGCCTGACGGATGCATTTAGGAACCTCCTTGGCCAGCTCAGGCAAATCTGTTTATCAACAGACAGCTCTGTAATTTCATACAAGGTAGGCCTGGCTTCGGCTTATACCATTTTGTGTTGGGATAAGGACAAGGAGTGCTATTCCTCAAGCTTCATGGGTATCATTAGGCCAGGAGGCTTAGGGTCTATTATAAAGTCCAAACCCATTTGAGGGAATGCTTGTTTGAATTGACTCTGAAGTTTGGAAAGAAAAACACAAATAAATGTGGCCTTAGTATATTTGAAAATGATTAGATCTGTGTCTCCTTTTCAGCACATTGATTTCCTAATGAAAGCATGTATCAAACTGGCCAGTGTTCCACTCTGCATGCCACGGTACTTCTTCCAGACTTTACAATCAACCACTATTAAGGTAGGTGTTCATGTAATGCTATTGGCCTTCTGCCTCCGAGTGACTTTTGCCATCAAAGACACCAGTAAAACCTCTGTTTGAAAATCTTCTTATGTAGATGCTCTCCATTGGAGCCATTGCCCATGACAAATTCTTGACTAAATATCTGTTCTGACAACTCAGAAAAGCCACAAGATTAGCATATGTCCAATATATATCCATACTTTGACCTCACTTCTGTGGGGTAGTCAGAAACAGCATCCCTTCACTGTTCAAACTTGGAAGTCACAACCTTTGATCGACATGAAATCTTATGTTGTTTTTTTTCTTCCAGCTTGCAATATCCCCCCAGCCTCGTAATCCAAATGACCCCATCTCTATCCAGGCTGATACACATTTGACCTTGAAAGTTGAAGGGGTCATTCAGCACGGTGATAGACCTGGGCTGTTCCGTAAAATCCACAAGGTCAAAATCGAGGTTAGCTCATCATTACAGAGCAGAAGCCAAACAGCACAAGATGTCAAGGTACTTACATACACATCACTATGACATCTGTCTCTGCTTATGTTTTAATTTACCTTTGTTTGCTGTTGGTTCTTGAAAAGACCAGCTACAGTGAGCATCCTTGGCTAAAGAAGCATTCAGGATCTGTCAAAAGGTTGTATTACTGGAGAGGCATCGTAACATCATTGATGATGTCAACTCCAGTCTGTATCCTGGGGTCATTTTCATCATCCTCGTGTAGCCTCTGATCACCAATCAGTTCTTCTCAGTGATTTTAGACCTTGCTTTGAAAGTGTATTCACACGTTGATAATATCACTTAGCTGTATCCATTCTATTCGCAGCCCATTGAAAATCCACCCAATGAGATGAGTTATACAAGTGAACCACACAACGACTACTTCAGCTCCGAGTTCCTGCTTTCCTTCCCAGTTCTCGGACTCCACATGATCTATATCGAGGCATCCATTATTGACGAGAATGGATTACTTTGGAAGACGGGACCTCGGACAACGCTCATGATCAAATCTTGGGATGATAACCTGCAGAAACAACAGTTGCAGGCGGCACAGTTAGCAAGACAGCAACAGTCTCGGCTGGCTCATGTTTGAAGTGGTCTTGTTGAAACTGGATAGGACTATTTTCGTAATACGTAGCTGTACTGTCGTGAGCTCATACACAGATGGAACCCAGGAACATTGGTTCAATGACTGTTTTAGCCAAGCAATCAAGAAACTATTGAATTGATCAAGCTGTTCCCTACAGTCCATGTTGATCAGAATCATGAATATATCTGCCGGATTCCTGACGTACAGAAAAATGAAATAAAATGATGATATCAGTCAATTCAAATTTCAGTGTTTGTTCTTTCATCTCCTTGAAACAGTTCAGTATGTGCTTGCAGGAGCAGTGTGGCTATTTCTGGTAACAAGACGAAACAGATGTGTTTCATTGGTAGCAAATGCTGATGGGGCTGCAAATGTATTGATTAGTGATGGGCGGAATTGTACCGACTGCAAGCTAGCACAACCAGCCACAATCTGCGGCACACAAATCACAATAGGAGGGCCTACATGATGGTTGCAGTCTACTGCCTTCACTTTGCCTATCAATCCACTCATGATTTGTGCTTGCAGTCGCATTGTTCCTATTTCTCGTAACCAGATGAAGAAGATGTCATGATGTATTCTGTTGGTAGCAAATGCTGGTTGGGCTTAAAATGAAAGCAGTGGGCAAACAGTAGACTGGAAGCTCTCTCAACCTGCCACCAACCTAATAGGGCTTCGCTAATTTTCGCATCCTGCTCCACCTACTTGGAAAGGGGTTGGTCTCGAGGAAAATAGCCCTGCTGGACTGGGCCTTTCTCACTCGAAATGCAGACTAGAGGTGAAAGGATGCCCAGACGCCTGAATGTCTCCAGGCAGCAAGAAGGACAGACACACTGGCCACCTGTCTCTGGGCGGGTTAACATAGTCACTAGTGACATTTTCAAGTCATGCCGGTTGCTGTTGCATGAAGAATGAACTGGACTTTCCCAGAGTGGGCTACATTGAGGTCACACTTGTCAATCGTGTCATGTATATAAGCCAGAGTAAAGGAACTAACATGTTCATGACAACGCTTTATCAAACAACGGATACGAGATGTATGTTCTCCACAGATCTGGTCTGACAGCTCTTTCCTTCAGCATCATAAGTTCCAAAATACAAAACCAAGTGAAATGAAAGAAGAAGACAATGAATTACTGATTTTCCAGAACATTTATTGAAAAATTAATAGAAAAAAAGATATTCAGAGAACTTCACTAAAGAACCATCCCAAATTGAAGAACTATTGTCTACATGTTATTGAGGCAATTTTACCATTAACTTCAACAAGTCTGCCCAGGTACTTAATCAACAACCATAAGTGTCGTCTTGAAGTAAACCTTAAATCCTTAAATCCAAAATCATTCAAGTCCAGAGTAAATTTTCACATAAATGAGAGATTTTGGTATTAACTTACATTGACCATATGCAACAATGCGAGTTCACATTTTGATAAGGTTGAGACTTGCATTCTAAATCATTATTTTTTTTAATTCAGATATTATGCCGGATTCTGTCCAGAAACGATCATTGGCTTGAAAATACTGTTTTTTTGGAGAAATGACCTTGACAATGACTTTTAGGAAAATAAATTTTTTATCACTGATAGATTTTGATGAAAATCCCAAAAATGTTACCAGTGACGTCCCTTACAGTCCAATGATACACTGTTGCTGGATTGATTCAAGTACGGCAGAAGACTTACGGAAGGTTCTAATGATGTACAAGCTATTAAAAGTTTTATCAGTCTTCTCTGAAAGTATTGGTGGTAATACACAAAGGCGGGCTTTGGAGGATGCAAGAAATGAAACAGGAATCATAACTGAGCTAGTCAACAAGAAATACTAAATGTCTTTTATGTCAGCAGCAAAGAGATCAGCTGATGACACAATATGACAGGTGACTCTTCTCTGGAGAAAGGAATAACTTTACAAGATTTCCACTGTTTCTGACGGTCAAATATTAAAGACATGATCTGAAAACGTCCTGGTTTCTGTCCTAAGGAGGTAATTACACAAACTGCTGCAATACCCCATCACAACATGACCCATTTGCACGACATCAATTGCCAGAGTAATTCCTTGATATATGTTTCCAGCCAAATCTGGATAGGGTAGATTTTCCAGTGTCATTTCCTGCACCTTTGTCTTACAATAAAGTAACCGTACAACAAAGCATTACCTCCTGGCAAAAGTCTACACTATGATACAACCACAATGTGCTGTATATCTGTTGCCCACTCAAAGGTTAGTAGGATTTTCCTGTTGTTTTTTTGGTTTATTTACAGTAGTACAGACTATGTTTATACACAAGATTTCTAAAATATATAAATAGTTCGAGGGCTATAGAAAACCTGACCTCGCTCGAAGCAACGAGAATCGCCCGAACGTTCGATGACATAAATATGTACCAGTATACCGACATACCAATATTACAGAAGTTTGTACATGTCCATGTCATTATAATTGCGGAACTGAACACAAAAGCTATAAATTACTTATGTACACCATCCTGTGTTTAACTTGCAGACCAGCAGTTAGTAATGAAGACTGCACAATAAATGGAAAGAAGCAAGCACAGAGATTGTAGACCAGCAAAAGTGCAAAGTCAGAACATAATGTAAAAGGGGTTAACAGCATTCAGTTGTTTCAGAACTCGGTTTACATCTGCAAGAAAGCTAAGTGCAAAGATTTTTATTGGTGTCTCTTTGTTGCCAGTATTCTAAGTCTAATTGCAGCAAGCGCTAATCAGCTAGAATGTATAAATTCTCCCGAGTATGCAGTTAATGTAAAAGCATGCTTCCCATTTATAGACAGCTTTGATCTTTCCTTATTTCTTGCAATAACCTGTGGTAATTTTGTTTAGTTGTTTCTTTAAGAATTCATTTTTCAAAAGATAACAGAAAGCCAGAAGTTTTTTTGGACTCGAGCAGTGAAGAGTTCCCCCCCAAAGCTTCCCTCCCTCCCGTGTCTTGTCAAAACATGCGGGTGGCAGCAGTAGTTTAAGCGGTCCAATACAATACAAATCAAGTCCATGTCAATTTCATGTGCTTATGTGTCAATGCTAAAGTATTGGTTCATTGTATCAGACCAAAACTCATTACTTACTGGACCTCTACCTATTGCTTCCTGTCCATGGTAAAAATTATCTCATTGTTTGGAAACTGTATCATCACAGTCCCGAGTTACGACCATATTGTTCTACGATTTACAGACAAATTAAAACAGGCTTGTGCTAGTTCAACAGTGTTTTCGAAAAAGAAGGACGCAAAAAAGGAAGGCAAAAAGATTAAACCATGTAAATTGTTGAAAACCTGAATTACTCATTAAACATTCTTTACAGATCATGCCCAGATAAATTTCTAAATCACCTAAAGGGCATCCAAATCTTTGTAGAAATTCAAGTACTGGTCAAAGGAAGGGCATTTTTGTAATAGATATAAAATCTTAAACAGCATACATGATTTGCAAGGTGAAGTATTTGAGACTTTGCCACAATTCTTGATTATTCATTTTCCTAAACATTTCTGAAAAAAACATCAGTCCAAGCCTTCAGAAAAGCCTTTCCCTCAACTTTTTTCAAACTTCACATCTATCTACACCCATTTGATGGAAACACCTTTCCAAAACGGAACAAGTTTTAAGCTGGCTCACATTTGTGTAACAACTTGTTGAGTAAGAAATGCAACAATTTCTACAATGAATTAATGATATTTTTGGAGATTCAACTCGTTTTACAAAACAAGGCGAACCCCTGCGAATAATAATCTGTGTGTGGTGATGAACTGGATAACATACTGTGCACTAAACCTACTACAGACAAAAATCAAAATCATGAAGTACAAATTAAACACTAGAAATAAGCTATACACGCAGGTTACATGAACAGGAATTTCCCTAGGATTTTGAAACGCAATCAGCTTAGATATGTAAGAAGTTTATGACGAAATCCTACAAAGCCCGACTGAATTTGATTTGCATATTGATTTGCTACAATGAACAATCTTAACCAAAAATGAAAACTTTCGTGCAAAAATTAAAACAAACTGCAGTAGCAGGGCTTTTCCTGTCAAGCATCCTTCATTTATAAACAGTCAGGACACACGCAACTTTGTAAATATTTTTTGACAGCCTGTTCCTCTATCACACCCCCTTGCCAAAATCCAAGGAAAAACCTGTTATGCAACTTCAGTCAATGCTTGACTGTTCACATTCATTGTCACCATGGCTAAAAGGAAAAGTTTCAACTTGCAGAGTGATTTTTCACACAATGTAGGGAGAAATGTGGGTTTTTTTCCACAGTGGTGACCCTGTTATGAAAAATGCAGCAGGCCCTCACCATAAAATGCACTGTAGTACTTGCCCCAGCAAGAACTCTACAAAAACATTATGCGAACCCAACCACGCTGAACAAACCAAACCGCAGCGTCTTGGGGATTTTCAACCCATTGAGAAAAGATAGGTGGGACAATATTATCATAGATGAGAGCGAATAGGAATAATAACAATGCCTTCCCAGCATCACCATATCATCATTATCAATACAGCATTCTGACCTTTGCCGTTATGGAGAGTAATATTCCTTGTTCAATCAAAACGGTCAATTTTGGCAATCAGGACTGCACATTATTTGCTGAAAATATAGCCATCTGCTAGAAATCAGTGATTGACAATACCACAGACACGATTTTAAGTTGTCCAAAATGGTCCTCAGCAAATCTTAACATTACTTGACTGCAGTGTTAGGTAAGAAATCAAATCTGAATGGCCACTTCTAACTTATTTTGAGCAAGGGATAGAAATGACCTATTCCACAATAATTTTATCTCGGGTGACGATTAATCCCTGGATCACACCAAATGATATAACAGTCATTTCGTTTTATCCAGGGATTAATTAATTTGGTGTGATCTCAACATAAAGTTGAGGTGTACCGGCAGAGAACCTCCCAGGTTCATGATTGTCTGAGAATTATTTCAACCAATTCAAAAGGAAAGCAAACTATTTGGACAATAATTAGCAAAAAATATTCCTTGAAAACTACCCTCAGGGAAACCTAATCAAACTCATTTACACAGAAGAAGTTAAAAATGTGAATTTTAATGATATTTTCCAAATCAAACTCACAAAGCAGTAAGACACACAGATGAAGACTGAATTATCGACAAGTTTCACCGATCTCTTAGAAAAGTAATGCAACCCTCCCCCTGAATTGTGGGGTATTTCAATTTGTGCACTTAACTGGACTTAATTATTAACTATGCATCATGCAGATGTGTTTTTTTTAATCTTAGTCCCACCCACACCCACTGGCCTGAACATAGGCCTGCATGAGCAAAGCTGTGGTTAGTATGGTGTATGGTGTTGCCCGAGGCATAGTCAACTTAATGTATAGGATGCTAGTTTATCTTAAGTTTCACTATAGCAAACTCCTCGACGTTTTACCTCTCCATAATCATATTTCTCAAATGCAAAGATCCTGAAGTGTACTTGGTGCAGCACTCAGCGTGTACAGCACTCTGTATGTACAGCACTCAGCATGTACAGCACTCAGCTTGTACAGCACTCAGCATGTACAGCACTCAGCTCGTACAGCACTTAGCTTGTACAGCTCTCTGCATGCGCAGTACTCGACATGTACAGCAAACCAACAAATCGTTTGTGCACACACAAGTATTGCGTTGCAATGACAAAGCCATCAGAACCGAGGGCAGAACTGCGTCATCATGTATGCATACAACCCGGAATAACAACTCTTAAAATCACTTAACCTGATTACTTAAATCACCATAATGCATATCTGAGGATCCAAAACGAGTGACTTAGGAGTACGCAAAATCATGCCCTGGCAGTTTTGACTTTAACAAGCATATTTGTCTCCATGTTACAGGAAACCTTCCCTCCATCTACGTAACTTCTAAAACTCCTACAGAACAAGGCTTGAATATGCTACACTGGATCAACCAGTACAGTCCTCCGTCTGCCTGCACCAGAGTCAATTGAAAATCATCCGAAGATACCACAAGAACCACACAAAATCAATGGTCTCCATCCTATTTTTAACAATTCTACGATATAAATGTGTCTATTCACTCGATCACTACAACTGGTTGGTCCTTTGGTGCAGTGGTCAATGAAGGAAGTTTCATGTCATTAATCCTCCTCCACGGTTTGCGGGCGGCGCGACGGAACTCGTGATTCGTCAGAGTTTTCCTCAGTTTTCTGGAAAATAAGATACAAAACTTTGAAAATTTACAATTAGTTATTAGAACATAACACTTCTCTCAGGACACTTCTTGGTCTTAGAGGGCCTCAATTCGTAACAAGGCATTGCCATTCTCCTTTCAAAAACGACCAAGTCCGAAGTATCTGAAAATACTTCCTTTGCCAGAATCAGACAAAGCATGGCCAAGAAAAAGCCATTTGAAGTGAAATACTGACAAATTTTCCAGGGCACATTCGCCTTTTTTTTGCCTGCTGTGCCATTTTTTTGTGAAATGGAGTAAAGACAAAACATGGCCCTAATGAAAAGGCAGGCTGCAAGGCTCAAAATAAGAAGTAAATCTAAGCAATTCGCTAAACATTTCACTTCCAGTTGCACATCTATTAAACTCAAGGGAGAAAGTAATCATTCCCTTCAAATAAAATTTTCTTTAGAATGTGCATTAAAATTTGCTATCTGCATGTCTCAAAACCCTATCCTTTCAAAAAGGCAATGTATTTTAGATGAATCTTATCTTGAGCCCAGCAAACCAATTCAAGAATGGACTTCACCACCAGTCGCACCAACTTCACCCAAACTGTTACCTTATTCTGGAAAACAAGGAGAAAGATTGAACATATAAAGGTGTGAGGTGGCGAGTGATGAAGAAGCCCAAGTTCAACGACGCACAATACCGAGATAGAACGAGAAACCTACCTAGTTGCCTCTGTGGACACAAAGTAAACATCATCAGGTGCGTCTACCCAACTGAGGAGCTTTCGGTTGCCTATCTTCGTTGGGTTTTTCCCTCCACGCCCATTCATACCATGATGGTTCATCAGGTTATAGCCCTGAGAAATGGAATGTGTAAACCCTTTAGTTCACATGCATTCGCTTAGATCGGAATTAAGAAAGTTTTGGACAGTTTTGAGGAGTTCACGATTCTAAAGAGGTTTTATCTAACGTAGCCACAGGACTACTTATCTACAGTTAGACGAGTTAATTTTTGTTTTTTAAGACAAGGACATAGTTTTTTTTTACAAAACCCAAATCGCAAAGAGAAAGAAGTGCAGTAACCACCGAGTGTTTAAACCACTGATTTCAAGTGAGTGCTTTGATATTATCACGAAGAAGCAAACGCCAAGATTTTATAAAGAGCGCCAACCCACCGCAAGAATTATTGTTATTTAAAGACCACCAGGCCAAAAAGCATGCAGTATGCAAGAATTTCCACACGTCAAAATTGATAGCATTCAACAAAGGAATTTTGAGGACAAACCACAAGCAAATTGCCATCACTGCAAGCAGTCATAACTAGGCTAAGCTACCTTTGAAGAATTTGGATGATCTAAACGGGTGAAAAAAGAGTTTTTTGCCAAATCTCAGAACTTTCAAGATGAGCCATCAATGTGTACTTTGGGCAGACACTGGAGGAAAGTTGGGGTGCAAAACACGCACGCATTGTGTCCAGAGACATTTGAATGACGATGATGATGTAAAAACCCAGCCACCTAGGCATGGTTGCAATGAGGCAATAAGAAACATGCAAATATGATGAATATTTATGAGCTACAGAACATGCAATGTCAAAGGTCAACCCTTTGTCGTTTCCTCAACGGAGAAAGTCCATGTTGTTAGGATTAGGCTTCTTTTCTATGTATGTACATGATATTCTTGGCCGTTTCTTGTGGTCTGACTTCAGGGCGGGCTCAGGTTTAGTTAGTTATGGATCATGCTGGACTACATACCCCTTTCACCAATCAATACATAGCACCACCACTGTCACCAAAAGAAACAATTTGAACGCAGCACTAATATCTGTTCAGTTGATCAGAGCCATAGTTAATTGACATGGCCAGGAACATTATAATGCTGCGGTAAATTGTTTTCTTTTTCTTTTTCTGCCAAAGGTGGGGCTATGATGTCAAAGGTCAATGAAAGGAGTACAGCAACAACATAAAGGTTTGAACTGAAGAGCACACGGTAAACTGCGGTCACGTTTTATGTCGCAACATCTCAAATAAATGACTGACACAAATCTAAGCAACAAGATTTACAACATGGCCGTCATATTTGCGTGGTTGTCCCGACGTTGCTTTTTGCCTCATTATCACCATGCTACTTACATCGAATGATACATCACTTACCTGAGGTTTGATGGAACCAGCCTGACGGATAACACCTATTGATGGTCTCTTTGCTGCCGGGCCGCCTGAAAACCAACACAATGCAACAATTGTACAACCCAAACCACAGAAAATCAAAACAAACCTACAACCGCAATATGGAAAGTTTAAATTTTAGTTCATAGTCCTATGAAATTAGATGCAGCAGAAATCTTGTAAACAAAAGCAATTGCCTCCTTCAACTACCAATGCTTGTATGACCACAAATTGTCCTCCCCACACCATTGTCTGCTCTCAGGGATAAGCACCAACCTGTTTTATTACAAATGCAGCTATTTCTATGATATGAAATTAGACTGAGTAGTTTAGATGACAGCATAGCGTCATTGTTTATCAGAGCCACTAAGTTTCATTGAACATGTGTAAAAATGATGACCTACCATCAACGCCGTTAGTTTGTTCATATCCCCGTTTCTTCATGATGGACGGAGTCCCGCTGGATACCATCACATCATTGTTGGCATGGTTGTTGGTTTCTGTAACAAAGGAAGAACAGTATAAATTCCATATTGAGTACATCTTCCAAACGCCTGGCCCAAATCTGCTCCTGGAAAGACTCTTTCAGCAACAAACAAATGTCTCAATCGAGTCCGAATCTGCTCCTGGGAGTTAGAATCTGCTACTTGAATGACTCTTTGAGCAACCAACAAATGTCAGTTTCACCCATTAACATGAAGAATGAAATTCATTTCGCACTGACCTTGATTGGTGGCATTGCCATTCCTACTTGAGGAGGACATCGGGAATGAATGCTTCCTAGGCCTACGATCCGGATTGTCGGCACGGTGTAGTAACGGTGGTTTCTCCATCTTGACATCAATGCCAAGACGGCTCAGAATCTTCTCGACTGGTTGACGGATTTTGGGCTTCAACTGATCGAGGACTTTTCCATCAGTGAGACGAGTCTGGCCTGAAAAAGAAGGATTTTATACAGGATCAGCAAAAAAATCCTCAAGAATCTTGGAAATTCTATTTGAGATCTCTGATGATCTTGATATATCAGAGATGGAAAGCTTCTAGATAAGTCTTCATTACACGCAGCACAAAGAGTAGAGTGAACTACCGAATAATCTTGCTAATAGAAGTAGCTTTTGTGAAGGTCCAGTGTTTTGCTAATTCCATTGACAGCGTGCCCCTTCGCTGCAGAGGAGTCTTTCCTTGATCTCCACTGATGAAAATAGGCAAGATTAGATTTAAAAGCGAGTCTGTACTCATCACCACATTATGACTCTTTATAGGCCAAGGTGTTGGCTTTCTAGTCGCTAATTACTCTGTGCCATGTATCACAGATTAACCAGTTTAGTTTGTGTTAATGATAAAACAGGAAAAATTGTTAAGTGTGTTCAAGAAAGAGGTAATAGACTACCAAAAAAACCATTTCCCACAGAATAATAATTTTTTTCAGAAGGCAATTCATGAAATGATTTGATTCTGAAGAAAATAACCATTCAGAAAGTATTCCGTATTGATAAGTGTGACATAGATAAGTGTGTGCAAATACATCAGCCCTGAACTCCCAACTAGAAAGTTCCCTTATTAATCTATAGTAGCACCTGTGCTACTGCAGTTGATCTCATCCAATAAGACATGCACGGTTTTCAAATGGTGAACTTCACGCGCGCCAGTGGAAAGAAAAGAATTTGTAGAAGAGAGCAGTTGTAGCAATATCAACAGCTGAAGATCAGACGAACGTGGTGGCTTTATTTCACACCCACTATGGCCATTGTATAAGATATCTTCTGCAACTGCTCTGACAGCATATTAGTATAGTAATGACTACTTTCCGAATCAGAAATGACTGCTGTTGCCAATGTGGCCAGCATACTTTTTCGACCGAATCCCATAGAACAAATTTTGAGGTGGTGAAATGATTTGTAATGCAGGCTTTGTTCACTTGTATGCTGTTCAAACACTGCAAAACTCTACGCCATAATTCATTGAATTCGTTAAATCTACACTTGAGCAATGACGTCCTGCCTTTCATGATGGCCAACGAGTGAATAACCCTTTAAGACGTCTTCACAAAACGGCAGCCATGACCGTGTGGGGAATCCCTAGGCAAGCATCAACAGGGAAATCGTGCAGTGCCTCCACACATAAATGATAACACCTCAAGAGTGTTTTGGCTTGCATTTCAAGTTATCTATCACCTCAGCACATGTTCTGTGAAATTCGGTTAAAAATAAAGGAATGCAGACCAATTGGCCTAGGCAATCACTTCCAATGCAGGGAGCAGTGATGACAGGCATCAGTCAGAAAGAGAGGACAACTACCTTGAGTCGACAATCGTTCACCATCTTCATTGTACATGTCTAGGTAACCCCTTTCCTTGCCTAAAAATCACCGAAATATAATAGAACTAAAATCTTTGCATAATAGTTTACTTCACAGACACAAGGTGGCAGCATGGTCTGATCACATGTCATGTAGGTGAAAACATTCATGAGGTGCACGGCAAAATCAAATGTGATTTCTTACATTTACTGTATCAGCAGAAATTTAACGAAATGAAAGTAATTCAAAATAATAAGGAGTAAAAAGTCAACCAAAAAAGAATGAGGAGTTTTCAGTTGATATCACAATACAAGAATTTTACTGAACTTGCCCTCTCTTTCTGGCGACCTTCACCTACGTACTCTGGTACTCCCAGAGTTAACTACCAAATAATCTATAAGGCTTTTTAAGTTGCAATCATCGAGATTGGACATATTGAGGTGAAACAGCAGCACTATTACATTTCCAATGACGATTTAACTAAAGCATACATAGATTTGGCAACTCTAATATTAAGGATGTCAGCTTTACTAAATGAGCTGTTAAAATTACAACTTCACAGTTCAAAAATATTATCTACTTCTAGAAGCAAATGTTCTTCACAGCCCCAAGGATGGCAAGCAAATCTTGGAAACAGCGAGTTACCAAAATTCTACAATACAAAGCTATCTCTGAATGTTTTTCTGTTTTTAAAAAATTGTTTGAGTTTACTTACACTCCTGTTTGATGCCAGCAATGTTGATCTGTTGGAAAGGGTTCCTAGCAGAGTGACGTATCCTAAGAATGTCGTCACAAACGCGCCGAGACAAGCGAGTGAGCGCCGTAGTGATGAGACAAAATGCGGCTCGCGTCTTCATGACTGGTCGTGGACTACCAGACCTAACAGCTAATCCGTGGGCAGTGGCCAGATGACGAGCGAGGTGGGCTTTCAACTTGAACTCCTGCAAAAAGATACAATTATAGAGTCACAAATGGATTTTCTTTTTGGTTTAAAGAATTCATTATTTCTTTACTGGAGACATGATCATGATGCTTTGACAGACACTCTGCTGTCTCATTCTACAAGACATCAGGAGTAAGATGAGAGGCTGGACAAACAACCTACCTTTCCACAGCCGCTGATTGTACAACGGTGCATCCTCAATGCTGCCATATGAGCAAGACGCTCTGGAAGAACAAAGATTTAAAACTTGTGTTAATCATGGTTGGTCAGTTTACTATTATGGCAGTGGTAAAGTGAGAATTTTATTGGCACGAGGGTAATTCCATCCCATTCCTAATTTCCATTTTAAAAGGGTTCATAGTGAACATCTTCCATCAAATTGAAACCTAGCTGGTCTTCGCTGCGATCACAAGGACTGCTGCAGTCACAATGGACTTAAAACTATTTTCATTACAAACATTGATATCTGTGACCAAAGGCCTTTCTGACACTTTGCCACCAGAGCAAGATTTGATGAATATAATGTGTAGTTCACAGTTCATGTCATTTCTGCAGTCGGTGTACAGAACATGCATGTTTCAAAATAACCAAAGCAAACCAACAAAAGATATAACACAGATGCGTCTACAAAGCAAATGAAAATACATTTATAAAGGGGCAACTATAACACCTATCTTCGTTTTCAGAAGGTGTCAATTAAACACCGAGCGACAGGTCTCATATTTTCATGGACAGGTCTCATAATTCCGTCAAATGAATTAATACACCAAGGAAATGGTTTCTCAAAAGGTGTTTTCTGAAGATTGGGTGAGTTTGTGACAGTTCACTGCAACCAAACTGAGGGTACTCTTTATCAAACTGCCAGAGTTTTGGTATGTATTTGTTGAGTGAGTGCAGGAATATAGCCTGACAGGGGTAAGGGAAGTCAGTGGGAAAAACAACAGAAAAGAGGCGTACATCTGCTCTTTGGCAATTCTGCAACCTAGGAAATCAATGCTTGTTTTACGTCATTGGAACAGTAACCCGGATGTCGTGGTTTTGTAAAATTGCAACTTTTGAATCCTTTTAATTGCGTTTTGACAACCACTTAACAGTAATTTCTGTAAACGCAAACATGTGAAAACAAAAGGCCCACGAGTACTAAAGATTTGGAATGGAACATACATCTACATACAACAATAAATGGACATGTAACAACGAAATTTCCATATATTTTGACCCAACCTTTTTTGTGGCAGAAATATTTGAAATTCAGATTTGGCTAAGCATGCAGATAGCCAAGGACTTGAAAATTAACTTAACACACAAAATAAGGGTAAATAATACTACGATATCTTTGAAACTGATACATTCACAATTAAAAGGGCGGTATTTTATGCCAGCACCCACAAACTTACCATAACCTCCGGTTTCTATGACAACCACAACAACAAAAGAAAAAACAAAGTGAGAAACCAGGAAAACGTGAACCAATCAGTGCTACAGGTAGGAATGCTCCAAAAAAATCAGAGAAGCAGAGGTGGGAAATTGGTCTAAATTCTTTCTTTGCTGTACTCTTAATCAAGGTCTCACCAATTTCTTAAAGATACATATCCTATTTAAAGATATGTTTACCTCTTCTCATTATATTTTGTGGCAAAAATTTAGGGACCAGTCCCACTGATTTAATGACAACATATTCTAAGGGGCTCTAATCTCCCTCCCCCCTACACCCACCCACCCACCCAATCAGCTAACCTTAACTCTCACAATGATCGAGGACACCAGGAAGTTTTGTGCATTTTGTGGAAGTGAGACACATACATATATGTACACTGTTGGAGAAGTGACGTGTGTAGACTGGTGCCGATCCAAAACTCTGACTGACACGCACAGTAAAGCTATTCAGTAACCGACATCATGACATGTTATACTACACAGAATGAAAGGCAATGGCGGTGCCAGGAAGTAGCTCACCAAGGACCAATATTGCTCAAACTGAACTAACCCTCCCTGCAAGAACACACAGAAATATATTTCGTTTGATAGAAACTAACCTTGTCTTTGATTTGGGTTTGGTCTCTCACCATCTGCAAAATCAAGAAGAATGTGAAACAAAAGGAAGATATAAAACATCATCAACAAGGGTAGATAAAGTACTTGCTGTGATATCAAGGGAAACCAAGTACCTGTTGGGATATTAGTAGCAGAAAAGTATTTCTACTGATGTTTGGGTGAACAAGGTGCTTTCTTTGCTACTTTGTTAGGAGCTCCGACCAGACTATGTGTTAGGTTTCTGCTGGCAGATGAATGGATCTAAGCTCAGAAGAGCTGAGTTCCATGGGTTATTCAACAAGCACTTTTCACAAAATAGGTAACAGGTCATGATTATAGCAATATTTTTTAGTATGAGCTCAGAGTTTGTCAGTGCAACGTCGCGAGATTATGGTGGGTTATATGAGGTTGAGGGAGAAAACCAGTTGGAAGTTGACCGGAAATTACTACACACATCATGCTTTCTATTATAATCTAGGTGGCGAAATCTAGTTTGCCGACATTTTAATACAGGATATTCCTCAGTTCTGAAGAAGGCAGCACACACAGGCGAAGACATGCAAATCATTATGATATCAGACCATTTCATTTTATCTGACGCGATTTTGAAACAACAATTATTGCCATCAGCAGAGAATCACCTACGATAGTTTGATACTACCACACCAAGCTCAGCCATGCTCAGCTGTCAGTTCAATCGGTAAAAACTGAGACAATTTTTATCAGATGTTTCATCAAAGTGAACCAATGACAAGAGACTTCCCGATTTATGCCTGTTAGGTGCTGCCCTCTAACAGATGAAAAGAGACTACAACAAAATGAGGAGACACCGTGACATGAAAATGCAAACTGACTTTTTTTCCACATCTTTACTTTATGACCTTTGGATTGATGTGGAGATCTTCTTGTCAGTGTCAAGCTATGACTTTTTCACCGTATACAAGTTTTCAACTGCATTTTGCTCAGACCAGTAAGTCACTTGGCCACATGGGACTTTGTTTTCTGTTCTGGGTTGCACCAAACACATCATTCATAAATGTGAGACTTAATGTATTTTAAGTGTCACATTACTAGCCAAAACTACATGAAGCAAAGCCACACTGCCATTCAAGACTGCTCAGATACAAAATAAGTATGAGTTCCCTGTAGTATAATGTCATTAACGATTCTATTTTTTAAATACTTATTTGCAAAATTCCACAACAGACGTTTTGAAGTACTGAATGGCAGTGTACAGATAATTACCAGAATCATAAGTTACAATATGCTGCACTACAAGACACCCTCCATGGAGGCTTGACAAAACATCCAAGTTTTTACACCAAATTCAAAGAATAAAAGACTTTTACAGAAGCTTAGCAAAGTATTGTACAAAAGCTAAAGGGCGTCCACCACAGGAAGATACCAAATTTCGGAGGTGAAATCTGAATTAAAGCGGAATTTTTGACTCTGTGACATGAATGTAACAGCATTGTTAATGTACGTGGAGTTCATGCTGTTGTGTGGGTGTACAAGTAAAATGGTGTAACCAAATA
Source organism: Lineus longissimus (assembly GCF_910592395.1). Lineage (NCBI taxonomy): Eukaryota > Metazoa > Nemertea > Pilidiophora > Heteronemertea > Lineidae > Lineus > Lineus longissimus. The sequence continues at coordinate 6,064,703 of NC_088310.1, forward strand.
CCCATATTGAAGTAATGGGTCTTTGGTGTAACCTATGGTACAGTGTCATGCAGATACGACTATGAACTGAGCACACGAGGTTAACAGTATTGAAAATAGGATTATAAAGAAGTTGTACTCAATCAACTAACACCCCAGTTAAGAATGAGTGATTTGGATTTGCAGAGGATTGGCCACAACATCGATAACAAAAGCATTTACCAGGTTTGCTGTCCAAAAAATCTGAAATAGTTACAAAATGCAAAGATTTTTTTAGATATCTTCATTACGATGTTATGCTAAACTGAGTCCCCCATTGTTCAAGGTTTTGTAACGATACTAGAAAATTTCCAAAACGGCTTGTTTCAGATTTCTCCAAATTGATAGACAACACAATTTGTTATTTTCATGCAGTTTTTAAAGATGTCCTTCAATTATCAGCGATGAGTTTTCAAGTTTACCGAGAAAATTAATCGCATTAAAAGCTCCATGGAGAGTTAATGAGCGAAGAATCTGGACAGGCGAAAGGCCATGTGACCATTCGAGTTTGAAGCATCGTCAACCTAGCCAATGAGATGCTCAGATCAAAAATGAACAAATCAAAATCAAGTACACTTCTAAAACTACAACTAACGAAGAAATTAAATGTTTTTCAGTCATCCGACGTAAGCTATTCTATGAATATGCTCCCAGAGGCTTCAGGGTCCATTTCCCAAAAGCAGCCTAGTTAGTTGGGCACCTCCATCCAGTAAAGCTGCCTCGGTGAGCTTGCTTCTCTGCATATCTCCATGCCTTCCAGTGCATCGAGTGCCTTTTTTAACGACGGGTAATAGGACGTTTCTCCGAGAGTTCCTTCGGCAATGAAATAAGTGCCCAGGGAGTAAACGAGTTATCAGATATTAAGCAGTCTACCAGCAGTGTGCTTGTAGTTTTATGGTGTTAAAATGGCATATCCAGTACCACCCACAAGTTCAGAAAAAGTTATTTCAAATAGGGGACAACTTTGTTGGTCATGTCTGAATTGAGCTTACCTAGTCGAGTTGGCATCCGTAGGCCACCATACTTCTTCCAGTAATTCCAACAATTTGAACACAACCGACACTGCATGTGGATGGGACCCCACGAGTACCACTGGTGGGAGGTAGCAGCTAAAACAAATCAATTATAAACATTACAATTTTTACACATGTTGTGCTCAAAATCTATCATTACAGTACAGCAGTTGAGAGATTTTGTCATTGTTTTCAATAGGCATTTGAAGGTCTACCCCAGTATCAAAAACCAACGTACTCAACGTCACCAGATACAACCTACTGTGAACAGAGAGATATTACCCACACAAGAGATGGACCGGATTACTTTTAGATCAGAGTAAGACAACATGTGAAGTCATCTGATACACTGAAGCTTCGTTTCTATGAACAAGTAGAAAAGTGGTCAAGACACGAACGCTTCCTGAAACAAAAACGCTACGTGAATTTACTGTCACCATGACATGCATACACCACTGACAACAACTCAGCCTGCAACCTACCATAACAGCTTTCACAAGCTCTTCCTGAGATGGCATCAGATCCTTTCGAATTATTCGTGATCGCAGCTGGATTGGGCTTATTACTGCAAAAAGAGACATGACACTGAGCACTGACACAACAAAAGATACCCGGGTACCATTCTCTCATCTATCTACTTTTCACGGGAACATCAAGCTTATCACACCAAACTGCACCAAAGTAGGAGCAGGAAGGGATTCTCTGTTCTCATACCAGTGTAACCCAAGGACTCTCTTGGCTGATCAATACTTTTTTAACAACCATTCTGCTATTAGTTTCAATTCAAGTCAGGATCTGGACATTATGGAATGCTGCATCAATCAAGACCATTCTTAAAGGGTTAAAAAAAGCCTGTAGCACACTTTTTAAATGTTCTATACTCACTAGTTGGGAATGTAAACCTGCTTTAGTTTACTTTCAGCTTCAGCTGCTTTGATACGTTTCTGAAAACAGAAAATAGAATCAGTTTTAGGGATAATTCATGAAATTATGAACTTCTATCTAAGTACGAAATTACACCTTGTGGACTGTTTGGGAACATTTGGTAAAGAATTTCAGAGCCAGACAAATAATCCTTATTCATTGATTGGTGAAGAAAAATAATGATGAAACAAAAGTTTCAGACCGACAAGACTTATGGCAGTTATGCTAAGATATCCAGTGTGTAAGAAACCAGAATTGGGCTTTGCAAAAATCATCTTTGGCAAGCACAGAAATGCAGTCAGGCAAAAGGCTATAAATCAATTATCTCAAACATTTCAAATATAGAAGAAAACTGAGCTCACCTGTTGCACATATCGATCTGTTGTTTTCCACATGTAGTAATATTCAACAATACTCTTCAGCGTTTTCCATGGCAGCTGAAAAGAAGACAGAAAAGATGCAATAAAGAATGAAAATCCGACTTCAAGAAGCAAGTCATGACGACCTCGCCCACACAATGATTCTTTAAGGGGTCTCCTTCAATCTTCCATATTTATCCTACACATGTCTTTTCGTTCGACCCCCAGCAGCGAGCCATGTCGACAACCCAAGATTCCAAACAACCACTCACGGCATTGTGTCGCAGTCTGTTCCCCATCATGAAACTGACAACAATACATTCAAAAGCTTAAATAAATCGTCAAAATTCTAAGGTCAAGAGCCCTTTTCAAAATACTATATTTTCAGAACAGAAGCTGACAAAATAACATTCTTCAACTTACGAAATCTTGTCGAATATCATTAAAATCTTTTCCATATTTATCTAAAGCTTCCTCGAACAGATTTGCCTCTGACGCTGACCACTCTTCCATCTCGTCTCGACATAACACTGGACCGCCCTGTGGAACTAAACTAGCGATTGCCTTGGCCAACTCGTAGCAACTTTTGTGTAATATATCCATGGCGTGGAACTGGAAAAGATCGATATTTTTTATATTATCAAGCTTTTCATCCAACAACTCTCAACATTGTCTTTATCTTTAATTTAGTCGACTCTGCCAAAAGCTTTTTGAGTTTTTACAATCATTTCATGCTCGAGAGAAGGAAATCACAAACAATGAAAAGTTGTTTTCATTTGTTCCAGTCAAGAATTTTTGGTCAAGAAGTACAATGATTGATATCAAAACTGATGCTGACCAGATTTCACAGGTTTAACTTACTAGTGTTACATCTCGAGATGCTGCTGCTGCACTCATGTGTAGACTAGGTTGTCGGACTGTACTTGAACAGTCTAATGCTCTGGCAAATGTACCAACCGACCTGTAGGAGACAAAAAACACCATTGGTCATGGGAATAAAGAGGACTAGGAAAACACAAACATTCTCTAAATCTATTTCTGGTCAAAACACAGCGTATTTGGAAGTTCAGGCTACTTCGAGATGTAACAACTCCAAGCAATGTCTTCTGAATTTGTCCCAGACCAAATGATAATAAACATTCTAAATTCTAAAACAAAACACACTCTAAGCAGTCTTTTCATTCTCGCATTACCAAAGAATGCAAACTCCCTCCAAATGTTGACAATATTCTGGTCATATTTTTTTGCCATTATATTTTCTTACCTTGCTATTACTAAAAATTGATCTGTTTGTTTATCTGAAAGACCGTTATCAGGGCTAGGACTCCATATTAATTCTTCCAATTCTTCTATATTCCTATCATCACTTTGCCCTGGAACATCAAACGATGGGTCAATTATGATTTACACATGTATGACTAACAAACATAACCATCCTTGGTTTTATGCACGAGAGACTAGGAAGTAGGCCTTAATTTAATTTAATACAGGTTTTACTCAATGGACTGTTGTCGCTGCAGAATCTACATATTTTATTTTTCAGTCAAAATTTCACCTCATGGTCAGACCAAGTTCTACTCAACACCCCCCCAAGTCTTTGGAGAATTAGTTCACTTTCAACTGGAATGTTGGATTCATTCATTGGAACAGTCTATCGTCAAATTCTTTCAAGACAAAGTGGATATTACGTACCTTCTTTTAATAATGACGTTATATCTGCTTGATATCTAGAACCTACTCTAATTTCTCCTTTATCAGCTAAAAGTGTTTTCTGTTGTGGGTCATATACTAATGAATAGAAAAATGTGTCCTGAAAAAGAAAGTTACAACAACATAATAAAAATAGCACGCTATTTCTTCACAGACACTTTCACATATCAGTGAATAAATCACATCTACCATCTTGACCCTTGAGTTTGGGACTCCCAGTCACCTCAGACTTCGTTACACCATTCGTATGAACACAGGCTACACAAGGGACTACCTCTGGAGGTTCAGAATACCCAACAACTTTGGTAATCCCCGATTCATCAATGAACGAAAACAGGAGGCTTAGCAGCGTTCTGAACAACACTCAGCAGCAGCTGGAAGCGATATTTCAGGTCCTCAACTTGATCATACAAGTGACTGTCTGTAGACACCTCAAGGTCAACCCATAGGCCCTTGAGAGCCAAATGAAGCACACAAGATGGTTTATCTTGATAAGTACACAATTCCTCACAAGTTCACAAGGTGGATCTCAAACTGCCTGTTCACTCATCAGTCAGATGAACCAACAAAACTACCGCCAAAATGGCGACAGAGATGTGACCTATTTTTTGCCCATATAGGGACATCTCATGATCAACTTACTTCTTTATTTAAATATGATATTAATGATTCTGTTTCATTGAGCAGTGTAACGACGCACTTCCCCCTGATGTGTGTGGCCGGTAATGTTTCAACCTGCCGTGAAAGAAATAGTTCCCGATGTTTCAGCTGGTGGCGCTGTTGGTCGGACGTTTCTGGATCTTCGTTTTCCCCATCTTCCAAGGCACCTGGCAAAGAGAAAACGGAAAGGAACATGAGTGTTGATAGCATTAGCAGCCGAGATACAAAAATGTCCATTTTGTACTGGCTGTGAACAAAGTGTAGTTTGGCAGGTCGTGACAACATCTTCACCTGGTTGTGACAATGTCCTCGCCTGGTTGTGACAATGTCCTTGCCTGGTTGTGACTCTATTTTGGAAGTCATTCATTGGAAGCACATGTGTAAACACACATGATCTTCCATAGCAAATTCCCCCAGAAATGTGTAGACTAGAAGGCCTACAGGAAGGGGTTAACCACAACACTAGCAGACAATGATATGCAGCTACTGGTTTTTCTCAACATAGACAAATAACCAGCAGGCTACGCAAAGCTCATTCAGGTTATCGTAGATGACATAACCAGTTGTACATGTACATGCGTGCTCAGCTGGGAGGGTTAATAATTTCATAATCTACGTAGTCATACCTTTACCAAGTAGATGACATGTAGGCCTACTCATATATTGTAATACGCAGTACAAAAATACCATACATGTAGAACCTCTTTGACTATCTGCTGATCGCAAAAATTCTCTATCGGGAAATTGACTATTCAGTGCCCCTGTATAAGAGTATATTTGCCAAGCTAACGACTGCTGTCCCCACAGCAGAACCATGCTAATCGATACCTAATCTAGGACGAGGACACGGTAACACAGTTACCCTAATACAATACATGATACCTCCATCTATTCTAGCCTCTGTTATCAGGACACCTCCCAGTAATGGACCAGACTTGTATGTTCACACGGCGTCCCGACAACAGAGGTTCTAGTGTAGGCTACGGCTAACAAGACTTCCATGAGACTATCATGACTATAGTCAGCAGTGTAGTCAATAGTGCCATGCCCCATTTTTTCTTGAACAACGCAAGCCGATGATAGCTAACGATGGGTTAAGAAGATAGCAAATGCATTGATTTTATTGATAACAAAATTCTAACAAAATCAGTCAAGGAATGGGGATACTAGGGTTAACCAATTACTGATCACTGTTCCCAAACCAAAAATCAATAAAATTAAAAAATCAATAAAATTTGGTGACCATTGGAAGGAGATGAAGACTGGACCCAAGGTCACATGAAGGGCAGCCATGGCATGTCTAGCTTTGTGTGTCACCCATTTGGGGCCCCAATGATACAAGGCACTTAGTCTTTACATAACTGCAGTCCAATCAATACTTTTATATATATACATATTTTACATCTTAGCATTGTACACAGCAGACACCTCTCCGCCAGATCAATGTCACCCATGACGCTCCGTGGCTAACAAACTAAAGCCCCATTTCCCCCAGAGCGTGGTGTTACAATCACCTTTATTTTATTTCAACCAAAGCCACCTTCACGCATCTTCACTATTTTTAGATCATCTCAAAAAGTAGTCCTCAATGTTCCCCAGAGGGCTGCATCATGTATCCCTCCACCCTAAAGACTGCACCATAAAAGTAGTTCACCCAAGCACGAAAAACTAACAATTGAATGACATCTACAGATCACATGCTAAACACTGGAGAATCCCGCACAGGCGCATCCAACAATATTCCCTCTTTTTTCGGGATAATTTCAAACAGCTCTTTAATTTAATTTTATATAATGGCACAATGCCAAGGGTTAAAAGAGCCAGAACATAACTGATCACATGACTAGCACATATGCTTTGCTTTCTGTTTTCTCTTCTTCTTTCTTCACTCATTCCTATTGACCTGGCACATGGTATGGTAATTCAAATGCTAATCCCCGGTTGTCCACAACCGACAACAAAAACTAATGGTCAGTTCAAATCACAAATTACATAAGACCAAAACCGAGGGGTCACCCCAGCCCCTGAAAAAAATCAAATTTGTTGTAAAGGAATTAAAGTTTTTGAGATTTTAATTGATAATCAAGAAATTGTTATCTTTTGAAAAATACAATGTAAGGAATAGCTAAGTGACCAAAACGGGAACTGATAACCCCTAATTTGATTGGAATTAGCCAATTGGCTCAGACCAAATGGTGAAAAATCACACTCATGGGACTCAACAATGGAATTAACTTTCTTGGCCTTAAACATGTGGCCTGACCAGCCAATTGATTAGAAGAAGCAGTATGACAACAAGGTATAGTCTTATTGCAGTGAGTCGCCAAATTAGAACGATGCTTTTCGCCAACCCTAGTATCTATCATTTGGTATTAGTCGGAAATGGATAAGATTACATCCATTTTAGGATACCAGCTGAAAGCAGTCAACACAGGTGTCATGCCTTAGCAAATGGTGCCTCACATCCAAACCAGCAGAACACTTCAAATGCAAAATTATCAACACACCAGAAATTCTGCTCCCAATGGTGAGTGGAATTGACAAGAAGATTATCCAGTCATACTGTAATGTAGATATCAGCAACAAATTTGACGGCTAATTCTCCTCCATCCAATCCAATGCCCAACTTTTCGGACTTGACAACCACAGAAGCTAGCATAAGGACTGCTGATAAAGCTCTTACAACAAAATCTCACATTGAGTGTGTACATGTATAACCAAGAATTCATAAAGACTCTGCCAACTCTGCACAGTTAGTGTATCCTACAAAACAACCAACAAGTCAAATAAATTGTAACAGAAAACAAACCAAAAAGTGCTGTTTCCCTGAGAAAGTTGCAAAAATAAAACAGTCTGAAACATTACTCAGTTTCCAGTGTGACAGAATTTATGTGTCACCAATGTTGGAACTAAATCTTCAGGGCCCAGGCATTCAAAACCAAAAAAATCATGTTGTATCAGTTAGTTATTCAAAAGTATCCTTACAGACGTTATAACTTTCAGTTAAAATCCCATCAAAATTGTCATGTTAGAACTATGGTTTTGAACAACCCAGCCTCGGTCAGCAGAGTTCAATACTTCAAGTTGAGTTTAGATATAGTCGACCTCAGCTCAGGATGCTTCTCCCTCTTTCTGTTGCTCCCCTTTTGCACTGCACAGGCAGGGCTTCTGCTGAATAACCACGTTTGACTTTTAACTGGAAACGTCATAAAAATGTGCCAAGTTCCTAGGTTTATCAGAGGGGAGTTGAATTGAAGGTAAATTTAGCCTGGCCGTGCCCCTACCCCATACGACGCTGATCAATGACAAACCATCATAAGCCCCAAATCGTCCATGGTCCCTTCCATGTTAGATTGTGAGATTGGTCATGAGCCATGAAAAGGAGGATGAACAGGACAACAGCTTTCCACCAGCTCAATATATTGTCAGTGGACAAGTCTGTGAAGGGCAGAAAGGTGAGGAACTTCATATGCAACACCAAAAAGGGTACATCTGGTAAAACACAACAAGACAAAAGTGAACATTAAAATTTCATCACTCAAAACTGCTTCACGACAGCCACTCCATTAATTTATTGTTGAATTAGGAACACCTCTGTTTGAGGGTTCTTTGTACTGTTATTGTGATGGCAGGGCCGGACTATTTCACTGCCACTGACAAAGGACGGGTTAGCGGGGCTTACAAGATATTCATATTCCTAAATGGGCATCAGCATTTTTTCTGGGTCGTGCAATGTCTTGTAGCAAGCCAGTGATTTTTGAAAATAAATTATCAAGAAGTCTGTATATTTTTGTGAAAAACCACATCTTTGTTGAGCTGTACACCTTTGTAACAAGTCTCAAACCAACACCAGTAGGTATGAAATATTGGTAAAGAAAATCTATCATCAGGCAGAAAAAATGCTAAATCTGGTAACCATAGCAACACTCTCAGCACAGGTCCAATTCCTGCAGTTAAACACCCTAGATATTGGGTCAATTTCGGAGACAAGGGGACTCTTAATTCTAAAATTTCGTCCTCAATTATCATGAAGGTGTATCTTGTCACTGATTGTCAGAGTAGTGCCCAACACCTCAACATAATTTCTGAAATTATTGATTTTCAAAAGTTAAATATTTAAATGATATTCATACAAAGATGTAGCTAATTTGCATGAATTGTTATGGTCATGAAAGCCTAGCAGAAGCACAGCTGAATAAGCAAGAAAAACTTTCCCGAGTACAAACAATCAATGGTGCTGTGCTCTCAATAAGGAATACATTTGAGGAAGTCAGGCATTCGTCACTAATCCAAGTGCTCAGACAACAAGGGATATGTCTACAGGCTGATGCCAGTGACACTGATCAAGATCGGGGCCCATAGCTCAGTCAACAAGTGAGAGGCCTAAAGACAAGGCTCTCTGTTGGTCTCAAAGTACCAACAAGTAAGAGGTCTATTATAAAGGCTGATGTCAGCGATGAAGCTCTCTAGTTTCCCAGTGCTCAGACAACAAGTGAGAGGTCTAATATAAAGGCTGCTGTCAGTGATGAAGGTCTCTGGTTTCCCAGTGCTCAGACAACAAGTGAGAGGTCTAATATAAAGGCTGATGTCAGCGATGAAGCTCTCTAGTTTCCCAGTGCTCAGACAACAAGTGAGAGGTCTATTATAAAGGCTGCTGTCAGTGATGAAGGTCTCTGGTTTCCCAGTGCTCAGACAACAAGTGGAGGTCTAATATAAAGGCTGATGTCAGCAATGAAGCCCTCTGGTTTCCCAGTGCTCAGACAACAAGTGAGAGGTCTATTATAAAGGCTGATGTCAGCGATGAAGCCCTGCTCAGACAACAAGTGAGAGGTCTATTATAAAGGCTGATGTCAGCGATGAAGCTCTCTGGTTTCCCAGTGCTCAGACAACAAGTGAGAGGTCTATTATAAAGGCTGCTGTCAGTGATGAAGGTCTCTGGCTTCCCAGTGCTCAGATGACAAGTGAGAGATCCATTATAAAAGCTGCTGTCAGTGATGAAGCTCTCTGGTTTCCCAGTGCTCGACAACAAGAGAGAGGAAGGCTGCTGTCTTGAGATATGATGGTATACCACCCGCATGGTCATAGGATTTGATTACATCATTCTTCAAATGATGACCCATGTACTAGTGCCAAACTCGCCCACACACCAGAGTCTCCTGAAGGTAACTCCTTGGCTCTGTAGCCTAGCCCGACCAAAGCAAGCAACCCCCTCCTACCCCAAAAACAAATCCAACAGCAACACCAATCCAAATTTACAGTACAAACCCAGACCTGGAATGACAAGCACCTTCACCCAACCACAAAAGCAGCTCACAGACAGTGGGAACCTCCCTGCCATATATTCTACAGCTGATGCAGCCCACCAGTTCCACATGAATTCAACCCCACTAAATAACCTATTCAAATGTAGATATCAGATCAGCAGCTTCAAGGAAACATTAACCCTATAACACCTCCCGACAGAAACTAGGTCAATGCTTGAAGGGATTAGCCAGCACAGGTACCACAAGTACAGGGTGGAGGACTCCAGGTACTGGGCAGCTATAATAATAGTGCAAAAGAATTTCAGAGGCTGTTTCAAATTCTTATTCAACTGACGGCTTAGATATGAGAAGAAAGTTCCTGATAAGCTAATGACTAGTAGTAACCATGGCAACCATCATTGTACAGGCATTCCTTGAGAAGATGAAGCAGGCCTTATTTGCAGACACACAGGTTAACCAATTGTCACAACAGATCAATAGTGGGGTTATTCACACAATGACAATGGAGTTGGAGATATCAATGGCACATTGGTTAGAACACTGGGCTCATAGGTTGTGACTATCAGGGGGTTGTGATTTCCACTTTTTTCTTTTGTCCTTGAGCGAGGCACTTTCCCCACCTTGCTGAGAATCTTATCTAAATCATGTGTATTCAACTTGAATATATAGTAACTTGAACCCATTGCCAAGTTGCTGAAATAAAGGTATGCGTCACTGTCATGGGGGGGGGGGGGGGGGGGGGGGGCGGGACTTACTGACACTTGAGTGTGTAACCTTAACAAGTTCTTTTTAGTCAATAAAAATATCAACTCACTTGTATTTGAATTTGATTTTTCCTCATGTTCATTATTCTCAGTCGGTGACTTTGGCTCCTCATCATCATCAAAAAGATGTTGACCTGTTGGAATGAGAATAATTTAGAGAAGATAAGATACATGCGTCATCAGGATGAGGGGAAGGAAAGAGCAGCATGTAGTATGTCACCTGTCCTGGAATGAAAGCAAAACTCAGAGCTCCCACCAACTGAAAATATTCATGAAATAAATTAAAGCCAATGTTTTGAACATCAGCTGGGAAAATGAATCTGAGATGTAATGTACTATAACTCCTATACTCATTCTTACTCCTTCACAACTGTAGGTTAAAATCATGATAAGTTGTTTAAATTAAAGTACTTTAAACAGCCAATATTGTAAAACTTTTATATTTGAAGCAAAAACATCCTCAATGAACCTGGGAACTATGAAAAAATTTATGATTTCAGTCACTCTCTGCAGCCAAAGTTCATAGAAAACAACTGATTACTCGATCCAAATCTGACACGGAGAGTGCAAATTCAACACAGTCAATACTCATCAACATCGCGGGAAAACGGGAGATTTAGCGCTAGAGTCAGACAAACGCATTCGATTTCCATTACACTAGGCATGTGTAAAGTAACTATTTCCGGACCAAGCCAAAACACAACCAATTACAAACTGTCCTATACAGGAACCTTCAACATCTTAATTTTTTTTAAATAAGCCTATATCGCAAGAAACACGCCAGTTATGAAGGTGGGGATCGAACTAACTGGAGTAAGATGAGGAAACATGGGTTTATTGCCATTTGAAACTATAGGGAACCTGCAGTGCTGCCATCTATCCTTTAATGCTTCAAGACAACCCAAGCACTTAGCACTAGCAGATCAATAACTTTCCGCCGATGGAGGAGTGATACGTCACATTAGGCGGTAATGTCACACGCTGCGGGAAGTGGACACTTATGAATGTACACCATGTCAGAGGATAAATAAACAAGCTGTAGGTTTTTGATTTTGAAATATTAGATGAAGGAAAGTAATTTTTAACCAGATAAAACAAAATTTAATTTTTAATTTAAGCAGGTGGAATTGGAAGGTTATTGAAATACTTTTTGAAACATGTTATACGTCCAATTTCATTATTTCACCCATCAGTTATCCCATCCAATAATGTTATAATACAAGTTGGAATAATACAACTGGCCCAATGACCTATATTTGATATAAGAAACCAATTAATTGAAAACCAGTTAGAAAATTTGTTTTAATACCTCAACTTGTGTATCATGATTTTGTTATCTTTGATCAGAGATGACTGGCTTAACTGCAATTGCATCAATATCCAAACATTTTTTAGACAATACTTTTTTCAAAAATACATTTTTTGGTCCAAAATATACCATTATCTTCACCAACTATGATTTTTCCGTCGGTGATCTGCCTATGAGTAACCGGTGATTTGACATCGCCAAACTTCTAAGCATAACTCAAACTGTAAAAACATTCATCAAGAAAAAAGATTGAAAACAGAGTAACACTACTCTACCTTTAATGCTACTTACTTTGATGCTTGTCGGCCAACTGAATAAGTGAGCTGGCAATGTCTCGCCGCCGGTAAAAGCACATGACTTTGGCCTCAACATTTCCATTTGGAGTCTGTAAAAGAAAGAACGAAAACAAAATGTTAATCCACAGAGAAATGACACTTTTTTTTCTGTTTCGCCTTTTCCTAGATTTTATACAGTGTATCCCAGTAAATACTGTGTCATAGCCACCATGTACAAAATGCATGTGGCTTCATCTCATTCTCAAAGTTACTGATAAACTGGTTCAACTGATTTTGCTGAAACTACGTCAAAGTAAAGAAAAGAGACCATAGACTCACCTTATTGAGTTCTTCGATCCTTCTGATTTGGAACGGAGTAGTTGAAGACGTCTCAAAGTAGACATAGTCTAAACAAAAAAAAACAACAAAAAGGTCTTTGTGTGAATATGAGATCAATAACCAACCGCAACAAAAAATAGTGCGCGTGTGCGTGATTTCATCATTTATAGGTCGAATTTCGCGATAATCTCTGTTTCAAAAGCAAGGGCCTGACTCCTTTCCTTGACAGGAAACCTGACTTTTTAAATTGGCTTGATGACTTTGAGTGATATTCGGCAATTAAAAATCTTAAATTCATTAGGACCGCATCACAACCCAATTTGCATCGGCACCCTCAACTTTTTACAATTTTCGCAAAAATGTCATTCAAAGTTGGCCATAAGAAATTAGCTAGAAGTTACTTATAAAGTATAGACCCCAGTGGAATCATAAATTAGCTGTTAGGGAAGCCCTAATCTTCAAAATCGATGGAGTGGTCAAGTGAAATTCTGCCGCGGTATCGCGGTATGCAGGGCATATCGACTCTTCCATGCTTTTCCATTGTAAATACACTTACCTCCAACTCTGTACATATTTGCCGCCATTTCTGAGTTAAAGTGATTCTACTGACCCCAGCATACGTTTATTATCCTTATAAACTGCCAGAAGAAGTTGGTTAGATGATGTAGTCCAATTTTGAACTGCAACCGGGGTCAAAAGACAGATCACAGAATCGCCATTTCTCCCCGGTCTTCTCTGTCTTCCTCCTCTCTTTTCACACGTGACGTCATGCGTCCTTCGGCTATAATCGTTTACAGTCAGTTATTTAGACATATGATGACTCTTGTCAAAGTGGTACCTTCCATGGTATCAAACTCTAGCGTTTGAAATACTCTATCTAACCCCATCATTAGTTTAGTACAAAATTTCAGTGTAAAGACATAACATCCCGTGGAAGGTTTTGATTTTTTTTAATTAATGGTGTCATTTCCAAAATTAAAGGTTAAAGGTCAATGCCATCATTAAATTCCGAGTGGCCCTCAAATCATTCATGCATTTATCCATGACCAGGCATCTGCATATACGCACTTTTGAAAAGTTTTTTTCGTATCAATCAGTTTCCAGAATTTTCCTAACCCACTCTGCGCCGTTAGGGTTTATAGGACACCCCATGTTGGGCCTCTTTGTGTACTATGATTTTACTTTTAAAAAACATTCAATTAATGCGCCTTTAGCCAAGAGGCTTGTTGCTATGCAACTGTGATTGACGTGAAGCCAGATAACACCTGTCTCTTACCACAGAATACGATTAGAAAAGATATAGTTCTCATTCATAAAAAATGTTTGGGTCAAACCCATATTGAGCGGATGAGTCCCCAAGATATTTTGAGAAAAGAAAAAAATATATCATATAAGGGAAAAATAATGCCTCTGATTCGATTCATTCGTGACGGGTACTAACACAATTTGTTTAAAATCAATTCCCGGCCACTAAATATTGTCAAAAAAGTTTTCCTGTTCCTTCGCAAAAGCCTCAAAATAAGGCCCGTTGGTTACATAATCTAACCAAGAATGTATTACTTGCTGTAGGCAATAATCACCAGAATCAGTTTCAGGCACTGTTTCTGCATCACCAAAGTTGCTTCACATCTCTTCTGTACTTGCAATCACAATCTAAATCCATTAAAACAAAAAAGGAAAAACTATATGGGAGAATTGAAAAACATTTTGACGTGTCTTCGGGCGAGCCTTATTCACGGAAGAAAGTCACTGCGCGCACTATTGCCTGTGGATCCCACCGACCTCGGGTATAGTTTTAATTTTTTTGAAATAAAAAGCCGCCTGCTGCTGTGTCAGAGATGTTCCGAAGCGCTCATGGCCAGGATTGGAAAAGCGCTATGAAGGCGAAACTGCAGTGTATACATGTAGATAGCATATGCGAAACTCAACATTTCACTCGGACTCCTACCTAAACGGGCACCTGAATGACTTCGGCTCAGTTCCAAAATGCGCCACGCCCAACATACATCATTCGTCTTCATACTTCTGTGGAATAAGATCAATATGGAGACGTTTATCAGAATCGAATTAACGCTCGCTCTCTGGGTCTGGTTCTAGTTCAGAACACAATACTAGTCCGTGACTAACTTCACGGGGAACTTGGCCTTATATGGTGCGAATAAACTTTTCTTTTCAGAATTAGCTGAAAATCTTCACTCCATGGCGTCCCAGAGGGGTCAAAAACATATTTTGAGCGAATGGGATTTTGCGCCTACTAGATTTTTTGACGTGGCATTATCGATTGTTCAATAAGGACGTCGACCTGCCTCGCCTGCGCAGGGAATCGGGAATTTATTGCAAACAATTTTCATTGACCATCTTCAAGTTCCATGATATAGTCTTGTGCAAAGGTGAATATATTTTACAATCTCGATGACTTGTGCGATATGAATGAGATATTTCTGTGCAACTCTCTAGCGTCGAGGTTTTGGTGCCCTCCGGACGAGGTGGACCGACTAGGATGACGCAATGGACTGCCCCGTGAGTATAGGTTTGAGGCACGCCGTGAATACGGCCGGTGTAAAACGTTTGAATTGTACTAGGACCCCGCGGGGACCATAGACCATAATCTTTAGAACAATTATATACCCCCCCCCCCCCGTCAAAATACAAATAGACTCCTGGGGCAGCCCATTGCGTCATCCTAATTGGATCTTGTAAGTGTGAGGGGCGAGGCCGGTCCACTACATCCGGAGTGTAAACAGGACCGGACTCTCGTATATTTCCACATTTCTACTTCTATACCGGTGACTCGGCTCTGAAGCTGGGTGGGTCTGTCCCGTATACGTAATTTTATCCCAAAATTTGACTCGGTCTTGTTTAGAATTAGCGAATGAACCCGGACTGAAGAGGTCCCGGAGAAGTGTCAGAATACAACAGGACCGGACACTTTTCTAGGGACACTTGTGACTGCTACACCGCCGAGTCAAATTCTGACGGTGAACACGGACTGAAGAGGTCCAGGAGAAGCGTCACTGAGAATACAATAGGATCGGACACTTTTGTAGGGGGACATTTGTGACTGCTACACCGAGTCAAATTCTGAAGGTGAAGACGAAAACGCACTAACAAACGCTACCCAACGGCTACAGCGTCCAGATTGTGATCACGCGTCGGCCATGGTATAGAGCATCAGATTAGGGTTTCGTCCAAAAATGGTCAGCATGCAGACTACGCGGTGGTCCACCGGCTCTCCTCAGTCACTCTCCCGTCAAGTTCCCCTCGACGGTGCCTGTTTTCTTTTATGGTCGTTGGTCCGTCCTTTTTGAGAACCCGAATAAAAGACGAAGGCGCGAATGGCGAATGGTCAACGAATTCAACACCTGTCTGAATGCGTAAGGAACTCTGCGTTAGAGTCAAACGCCAGCGTAGCTAACATACTCCTTCTGTGAATTTCATTCACAATCAAAATCCTTCAAAGCGAAAGATCGCCGTAAAAGAAATCACAAGCATGCACAAGAAAAGTTTTTCATACCAGACGGAACTTCGACTATTGTGTTACGTAAGATCACCAGATCCGAATGTACAATGTATCGCGTCTTTTAAGTAAAGCTGTTTTCCGAGACATAACGCACACTTCGAAATTCAGGAATACGCAAACCGCGACTTACCGGCGGTGAACGTCACGAATCATACGTACAAATAAACGATCAACGCCGGTAGATCGGCGTGGGAATACGAGATGACTCGCGAATTGGATTGCCCAGGATAGGGTGATTTTGAATGGGTAAAGTGCGCTCGTCGAATATACGGACTGTATCAACTGACATCGAAGTTTCGTCAGAAGTTACAACACTCTCATTGTCTGGACCACGTTTCTTTCTAAAGGAGTACCAAATGGAATAAAACAGAACAAAACTCATTTCGTTTTTAACGATTGCTATTATCTTAAGAAGCTGATATCGACAATTGCAACCTTCTGAAACCATTTAGTGATACCTTCATGGTAATGGTGTTAAAGAAAAACGCCAGCGTAAGCTAAACTAAGCGTTATCTAGTAGCAGGACGCGCCAATATTACTGCTGACGCCAACTGCTCAATCGGGCTCTCAATGAACCTAACTATCATGCAACTTTCAAAAACGGTATTAGAGCGCACAATCAATGATAAATGTTTTGTCTCAAAAGCGATAAAAAATCAATCTTGATATAGCGGGTATTGTCCCTAGCCTTCATTTTGGGGTTCTTTTCAATGTTTTTTAGTTCAGGATCTAAACAAAAGTATTTTGCAGGCGAAAATGCGCCAATGCTTTGAGGTAAAATCAATAATGAAGCATAACATAGAATTGAGAGAAGGTGTATGGGAATTTTGCTCCCCATGTATGATCCAGCGTAATTTAGATCAGTATCGGGTTTGAAATATTAGGCCAATGATATCCCTTTTCTTCAGGAAGGACTAATGACCATAAATCAAATGGGGGGGGGGGGGGGGTCATGCTGTATGTGTTAATTGCGTTTAAAATGGGCAGATAGAATTATGTTTTCGTAATGCCCCCTTTCGTCATGTTTACCGTAGTTAGTTTCCGTGACAAGATCCGTGGACATTAACACCGCAGGGCTTTAGAGGGAGAGCGTTTGGGATTAATGTTTACTGATGTCAACGCTAATACCTACTAACGTCAATTCAGCAACACATTACTCTATTCAGGTCTGATCAAAAGTCATATGAATCTTTAATCTTTGGAGCTAGGCCTAATAGTCAGCAGTTATTCGCATATATAATGGGGAAAAAAATCGATATCATGACGGTTTTTACACCCAGTATACATGTACATGTATATAGCCTAAACGAAAATATTTTCCCCAATGATGCAACATCACCCAAGTGTCTGACCAAATGAAGCTCAGTTGATATATATGACGGGAATTATAGTATCGATTGATTGTGAAACATGGTGGTGACGAATACCGGTGTGACATACGTCATAGCTAGAGAGAATTTTTAACCATTCCGTATACGTCGGTGCACCTTGTCGGAGTTCTAGGCCTACTGACAGTAACTGGTTAAAGGGGACCACGATGGACATTTAGCCATCCAGGTAGGAAAGAGTTAATGGGGAACACAATAGGGTGTACTCATCCGTGCCGTTAAGGGTTAATGGGGCACACGATAGGTGCATGTATTTCAGGATTAAAGCTTTGGCAAGGAAATGGTTAATTTGAGGCCCGCGATGGGTTGCCGTGTTCGTAATACAGGGGTACTTTCTCAGCCCTTTAATGACCCAAAGTCTATTCCACCCAACCTTACCAAAATATGCATGTCTCATGTATGTACAATCCATTGGTGTTCATGGTCAACTCTAGTTGGAATGGAATTCCGATCCGAAGTAGCAGCAGCTTGATATCGATATGTTGAAGAAATTGCGTAGTTATGAAAACATTGTCTCTAGGTTAACATCAAGTTCTGAGGATTATCGATCCGTTTCTAATCACCCATTGGTCTGGTAAAAAGATGACGGGACAGCAGTAATGACTGTGAGTTGGCCCCTTATAATTTTCACACCTGACGAGGGGTAGGCGGAGCTCTTGGACTGACGATGTTCCTCAGTGTCCTGATTACAGCGTTGAGGTGAATAAAAACGACATATTTTTGTAATTGGGACCAAAACACTACAACGGACACCCTTACGGACTGGGTGAAGGTGTCCTTATACTTATAGCGATGTGTCCTTGATAGCGAGCGGGATGTCCTGCTCACTAACATTTAAACAATGCAAAAGGCATGTGAGTGATCATGATCATGACTCGCTTTGTTACAGGAAATCGCATTCCGCGGTCCAGACCCAATGCAATTCGACCAGATTGAGATGAACCTTGCTAAATTTTAGACGGAATCAGATTCGAAGGGTTAACTTTGAGAGATAGTTTGGTTTTCCCTTCCTACAATGATGCAAGTTAGAGTTCGACTTTGAAACCCCCAACCCGGCCCCGCCCACCCAATGAGTATTGATATCTTTTATACACATATTCAATACTGGCCTGGCCCTACGTGACTCGTCGGTGCCTTTCACAAACGATTCGTAAGCTTTTTGCTCCGTCCGTTCTTAATCTTAGATCGGTGAAAGTAGAGTAATACACTTTGTCATCTCTCAGCTGAGGAAATAATGCTTGGCTTTATAGCGGTGCAAGTATGGGCATTAAAAATCACCTGACCACTTTAAGAGGATGATTTCATGCATAATCGATATACAACAAGACGCAGTCAATCGAGGTAATCCGCGCGTCAGCAGACCGAATAACCGAAGGACTATTTTCTTCTTGCATGGGGCCTTCCACGGAGCGCGCTATTTTTACCTGAATGATGAGCGCAACGCGCGCACAGACGAGCTGACCCCCAGCAAAGATTACCTCACCTCGCATTCCTCCGCTCAAACGATTAAGTCAATCGTTCATTTTCTATACGCGCATGCTCGATCAGAGAAAGAATTACCCAATTTGTCCATTCAGATAACTATGTCATGTGCATGTAACAATGGCATCACTTTAATCAATAGTTTGTGTCACGGTAGCCGTATAAAAGATCTTAGTGTAAACAGTTATTGCTTTTATCAATATTTGAGGTCATCTGTCCTCCATCTATCCTCATTTCAGCTACTTTTGAGAAAACAAGAAAACACTAATTCAAATCTCACTGGGAACTTATTTATTTACTATATTTGTTGGAAAATGGTACATGATATTATGACGGCGAGACAATTAAGATACAATTAACATGGAGAGTCAGTGCGGTTACATAAAAGGTGCACATGGCTCGGGCAAAAATACAGATATCAGCAGGTGAGTTTGGCTCATGCCTCTTCAGATAAGAATTGATTTATCAGATACGACCATCTCATTTTCAACGATAGAGATCATCATTTGGTTTCTGAACCCGCCGATGCTGGAAGTGATGCACCCCGGGTTACACCTTATATATTTGATTTCAAAAAGACAATAACTTTTCCCTAACCCGACTTCTAGAATTCTCTCGAGTCGAAAGCATGCTTTGGACGCGCGGGAACGATTAAGCACAAGAAAACATACCCGCACATTTCGTGATATTTCTCACGGTTTTAGAATAGAGAGGTTGCGCATCCTTCCGACTCCTATCCTCCGGGCTATGCCGGGCTCCTATACTCCGACTTCATCTCCGAGATTGAATAAGAGTTTGAATTAATATCTCGTGATATAATCGATGATACCACATTGATATACGATATGTATCTTTGCAGATCGACATGCGCTATAACGAGCTCGTGACTTGGAATACGAATTTCGTTTGTCAGTTCACAGAATCGCTAGTCAGCCGAGGGAATGAGCTTTGTAGTGGGGCGGGTCAGCGCCGGTCTTTTGAATCGCATCCTGAGGAAATCCATCTGAGAGGTTCAGTTTTTTTCACGCCTTCGTCAGGCGATGTATATTGAAACCGCCGGTGCCGGATGGAGGCAATCAGGGGTTAATGTTCGCTTATCCGACCCCGAATGGGCATCCTGAGGAAATCAGGGGTTAATGTTCGCTTCTCCAGCCCTGCAAACGCTGGAGAAACAAACATTAACCCATGATTTCCTCTGTAATATGTACATTTTACACACCGACGAGACGTGGCAATTTGGCATGGCTCCGAAACGACGCAGTTTTCCACGTGGTCGATACTCAAAATTTCCCGCTATTGGCACCAGCAAGTCGGAGCCACTCGGTTATTTCCGGAACACTGATTTGCGCCCGACACGAAACTGTCGTCTGCTGCAATGCGTCTTCTGGTAGTCTATGAGACAAAGTCACAACCAGCTAAGTGAGACCAGGTTATTTTGTTATTATGAATGGTTATTCAGATAAACTCCCTGTAATCGACCATGGATCGAATAAGGCGGTACTCTGTTTGGTTTGTATTAATTTAGACAATTAATGTCCCAACCACAGTATTCAGGCAGACATGTATTAGAATCCATCTTTGGACCCACCACACTAATAGTATGCCACCATTCTACC
Source organism: Lineus longissimus (assembly GCF_910592395.1). NCBI lineage: Eukaryota > Metazoa > Nemertea > Pilidiophora > Heteronemertea > Lineidae > Lineus > Lineus longissimus. Next base: position 6,085,344 of record NC_088310.1, read on the forward strand.
AGTATGTCAGCAGAAAGGAAAGTTCAGTTGATTTGTTACCAGTTTCTCAACACAACCACTATTACAGATGATCCCTCTTGCAGAAGAATGCAGCAATGCAAAACAGAGGGAGCCTGGATAAAACACACCGTATCAGGCACTATTTAACAAGTGCAATATCTCCAGCTGTTATGCCTCTACTGTTACAATCCACACTGAACTGCCCATTACCTCCATCCATATTGACACGCAGAGTCTGGAAGCTGAGCAATGTCTTTACATTGAGGGTCAAGATGTTACAATCAGGACAGTGAATACTGTGATAAATACTGGGGGCTCGCTTCCTTATAAACCTCAAATGAGTAGTCTCTTAAAAACCGTATCAGTAATGGAAGATATACGCTTTAATTTTTCATCTTGGGGGCATTGAAGCTTAAGGGAGGGTAACCAGTTTTGTTGCAAATATTTGTCATCATCTCATTTTGATCCTTTGCAATTTAAGTTACCACTTTCATATGGGGTTGGGAAAATCAGGCGGACTGACCGTGTTACCTTGTTTCATACAACAGAAATATGATTCCTCTTGCAATGCCAAAGTTTTCTCAGCTTGCTTGGCTGTAGTCAGAGACAATACACCTAGCATATGACAGAATGATGATCCGACTTGCAACGCCCAAATTTTTAAACTTGCATTGGCAACTGACATTTTAATGAAGAGCCACTTGAGCAAGTTGATGTCATCAGTTGGACCATCAAAAGCCTCATACAGAATGAAAAGGACAAAACTAAGATACCTCAGTTTCAGTGATGTTGGTTATTATTGTCACTGAATTTACATCAATATTTTAAACTGAAATAGATACATTATATTTGTCAAAAAAATCTTACAAAAAGCTACACGAAGTATGTAAATTAAGAGCACACCTTAACTATATTTTCAAATATCACATCCTCGTCACAGACTACCAGGAACCAGACATGGTGACAAGCAATTTTATCTTATTTGCTCCCGATTCAAAACAAAAGTTCCCAACCCAGCTCTCTCAGCTTACTGGAGACAACCTGGTACAAGTTCGGCTTTCCACAGTCATCCAGAAAGTTTGACTTGATGTTTGGACATACAAATTGGGGGTTCAAGAGAAGGGGATATTTGTACCAAACAAAATGTCCGAATCAAATTGGTTGTTTTATACCACTTTAAAAACGAGTTTTGTCAGCTTTTTTGTGATGATAACATATCAATAAAGTTAACATAGTTGTCCTAGTTATGTAACAAATAATCAACAAAGTGACATCTATTTATCATATACTGCAGAAGTCCATGCATCCTGACCAAAGCAACAAAGAAATGTCTGATGAAGCACAAGACCGACATTATTCCATCACAAAGTGTGGATGAGCTTGAAATCCATTGCTTTCCAAAATTAGTTGATAGATATGTTTCAAACATCCCTAATGATGACGTCCAACTACATTGACCTGAAGAGAGAAGGGGAAAGATGTCAAAATATATGGTGAACAGATATGATGAATAGATAGACATTATGTTACTGAGATGAACTTGACTGTTGAACTTTACATCTGATTTGCAGGAGTTTGTATTCACTTGAACAAATTGACTGCAATGGATTTTGGTTTGTATCTTGCATGGTTTATCTCCCCAATCATAGTCACATAATGACTATTGGAAGGTTATGGAATATACAAGATTCTGCCCTCACCCATCCAAGAGGGACAGGGGACATGGTTACTCTCCAATGTTGTGGAAAGGGAATACACCTCAAGCAATAAAGCATTCAGCTCCCATATGCCACATCTGACAGAGCCACATGTTGTCAGGAGTTACCCTGAACACATATGGATGTCAATACATTGGATATGATAAGTGAAAGATGATGAAAGTTATCAAATATCTTCAAGAAACTACAACCATTTAGTTACAACAAAGAAATATGAAAATGCTATGTATCTTGCATGGTTTATCTCCCCAATCATAGTCACATAGTGACTATGGGAAGGTTATGGAATATACAAGATTCTGCCCTCACCCATCCCAGAGGGACAGGGGACATGGTTACTCTCCAATGTTATGGAAAGGGAATACACCTCAAGCATAAAAGCATTCAGCTCCCATACGCCACATTTGACAGAGCCATATGATGCGAGGAGTTACTCTCACACATATGGATGTCAACACATTGGACCTTGGTTACAAGACTGGGATATAATTCTAAAAGGCACATGCGTTACTTACAATATCATCAATCTTCATGATACTCCTGACAGTTTCAGTAGCAAGTGAGATGGCACTGGTTGAGACCAGCAGAGGCTGAACAACATTCTCCTCCAGAATATTGGTAATGCAGCCCTGAAATATAACACAAAACATGCTAAGCTCCCCATTTTGTCAAACAAACCTCTGTACAGGTAGGATTGAATATGTTTTTTTAAATCCCCCAATTTCTGACAGGACCTGTAGTATAACTTACATGTAGCCTCAGTCGTGCAATTTTGTCTTCTTGAATAAATCAATAAGCTCTGCAACTATAAGTATAAGAAGTCTTCAATAAGTTACATGTACCTTTCTAACATTAATACCAGCAGTTTTCTCTCCCTTTGCATGTTTGTTCCTGAGCTCAGTAACTGTGGAGATGGGGTTTAACCCTGCATTCTCTGCTAGGGTGAATGGAATAATCTCCAAGGCATCAGCAAATGCCCGGAAGCAGTACTGTTCCATTCCTGCGAGTGTGTTGGAATACTTCATCAGCTGTAGGGAGAGTTCGATCTCTGGGGCACCACCTCCAGCAATCAGAGCCCTGAAAAGAAGACAAACTTACATATGATAACATATCTGTGCTTTTTAAAACAGAGCTGCTTTGAGGAACAAGAAATAGTGGTGATGATGCTGGATTGTGTCTTGCATGGTTTATCTCCCCAATCATAGCCACATAGTGACTATGGGAAGGTTATGGAATATACAAGATTCTGCCCTCACCCATCCCAGAGGGACAGGGGACAGGTTTACTCTCCAATGTTGTGGAAAGGGAATACACCTCAAGCAATAAAGCATTCAGCTCCCATACGCCACATCTGACAGAGCCACATGATGTCAGGAGTTACCCCGAACACATGTGGACGTCAACACATCAGGTAGGCCTATAATTAGTGAGTGAAGGACGATGAAAGTCATGAAATATTTTCAAAGAAGCTACAACCATTCAGTTACAAAGAAACATAAAAGAAAGTAATGTATCTTGCATGGTTTATCTCCCCAATCATGGTCACATAGTGACTATGGGAAGGTTATGGAATATACAAGACTCTGCCCTCACCCATCCCAGAGGGACAGGGGACATGGTTACTCTCCAATGTTGTGGAAAGGGAATACACCTCAAGCAATAAAGCATTCAGCTCCCATACGCCACATCTGACAGAGCCACATGATGTCAGGAGTTACCCCGAACACATGTGGACGTCAACACATCAGGTAGGCCTATAATTAGTGAGTGAAAGACGATGAAAGTTATGAAATATTTTCAAAGAAGCTACAACCATTCAGTTACAAAGAAACATAAAAGAAAGTAATGTATCTTGCATGGTTTATCTCCCCAATCATGGTCACATAGTGACTATGGGAAGGTTATGGAATATACAAGACTCTGCCCTCACCCATCCCAGAGGGACAGGGGACATGGTTACTCTCCAATGTTGTGGAAAGGGAATACACCTCAAGCAATAAAGCATTCAGCTCCCATACGCCACATATGACAGAGCCACATGATGCAAGGAATTGCCCTTACACACATGGATGTCAGTACATTGGGCAAGTGATTATTTCATTTGTTAGAATAGACAATAGGTCACAGGTCTCACAGATGAATTGTATGAATTTTCTCACCTCTTTTTGACAAGACACCTAATAACACACAAAGCGTCATGGATTGACCGTTCAGCTTCAGCAAGGACCAATTTATTCGAACCACGTACAAGAACAGACACAGTCTTGCCAGGATTCATAACACCAGTGGCCTGGAACAAAAAAAGAAGGAATCTTATGAAGAGGAACATTGAAGACATAACAAAGTTCATCAGCAATCGGCAGCAAACAAGTCTTTCGAGGATACAATGAAACCTTGTTCTAGTACCTATATTTTATTGAGGAGTATCTTGCGTAAACTGTACTTACCACTGGCTTACTCGACGACCAAGAACATAACTACATCTGTACATACCTTGACAATCTTACTACCCCCAGCTTGAACCTCTTCAACCAACTCTGCAGATCCTAACATCTCTGGGGTGAAGTGGTCTATACTAGCGATGGGCTTGCATCCTAAACTCTGAAATTCCAAGCAGTCGATTTAGGTGGACTGATTAACGATGAGTCAAGTTCTTCAACAAGTCTAAATCAGTCAGCCAGACACTCTGCAAGTCTTCTGTTTTCAGCTTCCATCATGTCTTTGTTCAGGCAACACACCTCAACTTTTTGCGGTTTTTCAGTAAACAACAGATCATAAACATACCTTGCACAGAAAGTCAATGTCCTCTCTTTCGATGTCCTTTATGACCATAATCTTCATTTTGTTCAAGAAGTGAAGGGCTAAGTCGTTGATGGCATCCCTTGAAAAGATTACGAGCCAATTATGAAAATGTCAAAACATCACTCACACATACTGACAGGATCTGTCATAAACATTTCTTCTACATTTCAGAAGTAGGTAATATTCTCCATATGTTTCGGCAGAACAGGTCTGTGTTGTTCATCATTAATGGCAGAAGAAATTCTGATGTTATTCACCTTGAAGATGTGCTGAAGACATCAATCAAGTCAAGTTACAGACAAAAGTTAATCCACCACTGCATTACAAGTTGTTTCAAACAATAAGTCCACTTGCATTCACAGTAAATTCGCGAAGACAATTTTTGCTTACCTCAGAATAGACTTTTGAATGAGTAGCACATTGCAGCCAGCTTTCTTGACTTGTTTGACAAGGTTCAATATGTATTGTCGTTCTTCCTTCAAGACGCGGTCCATTTGCACATAATCAGACACAACAACTTCATTCTCCATCTGGAAGAAAAGATACCCATGAATAAAATATTCAAAATTCATACCTTACACTGGCAATAGTACCCCGTGCCGAAGTTCTTATAACATAGAAAACGGCCAATTAAAATCTAAGACTATCTCTTGAAAAGAATTTTCCTAACTGTAAACAGCTAGGAGCGCTGTCATTAGACTACTTATACATGTAGAGCATAATCTTGAAAGTGTTCCCCCAAAGCATAGAACCATATCAACAGCAGTACTTACATCAGTCTTGGGTGGTGACAAACAGAACTGGATAAGGCCTATCTTAGCTTTCTCCACTCGATGAGGACCAGACCCGGCAGTTTTCTGATTAAATACAACACCTTCAACTAGTTCAGTGTCTTCTACGGTACCCCTAAAGAAGAGAAATAGTTGTTTAGAAACTAGCTAATAACTAAATCTAGCTTAAAGACACAGTCTCTGTCAGGACAGTAAAATATATCATAATAGGGTGTGATTAACCTCACCAATAAGTAACTCCTACAGTAGTATTGGTAAGGAGCAGATGGGGCAGGGCTGGATATCATTCCTAAAAGAACTTTCTTAAGGTGGCATTTCAGATCTTAATATTTGTCTCCAAAGTTTTCCAGAACAGGTCTGTGTTAATCATCACTAATGCCTCTGCACTCAAATCTCAGAAGGAAATGATTTACGAAATGAACTTGTTCATATCCTTACCCTAATTTTTCAATTACTCTGATATCATTGAGATCCACGTTAGTGGCAGTGGCTGGGTCAATAACCTTGAGTACAGCATCTACTGTGATGGGAGATAATATGCTTGAATACTGTGAGACAACCTGGAAAGATATTTTGATAACAGAATGAAAAGTTTAGGAAATGAAGATGTACTGCAGAAGTGACAATGTGAATATCCTCCCAGAAATGTCAATGATATTCCAAGGATTAAATCTGGGTTGCCATTGGAATGGATTACTCAGAATTTGCAGACACAGTACACAAAGAAAATGAAATATACTAACCTTTGAATTGAGAGATGTCGCAGCACTTTTCAAGAGTGTTTCTCTGTCACTGAGTTCTAACTTGACAGCACTTTCCTCAATTATTTCACAAGCCTTGGCTGCAGCATTTTGGAAAGATTCTGATATCGTCGTCGGATGTATTCCCTTTGCGAGTAATTTCTGGCTGGCATCAAGGAGGCTTCCAGCAATCACTACAACAGAGGTGGTTCCATCGCCTGCTTCTATATCTTGGGCCTTGGAAAGTTCAACCAACTGCAAGAAAGAAGATCTACATGTACAGTAATCAACAATAAAACATGCCGGTATTTGTGCCATAAGAATTATGACTGTTCGCTTTATAATTCAAGAGGTGAACATGACATACATGCAACACTATTCCATTCTGGACCGAAAACATACCATCTTGGCAGCTGGATGAAGCACCTGCATCTGCTTTAGAATGGTGGCACCATCATTTGTGATTGTAACGTCTCCTGAACTGCCCTGGATCTGAAAAGATGATAACAGCATTTCAAAAGAACATGTAGGCATGAATATCTTGTAGCTGTTCAGTGAAACAGTATATTATACTCAAATGCTGACATTTTGCTCACTGATTGCATCCCACTACAGAAGGACATCTTTATTGTGTTTATCGACCAATTGCTCCATCTTTAGCCAGGGAAGCATCAAAGGGTTGAAAAGCTGTCAAATTAAAGTGCGTCTTTGGTATGCTTAGGTATATTGAGCCGACTTCTTATTGCATTTCAGAAAACATATCATCTCCACGTATTTGGCAGAACAGGTCTGTGTTGATCATCATAAATACAAAGAAGTCATTTCTAACAATTTGAAAGCTCCACGGAATCTGAGACTAACCATTTTGTCCATACCCCTTGGACCCAGACTTGTCCGGATGGCGTCTGCAACAGCTGGAATATTATACAAAGAAAATTTAGCAGTTACGTTGGAAGTGAAAGCCAGGGAATGCTGATTGGAAATCACTACAAATCAAAGCCTAAACTATTTAAAACCACATCACCACACCATAACGCGGCCTCTGCTGGAATGATGATAGGCACAAAGCGAGATGGCTCAACAGAGTGCAAACTAACACAGTCTCACAAAGTATACGAAGCAAATCATAGGCCCTAATCCACTCGATGCTTCAAGTTCAAAGCAAAGGTAAAGCTCAAGCTGTCCGGTCCAAGCGTCGGGTGCAACTCTCTCAGACTTATTCACTCAGTTCTTTCTTGGATATCATATCATAATCATGTTGGGGATCATAATGACAAGTTTGCATAGGGCGAGATAACTTATCCGGACTATAGGATTTTGCATGGAATGCAGTCAGTCTACCAAATCTACATTCTTTATGAAAAATGCAATGCATATAACGTGCAGTGTTTACCTTTCGCAGCAGTGATGTTACTGTAGCGAATTTGACTTGGCTTGTCACGATCTTGATATTCGGACTTTTTACCAGCCCTCTTGGCAACCTGTCCAGGCATTATGAATTGCTGGTTATTCTAGTTTATAATAGAATTGTTTAAGTTGTCAAATTTTAATGAACAAATGAGATGTTATCCGATACAATTTACGTCGTCTCCACGAGTTCTACAATGTTCTAGAATGTAAAATGGCGTCTGCCGGCTTCTCGCCACAACGAGAGTAAAACAAACACAGAGATAACATTATTGAGAAATAATTATAATAAATTTATATTTTTGAGAATGTAGTCTGTTATCATATTTACGCTGATGGATATCAAACTATAAAAATTTCCTAAAACATTTCATAGAAAATGAAAATGACGTCACTTGGCGCGAAAGTGCAACGTGACAGGGCTTCCCCAAGATAATTGTTTTGATACTTTTTCCCTATTTCTTTAAACAATTGAATCAAAAGCAATATAATCAAATTATCGATACGTCGGTATATGTATTGATAAATATAGAATGAACTTCACTAGAAATAACTATGTTATCAACATCAATAATAGAAGATTTGGTAGGTTGAAATTGGTTAATGAAAATTTTTAGTGCATTTTGTACACCAGTGTCACCTCACCATATTTACACACTACCTTTATCATGTTTATCATGCTACAAGTGTAAAGTGTGACACAGATGACCAAGTGCAAGAAATAATTTCTTTGTCAGAAGTAACCTACTATACCATCATCCTAATGTTAGTAGTTTTTGCCTCAAATCCCTGTGATGATAAAATTCTTTTCAGTGTTTGTATTTCAGTTCTGGATAAGTCCGATATCGGAAACGTTTCCGATATCGGACTTATCCAGAACTGATTCGATTGAAGGCTTTTCTTTTTTTTTCACTTCAGGTTGCAAGAAAGATATCAATGTCCATTCTCTTCTTGTGAACTTTGAATGCCGAAGATGGGATGATCATTTAGTTGAAGGCCAAGATAATGGGGTAATTATATTGTAAAATAAATAATCTCATGCTTATTGATAATGCTAAACTTAATATTATGATGCTTTCCAGCCCATTTGACTGCTGCTCAGTTTGACTTTTACGTATTTGATTTCAGAATGAAGTCCCACCATTTGCCTGTTCTTTCTGCAAAGGTAATTATATATTGCTTTTATTCAAGTAAGAAGTATAGATTGTACCAACTGATGCTGAGACAATAATTGGATGCTTTGACTTGGAGTGAAAGATGAGAAGTGAAGCAAATGTATATAATACAATCCTCTCTAATGTTCTGCCATGTCTACTGTTTCAGTGAAGGATCACAGTAATGTCTTGGCCATAGCAGATGAAGATGGATGTGTTGTTCTGTATGATACAAACAAGGCTAACCCGACTGCTTTATTTAAAGGTATGTAGACATTTCAGGTTTCATTGTTTGGTCAAAATCTTGACAGGAAGACACACTTCAGTTCTTTTCTTGCCCCTTATGTTGTTTTTCTGGACTGTGAAAATGACACCTCTTCATCCTGTTTCTTCAAAATCGACCTTCTCAGGACAAAGTCACATTTAGAATGCAAGGAACGTTTACTTCAATTTCACAGGTTAAAAATAAACTCTTCTTTCAGAATGGTTGGCCCACCAGAATGCTATCTTTGACATAGCGTGGATGGAAGGTGACAAGAAGCTTCTGACCGCATCTGGAGATCAGACATGCGTCCTGTGGGATGTCCTCCAAGAGGAGAAGCTATCAGTTTTCAAGGGCCATACAAGTAGTGTCAAGTCAGTGGAGTTCCGACCACAGGATAAGTGCACCTTTGCCTCTGGTGCTAGAGATGGGAAGATAATGCTGTGGGATAACAGATGTGGGTCTTTGGGTATGTTTCTGTTTGTGAATTACTCTATCCTTGCCATTTGAAGATTGAAGATAAATACTTTTAAGTCTGTCTTTTACTTATGTAGAGCAAGTTTTGAGAATACGTTACTTCAAATCAAGAACTTTAGCTGAGTTCCGTCAAGACAGCTCAATTTCATGGGTTTATAATCTGCTACCATATAGTTCACACTTTTTAAGGTAATATTTCATCAGTTAGCTTGCCTCATATTTGCAGCCTTTTGTCATCTTCTAGTGTTTCAATTTCAGAGGGTGTCTCGCCTATAAGTACTATCAACTGTGCTCATGGCCCTATCAATAATTCAACTAGAAAGAAGCGAGCTCCTAAAAAGACTGGAGAGGTAGGACATCATTTCTTATGGGCCACCACATTTTGGTACTTCTTGATTTCATTGACCTAGCGACCCTGTCTTCTGGCAGAGTGTGGGAGTAATTTTGAGTCTTGACTCCATAACCAACTAAGGGCACCTCTTAAGCCGTGGCTCTCCATTCACAGAAATTATGATTTCATTCCAGAGTGTACGTTTACCGAGTGTCACAGCTGTCCTGTTTCAGGATGAGTATAATCTCATATCGTCAGGGGCAACAGACGGGTAAGTTTTGAAAATAGGTTAAAATTCTAAACGAAAGTTGAATAGGGCTATCTTTCGTAGATCTTAGATTTCATGAATTTTTTCATTGAGTGAGAAGTTACTTCTTAAGAAATGGGTATGCCTATGGACAACCATCTAGTGGAGCATTAACTTAATACATGTATGTCCTTCATCAGTTATGTAATTAGTTGCATACAGTTGTTGAAGCCATGTTTTGTCTTTACAGAATAATCAAAGTATGGGATATAAGAAAATTAGCGGGGAATAGCAAAACTGACCCAATGCCAAAATTCTCATTTCCATATGCAGGAAATAGTATCAGGATGCATGGTGAGTGAAGCACAATTGTTGTACATAATAGAACCACTCTGGTGTCCCAACTGTGTAAGGGTGATTTACAGTCAAACATTTCTAAAATCTCTATGGTCTTAATGAAACATATCAAACACTACTCTAATCAGCAAGGACCTGAGTGCCATGCGTTACTTGTGTATTCACTTCTCTTCAGGGTTTTCAAGTCTTGTGTTGGATGAGTCAAAATCAAGGCTTTTTGCCAGCTGTACAGATGACACAATATATCAGTTCAACACTGCGAACTACTCTCCTAAACCAGGTAAGCTAAAAGTAGTTTACTGCATGTACTACCTAGTAGAAATCTGAAAGAGAGGGCAGAAAAGGACACAGACAAAAAAAGCAGTGTGCAACACCCTGCTTCAAAAGACAATACACTGGCCACTGATGGAAAAAGGCTGGGCAATGAGAGAAAACTAAGAAAAGGCAGGGTGCCACGTCATGCTAAAACTCTGACTTTAAAACGTAATGGTAATGTATGATTTCTTTTATGTATACATTGGTTGTTTGTGGCTAATGTTTCCCGACTCAATAAGAAGTATTCATGTTCCTAGTTGGTAATAAATTTTCTTCTTTGCAGAGGCCTGTTACAAAGGTCATCAGAATTCAACATTCTATGTCAAGGCAGCACTAAGTCCTGAGGATAAGTTCTTAATCAGTGGCTCCAGTGATTATCATGCTTACATTTGGGATGTCAACGAACCCCAGGCCAGTCCTGTCCTCTTGAAAGGTCACGTTGGAGAGGTGACAAGTGTGGCATGGTGTCCAACAGACTTTGGCAAGGTAAACTTATCAATATGCACCAATTTGCTGCAACGTTTAGCTGTGTAAACTCGGGGGTTGAGGCCTGAACTTAAAGAGTTCCCCCCCCTATGCAAGTATTCCTAAAAGTGCATTTTCGTGGACTGTTACTTCAACAATAGGTGTAGGTGAGGGATTTTAAGGATTTGAAACTTTATGACTTTCTCTTTCAGGTCTGCACATTATCAGACGATAGCACAATCAAATTCTGGCGTTTGAATCGCCGGCAGACACAGCCAGAGCCAAATGAACTTGTTGGGAAAGCAGAAAGATCTCATCGGGATATCGGAACATCAATGAATGGTGCTGAAAATGTAAACAAGGACATCAAGCAGTACACACAGTCATTCGAAAAATGTGGAAATACTTCAAACAAACTTACTGATTTATCATCTGGTGCTAGTGGTGCTACAGGTAAACTGGTGATCCACCCATTTCCACAGTTCAGTAACATTGGAAAATCACCCAGCACAATCAAAGACTGGATACAAAATTTCTCAAAAATGTCTGCAAAATCACCAAGAAAATTTGTGCCTGCGTCCCCAAGGAGATTGCTTATTTCTCCGAGGAAATTCGTTCATCCTGTTCCAGAAAGTTCAAAAGGTGCAGTGCCCTCTAAAGGTGTCAAACGGAAACTTATCGATATGGATACCGGGAGTTCTTCCCCAGATCAAAACCGAGGGAAAGTGCGCAAATTAGAGGAGGGTGACAAACAGGCCTTGAGTCCTGTTGTAGACAATTCTATGCGGACAGAAAAGGATTGTAAAACCCCTGTACGCAAAGTGAAACTGAACTTTAACGATCCGTCCTTTGCCTCACCGACTAGCAATCTCCCAAACTACATTCTCGACCCCCAGCCCAGGGCCCCCTGTGCTTCTCCAAGTACGAATGGAAAAGAAAACAGTGTTAGTCCTGGTGAATGGAAGAAAACTTTCTCCAAGCAGCAAAAGAGTCGAGTTACACCCAAACGAAGTGATTCACCTAGATTGAGCAGACGTGTGTCTCGTACTTCTTCCAATCCTAGCAGTCGCCCTGGATCACCTGCACTGGGGAAGGTAAGAAATGTGTCCGAAATGGTGGGTTAAATGATAAAAAAGGCTTTATACCAAAAGTCAAAAGTGTATTTAGGTTCCATTGCTTGTGCTCTTGTGTTACGTTACTGATTATGAGAGATTGTAGTGATTCTTTTATCCAAACTTATTAATCACTTATCCTGTTTCTCTCTTTCAGAGTCCAGCTGCCAATAAGAAGAGTATTCTGGATTACTTCTCACCAAAAGGCAAAAAGTGATGTGTGACCACCGAGACATGTTTCAGTCTTGTCTAGTTCCGTGGACATTTCCTGTTTCTCAACTTTATCATGTTAGACGGCTAAGCCAATGGCAACATGAACTGTGGGCAGACGCAAAATCTTATCAATTCAAAATGAGTTTTTGGTGAAAGGTATACATGGAGATGTTGCCGAATATCCATACTTTGAGCCAAAAAGAGACGTTATCAAAGAGTGATGAAGAATTGCAGTTAACGAGATATGATGGTATTTAGTCATGAATACTCGAAGCTGCAGCATCTCAATTTTTAAACTAAGAAATGTATGATTTGATAATAGATACACAGAGTCATTTTATGAAATAAATGAGGATCTCTAAGTCTAAAACATTTGTTTTTTTCGCATATCATTTTCTGGAAGAGCTTTGGGCGTGACATGGAACATGATTTGATGCTTCTATTGGCACGTTTCGCCATGTGATTGATGACAGGTCCACTCCATCTCAGGAGTTGGGCATTTAGTGCAATTAGAAGGTCCAATCTTTTGTCTGTTTCGTGTGAGACGTTGTCACCTACACATTCAGTAATTCCAAGGGATCGTGTCCACCCAAGTCCTGACCTTTCACAGTCTGCAAGAGATGTCAATAATTGCTATTTTGATACAATTGCATTCACAATGTGAGAACAAGGGATTGTCCCGCAAGTGGTGACCTGACACATTCTGCATTGAGATGAAGTCACAGTCATATTTTGAGACAATTGCAATCAAAAGGGTTAAATGAGAGATCCTGTTGAAGAATAGCCCTTATACAATAAGGGTAGTACTAAGGACCCCTCAAATCTGTTCAATTCTGAATGAAACATTGCCTCCTATTCCGCACCATTTCCATCAGATTGGGCCATGTAGTGCCCAGAGGAACCAATTTTGGTTGGGTTAGGTGTACACCACCAAAAATATCTTCTATTGGATTGAGACAGTGTCACAACCACACTAGCTAGTGACATTCACCATTGGACACACTCAAATAGAGGGTCACGTTAGAGCGGTGAAATTGAAATCTGGGACAGCCATGCCAGTGGTTGCAGTCTCAGTACCAGGGTATGGTTGTGATAGTGAAGGTCAGTTATTGATAATCAAAGAGGAAACTGTTTGGGACTGGAGAATCTTTGTCAAAATGGTTCCAATGGTCACATCCGGCAGAGGAACACTACCAGTGATGCAAACTACATATGATACATGGCATGAATGCACAGATGAAGCCAGTTTCTTTCACGATTCAAGCTTTCATTGTGTTTATTCAAGATTTCATTGTGTTTTCATTGAGGCTAGGGGACAAAATTCAAGCTTTCAGGGCTCTAGGGTTATCTCAGACTTGGAAACAGCATGGTTGTGACAGTGTTCCTATGCTGCTGTGATTGTGACATTCATGCATCAATTTAATGATAGTGTTCATGTTACACTAATCAATATCTCCCTGCACAAGCACATGCGAGGCACAGACCTTGCCTTCTTTCAGGTGGTAGCAGATGTTATGTGTCCTCTGGACAATCAGTGCAGTTTCTGCCACTTTTGTAACCTGGTGCATGTAGATGCACAGTAGGCTGTGGAGTGGGGATAGGCAGGCTCAAATCTGAGCCATGACACTTTTATGTTGAGGACAGTAATTTCAGGGCTACGAGGCATCAAATTCTTTCCATATAACTGACTCTTGTTTACTATCTTTCCGTATAGGTTTCTTAAATCCATGATGATGTAGCCTACATGCTTTTAGATATAAACCCATCCCAGGTAGATCGTTTTCTGTAACCCTCTCAGTAAGCTGTTATGTGGGCTGCAAATGAGCTTGATCAAATGATTCAAAGAAGGCAATTATAATCTACACCTTTTGTATTAAGTTTATTCTTATATTAGCACATTATGACAGAAAACTACACCATAGACACTGGCATCAGGCAAGTGGAATTTGTTCGTGTTCAAACTTTACAGTCAAAAGATCACGGTGTCTCATTGAAATCACACTATACAATGTTACAAAGACCAAGATCCTTTTCAGTTACATGCAAGATAATTGCACGCAAGTCCGTTGGGCAAGGACGAGAGGTGCGCAACCTTTGGGGCTGCTCTCTCAGGGAGGGAGCGAGACTTGGTTAATTTGACCCGAGACTGGATAACTCAAGATGTTGCTATATAAATCCAACTTGAAGTTGAAAGCCTGTCTGCTCTATTTAATAAGCTTGCATGCTTCTGAAATCATGATACTTGACATCAAATCAGCTGTATACACGTACATGTAAAATGTTTTGATGGATATACATGTCATGATCATTTTATGGCAAACAGAACTGCTCCATGTATTGAGGAACAGAGATATTGGTTTCTGGTGTCGAACACGAGATTATAATTTGTCTCTCAATCACTGAGACACTACACGAAGATGAAGTAGAAATGTCCATTATTGGTATTTTCCTTCTTCAAAGAAACATACCAAGCAACCTGTTGGACCCAAAGCATCCCCAACAAAGGAAAATCAGGATAAATTTGAAGAGATTATAACAGTTGACAAAAGCAGCGACACCACAAAAGATCTCTCTCTCTCTCTTTCTCTCTTAAACTGATACAATTTGCATTTCATTATCGATTTCATTCGTTTCCATGACAAGATTTTTACTACAAAATTCCTCGTTAGGGTAAACAATAGGATTTCAAAACAAGAAAATGTTCCAGAATACAAATGGGGTAGGGCCAGCAGACAATGGTGAAATATTTCTTGTTTCTTGAAAATAAATTGACAAGACATAGAACACCACCCCTGGAGGATAACAATATTATGCAACAGCCGAATAGATATTGTAGATACAGAAGGCGACTAGATGTGCCCTAGTTTACACTTAAATATCATGCAAGAAATAAATCCGATTATTTGAAGAGTGCGAGACTGCCCCATTCCAAAATGATAACAGAGTATTCAAATTACATCAAATTCTCGATTTTCTGTGGAAAGCTAGCTTCCTCGGACACCAAGTTACTGCACCATAGTACGTATTTTTATTTCCCCAACAGATCTGGAGTCAAATAGTTCTATTCCTTTAGGTGTTTAATGGCAATGCCAATATTTCCAGCAATAACTCTAAAACTGACAGGATAAGGCCTATTACCGAATGAAGCGATAATACCTAGCAGCAAAGGTCATTCTCCTTTATCACTGATCACTTGTTTATATTAATTTGAGTGGAAGAATTTTTCCAAACGTTGATCGATTACAAAATAACTAAATCCATATCAACAATTCTACCAAACAAGCAATAAAAGAGAATGGCCGAACTGACAAGGTATCTGGGTCTAGGGTGTGTCTTTACAGGTTGCTAGTAACACGTCAATTGCCTAGAGCTTCCATCCTCTCTTCCAACAACTCGGCTGCAGTATTGTCCATCTTTTTTCGCGAGAAGTCATCAATTGAGAGCCCCTCAACAATCTTCCAGGTGCCACCAGATGTTTTGACTGGGAAGCTGTAGATGAGGCCAGCTGGAACACCATAACCATTGCCATCAGAAATGACTCCCATGGATACCCATTCACCCTGAAAACAAAAACATAATTTAATGGAGAGTAAAAAAGTACGACAGAAAAACTATTCAAAGAAATTACCAAGTTACATGAACTAACTCTATAAATGACCCTTTCACACATTGTGTTATTCACCTAAATAACAGCTTCTCATGACCAGTTTTAGGTCATCGATGGAAACAGTTGATTTTAATAGGAATACTTTACCTCCTTGGTTCCAGCCCACCAATCTCTCATGTGATCACAGATGGCCTTGGCTGCAGACATGGCACTGGATAATTTACGGGCTTTGATGATCGCTGCACCACGTGTCTGTACTGTCTGAAAACAGAGTTGAAAACTGAAGATGAAAAGACACAAAAACATGCTGGTAATCTTACAATGTGGAAACCTCAAAGAGTTGAACCAAATTCTGTGTTGAAAGGGCTCTTAAAGAGTGAGAGAAATACTTTTCTAGAAATCCAAGCCAATTTATTCAGAGATACAAGTCCAAATTCTCCTCAATTTGAATCTAGGCCCTGCTGCATTGTAAGACTAGCAGTTTACCAAAAATAGCCCAGGTTTACCTTGATAAAATCTCCCTTTAGCCAGGCATCATCCTGGACAGCAGCTGGAACCGGTTTACACGATGCATCAGCCAATGTGACTGTCCCATGGTTGACATCTGGGTATTGGGTAGAGGAATGGTTGCCCCAGATTGTAACATTCTTAACAGCATTGCAGGCAACACCAACACGTGCAGCAATCTGAAACGAGACCAGGAAAGGTTGAGATTTTGATGGAAGGTTCAATCACGACGAGTTATATAAACTCTCCTATCCCTTTCTTTAGGACCTGAAATGATCTGTAGCCAAAAAAGAGTTTTAGGCGGATGAACAAATAAACTTAAATTATCAATGAATGCTACGCCTACAGGGTTTCCACAAGGATTAGCTTTCAGGAAACAGTGAAATTGTCATCAGAAATGTGACTAGATCTAAATGCGTAAATATAATTTATTTGAAAACACACTTAAAACGCAAAAAATTATTTTTGTTCTATTGTTTGAGGGTGGCAATCAGTACCCTGTGGCCGAGGCCCTACATACCTGAGCCTGAGCTCTGTTCTGGTCCAGCCTTGTGAGAGCACTGAAGTTCTCTTTTGGAATGGATGGAGCATTCACTTGAGTGATGAGAGCATTTGTATTGGCTGGGTTTCCAACCACAAGGACCTGAAAAGTAATAAATAGAAATATTACTATGAGTATAAACACTGATACTTATTTGGTCATATCCTGAAAATAACATCAGCAACAATTATAATCATGTGGCATAAGTCTGCAATTGGTTTTAAAACATGAAAGAGCTGCAAATGATGCAGACAGACCATACCTTGATAGTTTTCTTTGCATGAGCGTCAATAGACTTTCCCTGGGTTTGGAAGATGTTAGCATTAGCTTTGAGCAGGTCCTTCCTCTCCATGCCTTCCTTCCTGGGCATGGCACCAACCATGAATGCGACATCAGCATCCTTGAAAGCCTCATCAGGATTGGCTGTGGCGACCACATCTGCAATGGAAGGAAGATTTCAAGACAATTTGAACACGGACACTCCACTTGGTTAACTTTTGTGGAAACAGGCCCATTTCAAAATGAAGTTATTGACGAGAAAGTTGTCATTGCGAAGAAGAAATTTTCTAGGCACAACCTATTTTTACCAACCTGCGACAAGCGGCAGAGCACAGTCCTGGAGTTCCAAGACCACACCTTCAACAACTCCCATCATTGGTGGAATGTCTACAAGGACAAGTGTCATGCGCTGAAAAATAAGCAGCCATGATATCATGTCTAACTTGAAAATAGTTGGGTTTTGAAAGTTAAGTGGACAATATCTTGGAAACAAGCATTACATGACCCTCATCATAATTATAATCATTATTAATATCACCAACCAAAGTACAGTGAAGATGCCCAACTAACCCGGGTATTTGAGCTGTGGACAACTTAATTTGTTATGCTTACCTGGTCACCAAAGACATCCCCTTTGGCAATGTTGAACAACAATGCATAGGCAATTTGACCAGCAGCACCAGTTACTACAACACGGAGTGGTTCAGCCTGAAATCAATCATATTTGACATTACAATGTTTAGCGGGTCGCCGCCGGATCTACTTCAGTTGCATGACTTGACCCATTGGTGTTAGCATATTGAGTAAATGGTTCTGAGCTTTGCCCCACACAATCAAAACAAAACACCTTTATACTATATTTGCCAGTCCACTGCGTCAGGAGTGTACTGCAGACAGTGCAACATCGGTGATGCTCGATTATGAATGATATTCCCGACCACTTCGGCGTGAAGTACTGCGTGTTTTACACCCTAACATTGCCTTATTTGGAATTGGTTTGAATGTCTGATATATTCATGACATAAAAAGCGTATTACCATTGTGATCTTTAGCTGAATGAATACAGATACCGCAATTAAAGTGGAAAAATTAGAAGAGCCGGGTGCCAATGTCGCTACGGTCAGCCGAAGGTCGGAGGTAGATTTACTCAGCAGGTACCCGACACCTCCGATGAAATAGTTCTTATATTATTCCCTGTAGCATCTTTAAGATTAATTTAAATCGTTCACATTTATATTATTTGTTGAAATTATCTTATTTATAATCATTTTAAGTGTTTCTAAATCATTGAATATGAATTATTGTCACGGCGGAATAATATACACATTTAGAGCAATTATTTTACATATTACCCGTTGGTGCAGGGCCATCTCGGGGTAGGTGTAAACTGTAGACGAAAGTGTGGACAGCGGCCCTCTAAGTTTGGTGGGCTGGCATTTCTTTGTCTTTCAATATATTTAAAAGAAATTGCAGTATATTATGCATTATAATCTTTTTAATGGGTCAGCGAAAGAAAAAAAGAAAAAAAATTATTTTGATGGGTGATTTTGATCAATGAGTGGACGGGCTTTTTTGAAGGTTTTCGAAGTGGCCTTTGACTTTGTGGACGGGGAAATGCGAGGTCTAGTGTCCAAATGTGGACTAATTATCAAAGAATTTGTTGAAACTGTGATATTTCTAACTAGTCCAAATAATATTCTTTCACAAAAACTACTTTTATTTGAATGACAATGACAATATCATTCAGTTGTAGGCAAAAA
The DNA here is from genome assembly GCF_910592395.1 of Lineus longissimus. NCBI lineage: Eukaryota > Metazoa > Nemertea > Pilidiophora > Heteronemertea > Lineidae > Lineus > Lineus longissimus. The sequence continues at coordinate 6,104,429 of NC_088310.1, forward strand.
TAGTTGGCCCTCTCTCAGACCAACTTTCGTTGATCCAAGATGGCGGCACCACTGAAGCCCTGTTGAAAGGTTACTGTAAATCAGTCAGGAGCTATACTAGTCAGTTTCACTGAGACAAGTCATACTGTAAAACAGATCAAATTTTTTTTTTCTTTCTTTCGCTGACCCATTAAAAAGATTATAATGCATAATATACTGCAATTTCTTTTAAATATATTGAAAGACAAAGAAATGCCAGCCCACCAAACTTAGAGGGCCGCTGTCCACAATTTCGTCCACAGTTTACACCTTCCCTTCAGTGGTGCCGCCATCTTGGATCAACGAAAGTTGGTCTGAGAGAGGGCCAACTATTTTTGCCTACAAGTACAACCAGTATGAATCCACATCCCTCAGACGACCACATTAACTTTAGTTCCCATTGAATGGTTCATCACCAGTATGAATCCACATCCCTCAGACAACCACATTAACTTTAGTTCCCATTGAATGGTTCATCACCAGTATTAATCCACATCCCTCAGATGACCACATTAATTTGAGTTCCTATTGAATGGTTCATCATCAGTATGAATCCACATCCCTCAGACGACCACATTAACTTTAGTTCCCATTGAATGGTTCATCACCGGTAAGAATCCACATCCCTCAGATGACCACATTAACTTGAGTTACCATTGAATGGTTCATAATGACCACATTAACTTGAGTTCCCATTGCATTGAATTGTTTATCACCAGTATGAATCCTTATCTCACATGATGATCACATCAACTTGAGTTCACATTGAATGGTTTATCACCGAGTATGGGCGGTCATCCTAAACAGTGTCCACCAGCGTCCCACTAGCGCCCACCAGCGTTCACCAGGTTTAAAGTCAGGTATAAAATCATCAAAATAAAATTTAGTAGCCATAAACGAAATAAGCACAACGTAAAAAACTCATTTTCTGAAAATTTCATGACATTTGGGTGTAATTTGGTCTCCGAAGTTGATGTTAGGCTGCTTGTAGGGGGGATTTCTGCTCAGGCATCATGCTGGAGCATTTTTTACATGCGAGATGGGTCATAGGAGATGTTGATGCTAAAAGATGAATTGGAACTTAGCCAGTTGAACCATGGGGATGAAGAATATCCTGGGGACAAAGCTGACCCATGTTACAACAGGAGTAGCAGGTCACGACAGCTTTTAGACTTGTGACCCGTGCTACGACAAGAACAAAAGTTTAAATCTATTAGGAGCTCATAAATCTCGTGGCCGAATCAGTCCTGGCTGCTCCATCGTGTTGACAACATAATGAGAGAGATGAGGCAGTCACAGCCAGGCCAAATCAGTCCTGGCTGCTCCACCGTGTTGACAATATGGTGAGAGAGATGAGACAGTCACAACCAGTCCAAATCAGTCTTTGTAGCTCCACCGTGTTGGCAACATGATGAGAGAGATGAGACAGTCACAGCCAGGCCACATCAGTCTTGTTGGCTGCTTTGCCAAGTTGTCAACATGGTGAGAGAGATGAGACGGTCACTGCCAATCCAAATCAGTCTTTGCAGCTCCACCGTGTTGGCAACATGATGAGAGAGATGAGACAGTCACAGCCAGGCCACATCAGTCTTGTTGGCTGCTCTGCCAAGTTGTCAACACGGTGAGAGAGATGAGACAGTCACAGCCAGGCTGAATCAGTCCTGGCAGCTCCATCACCGTGTTGACAGCATGATGAGAGAGATGAGACAGTCAGGCCACATCAGTCTTGGCTGCTTTGTCAAGTTGTCAACATGGTGAGACTGAGAGATATGAGACGGTCACAGCCAGGCCCAAACAGTCCTGGCTGCTCCACCGTCTTGACAACATGATGAGAGAGATGAGAGTGAGACAGTCACAACCAGGCCACATCAGTCCTGGCTGCTCTGCCAAGTTGTCAACATATGGTGAGAGAGATGGGACCCACCAAACTTAGAGGGCCGCTGTCCACACTTTCGTCCACACTTTTGTCCACAGTTTACACCTACCCGCCATCTCGGCCTAACGCCAACTCGGCCTCGGCCCGGACCAACTCGGCCTGGGTAAAAAACCAACTCGGCTGGGTTATACCTTGGAGGAATTATACTTGTCAAGTATGTATAATTCCTCCAAGGTTATACATTTTTGTTTTTTTGGCTCAATTTCTTCTTCTATGTGAATATCAGTTGCACCCGTTTAGTTGGTATACCATTTCTACCTTTCCTGTAAATGTGAAGATAATTCATTGGGCGATAATAGGAGAAAATTGAAGGTTTTTCTGCTGATTTCAGAAGGGCCGGGTCGAGTTCGCCGGGGAACGACCTCTCCTGTTAAATGCAGTTCACGACCAAAATATAGACTAGGCATGAGGAGCACTGGAGGTACCTGGAGTTGGCAGGCATAAAAACTTAGCATGCTTAGTGCCGACATATTTTATCGGCAATTAATAGGAGACATTAAGATACAAGTGACATAAATACTAGTCATACTTGTAAATGTTACACGACTTCCCTTTCAATATAAGTTCTTATCTGCCATCTATAAATCAAAACCTGGTCGTGTAATTCATACTCCCAGTCACTGGAGTGAAGACTGTAGACCTGCCACCTCAGTCAGTACGATGAATTCATTTCGCATTTCAAACCTTTCTTTCTTATTTGCATGTCATATTTTTAGATGTCCTGGCTCCTGCAGAAAGTTTGAAGGGCTAATGTATTGCCTGGTATTTCTAATCAATCGACTCATTTGATTGAAAGTAAATAGGCCGAAATATATAAATGAGAGAAAAAATAAGGAAATAGCCTACGGAGTAAAAGTGTATTTTCTGGAGAGAGGCATATGCCTAGGCTAGGCTGTATAATGTCCGGCTGTGTTAGCAGAACTTCCAGCGGTATTGCCTCCGTAGCCTCCGCCCATATTGACGCGCGTTGTCTGGAAGCTGAGCAATGTAAATACATTTTACCCCGGATTTTCTCAGGATGAGGATGCAGAAGCTGCAGACACTTTATGCTCCTCCAGCTGGTTATCGTAGCAGGTGGTAGTTAGTGTATTTCTGAACGAGTAGATGTCAGCACTGCCTAATTGAAATATTCCTTCGCCCAATTGCAGGTAAAAATAGTTCTATAAATCACAATCAAGATTTTAAGGAAAATATTATATCTATTTAGTCTAACATTTGCTGATACAATAATACAAAAGGAAGAGTTGGTTTATTTGAGATGTTAGATACTAAAATGAGAAATACGATTGTTCGATCTACCGCACTAACTTCGAAGCACATTTATGCATTGTTACCACGCGACGTAATTCGCCTAGCACAATACTTGCTGTTCTGTTTTGTCATTTTGTTCCCAAAATTCAGTGATTATCTCACTTTTCAAACAGATGATTTCATTTCCGTCCTTTGAGTTTGCACACTTTGTATACTGTCTCCCTAATTGATATAGTTGTTTGACACGTTTCACTTGTCTTTATCCCGAAATCGACCACTTTTGGTAGACTTGTCAAAACTAACAGGTTGTTTATTTAGCTCACCTGTACAATGAATGTACACTAAATGTGTGTGTGAAGTATAGAACCACTACGATACATAACTTTTTTAGTACAGCTAGCTAGAGCTACGGGAATAATGTAAATATTACACATTGACAATGCGTTTTGTGCCCCTTGTCCATATAGCCTGCATAGGATGCTGAAGATGTAAAATGTGCAGGATTATGTCATTCATGTTGGATTATCATTCGTTTTGGAATATATTGTGAAGCCAGTCCGTGTTACTGTTGAAGAGAGTTCAGCATGGCTGCCCCAAGTTTTATGGAGACACCCCTTGTTCTTTGGGTAAGGATCTTTGCCATGATGTTGTAACTTTTCAGTTTTACCAGCCCTAACCTAACCTACAATGTGACATACGTTACATACAAATATTTAGGAATGATGACCAAATTACCTTTCTTATCCACTTATCAATATTGAAGGTATGTTTGTTCACTGAATGGTAAAGTACATATCCTGAGTCATTGATGAAAATGATAAATAAGGCATGCCATATTTCTAACCCAATTAAGGCCTAAATCATACTTGCAGAGATTGTCTGAGTTTGATTCATTTCTCTAAAATCTCACTTTTCAGGTGCAGACATTTGCTGACTGTGACACCAGGGTTGATTATGATACCCTGGCTGATGGGACTTATCTCAATGATGTCATGCACCAGATGTAAGTATGGACCAGAGGAGAATTAATAAGATAAGCACAGCGGCCAGCCTCATTTTGAGATGTAGCAAAACAAATGATAAGGGAAGCAAGAGGACACATAAACTAATCATGGCTGTCTGTATTCGAACCGTTAAACAGTGTAAATAAGGCCTCATACATGTCACTTCAATGTAAAAAAGCCTCCATCCATCTAAACTGTTACATTTACATTACAATCAATGAATGTGTAGCATTTTGTTAGAGCTGGGAGTACGTACAGAACAAATCCTATTTCGGCACTGTCATAATTCCGGTTTATTGTCATATTTTCCATCACAATTCATCAGTGGTCAGTGCATTGTGACCTTCTTGTTCAGCGGACCATGACCTTTTGAAAGACAGGAACATGCTTGACACACCAGTCGCTCCTCGATTTGTGTCACCACAGAACACCTGTGGGTTGATTATGGCATGTGCATGTATGAAGTGTGATACACTGAGACTGATACCACCCACTTGGCATGCTTGGTGTGGAACATACATACATGTTGTCGGGCGAGGATGCGTCTCTGGCTATCCACATCCTTGGCTTCATGTATTTATTTTCCCATATATTGTTGTAATTTGTAAAGGGGAGGAGCAGGCATTTGACCCTTGTTAGCAAGGGTGGCTATATAGGGTTTAAATTTTAGTGCCTGGTGGTCTGACACGACAACCATCATGATTACCATAGTCATTGTCAAAGAAAGCTGGCAAAAATCTCTGTTCTATACTGCAATTGATTTTAAACCAGACCAATCACATACTAAAATCACTCTCCTGTCTCAGAAATTCAATTTTAAATGTCTATTCTGTACTGCAGGGGTGCGGCGGGGAATGCCATCATGTTCTAGTGTCAACCAAGTCTATAATTTGGTGACTATATCATTATAAAAGGCTAGTGAAAATCTGGTAGGCCTGGGGTTACTCTATTGATAGTATTCCAACTGACTTAGTCCAATTTTCTGCTCCAGTGTTGTCAAATTGCAGTCTTTTTTGGTTGGTATTCATTGAGTCCCACTTCCAACGAGTTATGGCCTCAAGTAGGGGCCTGGCCTGATTCTACTACTTTCAATGCGAAGTGTTTGGTGTGTGAAAGTGTCTGAATATGTTCTTCACTTAGAGACACATACCTTTAGCCCTATCTTTGTCATGTGTTTGTTTTGCAGGATCATTATCGATATTGATGAGGCTGTGTCCTTGTTAAAAGTTCAGAGCTCGATGATGGTAGAGCATCACCCATAGTCGTTGCCAAACAAAACATTTCTTGTAGAATCGATGTCCTGGTGATGTCAGATCCGTACTTCCCTCTCTGTCACCATGGTTACCACTAAACAAGCATTTTGAATTGGTGTCATTGATTGAAGATGTAACAGTATGCTAGCATAATGCATTTGATTTCTAATTCAATGCTTAAACACAAAAGTAGGGCATGAGGGGGTACACTGCTTGATTGATAGCCTATTGTTTTGAATCAAACATTTCTCCTGTGGGTTATCCTTTGGTATAGAGTACATGTATACTCTTTTGAGTTTATAGAGTAATTAGTTCTGAAGCGTTGGCGAGTCTGATGTATTTGATGTTGCTGTCATTTCAGTGATCCAAGGGCGAGCCGTGAACACATCAATGCTAATGTAGAGGACCTGAAGGAACGTCTTCACAACTGGGATATATTGTTAAAAAATATCAGGATTTATTATGAGGTAAGCGAGAATGACTTAAAATCAATGGATGGTACATTGTACATTTACATGAAGCTCTGCTGTGAAGAAAGGAAAGTCACTTGTCATTGCAATTACCGAATAGTGTAAAGTCAAGTGTCCATTGACACAGATAAAGTCGCAGCTCATCCTTGGTAGTATTGATGGTTTAATTGAGTCTCAATGAGAGATCATAATCATGATTTCAAAACCACAATTGACACAAGTAGCAATTGAAAGGAATGAATTGATTTCATCTGAAACCTGTTCACGATAGATCTTGTCCCATTGATACAGTACCAGCTGTTGGCACCATTACAAGATGATTTGTCAGCAGATAACCGCTTCTGTTCCAGCTTTTGTGAAAATGAAAGGTGTAGTATGCTGTTGATGAAATATGATATTATTTGATTTGTTCATGCCCTAACACAGGTACAGGAAGAGAAATTCCGAGGCGTGCGGTGTCGCAGATGACTGCCGTTTTCTAGTTCCCCTACTGGTGGGCTTTAGTTTTTCCTCTTGACTTATCAGGGCCTTTACTTTGACTTGGTTCTTCCCATTTTTCCAAATCTTACGAGGGAATAACCCTCTGTTTGCAAGAAGATGAGAGTCTTGAAGACCTTTTAAGGAAAAGGCAATGGATGACAGGACATGCAAGGAAGACCTACAGGATATCAAACAGATGGGTTAGCACAGAACATTCCTTCAATCTTTAGAAGTCAATAATCCAAAATCAAAATCCTTGAGCCAATTTATACTCAGTATGAGCATTATTCACATTATGATGTACAATCATAATGTAGGAAGAATGCTTTAGGCTTTTATTAGTTCCTGTAAACGCTATTCAAATAAAAATCTGATTAACTCACTCAGATGTGCCCTAACTTGCTCGGAATATTTTACGGTGCGTAGGCCCTGTTAAGCCTAAGCCTTTCTGAATACCTTAGACAGATTGTATGGGAAATTATTCAGCATAAGGCTTATATTTGGTTGGCTTTTCATCAAGATTATGAATATTATTGTGATAGACTTGGAGGTATTGTAGGTCACAGTGAACAAACTTCCTCCAATCAACACAACTAACTCCTTATTTCACTCTTATCCAAATAAAGTGACAGGTGTATCGCACTTGGTGTGAAGGACAATTTGAGGGTCGGACCTGAACTAGCCGGTCCTGCTGGCACCCTTAACCCTTTCGCTGCCATCTTTCGGTCACCGTCGCCATTCACTGACAGCTGTTGACTCCGCTAGAAAAAAAGCAGAATGGCATGGATCGAATATGTCCCAAATACAATTTTTGATACAGCGTACAAAACGCCATATAAAAATTAAGTCATTGCTTTCATTCTTTCCTATTTTAGGCCAAAATCAATGTTTGTAGCCATACATAGACTTATATACTGTGAAGAGCTCAATCGATACTAAAGAATTTACACTTTTAAGGTCTGGTTGAGCTAATGTTTTTCTTCAAATATTTGTTCACCTTAAGGGCCTATGTATGCTGTGTGAAAGGGGTGCATGGTCTAGAAATATGTGTCCCTTGCATAGCTTGGCCCTAGATTCCCCTAAACGCTGAAAACATACAGGAAATTTGGTGTATTTGCTTGGAGAGACGAGCAATTTTTCAATGGAATTGCATTGAATTGAGAGCTGCAGGGCTGGGTTTCACTACGTCTCTAAGCCCTGGGAACATCGGAATTGTCTTACTGCTACATGTATGGTCTCTTTGTTGCATATCTGGCCCCATTGTTCTGGACATTGCATATTTCATGTCTCTTTGTTCTGTAAGTCATTATCGGTTCATTTTCACTAGCAGATGGGCATTTTCCCAATTAAAAAAATATGTCCTTTTCCGATTGGAAAACGTGGTTTCGTAGCTGTTTTTACTTCCATCAAGAATCCAAACTGAAGTGATTGTGACGATTGTCCTGTTCTTTCGATGATGGTATCTTCAATGATATCTCTGAAGGATGCCAACCCATGGTATTTCTCCCTTCACTTGTACATTCCCATACAGGTTTTCCTGCATGCATGTGCCCATAAAATTCCAGTTACTCGCCACACAAAGGCAAATTGCTTCGATCAGTGGGGCAATTTCCCGTTGAAATTGTCGGTATGTCTTTGTATCCCAGACCTTTACAATTTCTGCAGACCCCAGACCTTTGATAAGAGACTGATTAGAATTTCATAATTCACATTTTATGTATCAAACCTTTGACAATGTATGAGGCAGTGTGAAATGAGTTCTGTGTTTCTTGATCCCAGATATCATACGAGGTTACGAAAGTTGTCTTCTCCCACTTTCCTTGGCTTGATCCCCTGATAGCCAGCGCTTCCATTGTGATGGCTTAGTCTAGTGGTGAAGGCTCTAGGAAAATTCGTCCCTGGAAAATTCGTCCCCGGAAAACTCGTCCCCGGAAAATTCGTCCCCTAGGAAAATTCGTCCCCGGAAAATTCGTCCCCGAGGAAAATTCGTCCCCGGAAAATTCGTCCCCGAGGAAAATTCGTCCCTGGAAAATTCGTCCCCGAGGAAAATTCGTCCCTGGAAAATTCGTCCCCGAGGAAAATTCGTCACCGGAAAATTCGTCCCCGAGGAAAATTCGTCCTCGAGGATTATTCGTCCCTGGAAAATTAGTCCCCTAGGAAAATTTCCTCCCCGGAAAATATGTCCCCTAGGATAATTCATCCCTGGGAAATTCGCCCTCGAAGATAATTCGTCCCCGGAAAATTAAACAAAAGTTGAAAGTTTCTGACATTACTTTCTAGTAATAACTACTACTTACTGCTTTCGACTTTTCTCATTCATTATATCTCTCTTTACTACCCTACCAGCTAGTTACCTACTCCACTCTTTTCATAGTAGGTAGAGGTAGGCAGGCGAAATAATTTTTTTTTTTTAAATAAGTATTTTTACTGGTCAGAATGAAAGAAAAGCTCTAAATTCTTCAATAAAATATTTCGCCTGCTTACTTCTACCTACTATAAAAATAGTGGGGTAGGTAACTAGCTAGTATGGTAGTAAAGAGAGGTGTTACACTGAATGAGAAAAATCGATAGTAGTAGTTATTACTACAGTCCATTCGACAACACTGAAGAGTCTTAGAAAGTAAAGTCAGAAACTTTCAACTTTGTAAAATTTTCTGGGGACGAATTATCCTCGGGGACGAACTTTCCAGGGACGAATTATCCTCGGGGACAAATTTTCCGGGGACGAATTATCCTCGGGGACGAATTATCCTCGGGGACGAATTTTCCGGGGACGAATTTTCCTTGGGGACGAATTATCCGGGGACGAATTTGCGGGGACGAATTTTCCGGGGACGAATTATCCGGGGACGAATTTTCCTGTAACCAGTGGTGAAGGTGACTGGCTCCCACTTGCTGGTATCATTCCCTACTCTGTTAGACATTACTTGTGATCTTTGACAAATCACTTAACTTTGATTGCCTTGTCCTCTGAATGAGACGTGCCACGTGGAACCCAAATTAGCAGTCATAATTTATGACAGCTTTTTCTGAACCTGTGCCTCTGGGACATCTCAAGCTGGCTATGATATCAACCAAAATTATTTAGAATTCCACATTATTAAGGTCCCGGGGTGTCGGGGTGACAGTCTAGGTCATATCCTGTGACTCACTGGGGAAACACCCACTGATAACCCAACCAGATTACAAGTTTTGACACTGATAATTGCAAATAGTGCTGACTCAGAACTGTTAATAGGGCTCGTTTTGGACCATATCAAATTGATATAAACCTAAATGAATATGTTTGTAGTATAAATAACCTTATTATTGAGAATAAATATCTCGCCAATTCACCTCACTTAACTGGCATCACTTCAATCAACAGTTTTATCTCGTACTCTGATATTGTCAGGTTATGTTGGCCTTATGTTGTTACAGTGATATTTTGTGTAGTATTATAATGTACTGGTATAATCTTGCCTTATCATATCCTGGAACCTAAACTAGGTGCAATGTTTCCCCAAAAACTAAATAATGTGACCTAGCCAGGAGCTGCTGTCTTTTTCAGAAATGTGTACGTGTCATTATACATACATTTTTGATTTTATGGTCATCATACCCAGTTGACTCTGCCCAACATCATGCGGTGGTTTTCTTTTGGTATATCTTATTTCTAATTTAATCTACAATTAGTCACAGCATGATAATATGATAACATTGGGTCTGCATATTATCAAGGGTGAAAGTCCTGAGAGTAGTTACATGCACTCATTGATCAACAGTAAATGAGGTAGGCCTACACAAATCGGACACAAAAGTGCTCAATGACGCACCCAGTGAGAAATTTTGAATTATGTTTTTCTCAGACTTATTTGCACTAGAGACTATAGAATTCTAGTCCTAATGATATTCTTGTCGTTGTGTGGAATTTACTTTCTTCAGAAAACCATATGAAAAGATGACAACCTTACCTCAACCTGGTAAACTTCCAAATTCATTTCACCCTTGATTGGGCAGATTCATAATGCAATAATTCACTAAATTCGGTGTCAATATATGGACAAATTTTGCAGATATAGGTTGTAATCAGTTATCAATAGTCAAGTTTGATATTGAGTGTTGTGATCGATTATAGGTCTTAGGAAAATATACCTGTCCCCTTTCATGCATTCACGCTGTCCCATTGTGCGAGAAAGTGAGGAAAACCACCGGAAGCCCTGCATGCATAGGAATGTTATCTTGTCGCACCTGATGGGCGCCATAGGCCCACCAAAGGCCTAAACAGCGCATCAAAAGGCACTATTCTAGTATTCTTATGGTGTATTTGGGCCTAAATTTTCCGAATGGTGCAAACATAATTTGTCAGGTTTTCTTTATGGCACCATTTAAACCTTCTTAACTGGAGCATACATAGTATACATGTACGAGAAACCACAAAAAGGATGAATGGGTTACTGAATATCTGTCTCATAAAGAACCATTTTGTGCTCTTTCATTGATAGTGTGTTGAGGCTAAATGGATTGTTTTGCTTGGTCCAAGTGATGACTCATCCAGGCAGCTTCTATAGTGCATACTAAATGCATAATGCATGACATACATGATATATAATGCATGACATGAAATATACTATGAGAACATCTCACTATACTGCTCAACCAGAAAGTGATAAGTTGACCTGTTTCCTCTCCATTTTATACCCCAGGTTGGGCTTTAAAAACAGACATTATTTGTCTGTCCTTACATTCTTGATGCATGTATTGTCTTGCAGGACATTTTTCTTGGGAGGAGCCCTTTTTAAAAGTATGGAAGGTAATTTCACACTCTTTATTTGATTGGTCATATCTGAATAAAGGATCAAAGGCAGACGGCCCTTTCGCCTCTAGTTGTTTTAATCCAACTTTCCAATCAATTACCCTGTGGCTGTGCAGCTCATTGCAGTTCCTAGCTTCCACTGGTTGTTCTATACTGACTCATTGGGTGGGAAGCCATGTTTGATAGTTTGTTGACGTTACCACGACAACATAGCAATATGGCTAGCTCAGGTGCTATTTAGTGTCAATAGTACCCTGGTTTGGGCGGGAGGAAAATGACGGAATTGGTGTCTTATGAAACATTCATGTCTGATTAGGTGAGTCATGTGTGAGGTGTCACCCTGCTCCAACAAGTGCCCCAGACTGGTTTTGGTCAATATACCTTCCACTGTGGTACTATAAAATTTGATGTTGTTTTATATCCCAGTGAGATTTCTCTATTGATTTTTGGATTTTGATAAATTGATCTGTCATTTTGATGCCAACATTGTGTTGGTGATAAAGTGTTTGTGAGATTATTTTGTTTCCTCCAATTATGAATATGATAATGTTAGGTACATTACTTACAGACATATACATGCATATTATGACATCCTGACCAAAGTTGTCATCGTTTTGTTGAAATCTCATCATCAAGATGAAGCCAAACTACTGATATTATACATGAATTGACGTAGCTAATGTGTCTGTTCTCCTTTATCTTTCCAGGATTGTCTGCAGCAATTTATTGTGATGAAACTTCCAAACGTACTCGCCATCAGCAGAGAACCACACTCAGGTACACTACATCTTTGTAGGCTAGTCTTTTAAAAAGTGGTTTCTTGAAATAAGCGTTTATATTAACAATAGGAGAAAACATAGTGTCAACTCAATTATCATCTTGATGATGTGTTGGAACCGCAAATCTTAGGATCAACGTTATATTAGTTTTGCTCGTAATTTTGCCTACTGTTTCATCCATGCCACCATAATGGTCTTTGTGCGCCTTAGCCTCCCAATTTGGCACATACTTCTTCATGATTACTTTAGTTTCCTTTGCACTTTTCACCTCTGTTTTAATGTCTATGCACAAGCACATCTGATGCATGATTTATGTCTTGTTGACACCGGTTCTAGGCGAGTGGCTTCCCATTTTGAAGCAACCTTTGATATTTACCGTTTGATGTATGAAAATAACACCATTTCCTAAAGATTGAATCATTTCAAGTCCATTTGAAAGTTGTCATTTTGAATAGATATACGCACTGCTGGCATGGCTGGTTCAATGGTCATATGTCCATAAAGTGCACGCAGTGTGCTTTTTTCTACAATATATTATTATAAAAGGAAAAAGAATAAAGGACATTATTCATTTCATTATGGTACTGATCTAGTGATAATACACTAATGGATTTAGTAAATGGATGCGCAGAACTGTTTTATTATGATTTTAACAAAATGAGTCCTGCTAAGTTTGCAAAACAAAATTTCCATTGATTTGTAGCAGTGCACTGAAGTGATAATCAAATTCAACTTACTACTCAAAGAGGTTCCTGAGGCAGGACACTTTATCATCAAAGAAGTTCCTGAGGCAGAACTATCATTTTCTAACGGTTGGAATGGGATTCCTCAAGTTCATTGGTGGAATATCTTCACTTTCATTTCATCAGTTGCTTCGTCGAGTGATCTAAAATATTCCTTTCTACTTCCAGAACAAGCCGAAGAAGAAATCCGTAAGGCGTTGTTACTGCTGCTGGGTTGTGCCGTCCAGTGCGAACAGAAAGAAGACTTCATTGAGAATATCAAGTCATTGGATATTGAAGTGCAGCATGAGATGGTCAACCTTATTCAAGAGGTGAGTCTTGTCATAGTTTGTGACCTTTTGCAAGTCATTTTGCTATCATTGAGAATATCAAAACATTGGATACCCAACCAAAGGTCTGCGTATGATACATGGTTGTACCATGTTGAGCATCTCCTACTTGGTTGCCTCAGTCTAGGGTTAACAATGTAGTCTAGTCTAGGGTTAACACTGTATTTCCTGGTGTCATTAGAAAACTGCTTGACCAAGAATGCAAGGCTTGAAGAGGACATTATGAGAGGGTCTAAGTATGCCCCAAGTGTCATAAATAGGTGGTGATATGCTGCTAGCTTGTCCTGAAGTGCTCCTTGAATCAAGCTGTGATCATTCAGACTTGGTTAAGGGCACACCATTCCTGGTAAGGGTTATCTCTCTTTACGTTTATGGTCAAACATGTCAAAGGTGTGGCCATTGCCTGGACCAGAAACCAAAGTACCACCCATTAGTCTTCTTTACTTCATCATTGAGTGTTTGACAAAGTGGCCAACGGCTAGTCATTTATGGTCACCCAAGACTGGGGATTCAACAGATGCAACCTTTGAGACAGTTAACAATAAAGCGTCATGATTTGCCTTGAAGAATAATAACATTGACATACTGGGATCATTAGTTTGTAAATTACACAAGATAATAATACTATCTATCAAAAGTTATAATCCCTTTAATTTCATCAAAAGTCAAATTATTAGTCTGAAGTATTCGATTTTGACAGGGTTGACCTTGTTCAACATACTAATCCATGAGTTTATAATCAATGTATGCTGATAAGATTATGTCATATGATGGTTTCCTATTGAAGGACAGTGAACAGCTTTACCATTTTTGAATGTAAAGTACTTATTTGAAAATGCAAATAAGCAAAATTTAACGTAAGCAGGTGTTAATCAAGTATTCCCATTGTCGTTGCCAGGGAAACCTATTGGCAGATGAGCGTGAACTGTATTAAGGCTGAAGACTCTTAAAGCTGATGCGCAAATGCTTCAGTCCAGTTGTGGACTATTGGTTCAACAGTTCGGGAGGAGTCCTCACTTCATGTGTGAGTCACCCACGCGGCCAAAAACCAGTAGGCCAGGGGTGGATGTAGTGTTACGGATGCTGCGTCACTCAGTCCCAATATTCTCAGTCTAACTCTAAGCAATATTCAAATCCCCCTTGATTATCAATGTGCTATCAGTAGATCAATATTTTGACAAGCTCATACTTAAGTTAATAATTAACCAATAATTCTCCCATTGGCAAACTGATCAGAGCATGGTTAGCTTAATTGGCATACTTAGTGAAGGTTGCTGTGTTTATTTGAGCGGTGGGTCGTATCACTACTGTAATTTTAATGTACCTTAGCATTGCATGACATTTGACCTTGAATTTTGATGCTGTACCTTTAGTTTCAAGTGTTGTATCCAAAGGAGCAATATGGAACAGCTGGTCCCCTCTCCATCCAAATAATCCACAAAAGTGTATTTTCATAGTCACAACCAGAGTGCAGAGATAAGTTGACTCTAAATTCAAGAATGCTGCTCTGGTTGTGCAGCGTGACTACCAAAATAACTGTCTGAACATGAACTATACACCTATGAGGAAAATGAGGACTTCAGACATGATGTCATTCATTGCATGGTGGAAACATGCTGCAAGCTGATTATGATGTGTCTGTCAGATCATGTTTTTTCAGCGACTGATCATGTATTATCAGCTGTTTATCGTATTCCTTTCTCAATTCTACCACCGCAGGTGTGCTGTATATTATATGGTCTCATTGCATATTCACTATCATGTTTGTAGTACGATTCATGGTTATGTAGCTTAGGGCATATAACAAAATACGGTGGGTCTTTATGATATGTTTGATGTTTGTATATTTTGGCATACTATTGTTGGCATACTAGCGAAAAAGTCAAGTTTCATTTCTCGACACAACTTCCGAGACGAGTTTAGCACCGATGCTTTCCATATTCTCCTCCCCTTCCAGCTTGCTTCCCCTTAGCTGGATGTGTTATGATGACTTCAGTGCAAATCGTGATTGAAGCATTGTTGACAGTTCAGCTTTAATGATCTGCCATGCTTGTACTTTCCTAACTTGAAAGGGACTTGATAGTCCCCTATGGTCTATAACTTTGCACCGCTGTAATATTGTGGTGAGAGTATTCATCTTAAACTCACTGTTGACCTTTGTAACCATCACCAACACTACAGGTGAGCACAAGGTCCAACTCATGAAGCATGAACTGTGGTAGGAGAGACAGTAGAGTTTAACATTGCTGCAGTGTTAATCACACAGAGATATCACATTTTATGTAATCGCATTATTGTTGTAGTACGGTTTTGGTATCCCTTCAAGGCATGGAAATGGCACAATGGAGTGATGGCACTGTTTTACACTCTGTCGTATTGTTCTAGGTATTTTCATAGCAAATATCCTCCGGCCTGGCTTTGCTTGGAAATGACACAGGAGCCGGGTATTTCTGTCGAGCATTCCCAGTGACGACACTTTCAAAAATATAGGCTAAAATCTTTGATTGAGATCAGCTGAAACTTTATTTTGATTGTTGCAAGTTTCTTTTTCTGAAGGTTGTTGGTTCAGCCGTTATCTCTAGCTGGCTTTACTGCAAAATCAGGCCTGTCTCCTCTAAACCTGGCAGTCGACTCTGAGGTCCTCTCTTCATTGCCAGAGGGAGATTAGTCTCTTAAGTTGCAAGCATTGGCCATGATGCATCTCAGTGCTTGCAGGATCGGCAGTTGTACATGTAGCGCTTTGGTATTTTACTTAATGCACTGCAATATGGTGTATTGGCAAGCTGATTGATTAAATGTTTGCAATGCATTTGCCCAATAGTCACAAGCAAAACATTTGCATTTTTCAGACACCATGATTTTGCAGAGAAATCTTTGATTTTGTGATGTCCTCATTGCTGTTTTGCGAATGAGAGTCTTAAATCGTTTTCTTTCAGATCACGGATGACAGAAAGAATGTTTGTTCGATGGACATCGGTGAGGACATGGATCCCGAGCATACCAAGATCCTCTGCAATCACTTGAAGAGTCTGCTCAGAGAAAGGGATGGATTCGTTGAGGTAAATATAAGAATCACACTTAGGGGTGTTTCGAAAAAGAAGGCTTCAGGTCAGAGAAAGGCTTTTCTAATTGTAGTACTGTGATAATGATTTGATCCCTTTACAGTTTATTTCCATTATTTGCGGGAAATATCCCCGGAAGATTAAAGGTAACAACCAGCTGGAAAAATAGTAACACTTGATAATGATAATCTACCCCCTAATCAACTATTGATATTTGTATAATTGATTGGAAAGCTATATAGCCACATGATTAGTGGCTAGCTGTGATCAATATTGCTTAGCGGTCCAATAGATGAAAGCTGTGGAGATGAAAGTGCTGAATCAATATTGTGTGATTGTAGTGTGTTCCTTTCTCTTTATCACCTGTTGTGGAGGAGGAACATGGATACTTGATAGCTCAAATACATGACTTATAATTAGGTAGTTAACTTCTCATAATTCCCTGTTGATGGTGGAGTGAGGCTACAATAATATGAGTGGCTCTCTCACATGCTGCGATATTTCCTTTAATAGTGAAAACTCCCCTCCTTGAAGCTTCAGACTGATTGATTGTAATCTTTCTAGCCGTCATGCAACCAATCGTTATGATATAGCCACAATAGCCCACTTCATACCTTGCCATTTCAATATTCATTGTTTCGTTTTTCAGTTTGTGGAATCTCAAAATCAGGTTAACCCCTTCTTATGGTCTACCGCTTTAGCATACTTCAACCCTTTCTATATGGCTGCAATTCAAATGCAAACTTGACGATCATAGCAAAATCTGTTGTACTCTATGATCAATGTGCACTCATATGCATCATCTAGGACTGGATCTGTCAAAGAAGAAACCCTAATCTTAGTGCTAGAGACTTGGTTTTCTGTTTCTGTCTACTTGGGCACTATACCCATAAGATGGCACTGGGGATTCTTCACTATAGCCATACACGGCAAATTATGCAGGGCACCTTGGGTTTGTTTACATCTTGAACTCCAATCAAGGCACTAATGTGGACCTTTTGATACCATAGATATGGTCACTCAGGATACCGGAATGATGATGACTGAGAATGAACACAGCAACTTTCTGTCCTCAGCACTCCTTAGCTTCTTGCACAGACAATATTCAGTTGCAGATATCCAATTTTGACAACTCTGTGATATATTCTTGCTCCAAACAGTTGACGAATATAAATTGATCTGTGGCCACAAATCAAGGATGTTGTTGGCCTCATTGTCAACTAATGAGCAGAAAATGCATTGTTTTGCTTGATTGGTGGAATCATAAAAAGTGTATAAATCGAGAGGTTTTGGCTCAGCTGTTCATGAATAGAAAGGCACTATTTTCTCCTTGACATTGACTACATTAACAAAGTGATTGAAAAGTACCTGGCAAGGTAGACTTATATCACGAGGTGAAATTTGCAATCATTCTTGTGGATGTAACTGATGCCACTACAGTGGAAAACCACCGCATGAACGTTACCTGGTTTATGGAAACTGAGTTGACGGTCATATCCGCCTTTAGCCTACTGATGTTCCTTGTTTATAACTCCTATAAGAACACCATTGCCCTTCTGCAAAAACTGAACCTTCCTTTTGCCAAACTATTGGCAATCATCCCAAATTGAGTGGAAACCCCATTGCTTTCAACGTTCCAAAAAAGCAAAGATGTTGCTGGCTCTAGCTACGGACAGCCCTGTTTGGTTTCTCTTTACCAGTCAACACAAATAAAAAGCTTTATAGGAACCTTTCCTTTTGTTTCATATCTGATTCTAGATTGTAAGTAATGGTTTTAGGTTATTCAGTGATTGCTGTTTTGTCTTGTTTGTATCTTCCTGTGGCATGGATTTGGAAAATTAGTACGGTAACCTCATATTAGGATGGGTTTCATAGTATTGACTTACTGTTTTGGTATTGTTCCGTCAAATGATTTCTTGCTGGTTTGGTAGTCAATCTCTCCCAATGGTGTCAGGTAGTTGTGGGAGACTCAACCTGGACAATCAGCACAGTTGGGCTCGGATTGAGGTAGCATGAGGTGACATTAGGAATAGGGATGACATTCCCAGGAAATCCTAGCTTAATCCGAGCTTGAGATTGCCCTCTAGAAATGTTGTGCTGATTCTCCTGGGTGACTTTGGCTCATTTCTATGCATGCAGATGTTTGTGCTGCTTTATTATGTTTCCCATCATCTGGAGTTGGCTGGATTCAAGATATAGATATTTTGACAATTTTGAACTTGAGAACATCGACAGAAATGCTTCCCTGCATGCTTATGTGTTTTTTGCAACATTTCTGCTTTGACTGAGCAAAAGCTTCTGCTTTCTCAAGAAGGACATACATTAGCCTTATGTATCAAAATGCAGCCACAGTGTCTTCATGAATACACATTGAGATGAATATCATTCCATTCTGGACATTTTTATACATAATACATAGCGTTGCCAAATGATATTTTATCCCTGAAAACATTTTTGCACCCATGTGTTAATGCAAAGACAGAGTAATTGATAGTAAAACATTGACCTTAGGCCTGGCATAGAGTGGTTGACCTCTGAATTGTTATCATTTCAAACATACCTGCCATATTTATAAACACTTTGCTCGGCTTAGAAAAGGCTTTATGACTTGATGTTGGTCATATATGTGGAAATCCTCTGTTTGTAAATGCCTAATGCATGAGTTGTCGGTTGAGGCCTTGTCAAAAGCTGTTGGTGTCGAAACAATTAAGGCTAAAAAGAGAAAAAAGGAGAGACGTGTCTCGAGAGAATCCTTGCAGGGACTTATGACAATTGCTCGCAGAGTTCATGTGTAGGGGCGCTGCAGGTTTTCATCCAAAAATGTGCAGACATCCCAGAACTGCCCTCTATGCAGAAAAGCAGGAAAGATCATTAGTGCCGGGCTGCATTATCTCAAGACACACACCTCTTTTAACTTTTTAACTTATATGGCTTCTGGCCAGTTGACGTCCATGTACTCCAAAGAGCAAAATGGTGGACAATGTGTAATGGTCTAGATGCAAAATATTTGTGTTCCGCCCTTCACTGCAACAGTTTGTTTTCGAATGAATGTGTGATTAATTTATGAATTACTAGAAAGTATGTTGTGCGGCATAATCATTAGTGACTGGATTCTAAGCATGTTAAGTGTGGTAACAACCCATAAATGTACTTTAGTACAATATTGATATATTGTCCTTTGATCACAGCTTGCTGTTGCATACATCGTAGCAATAATCGATTCAGGTTAAAAAAGAGAAAATGTTTTGGCTGTGTATCTTCATAAGTGTAGAAGATCAGATTCGGCTCTCTCCCCTGAGGTTTTTATAAGTGTCTTGCAGTTGTAAAATGGATTTTTTTTTCTCACATTTTACAGGAAATCCGCGACCTCACGACGAATCTTGACATCTACCAGTCGCAACTGGAGGCAGCACAGAAGGCAGCCGGGACAATGGCTGGTGGCTCCCCCATGGCTCAAGAGAAACATCACCTCGGCGTTGAGTTGGCCGACGCTAAAGCAAAGACCAGGCGAATCCGACAAGAATTGTAAGTGTATCTTCAGGATTTGGTACCAGTATTTGAAAAGATCCAATGAACTTTTGTGGTTAGAGTAACAGTCAATGCCTTACATCAATAATGAATAAAGACTATAAGAATTAGATATTTATAAATTCTTGCTTACATGCATACTTCAGTAGTGTTTAGCTATAAACAGGCATCTCCAATCGCCTTGGCGAGACAAGGGTAGATCTCGCTATGTTCTACCCACTACCCCATACACGGATAAATCATTCTGCCCACATCTGACCTTTCCTTCCATTAATTACCAATATAGTAACGATATAATGAAGAGCGTCCAAGCAAATCAATTTTCAGCTCAGTTAATTTCCTGCCTCGTATACACCCCATTAGATTGCTTACTGAAGGAAAGAGTCAAACAAGACCAGAAGCTAACACAGTGGTTGTGGTGAATACAGTGCATAATGTCTTATGGTTATGGTTATCAGATTAAGGTCAAAAGCATTTTGCCATTGCCAAGTTACTATGCATGCAAATTTGGTAAAATTTGGCATTTGTAGCATTTGTGCATCAGTCTTCACATCAGCATTTTTGGCTCACCGTAAGGGGAGTCTATACGATAGCGCTGTGTCCGTCGTCGTCGTCGTCGTCGTCGTCGTCGTCGTCGTCGTCGTCGTCGTCGTCGTCGTATCCTAACAGTGGCACGTTTCTTAACTGCTAGGGCTATGAACTTGAAACTTTGTACACAGAATGCCCTAGGTCAGCTGACCTCTGACACTGATTTTCGGTCCGATCTGATTCTCTGTTTGGCCACCAGGGGGCCAAATGTCGATATCTAAAAAGTGTGATATCTCGCTTATTAGTGACTTGTTTTCGATAAAACTTTTGTTGTAGGTACTCATAGCAAATATACATTTTATATTATACGGGTTTTTAATTTGACCTTGTTTTTAAGGTCACAGAGGTCATATGGCGTAAATTGGCCATTAGAGTGTAAACTATGGCACGTTTCTTAACCACTAAAGCTATGAACTTGAAACTTGGTACATATAACCCCCTATATCACATAGCCTCTGGTGCTGAATTTTGGTTTGATCTGATTCTCCACTTTGCCACCAGGGGGCCAAAAGTGGATATCTGAAAAGTGTGATATCTCGCTTATAAGTGACTTGTTTTCGATAAAATTTTTATGGTAGGTACTCTTAGGAAGAATACATCACATATCTTACGGGTTTTCAATTTGACCTACTTTTCAAGGTCACAGAGGTCATATGGCGTAAATTGGCCGTTAGAGTGTAAACTATGGCACGTTTCTTAACCACTAAAGCTATGAACTTGAAACTTGGTACATATAACCCCCTATATCACATAGCCTCTGGTGCTGAATTTCAGTTTGATCTGATTCTCAACTTTGCCACCAGGAGGCCAAAAGTGGATATCTGAAAAGTGTGATATCTCGCTTATAAGTGACTTGTTTTCGATAAAATTTTTATGGTAGGTACTCTTAGGAAGAATACATCACATGTCTTACGGGTTTTCAATTTGACCTACTTTTCAAGGTCACAGAGGTCATATGGCGTAAATTGGCCGTTAGAGTGTAAACTATGGCACGTTTCTTAACCAGTAAAGCTATGAACTTGAAACTTGGTGCATATAACCCCCTACATCAGATAACCTTTGATGCCGAATTTTGGCCTGATCTGATTCTTTATTCGGCCACCAGGGGGCCATAATGGAAAAAGGAAGAAGTGCAATATCTTGCTTATTTGAGTGAATTGTTTTCGATAAAATTTTTATGGCAGGGACTTCTAGCAAGGATACACCACATGTCCTACAATTTTTGGATTTGACCTCCTTTTCTAGGTCACAGAGGTCAAATGGCGTAAATTGGCCATTAGAGTGTAACTATGGCACGTTTCTTAACTGCTGAAGCTATGAACTTGAAAGTTGGTACATGTAACCCCCTACATCAGATAATCTCTGACACCGAATTTTGGCCTGATCTGATTCTTGATTTGGCCACCAGGGAGTCAAAACTGAAAAAGTAGGACATGCAATATCTCGCTTATTAATGACTTTTTTTCGATGAATTTTTTATTGCAGGGACTCTTAGCAATCACACGATATTGATCTTGTTGATGTCATAGACAATTATTGGTTGGATCATAAACTTATATATACTGCCCTGTCTTATTACTTGACATCAATACACATCTAAAAAAAGTCTTCATGCCTGATTGTGTTCACCATATTCACCTCTAAACTAAGCATGATCCTGCCTACTAAAAGATGTATACGGTGAGCACAATGGCCCCTGGCCGTTTCATTACAATTTATAACTGTTGATAAGGTCAAGAGTGATACTCATAATAATTTGTATTTCAGGCAGAAATATGTTTGAATGAATTTTAGAAAATGAGTTTGGCATTTAATCAATAGATCAAACCCATACATGTTTAATATTTCAACTCGCAATTGATATAAAAAAATACTAGCAGCAAATAATACTTGAAATATTTCTGTGTTTTAGGGAGGAGAAGAATGAGCTGATTCAAGAGCTGAAGGAGGAACTAGATGAGAGTAAGACATTGTTGTCCAAGCTCAGGAATGAGGTGAGAACTCGTGACACTATTGCCATCTTATGGACCTGTTGAATATTTGATCAGTGCATTCCATTCTGGTCTTGAGTGTCTGGGTGAATGTTTGGACGTTGTGAGAACATTAAATATGTTAACCCTGTCAATGATATTTTGCTAAAACCTAAAAAATTGTTAAATAATAAGTGAATTAGCTTGATTATTGTGTCAATAAAGAGAATGCACTGAGGTCCCTAGACATAATTGACCCCCCCCCCCCACCCACCCACGGCCGAGTCGTCAAGGTAAAGAATAAGACGGGGTACAAACAGTACTGTTTTTTAGTCACTTGATGTTGAAAGAGACTTATGCCTTTTATTTCTCTAGAATCTAACATTAAGTCAAGATGCCAGGGCAGCCAGGACGTACCGTGATGAACTGGACATCCTCAAAGAGAAGGCCAGCCGAGCAGACAAGCACGAGACTGAAATTCTCAAGTACAAGGAACGCTTAAATGAGCTGGAGTTTTTCAAGGCCAGAGTTGAGGTAAGTCTCAACCTTGTAACTAATGCTGGGGTTGAGATAAGTGTCAACCTAGCTCATGAACTATGGTAAATGACAGCCTTGATTCAGATTTTCAATGATTTTAGGCCGGGTCTATTTGGCAAGCCGCTCGCCGAACAGGCATCTTTTTTTGTCCTGTTCGGCAAGCCGGGCTTGCCAAACAGGGCAAAAATACTACCCTCTTTGGCGAGCCGGAGAGGTTACAACATGTTGGCCAATCAGAGAGCAGTGACGTCATATTCGAATTTATATGCGCATATTAAACAATGGCCGACTTCCCGCTCTCGATTCAATTTCTGTTACTAAACTCGGGTTTTGGTCAATAATCCATGAAGAAGCATGTACATGTACATGACTGTATGGATTTACAAAAAAAGTCATAAACATGATTTAACTGATAAGTATGTTAAATGCATTAGTGTGCATTTAAGGCGTTTCACTGTAACTCCAGTGTTGCTGACCGTGTTGCCACGAATGATAATGAGCTCCTGGATGGTTGAATATGCATGAGTTCGGCTCTCCATCTAGGGCAGAAAAAAGGCGCAGTTTGGTGAGCCGGGCTTGCCAAATAGTCACTTCCATGATTTTAATTTCTGTCCATAGGAGCTCCGAGAAGACAACACGATCTTGATGGAGACAAAACAGATGCTTGAAGATCAGCTGACGAGCAGCCACAAGAGAGTTGAAACTGTGATAGAACTGGAGAATGAGATTATGAGATATAAGCAACAGCTTGAGGAATCGACTGCCGTAAGTTCCTTGAGTAATTTCCTAGATTCTTCTTCTGCATGGATGTTGACCATGACAAACCTTGCTGCCACCTCTTGCTGAGACGTGGAACTGAAACCAGTCTTGGGTTGCTTGTGTTGTTGGAGTTGAGGATGTTTCATCCCCTGTATAATATTATCACCGCAGATTCAAATATCATGGTTAATGTTCTTGCAGGCACGTGATATCGATCGTGAGCGTATCCAAGAGTTGGTAGAGGAGAATGCACGACTTGAGTATGAGATCAAGAGTAGTATGAATGAGAGCTCCAATCTGGAACATGAGTTGACCAAAGCAATGAAGGATGCAGGAGGTGAGAACATGGCGAGACTATAATCAGTTTAAATGTCATGGCTAGGTTGTTCATAGCAGTTTGAGCTCTCACAGTGATATTATTGTCTGAAGACTTCATAAAGAGAATTAACCCAGGATGTGACGGCACATAAAGTTTTGCCAGCAGTATTATAACCAAAACCCTTATTTCATTCTTATGAACAACTCGGCCCTGCTGACTATCAAGATGAAGAATTGTATAAATTTTGCATGAAATTAGAGATAGTCATTGTATATATCTGTAACAGTGTGTACACGTAAATAATCTTAATTCTAACAAGGCTTGAGTGGTAGGCTGTAAAAGCAAAAGAAATCAGCCGAAGTTCATTCGGGGTGCATTTCAATCAATTCAGAGGCTGAAGTTTATTGATAAAGCTGATATTTCATCACTTTTATTGCGACCAAGTGTGGTTCATCCAGAACACTAATCTTTTCAAATAAAAAAAATACTGTAACGTCTGAATTTGTTTACTAAAACCAGAGATTTTTTTCCTTTGTTAATCTGCAGGTTGGGGTGAGTGTTTTAGGCATGCGATGTTCATGTTGTAGTAGGTGTTTTAGTATTGTTAGCTCCCTTGCTGCCGGTAGCCCATCCACTCTCCAAAACCCAGCCTTCTGTTACCCAGCAGCTTCATGTTGGAGATTGGTTTATTTCAGGTCAATGCTTCCACTGCCTTATTCTAAATCCCCTTGAGCCCACGGCATAGTGAGGCTTATTTTTTTGCAGAATTTTCTCTCGGTCTGAAAGAGTTACCTTTACACTTGACAATCAAATTCCATGTTATCTTCGCTAAGCAGCACACCCATTGTTGGAACTGTAGGTAAAGCTTTGGAACATCCTTAGATATTCCCCTTCCTTTCCCTGCCAAAAGGTTTTTCAACTATTCCTATGTGGACCTCACTCACAGTGCTTGGTGGGCTTGCTACGTGTAGTTTATTTGTGACAATTACAGTATGATGTGAGAAAATCATCTTCCTGCATCTTTGGTCTTGAGAAGTTGGTTTTCGGCCTGCTCAATGACTGTATGACAACTTGACCTTGTTCGGAAGTTGTACCGGAACGTTTGCATTCATTCTGTCCAATGATATATTGTAGCCTCTGCTTCTGCACAAAAATATTCCCTCTAGTGCTGTGACCTTCCGATGGGTTCATATGCTTTGCACATGCTGGTATTTCCTGGTCAGGGCTTTGGGGCTCACCATTTGCTTTAGGTTGAAGTCGGAATGCTTTTGCGTTTCTTGGCAGATGTTGCAAAACAAATTGTAGCTCACTGGTAGACTCAGAAAGTCTGCCACCATTGATATTATATATGATAAACAGGGCTGATAATTGACGCTTGAGGTTCAAATACTAGAAAAGGACACTGAAAGTCTTGGACCATTTTCCATGATGTAAAGTCCACTCTTGTTAAAAACGAAATAGGTGATCGTCACACTCAAACAGTTGGTAATTGGTTATCCTAAATCTTTCCAGGAAAAGGAAACTCCTTATCTGACCAATTGAGTGAGACTGCCAATGCCAAGGTTCTGCGATTAGAACTTGAGAACCAGCGACTCCAGAAACTCTTCGATGAAAACAGGGAGGGCTCCATGTTAGAGTCGACCACGCGGCAACTCGAGTTAGAGAAGGAAAACAACCGTTTGGCAAAGAAAGTTGAAAAGTTACAGACGTCGATGTCAAAGGATTCCAGTCGAGTGATCGAGTTGGAGCATGCAACAGAGGAGGTGTTCCGGGAAAAAGATCAGTTGCAGCAGACGATCGAGGTTATTAAGGCAAGTGCTGAGCGGCAGGTTAAGGAATTGGAGACGGAGAATGCACAGTTGATGCAGACGGTGGAGACGTTACGGGAACGCAATGAAAAGACTCAAGATATCCGATTCAAAGACATTGAGAAAGAGAATAAACGTTTACATGAGTCGGTGACAGAACTACGGGGCAACTTGTCCAAAATGGAATTTGACAATCGCCAGTTGAAAAAGTCACACGATCGGTTGCAAAATAACATGAATAAGGTATCAGATCTTGAACGTGATACGGAAAAATTAGAGAGGGAGAATTCTAATTTGCAAAAGATGATCACTACTTTGAAATTAACTTGTGATAAGTATGAAACATTAGAACAGGAGGCGTCCGATCTTGAGGTCGAGAATCGTAAACTTTCGAAAAATGTTGAATCATTCAAGAAAACTGTGGCTAAAGTGGAGCAGTTGGAGCAAGAGAATATTTCGTTGACTGTTGAGAATCAGCGTCTGCATCGGGTGATAGAAAATATCAAGAACTCATCGTCGCGGGTGTTGGATTTAGAGCATGACAACGACCAGTTGAATAAGGAGATTCAGCAGTTGAAGAAAGCTTTAGAGAATCAAAAGATCGATAGTATGAAGTACGACCAGTTGGAGATTGATCTTCTTGACGTTGATAACGATAACCAGAAGTTGTCCAAGAGTCTGGAACTTGCCAATAGGAAAGTTGACGAGTTACAACGTGATAATCAGGAGTTAGAAAACGAGAACCAAAAGTTGGGGAAGACATTAGAAACATTGAAAGTCTCATTGCGGAAGTTAGAAGATATGGAGCGTGAAAATACAGAGCTGGAACAAGAGAATGGTGCGCTGCATAAAGAGCAGGCTTTGTTAGAGAAGGACTTGAAGAAGTTACAGCAGATGACAGAAGTCAAGGATTCATCCATCGATGAGTTGAGTGCAAAGTTGGCGGCCGTTGATCGGGAGAACAAGAACAATCGAAAGTCGATGGATAAGAATCGCGACGTGATGACACGGGTGCGTGAACTAGAGAAGGAGAATAAAGACTTATTCCAACAGAATGTGATGGACAAGAAGACATTGGCAACACTGAGAGAGGTAAGGACACTTCTAGTTTTGAACCAAAGGTTGACTTCTGTTCAAACCCTCTGACTTTAGTTTTGCACACACTTGATTGATGCCCTCAATTTGGATGGGTAGCTTCAATCTTCTTTAATTGTTGAGATAAATGTTGGGCTGTCGCATAGAGTATGCAGAGTTTGTGTTTCAGAATGGACTAATCTTTGTTCCTTTATAGTTGTTTTCAAAAACTATTTAAAAAATTTCAGGATTTTGTCAATGAAAAGATCAGGTCACAGCAGTTGAGTAATGAACTTGATAAACTCTCCCAAGACTTGGAGAAGGTTGGGCTCAACAAGGAGAAGATATTGATGGCAGAATCTACGGAGGGTGAAAGGTGAGCAATCACAAGAGGAGAGGATGTCCAACAATTCTAATGTTAACAGAAAGGTTGTTAAGAATGTTTTGTAAAGCTTGAAGCTTTTGAAGAATTGTGAGTCCTCCTTATTCATGACTCTGACTCTCCTGTCTTATTTTCACCTGTTCATCTCTTCCAGTCGGTTCAAAGCCCTTGAAACTATGATGGTTGGAGCCCACCAGAAGAGTCTTGAGATCAAAAGTGAGAAAATCCAGTCGCTTGAAAGCCGCCTTGAGGAGTCCATGGCGAGGAACCAGAAACTCTCATCAGAGTTAAAACTCGCCAAGAGGAAGTATGATAGTCTCCAGCAAGCGGTTGAAGAGGATGGGCTAATCTCTCCTGATGGATCGGCCCCGAACACCACCATCCTCATGTCACCTCATGGAGATGGTAAACCTAAGTAAGTTCTTTGACAAGCTTTTTGTTTGACACGAACAGATCAAATGGTGCCAGTTGAACTTCAACTGCTAAAAGGGTTTCTGACACTCCGTCATGTACCATGAAATGATAATTTTAAGATAGACTGGTCATTTTCAAATGTGTACTGAACTATACTTGTCTTCATTTGTCTTTCTTGGTTTTTTCCAGCCGAGTGGTTACCCAGGTGAACCTAAAGACTGCCCATAACAACCCTGCCCGTGACATTCTCCACATACAGGAGCACCTTGTGGAAGTGGAGCGAACAGTAAGTCTATTTCTGACGTTCATCACAGCTGCAGTAGATTTGGTAATATACCACTTCTTGGCAAGAAGCAAATCCCAAATTGAACAGTTGCCTCTGGCTGTCAAGTGTTTCTGCCCTTAGATCAAGATTCACTAAGTCAAACGTCATGATTGTGTTGAGGGCTTGCATGAGAATCATTAATTTGGGATTTCTTCATTGAAAGGCAGTGGATGTCAGCTATGCCTAGCAGGGTTGGGTTTAAACTTGGCAGGTTTCTAGCATTTGGCATGTATGAACTATGTGTCGTACTTGTATTGTACTTGCATGAGCTGTTGAATCTATCCAAATGTGGTTAGTTTAGGACTGTTTGGTCCATGATCTAAAACCTAATCAGTCTTTAGATGTCTTCTTCATTGATTTGCATGCAGTGTACATGTAGTTCTGTCACTATGCTATCACTGATGCCCAATGACATTGCAGGCAGCCTTTTGCCAGGACCAAGTTATGCTCACACTATCCTATTCTCAGTACATCTTCCTGTTTTGTATGTTCTAACTGATTCCTTTACAGAACTCTTCTCTGCACAAAGAGATAGAAATGATAAATGGAAAACGTATAGAACTAAACAGACAGGTTTGATTCGTCGTTGTTTGGTTGATGTCATAGTTAATTTACTGTTATTCTGTGGATGGAATTTCATTTTGTACAAGTGGCCGATTTGTATCAGTGTTTGTTGGAAGTGAATCAGAATGATTTCATTTGGGTTATCAAGGCTTCATTTTAAAACAGCACCATTTCTCTTTGCTGTTATACAGCAGTCACATTTCTCTCTTCATCACACTTGCTATGAGCATTGTGATTGGGATGTTTTTCAATTCTTTTCTCTTAATTTCAATACACATTTTCTGTCCAGTACTATTCTTGTCAGTGAATTTGAAGAATCTTTAGGATGGGGTAGATTTTGGGTGCGTGGGAAGGCACTGTTGAGGCAAATGCTTTCTTGGGGACAACCAAGGCAGACGTGGCCATGTTTTTTAAGCTCACCTTGTTATCAAGATGCCTCAAGAAAATGCATTGGCTGTTTAGAGGTTGTATTGTTTACTCTGCTGGTGGTTAGCTGGTGCAGATAATGTCCAAGAGATCTGTTCTCTCTAACCTGTCCCTCTTCTTCTTTCAGAATGCCTCCCTGTTAGCAGAAAACAAGATCATGAAAACACAGTCGAAGGCAATGGACGAAAGGATCCATAAATTTGAGTCCCAGAATAACAACCTCCACTCCCAAGTCTCAACTCTCCAGATGCAGTGTAACGTTCTGCAGCAGGAGAATGCCAAACTTCAGGTTGAGACCTCAACCCTTCAGTCCCAGATTAATGCCCTCCAATCACAGAACAGCTCGCTGAAGAATCAGTTTGGTCATTTAGAGTCTGATCATGAGCATCTCATGTCCAGCCACGAAGAGTTACAGGGTGCTCATGAGTCGCTGGTCTCTGATCACGAAGCCCTGCAGTCCCTCCATGAACAACTCACATCAGAGTACGAGTCCTTGATCTCCGAACATGGCTCGTTAAAATCCGTCCACAAACAGCTCAAGGCTGACTACAAGAACTTGAAACGAACGAACATGGAGATATTGCGTGAAAAAGAGAACATTGGCGTGTTACGCGAGGCTGTGGAACACGATCGGCATATGATCCGAAATGAGGCTAAGTCGCTTGGCTCACTGCAGTCAGATTACATCAACGTGAAAGACGAGTGTTTGCGACTACGTGACTTGAATGATAAATTGAACAGCGAGCTCAAGGACTTGTTGTTGGAACATAAGACCGTCAAGTCTGAGTATAATAATCTTCAGTTGATGTATACAGAGTTGCAGGGTGATATGGCCGAGTGTAAGGATCAGTTGAACACTATGGACGTGGAGGTCTCCAAGATGGCTAACAAGGTCGAGGTGGGTATGATTGAGGAATCATAATCAGTTGCTATTCCTAGTCAAGTATCAGATGATCAAACAGAAAAATGGGTAAAAGAGTTCAAAGTTTCTCCTATCACGGCACTTGGCATCGCCAGCTATAGCGTCACCTGCTGTTGGCTGTCGAATGTGCTCTTGAATGAGCTCTTCCCATTTCATATGGTGCTTCTGCAGTGTGTCTCAACTAACATGACTAATAAGCATTACGAGTGCAACTGAATAATTTGCTCTCTCTCAAAAATCAATTCGAAAAAGAGAAACATGAATCGTTGTGTTTTTGATGCCACTTGCTTCATTGTTTTGTCTTATGACATGTTTTAACCTGAATGCGATCTGTTACAGGCCCTGCAACAGATGAATAACCAGCTGGAGGAGGAGAACAGGGCCCTGATGTTACAGCTTCAGGCCCTGCTCACACAGAACCAAGAACTCCTAACGCAAACTCTTGAGAGCAAGGAACAAGCCCATGATGATGAAAGATCATATCTGTAAGTTAATCTTATCCTTTGAGTCAGATTGAACAAGCCATCCACGAGTCTGCACTATGTCTTCAGTTCAGTCACTCAAAGGTGTCACTGAATGAATTTAATTCAGTTGATGCCATACTAGAAGTCATACATCTTCTTTAACCTCTCTTGTGCACTAGAATGTTTTGATAAGTGTAGTTCTCAATCTAACTACAAGTGCATTTGTTTTAATTTTCAGGGAAAAACTTGCAGACCTTCGAAGACAGAAAGAGAAACTGGAAGAAAAGATTATGGAACAGTACAAACGTTATAAGCCTTCTCCGAAAAAGTAAGAACTTTTTCTATTCTAGGTTTTGGGTCCGGTTATTGTTTGTTCCAAAAGGTTCAGGAAAACCTGGATACCATAAACTTAAAAGTCCCTCATTCCATCATTGTTGCTGACTGGTGTGTAGAGGATCTTCCATGGCTGTATTGTAGAGATATTTGTAGAGATCAAAGACAAAACACTTTCTCGAACTTACTATCCTTGTTTTTGCAGGAGCCGTAGTTTTGGTGCCAATCTTGTGAGAAAAGCAAGGGGATTTATCAATAGGGTAGGTGGCGAAATGAAATATTGATTCCTAGATTGAAAGATGAAAACGAAAACAATGTTGCTCCATAGAAATGTTTTTGGCTTTAAAGATCTGAGAAAGTGATAAATCTTGATAAAGGTATGATAGCTTCTCTCAAAATTTACGGTCAATAAAAGATTAGGAGTTGCATGTTGAATACCTTGATATTCATCTTTGCAGAATCAGAGGAAAAGTCAAGGTGGTACTCCAGAACATTCCACCGGGAGTCCCGATAACTCATCACTTGGTTCATACGGAGATTCTACTGACGGGAGGAGAAATGGTGAGCACTGATACATAGGACCAAGAAATTGGTTTGATTTGATTCTGGGTTAAACTGATAGAGTTTAACTTCCAATGGGTAATGCACCGTGTGAGAAAATGGTGATCATTTGTTCGGCACTATCATGCATTTGAGACTTACTCTGGAGGCTGCGTTTGTTTGGCTGCACGTTCCTCTCAGCATTAGATGTGAATAGAAATAGAAATCTGGGATATGGTTGATTGAAAACTTTTTCAAAACTGTTGTGTGTTGCTGTACATTGCCATGTAAAGTCACTCAAGTTTATACATGATACGCTGTTCATGAGACAGTGAAGCTTAACTCTATCAACATTTCCCATTGGGTCTGTGGTCATCAAAATAACCCCTAATTTATTGCTTGAAGAAGTTTGTAGGCCTCGTGACACCTTTTAACTATGGTAAATTTCTTAACTTAGTTACATTACTGGTCTCCTACAATAACCACTTTGGCAATATTTCTTGAAGAAAAAAACTAGACTTTGCCAATGTTTTTGCGTCTGATCATTCACATGTACATTTCTACACAACTCCTTTATAACCATACACTTCCTGTTACACCAGGTCACCTAAGCAAAAAACACCGTAGTAAAAGTATGGGACAGCTATTCAGTGGTGCTCCATTGTCTGCTGAAAAACGTACACCACCCCCACGAAAAATGAGCCAACCGGCCGGTAGAGTATTTTGATATATTTTGGCATGGCATGGCACCAAAATAATATAGTCTTGCTTCAACCTTGCTTCTTTGCACTTATGTGTAAACTGCATCTCAAGTAACAGATAATCCTCCAGTTTCCAAGAAATTCTGGTGAGCTGTCAAAAAGTGATGTGATATTCGGGATCTATCATACAAAAATGATAACTGTACTTGAGGTGGGGTATAGCTCTTTGTATATTTGTAAATTTCCTCTGTATCATGTCTGTGCTTAGCTGATGCCTGCTGCAGATGATGTCACATTTGAAAAGTGATTTTGGTGCATTAACCGTTAAATTTCGTCAGCAAACATGGAATCTAGTTTACGCCAAATTAAAAATGTGCAAAAATGTCATCTCCATTAAAATGTCTCTTCTGCAGCAGGTTTTAAATGTTGTATCGGTGTGTGTCTCTGTCCACAGGTATGTCCAATTGTTGCATACAATTTGAAAGTCATGGCCATAGGCCTGCCATTGACATTGGTTAGTGAATTTCATCATGTTGATGTTAGTATTGCGTTGTTGTCATTAATTGAAGACAAAACACAGCAAAACACCTTTCAAGTACTTTGATTCTCTCAGTGTTGTCTCTTAAGTTATATTATCCAAAAGCACTAAAATTGTGCTCAGCTTTTTGCATCTAATGGCTTATTTTTGTTCCATTTCATACTTGTTGATGTTTTTTCCTTCTGCCAATGCTTTTAAAATTAAGCTGACGTATTTCTTAACAGCCTATGTGTTAGACATCTGTGGCAGTGGAAGTGTCAAATTACTTCATTCAATGCATGTCTCCTTCAGTAAGCTTTCTAACAGATACAGATCGGTGAAGGGAATACTTATCTTTCTGTTTTCTACTTTTGCTCATGAATATTGATGCCATTCGTAGGCCTAGATAAGGTCCCGACTGTTGGCAATAATTTGGACATATTTACACAGATGGCACTGGCAGTGTCATTTGTTGGTGCATGCAGTTGCATTTGAAGGTTTATCCACTACCTTGTCATAAAGTGGAGGAATTTATGGTCTTATTTTGAAAAATTGACCAGATATTTGTTTTCTGAAATAAAGTAACGATAATGAGAAAAGATGTACAAAAGAAAAAGAACTGAAATAGACTTCTCTTGGGGACTTGATTCTGTATTTGCAAGGGCAAGTAGCTTCTCTGTGATTCATCAATATATCAAGATGGAAATATCATACAGTACCGATAATGTCATGGATTGCATAGAAGTTGTTATTTTGATCACCATTTTCAAAATTTATCTTGCGCTTTCAGTCGTCCACAGCCAGCTTCAGGGTAGCAAAAGCACAAACAACTTGAGCCAGACGGAACCCAAACTTTCGAAGAATCGTGGTCTTGCCTCATCAACGACGGGCATCCATCTTTTGTCCAGAGATGAGCCTGATGAAGGAGGATTCACGCTAAGAGGTGGGTGGAGAAATTTGCTTTTCAGGCATTTTCCGATTGTTCTGTTCATTGGAGAACTCGCATTTGCAATTTGCTGAGATGTAGCTTTAGCAATGTTGCTGCATGGTGCAGGGAGGTACATGTGCATCCGCTGTGCATTAGAAGTCTAATCAAACCCTGGTGGGAATAATCTAGCAATTCAGAAAAGCTAAAAGCTAAGTAGGATCAAGAGGAACAGAGTTAACTGAGACTTTTCTGCACATTGATGCTCCTCATGTTGCTCACAAACTCTGATGTGAGACTGACTAACTTTGTGATATTTCACCCCCAGTGTTATTTTAACTTTTCCATAAAGTGTTAAGTTTTTCAAATTCTGCATCGCTGTGGGAGCCAATTATGACAGTATCAGAAAATTCTTCGTGATACTATTTTAGGTGTAACATCCAGCGAAGATATCACAAACATTGATACGTCATCTAGCCGTGCCTCGGTGGCGCTCTCTACCAGTAGCACCTCTACTCAATTAAAGGGAAAACAAGGTAGAAATGTGCTTCGTGGCTCACTTTATAATGCCTTGACTAGATGGTCATTTGCCACTTCAGGATTTGCTAATCGGCCTTGGGCAAAACAGCTGAATGCAGCCTCGTTGAAACTGCATTGGAAAAGAAATTGGGACAAACTTTAGTCTAATCAATCTTCTTGAGACTTTTGAAAGATTTTCATGTTCAACATTGACAGAGAGTTTTTCGACCACGTGATTTCTTGGGTTTTGAAAGTGTTCTTGATCCTGAAGAGGCAAATTCATTTTTGGGTAGCATAAGCACAACCTGCAATTTCACCAACACTAGTTTTCAAGTCCGCTTCTAATATTCTCAAATTCTGTGTTGTTGTGTAAATATAGCACCTGTTGTTTACTGTGAAATAGTGTGTTTTTATGTGATTGTGAGTTTTGTGCTGAAATATGTTGTAAACCTATATTGTTTTGACTAGATGTCTGTACCCATAGTCCATTTTCATAAAAAAGAGCACTTACATTTTTGGGGAATTCAGACAGAGAATGCAACATATGAAGAAAATGTTATATTTCATCTCAAGTATCTAAAAATACTTACAGTTCTTTTCAAGAATTGAAAAGATATGACCGAGACTGAGCCATTAAATTGGAAACACTGACCACTTTCCCCAGCCACTTTTTTGCATGTGGGGGAGTCATTTTTTCATGAAATGAAGTAGAGAATGTTTTCTGTGTTCCAGCCTTTATGTTACTGTTAAAAGATCACAATGATGGCAAAGTTGATGTACTTTCTAGAGACTTTTATGTTCCGAGAAGGAGCTCTTCGCTGAGGCCTTTAAAACCAGGTATTTTTATTGCCTATGCAAAAATCTGCTGGTGCTCTAAAACACGAATTACTCCGGATATCGAATTGTATGCTTAAATGTCTGCTTGTCATGGAAAGGGACTCATAAAATAATCTGTGCTGTTGTTTTGCTAAATGTCAAAACATCTGCAAAGAATTTTTTTTCACCTGGTGAACCTCTTTATTCTTTATATCTATCAGGATATATCTGACAACATTTACTCTTTCTTTACAAAAACTATTATCTAGATACAATGTGTACTACCTTCTTGCACTATTTCATGGTCTACAGCTTATTCCTTTTTTGATGTATAGCAATTTCTCACAAATTTACGCTTCTGTGTGTTATCACCTGCTTCGAGTGCTACATGTAAATACCCCAAATACCACCTAAATTTTAGAATGCTTTTCACAAAAGTAGTGAAAGGGGAAGACGTTTCTTCAGTGGTTATATCTCAAGACTTCTGTTGTCTCTGTCACGGGACTGGCTTTTGACCGTCTCGTATTTCATCAGTGTCATATTTTTGTACTTTTTGAAGTGCAAAAAGTTGTGTCAATTTTTTTCGACTGATGTATTAAGAGGATAACCAATCTCGTAAACACAAGTGGGTGGGAAATGGCAATAGAAGTCCTCAATGGCTTATTTTGGGTATTATGAATTATCCGGTTCAACTTTGCTTCAGTCCTTTTTTAAATTTCAAAGCTTATTCTTAGATTCTTTGAAAACGCCCTTTGTCGTGAATTTCAATTTTAAAAAGAGTTCACAACCGTTCACAAATATCAGTTCAAGAAATTGGGATGGTGCCAATTCTTTTATGATTGATAATTGTATCAAACATGTGACAAAGAAAATTACTGAGGCTTAGTCCCCTCCAGAAGTGAGTGCTTTTCCGTTGACTGATTTAAAGTCATAACCAGTATGTCCTTTGCCACAGTTATTAGACTCGTTCATAAAGGTATAAACCCATTTGTAAAGTGCAGTGTGTGCATATCAATGAACTGACACCGAACAGATGTCCTCAATACTCATGGTGCAGATGGGTCAACCCAGGTTTCTCTCATGAAGCCGTGGAGGTTTTCAATCATTGAAAATAAATTGATCGTATATTGTGAGGGTTTTGTTAGTGAAGCCTATGTACATATTAAGAGTCCATTAACAAGACCACTTTTGATTGCCCGCAATACATCTGGCAGCTTAATACAGTAGGCTGTTGCTTTGAGTTGCGTATTCATTTGAAAAGTAGTATCTTTGTTGGGGCAGTCCAGCCATATTGGTGATTTAATGCATCGATATTAGTAGTCCTCAAAGCTTGAATCCTCCAGCATAGAGTAATATCTTAAGTGATCTAACCTGAAATATGCAGTGGAGCTCTTTGACCCCTGGGTTTGCTCAACCTTTAAAGTTGACTGGAGTGCATTAAAGCATCAATATCAATGTGCTGTTCCTATAATGAAGTGTTTGTTTTTACACTTAATTTCAGGATTGTAACTAAATGTGTCTTGCACGCCTCGTTTAACTTGTATCAAATCGCAAGTCCACCTTGTCTGGCCTCTGTTTGCTTCGATCTTGTGTTGTCCTCGTTTCTGCATGTTGTCCTCGTTTCTGCATGCTGTCCTTGGAAGATAGAGATGTAAGAAATGGAACAAAATGGATCAGGCACGCTTCTAAACAGATTTTAGCTCTTATCACTTGTCTTCCTTGTCTGGCATCTGTTCTGTCTCAGTCCTGTGGTGTCCACGCTGGTGCTGTACTTGGGAGGTGAAGCTGTCCATTTATATTCCACACGTTCATGTCTCAACCCTCCTGATTTGCTGTCCCGAGGCTCCAGAGCTTCCCGCTTTGTTTAAAAAGTCGAGTTTGCTCTCTATACAAACAATATTCAACTTACACAACCGCTCTCCACTCCTTTGCAGCCTTACGACAAACTGTATTCTGCCTCTGCAACAAATGCACAAAAAGTTAAGATATATTGGAGAGATTTCTAAATCATTTCAGGTTTTAAAGATTTTAGATACAGTTATCGTGCTCCGCGCAGGTTAGAATATCGCTATGCGTCAGCACGTCCCGCCTCAGGCAGGAGGCTTGGTGAGTAGATCGAATACCAGATATTTGCTATTAAAAGTTATGGCAAAATGTTTATTATTGGTTAATGGCATTTGGAATATCCATCTTTTACATACATGTTACCTCCACAAAGATGCATTCACCTTCTTCATTGCAGAACATCTAAGGTTGTTCTCGGCAGTGTCGTCCCCAGTGTATATGGGCTCGCCAAGGAAAAACATTCCACTATAAAAAATTTCATATCCGAAAGGCATGTTTTACTTACACACAATATCATACACCTTCATTGCAGAACATCACATGTTGTTCTTGGCAGTGTTGTCCCTAGTACAGATTTGTCTTTGTGTCCATATTTGCTCTTATTCCGTCTCTCTCAATACTGCTGAGTAGAGGTGCTTGTGTATCCTTATGTTGTTCGCTGTTGTTTTATTGATGGTTTGTGACCAACGTCCAAGGTGGATAGGATAGGTTGAGTGTGTTTGTAATGTGGACAATAGCTTTTGATGTTGCATCCAGTTGCTCTCAGTGCTGCTCTGTGACATGTAGTTTTCATCATCTTAGTTCTCATCACAGTGTTCAATGTGACATTTGACCATTTATTCAGTTCACCCGAGTTCCTCTTAATATTCCTCACCTTTTAGTTTCACCTGACATTAAACATGCAAGCATTATCACCAATATCATTGTGTAGACACATTATTCAAAGGAGGAGTATGGGAGCCACTGCTGAGCCAGAACTAATGATTTCTTCGGAGTTCCAATCCACCTCTTTTCAGATGAGCGCCTCTTGTGATGGAGTGGTCAAACTCAGCTGGGTTGTGGGTCAGCCTTGTTTCCCCACATCTGCTTGACCACTATGGGTATTGATCAGGAAAGAGGCAAATTCAGTATCTCTCTATCTGTACATTGTGCTGACTTCTTCCTACTGTTTTTTTTATTTTATTGGGATTGAATCGTAGAAACTAGCTTTATACCTGATTCCGAGTAAGGTTAACCTTCCGGTAGGATTTTGGTCAGCCATTGGACATTGATAGTGCACTGATCCAGGTACTGATTCTATGTTGCTATACACAACCCCATGTAAAGTCTATTGATATGCTCTCCATTAACTTGAAATCTGTTGCCATTTCTGTCAGGTTACGACCAGCCCAAGGACCGTCGCTCCACGTCCAGTCAGAAGACGAACTCGACCGACTCCAGCGACCTTCACCTTCCATTGAAGAAGCTGATCCCAGGTTCGATGAGTATCTACGATCGCACTCCTGAGGACTCACCAAGAGGGAAGACAAATCTGATGAGTCTGAAAGAGTTCTTGGATGATTTGAACAACTCGCCGGAAACCAGGGTACGTTTGGATATGGCCATTGGCTTGTAAAACCAAAATAGATCCAAATCATACTGGTAGACTTATATTCTCTTCAAGTCTCTGTGAATGCTTTTAGAGACTTTCCTGTCCAGTCATGTGAGAAAGAAACCTCAATACTTTGGAAAATATGCACAAAGTTTCTTTATGATAGTGGCAACTTTTGTTGAAATTTTATCAGTTAAACACTTGTATGTTGGGCAATCTGCCTGTGCTGTAAGTAGTTCTTTGTTTTGATACTTTTCGAAGCATAAATATCAGCGTAACCCTTGATAAGGACTGGGGATAAGTTCTGCACTTGATGAGGGGCTTGAAATCAGAAATAAGGCAGATAGAGTAGTAGTGCTGTTAAAAGGATCAAATTCTGAAAGTGAGGTTGGTGTTTGCCACCTTCGTTGTAGCTAGTTTATGGATGGTTTCTCAACATTTTACTTTGCTGATGGTGCTGAACATTCAGTCTTCTGCCTTTCTCACAGGAGGTGGTTTTAGGGAGTTCAGTCTCCCTCCTCGAAATGCCAAGGCAAGTTATCGTAGCTAATTCAGGATGAGGGTCATTTCGATGGGAACTCAAAAGATTTCTAATATCTATGCCATTCACAGCCATAGTTGAGTCTTGAGATCTTTAGGTTGGAAGAAATGTTTTGGGATCGGGGCCATTTTCTTTCCTCATTAACAGATGGCACCCTCAGTCCTTATTCATGGGTAGCTGACTTGAACCCTAACTACCTCAACTGACAGTCTTCATTTTGGACAATCGCATCAAAAGCATTCCCCTCTTTCCAGAAAAGCACCTCTTGCAATGGAGTTGCGGAACTTCGCTGAGTTACTGGATCAGCCTCTGTTGATTTCGATGTCATGACTGATGTGATGTTGGAAACATCAAAGGCTGGCTCCATAAGTCGGCCATTTTGTTCCCTGCAACAATGCTCCTTTGCATGGGGCACTCTCCAGGAAAAGGCGAATTGATTTTTGAAAATGAACTTTCCCTTGTTGATTGACCAAAATGATCTTTCGTTAATTTTGGCATTTGGCACTTCGGTAAAAGGGATTTAACAAGTGGTGTTCATGTCCATCATCAAAGTAAAATGCATTTATTCTTTCCTCAATGTACTTTTCATTTCATTCATTTAGTCAATTAGATTGTTATTTATTCTTCCGAAAGATTTGTCGCATGTCCCTTTATATACCTGAATCAATATCAATATAACTGACTGTTAATCACCCAAACCTCCAACTGACTGCTCAATTATACAAATTAAAGGGATTTAGGTTGACAGGACCTTGCATTGAAGACAATTATGATATGATTTCGATTAGCTAAGATTTTGTGCGAGCGCTCTTGCTTACTAATCTGATAGCGTTTCGATAGGTCAGTCCGTTGCGCACTTTCATACAGTTCCTGTCAGTGCAGTTCATGCAGGCTAAAAAAATTTAATAATTGCTGTTTTCATGCCTTATCCTCTTGGGAATAGTTACTAAAATTTTGCAGGTTTCTGATATGGTTCTTTGCAACTTTCTTACTTGATCTTTGACATCTGGTTGAATTCTTTCTTTCAATGATCAGTTTTACTTATGTTTTTACGTCTGCTCTTTTACAGCGGCGGAACGCGAAGGAAAGACATCAAAAAGAGCAAAAAGAAAGAGAAGAGAGAGAAAAGGCAGAGTTAGAAGCTAGCTTGGCAAACATTACGGCCGTGTCTGCAGCACTATCAGACCAAAGCAGACCAGCAGACGATACGTCCAGATCTTCCAACTTATCGCAAAACAGCACCCCAGAACGTCGATTTTCAAGTTACACTCCGCAGAAAACCAGCCCACATCTCTCTCACAATGATTCAAATGAAAGACGTTATACCCAACCTGCAAATATACTGTCTCAGTCCACTGTGAACATTTCAAAGATTTCTAATGAGTCTAATCCAAATGCTAGTGTCAATTATAGTCAAGGTATTGATAGGCCGATGTCAGCCATGGGATCACCTATGGCATATAACCAGCATAACTTCTCTTCTACGCCGGTTGCCTCCACACCGAGCTATGAGAGGCCCCGATCTGCTATGGGTGCTGCTATGGGGCGGCGTGTGATGCCGGAACCACCAGCAAGGCCATCGAGGGAAGGTAGCTACCCAACTGCTCCTAGGCAGAGACCTGTCAGTGAATATCGGCCTCGGTCATCAAGTGATGGTCCGTCCCAAGGTGCTGAAAGACATTCTAGTGGGATCCAACTTGTACGCAAACCAGGGGGCAGTGGAAGCAGTGGTGTGAGTGTAGGACGTCAGCTACCCCCTTCACCAACACGCCAAGGCCTGACCCACCAAGGCAGTGTGGATAGCAGGATAGGGGCGTCGCCATCAAGAACGGACATTCCGAGACAAAACAATTCAGATTCAAAACTTCAGGGTGAAAATTCAGGATACGGGGCATATGCATCCGCGTCGTTAGGTAGAAAGCCTAGCGGGGCGACCACGAATCCAAATTACGAGAACACGTACACAAACTCTTATGGAACTGTTGATCGCCGACCAAGTAATAGTACTCCTGAAAGAGTGAATTCTAATCAAAAGAACCCTGACAGTGGCGGCTATTCCACTCAGTACAATGAACGGATGAATGATAATTCGTACCAGAATGATAATTCTGTGAGTAGAATGGTGAAAAATTATCAAGACAGTGCACATTCAAATAGCCCAAATAAACCGGTAGCACCACCTAGACGTAGAGGCAGCAATCCGAACATTCTTGAAGGGGAGGTACCCCTCATCCAACCAACCCCCATACGTCCTGGAAATGGCCAGCATGGGAGACCGACCACACCGTATGGCCAGTCTCCACAATCACAGCAACGAGCTGTGGTACATCCTGTGAAGCCATACCCGGCTACGATGACTCGCTCATCCGGTGCTACACCTGGTCGGTCGAAACCTGAGGCACCCAAGAACCAGCCGCCATATCCGGACACAGAGCCCCCACCACGCCCTCCTCCACCTGCAGAAGGTGAACCAAAACCAAAATCATCCGTCTGGTATGAGTATGGTTGTGTTTAGCGCAATTAGTTACAATAGCAAGTCAGACCACTTGAGAAAAATGGACAGACCACTGGACAATGGCTGTGTAAACATTCCATGGTAAAGAATACTAAAGCTTTTCTACTAAAGAATATCAATACAAAACCTTCAAAAGTGCAAACTTTTCCTCCAGTATGGAAACACCCCACCAGACAGACGACTGGGTCCATGAAGATAAGGGGGTTTACAGTCAATGATCTCAATATACATTCCATTTGTCCAACGATCAACACCGCTGTATAAGTGGCAATATTTTCTTTGTATCTGCATGTGAGCTTGTTTGATCTGGCATTGAAAATGTCAGTGTCGTGTAAATGATGTATACTTCTGTTTATAGTATTGTTAGCCTACCATACTTGTGAAGGGCAAAGTGTTTGTTTAAGATGCTGAATTCCCTTATGTTTGTAACATTTTGCAAAAGATAATCCTCCAGTATTGTTGCTCTTCTGTGCAAACAGTGAATTGTATTTGCAGTATTCCTTTGAAGTAACAATGAGGCTCTGCTAAGCCCTTCCTTTTTGTGACTGGACTTGGCTTCAAATTCGAAATGCTCTATCAAATAGCAATGTTGTTCTTGGGTAGTCTTCATTAGAGTTTAATCCGATCCAAAATAGATCTGTATAAACTTCGATCCCATCCTTTAGCCGTAGCACCAATGAAATGTTTATTTAAAATCGTGATCTTCTGCCAATACGACTGATGACCACACCAAACTTGAATTTAACCCTTCTGCTGCCTAGCATTGTGCCGCTGACAAAAAAACAGCAAATTTTTCAGAAATTCCCAGTTGGCGCCACTTGTCTTCCAGGAGATTACGACAAATTTCTGGTTTTGAAATAGAACTGCTGATATTTATTTATGTCGGAAAATAGTCCATTCATTGACAACTTGCCAAGTAATGTTACACCTATTCTGCTCCTGGGGAGTAAAATAAGAAAACCAAGAAGGCAGAAAATGATCTTTTGAGTATATAATTTGCATTTGAGTATCTTTGGTACAGTATCCTGTTCAGCATAATTTTTTTCTATGACGACACTTCATCAGAAGGTTGAACAGTAATTTCTGGTGTCTTAATTGAGTAATTAACGGCATGCTGTTTTGGCATGTTTCATTGTTGTGATTTGTAATATTTTGCCACCTTACACACCGTTCACAAGGGGTTGTTATATGTATCAGAAACCAGCTGTAAATTCCAGCGGATATTTTGTACCTTAGTGAAACTTGTTGTCTGGTGATGAATTAGGACCAAAGTTAAAATCTGGCTTGGTTGTAATAATGTGTCAGTGTCAAGCGACTGTGAGGGTGATATCCCTCCAATGAGGTAGTGGTCATCAAATCCAGGAGGTGCAGTCTGTCATGTGACTTTTCGGGGCTCATCCATGCTAAACAGTAGGGATGATCAGTTGCATCTTTCCATAACTATAATGGTTGTAGTGCTGAACAAGGCCTATTTTGAAAGGAACAGAAAGTTCAGTACATTTCCACAAAAATGCACTTTTGGTGACCCTTGATTGAGATCTGGGAAGTATGAGTATTTGCCTCAAAAGCAACAGGTGGACTTGAATGGCACTTGACCACTTTAGAGTGAAAATGTGATGGATTTTGCTTTGCAGCTGAGCATGTACTCTACTAATGAAAGTGTATTGTTCACATCAGAAATGTTGGCCTGGATATCACTAATGCTTAAAGGGATTGGTTGTTACATCACAGGGGATGCATCCCACCCCCTTCCATATTCATTCATGAAAAATCTCTGAAATTGGAATTTTTTGATTTTTTCGACTTCTGGATCCGCCCTTGCATCAGATGTAGAGCAATGATATTACAGATCCATCTTGACATTTTAGAGCTTCCGAAATTTGCACTATTCTGATTTGTTTGATTTCTGACTAGTCATATTGAGTAAGTGGATCAGACTCAATGCTTACCCTTCATTAGCCTGGTTCTACAGATCCACCAAACTCCCCCACAGTTGCTCACTATTCCACCAAATTGCCCATGCATCTTGTTATTGGAGACTAGTAATGGTACATGTACACAGATGGCATAGACCTTCAAGAGCTAGGTACCTGATGTCAAGAATTAATAACGGACAAGTAATCCTCTTTATTATTACTAGTACTTTTGCGTTGGTGCTGAATATTTTAAAGTAGGTGTATGAACCCTGTGAAAGTCAGGAATTCTGTTTACATCTTGTTTATCGATGTGAGGCAAGTCCTTGAGTTTTAGTCTGTCGGGCATAATGAGGGGTGACACCTTGCCTTAAATAACAGCCCCCTGCTGATAATTGATCTGTTGTGATTTAAGGGTCAGCCAACCGTCACCTTTGGCCGAAGGGGAATTCTAGTCGGTATGAAAAAACTTGACTAACAAGAATTTGGTTGAACTTTTAAGAAATGCGAGTATTTTTGGCACTTTCAATGGTCAAAATCCCCACACTGAATGCTCTGCTGACTTTTTAGTTGATTGAATGTGTCAATTAACTTTGCATGTGGCAAACCTATAAACCTTTTCGAACCAGAGAAAACTAGTTTTCTCTTTAGTTATATTGACATTTATTGTTAACCAATACAACCAAAAAATCTGTAATAGGAATTGAGGAGAAAGGATACACAGAAATTAATCAAACTTTATTTGACCAAAAAGGTATTCTGTAACTATATTAGTACTTTTTTGTTTTCTGCTACTATTTGTCTTACTTAAAGATAATTAGCAAACCAACCATTGCTCTCATCCAAAAAGTGTCATTACCTGCTTTTGATACCTCTGCCTTCACTTACTCACTGTAAAATCAGTTAGGAGCAGACACGACATTCTGCGTGGTACCACAAGCATATATCATTACAATGCTTGAAAATAACAACAGCACCTGGCTGAGTAAACAGTATTTGGCTCTTCTATAAAAAATGGATTAACTTGTCAAAAGGAGAGCAGTTATTTTGAGTGTCGACTCAAAAAAAGCCTTTCATTCATTTTGATGGACTAAGGTAATTTGTCAGAAGCTACATCATGCTTGGATTAAATTGAACTCTTTTAATCAAGTTAGCATTTCAGGATGTTTTTTCTCCTTTCTTTTATATGGAAACGTAGTTAGAGCGAGAATTTTGTGTATATGATTGGTGATTTGTATTTGATAAACATTTGTTATGAAATT
Organism: Lineus longissimus; assembly: GCF_910592395.1. Classification (NCBI taxonomy): domain Eukaryota; kingdom Metazoa; phylum Nemertea; class Pilidiophora; order Heteronemertea; family Lineidae; genus Lineus; species Lineus longissimus. Next base: position 6,148,647 of record NC_088310.1, read on the forward strand.
GTGTTGTGTATATAATTGATCATTGCAAATTTTGTATGAATAAATTAAATTAAAATCTGGAGATAGAAAACTGTTTTGCTCGTCTTTTTTTCTCTGTACATCGCATCCTTTCTGAAGTTCATCAATTCGGGATGCCAAAAAAATGACACACTGGTAATGTCCTCTTTTGCTCTTTCATGACTTGAGACCTATCCAGCTGTGACCATGGTTTCACCGGTTACACATTGAATGAAATGAGTTGATATATAGCATCCATAAATACAGTGAAATGATCACTTATCATCAATCCATAGTATAAAAGGTTTTGATATTCCCCTTCTAAGATACCTGAAGCTGGAACCCCTTCCCCCACCCACCCCAGATGATGTGACAGACTTGCCAAAACTCGCAGCAGAAGTGCACCTTGTGCAAAGCTGTGGAATTATTCTGAATACCTGTGTATGAATAGTGTCCCTGAGGGTGTGACTAGGCTGACTGCCCTGAAGCTGTCTGTGGACGCCTGCAAAAATGCTGTCCTTGGATGTGTCCTGAGCAGCAGAATTACTCTGAATACCTATGTATGAAAGCTCTCCCCATGGATAGGACTCGAAGCTTAACGATTCTGAATACCTAGTGGGCAAGAAAGCTGTCTTTGAGGTGGATGTTACCATTACCACAGGCGATTGCATTTTTACTGGTGGAATATCTGTGATGTTTCAGTGTGCCTGTGTTTTCCCAACAATAAATCAGGACTCGAATGGTTTTTGTTTGGTATTCAGTGGTCACTTAATCCGTGAATGTATAGGGGAACAATCGGGGAAACACTGCAAAATGGGGAACAACCACAGATAATACCCCGGTATAAACCTCAGCTTCGCTTTTCTGAACTTCACTTTATTGAACTTCATACTGCATGGACTAAGTACTAATAGGGCAGTCCACGCAGTTATATCGATTGATAATTTAAGTACCCTGGTTTTTGAACCACAATAAAGTTCAGTACGGTCAATACGATGTACTGAAGTTGATATATTTTACGACTGAAAATTTGGCCTGCGTAGGAACACGATGCTCTTGTATTTTGGGTAATGTCTATTTGAAATTTGAATACCAAAAAGTGTGAAGATCTCATAATTAGGAGGTAATTGTAGTGGGAAAAGCTGTCATTGTTAACTGTTATCATGGAAATAGAAACATCATGTTGTCTTTATCTGCCCGTAGTCTGTAGTCAAAATGGCAGAAAAGGCCTCAAAATTCATGAGATGAATCTAGAAACTGCCTGCGGGCATCTATACAATGTAATTACTGATGGTCACCATACGATTCAAGTTCTACCATTTAAGAGAAAGTATTTTAAGAGTGTGTTTAAAGCCCCCCCCCCCCCCCCCCCGTCTCAACACTTTAGCGCAGACAAACTAACCCAAAAGAACTTGTCTGGCAAAATTATCAAATATAGAATAACGGAGCAGAACAGAAGACCTGTTATTCAGTTGCCATATTTGGATGTATATCGTAAACATTTCTTGGAAATACTCGCCATAAATGATTTAGATTATTCAAAATATCAAAGCCTTTTTCAACATGTCCTAGGTCTTGTCCCCGGACTTGCCTACTGAACGCGGCCTTCTGAAAAAGAGGTCAGGTCAGGTTTATAGATTGAAGAGATTCACCATTCGAAAATTCGACTTGATTCCTGACCGAGGTCATCCTGGGGAAATAAGGGGTCAATGTTCGCTTCTCCGGTAGCAGCGACATGCCCCTGATTTCCTCGAGATATATAGACATACATGTAGGTAAACGTGCAAACGTGCGATTTATAAATCGCTGCGACCAGCGACTGATTACAATCACTCGCCATCTTTGATATAAATTATTATATTGATTGACCGATTCTTGTCGCAGTTATACGATCAATCACTATACGAGCAATTATCGTCGCATGTGATTTATTAGGGGGTATAGCAGCGATTTAAATCGCTTGGTTACGACACAGTATTTTGTTACAGTCTCGGTTGAGAAGTTGGCCCCCAACATATATCACTGCTCCAGTGAATTTTCCAATGGTAATACCAAAACTATGCCAAAGGTGGGAGGCGCCGTAGTTGACTAAAGCCATGGATGGTGAGGTTTTCTTTGATTCTGCGGCTACTGGCCGATGCTATGCAGTTTTCGCTTAGTTACAGAGGTTTTTCAATCACGACCCCTTGCATTAAAAAAATGACATTGTGCCATCGACATTTGGCATTAGGATTTGCAGTGTTTCGCGCATCTATACTGACATAAACTATAGCAAAAGAATTTCACACAAAACATTGAAGATATTTGGCAGCTTTTTAGGTGTTTTCTTGGAAATACATAAAGTAATTCAGTTGGTCCTTAAGAGATTGATAAAAGCTGTTCAATCGCCTCAAATCGCTTGGAATCACAAAACTTTTGAAAGGCTATCCTTGTGATTTGCTGTCAAGTCTACATACATGTATTTACGGAAAGTACATGTATATTCGTTAAAATCAACATTGCGTCTATAAAGTGAGGAGTTTGTTTCTGCTGCATCTTCTGTGTGAAATGGCCAAAATCCGACTAGTTATTATAGCAGTGCGAGGTAATGCGACTGGTCAACCGCGCTCTATGCACTATATACTACGGGAAAACCTATATTTTTTACTCCAGATCGCGTTGTAATAGCAGAACAATCCCATACACCATCTGAAAAATCGGCTTTCACTTTCCCGTTACCACTTCGGGAGATGCACCACTAATTCTGCTACCCCATGGTCAAATTCAAATCAGGTCAATGACTGATATTCGTTCAGCAATTGCAGTTCATCCAATTTATCATATAAAACAAAAACAAAAACTACCCTCACAAATGTGACTTTCCGCGCACTTGACGTATATTCAACAAATAAATGATATACTGCAATGGGGAATATCTCTTTATTGTGGTTTCGACTTCCAAGAAAACCTTTCTTAGTTCTGAAAAGCTTAATGGCGTACATTCACAAATTGACAGCATTGGTATTTAGCGGCGCAAAGAGCAAGGGCCTATAGGGGCCTGGGAGTCGTCAGTAAGAACGGTATAAGGTGAACGAGTCTCACCAGCCAATGGCAAATTAGTTCAAAGATACGTCACAGACGGCACGCGGTTCGTACTTAAATTCTCTCGATCGTTTGCGGAGACCATCTGTGGAGTTCAATATCAACAAACACTGTCATCAGTCCCAGACGAAAAGATTTTGTTTGCAAATTGTAAAATGGAGTTTCTTAGAGACTTCCTCGGGGCATTGCTCCGCCGCGACCAAGCGGAGACGACGATAGAGCTAATCAAAGACAGGGTAAGTATTTTGTTTCGAAACTTCCACACGATTTTCAGATTTTTCTCATTTTAAGTTGAATACGAATGTAAATTATTCAATTTATCGGGTATTCCTTAAAGAGGCGATTCAGCAGGTCTCAATCCATCTTCTCATAAATGATGATTGGCAATGAACCAATCACATTTGCTTCTTTCATGAAAAGACACATTGATCGTCATTTTTGTAATGTGGAAAGGCCTAATTTTGTGGTATTGCAAATGTTTGTATTTTGTTTCTCTTCTATACACCCCTTTCAATTTCTTGGCCTCTCTGTTACTGCCGCATCTCCGCTAAGTTGGTTCTGCATGCAAAAACCCTGACAACAGAAAATGTATAGGGCCTAGTTTTTGTATCGGACGGAATAATAATATTTTGATATTATTCTTGCAAATATAGTAGAGTTGATTAGTATATTCCCCCTAAATGCAGTTAATTTCGTGTTTAACCTTTAATAAAACTTCAGTAACGTTAGAAATTTAATGTAGCTCAATCATCGTGCCCATTTAACTAATGTATATTACATTTCAACTTTGCCCGCTCCATGGGTATATGCTAGTTCCTTTAACACAAACACAAACACTCTTGAAATATGTTAATGGAGGGTCATTGACTGCAGATGATGTTTATTACTGGTTCATTTTTGACACTTTTATTGGGTAATGTCACTTCCAACAACTAAACAAGTCGAATGACAGGAATGAACAACAACACCTGATGTCATAGATCTATGCATCACGGGTCACCCACCCTTCAGTAAAAGCATTATGCTCCCCCTTGCACCATTCAAAAGATAAAAAATCCCGATTAAAAGGAAAAAGGGCAACTTGGGTTTGAAAATAATCGCAAATCAAATCATCGTTCGATGGCATCATTTTCATAGGCCTAAGTTTTGGCACCAACTGCCAGCACGTTTAACATGCTCAAATGGCGCTTAAAGTAAGTGCATCCGGGATTTTCATTCTTTTTTATTTGAAAGCAGGTTAACCATGTGGGAGGTTATGCCCAGGGATTGAGGCCCAAACATGCGTTTTAATTATGAATGACTGCCTTGGATAATTTTAAAATCCGACTTATTACGCCCTTTCTGGACAGTCGGCGAAAACGACATACGGGGTTTCCCTTCGTGTTCCGGCAGACTTGTTTTATTTCAAAGAAGTGTCAGACTTATTTATATATATATTAGTGTACAAGGGGTTAAGTGTCCTGAATTCGCGGAACACAGGATGGACATTTAGTAGGCCTGAAGTTTCTAGCAGACTTCTAATTGTTTGTTTTTGTTTGTTTTAAAAGGTTCGCCACAACAATTATTGATGAATTCAAAAATATATCGCCGATGTTTACCTTGTAAACAATACTCGCAACGCAGTTTTGAAGATTCAGGCGTATTTTGATTGCTGCAACTAACGCTTTTATCATTTGAATTCGCAGTATTTCTGTGAACCGAAGAAGAACTTGTTTAACGGTTTTGAATTAAATTGTTGTATAGCACGGACCGTCTTTTTATTTCAGGTGAGAGTCACAAACGAAAATGGTCGTTTGGGTGCGAACGGAGCTTTGCTGCTGGTGACGGTCATCCTCATGGTTATTGCTTGCTGGTAAGTGACGCTTATTAGACATTTAAATGTGAAATCTGCAATGAAAATGTAGATAAGTATATTTCTTATAACAATATTGCAACAGGAAATCAGTTCCTAAGAAGTTCCATTAACCGCTTAAAGAAAACCAAAGTAGTTGTTGTGACCATTTGCGAAAGCATGTTTAACGTTTAAAAAGGAAAATAGTTCTCATCACCATTTGAAGAAGAAAGCAGGTCTTGTCACCATTTAGAGAGAAAAGTAGTTCCTGTTACCATTGTAAGAAGAAAGCAGTTTTTCTGTTACCATTTGAAGAAAGAAGCAGTTTTTTACCACTTGAGGAGGAAAGTAGTTCTTGCTACTATTTGAAGAGGAAAGAAGTTATTGTTACTATTTGAAGAGGAAAGTAGTTCTTGTTACCATTTGAAGAGGAAAGCAGTTCTTATTTCTCTTTGAAGAGGAAAGTATGTAGTTCTTGTTCAATGGAAGAAACGATTAACAGTGCCTGTTACATTTGTTTTTCCAGGAGACGAAGGCAAGCCTTTCTAGTATTCCAGGTCCGGGGCATAAACGGGCCTAGGCCCAACTTCTTGATTGGTAATCTGCAGGAGACCAAAGATGTAAGTATTGAAATTTCGAGATAAAGGGAAAGTGTAGGAAACTCTTCGGAATAGCGTGATAACCTTGAAACTGCAGATGAAGTGACGGATGCATATGCCGACCCGATTTGTTCAACCACCTTTCGAGTGTCGTAGTGAGTTTTCGCAAATTTCCCGAAACGCAAACGCAAGCGCTGATCCCATTGTTCGACATCTTGATCAGGAGCTCGAACAATGGGATAGGCGTTCGTGTTGGCGTTTCGGGGGATTTGCGAAAACTCCCTATATAAATTTATTACCAATCGAATAACTTCTCTGCATTTTAGGGAATGAGCGATGCTATCCGTGATTGGTCAAAGAAGTTCGGCAAGACATACGGGTTCTTTGAAGGTCCACTGCCCATGTTGGCTACATCCGATATTGAAATTTTGAAGCAGGTTTTCATCACTCAACATAGCAAATTTGCTGCCAGAAAGGTAAAGTGTCGGGAGCTTAAACGACATTTAGATTTCAGATTTGTGTTATCTAAATGGATGTGAAATAGGCTACACAATCAAAACTTAGTGAATTAGAATTTGGCGAAAGTATACACCGACCAATCCCCGTCAAGAACAGCAGCACGAGTGGACGATTTACGTTTATACCTTTATGGTATTACTCACATGTTCCCATGCTACTTTTCAGCCTTTGCCAGTTGGTGAGGGTCCAGATGGAGAGGATATCCATATTGCTTTCGCACACGGTCAAAGATGGAAGAAGCAACGGGACATTATGTCGCCATTATTTAGAACCAGCAATTTAAAACAGGTAAGATTGGCAACTACGTGTATAGTTAAATAGAGAGGTAAAGCTTTGTGCAAGATGAGCCCCAATGCTATTTGAGATCGACATATATAACGATAGGGGAAGGGTAAGGCGTTGAAAACTAATTCCGTGGTTACGAAACATTGATATTCTCAACCTGAGCGACGAACCGTCCAGAAATATAGGCTGGCCTACATATTAGAAAAGACCACAAGTTGGAAACCTTTTTGTACCAGGAATAGGGTTGTTGGTACTAATACAAATTATTCCCTTGTGCCACCGAAAGAGGTCATTCCTGGCCATCTTCTAAACGACAAATGATATACATGTATGTACATGTATCATTATTCTGTTCACAGATGTTGCCAGAGGTTCAGAAGTGTAACGACAAGTTCATGAAGGTCCTTGAGGACAGGCGATTGGAGAGCAAGCCGTTTGATATTTACAGGTAAGTTCATCAAAGGCTAAAGTTATTCACGGATGAAATGCCACGAATTAATAATATAGCTCAGATAGTTTTTCTACGGCTTATTTTTAACTGATTATCAATCATACTTTATGTGTTATAACAATTGTCATCACAGTTTCAATTCCCTGGCAATGTCCTAAAATGCGAATTGGTGTACATTGTTTTCGGTTTCTCGTGTACAGAGTGCAACTTTAAATTACTAAAACGTGTACCTAAATCTTCAGGGAATTCCAATCCTGCACGTTGGAGACCATCTGCCGGGTGGGTTTCGGGCTCGATTGCGATGGAATGGACTTCGAAGCTTTCAGAAGACTCTGCAGAGATTGCTTTCAGTCTATCACTCCGGAGGGCTTAAAGAAGAGACCCGTGTTCCTCATGTCCATTATTCTGGGAGGTGAGTACATAGAGTTGATTCACTCTTTAGAGGCGCAAATAATTGATAGGAAAACGTCGAAGCCACCGTCATTAGTTCAGTTGGAAGTTGTCATTAGACACCTGATATTTAATCTCAAATTTGAAGTCGGAGTGGGAGTCGTAAATGATGCCCAACCTCTGTGTCGTCTCAAGAAATAACTGAGTAGGAGACGGTCCTAGTCAAAAGAAACTAAAGAAGATAAATAACGATGATTAATAAGTTGTCAACTTTTTGTTTTCAATTCTAATTCCAGTTATCTTTCCCAGCTTGAAGGAATACTGGAACAAGATGCAGATGGCCTTTCACAACAATAAAATTGACACCAACCCTTCAATCATCCTTCAGGAAGCAATCAAGGGCATGATTGAAGAGAGGAAAAGGGAAGCGGTGAGTTGAACGCCCGATTTCCAATTTTGTACGGAAAAGTTCCCCAATCCGACACATTGTCGTTTCAAATCAATACGACCGTCTCCTTCTTGTGCCCGCCGATGTGTGGCCCATCTGCTACATTGTGACGTGAAAGTGGAATGCAATGGGAGGCCGCGGTTGCGGCTGAAGAATATTCCCGAGTTTCAGTGCTACATCACCATTCTTCAGCCTTCCCGGCACTGCTTTTCCATACACGTTCACCTCTAATTGCTCTATGTGTTAACTGCTTGCTGAAGTGATGAAGCCATGACCGTACCTCACTTTGTGTCTCGTTCTAGTAAGAAATGTATAGCGTTAGGCCTATATATCTATTGCTGAACAAAGCGTATAACCTTGTAACATTATTGGCGTTGAACTTATGTTTATCATCTTACTTCCGTTTCAGTCTCTCCGAGGAGATTTCTTACAACAACTCCTAGACGCATCAGACTACAACAACAATAAGTTCAAGGGAAAGAAATCTCTTGAGGCGGGGGTAAGTGCTTTACTCTCCCGGTTTGCGCTCTGTCATAATCTGATGGAATCCAACTTTTGATCAAAATCGTCCAAAACAGGTTGGGCCGAATTTACGAAGGGTGTTTAAGAGTTAGACGCGTGTAAATTCTACATAATCAGTTTCAGGGCCTAATGCGGTTTTCATGAAGAAACCCTCCAAGGCCCTGACTCTGTCTATTCAGACATTAAACGCTGTTTTATGCTAAACACCCTTTGTAAATTCGGCCCGTTATGTTTTACTTTCAACTTTAAATTGCGCGTGCAACGCTAACTCCCTCTCCATACACATTTCCTTCTTCTTGCTCATCACGGCATTGAAACCGTGCCGCCTCCTTCTCCATACACGGACCCATTTTAGTGAAGACGCGCGTGTTTTTGGATGACATGTTTTTACATGCATCTGTATCTTCTTCCAGGAACTTTATGCCAACTCGTCCGTATTTCTGTTGGCTGGGTATGACACCACCAGCACGACCCTGGCCTTTGCCGCCCATGCACTGGCCATCCATCCTGAGATGCAGAGGAAGATACAGGAAGAAATCGATGAAATAGTTGGCGATGAGGCCACCTTTACATACGAACAACTGAAAGAACTAAAATATCTGGACAGAGTGATCTCGGAGGTCCTGAGACTGCATCCCGTTGCACCAAGGTAAACATTAGTGCAGTAATAGATCAGAATACAGTCATGCATGAACCCATCTATGGGTTAGTCTTACGTTTCGTATTGGATTAAGTTGGGAAGTCGTCTCTCTCTCTTGTCTTAAGTGGTCTCTTAATCATTTTGATATTCCGTCTTGATGCCAACTCCGGCAAGAGGCGCGATTGTAAACCGGCGACGATCGGAGCACAACCGAACTCGTCCTTCAATTATTCAATCATTCCCAGCTTTCGGGTGCGGTAGGTAGTGATTCGGAATCGGAGGTCCACTTTATAAAGGCACTCTTGCTCATCATCAGTTTGCTCTTTTCTTCCAGTGGTGTAACCAGGATGTGCATTGAAGAAACAACCGTGAAAGGCATCCACTTCCCTCGCGGTCTTTCAGTGGTAGCAGACGTTAGGACGTTGCACTCCGATCCAGAGCTATGGGGAAACAACCCAGAAGAGTTTGACCCTGATAGGTAGGTCTTATTAGATGCACTGCAAGCCGCATTGGATGAAGTCAGCTATGAATCTGTGTTTAGAGAAAGGTCCCCAAAATCGTTATATCTCTTTACTCGGATCTGTCCCGTCCTGCCAAAACAAATCTCTACTTTGCGACATGCCTAGAGCAATTGCACCATTCCATTCTACCTTATACAATGTACTTATTTAGGGTATTAACTTCCCCTGTTCACTTCAGATTCCTCCCAGAAAAGAAAGCCAGCCGCAACTCAGCAGCATACTTGCCATTTGGAATTGGGCCAAGACATTGCATCGGAATGAGATTTGCCTTGGTAGAAATGAAGCTGATTTTAGTGACATTATTACGAAAGTACACGCTCAGTCGATGCGAAGAAACGGTTGTTCCCATGGACGTTTGTGAGTCGGCCACCTTACTGATTCCAAAAGAAGGTGTAATGGTTAAGGTGGAATTAAGAGACTGAGCTAATGACAATCAATTTGATGTTCTCTTATTGCTGCGTGTGTTCACATAAAAAAACTGCCTCACCTCACGGTGCTATTGCATAACCGAGGAATGAGAATTGTGCTGGGTGGTTGTTCTTTCCTGGAGCTCTCGTGGTACAATTAAACCAGTTCTTTCGGGACGGTTTCGTCAAAAAGGGCCACCCATTAGGCCTACATCACGGGAAGGACGTAGGGGCCTATAGTTGAGAAGACAGCGGATCGAATTACCGTCAAAAAGTTGTAAATATAAATATTTCGTTACGTCACGTATTCATATGCGTGCAAGTTATTTTTATATAGGAAAATAAATACATTTAAAAATAAAAATATTGATTTAAATTATTTTTCCCCTTGTTGTCCATCCTGAGGAAATCAGGGGTTGATGTTCGCTTCTCCGGCCCTAGCGAACATGGTCGTTGTCGTTTTTCCAGCTTCCCCATCAAAACTCTTTCGGTGCGCCCCGCACATAAGTATAATGCTGCGTGGCGGAAAGCTTTTCGTGACGGAAAATTCGAACTCATATTTCAAAGAAAACACATTATTTACTCAGTAAATTCATGAAAGTTAGCATTCTGTAAACAAATAGGATCATCGACAACATTATGAGTGTAATGATATTACTTTCTTTCGGTCTTATTCAGGCATCGAGGACTCTGAAGTTGACGCCGTCTGCCTAGACCATGCGCTGCATGCGTTTAATGCATGACTGTATGACAATTGACATGCATCAGACCATCACATTTCATTCGACACTAACACCACTGATAGCTAACAAAATTAATTCGACAAGTTTACTTGCCAAGGCCCAAAGTTTTTAATGTTGATTGGGGTCCCAAGTTATTATTTTTATCATCAATGTGACTATCATCAGTGACTTTTGTAATTATGATATTTATTGATGTGTTTGATTTTCAGTATTTCACCTCAACTCTTTTTAATGATAGGTCATCGTTTGCAAGAACACTAATTTACTGACTAATGTTAGACTGGACTTAGTGTTAGACAATCCATTAATCTGTTTGAAGCTTTTGTGATGCTAAGGTTGCTTCCACCTCGGACAAGGAGTCAACTGCGCTCATCTGTTGCCATCTGCAGCCCCTGCCAGTGTGTGGATGAGCTGGTGCTGAATTCCTTGGATGCTAGTGCCACCTGTGTCGCTGTCAGAGTGGACCTCTCAAGATTCTGGATTCAGGTAGTTGACAATGGTGATGGAATCACAGAAAATGACTTGGAAAAGATTGGGACAAGGTACAATTACTAACTATTCCTGAATCCATCTCTGATTTCAGATGAAAACTTTATTCTCTCTCCAGTCGGGGTACAAGGACTATTGAATTTGTTCTTTGAATCAAAAATTCTTTCAACATTTAAGAGACTTCAGAGTTAGTAACAGTTGGCGCCAGTATTTGCAGTGAATTGAATAACTAACTCTGGTTTCTTTTTCCAGATATATGACCAGCAAATGTCACTCACTTGATGACCTTCAAAACCTGTGTCACTATGGTTATAGAGGGGAAGCACTGGCTAGCATCAGAGAAATCTCAAATGGTCTGGAGATCCAAACAAGAGGAAAATGGTCAAGCAATACATTCAGTGTTGAATTCACAGGAAACCAACCTGTTGTAGTCTCAAAGTACCCCTACAGCAGACCAAGCTCTGGCACAACGGTCACTGTGGATGATCTCTTCTATAGTTTACCAGTTAGAAAAAAATGTTTTGGGGAGTATCTCGAGCTTGAAAGGATACGGGAGAGGCTGGAGGCATTCTCTTTGATACACCCAAATGTTTCTATTTCTCTCAGGAATGATGCTGCTGGATGTGTCCTTTTGCAGTCACATAAGAGTAGTTCAACCCTCGGGGCCTTTGCACATATCTTTGGAGGCAAGCTGGCAAAAAGTTTGGTTGAGATTTGTAATGAGGACGATCGCTCTAACGTTTCAGGATACTTCAGCAAAGAGGGACATACAAACAAGAACATCCAGTATGTCTTTATAAATGGTCGCCTTGTCCTCAAGAGTAAAGTACATAAGACACTGAATGTCCTTTTGTCCAAGTCATTGATTGTGCAGAAGAACTCTAGAGGCAAAGAACAATCTGTGCCAGCGTTGCTGTCACCAACAAACTTGGGGAGCCCAGGCAATGAGAAAGAATTGTATCCAGTGTTTGTGGTCAGGATTGATTGTCCCCTTTCAGAGTATGACATAACATTTGATCCTGGTAAGACTTTGGTGGAATTCAGAGACTGGAATGCTCTTTTAGGACAACTTCAGAGAATGGTTGGGGATTTCCTCCGCAGGGAGAACCTGTTGATGAGAATAGAGAAGGAAGTTTCTGAAAAATACGAAGGTTTCCTTTCGTCTGATGAGATTGGGAATGATACGGCTGGTAAAGAACAGGTCAGAGCACCTGGTCCTGCTGGTTATGGAGAGGGCATAAATAGTTATGATAGGAGTAATGTTTTGGCTTCTAGTACAGCCAGGAGGGCAATACCATCAGAGAAAGACGCTGTCAGTGATGAGGCTCGAGAAGAAGTTGTTGCTGACGACAGTCCATTGATGGGCGCTTGTTGTGGAGATAGTCGTTTGATATTGCAGCAAGAAGGTTGTGGCACAACTGATGATGGATCTCAGATTGGGATGATCTTGGGAGACAAACCAATCGGTGATGTGACTAGTGATCAACATGATGTTGACAGCAAAGTAAAAAGTATTGAGGACAGACTAGACCATTGTAATGAGAACATTTCTGATGAAGAAACCTTACCCATCCCCAAACAGCAGAGGGAGATGGGAAGAAAGGATTGCAGAAAGGAGGCTAACATTAGAGATGAAACTTGGAACATCCAAAATCATCAAATGATTTCAAATAGTAAGGTCAAATCAATCATAATCCTTGATAGTCCAGAGGTTGTCACAACTCTAAGTCGTGATATTATAGTTGGCAAATCCAGAGGTGAACTAAATAGGCATTGTCCGAAATCAGAAGCCAGGTCTGTTTGTGCAGTAAAAGAAGCAACAGAGAACTGTTTAAAAAGGAAGAAATTATACAAAAAATATGTTGATATATCATCTACAGATTCTGAAAGAACACCAGATTATTCTGTTGATCTTCCTGATATTTGTGGTCGCAAAAGTAGAAGATCGAGTCTGAGATGCCAGAAGAGCTTGGTCTCTGTGAAGACAAATTCTGTTGGCAGAAAGGAATCCAAATGGAAGAGACCTCATTTGAAAAGGAAAAGTGTGAAATCTTCCTCAAAAAAGATATCCTGCAAACCAGATTTGAGAGAAAGAACTTCAAAAAGGAATTGTGAGGACTCTTGCCAAAAAAGGATATTGGACAGAGACCATTCGAAAGTTGGGATTTCGAAATGCATTCAAACAAAGGTGGCTGGGCAAGCAGCAGATGAGAAACATGTTTCCTGTGGCTACACTCATGATCAAGATGGAACTGTTGGACACAGTCGGATTTCAAAACAACTTGGTGTAACTTGTCTGGAATCCCCAACCACCCTCTTTCATCATAAAAGGACAAGGCCTTCCAGTGAAAGAAAATCTACTGGTGCCAATCAGAAGGAGAGGGTCCATTGTCAGTTGGAAAATCCTGATGACGACACATCCATGGTTTCTAGCAACTTACGCAAGAGTAAAATGTTTAGAAGTTGTGGAACAGAACCGAAAGACATAGCTGAGGAAAAGTTTGCATATATTGAAACAAGTCCTTATGAGGATGAGAACCCTATGGAACCTATCAGAAGTGATGATGTACCTCCAAGAGAAATCCCCACCGAAGTTTCTGCAAATGATCACAGTTCTTTATGGAAGTTCAGACAGGAAAAAAAGGGACTTGGATCATTTGCATCGTCTCAGAGCGAGGGTTCCCAACGCTGTATTCAAACTGTGAGAACATCACGTCTGTGGCGCAGGATTCGTAGAATGTACAAGAAGACACCAGCATTATTGAAGTGTCATGGTTATGATCATAACCAAGAGAATATCAACGACATGTTTCTTGCTCCAATCAAACCGGTAGCAAAGAAAACAGGAGCGATGGAAGCTATTCCGAAGGAAACACTGCCAGACGTTATTTGTTTGGAGGCAGATGGCACTGGACTGTCCAAGGCAAAGGAATACGATGTACCAGAACGACGAGACACTGGAAGAAATTCGAAGGGCCAGAAGAACCTGACTGATGATGTATACAGGTCTGGTTTGAAAATGGACAATAATGACAAGGACACTGGCAGGTCAAAGGGGACCTTTGATATGACTTGGGTTACTCGAACCTCTGAACAAGGCCAGCTTGACCATTTTTCAGGCAGGAAATTTGTGGACCGTACAGAGCTCGGCTCAAGTAAAATTCCTGAAAGGAAATATAGACATCCTGTATTCAGGGAAAACTTGTCAAGGACAGATCACTCAAATGAATATCACTATAAAAGAAGGAGCAGCACTGATTCAGAACCATGTCTCATTCACCAATATCACAAGCAGTTTGATAACCCACTAGATTCAACTTCAAGGTACAAATGTATTGAAACAGATATTCAGCGTGACACTAGAAAGAAATCTGGGGAGGAATATTGGAGGAAATGGAACAGAGAGTTTGAAGTTGATCATTTGGATTTTGATCAAATGGACATCAGAAGGACACATCCAAAATATAACGTTTGTAGTAACAAAGTTCATTATTCTGTCGGTGATGCAGATAGATTGTGTCCACCGTATCCTGATGACTGTATGCTGTTGGTGGATGTGAAAGCAACTGAGCGTGTTACAAAAAGAGTGCCGCAGTCCAGGCAGGTATGCACTGAAAATGAGGAAGACTTGTTGCACCAAAGGAGACAAGAGAGCTTGGACCAGTCTTCCTGGTTTAAACATGGAGACAGTGACCATGAGATCCAAGAACCAAAGAACTTGTATCAGGACTTGATTGACCAATCTTCAAAAGCTGGGCGTCATAGGAGAAATTTCTTGTCAGTCACCAGCAAAGCAGTTGAGTCTAGAGAAGATGGAAAGACAGGTTTAACAGATGGTAGTTGCAGTCCGTATTTCTGTCCATTGTTAAGAATGTCCTCAAAGGATATGCCATCATGTAGCACTGGCAGAGACTATGGGAGAGGTGGATCTGGTACAGGATTTAGGGACAGTCTACCTTTGCCTTGCAGCAAGGAAGTCCCATGTAAAGAGTCTGACTTCTATGCAGGAGCTTGGAATCAATCAAGACCAAATTTGGTCGATGATGACTGCTATGAAAAAGGATTTGAGAATAGACGAAAGTCACAACAGGTCTCATTCAGTTCTGTCCACCACACTGATTGTTTTGACAAGAATGTTGAGCAGCAAGTTCATGGAAGTTACCTCTCAAGAAAACAAACACCAATGGAGTTAATCTCAGATCAGTCAAACACACCTACACCTGAGTCTTGTCAAATTTATGGTGTGATGGGTGGTGACGCATGCATCTCGACGATCAGAAGCAATGAGTCTGATTTGATTGACTTGGGTTGGCTCCCCAGAAAGGAGCAACGGAACAGTAGACAAAGGGCCAATGATAAGAAAAGCACCAGATCTCATCAGAGTCTGATAGGCCATACTGGCAACGTCCAAGATGCGAGTGATGCATTTGTAGACAACATCTATCCAGTGGAGCCTATTTCTATAACACCTGAAGCAAAAAGGAACAGTGGTAATTGCAAAAGACTAGATGACCCTAAGACAAGTGGTGTCAAAGATTCTGTTGAAGGACAGACTTCTTCAAATCCTGATGTTTCCTTTGGTTCTTCAGAACTGGATCATGTTGGAAACATGCAGAGATTCAGAGAGGTGTTTTCAATAGAGAGTGGAGATCTTGGGCCCTGGGAAGTGAGGAAAAATAATAGTGCTGGCAGGCTTGTCGGTCCAAGGAATTTACATGTACATCCTCAAGATTTTGACCCAGAGCTTCCACCATCTGGAGGTTCTTTGGACTCTAATAAATTTCCATGTACACAAGGGTTTGAAATAACTATTGCTGATGAACAGACCCGAGGGATGTCTCCTCAGGACACTGGCAGTTGGGTGCATCAAGGTTTTGATGATACCATGCGAAAAAGACAGATTTCAAGAAAGCGTTGTCCTGGTGAAATTGACGCTGAAGTGCAAAGCTACAACATAGTCAAGGAATCTGAAGAAGAATCTTTGAGTTGGGCTAATAAAGCTAGGTGCAACCACCTAAAGATGACTCCATTGGATGCTAAGCAGATGGAAAAATGTCAGAAACTAAGTTTTTCACGCTCTATTGCTTGTCATGATGAAAACATAGCTAAAGTTTACCAACCAAATGTAGACTGTCAACCAGCAGAAATTTCATCCAAAGATGTTGACAATGAATTTTGTGTCTTCACTCCTAGTATAACAGACATAACTAACTCTCAAAATAAGAAAGAGTTGTCTTCAACATTTCAAGTTGAAAATGCGATGTCACAACCTCCTGGAAAAAAGCTATTACTCCAGCGCTACAATGAAGAAATAGAGAAGACGAAGGCATCAAAATATGAGAAAAACACTGAAAAACTTACAGAAGATTCTCCAGCAATGACCAGCAGTATGCATTCGACTGCTAAGGAAGTTGAGAATGGTGCAAAATCCACGGAGAAAGACCACAAGTCAGTGTGCGATGCTAATTTCTCTTTCCTTTCGTGGCATCAAGGACAAGGTGGTGTTTCACACACCGAATCAGTTGGTGGTGAAATTCTTGTTGCTCGGTCAGAATCAGTTGTTGATGCAGCCCAAAACTTGGGAGCAAGTCTGGGAGGTGAGGTTTGT
The DNA here is from genome assembly GCF_910592395.1 of Lineus longissimus. Classification (NCBI taxonomy): domain Eukaryota; kingdom Metazoa; phylum Nemertea; class Pilidiophora; order Heteronemertea; family Lineidae; genus Lineus; species Lineus longissimus. Next base: position 6,165,178 of record NC_088310.1, read on the forward strand.
CATAGATGGGCCCATGCGCTTGAAAAGGATGAAACGGTGAGGACAAAAACACCTGAATTGCAGCATATTGTTTCAGAATGTCTGTCTGACATCTTGCAGGACAGCGGATGTAGGTCTCCGATGAGTGACATACTGAAGAAGCATACTCCTGAGTGGCTGAAATGCACCCAAGACATACTTCCCCAGTCAACCACCATTTACAGCAGTGCTTATGATCTAGAGACATCCCTAAGTATTTTGCCTCAGAAATGTATAGATGTCATAACCAGGGACCAGTCTGTTGATGCCACAACCCAGGGCCAGAGTGGTGAAATTCCGAGGACATGTTGTGATGGATCTGAAGATCTATTCTCAACATGGCCTTCACTGACTTCAGGACAAGACATTTCCAGTCAAGCACCCAGTAAAGCAGGGGAAACTGTCACAAATGATGACAATGTCCATGCACTAAACTCTTATGATACACAGATTCTCCCTAGTTCTGTCAGCGTTGCATTGCCTGAAGATTCCCATTATGGATATTGTACAGAGGCAGATCTAAGAAGGGGATCTCCAGGAATAGTAGAGGAAAGTGGCACCTCAAAACCAAATGTACTCTCCAAAGGAAAACCAAGCACTGATATGAATGATATTTTTCATTGTGATGCTGGAGTTGCTGGTGATAAGGACCAAGATTCCTTAAAGGATAACAGAAAGACAGATTTCACAGCTTGTAATTTGACTGCAGGAAACGGAGGGTCAAATGGCAGAGAGAGCAGGCCTGAATATGAGGTTGTGACATCCAGTAGAAGTGAGTTCAGGATGGCTAAGGACTTGGTGCCTGGAAAGGCGCAGCCCAAAGGAAATGAGGATGGTTGTAGCGGAGGAAGCGATTCTGGTTCAAGCATTGATGCAGCTGTGGTAAAAGAGGTGACAGAGATGAGTGGAGGATGCTGTGCCTATACATGCATGATTGATCCAAAGAGTGGTAAGTTAAAAAATGATGTTCTGCTTGAGCTGAAAAGAGAATTACTTCAGTATTGGGACTGATATATTGCCACAACCCCAGACAATCAAGGCTCAAGTTTCTAAGGGGTTAAAAGTTGCATCAGAATTGCTTGAATTCAATCAACAGTCATCTATCGCCTTTTCTGTAAAAAGAATCCTTATGTGTAGTTTTAAAGTCTATGCTCTACTTTTCAGGGAGGACCATGTATGTTCATCTTACTACTGGGAACACAACGTATGAAAAGCCAACTTTTACGGACAGACCTTCAGAAGTGCATGCTCACAACAAAGACAAAATGAAAAGTAAAGGATGATGTCTTGTCTTCATTGATGACCAATGTTTCCAATGCATTGGGGTTTACAGTCAAAAGGGCTGCAAGACAAACGCGATGTGATGTAACCTCAAGTAAATCGTCCTCGTAACAACTGTGTTACACAGAGAGCGATTCTTTGATGTTTAAAGTACAATTGCTGTATAATTTAAATCGGTCTTTTGAGGACAATGCCACAACCAGATAGGGATACTAAAAGAACAACTAATAGGATTCGTTTATGATTAAGTAAATGGAGCATCTGTTGTCTTTCAGGAGGTTTTAACCAGCATCGATTTCTCTCCCACGGAGCCAGCCCTGTGATGCCAAGACCAAAGGAAGAGAGGAAAGTGAGTCTCTCCACAACCCCTTCAGAGAAAATGACCAAGCTGTTTCAGGTGCATAAGGAGAAACAGGATGCGGACAAAGATGTGAAGTGGAGACAAACTGGTGGAAAGGACGGAGGATGTTCATCTGGAGAGGTTGAGAAAATGTTCGCAGAATGGAATAATCCTGTTTTCAAGGAACCTCCGCAGGTAACACTACACTGTTCTTCTTCAATTTAATTGTGAGCATTATCTGTTTGTTGACTAAAGCTGGGTGCCTGTTGAGTTTTATGGCCTCTGACTTCATCCTTGGCCAAACAAGGATTTTGTCATCATATGGTAGTCTGTGTTTGCCCTGGCAATGCAAGGTGCTTAGGGAATCTGTTTTACATCTCGTACAAAGGATGAGGCAATTGAAGTTAAGTAACTTGCTGGATGTCCAGAGGTCAAGACCATCCACTACAATCCAGGACGATTCACTTCCTTCCATGTTGCCATCTCATTTTACATTAAGTATGATGTAATTTTTGTTTATTTTATTGTAGGAAGTCATGAGCATTGAAATGGCAGGAAAAAGGTGGGGTGCCACAAAAGTCTACAACTCATTGCAGTCCTTTAAGTTCACAAAGGATGTGTTCCACAGTATCAAGGTGGGTGTGGATGGGATGTGACCATGTACATTGTAGATGTTTGCAATGGAAAGCTCGATAGTATCACAAACAGAAAGACCTGTGGCTCGCTGTTACGAGAAAAGAAATGAAGACGGATGAAAAAATTGGTACCAGTTTAGTATCAAATTACAATGTAGTTGTTTCGATTTCAAGGTACTCGACAAATGATTGAATACTATTTATGGTGTCTCCTCCAAGGCAGGACAAGGTAACAACCTGAAAATAGTTTTGATCTCAAATGTCCTGTCCTTGCTAATCATGAGCTGCTTTCTCTGCAGGTGGTCGAGCAAGTTGATCAGAAGTTCATTGCCTGTCTGATGAGCATGAATGACAAGCCATGTCTCTCCGGTAAGCTGTTCCACTCATCAGAAGAACCCCACAACAGCAAGATGTTGTATCACCAAGGATCTCCTCGCCAATTGGTTCTCAATTAAAAGTCCTTCCCTACTCAAAGGCAGGCCTGCTCATATCAAAATCGTTCGAGCAAATGTTTGGAAATTTACCTCTGCATTCTCATTCTTTTCAAAGTTGAATAAGGTGTACCAGTTTAATCATATTTTTATACAACCAGTCAGGTTTTCAATATACTCTGCTCTGGATATTTTAGGATTGAAAATACACTTTTCTCGGGATGCAGTTTAATACATTGATGTATCAACTTTTTTGATTGCCCTGTTTCAGATCCCAAGTTGTTAGTCTTCGTCGATCAACATGCAGCTCATGAAAGAATCAGACTTGAAAAATCCATTATGGGTAAGTGTCTCAATGCACTTTCTTCAGTTCTAAGTGGCAGCTGTATTTCAATGACTTCAAGAGATATGTGATGAAAATTGCACACTATTACAATAATAAAAAAACATGCACAAGTCATAATAGTCCTGGTTCCCATTATGCTTTTTATCGGATTGGTCATAGAATTGTTTTTGTAGATTTGTATGACAATGAAGAAAATGTGAAGTCAGTATCGATGATACCAGCTATAAAACTAATGGTTGGAACACAGCAAGTCCGGGCTATGGTAGCACAAGAGAAGTCATTCAAGAAAATTGGTAGGCAAAGGCTTGTTGAACCAAATTCTGTTCTAACATGCAGTAAAAGAAATTGGAGGGCAATTCATTGGGGCTAACACTGTTTGACTACAAGAGTCTACATATTTTGATATGCTGCCGCCTAACCAGGAAGCCTCGATATTACAATAGCTTTATAGTTAGACTTTTTGTTGTAGTTATCCTGACAGAATACTGGTATACAGATACTCGGTTTTCCAAACAATTTGACATGGCTTGAAATTTACTTTATACTAGTATACAACTAAAAGTTAGAGATGAATCTGTTATAACTGTCAAATTACCAAAGTACACATCAAGACATATTGCAAGATAATTAGTCTCTAATGCAAAAGACAATACTCAATGCAATGTACTGGTCATAATTTGTAATACAGTTGATAATGGGCGGTGTTATCCTCCCAGGTGTCCACTTCGAAGTGGAAAAGGCCAGCAGGGACACAGTGTTGGTTAAAATGCTTCCAAAGTGTCTCTGCAAACAAGGAAAAGATGACCAAGCAGCAAGATGTAGTCCTGAATTAGAGGAGGCTGTGATGGATCTTCTTCGAGAACATGCTGAGGTAGGGTAGAGAATATGGCTTATGATATAACATCTATTACTAGAAATACATGTATCACTCAAATAGAAGATTTTATAGTTATTCGAGCAACCATTGAAACCTGTCAGCAGTCCACCTCTGAACATCTCGCTAAAAAAATGAAGACATACAGTAGAACCACTCTATTAAGGACACCCTTAGGGCTGACAAATGCTGTCCTCAATTGAGAGGTGTCCTTTTCCAGGGGTCTAGTTCAATGGAAATGACGGACGTGGGACCAAATGTGGTGTCCTTAATAGAGAGGCTGTCCTTGGTAGAAGTGGTAGCTAACAGAGGTCCCACTGTACTCTAAAAGGACTGCAGTCTTATGGACAAAGCAACTTCATGACTTGAACAGCATAATAATACCATAATTCCTGAGTGACCTGATCTGCCTCATCAGGACAACAGTGCAGTGTCCTGCCAATGGCCACACGACTGGGACATTGATGAGGATGATGACAATATCTGCCCACTTCTTGGAAGTACATGTTACAGCAGCAGATATGGCCTGCAGAAGTGTTTCATCCATTCAAGTAAATCAATCCTAACTTCCTGTTTCAGACACTGCAGAGGAGTTCTGGAGCAGCAGCCGCCATCCCCAAGCCTATCCTGAAGCTTCTCTGGTCCCAGTCATGTCATGGTTTGTAAAATGTCTTAATTTCCCTATCTCACACTTATTGAATATTGAGTATTTCTTTCAATCTTAAACAAATGCTTCGGGCTTCTGAAACACCTTCTTACAATCTCTACAAAGAAACAGATTACTGTAATTTTGATGAAGTTGAAGTTTGCATTCCAATGAATTGCAAGGACTCTCTACAGGTCCTTCTGCATCCTCCTTGTGCATGACCAGAACTCTATTCATTGATGATGTCGTCCCATCCACCTCGCCAATGAACAGAACTTTATTCATTGATGGCATCATCCTGTCTACTTGTATATTATGTCTGCTTTGGAGAATGGTCCTTCTTATTAAAAATCATTCCAGGTGCAATAAAGTTTGGAGACCGCTTGTCTCACACTGAATGTGAAGACCTCATCACTTCTCTCTCGGCCTGCAACCTGCCTTTCCAATGTGCTCATGGACGCCCATCTATGGTGCCCATCATCGACTTGGGTAAACTGGATAAAAGTTTGATTGCTGAGGTATGTATTTAGATTGGTAAGAAAGAGTTTGGCAAGTTCAATACAGTGCATATCAAAGAGATTAAAAGTACAATGTATGTGACAGGAAAGACTAAAATATATTACGTTCCGGACCATGTGAAGTTCATGTGGATAGCAAAGACAGCATCTTCTAGTGTTGTGAAAACTACTAAAAAATACGTCTTTGCAGGTGTTTTATTGTCATGTATTTTTGCTATTCCCCAAAAAACAGCCATGAAAACTTTGCTACACTTCTTTCCAGAAGCGAAGACCAAGCCTTCAAAGACTGAGGAAACTCGTGGAGGTGGACCAGGCATTTGGCTGGCGAGTATCTCAATCTTCGGAGTGTTCATGAAAAGACGATTCACTGGTATATGAGCTAAATTTGAGGGGAAAGATTTTCACCAAAAATACAAGTGGATGTTCACATACGTATTCACACAGGAGAAAGACCATATGTATGGAAATATACGTGAAGCCAAACCGTTTGTGTGCATGGTGTGGATTTGCTGGCCTAAGTAACTTGAGGAAACATGGATGTAAAAGGCCGACAGGCAGGGGTAGAGGGTTCCAAGATTTAAACCTGCCTTGATGAAGTTGATAGTGAATGGGTAGTGTAATTAAGAGTAGTGTAACTGTCAGTATGTGTTTTTGCTGCCTTATAAGGGAAAAGTGTGGTCAATCTACTGTACTGAGAAACAAAAATGTTATTGAAAAAGATGTCATTTGCATGATATTTGACACACTTCAGTTGGTGAAAAGGACAGGGTAATAACTGTTATTTGTCTGTTATTGAATGAATTTAATGAAAGGGGACTGCTAGCTTTAGTTATTATTGAAACCAGTTCCTTTTTCATTCAATAGAGGTTCATTCATCTGTAAGAATTGAAGTGCCTGTCTTTTTTACGAATTAAGCCAGATAGGCCTACACCAGATTGGCCTACTCCTGGATATCTCATGTTATATTGCTGTCAATTAGAAATTGCCAAAAATTGATTAATAATGTGCTTTGTAGAGTGCTACATATTCCCCAGCTTGGTGTAAGTGAGTAAAAATTCTTATGCTGATTATTAAAATGTTTGAAGATCATTTACCCTACCTATATTCAATCAAAGGGTATGAAGAAGGCCTTCTTCATTAAGCCTTGTTGAGTAGGGATAGTAGTACCCAAGCAATCAAAAGTTCAAAGGTGGTGTGAACCAAACAAGCCCCGGAGTCTGCCACTAAATGATGAACAGCTATTCCATTAATCAAATTTACTTTGTTTGATTCAAGCCGGGGATACAGATCATCTTCCAAAGACATGTGATTGTAAATCAATAAGTTCCATCACGTGCGGTGTAAAATCAGTTGTGGCGACGGTGGTGCTGTCTCGTGGCAGAATGAAGAACTGAAATCTTCGCCCAAAACTTTCAGTTTGACTTTCTACCGCTAGACAGCACTACTGTTGCCTAGGTCACTTTCCCATGAAATTGAGCTGGTTTTTAGGCCTTTCGCATGAATAAATTTTTTGGTATTGCCAATGACATAAGACCCTGGGTGGGGCCCTTAAGCTGTATTTGCATATACTAGTCTTGCAAATAACCTCGACATATCTACCATTTTGATTCATTTGCTTCATGTCTTCAACAAGTATTTTAAAACTTTTGATGACGGTTGTGATGATGGACTGGAACCCAGGCCTACCTCCAAGCAATTGCGGTAAGACTTTTTGACAGTGGAACCCACCTCAGCAAACACTTTTCTATTAAGAACACTACTTTTAGTGCCAAAGTTGTTGTTTCCATTAAATTTGACTTCTCTAATTAGGATACCTCTACGACAGCACTTGTCAGTCCCAAGAGTGTCCTTGACAGAGCGGTTCTACTGTACTCCTTTATTTTTGTTCCCCAATCCATTGCTGTACTTGCCACTCCAGAGCCAAACAAGGCTAGGGAATCCAATACTGTCCCTTTCGTCATTCTGATTGTCCTTCCTCTATGTACCAGGCGATAAGACAAGGCCTGTCCATTGCGTCTGGAGTGAAAACGGCTCGACAGAAAAAAATTGAACAATCATTGAAAGCTACTACATAGGGGTTGTCCTTATTTGTGGAAAGTTCTAAAAAGAGTACAATTGGAAGGCCCTGATTGTTTTAAAGGTTTTTTCCCCTTGACATAAACAGTGGCGTTTCCATGTTTATTCCAGCGGACTTCCAGTGTGATTTCAAAAAGGTTGTTAACCCAGTGGTAAGCAGTGCTGATGCATGACTGTAAAAGCCACTTCCACTCAACATAACCAGTGGTGTTTCCAAGATTATTCCAGTGGACCTCCGGTGGGATTTTAATGGGTTCTCAAGAGATATGATAATGTTATTGTAGTGTTCTTTGACGTATGTGTTGTAAATTTACAATGTTCCTAGCAGGAGTTGCGTTTTTTCTGGGAGAATTTCACATTTCACTTATAAAAAAGTGTACAATATATTATGAAATCAAATTGGTTTGGGTTGTTTTTAATTCCATTTCAGGGAAGGATGAGGTTAAAAAATGTAGGGGGTGGCCATATGGTTAATTTTGGAAAAAAAAGCCTCTGTATGTTCCCCCTGAATCAGCTCCTGGCTTTCTGGAGTCCATTGCTTCAACTTGATGAGAACAAGATATAATGAATCTATCCCTGAATGCAGTTTGTGACTTTGCCCACAAAAAACTGGCTTGGGATGAATTGATTGAATTGAATTTGGTGTAAGAGATTGCTAATCTGAAGGTTTGAAGATCAGTTCCTGCACTTATATTTAGTCAAAGGGTACAAGAAAGGCCTCCTATATCAAGCCCCGGGGAATAGGAATAGTCTCATTATTTTCGGAAGGAATGAAAAGAAATCGATTCCATTTCATTACCCAGTCAAATTAGCTTAGGCGACAGTGACGCTGTCTCGCGGTGGACAGTGGAACTGAAATATTCGTCCAAAATTTTCAGTTCTAACTTTTACCGCGAGACAGCGTAACCGTCGCCTAAGCCAATTTTCAATGAAAGGGTGGTCTTGGGACTTCTTGTCCCCTTTTTCTCATGCTCCATACGCTTATCACCAATGTAGATTAGACATAAGTTGGGAGTATTTGAAAAAGTCCTTTACATATACTTGCATGTAATAGGTTCATAAATAACCTATAAGGGATCCACCATTCAATATCGATCCATCTTGGACAAAAATTTGCTCTTGGAGAGGCACTGTCAATTTGGATCAAAGGAGGAAGACCTGGAACATAGGCCTATCTCTCCGTCAAGATCTCCAAGCAATGACAGTTAGAGCTGGTACTGGATTTATGGTCGCTTCTTGAAGTCTTGATCTGCTCTAGGAGCAGGGACTGGAGGCTTTAGTCTTTATGTCTTTGTGCGGACGCTCACAACTGATACAACGCATCTGCATTAGGAAGGACGGGTGCAATCATAGGTTGTGACTCTGTACCAGACAAACCACCAGAGCAAGGTCAATTCTGGGCTGGAATATCGACAACCATAGTAGTCGGGTCTCAGTGAAGGCGCTCAGGACTGGTACAATGTCATAAACCAACGAACATGACTAACCTGCATCAGATTGATGGGTATAATCACAGGTTGTGACATTGTCCCAAACAAGCCACCAGAACAAGGTGAACTCTGGGCTGGAGTACAAACCTCCATATTACCGGTAGTTCCAATGCCAATCTTTGAAGTAGTTTAGTAATATCAAGACCTCTTTGCATAAAGAATACAGGAGTGGAGCACATTTTACTACTATCTTCACCCTTATAAATGCAAGGCACAACTCGGAAGTCTTAGGATTTTTTCTCTCTTCTGCAACTCCAATCCTACAACTAAAGCAAACAAAATGACACTTGTTCCATTGTACAATCTTTACTCCAATAACAAGATTTACAACTTTCCAAATCACATACTACAAACTATACAGTTAGAGGCCTAAATGGGCCTGCTCATGGTAAAATGAGCCATTGAATGTGACATGTAACAAGCAACACTAATTTACAAAGAGTTAACAGTTTGATGGAAAGCCACATAACTATTAGATAATTGCCCTCTGTACTGGAATTGCCCTCTGTACTGGTGATAATCATTTCATTTCATTTGTAAATAGGCATCGATTATTTTTGTTACATTCAATTGATCCAGTCCTACAATCTCAGGAACAGCCAAGTCTGCACATAATTACTGGTATGCAGATTTGCCCGCGAGGCAGAAAAGACCTGAAGACAGCCACTGCTTTAGGAGTGTAGCAACGATATTGCTTCAAAGCAAAAATGATGTTTGCACATAATTTACTGGTATGCAGATGTGCCTGTTCGACAAAAAGACCCTGAACACTACCAAGCAACATTAATTTACAATTGACATGAAAGAGTATACAGTTTGAGGGAAAGCCACATAACTATTAGATAATTGCCCTCTGTACTGGTGATAATCAGACTGGCCTGAAATTCTCATTATCGACCACTCCTCAGTGGAAATGAATCCAACAAAAAATGGGGTCATTGTATACAGTGGTACTGTATTACCCCGATGAGAAGCACTTTACTGATGTCCCCCACTCTCAACTAAGATATTTGTGCGTGTACCGGTTTGACTACGGGCTGAAGTTGACGATGTACTCCTGACGGAGCCATTGGGTGCTTCGCCCGCTCATTGACCGAGGCATGGTGACCTGGAGACAGTGACCGGATTAGCACTAGCTGGTCGAGGGACACTTCACAGGGCGTCAATTCGCAACTTCTCATCATTTTTAAGGCACGACCCATTCACGTGGACAAAGTCTTACCCGTCAACCTACTCCTTACGTAGCGTGGGGTACCAACCCACCGCATATTCAGGAGTGTGCAATGGTTTCTGAATATCCTACACCCAATTGTGCTGCCCATTCGCAATAGGTTTATACCACCGTCATGCGCCCCTGACATTGCCATCTCTCAGACAGTAACAGGAAATGGTGCAATCTGGCTGCAAATTTTTCCCAGAGGGGCGGGATAATGATTATTTCAGACCGTTCAGAGTGTCACAAGTTCAGAGCGAAATCACCTGACAGTTATATGGAGTTGCACCAAAATGCAGTCTCTTCATTTCATTTGTAAATAGGCATCGATTATTTTTGTTACATTCAATGGACCCAGTCCTACAATCTCAGGAAGAGCCAAGTCTGCACATAATTACTGGTATGCAGATTTGCCCGTGAGGCAGAAAAGACCTGAACATTACCACCGCTTTAGGAGTGTAGCAACAATATTGCTTCAAAGCAAGAAATGAATCTGCACATATTTACTGGTATGCAGATATGCCAGCAAGGCATCAAAACCTTCGTAAGCCCTTAATGAGCAACTACATGTAATTCATAAAATTACAAACAGGATTTATCTTCTGTACTGCTCCAAAGAAAGGGCCAAGTCTGCACATAACTACTGGTATGCAGATATATCAGCGAGGCAGACAAAACCTGAACACTGCCACTGCTTCAAAAGTGTAGCACTGATATTGCTTCAAAGCAAAACTTAAGTCTGCATATAATTGGGTATGCAGATTTGCCCGCGAGGCAGAAAAGACCTGAAGACAGCCACTGCTTTAGGAGTGTAGCAATGATATTGCTTCAAAGCAAAAATGATAATTGCACATAATTTACTGGTATGCAGATGTGCCTGTTCGACAAAAAGACCCTGAATACTACCAAGCAACATTAATTTACAATTGACATGAAAGAGTATACAGTTTGAGGGAAAGCCACATAACTATTAGATAATTGCCCTCTGTACTGGTGATAATCAGACTGGCCTGAAATTCTCATTATCGACCACTCCTCAGTGGAAATGAATCCAACAAAAAATGGGGTCATTGTATACAGTGGTACTGTATTACCCCGATGAGAAGCACTTTACTGATGTCCCCCACTCTCAACTAAGATATTTGTGCGTGTACCGGTTTGACTACGGGCTGAAGTTGACGATGTACTCCTGACGGAGCCATTGGGTGCTTCGCCCGCTCATTGACCGAGGCATGGTGACCTGGAGACAGTGACCGGATTAGCACTAGCTGGTCGAGGGACACTTCACAGGGCGTCAATTCGCAACTTCTCATCATTTTTAAGGCACGACCCATTCACGTGGACAAAGTCTTACCCGTCAACCTACTCCTTACGTAGCGTGGGGTACCAACCCACCGCATATTCAGGAGTGTGCAATGGTTTCTGAATATCCTACACCCAATTGTGCTGCCCATTCGCAATAGGTTTATACCACCGTCATGCGCCCCTGACATTGCCATCTCTCAGACAGTAACAGGAAATGGTGCAATCTGGCTGCAAATTTTTCCCAGAGGGGCGGGATAATGATTATTTCAGACCGTTCAGAGTGTCACAAGTTCAGAGCGAAATCACCTGACAGTTATATGGAGTTGCACCAAAATGCAGTCTCTTCATTTCATTTGTAAATAGGCATCGATTATTTTTGTTACATTCAATGGACCCAGTCCTACAATCTCAGGAAGAGCCAAGTCTGCACATAATTACTGGTATGCAGATTTGCCCGTGAGGCAGAAAAGACCTGAACATTACCACCGCTTTAGGAGTGTAGCAACAATATTGCTTCAAAGCAAGAAATGAATCTGCACATATTTACTGGTATGCAGATATGCCAGCAAGGCATCAAAACCTTCGTAAGCCCTTAATGAGCAACTACATGTAATTCATAAAATTACAAACAGGATTTATCTTCTGTACTGCTCCAAAGAAAGGGCCAAGTCTGCACATAACTACTGGTATGCAGATATATCAGCGAGGCAGACAAAACCTGAACACTGCCACTGCTTCAAAAGTGTAGCACTGATATTGCTTCAAAGCAAAACTTAAGTCTGCATATAATTGGGTATGCAGATTTGCCCGCGAGGCAGAAAAGACCTGAAGACAGCCACTGCTTTAGGAGTGTAGCAATGATATTGCTTCAAAGCAAAAATGATAATTGCACATAATTTACTGGTATGCAGATGTGCCTGTTCGACAAAAAGACCCTGAATACTACCAAGCAACATTAATTTACAATTGACATGAAAGAGTATACAGTTTGAGGGAAAGCCACATAACTATTAGATAATTGCCCTCTGTACTGGTGATAATCAGACTGGCCTGAAATTCTCATTATCGACCACTCCTCAGTGGAAATGAATCCAACAAAAAATGGGGTCATTGTATACAGTGGTACTGTATTACCCCAATGAGAAGCACTTTACTGATGTCCCCCACTCTCAACTAAGATATTTGTGCGTGTACCGGTTTGACTACGGGCTGAAGTTGACGATGTACTCCTGACGGAGCCATTGGGTGCTTCGCCCGCTCATTGACCGAGGCATGGTGACCTGGAGACAGTGACCGGATTAGCACTAGCTGGTCGAGGGACACTTCACAGGGCGTCAATTCGCAACTTCTTATCATTTTTAAGGCACGACCCATTCACGTGGACAAAGTCTTACCCGTCAACCTACTCCTTACGTAGCGTGGGGTACCAACCCACCGCATATTCAGGAGTGTGCAATGGTTTCTGAATATCCTACACCCAATTGTGCTGCCCATTCGCAATAGGTTTATACCACCGTCATGCGCCCCTGACATTGCCATCTCTCAGACAGTAACAGGAAATGGTGCAATCTGGCTGCAAATTTTTCCCAGAGGGGCGGGATAATGATTATTTCAGACCGTTCAGAGTGTCACAAGTTCAGAGCGAAATCACCTGACAGTTATATGGAGTTGCACCAAAATGCAGTCTCTTCATTTCATTTGTAAATAGGCATCGATTATTTTTGTTACATTCAATGGACCCAGTCCTACAATCTCAGGAAGAGCCAAGTCTGCACATAATTACTGGTATGCAGATTTGCCCGCGAGGCAGAAAAGACCTGAACATTACCACCGCTTTAGGAGTGTAGCAACAATATTGCTTCAAAGCAAGAAATGAATCTGCACATATTTACTGGTATGCAGATATGCCAGCAAGGCATCAAAACCTTCGTAAGCCCTTAATGAGCAACTACATGTAATTCATAAAATTACAAACAGGATTTATCTTCTGTACTGCTCCAAAGAAAGGGCCAAGTCTGCACATAACTACTGGTATGCAGATATATCAGCGAGGCAGACAAAACCTGAACACTGCCACTGCTTCAAAAGTGTAGCACTGATATTGCTTCAAAGCAAAACTTAAGTCTGCATATAATTGGGTATGCAGATTTGCCCGCGAGGCAGAAAAGACCTGAAGACAGCCACTGCTTTAGGAGTGTAGCAATGATATTGCTTCAAAGCAAAAATGATAATTGCACATAATTTACTGGTATGCAGATGTGCCTGTTCGACAAAAAGACCCTGAATACTACCAAGCAACATTAATTTACAATTGACATGAAAGAGTATACAGTTTGAGGGAAAGCCACATAACTATTAGATAATTGCCCTCTGTACTGGTGATAATCAGACTGGCCTGAAATTCTCATTATCGACCACTCCTCAGTGGAAATGAATCCAACAAAAAATGGGGTCATTGTATACAGTGGTACTGTATTACCCCGATGAGAAGCACTTTACTGATGTCCCCCACTCTCAACTAAGATATTTGTGCGTGTACCGGTTTGACTACGGGCTGAAGTTGACGATGTACTCCTGACGGAGCCATTGGGTGCTTCGCCCGCTCATTGACCGAGGCATGGTGACCTGGAGACAGTGACCGGATTAGCACTAGCTGGTCGAGGGACACTTCACAGGGCGTCAATTCGCAACTTCTCATCATTTTAAGGCACGACCCATTCACGTGGACAAAGTCTTACCCGTCAACCTACTCCTTACGTAGCGTGGGGTACCAACCCACCGCATATTCAGGAGTGTGCAATGGTTTCTGAATATCCTACACCCAATTGTGCTGCCCATTCGCAATAGGTTTATACCACCGTCATGCGCCCCTGACATTGCCATCTCTCAGACAGTAACAGGAAATGGTGCAATCTGGCTGCAAATTTTTCCCAGAGGGGCGGGATAATGATTATTTCAGACCGTTCAGAGTGTCACAAGTTCAGAGCGAAATCACCTGACAGTTATATGGAGTTGCACCAAAATGCAGTCTCTTCATTTCATTTGTAAATAGGCATCGATTATTTTTGTTACATTCAATGGACCCAGTCCTACAATCTCAGGAAGAGCCAAGTCTGCACATAATTACTGGTATGCAGATTTGCCCGCGAGGCAGAAAAGACCTGAACATTACCACCGCTTTAGGAGTGTAGCAACAATATTGCTTCAAAGCAAGAAATGAATCTGCACATATTTACTGGTATGCAGATATGCCAGCAAGGCATCAAAACCTTCGTAAGCCCTTAATGAGCAACTACATGTAATTCATAAAATTAGAAACAGGATTTATCTTCTGTACTGCTCCAAAGAAAGGGCCAAGTCTGCACATAACTACTGGTATGCAGATATATCAGCGAGGCAGACAAAACCTGAACACTGCCACTGCTTCAAAAGTGTAGCACTGATATTGCTTCAAAGCAAAACTTAAGTCTGCATATAATTGGGTATGCAGATTTGCCCGCGAGGCAGAAAAGACCTGAAGACAGCCACTGCTTTAGGAGTGTAGCAATGATATTGCTTCAAAGCAAAAATGATAATTGCACATAATTTACTGGTATGCAGATGTGCCTGTTCGACAAAAAGACCCTGAATACTACCAAGCAACATTAATTTACAATTGACATGAAAGAGTATACAGTTTGAGGGAAAGCCACATAACTATTAGATAATTGCCCTCTGTACTGGTGATAATCAGACTGGCCTGAAATTCTCATTATCGACCACTCCTCAGTGGAAATGAATCCAACAAAAAATGGGGTCATTGTATACAGTGGTACTGTATTACCCCGATGAGAAGCACTTTACTGATGTCCCCCACTCTCAACTAAGATATTTGTGCGTGTACCGGTTTGACTACGGGCTGAAGTTGACGATGTACTCCTGACGGAGCCATTGGGTGCTTCGCCCGCTCATTGACCGAGGCATGGTGACCTGGAGACAGTGACCGGATTAGCACTAGCTGGTCGAGGGACACTTCACAGGGCGTCAATTCGCAACTTCTCATCATTTTAAGGCACGACCCATTCACGTGGACAAAGTCTTACCCGTCAACCTACTCCTTACGTAGCGTGGGGTACCAACCCACCGCATATTCAGGAGTGTGCAATGGTTTCTGAATATCCTACACCCAATTGTGCTGCCCATTCGCAATAGGTTTATACCACCGTCATGCGCCCCTGACATTGCCATCTCTCAGACAGTAACAGGAAATGGTGCAATCTGGCTGCAAATTTTTCCCAGAGGGGCGGGATAATGATTATTTCAGACCGTTCAGAGTGTCACAAGTTCAGAGCGAAATCACCTGACAGTTATATGGAGTTGCACCAAAATGCAGTCTCTTCATTTCATTTGTAAATAGGCATCGATTATTTTTGTTACATTCAATGGACCCAGTCCTACAATCTCAGGAAGAGCCAAGTCTGCACATAATTACTGGTATGCAGATTTGCCCGCGAGGCAGAAAAGACCTGAACATTACCACCGCTTTAGGAGTGTAGCAACAATATTGCTTCAAAGCAAGAAATGAATCTGCACATATTTACTGGTATGCAGATATGCCAGCAAGGCATCAAAACCTTCGTAAGCCCTTAATGAGCAACTACATGTAATTCATAAAATTACAAACAGGATTTATCTTCTGTACTGCTCCAAAGAAAGGGCCAAGTCTGCACATAACTACTGGTATGCAGATATATCAGCGAGGCAGACAAAACCTGAACACTGCCACTGCTTCAAAAGTGTAGCACTGATATTGCTTCAAAGCAAAACTTAAGTCTGCATATAATTGGGTATGCAGATTTGCCCGCGAGGCAGAAAAGACCTGAAGACAGCCACTGCTTTAGGAGTGTAGCAATGATATTGCTTCAAAGCAAAAATGATAATTGCACATAATTTACTGGTATGCAGATGTGCCTGTTCGACAAAAAGACCCTGAACACTACCAAGCAACATTAATTTACAATTGACATGAAAGAGTATACAGTTTGAGGGAAAGCCACATAACTATTAGATAATTGCCCTCTGTACTGGTGATAATCAGACTGGCCTGAAATTCTCATTATCGACCACTCCTCAGTGGAAATGAATCCAACAAAAAATGGGGTCATTGTATACAGTGGTACTGTATTACCCCGATGAGAAGCACTTTACTGATGTCCCCCACTCTCAACTAAGATATTTGTGCGTGTACCGGTTTGACTACGGGCTGAAGTTGACGATGTACTCCTGACGGAGCCATTGGGTGCTTCGCCCGCTCATTGACCGAGGCATGGTGACCTGGAGACAGTGACCGGATTAGCACTAGCTGGTCGAGGGACACTTCACAGGGCGTCAATTCGCAACTTCTCATCATTTTAAGGCACGACCCATTCACGTGGACAAAGTCTTACCCGTCAACCTACTCCTTACGTAGCGTGGGGTACCAACCCACCGCATATTCAGGAGTGTGCAATGGTTTCTGAATATCCTACACCCAATTGTGCTGCCCATTCGCAATAGGTTTATACCACCGTCATGCACCCCTGACATTGCCATCTCTCAGACAGTAACAGGAAATGGTGCAATCTGGCTGCAAATTTTTCCCAGAGGGGCGGGATGATGATTATTTCAGACCGATCAGAGTGTCACAAGTTCAGAGCGAAATCACCTGACAGTTATATGGAGTTGCACCAAAATGCAGACTCTTCATTTCATTTGTAAATAGGCATCGATTATTTTTGTTTACATTCAATGGACCCAGTCCTACAATCTCAGGAAGAGCCAAGTCTGCACATAATTACTGGTATGCAGATTTGCCCGCGAGGCAGAAAAGACCTAAACATTGCCACCGCTTTAGGAGTGTAGCAACAATATTGCTTCAAAGCAAGAAATGAATCTGCACATATTTACTGGTATGCAGATATGCCAGCAAGGCATCATAATCTTTGTAAGCCCTTAATGAGCAACTAATTTATAAAATTACAAACAGGATTTATCTTACAACTGTACTGCTCCAAAGAAAGAGCCAAGTTGGACGGACGGACAAACTTGATGAAAACAATATATTTGAACTTTCTCCGAAAGTGCGGATATAATAAATTATAAATCTGTGTATATATCCTTCAACAGTGAAAACTACCACTAAAACTAACTGACAAGTAATCTAAACTACAGTCTTTCTCTGCATCCAGGATGCAATGTTTTCCAGGCTACCTAATAGGAGTAAGCCATAGTCCTGAGAAATTTAGGTATAACTTCTAAACCTTTAGGCCTACAAAGTCATTCTTTGCTGAAAAAGTAAATCTTCAGGTATTTTCGGCACCACTTGGTTCTTCTTGATATTCTCCATGTTCACAATGTCTTGCATGTCCTGAATAATCTGAGGATGCAACTGGTGAACCAAAGCTGTAATAATGATAAGGACTGAATGTGAGTTAAGGAAAAAGATGTTCAGCAGATGTTCTCTGTCCAGTGATTTCAACGATCTCCTCTTGCACTCATTTAACTGTGGTGTTTCCCACGACCACGTTTAACCCAGGCAGGCTGTAAAGCCAAGTGGTCTACACGCGATAGATGATGGAGCCTCTCTCGATCAGGGACAGGGACTTTGATCCGAAATAGCCGGTCTTATCAAATACGCTCTACTATTCATTATTAAACTTTCTATTAACGACAGCCCCTAAAAGATGACAATAAAATGATTGTGAACAGTGCAATATATAACGGAATGATGTCATCAAATATTTAGGTCCTTGGCAAGGACAGGAAATGCTGTCGCACTATCGTTGAATTCCACTGCTTTCAAATTATTACAGCAAAGAAACTGTGGATACCCTTAAATCATGCACAAACCATAGATGATAGATGTCTTTTCCAGTCAGCATGGAAGGGGGCCTATCGTGTTCAAGACATTTGAACTTGGTCCACGTGATCCTTGTCCATAACGTTGCTTGTTTACGAGAGATGTCATGGCGCTCAACCAGCTTCAATTACCAGTGGTTTTCCCATTGAGGTGCTGAAAATACGACAAGTTCTTTTGATTTTAATGACTTCTACAAAGACAAACTTTTTAGAAACAGCTCCATGAAGACCTCTGGCTTACTAAGGGGGGGTTGTCAAATGCACAGGGACATCGTACGGTGATTGCAGTTCACTCTAGGACCTTATCTGCCAGGAACTTGCCAGCACTACAGACTAACAACTATTTAGAATGTAAAAATTTCTATCAAAGGAACACAACAGGACAACACTTGACCAATATTATGACTAAAATCTGTTATAAAACTTTTTGACTTGTTATACGCTTGTCATTCTGGACATACTTGCTTTCTGATAAGTCATTCGGCAGGCAGGCTACTGTACATCTATCCTGCACAGATTCACATTGCACACCAAACTTGTATTCTAAGATTGATGGACCTTGCAAGAACATTATATATTTCTTCATTATTTTCTCCAGTCAGCTGATCACAGTGAAATCTTGTTAGTAGTGTTGGAGTTGCAACCCTCACCATGTGGACGGACCTTGGCTTGATTACAGGAGGACAATGGTGCGGTCGCTTTTCTCTTTTCAAAACTGTGCCATCAGATGAAGGAGCTGGAAAGGACCACAGTTGTCATTACTAAAATTTTCTTAACAAAATAAACAACGACGCGGAATGGTCCCCTGGCTTTTCCACACCTAGATAATCATACCTGAATGAAGGGCAAGAAACCTCAATGCTGACAGCTTTTCGACTACTTGACGGAATATAAAGAACAATTTTCTTACCCGAAAAGTGTGCTCCTTCCAAAGTCAACTGAATCCCTCTTCAGGATACACACACAGACATTTATGTAACGGAAACGTGTTTCTCCATGTATGTTGTATCTCTCCATCTCATCTTCCTTGAAACATTGCAGGCTTATAAATAACTCAAACTATTAGAATGCCTGAATTTGTAACACCTCAAGCTTTTCACTCAAGGACGTCTTGACTGCAGCCATATTTCTTCTGAATTTTATTAAACATGCATGGACGAGTCTTCTTCCTAACCAGCAGTCACCGTCTCACAGAGTTCTATGATCTGCATCATTGTCTCGCACAGGCGCAGATCACAGGCAAAAAGAATTATTTCAAAATGCATGCTTTACAGCATGGTGAATTTCTCACGAAACAACAAACATGCTTGGACCTGCCAAGGAGGCAAATTGGGCATCTAATTATCAGTGCCCTCTATCATGTTTATGTTGGCACCTGGTCAGTGGAAATTTTTTCCAGGTCATCCAAGCTGCATCATCCTTTTACTGTAGGGTGCGGGGGCTCTCTTGGACAGCCTCTGATAATTCTAGTTCATATTTAAGCTGGAACCAACTTCAATTCTGTCCTTTGTGGCACTGGCAACATGGCCGGAAAGAAAAATATGTGCGTGGTTTCAGAATATCCTACACCCAATTCTGCCTGATCCCCGACACATGCCTGATGTAAATCCTGGGACGGAAAATGCTGCCCATTCGCAATAGGTTTAACCGCCGTCATGCCCCTTTGACGTCATTATCATCCATCGTATAAGGTCGAAGGCAATTTTTGGTACGCTGTCCTAAATTCTCCTGCACATACTCATCTGAGGTCCCAGCTGAAATAACGATGAGGAAAGATTGTGAGTAAAAGAAATGAAACGGACAGAGGCCATTGTGCTCACTGTATAGATATTTGGGGCTTTGGAATTCATCCTGGTTAAGAAACATTGTACATGTATAGTATATAGGTCAAACCAAAGTCGGTATGACATGTGATGTATCGTTGCTTGGAGGAAGTACCATAAGAATATCATCGAAAACAAGTCACTAATAAATGAGATATTGCACTTTTTACCTAAATTCAGTGTCCGAGGTAACATGACGTAGCGAGTCATGTGTACCAAATTTCAAGTTCATAGCTTTAGTGGTCAAGAAACATGCCATAGTTATACTCGAACAACCAATTTACGCCATTTGACCTCTGTGACCGTGAAAAGTAAGTCAAATCGAAATCCCGTAGAATTTGTGATATATCCTTGCTGGGAGTTCCTGCCATAAAAATGTCATTGAAAACGAATCACTAATAAGCGAGATATCACACTTTCTAGGTTTTCACTTTTGGCCCCACTGGTGGCCAAGTCGAGAATCAGACCGGACTGAAATTCAGGGTCAGAGGTCACCTGACCTAGGGGGTACCGAAAAGCCCCGACCCTAAGATATTTTTCAAATGTGAGATAATAATAAAACTCAAACTTTACCGGCAAAACTTTGCCGAAACACCGTGTCCGTCTTTCGTTTTATTCCTCCCAATGCATTTTTTTAGGCCTAAGACGGCCATTGCACGACTACCATAGGTACTCACCTGAAAACTCTGTTATATCCAGTGAGGCGATTTCTATTCCAGGGAAAATATATTTCTGGGCTTTGTTGCTCTCCAAGCTGGGGATATACTTCCTCTGGGCAAAGCTTCTTCGCAACTCTGCTTTCAGGCAACACTTGACTGTGGGTTGTTTCATTGCTAAAATCGAGAAGACAGAAAACATATATTGACAATTGGTAGTGTCACCTTGTCCCGGATGTTTATTTATTTGTAACTTATTTATTTGCAACTTTTCCTTTCACAAGTCTTGTTGCTATAGCAATAGTAACCTTCAATTCAATCGGCAACAGACCAGGTCCGTATTTAGTGGGGGAGGGGAGGGGCAGAGGTTGGCATTATTCCTCCTTCTTTGCCCCACCCTCTAAATCAACCACTGCTTTACAGTCTGAAGAACACACCAAATCCAGAGACGGGCCACTCAAAATCACCTGAGAAACAGAATAGAAAAGTTGGATATTAACAACTTACCATTGGCTCATCCTGCTGTCAGTGTCAATTTCTACACTGTTTACTATGCCAATCCACTTCCAGGAAGTGAGCTGGAACATCTCTCACCCTGACATTTTCACGAAAAAGTCCTGAAGTGGGGACAAGTTCGTGTAAAAATATTTTGTCAATTTCCGATTTCAAACTGGAAACCAAAAAGAACGACTTACAATAACGAACAACAAGTTCTGTTGACAAGTATTTAAGTTTAAAGCTCTCAAACATTCAAATTCATGTTTGAAAACAGTACACTGTACATCATTGTACATTATTGTACATAATTGTACATGGTTGCACGTTGAAGTGCATGAAACAATGTATTTTACTAGCGTGAACTCTGCGTCCGTCGAAGTTTTTTGTTTTCAAAATCCATTTCATCGCACAAATATTTTTTCACAACATTCGTCTCTATAGATGTAGAAATTCACATAGAACCTAAAAATTAATATTATTTAATCTATTTCACAAGGATGTTGGCGGATTCGATCATCATTCATGACAGATTTTATGCTCCGAGCAGCAAAGCCGTTTTGCGCATTGCCAAATTTTGCGCAAAACATCCCGCCAACTTCTCCGACTGAAAAATAGGGATCATGCTTACTAAAATCAAAATAAATGCAATCCACTGTGATCACGAGATCAAAAAGAAGTAATCTGACATGAAATTTTTCTTACTTATCCAACAAAATCTGTCTTTGGAGACGGAAATTAAATGCGAAAATAGAAAGCTCTCGAAATGGGTAACGTCTGCAGCCTCGTGCAGGAGTGCGCGGTCACGTGACAGTTGAAAACCATGACCGCATTTCTAAATATGGCTCGGTCCTCAACATTTTTTGGCGGGGTGTTGGGTCAGCAAACCCCAAATGTGTTTTGCCACAAACCCAATTATAATACTAAAACTGACTGTGTATTTAACTTTATAATATTTTTGGCAATAACAGCTGCAAATGACCTCGTTTTTTTAGTATTGTGAGATTTTCCCCTTTCCCACACCATAGGGCGGGTCCATTTTCTGAACCAATGGAAAAGCTTTTAAAACCGGCTAGGAGCCGTCAAAGCTTGCATCCACTGCGGCCGTCGCTGCGCCGGACAATCACAATATTCGGTCTCGATAGAGCACAAGGGGATGGGATCAGTCTCATTCATCTCAAGCCAGTGTCTCCGGAATTTCATTATTCTCTGCCGTTGATAAATTCCAGAAAGGGCCCGGATGGTCTCGAAGACACTGGTTGTGACAAACAGCACTCATGTCATAAAGGGGGGGGGGGGGGGGGCGGCAGAACAATCCCAACATCCATGGGAATGTCAGATTCAGGTTACATAGCAGTACGTGTATGGGATCACTAGATGGACAATGTCACATTCAGGTCAGAGTGGGAGAGACTTGCATTTGCTGGTATACCATCAAGTCATGGGGATTGTCACATTTACATTATTCCAAGGCTGTTGACAAATTTTAGAAAGATCCGTCATTGTCTCGAAGACATTGGTTGTGAAGACACTGTTTGTGACCAACAAGACACCAGTCATAATGGGAGAGACAGAACAATCATATATTCTGTCACAGGGAATGTCAGACTCGGGTTACAGAGCAGTGAATGTCTGGGATTGTCAGGTGGACAATGTCACATTCAAGTCATAATAGGGTGAACAGAACACTCACATGAGACATTCTGTCTGGGGAATTGGCAAATGCAGGCGATCCTTTTAGATGAATATAGTACTTTAATGATGACACTCACAAGAATCAGCCATTCAGACATGGTGAAACCTTTATCAGATCCAACACTTGCCTAACGGCCAAATAGGGCAATAGATTTCAGACTATCTGCATGTTGAGGAGTTAATCATAGTGTCAAATCTCAGACCTTCAGTTGCTGGCCATACTCTTATAAAATGCATTATAATCACTCATAACTATCTTTATTCAAACAGATTTTAAAGGTTTTGAAGCCTGCTGAAGGTTGCCCCTGTGCCTCCTTACTGCAATTAGACTACAAGAAAATCCACTGCCGGAGGAGCAAGTGGGCCGCATAATGAAGGAGAAAGATGTCATGAGTGATGCCATCAATCTCAAGGTTGCAGAGGAGTACTTCAGACAACAGTAAGGTCCCGTGGAAAAATCTGTTCTTGACTGGCCCAAGATTGCTGAGGAATTAGAGGTGTGTAGTCATCAATATCGCGCATCATTTATCACATAATGGGCAGCATCACACGGAAAACATAGTCCACATTTTATTCTACCAAAAATGAAAACAACAATGTTGTAGAAATTCCTCCATATATATTTCAGACAATCATAAACATATGTAAAAATGCCGGACCCTCAGCAGAACGATGATGCGTTGCTGATATTGAGATTATGATGAATTTTGTGTCAAATCTTTATCCACAAGAGTTTGACAAATCCAGGCCTGTGCATAAGGGGTTAATAATAAAGTTGTATTGCAATTTGTAGGAAGCCACTCCCAACTTGGAATACGACCTCATTATTTCCACCTGTTGCACATTTCAAATCAAAATGTTTGTATATATTCTTTTCCAAGTTAATGTTATTCATCAATGTGAAAGCAGTTCATGTGCAATCTTGAACTAAGTTAATTTGAAAATGTCACCAGATGACTTTGATTGAGTCTGGAAGTCGAGTCGACGTTGTTTAGTTCATGTTTACCCGACTAAGGTTCTTCTCTTCCAATGAACTCCTTGATAAGCTCAACTGACTCTCACCAACTAATGTCACTTGCACTAGAAAAATCACACATACTTCCAAAGTCCTCACACGTGTCATGATAACCGAGTCCATCTTTCACTAACTAGCCATAATCTTTTTGCAGCAGCATCATCCTGAGCATCCTTTGACGGTTTAGTTTCCTTACAATTGCTGAAAAATAAGATAGAATGAATTAAGATTCCACTTCTTCTTCTTCGAATAAAACAAAGCCTTCCCAACATTAATCAAATCCGATTACAACTTCCTGCTTGAGTGAGCATGTCCTGGTCCCCGAGAGTTTATGATACGGAGGCAGCCGGAATTTGCCGCAATTTTCCACCATTTAAACTGCACAGGCACAAATGTGGAGACCACATTACCCCACAGCCCAGCCAAGAACAGTTCCTCATCTACACTTCTTAACAACATTTACCGGACTGCTGTTCTATATGTAGTAAAATCAAAACACCATACATGTACCTGTAATATTTTCCCGACACATTTTCTAACCCAGGGTTCACTGCACCATATATGGTTGTTTGAGCACCCTGCTTTGGCGTCTTTGTAAACACCCAGAGAAACGGACCGAGAAAGATCCATGAGAAATACGACTTTTTAAGACTTAAATGTCGTCCCAGGTCTGTGTTGACTATTCCTGGATGGACAGCATTGGCTGTTACTTTGGTTCCTGAAATCAAATGGCAGGATTTTTTAGAGTATGTAATGATGGAACACTGCAGTCATTCTAATACCCTCAAAGGAACGAGTTGTCAGCTAGCCAAGAACTACCTAGTGGCCTTGCCTTAAAAGACACATGCCTTAGTTTTAATCAAGACAGAAGTACTAATTCAATAAACGTTTTACCTCTTATAGGATTCTCAAAATTTTCGATCTTGCGCTATACTGATCCTTTGCAAGGCTGCCAGTTTTACACATGAACTACATTGCAACAATGATAAAACAGTGTTGATGATAACACACCATACCTTCTAATTTCTTTGCCAATTCCCTTGTGAATAGTAAATTTGCTAATTTACTCTGATTATAGGCTTCAGCCTTGTCATAATCCTTGCTGCTATTCAAGTCTATAAAATTTATTTTCCCTCTCGTGTGAGCAACACTTGATAGCGTAATAATACGACTAGGTTGTGACTCTTTCAGTTTGTCAAGAAGAAGGTTTGTCAGCAGAAAGTGTCCCAAATGATTTACACCAAGTTGCATCTCAAAGCCATCCTCGGTTAGTGTCTTTGGACATCGCATCACTCCAGCATTGTTGATGAGGATATCAACGTGTCTTTCGTCTGAAAAAGTGTGACCAGTAAGAAAACGAAAAAGAATGGAAAGTAAGAGATGAGCTTCTTCAGGTTGAACTTGGGACTGGGAACAGGCAAGGTCTTAGCACTCTTCTCCATATTGGCAAATCCCAACTCGTAAAGTCTCTATTATCCGCTGGTGATGATATTGTCTCAATATGTACAGAAGTCGTACAGAACTCTCACAAAGTTAACATGGCTGTGTCTCTGCATGTCTTCCTTTGGTTGTGACAATGTCTTAGCACTCTGCACTGCCACTAAACCTTGTTTTACAACCTGTTTGGTGTGTTAATTGTTATATGACTGCCTTACTTGGGAGACAGTGAGATTAAGAAGTTGTCATGCTCTCTCTGATAGATTTGGGACAGTAACAACCAATAAACTCAAGAGCTGACTTGTAGTGACTAATTTCAAATATCAATCTTAAAACGTGTCTACTCTGTTAAATGATGATAAGATGAAAATAGGAAGCACATACTTATAATGATGTCTTTGGCAAATTTCCTGATTGATGCCATCGAAGCCAGGTCAAGTTTTTTCACCTCAACATTCCTGTTGGCTGTTTCGACCACAATCTCAGCACGAACCTTTGTTGCCTTCTCCTCATCCCTGCAGGCAAGAATCACTCTTGCTCCTGAAAATAGAACACCCTGGTGAAGAAGGGGCCATATCCCGATAAATGTAAATGGTTTACTGGTATTGTCTGAAAGACTGATTATGGCAGTGGTTACAATAAGATGAAAGAGAAGAACAAGGCCTGCTTGATCATGAGCCTCGGTCCCCAAAAGAAGGAGAACTTGGAAGGAAGGATCTGGTGCAGTGGACAGGTGCTCCAAATATCACTCATATTTACCCCGTTTTGCTAATTCTACAGCAGTCTCTTTTCCAATACCACTACTTGCTCCAGTGACAATCACTGTTTTACCAACAAGCTTTTCCTTTCCTCCATATTTCTTTCCACCAACATATTCTCTGCAATTTACAAGAATTGAGAATTTTATAGTTTATCTGTGAAGAAACTTTCAAATTTATTTTGAATTCAACCTGATTCATTTGTCCCATTTATTGACAGATGAGAACTGGTCAGGGGATCGCAAAGACTAGGTAAATACACAGGTTGCGATTGGAGTACATTGTACTGGCCAGCTAGACCAGAAATGAAATGGAGCCAACCAGAAGACAATGTCACAACTGTCTACACCTATACCCTTGTTCAGCCACCTCCACGACCCAAGTTTTCAGTAACCCAGACTGGAAAAAGTGTTGACAAGCAATACCATTCAATAAAGTGTGTTCTTACACTGACAAACCTTTACCTAAGTAGCACAACAGCTCCTACCAATGTCCCAGCCAAGCTAAGATGGTAGGAATATCGCGGCATTCGGTATCTACCCATTATGAGATGTGTTCATTCATCCTATCCTGTGGCTGTGTGTGTCAAAGTTGTTCTGAATTAGGTTGGCCACAATTTAATCCTGCAATGTTAAATCAAAACATCAACATGAGCTGTTTAGACAATTAGAGCCAAAAATTGGCAGTCATTTCTTCGGTCAGGCTAGAACTAATGATTGTCCTACCTACCAGACACTATTAGGAATTTGGCTTTTAGACTTTACTATCACCAAATTTTCATTAAATCATATACCGTTAACTTACACACATACAGGGAAATTTACATAGGCGCGCATATATATATGAATGATTTAAAAGTGGAACACCATGACCTTGACCTTTTATCTAGGTTTTGTAATGGTAAAAAATATGCGGTTCAGCTTTAAATTTAACATAAACCTAAAATTCTAAGTATCTCCATGGAGGTATCTGGTAATTAATCATGTTGGGATATTTTAGTTTATTCACCATCTTTTTCACACCTTTCATGTGAATGTCCTCAATTCTAATATATCTGAACAGTGATATTATACATGTTATAAAAGCTGAATAAGAAATCGTTTTCTGCACAATGCTGCCACCATTCGGAGGAGAGTCAAACTAAGACGTTGTCGTAACGAATACATTGGTTTTAAGACAAGTGAAAGAAAAGTTATTATCATTCAAGTATCACAATTGAAATACAGATGTTGGTCATGAAATCAACATTTTATTTGTGGTGGATTACGAATGTTCAATTGCCAAAAATTCGCTGGAACCCATCGAAATCGAGTTTGTGGACCCCACATATTGTTTTTGTGAATTCAAGATGGCGGCTATAGGAATGGTCTCGGATGTATTGAAATAAGAGAATCGGTAATATTTTTATACTTTACCGATGAAAAAGGAAGGTCATAAATACGTATATGGTTCCTTAGTATCTAAGGAAGGTTCCAGTGTATCGGAATAAACAATCGAACGACCAGTCAGACAATTGCAGCGCAATACATCGGCTGTCCCATTTTCGAATTTCGGCACGTCGCCGCCATCCGAATTTCATACAAAAACACAAAATTTATGTGGCTTCGTCCCAGGTTTTCTCTCCATTGTGTTGTCAGACGACGTTGTAATTTTCCAGTTTCAGGTGCTAGATACTGACTTATGAAGAGTAGCAGAACTTTTTGTGTCATTGTGGGTCGGTATTATCGGTATTCAGTACGGAATGGATGACACAAATACTCGGAGACGTGTCAAATTGTACATGTTGAATGAAGAAAGGCAGTGGGACGACAGAGGAACTGGTCATGTTTCGTGGGCCTACGTTGAGCGCTTCAAGGGCATGTCCCTCCTGGTTATATCTGAAACAGATGGTAAGAGCCAACAGGAGGGTATAGTTAGTTATTTGTATGGTAGAAATAGAATGTTAGAAATCAGTTAGAATTTTTGTCACTTTCCTTCCTCCTGACATTTAGCCAAAATTTGCTAAATTTTTTGTGTGAACTGCTATCTCGCTCACTGCGCTGTAAACAAGATGGGTATAGTTTATGGAGCGGTTTCATTTTCTATATAATATTATATAAATAAAGTAGTACTTCCAAGTTCAATCATCTCTTTGTGCCCCTTCTCATGTTCTATCTGCCAGTTTCGACCTTACCCTTGTTGACAAACAAAGACTCATCTTCAGGTAGAAGTGTAATAATATTAGTAACAAGTACATTGCTGGGCATGGTTGAGTTTCACTTCCTGGACACAAGGCCTGTTTGAAATTGACCTAGCCCTGTGATACCAATAGTATCCAGGCCATGTGAGACATTGAGGCCATATCAACTTCAAGCACAGTTCAGTACTGATTAGAATAGATTGAACGTTCAGGGGTTGACCATAAGTATCATAGTGTACATGTAACCTCCAAAGTAAATTATTAACAGTTCCTGGAATGTTCGCTATATCAGTATCATTACCTATGGGCCAAAATGTGTGTATTCACTATCTTCTTCATTTCAGGTTGCTTGTTGCTAGAATCCAAAATACAGCCAGATACTGCCTATCAAAAACAACAGGTATGACTTGACCACAGTTCCACACCAGTCATTATTTACATGTGTCTCGTTTTCGGATGAGAATCTGGGGATGTTTTTAAAAATGTTCGTCCGATGTAAATATGGGGGGTGGCAAGACATAGAGTGACGGTATTGTAATCTGGTTCAACTTCAATATATGCAAATTATGATAATATGGCGGTCATCCAGAAATAAGAAAACTCTTTTTTTATTTCAATCAAGAGATTGTGCATGCCAGCATTTCCATTGCAGTGGCCTACAAAATGCTAAACTCCTGGCTTTCTGGTGCAAATGTGTTATCATTTAATACGAACCTTTATGAATATGTCATGTTTTCATAAGAATTTCCATTGAGCACTGAAGCGGTTCTTTTCATTGTTAAAATACACTACTGAGTACTTGTCATAGTTTGTCTCAAATTGTGGTTAACTCGACTGCACATTTCAAATTGGATATTGTCTACACTTGTCATTCATCCAGACACTTTTACCTACATTGTAATTTAATACCCAGTGGCATGGATTGGTGCAATTTCACCGACAGCAGTGCAAGTATTGATGTACATGTACATAGTATGTAAGCTTGTCTCCCTTAGAAATTTTGACTACAGTTTATATTTAACAAAGATTTTCAAGGAGCTGGTGAACCATGGGTCACTTTTTCTGTTAGCCAGAATAGCTAAAATACATAATTTCATGTTTCTGGCTTTATCTTGTCATTGCAGGAGACGTTAATAGTTTGGTCAGAAGCAGACAACTATGATCTTGCACTTAGTTTCCAGGAAAAGGCTGGCTGTGACGAGATATGGGAGAAAATATGCCAGGTAAGCATTTTGAAGAACACCTTTGTGTTGATTGAAACATCTTTTTGCAATAGGGGTTATTAAGTGTTCGAATTTTTTCAGATTAGAACTTGGTTGAATTCTAATTGAAAGGACCATTTGATAGGTGTTGAAAAGTAGAAAAATTTGCGTATCATTTGATATTTTTGATGTCATATCGGCTTGTCATTTGAATTAAGTGAAAAATCAGTGTGTTTTACCATTTCACTTCAGGTACAAGGGAAGGATCCCTCCGTTGAAGTCACTCAGGACCTTGTTGAAGAGTCGGAAGATGAGCGCTATGAGGAGGTGATGGATTCTGCACCACCTATTGAACTACCACCCTGCGAGCTTAGTCGACTTGAGGAAATATCAGAACTCTTCAACAATGTAATCACGCAGTCAAACCTAAACCGTCGTGAAAAACTCGCTATGGCAATAGAAAATGAGGCATACCTAAACAAACTCCTTGACCTGTTTCACATTTGTGAAGATTTGGAAAATCAGGAGGGACTACATCACATGTACGACATATTCAAAAGTACATTTTTACTGAACAAGAATGCGCTCTTTGAAATCATGTTTTCAGATGAGTTAATTTTCGATGTGATAGGCGTGCTAGAGTATGACCCCTCGTTACCACAGCCTGCTAAACACCGAGACTACTTACGGAACACTGCCAAGTTCAAGGAAGTTATTCCAATATCAAATAAAAAACTGTTGAATAAGATTCATCAGACATTTAGAGTACAGTACATTCAGGACGTGATACTCCCCACACCTTCAGTTTTTGAAGAGAACATGCTCTCGACACTGGGATCATTCATTTTCTTCCGGAAAGTGGAAATAGTGACCATGATTCAGGTAAGTTAAGAGTAGATGATGTTTGGTTGTAAAATGGACGCCCCCGACTGTTGTGAACAACTCGGCACACTGCGAGTCTGATCATCTTGACGTGTACAACATTTTATTCAACACATGTTTACATGTCTGACAGTTGTGGGAGATGTGATAATTGGCATGAGTCGGAATAGAAGTTCCAAGATGATAGTACTGATTCTTGGTGTGAAGATATATTTCATTCTATGTAAATATTGTCACATAATCCAGTGTTTTATTCATGCTGAATAGGAGGGGAAGGAAAGCATCATCATTGGAGGGCTTACTGGAAATAACAAATGCAAATATTCATGGTCATCCAGATAGATTGCAAAATTTTCTTTTTACTATTGTATAATGTGTGATCTGCGTATCTTTTTAGCTTAAAATTTCAAACTTCTCCAAAATCATTATGGTATTTTACTACTAGATCTAGTCTAGGATTAGGAAGTTGCGGTTTTCTGTTGTAATTTTTTGCAGGTCAGCTGGAGATTGGACATGTATTTTCAAAATGTTAAAAAGATACTTGTTCGTGTCATGAATGCTGGTTCAGCTGGTGTTAGTTGTACAAAGCCTAGATGTAATTACCTAATTGAGAGATCAGCACGTGTTGGATTTTTACACACAGTGGTTTAGTGTTGGACTTGGGCCTATGCCTATGTTAGTAGTGCAGAATGTACTCATCTGGCTACACAGACTTGGCTTGCTGCCAGTTAAATCTTGACCCGATACAACATATAAACACTACATTGTATTCGGTTTGTATTGTTACTTGCTGTGTTTCTGGTCTGTTTGTTTCCATTGTTGTTATCTCCACTCTAAATCTTGAATGAGTGGCTTGGCCTTTTGATGATATGTGTGT
The DNA here is from genome assembly GCF_910592395.1 of Lineus longissimus. Classification (NCBI taxonomy): domain Eukaryota; kingdom Metazoa; phylum Nemertea; class Pilidiophora; order Heteronemertea; family Lineidae; genus Lineus; species Lineus longissimus. Next base: position 6,196,246 of record NC_088310.1, read on the forward strand.
CTGCAAAGATTGGTTGGTCTTTATTATAAATGATTGTACCTATACACATGTAGTAGACCTATGATAGCATTATCAGGAATTATATTCTACAATTATTAATGCACTTGGCTTCATGTTCAATCTAATTATTAACAGTTTTGTTATTTGTATGATGTACCCCCCCCCCCCCCCGTATTGTATCTAATTGGCATCTTACAAGCTGAATCCTAGTGTTCCTATCAAAAAGTCAAATGGATGCTTTAAAGATTATTAGGTGTCTGTACAAATTGTTAACATTATGCAGCATGAATGAAAATGTTGTGTGCTGAATGAAAATGAGCCTGGGCCCAATAACCAAAGAGCATGTTATGTTGACCTTGCTTGATTGTTGTTTTGTTATTGCAGGACGATGAGAAATTTCTTCAGACAATATTTGCGCAGTTGACAGATGATGAGACGGACGATAGTAAAAGGAGAGACATGGTATTGTTTTTGAAAGAGTTCTGCACGTTCTCACAAACGCTACAACAGAATAATAGGGACTCATTCTTTGGGGTAAGTTACTTTGGTGGGAAGTGTGATTATGAAGAATGTGTAAAATCAATGAATTTGATGATGATTTGTTTACAAGCGGACGTGGTGAAGAAACCTTTCGAACCATAATGATGATAACGTGACAATGCCACATTCATCAGGAAATTGATAACCAGTCCATTCACGTGGCCCTTGACATTTAGTGTCTTTGCTTACGTTATTGCACTTTAGTTTTCATGTTGACTTTTGGCATCTGTTCAAATGTGGATTTACATGTCGATGTCACACTTTCTTAGCCAGTTGCTGCAACCATATTATGACCAGACTTGCAGCAGAAGCTGTCTGTCTGAGTGCTACTACAGAAGAACCATCAACAAGCTCTTGAAGCTGTCCATACTCAAATTTTTTTGTCAACGATTTTGAAATTGAGAAAATTAATTCGTCCAGGTTCTGAAATAAAGTTGGCCAATTTTGATGGAAGCTTCCATTCAAGTCATCATGATCTCGCAGGTATTTTGAAAAACTGATTTAGCTTTTTGTCTTTCAGACGTTGTCCAACCTTGGCATTTTATCAGCGATTGAAGTGATCCTGGGTTTAGATGATGACGTGATGAAGGAAGCTGCCATTGCCATCTTCTCCTTCATCATTGAGATCAGTCCGTCCATGGTCAGGGAGTTCATACTCAATGAGGGACAGACACAAGATGATGTAAGTCAACTCGGTTAATTGCCTCAAATCCTTTGTGTTAACAATGGCAAGGCATGGCGGTGCACCGTTTATGGCTGTGCAGTTTGGCCACCAACCCCTGTGTCCTCCTCAAGTCAAGCTCAAGTGTGCAAGGGTAAAGTTTCGGTGTTGGTGTCAATCACTAGCAGTGCCAAATATCCAAGATGGCAGATATTTCATTGCCATATCTCTGCTTTTGAGAAACAATAACTGTAACCATGAATGCTATCACATTGCCCTTGTTCTTGTTGTAAAAATGTCTGTAATCTGCTCCTTGTACTTCCAGGACGATCTCCTCATCAACCTAGTCATTGAACAGATAATCACAGATTCAGAACTGGGATGTGCTGTGCAACTGATTAGTATTATCAAGATCTTGATCGACCCAGAAAATATGTTGCCGAATTCAGCGAATGTAAGTGTTCAACAACATTGCGTTGAAATTGAAAACATTTTGATACAAATTAATTTCTTTAAGAAAAGTAATTGCAAGATTATGATTTCAAACTTGCTTTGGTTTCTGCACTTTTGCTTGCTTTGGGTTTCACCTTTGATTTACCAGTTGAAAATTTTTTTTAAATTTTCTCTTTCCAGAAAACGGAGAAGACAGAGTTCCTAAGTTTCTTCTACAAGCATAGCATGCATGTGCTCACTGCTCCTCTCTTTGCTAACACGGCCGACGACAAACCAAGTCGAGATGATTATCAGACTGCCCAGTTACTTGGCATTATCCTGGAGCTGCTATCCTTCTGTGTGGAGCATCATACGTACCACATACGAAACTACATATTCAACAAAGATCTCCTGCGAAGAGTTTTAGTGCTACTCAAGTCAAAACATGCCTTCCTTGCTCTAAGTAAGTTAACTCTCTGCTTCAATGTCCAATATATTAACTTTAAGAAAGTGGAGCATTTGTTAACAACTTGGCTGTTCCAATGAATGACTCTTTGAGACATTTTTAGTCACGTCTAATTAAGTTGATTACACTCTTTATTGCATTGATTTTAAATGGACCTTGGAATGTTGTGCTTGGTCGATTGTTCAAAACGTTTTTTTTACAGTATATGTAAGAATAACAACTAAAATTGTATTGCCTCTATTTCCAGGTGCTCTTCGCTTCATGCGTAAAATCATTGGTCTCAAAGATGACTTTCACAATCGCTACATAATCAAGGGGGACCTGTTTCTTCCAGTGGTGGAAGCTTTTAAAGCAAATGGGAAGAAATACAACCTGCTAAACTCAGCAATGATAGAAATGTTCGAATATATAAAAGTGGTGAGTTAATGTTAGACAATTCTCATGAATCAGTTCCACAGTTCTCATTAGCAGCACGCTTGGATTAAAAACTTGAGTGACCAGAATGAAACATGATATCCTTAAAGCAAAAAGTGATGGATCTGATCTAGCAATGGTTATAATCACTTGGAAACACAAACCAGTTGTTGTTACAGGCTTTTATTTTTGGCCAGGATAGACGACGTCATCTCATAGCTATAGAGTCTACTTGAGAAAAAAAGCTCTTTTGCTTGTGTTGTTCAGTGTTTAATTTTTCTGGCCGACTTTTTCAGGAGGATATCAAGGTGTTATGTGCTCATATAGTTGAAAATCATCTGAATGCATTTGACGGGGTGGACTACGTGCCAACATTCAAGGCCCTCAAGATGCGATATGAACAGCAGCAGGACAGAATGAAAGATAAGCCGGTTTTGGATAGGTATGCATGGACTGTTATTCTAGTGGTCAATCCCTTGTCACTTGAGGGGTAGTCCATACCCAGGGTTAATCTCCAGTAATTGTGTATTAAGATTTTTCTCCACTTCTTTCTGATGATGAGTCATAAGAGGTGAATGAAGGAGTCACTGCCTGACACAATTGTAATTGTTTGCTGTCATTCTTTTCTGAAACACCTTGTGGTTAAGAATTATATATAACCCTTCCTCATTGTAGTGTACCCTCAATACTGCGGAATAATCGGTTTCGGCGGGACGCTCGCACGTTGGAGGAGGAAGAGGAGATGTGGTTTGATCAGGAGGACGAGCTAGAGGATGGGGAAACCATAGTGCCTGTAGCTGATATGCTCAAGGGCAGCAAGCTGGATTCGGATTTAGACCAAATAAACAGGCTTATAGAAAATAGGAAAGGTATTGTTACTGTTTCTCCCGTGTCTTCCCATTCACTTTAAGCTATTCGTTGATGCAAATGAAGATCATGCAGGAATGAAAAAATGTGGATAATTGTCTACTCTAGTCATGCCACATATTATTCTTTCACCTCAACTTTACTTAATACGAAGCCAGCATTTCTTGACAGTGAACTTGTGTGAGTAAAAGTGGTGTATATCTTTTTTCCTGTTCTATGTTGTTCACTCTCCTGGCAAAACTGTGATGTTGTTACTTCATGTCTTGTTTCAGTAAAAGAGAACGTCGACCTGAACGAATCTCCCCCCAAGCTCCATAACAAAATGTCTCCAATCAACATCACATTAAAGAACAGCCCTGTGAACGCCATGCCAGTTGTGTCACAGCAGAAACTCTTCTCAGTCAATTCAGGGACGATAAACGCTTCACCGAAAGATGAAAACAATGTGACTATTCCTGTCTCATCCTCACCGACCACACAATCGCAGAAAAACTTTGTTACTTCAGGGACTAATAACACTTCTCCCAAGGAGGAGGCCAAATTGAACAGTGTGGCCACGAGTAGAAAGGTAAGTTTACAGTACTTCTCTCACTGGTCCACCTTCCAAGGTTTGGCCCTTTCCCTGTGAGGCAAAACCTTGAACATGTTTGGATGCCTGTTACCAACGCAGAGTCTCCCCCCCTAATTCTGCACTTAAGTTGGAGAACTAGAAATTTAGAAGTCAGGAGGTGATGGAAGTTTAAATCCTTGAAGTTGAATATTTCCTTACATTCCAACCCTATCTAAACCACTGCCAAGTCGAAAAAAAAAGTTTCATCATCGACTCTGTCTCTTTTAGCCTGGCATGGTTGGTCTCGTAGACTATCCAGACGAGGACTCTGATGACGATGAAGAGGATGAAGATGGTGTTCTACCGGCAGCCAAGCGTCCACGATTATCCACGTAAAGGACCAGAGACAATATTTGTGAAGTGTAAATGCAGAATCATGTCCTTTTGGTCAGCCTGCGGAGGTGTTGTAGTTGGATTGCTGTCTCTGGTATGGGTCATGTGACCCATTTGACAAGCTGAGACAATCAAGAATGGTTTGCAGATGTGGATTCATCTCTTACCATGTCTCCCTGCAGTGGTTGGTCATGTTAGGACTGTGTCAGGCTCGGCCTCCCTGCAGTTGCCAGTCAGGTCAGGACTGGTGTCGAACACACTGCTCCTATTGAGCACAGCAATCAAATGAATGACGTCTGAAAACAATGAAATGTGAATATTTTTGATTTAGTTCATGGATGTGTTGTCTGTGTCCTCGGCTCAGTGTCAGACCTATGATTCTGTGCTACTGTTGGCAGGATGTCTGTGGTTCCGTAAAGGGTGCATCTCGGAGATCTGCTGGAAGGATCTTGGCATTTTAGGGGGCCGTTCGTTCCCGCGATGAACTTGAGTGAGTTCAAGGTTTGTCTTACTCCTAGATAAACAGCAGGCGGGGCGGGCAACAGATCACCAGATCAACTTAGATTGCATGCTAATGAAATATATTGTGACAAATTTGGGTTCTATTTTGAAATATTCAAATAGTTTAATAGGTAAACATAGTACTTTTTGATGCGACTCAATAATATTCATCGTTTTTGGGACTTAGATATGCTCCATGTGTAGCGCTGTCAACAGTGATGTTGTGATGCTAGAGTAGGTATAAATATTTATAGATTGGCTACCAAATAATCTCTGTACAGGATGTATCCCGGGTGTTGATGTTTACCACTGACTAGGACCAGATGTGCTGTAGGGAGAAATCAGACGTTGTATGGACAATGTCTCTTTTGTATGAAATGCACATATTTTAATACATTTTAGTTTTGGATGATGAACCAGCCTTCTGGCACTGGTCAGTTCTTCGTGGAATATCGGTAGTAATGTGTGCCTTGATCTCAGTTTACAAGTACGTTTCTTTGGCACTGTTTGGGAGATGTTGTGCTGTGCATTCTCAAACTCAGGGATGCTGAATTCCCAGCCCATTTGTTGATGAGGTTGCCCAGGAAATGAGGTTGCTCAATAACTGGGTGCTACCTGTACACTACGGTTCATTTTGAGCTTTGATTAGCTCACTTCGACACTTAAGCTGAACTTCTGATTACTGAATTGGTGTTTTCAAAAGCCTGTGTGTGGCAGGCACATGGCAACTGTTCAAACCCTTAAAGGACTTGAGACTCTATCATTGGTACGATAAATTACCTGGGGGGTAGGTGATTAACAGAACCGTGTGTCATCTCTGACATGTGGAAAGCTGTAAAATAGTAATGACAGCTAGTTTGAAGAAATGTGGGTCAAATTTAAAATAGAAATTTTTGGTCTTCTCAGAAGTACACCCTCTGTCCTTAATGGGGAGAACTGTTATATTTGGAATCATAATTCAAAGTCATGAATTGGCAAGTTGCAATGCTAATGCATGCTCCTTCCTTTAAATAGTTTCTTCAATTTTTGAAAATATTGGCAATACCTATAATTTACTGCTGTATGAAAGGCAGCGTTATGCAGAGTACAGCATACTCCCAGTGCCTTATAATCTCTGAAGTGAAGTGAAGGATTTTGCATCGCTTCAAGTCGCAGTTCACAAATGGAGACTGGTTGTTGTGAAATAATGCCTGTTCCTGTCCCACTGTCTGTTAAATTTTTGTCATTGAAGATGGTGTCCTTTTATCATGTTACTTAAAATCCACACCGAGTCAGTGAACTGAGTGTAAAATATCAATGGGGACTATTTGTTCATCATGTGACCTACTGTACAATCAATGTAACACAATGCCAACATCTCAGTGTATTCATCTGCATGTATGCCATGTCACTGTTTAGTACTGTAACATCTGAAACCAGTCTGGTTGCTCTATCCGCATTAGTAGTCACATATTAGCACTACTGTTTTGAATGAAATTTACTGAATGAAGATAGTTGAGCTAATGGCATTTGTCTCTAATGCTGATTGAGCCCCCGGGCCATTTGTTTGCGTTCCCCATGAGTAACTAGAGGCTTTTAAAAGATATTATTTGGGAGTCTGAAGTCTCAACTGTGCACTACCAGAATATTCAGTCATACCAATCTATCTGTCTAAGAGACTTCACTTTGCTTGTTTCCTTTAGTGGTCTTGGTAAAAATGATCTTGACCTGTTCACTGTTGACTACAAGTATAGTTGTAGTAGCGGTTCTTTGCATGTGCCACTAGGAGTTAACTCGCAGTAAAAGCTAGAGATTCCAGTGTTGTCGTGCCTTAATCATTCCGACATCAACCAAATCGTGCAGAAATTAGTTTGTTTTATTTTCGATAATCTGGGATGATAGGGGTATAGATTTCCTCAAGATTTTCCCCTTTTCGTAAATCTTCATCATAGAATCCTCAGTCTGAGCAGGCCTAATTTTCTTGAAATGCGACTTTGGTTATGGTGGATTGTGAAAAAAGTCTGGGTTACTCTATCGCATAACAACCTTTTGTAATTGTACGTGCACCTGTGAAATGTTTCAAAACTTGAAAGCTGCTGAAAAATCTTAGTTCGCCTTAGGAATTAGAAATATCCAGAAAGATTAACGGGAACTCTCAATTCTGATGAAACCTGTGACAAAAAGTAAAAGTGCATGAATTATGTATAAATTGTTGCTGTCTGTATATTGATGTACGATTCAAATGAAAATCACCTTTTTTCTAAGGGAGTGTAATTGAATGTTTCTGAGAATGTATGGGACATCTTGTTTAAGATTGACTTGGTAATGTAGGGGCACCCATCCTATTTTGTCTGGGATATTTTGGAAGCAGTGTTTTTCACTGTAATCTTGCTTCCGTTCCAGTTTTCATCCTCATGTTTCCATCATATTGATGTCAAATGAGAAGTTGGAGCCAAAATAATCTGAAGATATCTTCTTCACTTGGGGCACCTTAAGATTTTCATGGATTAAAAGAAGTTCATAAATAAATTTTAAGGATTTTTTTCCTCTTGCAGTTTTGGGGGGGGGGGGGGTATCTATGTCAGCGTATCATTTTTACAACTTCAAGGAACTTTTGTTGTCCTTGATAAAACTTGGTTCATCTTAGGGACATGCTTGCTTATTGTACTGAGGGCCTCTCACTATACCAACAAAGCGACAGAAAGTGAAAAAATTACTTTCGTTTTGACTATTCAGTGTGGTGAGATGATTCAGGTGGCAGAAAATACCTATTTAGCCATTTTCAATTGCAGGCTTTTGTATCACTTCTAAAATAATCTCGAACACTTTTGGAGTGTATTTTAGAAGTGATCCAAGGCCCTGTTGTGGGAGGATGGCTTCTGCTGGAGCTGAACTTCTTACAATTCGTTGTCTGTCAGCCATCGATATGTGAGTCGCCACACTGATACTGCATCTGCTGCCATCTGTAGATCGCTTTGGTTCTCAGATTGTCAGAGCTCCAAGGGTCTTGTCTTAACAATCTGACATGAACAGTCTGCTGGGGAACACATGTTGCGACTAAATCCTTCATTCTGCATCAGTTAAGTTCATTAAGGCACAGTGTACAAACCTGTATATTAGTAGCATAAACACCGAGTGGGTATTTTTGCAGGAGAGGAAAGAGTTAAAGCATGTACAGAATGTTTTATGATGGGATGGCCCTTTGTGGCTTGATGGCTCGGATCATGAATTGTAAATTCAAAACTATTTCCATCTCCTAGTACATTTTGTAGCCCCAAGGGATTTTTATCTTGTAATATGATAACCAAGTTAATAAATAAGTGAAGCTTTATACATATTCTTGTTGTTGGCTTATTTGTCATCATCACCATTGTGTCCGATGGAATCAAGGCTTTGCTTAAAAAGGGTCGCAAGTTTTAATACTGCTGCATGACCATTGGCTTGGTCAGCCCCTCTGGAACCCTCCGCTGAGCATGTGTGATCATGACGAACGGTGGTTGAAGTGCTCCACTACCAGGGGCTGCTGCTGCCCCCACGCTCCTCATTTGCCACAAGCTTCACCAGCCACATGTGGCTTGTAATCTAAAAGTAGCAAGCAAGATCCTCCGTCTCTCAGATGAGAGACAAAGGATTTGCCTGCTTTTTTTAACAGCCACTGGTTGTGAGAGTCGATGGGACCAGGTTTTCAAAGCCTGGGCTATTTCCTTTTCTGCCACACCAGGCACAAGTTGTGAAAAATCGTGTGAATTATGAGCTACAATCTAATGACTGAGGGAACTATTCCTCCTGCTCCACCAAGGCACAAGTTTCGAATGACTGGAAACTATGCAACCGGTTGTGAAAGACCGGGGTTCATACATCTGTACCTTCAGCTGCACCAAACACAGATTATGAGACAGGAGATTATTCCTCCTGCTACACCAGCAACTGGTTGTGAAAGCAAGGGGGACGTACCTCCTACACCCATCACAGGTTACTACTCCTTCTACAACACCTAGACGTGTGTTGTATATCAATAAAAGATGACTATTCCTCCTGCTGAACAAGCCACAGGCCGTGAAACAGAGGAAACCATCTTTCCTCAAGTCGGCAACCAGTTGTGCAAGACAGGGGACCCCAGACAGCAAAAATGGGTTACCTACTGGAGGCTTATAAATTGCAAAAACAGTAGTCTACCAATGGTACCAACCACCAGTTAGCCACTGATTGTTATGGTCCTCTTTTACCAGTCGTCCACTGCTAGGGGCTTTCACTGTCACATTAATCCTCTATTTTGCCACAAGAAGCCCACTGATGCTTGCTTGCTGCCTGGGAGCTGTGTCTCTGTGTCTCCCCTCAAAACTGGAAGCTCAAAGTTGTCCCCAATACCTTGGGAGGTTGTGTCTCTCACCTCAAGATTCACAGCCAGGTTGTGTTTTCTCCTCAAAATGGACAGCTAACACGCTTGCATCTGGTTGTGTCATTGTCCCCACTGGATAGATGTCAGTGAATCGCGGAACAGGTTGTGTCTCTCTCACCCCAAAATGGAGTCTAAATGCTTGGATCAAATTGTGTCTTTGCTCCCAATGTGGACCGATGACGACTGTAATACTGATGCAGAATGTCTCTCTTCAAAATAAACAGCCCACAGTCGTCTTGTATCAGATGGTGTAATTGTCCCCAATATTGACAGCGAGTTGAACATCCCAGTCTTAAATCAGCCTTTGTCCCCAATATGGACCAATGGACTTCAAGCAGGCTGTGTCTCTCTTCTAAGAACAGACAGCCCAGTCTAGGTCAGCTTGAGTCTTTGTCCTCAATATGGACCGATGACAGTTTAGGAGCAGGTTGTAGTTCCCTCTTCAAAATGCACAGCCACAGTCTTGAGACAGCTTCGGTCGTTCTCCTCAATATGGACCGATTATAGACTTCAAGCAGGACGAATTGACAGTTCAGTCTTGAATCAGCTGATATCTTTGTCCCAAATATGAACAGATCACAGCAGCCTTGAGAGGTTGTGTCTCTCACCTCAAGACGACAGTTCACAGTCAGGTTGTGTCTCTCCTCGAAATGGAAAGCTAACAATCTTGGATCAGGTTGTGTCATTGTCTCCACCAGATAGATGACAGCCTTAGATCGTGGAACAGGTTGTGTCTCTCTCACCCCAAAACGGAGTCTGTATGCTTTGATCAGCTTGGTGTTTTTGTCCCCAGTATGGACAGATGACAGACTGCGAGCAAGTTATGCTCTCTCCCAAAAACGGACAGTCCAGTCTTGAATCAGCTTCTGTCTATGTCCCCAATGATGACAGTTTTGGAGAAGGTTGTATTTTCCTCTTCAAAGTGCACAGCCCACAGTCTTGAATCAGCCTATGTGTCTTTGTCCCCAATATGGACCGATGGCAGAAGTTACAGTCCAGTCTTGAATCAGCTTGTGTCATTGTCCCAAATATGAACAGATGACAGGAGCCTTGAGAGGTTGTGTCTCTCACCTCAAGACGGACAGTTTACAGTCAAAATTTGTGTTATTTTCCTGTCGTGTCTCTCTCGCCCCAAAATTCAGTCATTATGCTTGAATCAGCTTCTGCCTTTGTCCGAAATACGGAACGATGGCAGCATTGGGAGGTTGTGTCTCTCACCTCAAGACGGACAGATCAGTCAGGTTGTGTTTTCTCCTCGAAATGGGTATCTAACACTCTTGGATCAGGTTGTGTCATTGTCTCCACCAGATAGATGACAGCCTTGGATCACGGAACAGGTTGTGTCTCTCTCACCCCAAAACGGAGTCCATATGCTTTGATCAGCTTGGTGTTTTTGTCCCCAGTATGGACAGATGACAGCTTTCGAGTTGTTGTGTCTGCCTCCAAAAATGGACATCCCTGTCTTGAATCAGCCTATGTGCCTTCATCCCCAATATGGACCAACGACAGACTCGGAGAATGTTGTAATTCCCTTTTCAAAATTCACAGCCCACAGTCTTGAATCAGCTTGTGTCTTCGTCACCAATGTGGACCAATGACAGACTTCGAGCAGGTTGTGTCTCTCTCCTACAAACGGAATCAGTCTTGAGTCAGCTTGGTGTCTTTGTCCCCAATATGGAGAGACGGCAGCCTTCGAACTGGTTGTGACTCTTACCTAAGAACGGACAGTCCAGTCTTGAATCAGCTTGTTGTCTTTGTCCGAAATATATGGGCAAACTGCAGCCTTCGAGCAGCAGGTTCTGTCTCTTACCTAAGAACGTACAATCCTGTCTTGAATCAGATTGTGTCTTTGTCCCCAATAAGGAGAGAAGGCAGTTGGCGAGCAGGTTGTGTCTCTCTCATAAAAACGGACAGTCCAGTTTTCAATCAGCTTGTGTCTTTGTCATTCATATATAGACAGACGGCAACCTTCGAGCAGATTTTGAATCAGCTGTTGGAATGGTAGAGTACTGGGCCAAACTCCCAGTCCAATCGTGTATCTATGGACAGACAGCAGCCTTCTAGCAGAGCAGGCTGTGTCTTGAATCAGTTTGTGTCTTTGTCTCCATATGAATGGATGACAACCTTCGAGCAGGTTGTATTTCCCTCTTCAAAGTGCACAGCCCAGTCTTAAAACAGCTTGTGTCATTTGTCCCCAATATGGACAGATGACAGCTTAGTAAATTGAGTCACCCTCTTATAAATGGACAGTTCAAACATGAATCGCCTTATGTGTCTTTGTCCTCAACACATAGACAGATGACAGCCTTCGAGTAGATAGTATATCCCCCTCCAAGATGCACAGCCCACAGTATTGAATCAGCTTGTGTCCTTCGAGCAGGTATTGTCTCTCTCCCAAAAAAGGACAGTCCAGTCTTGAAACAGCTTGTGACATTGTCCCCAATATGGACAGATGGCAGCCTTCAAGCAGGATGTCTCCTTCTACAAAATGTAAAGCCACAGTCTTGGATCAGTTTGTGTCCTTGTTTTCAATATGAAAATACAACAGCTTTGGATTAAGATGTGTCTTTGTTCTAAATATCAATACTTCACAGCATGATCTGGTTGTGTCTTTGTCCTGAAAGACAATGGATAACAGCCTTCGGACCAGATTGTGACTTTGTCCTCAAAGTGATACATACTTACATTAGGCTGTGTCGGCCTCCATATAGAGCCAAGGAACAGGTTGCACCTGTTTCCTCAGTACAGTGAGAATGCAGCCAATAGTCTTTACAGGAAATCACAAATTTAAGAGAAAAACAATGTCGTGTAAAGTGCTTTATTTCTACAGCGCAGACAAACATCATAGTGATTGCAAGGTACATTCATGCACTTCTAAAGCAAATATCACAGAGTCATAAAAGGATACTTGGCTCGGCACTCATCACAAGATGATATCACATCCTAAACAGTCATGCAACAAAGAAGATAATAGTCAGCTGAAACTTATTACTAATAACTTGGACGAATTGGGTGATTTTAAAGTTGGTGTTTCGACCAGGTTTTTGAGGGAGGTGTACATTTTGTGACATTTTACAACTGTGCCTGGTGTCATCACCAACTTTGCTATCACCCACTCAGATGTGACAGTTGGACAGAAAACTAAACTGGCAGGCATAGACAGTGAACACAACATAAAACTGATATTTCATGATTTTTAGACAGTTTGTGTCGTACAGTTAGTCATGTATTTTGTCTTTTCTATGAATCTATTTCGCACACGACCCTTCGTCATCAAACTGTTATACATGTACGTGCAAATGAATCCCTGTCAAGGAAATACAGCCAACACAATTGTTCTTCAAACAGTTTCAAAGCTTGAACATTTAGCATTATGGCCTTATAGTAGGCCTGCACCATCAGCACTCTACTATGTGTCAGTGAGTGGGAATCACAATATTGTTTCTAAGGCATTTATACCTCAACAGATGGTCTCAAATGTTTTGTGAGGTTCTCAAGCTCTACTGAAGAATTCAAATGTGGGGACTTCTGTGGATTATCAGCTGCTAGATTCCTTCTTCCAAGGCTGCAAGTATAGAGAAGATACTTAATGGAAAAAAGATTATTGAAATTTTTCACTACACCTTCTCTGCCATGCTGTCTTTGTCAGATCAGGCTCATTAATTGTACTTATTGGCATTGTCACATTGAAAATACTTGTATTCATCACATATCAAACTTCTTGCCAAACCTTCCTATATCGGGTGATTAGTTTATACTACTACTTCTAGGGTTCTAATAGGAGTTCTGATGAAGTATATATTACTATAGCACGACGATTAAGTTGTTAAAGAAATCAAACAAGTTCTAATGTTATAGATTTGATGTTGCTAACACTGCATTCCCTGAAAATGGTTCAAAAAGGTTAAAAGCAGAACTTCCATTTCAGTGTGAGAAGCAGGTGTGAGTGTGTGAGTGTTTAAAGGTTATCAACAGTGGTCAACTCAAGAAAATAGCAGTGAAAATTATACAAACCTGGCCCAACCTCTTCATTTCAATTGGTCTTGACAAGTGTACAACCACCTTATATAGGACACCTGGAGACTGACAAATGCCATCCTTGATAAAAAGGTGTCCTAATTACAGACGGCAAGTTGGATAGCGATGCCAAATTGCAGACCAACATCAGTGTTCATTGTAGAAAGGGAGTCCTGTCAACAGAGGAGTCTGCCAACATCAGTCCGAAAGGTTCCACTTGAGCTAATAGCGGCAACACCAAACAATGTTCTTGTTCAGTTTCATAGTAAATGGTATACCGTGTTGACAGGTTTAAAGGAGCATCATTTTCATGTAGGCAAGGTGGCCTATTGTACAGATGCCACTCAATTGGCTCAAACTAGTACTTCTTTGTAATCGCAATAATCTCATACCAATATTCATGTTCCCTGTTTAGACTATGAGTCCTCCAAAACGTGCTCCACATGTGTGAAATATCCTTCAAATGAGTCATGAATATGTCCTTGTTCTGGTAGCATGGAGTTTAGGGAGGGGGCAAAAACGAAAAGGTGATGTTTGGAGAGAAGGGTGCCATAACATAAAGATAGAAGAAAGAATATTATCAGTATCTGCATTTATTCACAGATTGATAGCACACAATCTACATAATGTAACATTCCATAATTTCATCACATCATATTCACCTTTTATTAAATAACAGTCCTCATATTAATATCATCCTACTAATCTCACTCTTAATAACAAATGGGTGGTTTCAAAAAGATCTTTGTAATGATTTGTAGCAGTGGTATTCATACAACTCAAAACTGTGTTTTCCGGTAAAAGGGGAACTTGTCAATTATTATCACTGGATTGATTTGACAGACTGGGATACATAAAGTGTCATGGTCAAACATTCTAAAACACCTTGGTTGTAGCACAGCACTGTCCCTCACTCTTGAGGCAGTGGTGATGTTTGGGCAACCATAACTGCTTGGGTCGGTGCAAAATGTTTCAAGCAGTCAAAAATTACATTTCGATGTTTAGTTTGATGTGATTAAGAATAGATAACTCACCGATGGCATTGGCTGTCTTTTTGCCAACATTTTAGCTTCAACCTTGCAGTGTTTGGCACACAATATCGACAGTGAGGTATCAATTCCTTAGGATTAGGAAACAACATAATCAAGACGTAATTGGTCGATGCAAATACCAACAAATGATAAGAGAATGAAACAATACATCAACAGAATAGAACATAACATAAGGTGAAAAGGCTATCAAAACATCGTCTCCATTGCTCTTGCTTGTTCAAACAAATAAAAATCGCTCAGACTAGCTGATCAACAACTATTAACCCATTCCTGAAAAGTTGTCTTGATTTTGAATCAATTTATATGCCTACCTCTATACTACACTACAAGTACCATGATGGCCCTGTTCAAACCTATCTTTAACTATTAAGAAAAATCTACCCTGGGCACATAATTTATCCAATGTGAGCAAATTTAGGACCTTTGATCCACTGCAGATACTTTTGTTAGAGTTTCGACTAGAAATTTTTATTTGTGTGATCAACCAAAAATTGAGAGATTGCTAAGTTTGTAACATGTCAGCATGTCCTCATGGTTTTTGGATGAGTTCTGATGTTTTTTAGATTGGTCAAAAATGACGCAAAAAATTTGCACTCTGCACCGTCATCCCTTTCTGGTGTGCACAAACATGTTATACAAAAACGTGATTTTTTTTTGATTTTCCACAGTTATTAACACTGGCAATACCACCAAGTAATCGATACCAGGCAACATAAACCCTACAAATGGACATATTGGGAAAATACACCTTAGAAGTCACAACTACAAAACCAGCATACACACTCATATAAGACACTGATGGGCCATAAAACATACTTTTTAAAGCTTCATCATAAAGCTATATGGCTTATACATTTTACAACCATACATTGACAGGATTTACAGGGTGTCGCGTTAAGATTTTTCAGACAGCATGAATTCATTTCTTTTAAAAGAAATAAGAATTAATCAGACTGACATTTATTATTTTGAGACACTCCTCATACAGTAAACATGAACCCAGAGGCAACAAATCTAGGATATCACTCTAAACAATCTAGGGCATTTATCTAATACACTACCACTTGACACAATGTTAAGTGAATGGCAAGCTTAAAAACATTGCACCATGGACGGATCTCGCTTTAATATTATCTAAAATTCAAATACATGTACTAATATGAGAACACACTAAAAGAGATGTGAATCATACATGTACCAAGAAACTTGCTAGTGATAGGACGGGTATGTCTTTGGAGGAATGGAATTACTTTTAATCTGTACAAACATGGCCAGCAACAACTTTTTGGATATCCAGCAAAAGTGCGGAACATACATTTTGAAAGTTACAAGCACTGGGGCGCAAAAGATCCTGAGAGAACCTAACATAACAAATCCACGCCTCAAAAAATGATTCAATTGTTTCGAATAAAAATTGTGTCCACGAAAAAACTCATAAAAATCATAGGCATTGCATAAGTTGATAAAGATGATGCAGAAAACTGAAAAGACATTCACTCACACAAAAATCAAATGTCAACTGAGCTCTTAAAAGTCATGAATAATGTACACCATTCTGGCCATAGGAGGAGTTGCATGGATAAATACAAATGAAATAGAATCTTACTTCCCTGCCATTCGTCTTAGTAACTGCTCTCATATCAGCAGACTGCAGCTCTTTTTTAAATGAATTGGTCAGATTTTCTGTGATCAGTGAAGGCTGGCAGCTGAGAGTGAGATGTGAAGTCGATATAAATGGCCCCATGAACTTGCAGCTTCTTTAAATCAAGATGTGCAGCAGCAAAACTCAAAAGGTTTGAACAAACTTAATGGAGATAGTACTCAAAAGGACCAAAGACAATGGGTGATATCAAGAATTCATAATAAAGATTAGTCTTTACTAATTCTTGGTGATAAGAATAAAGACTCTAGTAACTTCTCCGACTGAAAACTTCAAGTGCACTTATACTCGGTCATTCTTACAAAACCAAACTGAATGCACTCCATGAACCAGTCTCAATAGTCTATATTCATATCACCCAATGTCTCAGCATCCTTTCAGAGTTTGAAAGTGCACTGATGTGAATAGGACACAACACCAGACAAACATCAGTGCTTACCGATCACCTCTTCTTTAAGTCTATTAGCGATAGCTTTACGCATGTCTAAAGTCTTCTGGTCGACAGCAGGAGCTGCACTGTCACTTTTCATAGCTGATCGGCCTGCACGGGCGGACATTGGACGGCATGATGCTGCCTTTTCGGCCTTTAGGTATCGGCTTTCTCTTTCCTCTTGCTTCATTTTCAATAACTTATCGCGTTGTTCTTTCAGAAAAGTTTGCCGCTGTTTGAGTTCTTCCTGTGACATTTTTGAATATCCCTCCTGGAAATAAATGTGTGACAATAAGACTAGACTCACAAAATGAATTGTGCCCGGCTAATTCAACAAACAGACTTTCTCCTCAGATAATTCATCAATTGACATGCTGTAGCAGTGCTGGTCTGGAAAAACTCGACCCAGCTTCTAATAATCTGTACTTACAGCCATATTTTTGACACCAGCTTTGTCCACATCACTCATCGCACCAGCAAGCCAGTTCGCTGCCGCTTGCTCATTCGTGATCTTGATGGCAGGGGCCTTAGCTGCTGGTTTAGCAGCCGGTGAGGACTGAAACAAGAGACCAAGAATCACTAGCTATTAACATTGTAGCTACGGTATCCAAACTCGAATTTCCACTGTTCATTATCTTGCCGACAAAAAAGAAAGCAACGGTTTCTCCGAGCTTGCACTTCAAAGTAAACATTGACCCTTGATTTTCTCAGGATGAAGTCAAGCAAAGAGAGATGACACTGGCAACTGAGCTTAAAAGCCAATCAAAGATCATGAAATTAAATGAAAACTTACAGATTTCTCAGTCTCCGGTTTCTTTCCAGACTTGGTCACCTGTTTTGAAGAACCCAAGGTCAAATCCTGCATTGCCTGTACAAATAAGGATGACAGAAATTAGTCAATTCTTTCACATGATTTTGAAATCTTCCAATATGTGACATGAAATAAGTTGATACCTCTGAAATACTTGAAACTGGAAATTAGTGAATTAAGGCAGTTAAGTTTACTATTAGCAAAGGGGTTAAAATAATTCACTTTTTATATAAGTCATATAGACCTAGTGGTGTGAGAGCAGTGATTCCATTCTCAATTGTAGTTGAGTTGGCATTGGCATGAAGTAGAATCAAGTAGAACTAGAAGACATGCAAAAAGGTTCAAAGATCCTAAAAAAGAAGAATTATCTCTAAAGTTTTATAGTTCTACTTTACAAGTTGTGCACATTTAGCTTCAAAAGCATGCACATCCATGCACTTCACATTGTACTGAAAGAAAAATAAAAGAAGTTCCTGTAAAGTGCTGCATGCAAATCAAGTAAGTTAAGTTCCTGTAAAAAAGATGCATGCAAATTGAAGTTCCTGAAAAGAGCAGCATGCAGGTGAACCCTGTAAAAAAGAGCTGCATGCAGAATGAGCAAAAAAGGTTTCAAAAATATTTCAATATACTGTGTCGACACGATTTAGCCAAGTGAGGGGCGCGGTCCAAAAGGCCTATCTTACCTGTAACAGTAATAGGCCTATGTGCCCAAACCGGCTAAATTGGGTCTAAAACAGTATATTTGAGCATACTTTGTTTAATATTAGCTAGATGTGGGTACTACACAGTCTAGGTAAAGGGGTGCCATACTAAAAGACATACCTCTCCAGTTGTCAGTGGAGAATAAGTAGGTGAAACGTCTGTGTCAGATTCAATGGCTGTTTGCGATCGAGCAGCCATTGCTTCAACCGCAGCTGTTTTTGTTTCAATCACAGTTGCTTTCTGTTCAAGAGATGTTTCTTTTTTAACCCCAGAGGGTGCTTCTAGTGTATCGTTCATTTCGTCGAAAGTCTGTTGTTTGATTTTCGGGCTGCTGTAACCTGGGCCAGCAAGTTGCTCCAGATCATTCTTGATTTCATGAACATCAGCAATCACAGATGTTTTGGACCGTGGTTTGGCCTTGATGCGCAAAATTGACAAAAAATCAATTAAAATTGATTTAGAAATAATGAAATTGTGACAACAAACCATTTGTTTTGAATACAATCACTGTTCCATATCATTACACAGGTTGAAAAGCACTTCTAATCTGCAGATTCATACAAGTAAGAACCAGATTAAAGTGTTGGATTGCCTAAACGACATTCTACAACAGCAAGCTCAGGATATAAGCAAAGGATATAAATTTAAACTTGTCATTAAGTTAGTCCTTTCCTCTTTCAACATGTCCCCTCTACAGGCAAAAGTTTGCAAAAATAAAGAACGGAACAAGAGAGTCGGCAGATAACAAGTCAGGGTGGTCCAAAATCATTGTTGAAATGAAAAATAAAGAGTATGAAATTAAACCATACATTTCAACTCGCACGATAGAAGTCTCCGCCTCCCAACACATTTTTACACTCCTGAAATAAACTTCTACTAAGATAGTTAACAAGCATGAACTAAAGGATAATATCTAAGAGCATGCAGTGAATGTTTTCACCTTGGTTGTCTCCTTGGGTTTAGGGGTACTGGCAGCTTGTCTCCCAGGTAAAGGAGGATCATCATGGGCACACTCACGCAGGTCCTAAATTGAGAAATATTTAGAAAGGACATTGAGTGTGAAGTGACCAACGACATGACGACGCAGCCAAATTCATTTTCATCCAGCGAATAATGCCCCAGTAGATGCCCAGTTCCCAATAACACATTTCAAACAGTCTACTTCTTTGAGCTAATAAGAACCCAGTAGATGCCCATTTCTCCATTCCACCATTCTAAATGGCGCAATCGAAGAATATTTATCCGAGATGTATGCATACCTGAGTGAGCTTCTCTTGCTGGGCTTGATGCTGCTGCTGCAGCTTTGGTGCCTCTTGTTTCGACAACTGTAACACCTTCTCCACATCAGCATCATTATTCTTCTTTTGTCGTGCCTGCTGGGCTTCGTATTCTTCTTTTGATTTTCTGGAATTGGCAGTTACAGAGTGATGGAGGGAAGATGATGCATTCACCTAACAACTGTGAGAGGTATTCAAAGCTCAAACTGACACCAAATCTATAAGAAATCAATTTCTTTTTATCTAACATCTGAACACAACTTACTTAAGTACGGCTGCTAATATTGCATCTTCATTAATCATGACACTACCAGTACAACCAGAGGGCTCTTTTTTTTCTGTGGTCTTCTTTTTCTTGAAGTCATCCACATCACCAGGAACACAGATGTCAGGAACACTACCAGTCTGACTTAAAATGACTAGAATAACCTGAAAGACAAGGATAGAATAAAACACATTACATATTTTTAACTATAGAAGAGTCATGGTGGTGTAGTGGCTTGGATGTCTTATGGGTAAGTGCCAGAAATACTTATGTTGTAGCACTGATTGAGCAGCTGATCTGAGTTCTGCTGAAAACTCTCAGGATGGACCAGGGAAGTTATGATAAATTTTACTGACCTGTTGCTGTAGTTCTGTATTTTTTCTTGCCATCATGGACACAAAAACTTTGTAACTCTCGGTGGCAAACATCTGTTCGAATATACTCTGAAAGAGAAAAGGACTATTCATTTCAGTTGATCTTCATTACATGTTATGCGGTACACAGGAGCGAAATCTCTAACAGTTAGAAAAAGATTTAGATGAATACTGCAAACTAACAATACATAGTAATCATAGTACAAAGAATAGCATTCTTTGACCTTCTTTTTTTAGATCGTAGTCTCTTAACATCAACAATGAATCACATGGGCAGTCCAATGAAAGAGACTGGGATTGCAAGGATTTAGACATCATATTCCAGAGACTTACTTTATCCTCTAAGTCTATTTCTTTGTCGATCTGTTTCAGTGTCTGTATGATCTGCTCATGGGTAAGGCCACAATCTTCTCGGAAGCCTTCCAGTAACTGGGCGACCTGAATAAGAAGAGAATTCTATCAAATTACCAAGGACAGTATCACCATGAACTGCAACACTTCATCTAACAGGCAGTTTTCATCTTAGGGACAACCTCAAACCTTTTATTATGCACTTCAACTGTGATTCAGTTTGCACAACTTCTCTCCCAGCGCAAAGAGATTTATCACCTTCTTCAGTCAGGAACAGCTTGAAAAGTGCCACCTCCAGCACATGTAGAAAGAAAATTTAAACTTGGAGCATGAACTGCTTTGCACATGCACAACATCTTGGTATGAGAGGGACTATGCTTGTTTTCATCCTTGACTTTTACAGCACAGACTAATTTTTGCATTATTTGCAGGTTACTGCAATAGGATTGTTTTTTAATTGCTCATAATAAATAGATACCCCAACAGACACACATCTGTACCCCTTTCATGTATGACATATCAGCATGGTTGAGTGCAAATTTAATCAATATGTCATGATGCACTTTACATGTTGCCCATTTCCTCTATTTCATCATCAGCATAAGGATGCGTTCATGATGAGCCGTTTTACTGACGCTTGTATGTCAAGATGCTATATACAGACTCACCATGGTCTTGTATTGTTCCCATACTTTTTTATATTCGGGGTTGTCATCAACATCGGGTTCAAATACTGGAAAGATAATAGATTGCAAATTATTGTTAAGCTTAGTAGTTTTTTCGTAAAATAGGTGTGAGCCACATCACAATTTACATGTACTGGAATTCATTCCATATCTTTGCATTGCCATTGTTAACTAAATAAACCTTCAACAAGGGAAATAGTCATTTCTCCATAGTGCTTTAATTTTTGTTAATATTTTAACAGTGCTGTAATATCCAAACTACCACCAACCTAGCAAGGACAAAAGACAAGCTAGACATGTTCAGACCTTGATAATCTTGTAGCATTAACACGAGTTTCACCACACATATTGATCCTGGCAGTGGTATAGTCTGAGGGTCATCCATTTAACCACTAAATTTGGGTAACTTTCCATCACAAAAGAAAACATTTTGATTTCTTATCTTCATCATTTGAGTTACGTACATTTGACAATGCAAAGATATCAGAAAAAAAATCATCATCTGCATCACTGTTTTGAAATCTGATCTGATTTTGAAACATTCTGTCGTCATTTTGATGTTAACTTGGCGTATCTGATGTAGCTGAACCTGACACAGACAAGATACAGATCCTTCTTTACTGACCACCAAGTGATAATTATCAAAATCGACATCACATTAGGAATATGTCTGGAGAGGTTTCTATGGCAACGGCACAACCACAATGATTTCCGTTAGCTAGAGCATCACACCAAGTATGCCGAATGGAAATAAGATTGATTAGTCGGATCTGCTCATTAACTGTAACAAGGCCCCAATTTACTGCAGGAGCGTTGCTGGGTTACATTACAAAATTACTAGTACTAACAAGTATTTATACTTAATCAGCTGGTGAAATTCAATTTTTCCTCATGTGGGATGTAAAAGCATTGATTCTTCATTGTTAATTATTATACGTTTTTCACATTCCCTGGACCAAACTAAATATAGATCCACTCCAATACTGCAGCAGTTGGTAACCATGGCCACAATAAAACACATTATCAGTTTTTCACTTCCCAGGGCGAATGCCGCAAGGTTCCAACATTAGGATTTCTTGAAGAAGCGGGAATACAACATTTAGAACATGTAGAACAAATAAACAGAACTGGCTTGGCAAGGTTTGCTTTACTTCCAGACAGACTGTCATTCAATTACTTTGTGTTGAGTAATTTGATTGGCCACCCGTTTATAATGATGGTGCATCCGACGGATTTCCTGGCCCTTGATGTCGGCAGAGAAGAGAGGAGACTTTAGGACTGATATTCACCGCTGTTAAGTCGGCATGCCATACATCATTTCTCAACACACAACACCTGACAGGCAATAAAAAGCCGACTGATAAATGGATCCGTATTAATCAATAAATAGCAACTTACTGAGGAAATAGTAACAGTTGCATAGCAATGGGGGAAATTAATACATTAATTCATTTAATAGCAACATTGGAGTGCCAATTGCCATACAAGTTGCGTTTACAATCGCACATTGTTCATGACTCTTCAGAATGTACATTATTTAGGAAAAAATACTAGCAATAAAATAGCAGTATTGGTATACTTACATGATCATTAATATTAACTGCTTTTTAACTGCTTTTTCTAGTATGGTGATAGTCAGAATTATATACAGCATGAATGATAATAAAACTCAAAAGCATCACATTCCATCCAGAGTCATAAAATATGTATTAAAATTAATTCCGACTAGGACGGTATAAGACATTGTTGTCACTCATCATGCATGATGATTACCAACCTATCACCATCCCTGCCGACGAGACGGGACTTTCGATCGAAGCGCAATGTCAGGATATTATAGCATCATAGACAATATACATGTATATGTGGCCGTGTCCTTTAGGTCCACTTCCCATATCAACAAGTCAACAACTCAACTTTGGGTATACGCTGTATTCTGTCTGTACTGTTCGGACTCACAACACAAGGCCTTATCCTTATACACCCTGATCTGACCTCATACGGTGTTCACACCGATCAGTAATGGGTGTGCCTTACAATTACATCATACACGGTTTCAATAATAAGATATGTTCAGGAATTCACCCAGGCAGCCACCATAACCTAGAGGGCCTATATAATATACTATAACTTAAAGGGTATAAGTTTCAACCCATGACAATTTAAAGGGCCTACTGCCTGGAACACTATCTCACATACTGGCTCTATCAATCATGAGTTGTGATGTTGAGGATGGTCTAAGGTCAGAGAGAGACAAGGAATGAGGGATACACACAGTGAGTTGAGTGCGCAACTGTGCAAATTAAGTAACTGACTCCACATCGACTACACAGACGGTGTGAGAATTAGACACAGTGTTACTGTAGCCGAGTAGGCATTAAGTGACATTGATAGTGTACATCTACATGCCATGCTACATAGTGCATGCATAATGCATACACTGGAGGCCCAAATTGACAGTGACACAGTCTGTCACTAGCCGGCCCAGTGACCCAGGCCCAGGCAGTGTTGAGTGGAGCAGTGCAATGAATGTTGTGCAAATAACTAACGTTAGAATGGGGCAAAACTATCGATCAAAAGATGCACTTACTCAGGCAGTGGCGATCTATAAATGATATAACCGGAATCTGGAAAAGAATCCCCTCCAAATGTCCAATCAGTTCGTCATAGACAGCCAGTTTGTGATGCTTGGCAGCCATTTTGACGCTCTTTCCGTTCACAACGGGAGTATTACCCTGACCTTTTCGCCCCCAGTCGTTTCGCTCCAAATCGAAGTCGTTTCGCTCAAAATTCACACGAAATGACACAGAAATTTTAGTGAATGAATTGCTCGCTAAGTGATTTATCTAGGAATACAGTTGATCTTCACTGAAAACTTATGGTATGTTGATGAGTTTAATAAATCCTTCAATTCCTTTGATTTTCTTAGCGAATTACGTCCGACAATGACCCGTTGACGTTTTGACGTGTTCCTGCTTTGCCATTTGTGTGTAAACAGTTATCTATTTTCGGACGAAACTCAGTCGTGTCACTGTCAGTCCCTCACAAACTTTGGTCGATTTCACAGTATTTTAACGATTCGGAGAGAAAGTTCAGAAATGACTGCGATATGAAGCACTTCTCATCCTCTTGAAGCAAGATAGCTTTAAAGAAACTCTGTTGTGCTCGAAACAGAGTAGTCGTGACGTAGACAACTTGATTGATCAGAGTGGAGAGCTGCTGTACATAGTTGTTGGCTCTGCACATTCAGTCTGAGCAATATGATTAAATTTATTGTTTTACACTTTCAGTATAATGAATCTACTTGAAAAAAGGATTTGGTAAACCATCATGATGGCAGACCTCGCACTCATTACCAGGGGAAGTAATGGAGCCGCAGACAATGGCCATGTGCATGGAAACAACATAGAGAAATTACCAGGGAACAACAATAACAGCATGAAACATAGAAGGACTCAGACCAAAAAGCCAAGTGATTCTGAGCCTGCAAAAAGTGGGAAAACATTTTCATATGACTCATCTGGTGTTCTCAGTAAACAAAGCAACTTTCAGGAAATCATTCATGACAGTGATTTATGTAAGGAGTATATCATCAGACGAGGGCGTACTAATCTGTTGCTGTGGATTGTGTTCTTCATTGTCTTTCATGTTGGTGCTTTAGAGTACTACTTCCAGTTATATACAACGGTGTGTATACATGTTCTTATACTTTAAGATTTTACTTTAGACTTGAACCGTAACTTCAAACCTAAAGACAATGCCTAAAACATGAAATATTTCAAATATCTTGAAAGTCTATCAACTATCAAGTCTCTCCTGAAAGGTCCCTTGGAGGGGAAGAAGCATTCATGAATATTCACCAGCTGAGTAATTGGCAGAAGGTGTCCAATTTAGGTACACAACATCACCCTAAGACAAGATTACAAGGCAGATCAGGGTTGGTGGAATGGAAGCCAATAATTGACAAGTTTACTGCACACTTTTTTCGATCGGAAAAAGGTTACCAACTCAGAATTTCCATGACCTAGGTAAGAACTGTAAGGAAGTATAAATATGTTAAAAGATGCTGATGATTATAAACAATTCGGACTAATTGATTTCAGGACAAAAGAATACTCTTTGTTTTGGTTGCGGGCATTCTCTACTTTTGTGGTTGGACTCTGAATCGCAAAGTTATTGAAGGTAAGACTAAAGCTATGATTTGAATAATATTTTGTTTTGGTTTGGTTTTGGTTGTTCTTTCTGAAAGAAAAACACTGATACACATCTCCTTGCTTTGTAAATTCTTTTCTTATCTTTAGAAATATGGTGCTACTGATAATACTCTGGATTGTGTACCGGTGTTCAGTTTGAATAGTATTTCATAAAAAATGTATAGAAAGTCCTGAAGTTCCAATTTCAATCATCTGATATTTTTTCCAGAATCTCTCCTGGTGATCTCTTGCCTCGGTGTGCAGATCACAACCAAGTTTGCCTCCGGAAGACAAACCTCTATATTCTTCGACAGAAGTGAAATCAAAGATATCATTATTCAAGAATCTATATCTATGGTGGGTTTATGATTTTCTATTAACTGGAAGAGATAATAACATTAATGCACACTTCAGCAAATAGTTAATGAGATTTATGATTAAAGAGAAATTTTCTCAGAAGCATGTGGCACTGATTGGAAAACTCTTAAATGTCTGAGGAAGGTGCATAATTTTGTGGTACCTATAAAGACCAATTTCCACAGGTCCCCTGCTTTGAGCATTTGCACAGGGCAACCTGAAAAGGCATGTAATGAAATAGTAATTGTATTGTAAATACTAATAACTTGAAATAACTTCTTTTCTATTTTTCAGCAATGTATACTGCACATACTGTCAATACTCCTGAAGAAACCAAATATGGACGATCATCGGCTGTTACCACTTTTCAAAGTGAGTTAAAATCTGCAAAATGTTTATGCCATGCTTATTGAAACATTAGTAAAGCAGCACCAGCTTTTCACAATTCAAAACAAGAATGAATAAAACATATATATTTTATGAAAATGAAAAGCCAGTTATTTTCTTTTTCAGCATACTTTTCCTCGGCTGGAGTTTCTCCAACAGGCTTATCAAGGGGTGCAATCTGTGATGGACTTCAACAATCAACCAGCACAGGACAGATGATGAGCATCAAACATAGGATCAAATTTGAATACTTCTAAGGCACTATTCTGTGGAATGCGAAAGTTGGAGATCAATCAATATTCCAATCTGAACCAGTGAGTGACCTCTACTCATGATAGAACTGTTCAATTTGTGCCATACTCGATAGTTGATGTTTTCATACCACCTTAAATTATTATTGATTTATTGCATTTTGTGTACATGATGCATTGTACTCAATGTTCATATGTACTTGTAAAATGCAGCTGTCATGTACATGTAATTTCCAAATTATTTGGTGTCAAAGACTTATTGTGTTTTGTTAGTGTTCATCTGAGGCAATTATTTATGCTGTATAGTTTTGGTGCTGTTGCCAATTTGCAATCATGCTGTGTGGTGCCACTTTTATTTTGATATTATTCTGCAAAATTTCACTTGTGTAATACTCGGCCTTCTGTAAAGATCGGCAGTGGCTATGCAGTGTCATAATCACAGTCTATGCCAGGGCAAGTGAAAGATCTCACACAAGTGGACAGTTGCCTTTAGTGGACTCCATACCTCTGGCAGAAATCCATGATGGTTACGATGCCGGTAATGATAATGATGATGATGATGACAATCTACAAAATGTTGAGGAAAGGACTGGTTGAAACCAGATCCTGTATCTTCACAAAGGTGCATATAAAAAAAATCTTGTTTGAGAAGATATCGCTTGCATTGCCAGTAGTTTAGTTTTTTAAGCCTCAATCAATTCGTTAGTTGAATACATATTACATGTATTGTTATATGTTCACCTTAATGTACATTATCTTTAATCAAAATGTATTTTGTATGAAATAAACAAGAATACTAGCGTAACATCTCTCATTTTTGAACGTTTTTGATGCAGACTACCAGTATGATCTGAGCATTGATGTCCAATGTTGAAAATGATGACTTGAAAAACTAACCAACAGAGTAGTGTTTATGGTTGCTAGAGTAAATCTCCCTTAGTAGGAAGATGTTTTCCTGCACTAAACTGGGTTGATTCCATGTTTGCAGGATGCTTGTCCCATGATGGTGACTCCTATGCAAAGTGCCCTGGTCTCATATTTGTCTTCATCACAGCCACGAGAAGGTTGCCCAATGTTAGTGTTGTCTCTTTGGTAGGATGTCTCAAAAGAAGCCCTATTTTGTCCTCATCACAATATTTGGTGGCCAGACCCATGCATTGATACAGCCTAAACCGTGCTCCGTCATATGGGCAGGGTGTTTCAAAACAACAACACATGCTTGTCACAACTACAAAAGGTTTGCCCTATGGTGGTGTCTCCTGCACAGGGTGTCTCAAACCTATATTTGTTTTCATTACAGCTATGAGAAACTAGATAATGATCTAGGTACAAGAGCTACAATGAACATTATTAGGCTACTTGAGTCATTGTCTTAAGGTATTTGTCCTCATCACAACTGATGATACAGTTTCACAAATAAACCACAAAGACTCTCCCTTTATGCAAAACATATTTTATTTAGGCACATCAGATTTAATCTTGTATGAATCAACATAAATATCATTTATGAGAATATTACAGACAAAATGACAACTATATTCAGGAAGATTTTACATCATATATAATACATCATACCAATCCGAATAATAGATTGTAATCACATCAGGACATGTAACAGGCACCTATGATCAAGTTATTTGACTCAACTGCCAGAATCAAGTAGGATAGCTCCTGTCCATACTCCCTGTTGCTGGCAGTTGAGCCTATATCTGTGCCACATCAAATAGTGCGACAATGTCAGGTCAATTTTGTCCAATCCATGTTGGTGTATTTACGCACAGTTCCTTCTGCAATACTGACAATGTGCACTATATGGAAATGCTGTCTTCACATGGTGGAAATACCAGTGACGGAACATCCATAATTTGGAAGAAACCAACGATTTCATAAAGTACATGTATTGTGAAAGTTTTAACACAGTCTAGGCATTAGGGAAGATACATATGGAGAATCTGAAGACAACGCTAACGATTCTGGGTAAATGAAACTTCATGAAGATCTCTGAAGATATAAAAGGAAGTCTATTTGACAACAAGGTTACTTGTATTTATATCAAACAATTACTGGTACAAACTTGATATTGACTGGTAAAAAGATCCAAAGTAGAAAATGTGTAAAACAAAATTTATAAAGGGTTAACAGTTTATTGAGACTTAATTGAACAGTAAGCTGAAAGGAACTGCGAACCCCATTATCAATGAATCTATTCTGTACAACTGGAGCGGGGTCCAGTTGGTAATTTCAAAGTGACTAATTTAGAATGCTTGGATACATTTAATCGGAAAAATATATCTCACACAAATAGGTAATAGCGTGAATAATGTCAATATACGGTGAGATTGATGGTAAAGACACCTCTAGGTGATTTTGTGTCTCTTACTCAGCTCCACCAGCCTCCTGCTCATAGTCTCCCTTTTTGAAGACATCACTAGAAGTTTTATGAAATCAAAACTTTTTCCTCAGAATCATGATCACAATGGGGTTTACAGCGTAATTATACTTGAAACCAAAAGAAAGATACAAAGTAAATCACTCGATTTGTCAACACAAACATTCAATGAAAAGAAGCACATATCAGAAATTTTGTACAAAAAGTATTTTGAGCAAATTTCAAAGTACCACTTGATAGTTACTTCACTTATATACAAGTATTACTTTCACATCGAAGAATGTAGCCCACAAGAGTCATATTAGTGTAACCCCCCCCCTCCAACAGCCAGAGTTCTTTTATTCTTTTAAATTTTGAAATATCTGCAATGTGTTTATACAATTTTAGGTAATACCATTGTATCGTTCATTTACAACCACCCAAAATGTGAGACTCAAGTTATGACAACAAGTTCCTCCATCCCTGAACAATCCTAAGAAATCACAACCACTTCTCAATGCCCATAAAAATGCGACTTTTTCTTTTTCCATCAATGCCTTTTTTCAAATCATTCGGGAAAACTTCCTTAAATCTGTAAACATTGATATACAGTATGTCCCCATTAAAGTTAAGATTTTTAATGAAAGGAGTACCGTAGGACTTTAAAGTGTCATATCCAATGATGGGATAGCTGGAGTATAGAAACTGGTTCAAACTCAACCAGTGCCCAAAAATTATCCCGTAGAATACTCTATATCAACTCTGAGCAAGCTCCAACCATATTATACAGCTTTCCACTTTTCTATCTTTACAAAACCCTGCAATTATATCACACTTAAAGATGCTGAATAATAGCAAATATTATAGCCATAGGATAAGACTCATTCTGCACAATCCATCATCTCACACATTTTATATTCAATTCACACAAGTACAGTACATGTATATATAATAATATACATTACGACATAGCTACTTTTACGAAATTTTACAAACACACTACACACACGCACATCGACATGGCAGTTTTTCTTCAAATCATGAAAGGTATAAAATGATAACACGATATCAGTTATATGTACAATGTATACCTTCATATAGAATGCAGGAGTCATGGGCAAAATATACACAAATATTATTTTAACAGTCATCATTAGCATAAAGTCAAGATAATTAGTAAAGACAGAAATGTCAAGTCATTTTTTCTCTCTGAAAATGGCTAATTTTCAGGCAAGCAAATTATTGATACAGTACATAATTGTGACCATGGTTTTACAATAATTTTCTTCTATTCTCACCGAAGCAAATCAATGTCTCTCTGCAGAGAAAACAATATGATCTGCATGGCCGGAAAATAATCAAGGTACAGGAAATGTTGAGAAAAAGACATTTTAACTTGTGTTTAAAGAAATTTAATAGGGTGCATCTGGTAGCTACTTCACTGCTCCTCACATTTTAACTTATGAGAGAATTCAAAACATTAACTTGACAAATAGCTATTGATATATGTTTCACTTCTCATGAAAAATCTAATTATATTTCTTGAGCATGTCACTTTAATGGCCCCATATATTTCCCAAATCATTCGACTAGTACACACAGTGTCTTACTGAAACAGTGCCTCTTGAATAGTTGCCTCCTTAACTCCTAAACTCCTAAAGAGAACTTAACTCCCAGGGTCACACCAGTAATAAACTATCACAATTGAAACCAAGCAACCGTCTTCCTTTTTTTTTTTTCCTTTTCAATAGGAGCAAATCAAATTGACGCACCATCTTATCAAGGGCCAGCACTCCAGTGGGAAAAGAGAACAAATAAAATCTATCCCATCCCTTGTTTTTGGTCCTTTTTCACCTTTTTAGGCTGCTTTCGTGCATTATTGCAGCTGAAGTCGCTTAGAAATCTACAAATTTACAAACCTCGCACAAA
The DNA here is from genome assembly GCF_910592395.1 of Lineus longissimus. Taxonomy (NCBI): domain Eukaryota; kingdom Metazoa; phylum Nemertea; class Pilidiophora; order Heteronemertea; family Lineidae; genus Lineus; species Lineus longissimus. Next base: position 6,226,558 of record NC_088310.1, read on the forward strand.
AATATTATTAGTTGTTACAAAGTCTATATATCACCAGTGATACGTCAATACTTTAGTTATTTTGTGAGCTATTTACAAAATGAAGAACACGTTGCACTTAAATTCACAATCCGGAATAAGTTTTACTCAAACATAAATTTCACTCAAACTTTAACTTGAGATTTAGTATCATCAAAGCCGTAATAAATGTTTTTTTCACTGGTTAAAGACATGATCTAGAATCTACCCAGTAACTTATAACTAATCATTCAGATAACCAAACCAATGAAATGTCAACTGGCACCACAGAACTGATATTGAAGCTGTGAGAATGTACAAGGTGGTGCCAAAGCCCCGACTACACATCCGATGACTTCTGTGGACTTTTCTTTACATGAATTATAGCAGCGCACTCCGAATTTGGTTTATACTTATCAGGTAATCTCCGTTTACTGTCTTCAACGTATTCTTTGTCGCTAGTGAAAGTCGTAATGCCGCCGCGTTCTAGATGCCTCCCTGAATCATCCAATGATAGTTTATACGGATCCATGCCCTTAACGGATATAATATCCGGTTGTGACGAATCCAACACACCTGTTAAATCGACATTCGCACAGCTCGGTGGTCTCCTTCGTGGTGGCTTTTCATCCCGCTTTGCCCGTTTGGGATTTTTGTTTTGTTTATTGTTGAGATTACGATCATGTGACCGGGATTTTGGCACCGAGTCGATGTCAACTGAATGTCTATTTCTGCGCCGGATGCAGACGATAAAAAGTGCTAGAACTACGAGAGAGAGAACTGCTATGATTGTCACCAGGATTGCGATGATTGTCATTTCGATCTGACCACCATTATCATCTGAAATAAGAAGGAAATAATGTCAGCAATTGAGATGGACATCTTTTTCTGGAGAGTTTCTCAATAGAAATACTAAAGGTAGTAAAGACATCAATCACTGATTGTCCAAAGAAAGTAGAGACAACTAAATCCTGTGATTGTCATGAAGACAGTCAAACCACTAAGACAACAAAGCTATCGTCTCTGATTGTAAAGAGGGTAATATAGAGACATGTGTCTTGGGTTGTCTCCAGTTAGTCTTCAAGGAAAGTTACTTGATACGAACGTCAACTTCGAGTTAATGTCACCCCATAGAGAGAATTCTCAGGTCGCACAACTTGAAGGTTAAATTTCGGATCACAACCATGGGCCATCACATACCTACCGAAGAAACCTTGAATTAAGGAAAACACTGCAGGACAAATCTTTTCACCACCAACACATTCAAATAGCATAGACATGACTTTAGCAGACAACACATCTCAACAAGACTTTCCCCTCCTACCTTCAGTGGTGTTGTCATGTGGTGAAACATTGGCTGTTTTGCGTTCTCTGCTTTCAGTTTTGCTTTTATTTGCCTTTTTCACTTTGAATTCTGTTATAAAATAACAGATGAATGAACAGAGTGAGTAACCAAAGGCACTGTCCATTAGATTGGTGACATTTTGTCATTCTGTTCATTTGTCGAGGTTAGCTGTTGGACAGGGCACACCTACTGTTATGACCTTGAAAATTTATCTATATCATGACAAGATAAGTTTTTTTGACACCAAATTCAATCCTTCAGTTTCATGGAACCTCTCTGTTACCTTTGTGTTCATCATAGACAACTGACAATGATTCAATAGAAGTTGTTCAAAATAATTTGACAGCCATCATATTGCTGAAAATCTCAGAACTGCTAGACCTTTCCAATATCAAAGCTGAACATAGAATGAATCTAGAATACATACCTGAACACACAGGGCAGCATTCCCCAGGTGGTATATGCGACAGGGCGCAGTTGTCCATTTTGGCACACACCTTCTCGTGGCACTTGACCCTGCCCTTCGAGCACCTGCACCTCTTACATAACGTGGGAGACCAGCGTTCCCCGGGATCATACAGAGTTTCATGGTATTTACACTTCCCAGTGTCCTCTGGTTCTGGATCTGGAAAAAGAAGTAATGATTCTGACATTGTGTCATCTGCATGAAAGCTCCTGGTCCTGTCCACACCATTGGGAGTTCCTATCCTTGAAGAGTAATTCTCATTACAGAGTTCGAATTACATGAAACTGGTATTGTAGGATCTAAAGGGAGTCCCTAGATAGGGGGGTGTCTGTTCAGGAGACACCAACCTCAAGTAGATGTAGCAGGAGTACTTAAAATTCTCAATATTTAGGATGTCGACTCCAGCTTTGACTCATCATCTTACTCTGCGATTTGTGATGTGACATTACAACAAGAGAGAGTCATCTGTCCTGAAGCATACTGGAAATGAACTCCAGTGCCAATAAATCCAGATTTGTCAGTGCCACTCTGTTTGCTAAGAATACTGCATGTGCTCACCGAAGCAATAAGGACAACACTGCCCCTTCCTTAGGACTGTATTGTTACATTTGAGGATGGGGCATGTCTGGGAGAAGCAGTGGATCTGCCCATGGCGACACGTACAACTCATGCAAGGGTTCGTCCTCCACGTGTCGCCATGTCTGTAGGATCCACCATTCACTGATGAACACGACTGGTTCGTCTCAGGAACATCAATTGAGATTTCATTTTCTGAAATTGGATTCAAGATGTGAGTTTACCCTCATTTTACCCAAGGGATGCTGACTGTACGTCATAAGCTCTTCTGCTCATATCTCATAAAGAAACTGCAATACTGATTGATGCAAATGCATGATTATCAGTATTTTCTGGTGCAGCAAACTAGAATCAGCTAACTCTAGTCCCTCCTGTCAGCGTCAGAATGGCTGATGTGGTATTAAAAGGTCTCTTAAACAAGTGGAATTCAAAGTAATTTTAGCATGTTTATGCCAGGGGTATTGTCTTGCAGCACGAACTATTACTCAAAATACCTTTGCAAATTGGGCAGCACATTCCTGGCAGTTTTACCGGTTGTTTACACGGTAGAGGTAGACATCGTTCCATTTCGCAGAGGACGTTGCTGTTGTGGCAGATACACTCCGTACATTCATCCATTGCCCAGGTTTCCCCCTCAGCCTTATATTCTCCCTTGTAGGAGAAACATTTTGAGGGCACAACAGCTGGCCCAGACAGGTCGTCACCTGAAAAAGCACATAAAAATATTTTCATAAACCTGTAAGGATTTGTGAAATAGATGATTTATTGAATCCAAAGACATCACGGCAAGGTATCATTCGTTCAAATCTTCTTGATTGTCCTTGCCTTGCACCACCATATTAATGGCAGTGTTGATGTTCTGACTTGAGAATTGAGATGCATGGATTGAATGAATGATTTCTAAGACTTTAAAGCCATCTTTCTGCTGTCCTTGCCTGTGTGTGGTGATGTAAAACAACTTGACCAAGTGACCCGTGTGACAAATGAAGGGCATTTTAAGGTCTTGGTACTCCGATTGTCTGATTGCTCAGCGGGGGAAAACAGCAAATCGCAATTGGTCTGCCATCATTTTTATGCATAAATCCCTACCTGGGCAAGATGGACAGCAATCGCCCATTCGAATGATTGGGTTGATACAGTTGACTCCCGGGCACGTGATCAACGCACACATCTCTTGCCCTCTATGGCAATAACAATGGCGGCATCCATCATACCAGGACTCTCCGTCATCAAAGACCCGCCCTTCAGAGGATAAGCACATTTGTGGTGAAATTGAGGGACGCTGTATCATGGCAATCGTTGTGGCTTTTTCTGTTGGAGCTACTGTGGTTGTTCTTTCTGAAATTGGAACAACTGTCTTGTAAGAGTAGGATATTTTAACACTTATGGTCATAAACTGGGTAGCGGGTTTGTAGTGGGTTGTGTGGAGACAACTAAAGACAATGTCATCAAGAGCATAATTGTTGGTCATATTCTGAAAAGACTTCACTGCACTCAGTTATTTTATTTCAATTTTACTACTAAGTAAGTGCGAACCTGGAACTAGAAGATGCTGCCACCTAAGATCGACTAAGTAACAAATACAAATGATGTTTGCATACATGGGGAGGTTAATCTAACTTGCCAAGACAAATTTAATGAGGCACTATTTTCAAGACAGTAACTATAGACAGAAACAAGAATAATGGCATCTGATTAGTCAAATATTATCACATGACCACCTCATGCAGCATAGGATGCGCCTCTGATTAAGCCAAGCAAAGAGCCAGCAAACATGCACAGAATTGCAAAGGAAAATACTGCAGAATGTGTGTGGGTGTTCAAAGCAGAAGCTTTGAATGTAATGTCTTGTCGAAAGCAGTGTTTCTGATCATATGAGATGTTGAATTGTGACTGTGTGAATGCCATAAGGATATGTAAGGAATGAGGTTGATGTACCGTATTTGATGTAATTGGCAACATTTGTCATTTTGATATTGATTTAGGCTCCAAGGCATAAGAGATGTATGTCGTTGATTACGGACTAACATGCCTGATGCATGTCAAGGACTGTCAGTTACTGGTTGTCATTTCAAAAGTCTGATAATTCATCTAAAATGGTTGTCATAATCATAAGAACTTCTCCAAACATGTTCTCAAGGGTTACATGAGGGGGGAAAAGGGGTACCTGTCTAAACAAAGTTACTGTCATTAAAATAAGAGAAGAACAGAAGCAGCCTCCTTCTTTGGGCTCCTTGCCTGGAAATGGCACATTAAACAAGTTGAGAAGTCAAGGATCTCAGGGGTGAAGGGGTTAAAGGTGTTCTGATGGGCACTTAGACTTAGCACATTATTTCTATACTGGCCCAAGGGGGGAACTCTATCAGCCAAATGTCCATTATTCTTACAAGTATTGCGGAAAATAGTAAACATCTCATGAAAAATTCATACATCTATTGTATTTCCCTATACAAATATCTGCAAGTCTTATAGCTGATTGGTTATTCTTCTTACAATAAGTAGTTAAGATAATGTCTTACTCCGTATTCAATGAAAAATTGATTGAATAAATCCTTTGTTTTTCTTCCGCAAGTCTTAAAGGGGAAATGCACATCTCATGAAAATTTGATGCCTCTTTCTCAAACACCGCCAACAAGAGGACAATTAGATGAATATTTCTACTCTCATGTGTGTATCTAGTCTGGGCATTTTGGTGACCATAACAAGCTGCAATCAGCTTTTAGGATGGTATGGAAGGAAACGAATACTCTCTTACATAAAAGACTGGCCCAGGTTCACTTCCCTTGATTTTGGAAGAACTTGAATTTTCGGAGTAAAATTTTCGATTTCTTTGATTTTGTCTCCTGGATCAATTCAGTTAGGTATATGATAAAATGTTTCATGGCAAGGAAGGAAAGGACACAATTGTGATGTTGCATAGAGCATTGCACAGGCTGATCACCAAAAGGTCCAGAGAGTTTTTAATGTAGGTGCCTGCAGTGTTGAAGTAACTGTTGAAAGGAAGCAGGACATCATTAGAAAACAAGTACTGCACAACAAAATTAACATATTTTCCCAGTTATCAGTCTTGGCACCCAATTACTCAATACCCCTCCGAAGCCACCATTGAAAGAAGCAGGGGCACAAGTTGGAACAAAATTTCAAGAAATTGAAAGTGAAAACCGATGTGTGCTGATTGGAAGTCCTCAACCTGGGACAAAATTAACACATCCTCGGTCAACTCAAGTTCAAATTTTGAAGTAATCTGGTGTTATCTTGAGGTTGACACTTGATTTAGATATCAAACCTACCTATGAAACATAACTGGTTAAAGGCCTATGCCATTCGTTGAAAATTTGTGATTTGTAATTGAATTTGAAAATTTCCCAATTTCGTTAATACGTACTAAATATAAATTTCAACATTGCCGCTGTGTAGACAGTTATACAAATACTATGAATACTAAGTTTCAGCAACTTCATATGAAACATAACTGTACTACCGCATTGTGTAGAACTGCATATCTATTTTCACAAACCAACAGTAATTACGAATGGCGTACTCCTTCAGATCTATAACTCATACGAGCAACAATCATTCACAACTGATTGTAGAAAAGGATCCTTACCATTAGGTGGGGCAGGATTGACTGAGAGGGAAACAAATGGAATACAGTACACTACACGCACAACAGGGTTCAAAAGTTGATACACCACGGAAAGGTTGAAGTTACAATTAGATCCCTGGATGTATACGTTTACATTCTATCTGACATCTCTGTTTATCAAATGAAATTATTTCCTTTACATCAGTACCAAGAATGAAAGCTTTCATTTATTCTTGCATGCACGTAAGGAAAATAATTAGATGTACAGATATCATGTTTTGTGTCATGTACATTGTATGATTAACATCCCCTTTGCTGTTTCGGGTACTAGGATATTGACTTTGTTAGAAAGACAATAGTTGTAAGCCTTAAGCATTCCTAATTATTACAAGCGAGAAAGAAGGAAAGATGGCTAAGTTGGTTATTAAGTCCATGCTTGATGACAAGATAGGCAAGCAGAAAATGCAGATTTAGCCTCATTCCATCGAAATATGACAGGGTGATGCTCCTACTTTTCCGATATTCTACAACAGGAAATAAGCGAGAGTGGATCAGCTGCCTTGTCATATAGCGATCAGGGTTCCATGCTAAGATCTTGTTCGAAGGAGTAGCGTGCGAAATGGAATACCAGTCTTACCTTGACATTTACATATTCGACAGCCCTCGCTATTTACCGCATAACCAAACGTACAATTCTTTTGGCAGGAGAAAAACGGACAAGTGTTGCAGCGGCATTTTAGGCACCCATTCTTCCCACGTTTATATCCATATATGCATGATTTTGTGCACCTTTTGAGGGTCATGCAGCCCGGGGGTGGGTCTACGCAGTTGCACACTTGGTTGCCATCTTGGTCTAGTCTAAACCCGTATGGACATTTGAGGTCGCAGAGCGCTGTAATGGGACATGGTCAGTTAGCATGATTTGTCGGCGAGAGTCAATCAACAAATATCATGCAACTTCTAAAGTTTGTATCCAACAGTACAAGTTTTTAGAAATTGCCTGTCCGTTTTATGATGAGTGCGCTCAAAACACAAATGGGACCAACTTGTACACAGTATGGTAACGGAAATTTCTAAAGAACTTGTAAAGGAACAAACAATAGCACAGGCTTTTCATGCTGAGAGGTCAAACATCAACTCTCAAAATATTTGCAAATTTTTCTGATTTCAATTTTGTCAATTGAAATAGTTTGCAAAATTTTCAGAATGAAAGAAGTACTGTGATACAGTAATTTTTCTATAGGCCTCTATACAAAGTTCAACAGACACAAAAATACCTCAACAATAGACAAACAGTTCAAATATACAAACAAAGGTAGTTGACTTTCACAAACAATACATCAATAACATGTTCTTTTCTTCTTTCTTAGAAATAAGATTGAAACAGTAATGAATTTTCAATAACAATTAAAAGTGCTCAGAAAAAAATTGAAATACATAAATTAACTAACATCACATTCAATTTAGGTCACTTACAAAGAGATCATGTGAGGGAATGTTCACAAGGATATTTATCGTGTCTACTTCATCATTTAATTAGTCAACTAAAGGATGGAGGTCACCTAAAACCTACCAACCCCTAGAATAAACAACAATGTGACGAAGATGCGTGTTGGCTACATTACTGGAATATTTCTAACGTGTACAAATATTGACAACACTGGTGAGTCCTCGATAATCACTTTTCCCATCTTGCCTTTTTTTAAAACTAGTTTTGGTGTTTCTTCTAAATCTCAGCTTCACGTCACATTTGAAGGACAAAGCATTTGAAGTAAAGTAAATGGCCCAAGATCGCAAGCCATGGGTCAGTGTTGGTTATGCGAACCCACAATGTTCTCATTAAGAGTTCGACACATTCAGACCTATAAATGAGGCCACCCACCACTATTTTTGCAAAAGGCAAATATAGGAAACGTACTCGGGACAAAATGGTGAGTGTCAAAAAAGAGGCAAAACAAGGTCAACATAGTATAGAATTGTACATACGTGGCCTGCAGCTACATATGTAGCATCCTCGGTCATCCTTGTCCCATCCTGCAGCACACAGCCTCGTACAGTTGTCCATTCGGGGACAGTTCGGAGCTACAGTTACTACCTCGGGGTCTAGAGAAAGCAAGCAAAAATGTTGTAGTTGCCTCTATCTGTTCTGTAATAGACTTTCATTTTAAATTTTATTGCAAAACCTGCCAATCTAAGATTTTGACTTACGGTGCATAACTGTGTGGCATTGTGTGTTTTGGAGCAGGGTTTAGCAAGATTGATGGAAGAGCCAGTAAGTTCGGAATTGCTGGTAAAAAGCAATAGTTTCTTCCAAACTGGAACTCATAGCAAGTCCTGAGGTAACTTCTCCCTCTCCTCCTTTATTTGATCTTTGTTTACTCTTCCAAGTGCACGTAAGTCACCTCTTTGTAACTTTTTTTAAAGGGCTTGAAAATCTTGGGTGACTGCCCTATTTCTCTGTCAACTTCACTCCTTTAACCGTTCATTATATCAAGCTGGCAAGTGGGTGTGGAAGATCAAAGAGTTAAGGAAGATGCAGCACCTACATAACCTAAGCTTTAGCACACCCTCAAGGGAAATCTAAGTAATGTAAACTCAAAGTGTTGACAGCGTCATAGAAGAAATGGAGACAGCGCGATTAGCAGGAAACTTTTTCATCAGGAAAATGATATGGGAGAACATGTGTCAACACCCACCCCGCCCACCCACCTGATGAGACAAAGTCTAGCATGTCAGCACCGACGGCAGTCACGATGGTAACCCCCTTTGCAATAAGTTGGTGTCGTGACATGAATGGATAAAAGGACCAAATGTAATTATGACTAAATGACAACAAAATCACAAAAGCAACAATATGTGTCGGAAGTATCACGATGTCGGATAAGTGATGAAAAACAAACCAGCTACGTGACTCTTTAGCATAACAAAGCTTTCTCATTTTGTCACCATTGGGTTGGAAAAGATTTCCTTTGTTTTCACCAACTGGTTGGAAAAGCATTCTGTCTTTGTCACCATTTGGTCGGAAAAGCTTCATCCAGTTAAAATCTTTCTTATCATTTGGTTGGACAAACTTTCCTCCTGTTGTTATGATAATTCAGTTGGAAAAGCTTAATATTTTTACCAACATCGAAAAAGCTTTTTCTTTTTCCAACATCTGACTTAAAAAGGTTTTTTCTAATTGATGTCATCATTCTTATTTGATATGCTTCAGTCAATGTAACTAATTGGTCTTCTCATAATCCGCCATGCCTACTTACAACATATGCATACCATCACAAACTTGACAACATTGACCAGGAATTTTCCTCGGTTTCGAGCAATGAACTGCGCACATCTCTGCTTGGCAATAAACCTCTCCGTCAACACAATGACAATGTACACAGTCGTTTCCTTCATTCCACTGCTCGCCATTTTTGTACGCTTTGCCGCTAGATGCTAAGCAACCTGTAACGTGAAGCAGACCAACATATGACATTTAACTTGAAGCACACTGCTAAGTCACACATAGAGCTTCATGCATTTGAATTGAATGACAAATCCTCTAGAAGATTATTGGGTTCAAATATTTACTCCACAGATTAGGAATTTTTCACCCATTTTGTGACTTTTGAAACCACTATATCAAGGATAAACCTAATCTATCTTTGCGTACATATAGAAATAGATAGTGGACAATTCATCGAAAAGTTTAATCTTCGTTAGCCTCCCACTTGAATATCTAAATAAATTCATACAAATTCTATAAACTTTTTGGGGGCATCATCCTGTACTACAGGAACACAGTTGCAAATGCATGAAAATATATCATAAAAACTGCCACAATAAATACACAGACAATTACAACCCATTTAATAAAATCAACATCAACACATGGAGTGACAATAGAACATGATATCAAGTGCCCAGGTCACAACTTCAGTCAACAAATACCTGTACATCCAATAATGATGAAGATGACAATGAAATCATAGGTAAAGTGGTACAATTATAGTTAATTGCAGCAATTTACCTTACCCTTTTACTTTCTTGCCAATGCCAATTTGAACATCGGCAAGGAAGTGAAATGGGTATAAATTTACAACAGACATTAGTTAGTTTTTTTTCAAGGAAGTAGAGGAAGATTCAATGAGAAAATCTTAGCAGAAGGAGGAGTATTTTGAGGACTTGAAGAAGGAGAGTAGAAGGCCCACTACAGGAAGTAACAACTAGTCATAAACAAATTTTTTGTTGAGATTCCCGTATCTTTTTATATCATACTTTCGGGTTCATAGCTGCCAATCTAAGTTGAAGATGTCATGTGAACCTGCCCTCATGATTAGACACATCTCAACTTGCCATCATGATGGGTATGTTGCCAGCCTCAGTAAAAAAATCTCACAATGTTATTCTAAAATCCTTATACCGATTCAATGAAAAACGAAGACAACCAGTGATATTGAAAACATACTCAAACATGATCCACTTAACAATGTTACTTCAAACAACTGTTAAAACAGTACTGCATGGTACCCAGAGAGATCAGCCATGATGGTCACATATGCACATGGTTCACCAAAAAAGTTCTTGGCGGGTTATTCCTAAAATTTGTTGAGTTGAGGTGTTTTAGAATACAGATTGATACCTCATTGTCGGTATTGGTTGGCTGCTGCCTCAGCTCCACATTCATGTTGGTTGATGAAACAGCCAATACCTCCAGTTCGGTATATTCCTAAAATCAAAGCACTTTACCAGGGATGCTAGTATTAGAGATTTCCAAAAAAGGATCATGGACAGTACCATATGTGACCATCAAAAGAAGAAACCAGGTTGGTATAAGTACTCACTGGGAAGAAAAGGAGCTTGCCATGAGGCTGGAACAAAAGCAGAAACTTTGAGAATGTTAGCGGACGCAACAAATGACATACCTTGACACACCGGGCAACATTCTCCAGCTGGAGTCTCAAGCCAACCACACAATGGAATGTCGTTGCAGGTTTCAGTCTGACACATTGATAAGCCATTTTCACAACGGCACTTGGTACATTTGTCAACCGTGATAGATTCACCATCCAAGAGCTTTATCCCAAGGTAATCACACATTTTCATCGAACCTGAAATGGTAAGTGTGAATCACATAAAACAAGACACAACGATGAACAAAAACATCTTTGAAATGACACACACTGTACAATGGGGTGCTGCAGCAATCTTTAGCATGGAGCTGATGTGTAACTCTCCATGAAAGCGACATTGGAAGTCACACCAACTGCATTCAATTTACAGAGTAACTATAAGCATTTCACAAAACAGAAATATGAAACTTGGGGAAAGCGAAAAGAATGTGGAAGTTTGACATCAAACTTTCATTCTAGAATAGACTTAGGCTTTCCACAACAAAAGGATAAAGTAACTTCAGCATCCACAACAAGTCGGTTAAGCAACTTAGGTATTTCACAGCAAAGAGTTAAGAAAGATATTGAGTATTCCACAACAAAAGAGAAAGGAACCTAGTAAAAGGTATGAAAATGAGACATTCTGCAACAAAGAGACATTCTCTAGTGGGCTTATGTAAGATTAAGTCTGTTGAAAGCATTGTGGAAAGTCTCTTCAGAACTTAGTGGCATCTCATTTAATTATGTGAGACTGAAGAGACTGCCCAATGCTGTCATAAAACAAAGTAACCAAATGGTGTTGTCTGAAAAACCCTAAAACGTTTTCAAAAGGCTCAAAAACCTTTCTTTCTGTGTAGCTTTGTTTTCTTATATTCTGTTTTACTTATTTTGCTGAAAACAAGCAACCATCCCTGTTCAAATCCAGAAGATGGACTTTTTAGACTTTACCTGTTACACTATTGACAAAGAAGAATTCAAGAGCATATTAGCTGGAAGCTAAATGCAGGTATCTTGTGAAACCCATGTTTGATAACAAACACAACACCATTAGAAGTCACACCAAACTCCCAGAGGAGAATTTCCAAGTGCCTAGATGCCATTTGAGACCTGCTGCCTTCACAGGGAGAAAAAGCAACATCATACGCAAGGCGCTCAATCCAAAATCACAGGAAATATGATACTGCTTTTAACTCAGATAACATGGCTCATTTGAGCAGCACAGCAACATCAGAATTAAGAATATTGGAAAAGACCCTGGAACTGGTAAAATAGCGGGTATAGGTTCTTGTAAGCTTATATATCGGTTCTCTGTAATGGAAGATGATCTTGTGACTTGGGTATGGTCCTCAGTCGTGGCCAAGGAGATACTATATACCAAGACTTGTCAGCCATTTTGTTGTTGATATAAGGAGACCTTATGATGCAATTGCATTCAGCTTTTAAGTCAAGATATTCCTATGGCTCAAAGCAAGTATAGATTAGTGATGTAATCCATATGTGCTAAGAGCAATGCAATTATTTTGATTCATAAAAGAAAACCTCAGAAAAGACACCTGAAATAATATCATTCTCCCGAAAAAAACTGTCGCACTGTTAATAAAATATTGGGGTACTCAAACTGACCAGAGGTTTAAAAAATCGGGGAATCTTTCTTTAAAGCTGCCAAACAATAGGATTGACAAGGTTTCCGGAACCATCCCTTTTTTCAGGTGATAGCATTGTTGATGTACAAGCATACTCAGGATGAGATATTTTAATAGGAAAGCTGATCTATGGGAAAAGAGCAACACACAAAGGTGAAATGAGCTTAGTGTACAGTCTCTATGGCTGATATCATCCTGTCATAAAAGTGGTGTTATATTTGCACCATGAAACTTTCACCTCAATCCCATCAAAGCAGCCAAATGTAAAAGGTTAACAGTTAAAAATGTTCAACAATGGTTTCCATATATCTTTTACAGATATGTAATATCTTAATGGGCTTCTCTGTACCATTGCTATTCTAAAAATGGCAACAGCATCAGCGTTTGTTCCAGTGCAAGTCCATTCCAAGGATGAAGCACTGATGCTGTATTCAGAGTACAAAGTAAATTCTTGATTAATGGCAATCTACAGCAAACTTGTGATGACTAAGCAGAATAGCAGCAGCAGTAGGCAGGGAAGATCGTCATCAAATGGGGAATGTCTTTAGAGTGAATGCAAAGAAGAAGAATTTAAACCTTCACTCACCATTATAGCACTTGAAAGTATCACAGCATTTTCCCGGCTTTTCTGAAGCAGCTTCAAGGATTTGTACCTTCAGTCCCTCAGGGCATGAAGGGGCAGTGCAGGCGGTTTTTGGACGGCAGGTACATCTGAAAAGATTATGGGTGGGTTTTTTAATTGTCATGGGGAAAATAATTATGAGTTGACCTGAGTCGATGTTGCAGCTGAAGTTGGAGTTATTTGAAGAATCTGTACCTTCAAATCAACAGGACATAAAGGCCTAGGGGCAGCACTGGCAGCTTGTGGATGGCAGGTCATCCTGAAAAGATTATGGGTGTGGGGGTTTTAGTTGTCATGTCCAGAGAAAATAATGAGCGAAGTTATCAAGCGACTCAATATTTCAACAGAGAAGACATGATGAACCAAACTGACATTTTTAAGTTCCGGCCCTTTACATTTTCAAGGACAATCAAAGACAGGGCCACTATCTCCTATCGCCAAATCCTTGAGAGAAATCATCACCAAATATATTTGTCTACCACAAACCGATTACAGCTGATTGATGACTCTATTACACCATAATCTGTTAAGTCCATACCGGCGATATCAAAGCCAATGTCAACATCATAAAACTGCAGACATTGTGGGCATCATTTGTGGACATTTTGGATTATTTCTTTGATTTGATATGAGATTTTGGAGATTAATGCAGTGATTCCCCGCGATATATGGCTAGATTTACAGATCAGACACAGGATTATTAATGATAAGGACTAGACAATGTCCACAATTGGGGACACAGAAATACATCTGTTTCAAAAGACAAGGCAGGTGAAGTGTGTAGCCCAAAATGACAAGCAATGTTTCAGTGCTGAGTATTGGACCCATTATGTTCAGTTTATGAATCCGACATCTCAAACACCAAGACAGCACTGCTCGTCTACCTTTTTTTTATTGGTTTACCAAACCACCCAGCTAGTGAAAATACAATCAAGCTTATCTTGCTACAAACAACCCCTACAGTGAAACCACCACGAACACAACATTTCCATAAGTTATCTCGTACAACTCTTTTCTACACCTTCATTCATGGAAACCACAGGGGCAGGATATGTTGAGTAAACTTAGCTCAACATCCGGTCTCAAAATTGGTCTATCTTATTGGGATATTTCTCAAGTGAGAAGGCAGGATCAGGGACATTGTGCTCGCCTGGGATCACAGAATGCAATATTAACTCTTTGATGCATGTACATGTACCTATGCTGGAACGGGTTGGGTTCTTTAGCAGATTTAGTTTATTTCTTACTCCCAAGATGTCTATACTGTCATTTTGCCTCTTTGATGAATATATTGACCTCAAGCCGACAATTTTGAGTGTTTTTGTTTGCAGGTAGGTATCTGGGGGCCTCTTAGTTGGATTTTCATATTGACCAATTTATGATTTTGGGACAATTTTTAATTTTGTTTTTTATGTCGATGGATAAGTTTGGGAAATGATGGACTAATTCAATGGCAAACATGTTTATGTACCCCAAACTTTTGCAAGTGCATTGAATAGATGTGCTTTAAAATTGAATTGGAAATTATCCTTGTTTTGGGCCTGGCAGACAATCTAGCCAGTTGGCATTATCCCAATTTAGAAAATTCAAGCCAAAGAAGTGAGAGTTGACCCCAAATTTACCACTAAGACTTTATTTAGAATCAAAACAAAATACCAAGGTGTCACAGAGGTGTGTCCGTAAACAAGGAGCGATTGTTGCCACCAATGTCAAGACACAAGAAAAATACCAAACATACTTTGTTGACCAGCACACACGGGTAAAGAAAGGCTAATAATCTGTTATGGGGGTAAATATTGATACACTGATGAAACGGATTCACCAAGAACAACATTTTTGATTTCGATGTCATCCCAGGTTTGAGGAATCTTAAGAAAAACACAAACGATTGACGACAAATAAGTGAGGTGGAATGTACATGTGTCTTGGATATTATCCTAAATGCGCAGTATATGAGAAGATGGCAATGTTCTTAAGTCAATTTCAAAGTTATTTACATATAAAACCAGTCCTGTATCCACCACAAATATGCTCACTGATTTCAAGTGCCACTTTGTCTTTTGAATGACCTCAAATTGACCAACATCCTCCTCGCAGTGAGAAGATTACACCATATTAGAGTCGGGGAATGTCAACACTGGATTTCAAGTCCCATTAGATTAGCAACCGTTTCATCACGGCATACCAGCCAATTTGATTAATAGTCATGAATTCATTCATAAGTCACCAACTCCTGAAAACTTGTTGACGTTGTTGCATTGTATTACCAAATAAGGATATGCAATGGTCAATATCAATAAATTGTTCGCAATTGAGATCACCTTGACAAGGGGAAATTTCCGGCTTGACATGAAGGTGAGATGATCTGGCAAGCTCCTGAGGATAATTGAGAAGTAAAGTTAGGCAACATTTTTTGACACACCTGTGATATGTTGAATAAGATCAGGGTAATAGAATTTTGGGAAGTAGCGGGAATAGTGTATTCAGGTTAACAGCCTGCCATGCATTAGTGGAGGTAGATCCAGGCATCTGAGACTCAGAGGCCAAGTCTTTTTCAGATTTTATGGTCGATTCCCCTAATGTGCCAATGACCGGATGATGACTGGGGTGACAACCTACCCACAACCTAATCTGGCCACACTTACCAGATACTACAACTTCAAATGTTAAAACTGACATTAAATTGACATGTGTCATGCTTTTGGAGGAAGATTGTCACATGAAAGATTATTGTCTGCGATGTGACATCCAAGGTCAACAGGAGTCAACAAGTCAGAATGGTGATAATATCCAATGACGGCAACAAGTTCAACATTTGGGTATTTCACCATCACAGACATTGTAATCTCGATATGATATTGTTATCGCCTGTTCAATATGTGACAGGAGTCAAATATCATATTAGCGATAATAGCAACTACCACCATCAATAATTGGTGAGATTAAGTAGAGAATTGATTTGTTACCATTAGAATTGTTTCGACACCGTGGACATCACCAAAGGCCGACAGTTTCAAAATAACAAGAGGCCGAAGGACCACATGCTCAGCTGTCCTTAATCGACATGACCAAAGAAAGTCATAACCACAGGCAATCCCAAAGAAAAGATATAAAAAGCCCATCAGCAACTATTATTTCCACATCAAAGAACCTCTCGAGTAATTGAATTTCTATTTGTATCGGGTTTTTTACTCCTTTAACCAAAAGAATATTTTGACATTTCTCGCTTCTAGCATGGCACTGACTAAGATTAAAGACACCTATATTTTGAACGATCATGCCTTGGACACTTAAAGCGAACTGGAACCGCCGAGCGATTTATTCAACTTTTCGACTTTCACCACCCAAGAAAGTCGAGTTCAGATTTGTAGCTCCGCCCCCAGTGCCCGAGCATGCGCAGTTCAATTTGTTATTATTGAGAATCATGTGAGAATCACGTGAGTCATGCGATCTTTCATTCATGAATTTTCGTAGTAAATTCCATAGTAGTGACGTCACTGAATGATTGACAGCTAGGCGCCATGTTTCATTCATGCCTCGCTCTGATCACCCGATACGCGGGAAATGAAAACGAGGTCATACGAACTGGCTTGGCGGTTCCAGTTCGCTTTAATCATTGTTTTCTATGTTGATATTGCCAAGGACATAGTGCCTGAGCGTCCAAATGAATCCAGTGAGATTTCTCAGCCTGTTACCATGATGTGAGCAGTGCCAAAGCTCTTCGGGCAATGTTCAATGGAGTTTATGTTCAATATTGACAATACTGGAAACTATTACATTCAATTTCAAATTTCAAATTTTGAAGGAAGAACCATGCCTTTAACTGTATGGTGCCAACAAGTAATTAAGATGATTATCAAAATTCACACTTGTGTTATCCTACCAAATTGATTTCGAGCAATTTTGACAGGTTTGATTGACAAAGTTGACACAACACTTGAAGATCGATAGGGCACCACTAATTAATTTGTTACAACATTGGGAAGCTATAACTTTGAAGTGCGAAGAAAACACTGATGTTTGGATTTTCTGCTTGACATGTCTGACCCTGGAAAACCAAAATCGTTGATTGTGTGATTGAAAGACGCGTAATTCTTTCATGAGATAATAGACAATACACTTCATATCCATTATAATTGAATGGCTCAAAATGATAAAACAAGAGGCACAAGCGCCGGTGCTCAGCTGATAAAATGATATAACCAATGGTCTCCATTAAACAGGTTTTATCGCAACAAATAATGTTTCAGTGCCAGAGGTAAAAACACTCTTATTGATTCATTACTTCTGGTCAGAATAACATATTCTTTTTCTGAAGCCTATCAGCAAGCTCAAGGAACTAATCAAACAGGTCAGAGGGATATCAGCTGAATCAAACAACACATCTACAATCATCTGTTGAGAGATTTCCTTCATCTCCGGTCTCATAGATGCTGCGTGGTTAAACCCATAATTGCCCTGGGCACCTTGCAGGCTTCAGGCTCGATAAGTAATAGAATGAGGGTCTAATGATATCGGTTTACAAGAAGATTGGCATTGGTTACCAATAGTAATGCTGCTTTGTACACCTGAACTTGTCAATTAGAGAGAAGGTGGAGCCCCAGTAGGGATCCTTTGTAGTTCTAATAAAGATCAAATGCCTGGATGACCCATTTCAACCAAATGGTAGCTCCCAAAACTCATGGAAGAGATATGGTCACGTTGTCTGGGTTGTGTTTGATTCAGTAGATATACTCCCCATACAAGCATGCCTAGCCTTGATGTACTGTGAGGTGGGAGAGACACTATTGGGGACTTCATGTAACTTATTCTGACCTACTGGGCTGCTGCCAATAGACTCCCTTTAAGCCATGGGATTTAATTAAAGACGGTCCAATAATATCTGTTTACAAGCATGGCATCGGTTACCAATAACACCAACGACCTGAACTTGTTAATAACAGAAGGTTGAGCTCCTTTGCTTCTTTAGGAAAGATGATCAAGAAAGATGAACCAGTCTTGTTAAGGATATTGATCAAGTGGTAGCTCTCAAAGGAAGATATCAGGTTATTTAGAATGTCGTCTTGAAATTTGAAGCCTGGTTGCATTCTAAATTTTATAGTACCTTGTTTGAACACAAAGTCAAACAAGGCAGATCTTTTTGTCTATCTCGCCAGACTCCACCCGGGTGTATTTTTATAAATGAGTACCAGTCAAAAATGTTCCGATTGTAGCACTTTAATACTACCATCAACTTTACTGTTGCCATCACCTTTATTGTTGCCATGAAACTTTTTTTGCCAACACCTCAGCATATGACATCAGCTTGTTGCCATCTCTGAGGTCACTGTTTTGTGAATTGTTCACAGATGATGACGGACTCAGTCGTATTGTACAGTCTCAACATACCAGTGAGCCAAAAACGGTTCGAATGACGATGCTAAGGTCTGATTAGATCCTCAATGGGTACACCCAGGTGGATCTCTCGCACTAATCCGAATATGACTCCTACCTAAAAGCAAGCCGCAGTCTACATAAAATGACGTTCCATTGACGTCACCCATTTCTTTCCAATGAATTCTTCCATTACTTTTTTCACATAATGCTCTTGCCGTAACAATGTAAGCCAATGTAATCTTGATATTCATCCTGCTTGGAGCATAGAATAATCTTTTTCTTCATCTGTATCCTATTCAATACGTATTGGGAGAAACATCGTCGATCTGTATGTAATACGGAGAAGTCATCCACTGGGTATAGCATTTGGACTAAATTTAGGCGGTGTAAGTCCATATCTTCTTTCTAATGGTAGTATGATGGTAGTACAAGGCGATTCCACTATTTGCTGAGAAGATGAAGAATGTAAATATGACTTACCCCTGCTGTACAAGGCAACAGCCATCTGCTGAAGGAATGCTTGGTAATTTAAAGCTATCTGCAGGACATTTCAAGTTTTGGTCTATCTCCTCACACTCAACTTTAGCACATGGGTCATCTGGAGGGAAAAGATGAGAAAATCTGTAAATTTTATTATCAAATGGACATTTGAGTACATTTTCAGATGCCTGACATACTGCCTGTCATGAAAGAACACTG
The DNA here is from genome assembly GCF_910592395.1 of Lineus longissimus. Lineage (NCBI taxonomy): Eukaryota > Metazoa > Nemertea > Pilidiophora > Heteronemertea > Lineidae > Lineus > Lineus longissimus. The sequence goes on from NC_088310.1 coordinate 6,245,739, forward strand.
TAAATATACTTTTGATGACCGGCTGTTACTGGCATCATCCTCCTTTAAAACTGCTTTTGATCCAACATAAACTTCTATTATCTTATTATATTACACGCCTGAAAGAAAGAATGGACATTCATTATACATAATCACAGGTGCACATGAAATGGTATGGTAAATAGGTATAAATCATAAGTTACTGAAATATTTCTAATGTTTTTCTTTTTTTAACTTTGTTTGGAACAGTTGGCCCCTTACTGACCCTGTCAGGGAGATGTTGACTCATTGGAACTAAATACCGAACAATTAAAGAGAAAATAACCACAACCAAAGTCCACAACATCTCATAGTTCAGCCGAAGTAAACTAAGCTCTGGGCAGAAATATCTTACTAAATGACAAAAGGATGACAAAAACATGGCTAAGAAAGCTTGAAAACATGATGAAACCCTACACATATCATTTGATTATTTAGTTCTTTTATGCTCTGACTCAACAAAGAACAAGCCCAGCCAGGAAAACACGGTGTAACTTCCATTAGAAGACCAATTCCTCCAAGTTATGGACACATTTCTTCTCCCACCTGAACAACCAACAATTTAAGCAGATTTGTCCAGAAGCCAAACAAGATTGTTCTCAATTAAATATCTCTTGGCTGATAGCAGCAAGCAGGTAATGAATCAACCAGGAAAATATTGCGACAGCGTAAGCAAAAAACACAGAAATAACACCCCATTCAGAACCCACAATGACGCAAAACTGTGACCCCTTCACCTTTAACAGAATGACAAATTTCACGACACAATTTTATGGGTTTTTTAAATCTGAGGTTGCTAATGTTGATGCTGCTGATGGTGTAGTGTTGGCATTGCATCAAATCAAACAACTGATGGAGCTTTCAATCTTGCTAATCGTAGGGTATTTTGAGAAATTTGATGGTCTAAGGGGCAGATAATTTGAAAACAACGATTAGAATGGTAAACATGGTTGTCTGGTGAACACGACAAGGTGCATGGAAGGTTTTATAGACTAGAATTCATTACGCAATGTGTGTTTTCAGCCTTTTAGGATTGGCCCAGAGAGTGTCCATTAGGGTAAGCCTGCATGCCAGAGATGAGTGCAATAATCAGCGACGACAAAAAATTGCCTCTGGCAATGCATGGAACCTTCACTGTGACAATAATTGTCTCATCCATCTCCTTGATGTTTACAACCTGAGACATCAGCTTCTTCATGATTCTTCTTCTTCTTCAGCATCAGCTCTTTACTTATTGTTATTCTTAAGGGTCTTCCTCCTCCAAGGTGGAATGATCATTTTTACGTGCCACTTAAGTTAGGCACCAATTGGGTTTATTGGCCTGGTGACTCCATCTTTGACCAGAGGTAGAGTCCACACAAGCTGTATTCATGTTTCTCACCAGATACAAGGAACCTCAGTATTAATGTCTCATTCATGGGACTGTGAAGAGCCAGGAAAATAAGTTACTTCGAAGCCCTTTATCCAGAGTTACAATAATAGGTTCTCCCAGATATCAAACCATAGTGTGATAGCCAGGAGTGTTACATTGTGTATCAGGCTCTTTATTATAAATGATGAAGATGAGGAGTACAAAACATTCTTCATGTTTATCTATTCTTGCAAGGAGTAATTTTGTTTCCCCGATAATCTTCTTTGCCCTGTCAACGAGAGTAAACAAAAACATTGCCTTTTACTTTAAAGCTTGTTCTATTTTCCACCACAAGAATAGCTTCAAAGCTAACCAAACAAGCCTTTGTTCACAATCAAACAACCAAAGTGATTTTTGAAGTTGAAAGTCAATGTTACCACAAACCAGTAAACTACTAAATTTACTTAGAACTCTGAAGAAGGATTCAGGTTTATGCCTTAGTCAACTCTTGTTGCTAAATTAAATACACTGCATTCTTTGTGAAATCAGAAAGCTCTTATTTTCCAAATAAATACATTGTTTTTCAAATACCTTTATAGTAGTTGCGACCTGCAATTATGATCGCACATAACAAAATCACTTCTTTGCTGTGGTCATCGCAGGTATCTGCAACAAGATTCAGTGATCGCAGGTCAATATCAAACCCAGTGATATATGTTTTACCTGCAGACAAGAGATAATATTGTTGCAAATTGCAGGTCGCAGCAACAGAAATTGCTAGTTTGTGCGAAGCATTAAAAGGTATGGAGATCTTGAGATTATCACACTCATGCAACCCTGGGAAAACAAGGCATCGATTTCAATCCAAAGAATACATAATCTCAATGCAGAGAATGCTGATACTGAAAAAATAAAATACTCCACATTCACTTATATGAGGTCAGTGACAAATATTCATTTCCTGCCCATACATTACTCAACAGTCAGAGAAATACCACGTCAATTGGCAGGTGAAGATATGGGCGGTGCACCAGGCGCAAACCCCTCATTTGAGGAACTGTGGAACAGTCTTCTTTTTCTCTTCAGGATCAAGCCCTGATCAGGCTAATAGGCCAAGATCCATGCTGAGCAGAAAAGGTTCGGACTGGATGATTCTTGAAAATTGACAGACCTTATACAGGAGAGAAGAGAGTGCAACTAACAGGTGGTTGTTCCTATGAAGGTGACAATGGAGTGATGATAAAAATAATCTAATGTTGCATGTGACAATATCTAATACGCTAATGGAACATGAGAAAGCAACTGACAAATGAGAACAAACCTTCAGGAGAATCTCTGCAATTGCTTTTTTATAAAGGAAAGAATAACACATAATGAATAATCCAAGGTGATGATTGTATGAATAAGGAGACGTGATGATTGAACACAATGATGTTTATTCCTGTAGCTCTGTAGACAATCTGTTCTTTGATATTGTGTTATTTAGAGACTATCAAAGCATTGGAATCTGATTCTCCAGATTTATGCTTTGAAGTCAGTCATTAATTTGTGAGGCTTTTGAAGTGACTGTGCAGGCACGGATACTGACCTGGATGTTTGAATGGAGAAGCAAAAGGATGGCATGGTATGAAGGTATAGTCTCAATAAACATGATTAAGAAGAAAATACGAAAATAATGAGACTATTTTCTGAGTATCATATAGAATGGGGGATACAAAGCTGATTTCAAGGCACATGTACATCAATGGTTGTTGGAAATCGCAGCTGACCAGCTCCAAACTTATCCAAACTAAGCATGGCGAAAAGGTCATTACTATATAGCAAGCTGAGTTATTTTGGTGTTAAAAAGTTTAAGGCAGCAAGCACAAGCTGCGATCTACATCTAGGCTTCTTGAAGGATGTATCTGAGAATCTGTGTAGCCATGGCCACCAGTTCCATCCCAGCAAGGAAGACAGATATAGCTATATAAGCTATTAAGCAAATTGTCAAAGGAAACACAATATCGAGAAAAATACCACGCATCATATCTTTATCCTTATCAAATTTCAAAGGCTTTATTCTTACAGGTGTTTCCTAAACCTTTTTGAAATAAACACAGTTACCATGGCAATTAGAAGTACTTCTGACGGCAGCATTTTATAAAGTTTGTTCCTCGGAAGACGGGCTTTAAAGTGCTTTCAACTTCACACAATAGGAACCGAAGTAAAGATCTGAGAGTCTGCACTGAGGGAGTTGAGGAGGTGGGCGAATGTACCTGCACAAAACTTTTGATCGTTCTTTAACATACATTGATCCTATCCCGAAAACATAAAGTGTGAAATTGATATCTGATAAATAATTTTAAAAAGACAAAAATAGATCTGTGCTTAATGAAGATCTGTGCAAACGAACTCTCTAGCCATCTCCAGGCTTGACTGTATACAGGAAGAATGACCTTCTTCTAGAGATGTTTGCTAAGCGAGTTTCCTACCCCTATTTTAACCAAGAAGGAGATGTGGAGTGTAAGCAACATGCATCTGTAAGATTCTACAAAATCCGTCATTTACAGAAAAGAAGAGGCCTTCATAACACCATAGCAACTCTCCACGAGCACCATGAGCTATCGGAAGAGTAAGTTACCAAGGTGACAAGGATGTTCGTCGAACAATAGTGATGACATTTCAGTCGAGTTTGAATCTTTGGTTACAAACTTTTCATTGTTTCTTCAACCAAACCTCTCAAGATGAAAATACACTTCATCAACTTCTTCAAAATGTTTCCTTGCAGATAAGACACTGAAAATTTTGAAACTACATTTCAGTCTAATGAGAATGTTTCGTTACAAACTCTTCATCACCTTCTTTAAAATCACCCTAGCATGAAAAGACATAGGCCAACAGCAACTGACGTTCAGCCACATGTGCCATGGCTAATGGTACACACGACAGAAAAGTAACCACGGTGACAAGAAATCCACAATGTCAGCATCTCTTTCTCCTGCTAGATCTGATGACGATGGAAGCTATACAGATCCCTATAACTGGTTAAAACTGGCAGACAATCCAATGCATCTGCGGCAAAATCTTGCCAGTAAGAAAATAAGAGACTTATGAAGCATCCCTTCATCAACAAGTGCTGTAGCAAACAGTCACACGAAAGTTACCAAGGTGACAAGATCACCGATGTTACGAGAATGAAAGATGTACGCTCTTGAATGGATTATCAGTTTGCTAACAATAATATAATGATTTTCTGCAATCCATGTAGGCATAATACAAAAAGCAAGAGGATTTCAAGCATCTCATGGCCTTGTATGCGTTCATCTTCTGGCACCAATGATTACCGACAAATTAAGGTGAAACTATAGTGACTCCATTTTGCCAATCTTAGGAACACCAGAACACTTTCAAACACCGAAAATCGGGCAAGATATGGTCCGCAGGCCATGCAGACCAAAGGTGACAATGTCCTCAGAGTACTCCTTATTTTGCCATTTTGTTGGTTTTTGATGAGTTCTGGTGTAGATTGGCAAAATGGAGACACTATAGTTTCACTTTAACGATACTGGCTCAAATGATGTCAGTATTTCTATTGGTACAAGGTTTTTTCTTCAAATGTACCCTGAAAGTTTCGAAGATATAGATCTAACCAGCAATTAGTTGTCAAGATGGTCAACAGGATAAGGATCTAGAATGTCATATTGTAAATTATGTCAACATAAGTGACAAAGCAGTTCATACCAATTGGTAATAATTCAAATTACATCCTTGACCATAAATAAAGTTCAATAGGAACGTTTTGTGCAAATTTCCTTAATGATTTTGATAGCTTTTACTACTGAATAAAGTGACCTCTTCCTGTACCTTTCTAATGTATTTCCCTAATATTATAATACTTGTGAATTATCCGTGCTTGAACACAATTTTTGAGGAATTTTTAAACTTGACCCCGCTCCAAAAATATTGAGCACTTGTTTACTGCTTATAGTCTTCTCATAAGATTTACCTTGCATAATGCAGCAAAAATATCCTTTAAACTGTGTCGGAATAAAAACACCCGATGGGCTCTGATAATTATTATGACAAACTAAAAAAAATCAAATACCAGTTGCAAAGAAGTGCACCTGACAAAATACATCAAAGATTCCGTTTATAGATTCCTGTTATCTTACATTTTCAAACATGATTATGTTCTAAAGAGGCTTACATTTTGACAAAGCCCATTAGTATTATCAACATGGCCTATATCGCAATCTGCCAACATAACAAATGAAAATCATGGAGAACATAGGCCTTCTTTCATGTTATTTAGCATCTAAAGGGCCTTTCCAGGAAGAAGGGGTCGGGAAAGGGAATAATTTCCTTAACATGAACAATAACAGCAAGGCTTGCTACTCTACTTTGATCTTGGTGCAAAAACATGATCGCTTTAGAAAGATCTTTATTGCAAAATAGTTCGAGGTAATGCCTAAGGATATAAAAGAGAATTAACTCAGTGAAATTCTTAAGAAAATATTTCAATTTGGTAGCTTTAGGTTTCAAAAACCAATGGCGGTAAGATATACCGATGGTGCTGTTCTGAAATAGGATACAGACAGACAGACGACCACAACATCGGAGGCCGGACACTGCAGTATTATAGACTCCCCCACCATGAGCCAAAAATAGCCTGTGTTCTAATTGCCACCCACTTGAGTTCACAGTTCATTTTGAAGCGTCAGATAAATGTAAACTTTTCTTTAGCTGTACTTGTTTTGAGGTAAATCACATTCATCAACACCGAAGAGAGATAGTTGTCTTTGTTAGCCTTCAAAAAAAGCAGGTGAGACGACATAAGATTGAAACGGTAGCCTTATATTCCTGACAACACCTTTTTAAAGCAACATGCTGGAGATATTCAATTTGCTGCTCAGCTGATAACTGCAGATTTCTTGCTTGACATCCCCTGAGAAGCAACTGTCATTGAAGGCTAACAAGATGTGGGTGGTCATATAAAAAGGAAGTTACATTTCATATTATCGATATCAAATTTTCACCACTGTTAGATTTGATATTACACATAGCAATATTCCAAGTTTTATGTTAAGTTAATTACGAAATAAAGAAATGTAACATGCATGATTACAGCTCCAGATAATGAAATTCAATCAGTAAAGTAAATTTTCTTAGAGAAGTTCACTGAACCTAATTTTGCAGAAAATTTAATTTTGAACACGCCAAATGAATATCTTTTTTCAGAAGAAACACACAAAACTTGATAATGCAATGAAATTCTTGGATATTACCAGATTTGCAGTTGGCCTGTACAACGTCCACTAAAGCCATTATTTTTTTCAAAAAGGTTGTTAGAATAAAGCCACTCATCAGAAACATGAGGGTCTGTTCTAAAAGTGGATTCCCAGAACAACAACTCAGTCCAGAGGAGGCTTTGGTAATTTTGAGAAGGTCAATCTGACAAAAAGACAGGCAGTGGTAAGGTAAAACCAGCCAAAAACATGTTACATGACCAAAGGCGAATTGATAACCTTTCTAAGTGACATTCACATCATAGAGATGGTATCCTTTTTCTACCCATTTACCCATCCTCTTGTGAACCATCTCAAAGTTACACTCATCTGTCCAGCGGGGAAAAATCTCCAACTTCCCACAAGCTCAACTTTGATGCTGTTCCCAAATACATGTACTACGTGATTCCCAGTAGGAACAATCAATGGTAAAATGGTTGATGACCATAGTGGTGAAATTGCCGGAGAGGTGTTTTCAAACATTATAAATAAGAAATGAAAAACCCCAACCCATATGAGGTATGGATAGCATGATCAAAAAGTTGAATTGTTTACAGTGCAACAACTGCAAATTTACCCCACTTAGATTATGCGCAGCATACATTGAGGGGGCGGTCGACGATACAGTGGACAATAATGTGACGGAGGCGGTGGAAATCAACCAAGAACATAACTGGCGGCATGATTATTACTTTTCATGTTTGTAGAGGTATGTCCTGATGGGTATAAACAAGCTTTCAAGAAGTTATTCTCACATCTTTTGAGATATTGATGAATGTCGTAGACAGGTGGCCATTCTTCACCCAGTATTGAGAAATTACGCCTTTCTGGTTAGAAGCTGGTATAGTATTTTTTACAAATAACAGGAAAATATGACAAGCTTCTGTCAGAAATGTCAATGAGGAAACAGATAATGATAAACATCTCAACCAACTATTTCTCATAATGATAGGTTACTCTGGCTTGAATGTGCAATTTCCACAGTACTCCAATGTTTATGCCTCCTTAGCTGTCCGTCCCATTGTTTCTCAGTTGGCTCTGTGTGATGGAGCTCATGAAATGTTGCATGCATAGCTTCCTGTTCTAGGGAAAACTCAGACAAATCTATTTCAAACTTTCAGTGCTGGACAAACCACGGAAATCACGAAATAATGTGACCTTCTTACATTTCTCAGGTCACCAGTGAGATAAATAGATTTTGGCTGCATATGGTCATGTCAAGACTCATACAAACTCAAAATGAGACAACAAAATGATAAAACAGTACATTTTCAAATGAATAAATCAAGATGCAATGGGATTGAGACACATGTCCGGTTGGCATTTCTAAGGATATGTGCATTTAAAGCTGACGTGGTATTTTGTTCATATTAGTGTTGGAATGGCCAGTATGTGCTTTTTTGCTTTGAGAGGAATTCCGTTTGCCAATCCTCCAAAACACCTTTTACCTTCTATTCAAATATCGGCAACACCTGACTTCAGACAGACATCACTAAATGACATGTACAGAATGTCCCAAAATATATCAGCAGTATGCAGGTATGTGGATATTGTGTTTGTTTCCCAGTCTAAAAATTCTATGATAAGATTCTATTTTTGGCAAAATGAACTGAGGTAGACACTGGAGATATGAAAATACAGAAGAATTTTGAAGTTTAAAGGTTCTGACAATCTCAACCAAAGTTTGATAGAAATACTAATACATCATTGTTACCCCAGTACGCATTTCATTACTGGACATTGGGCCAATTCAAACTGGAATTGACTTGATGTGGGTGTTTTAAAAAGATACCTGATGGCATTACTGACAGGACATCATGTTAGATAGGTAATGGAGTGGGAGTGAAGATTCTTAGTGTTCATTCTAGTTTTTTCTGCTGCTTCTAGCAGGAAGCAATGATAAGCGATCAGCAGAACCACTGCTTGAGTAACTCGACACTGCTTTTAGTTAACAGGTGCCCATTGATTTAAGTTAAGATATCTGCTCAATACACTGTTGCTTATAGCAAGAATGACTAAGAATGTGATAGTAGTACTACAGCATCTCATCTTGCACTAGGTATCAATTCTGACAATAGGAGGCTTTTACAACATTAATCGGTTCCTATCCAATGGCTATCGCTCCTATTAGCTGGGTGTTCCTGGATTTTTGTCACAAAATTCTTGCCTTAAATGGTCATGTCCCAAGCACGCACACAAAAGAACGAACCATTCCACCATCAAGAAGGATACTTACTTATTGGTCTGCATTCATAAATATCACAGCATCTTCCCGGCACTCCGGTATTCCTGCTCGTCACTACTTTATTGTATCCCGCTGAACACACAGGATTCAAACATTCCAAGTAGTTGCAAACACATTTGGCAGCCGACGGGCAACATTCACCAGGTAAAATGTTGCCCCCGATAGCTTTAGAATCCGACGGACATCTTGGAGCAAAGACGACCTGACAGCGTATGTCGGCACATGGATCAATCTCTTCCTCTGTAAAGATAGAATTTGTAGATTTGGTAAACTTCTTGATTTTGGAAATGTTGCAGGTGAGCATATTACAAATCGTGGTGAGAACAACAAAACTAGCAAATAACAAGAAAATATTCTAATTCTTCTTCTTCTTCTTCTTCTTCTTCTTAATCTTCTTCATCATCATAATCAGCCAAATCTGGATAAATACATAAATTCCATTCTTGTATTACCGTCTTGCTGGCCTGTTCATACACATTGTCACTTTCTTATAAACTGATAGCACTATAATGATGCGTCCAGACACTATAAAGACACTAATGGAGTCTGAAAGGCAACTGGCCTTGTTATCCATCTTAAACATGTTTAAGGAGATTTACTTTTGGCTGTCTTGCTCCTTACTAGAAGGAGGAATGCTAGACATTGACGAAATCAAAGGTTCTAATACCTTCGTGTTCACACCCCAGATTTAACTTGTCTTTTACTATGTATCGATGCATACAATTGATGTGACACTGACAGTCAAAATAAAGTGGTTTCATGTGACACATCACACAAAATTTGGTAGCAATATATATATGAATATCTCAGTCACCACACTGATGGGAGTGGTATCCAAAATGAAGCTCATTACTTAAGCTTTTACATGAGCACGTAGATAGATAATTCACAAGTCTCAAAAGTAATTTACCACCTGTTACTGCGTGATGAGTTGCATTGTAGATGGCGATGGGTTTCTGTCAAATCTAAACTGAATGCAGCTGGAGCATAAACCATTCTTGACAGTGTGAAATCATGCTTGTTTACCTTAGAAACTGGAATGTTTTACCTTGGAAACCACAAGGTGTGTTTCAGAAGAAACACCAACAACTTCCTGTTCCAGCGTCATTCAGTTTGATGAATGAGTGTGGTATCGCAGGAGTAATCATAAACTTCACAGGTTACATACTGATAATATATCCTTCACCACGTTTCATAGTTTACACTTTATTAATGTTTATAAGATCATACACAGCAGAACAAAAAACTTCTTTGATCTTCTCAAAGGCAGACGAGTTCAATTAAGTTAACAAGTGAAAAAAGAACAGCTCTAGTTTACCAAATCCTATTAAATGTTAACTTTAGTCACTTAAGTGAAACCATTACTGGTACATGTACAATAAATTGACTCTTTTGCCAACTAATTTTAAAGTCTAGTAGCTTCAAGGTATTTCAAATACGTGCGAAATTTCCTAGCAGGTCCATGTTTTTAGTTTAAGCGGGTCATAGTTTTCAGTTATTTATTACAGTGAAGCCACTGCGATATTTCAAGTAACAAAGCATAACAACAAACTTCAATTGTGACAAATTCTTTAGGGTCACTGGGTAATTCAACAGTCTTCCTTACACTCACCCAATCCTGATATCTATATTGATAGCTTTGGCCTAACCTAATTGTCCGCTTCCTCAGGTGAGATCAGTCACGTTTTTAAAGAAATGTCAGTAGTAAAGAATATGTGCCTCATTTTTTACCCTCTGAAACACTGTACCTCATTGCAACACAAAAACTGCACCAATTTTGTGTTGCAACCACAACTACGGCTCGAGTTGGTGTTAAATATGGAAGTGGTCAAAAAGTAGTTTCAGGGTGTTTAGAATAGAAGTTGATACCTCACTGTCACTATTAGATGTCCAAACACTGCTCAAGAGGATCAGCCATTTCACCCCAAACCTCAGAGAGACACCCCCATTTTGGCCTGCATTTTAGCTCCACCCATCAAGCAGTATTTGGCCAATTGGTGAGACAACCAACATCTCCAGTTGGGTATCGCTTCGTTAAACTAATGGAAGAACACAAAAACTCAACTAAACACTTGTAATGTCTGCTAGTTATCATTGACGTCATTTGAAAGTGATCCAAGAAAGATATGACATGATTTAAAAGTGTTCCTGGTGATAATCTAAACATTGTACTTAAACGATGACAAATTCTCATAACACATCACCATGACCAAGCAATTACCATAAGAAATAGGCAACCATTTATCATCTGGGAATGCTTCAAACACATTAAATGATGATCAAAAAAAGAAAATGTGATTAAAAAACTGCAAACAAATCTTCCTTAGTTTATTTAAAGGTTAGATGTGCAAGAAAAAAGAAGTTCTGATGAATATTATGGACGTCCATTCTTGGTCACAATTTAATTTTTGTTGGTGTCTAACCTTGAAAACTACAGAAGAATCAGGGGCAGATTTTCTCCAATAAGGGGGGGGGGGGGGTGCACCACTCTGTATCCACGGCTGAGATTTCAAGAAAACCACTACATCGAGATCTGCAAGAATCATTTGATTGGTTCATTCATAACCTTCATCCTATTTCCTCCCAAAAAGCTGCAGAAAACAAATTTACCAAATTGACAGAGTTCCAATGCTGTTGGCTATAGCTAACACACGCAGGAATTTGAAGAAGGTCTCAAAGAGAGAATCAGCTACAGAGGGTATTTTCACTGAGGACAGACATTTTCACCATTACCCCAGAGACTACTCAACATTGCAATTTCTGAAAACAAAATCAGATAGTGTTCCCATTAAATTGCCAACTTCAACCGAAGTTTTAATTTCTCCAGGGAGATGGATCTAAAGATTTTGGTTGCTAGGTGCTGCTGACGTCAACAATCAACAATGCCAAGAGTATTGGTATATTGACAGTCTCTAAATCCCCAGCAACTTTGTCAACTTCATTCATGGTCTCTGACAAAGGGAATCTGATAAACATGTATGCTTTATTTATCATCCCTTCTGGCAGTTTACAATGACACATTAATTAACAGCAAAACAGAACATTAATCCTGTTCCTGTGAGTGTTTTGAGTGTTATATTGATCGATTACGCGTCAATCGCATAACCGGTCAGGGCTCGACATGGTGCCAAGCACGAAGCTGTCTACCTTCAGTTCATAAAGGAAATTCCTCCAGAGTGGATGGTTCCCAAAAACAGCAAAATCATCGAAAAAAGTCTTGTTTAGGTAACCATATCAATTTGTCATAGTGCATCAGTCCATTTGTTTCAAAGCCTTGTGTAAGAAGAGAATGCTACTTAGACCTTTCCTTTAATGATACCAGCCATGGAACATATACGATATACCCTCTTGATCAGCTTATTGAGCGCGAAAGTATCATCTACCCACACAAATGTATCAGCCCTTTCTGTCGTGCAAATGATGACACTTATGACCAGGGACAGTAACTTCAGAACTTGGAACTTTCACCTCATGACGACTATTTGCATAAAAAGGGATAAACAACCCACACAGAATGTGAAACCTTCTTTTATGTTGCTACTTTTGCATATCTTGTGAGGCGACACAGGTAATTTGTCCTGAGAGTATCTGGTCCGTTAACTTCTCCGCCCAGAGTGATAAAGAATACACAGCCCACACAGAGAACTTTCTTTTAGTCGGGGAGTGGATGCTAACGAGGAAATGTACCGTTGGTACTTTGGGGAACAATTTCTTAATGCTGTCAAGCCATCAGAGTGAAATGCCATGCTGATGAGGAAATGTACCTTTGGCATGTTTGGGAAAAATTCCTTAATGCTGTCAATCCATCAGTGTGAACTATCTCAAATCCACTAAGGATTCAGCACATATCCTATTCACCACATCACCCTTTGATATTCGATACTTTCTATGGTGTAAATTTGGTTTAAAATGGCTACACCTTTCCACAAGACAGGTTCGATCATTAGAGCAGTAGTGGTGAATATAGGAAAATAGGAATACTAAGAAAGGTACTGCATGTCAAAGCACACAAAACTGCCCACTGAAACTTTCAGGGTATGAGATTAAGAAGACCCCACTTCAGAGAAAAGTTAGTAAATCCCGGCAAGTGTAACGGGGCAGGTCAGCAGTTATTACCAGCAGTCACTGCGAAAATACTGTCACTTGGAATAGTACCCAACTTACATTAAAAACTGCCAGAATTACAGGTTATATGGCACATTACACATTTTCTTAAGTTGAATCCGGTGCAATGTCAAAACAGCACCAAACATATCTGTATTTTCATCCATGGTTGATGGCCACCACATTTGCACAGACCAAAGGAATGTCAATTTGATCAATGGATTTAGTGAGAGTTAATCGATAATAAGTCATGTTTGTCTAAGTCATCCATCATCATAAAGGTCATGCAATGTTAAAAGATTTAAGAACCAACTGTTAGAAAAGTGGTTTTGATTCATTTCCGAAGAAATGATTATGCAATTTTTTACCCCTCTTGAAGTATGCGAATCCCACTAAAACTTGGGGGTCAATCCCAATAATTCTGGCTGTATTTAGTCTATCGTGGCATCCCAAAAAAGACTGTTTCCCCCACTCTCAATTGACTACTCATTGGCTTGAACAACATGCATGGCATATATTGCAAATTACAGCAAAATGGTGCATCGCTTTCTCGATATTCTGCATCAGACTATAAACAGAGCAAAAATCAGAGAGCAACAAATGTATATTTATGTTGGATTTTTCACCATTTTCAATGCTAAATCAGATGGAAACCACTGGGAATATGAACAGTTAACTTAGCTAAGAGTATTGGAAAAATGCTGCTAATTGGCTGAATACTACCCGGAGTACATGCAAGGCAATAATTTAAGAGATTAACCGAATGTTATATGGCTGGCAACTGTGGCATCAAGAGGTTGTTAGCATGTGTAAGTGCACTGGAGTGTTGATTCTATCAAGAGGGGACTCTACTTAAACTAATGCCTGTATAACTGAAATAGTTGCATCCACCCAAAACTAACATGATTCTCAATGTGACAATCAGGCATAAGATATCTTCACCCAACATGTTTTGGTTTCCCCATGCAAAAATAACTTCCAAAGGACTGTGACTTCTCCAGACAAGATCCTAGAAGCAAATTAATGAGTAGTTTGAAATACTAGCATCCATCCCCAAAACACATGCTTCAGCAGGCTAGTGCTTTCCTTGGGGGAAGACACTTCATTTCCTGAATATGAATACAACAGCAACTCGGAATGCTTGAGATCTTCTTCAGCCTCACCAATCATCATCATTCTCCTAATCACCTGAGCGATAAACCAGAAGCAACCTCCTCAGCTCCTTGGTATCACAATCTCTCTGATATGGCTCCCCAAGGGTACAATGGAGAGACAACGGCTTAAAAGCGATAAGACCTCAATTATGCTGAAGCTGACTAGTCTGACTGGTCTGGTTTTCTGCACGGTTGCCAGAAGGGAAACTGCTTCAAAAGATGTCTTGTGCAACTTATTGGTGCAATCCCTGCAATAGGTTTTGTAGTAAAACTGAAGATTTTCTACTTGTCCACAGGACAGCCACTTTACTTCAAATAGCTTGGCAGCATAGCCTTCAGAATGGGTCCCCTCTCAAGAACAATACATAAAGAATGATCAACTTTAAAAGCAGTATCAAGAAGTAAATGACAGACTGATAATCCCGAGAGTGCAACATGGTGACTGGCAAGAATGCCATTTTGTGCGAGCTTGTAATGAATTCCTTAATATCACATTTGATAGCACTATCTCGCCATGTCAAGAGTGCATCAAGGGCTCCAAGGAAGAGATAAAGAAGAATCTCACTATCGGCAAGATATCAATGGAAATGAACTTGCTCGGTTTTATGCCACCCAATACTTTCAGCCGAATAAAAGTCTTGGGGGTTAAGGTGAGGACTGTGGAACAACACTGAAGAATGGTACCGTACTTTTTGGTCTTGGGGGAGAGGGGCAGAAGGCTCTCTGGGGGACAGAATATCACTTTTTTTGTCCCAAAAGGGTCCAATATTTGAGCCCTTTTGTTTTTCCTGATTTGTGCCAAATCATGGAAAACCTGTCTTTTGAAGATGACTGGAAGGGGCAGCTGCCCACCCTTCTACGGTCTTGCCTGGTAACTACTATATGCTGACGATTGTCCATGTGATGGTTAGTCATAATGACATTATGATTTTGATAAATGATTACATTTGGCAGCATAAACTTTGCCATTGTTTGCCTAATAATTGGCTGATTAGTGAGAAGTGTGTGACTTCACAGATGGTAGACAGTGCTATCATATTTGTTGTTTCATATCAGCCGCCTGATGTAAGCTGCTTGACATGCTAGATATTTAACCCAAGATCTAACACACAAAAAGCTGATTTGGATCAGTACCGGTAATTGTTTGGATTTGCACATTATGAAAGTATTTAAAATTTGCATAAATTTGTTTAAATTTCTCAAGGGGATCTTGTTCGGTCAATATGTCAATGTTGCCAAAGGAATCGGATTAACATGTACGTAGATCAGTCTTGCCCAGATTATTGGTTTTAACAGTTAATCCTATGCCTCATGGATAGCAAGTTCAATAGCATACGACAAGGAAAGGCACTCATTCTAATGTCAACTCTCATGATTTAATGGATTTGTGGTTTAGAATTAAGCCGAACTAGCTTGACAAATTTGATCAGGATCAGGCCGGTTAATATGGAGCTTACAATAGAAAAGCTGCTACGATGAGGGGGACGCCCTGACAAATGGCTCTGTGGAGAACACTGATAATGATGGTGCTGGACTGTCTTCATATGCAACATTTTGAACCATTATCAGGCATCAACTGCAACATCATCCACAAAAGAACTCAAGAGTAACAACCTAATAACATTATAAGGCATTCTAAACTTGTCCCAAAAATAAATAATTCATATATGTTCATATAAATATTTGCTGAAAAAACTCATGTAAAATACATAAGTGTATATTTTTTACCAATTTTTATACCGTCTGGTCTAGTACCTACAATGAATGAAAAGCAAAAAAATGTTTGGAACTTATACAGCTCAAGTGCCATAATACGGAATTATGCCATCTGTGCAAATGTACACAGCACGAATCAATATGCATAAAGTTATAAAAAGTTACCTAATGTTTTCCAATTAGCCTCGATTGGCTGTTGCTACATGATATATGGTCGCGCTTTGTCAGATCTGTAACCACCATGGCACATGGGAAAGGAGCAATTCAGCATCACGACTCTTGGAAGATGGCCTGGGATAATGGGCATTTTTTCATCCTAATAATTTGTTAGTTAGTTACAGTTCTGGTCAGAAGTAACATCCTTCTTTGTATCCCAAATACCAAATACAGTCAAACTTGATAAGATGCCCATGATCTGGTCTGCTACGAAATCCAAGCTGATTCCTTAAAACCTCACTCATATCTATCAGAGGGTATGAGTTTATTATAAATGTGATGCTGGACAGGAGACAAGGGGAATTGCTTCTGACCAGTAATTTACCAATAAATTCTGTCAATGCTATGCTACAATTTCACTTACCATTTCATTTCTATTTCATTTCATTTCTGTTCCGTTTCTTAACATCTTATTTCTTGTTTCACATATGCCCAAGTATTTCATACTTTTTATTTGATAACAATGGTTGAGAGCACTTGGATGAATTAGATTCAACAGGTAGTTGGCTTAAAGCCATATGTGATTTATTTCCAATGTTAAAATTGGGCCAACAGGTTAAAGAAGTATGCATTAAAGGGAGTCTGGAGCCAGGTAGGTCTGATTTAGGTAAAACAAAGTCGCTAATAGGGGAGGGGTCTCTCCCATCTGATAGCTCATCAAAACTATTCATACTTATGCAAGAAATACATTTGATGATGAATCAATCTCGACCCTGGCCTCTAACTGTGCATAGTTGTCACCTGAAACTGGCCCATTTGACCCGCTGGCTCCTGTGTATAGTCGTCCTTTAATTCATAAATAATATGCTCAAGACATGATAAGATTCAACATAGTGCCAGCCATAAGATGTACCTTTGATGCTGAATGTTCCTATTCTTAAACTAAGTTTCATAAGGAAAACACTATACCTACTCTTGGTGAGCTGTATCAGGGTCTTAGGTTGACCCTTGTACACTGTATTCAGTTTTATGTCCATTCCCAACCTTTAGGTGAGAACTGAATGCATAATGTTGATGACCTTTCATTGTGCCATATTGCAGATTATTAGATGAGGGGACAAGAAGAATATCATTTTTCAAGGACCCCTCCATGTTGAAGGCGGGCACTCTAAAAATACTGTACAAATATTGCCGTCCTTTCTCAATGGGTGTCTGAAGAGCTTGTCCTCAACTGAACTCTTGATTAATGCGATCAGGTTCAACAATAAAAGATTTTATCAAAGTTTTAGGACACCTGACACAATGTCCCCAACAATTCTGAAACAGTAAATATTTTGCCAGAAATTCTAACCTCATTTAAGTCTTTGTTTGAACCCTGAATTTATTGTTTTTTCATCCCACATAGTTTTGAACAAAATATGATATCGCACTCCAGTGCATTCCATTCCGAAGTCCATTTTCTTTGTGACGGCAAGATCGATTACCCGAAAAGTACATTACTTCTGATAGAAAACCTTGGTTCCCCATTGGCTACAGATAGGGAAGTTGTTTTATACAATCCAAATCTCAAAGTGCGTAAGTATTTTCAATGACGTAGATTGCATTCTTCGCATCGCTTAGCTAATTGACAAAGAAATGCACAGATGTTAATGTTTTGATTAAAATGCAGACTATTCAGAATCATTTTCTTTTGACCTTATTATCGCAAGTGCCTCATACTTTGGATATGTTTGTTCAAGTTGAAAATTAATGACATTGTTCTTTCAATATGCTTGCAACCAGCAAGGATAAATCCTACTATCTTACAGCATGATTTCGTTCCAAAGGAATGTCTTCCATCCTTGTAGACAACAAACCTAACAGGTCAAAAATCAATGACATTATGAATTAATTCAAGATTTTAACCCCCGATAAACCGATAAATCTCAGACTGATAATTTTTTGTTCTTCTCAGAATTGGGTCATTATGTTCTTTTGGGCTGGTGTTCGCACCAATACAAATATGCACCGATCACTCATCATCTGATGATTCACCGATTCCTTGTCGATTTCTCACAGACTTACTCGATGGATTTGACCCACCAAGTTCATATGGCACCCAATAAACAAATTAATTTCATCACTATGAGGTATGAAGTTCATGAGTGGGCGTCTAAGTGCCCATTAACCCTGCCTAACCACACTTGACAAGCCAACACAACTTATCATGAATCCGCATGATCAAGTATCATAACTTTTTGGAATGCTCTCTAGCATTCCGGAAATTGAAGAGACAACCACAAACCCCAAAACAATCTATTTTTAGCAACCACCCGCACATATTTCATCACATAGTGAAATTTTGTATTGAATAGGTTGTCTAAACAATGCTTTGTTGACCTGTCTGAAAGAGAGGTATGTTTTATGCATAACTTCTTTTTTATTGAAAAAATGGTATTTGCCCATCCCCAAACACATTTCACTATGATCAGCAATGTAAATGTTATCAAGTTTCTTCCAACCAAAAGTATTTCATGAGGTTTTACGTAAAAACTACCGAAAACACTATTCTGTTCTTTCATGCTCTGCATCAGAAACCTGAGCCAAAGCGCCATGAATCCCAATGGAAATATCAAGTTGTGATATCATGAAGTAAGTGACGAGCACATCTCCTGTTACACAGAGGAGTAATACGAGATAGCTTCTGTCAAGATAAAGAACATCTCTTTCCAACTAGAAGCGGCTGGATGCTGTGGAAGAGAGTGGTAGCCTCTTTTTATTCCAAGTGTTTCAAAACAGATACATACTCTAGTTTAACGATCAAATGCGATGACAGATGCTCCGTGACGGCTTATGTAGCTCACCAGGTGAGCTAAAAAACAATTTCCCGCAATTTCCAATGAGTGCGTTCTGCTTTGAATGATATATTTTCCTGGAGACCCCACATGAAAATGATGATGGGTTAATCATCAAAGGTCTGTGGTTCCCCTAACTGGGCAAACACATTATGTGCTATGTTTACCAATTACGATGAGACAGAATGACCAATCAAAGTTATTATGTGCTAAATTGGTAGACAGGAGAGGAATCTAATTTGGTGACACATTGGCCCTATATTGGTCACTGTAATGACCTTAGTTAGTGGCGAGTAACTGGTATAACCCATGCTGCCATTATCAATCATTATTGCAATAAAAGCCACAGATTGGCGTGTATATACATCAGTCATTCAAGTTCGGCGTTTTTCCAGGGCATGACAAAAATTAATTTTTTTCTCATGAGAATGAAATGTACTGGCGCCTTAATGATGATATACTGGCACAAATTTGGATCTGGATAATGAGGATGTCTAAGCATTGTCTTGATTGAATTTTTGTAAAGGGAGGAGGATTTTTGAACTGGTGTATTAACATCGAGTGATACAAATACATATCTGGGTCTCACGACCATTACATCAACTGTAATAAACCCCCTCCCGCCAGCTATTTTTCCTTATCAGTGTCATTCCACATGCTCATCGCATAAAATATCTCCATATCAAGACAAACCTCCTTTCAGTAACCCCACAAAGCATTAGGATACACCACCCTTCTCTGTACATTGCACTGCTTTTAGCTTTATGTTTCCAATAATGGGAGGCCATGATTTGCCGGTCCCCATTGTCATACATCACATCGCTTAAATAACAGCGGGGATATTATCTATGGCCAGAGAGGTTTGTCAGATGACAACAACATGAGCCAGTTTATATAATAGCCTGAAGACATCTTTCTTTTTCCATTTTAGTACTGTCTCAACCTTGTAATGCAAAGCTAAAGTTGGTGAATTATTTCTCTAGATTATGAGTACACTAATAATCGCCCTTAATGATTTAAAAGATGTCAGAAAACCACACCAGCAAGTGACCAGTTTTGTGTTGGATTTAGTGGTCATTCAACTTTAATGGAACGTTAAAGGGACTACAACAGCAGTCATAGGGAATAAGGGGACTTTCATGGCAATAGTAGAGAGTAAAGGGACTATAGCGACAATAGTAGAGAACTTAGAGTATCACTGGGTCCATGGTACCATCTGATGGAATTGCACCTACTGAACCCCGTCTTGAGGTCACATCACAAAATATTCACCAACTTTCCATTGTTTGAGGCAGGAAAGACTTAGGAAAAGACTACCTCTTAAAGACAGAGACAATTTTTATACCCTCGGTCAAAGGGCTTTATCCTTCCATCAAAAACATTCGAAAATATCCATCAACTTTCAATTGTTAGAGGGAGAAAAGGCTTGTAGCGATTAGGGAAAGGCCACTGCTTGATCATTCTTAAACCCAAACAATGTTTATATCCTGGTTTAAAGACCCTTATCCTCCCATCAAAACCAGCTGATGAGATATTAGGTTTCCTTAGTCATTTGAATGGACCCTTAAATTCCCTGTAATGAGGGATAAGCAGAAAGCCACCTTTTCACCTGTTGTTTTGTCAGGGTCTAAATGGCTTAGTAAGGGTTGTTTTAGTTGCAAATCACCCCCACTGAGGCTATTACCATGTTGTGACACAGTTAAGCCCTTGCCTTTTCCTGTTTTTCGTTTGTCCAGGGGTTAGAACTTTTTTTTTTCATGTCACCTTACTCAGTTTTTCGCAAGTGTCTTATTTCGTGAAAACTTTTAGAATAGCACCAAAACTTCAACTGTTATGCGTTTAAAACCAATAAATTTCCATTGAACTTTTAAGCAGCATATGCAATAATGCCAATTGAAAATAAGCAAATTATTCACTTTTTAACTCTGTGAACCTATATTGCAACTGAATTTTCTGAACCATCTAAGCATTTTGAAAACATGCCCTCTTGCAGCAAAACAAAACTGGACATGGATCGTGGAAACTCAGACTTAGCTTTTTACAAACTTGTTTCCTTCAGTGAACTAAAAGCACCCAGTAAATGGCTCCGTTTTACCCTCATGCAAGTTTACCTTAGGGATTTTACCCCCATTAGTCTGCTTGTAGAATTTGAGGGGGACGTGTCGCCTCATTTCTAATCATGCCTTGATAATCGTATCAACTATTATAAAACTGTGGTCAGGTTGACTAGAAGGGGGTAGGGTTTTTTGCTAAGTACATATAAAACATTTTGAAACTCCGTGCACAGAAATGCAGCCTGATACCAACAGTCAGAGAAAGGGAGGGGGGGCCATGGTGCTTTTTAGGGTCAATATATATATCCTACAATTCAAGGACACAGTTTTAAAGATTTTCTACAAATAACGCAGGGGGAGTCTCCAGGAGCAAAGCCTCCTTGATTCATCAGATCCTCTGTAAAAGAACTCTGAAATGGGATCATTTTAGCATTGGGGGAATACCCAGGAGGAACATTTTAAAGTTAACAAGCAACTGAGAACTAACCAACAAAAAAATCCTCACCAGAAGAGGTTCACAAGTTCCATCAAGCACATATAAACAGTACATAGTTGTTGCAATTCAATGGGCTAGATTTTCACTTGTGATTTTGCCAACAACTATCGGGGACTTGATCCACTTGCCTCTAATTTCATCAAATTATCCTCTCAGCTTGGGCCCCTAGCCAACATTTCACAACTTTTTGTGCAATATCAAACAACTGCAGTTTGATCAACAAAGTGATCTGTACAATTACTACAATGTACTGAAGATCTAATGATATTATTTATAAATTTAAAGTATCAACCTATATTTCTTTCCAAATGATAAGTGGTGTAAGTGTAATTTTGGGTATAAATGACCTGGTTTAGTAGCCTGATGCAGGTATTTGGAATAAAACATTGTTCTGAAATGCTTTTGCGTTATTTGTTTCATTGGCATTGCCCAACACGATATTGCACTCATTGATGCAACAGGGTTGGTCTGCTAAGAGTACTGGTCTGGCAACTTTACTGTTGTTATGAACAACTCTTACATTTCGCCATGCACATAAATTTAAGTATATAGACCTTTTTTACAACACCTTGCCAATAAAACTGATGACCACAAATTGAAAAAAGGTTTTCCTAAATTCTGTCTCATGCATTTAAACAAACTTATTTTATCAATGAACTTTCTACTATGTTCATGAGTAGTCGGCACTATCATAACATTACACTGGATTATGAGTTGGTTTTGGTAGTTCTAAATGTAGCAGAGCAAGCGTGACAAAGAGACATTATTACACTCAAGATGACTAGTACTAGTAGGGCATGAAAGGCTGGCCGGGTAAGATGATTTGAAATTATTCGAAACACAAGCAAACTGTCACAAACAAAGAAATCAAAAGGTTTGCAGTTATTTGAGATAAAGAATCTTGTAACAATTTCTCTTAACAATATCATGTCAATGCCTTAAAACCTCAACGAGGACCAACTGTGACTTTCAAGATAGGACTGAAAAGCCTTCTATCTGGAGGTTAACGCTGCTGGTCTGACACACAATTTGGCCCGGGTTTGAAGTCAAGGGAGAACTTGAAATGATAATAGATATTAGTATTTCTCTGGATGTGCTGGTGTGCATGGGATAAATTCCTGGTTCTTCACATCCTTTGATTGAGACTTGAAACCACTGTACATGTATCACCGATTCCTTGTGTTTCTGAGTGCCTTTTGAACAGGCTAAATGAGTAACCTGCATGGTATAATTGACTAAAAGTTCTCCAAATATGGCAAAGAACCCAAATGGACCACAAAACTGAAAATGAAGATGCGGATAATGATGGTGGTGATGATGGTGATATTGCAGAAGTACTGCTGTCAGAAAGTATTTAAGTCTGAAGTACAGTAGAACCCTTGGGTCTCTTAGGACTGACAAGTGCTGTCCTTAATAGAGATGTGTCCTGATTAGAGAGGTCAAATTGAATGGAAACAACCACTTTGGGAACAAAACTGGTGTCCTTAATAGAGAGGTGTCCGCTAAGGGAGGTTCCACTGTACCTGAACGGCATACTGTACTGTTCCATACTGTACTGTTCCGGCTTATTAGAAAAAACTTATGTAATTGTTTAATGCAAAGCAGCTGCTTTTCATTGAACTCATGCAATGATCTGATAATTAAAACCTTAAATCAAATAGAGAGAGCCAGCCAACAGTATTGGTACCAGTCACCAAAAGGACCTCAATTCAGTGGACAAATTTCATGACCACATGAGCATACAGTTTGTGTCTTCAAGAACAAGGACCAAAAATGTCTGTACTTAGTTTATACATGGCACCCTTGTCAAAATATTGTTACCATTTTGCATTTGTGAGGTGTCTACATAAAATACTAACAGACTTTAAAATCCACTTTGCACCTTGACAAATACCAGGCATGTAGGAATGCCATCACTCTGAGGACAGAAATCAATGCTTAATAACTGAAAAACCAGAAGTTATTCAGTTGCTACATTGACTTGGTGGACCGTCTTTTAATAAAGCCTCACCCCAACTTGAGTTGTGACATTGTCTCTACAATGCAAATGAACAAAAAAAACTGATAATCTGTCAGTCTATTGAGTTGTGACACAAAAATAAACGATATGTACTTTGAAAATGGTTAGATGCAGGGATATTATTGCCAATCCACCAATTGTGCTGGAGCTTATCCAAGTTTCTGTGACATTTTAAAAGCTAGAATAGAGACAGGGGCCAACTGGATGCAGGTCAATCAGATATTAGAAGGTAGAATATCAATGAGTGCAGAAAATTTAAAAACCTCAGGCAGTCCAGTTATATTCCTATACAATCACTGCCTAACATGATATATCTGACATTTCCATTTAATGACTTCATAATGCAATTAGCCAACAATAATTCCATCAATCATGTCTGCCAGTAATTAGTGGTTCCCAACAGTCAACCACAAACTACAGCAAACCGTCTATAAAGCATAACATAACACTTTTTATTTTCCCAATGTTCTCAAGGCCTATATGTGACATTCTCATTCACTTTTTTCAATTGTCCATTCACGATTTCAGAGTTATTAATTCATTTCAATAAAATGGCTACACATGTATGACCTACATTTCACATGAAATATCATTTATCAATATGGCCCTTTGTGCGTGGAAAGGTAGTTACCATGTATGGACTCATGTTTCGTCTGTAAAATCTTATGTTTCGTCTATGATTGTGACTTTGTGATAATGCAAGAATGATAACAAAAAACACATTAATAAGATATCAATTTAACATAATCATATGTGTGTCAACCAGGTATCAAAAATATCATTACATTTCTTACTGTAGGCCTATATATGTATGTATTAATGTACTAGGTACTAGGTGTACTAGGGACTATAGCTATATACAGTAGAACCTCTCTATCAAGGACACTCCTGGGACTGACAAATGCTGTCCTTGATAGGGAGGTATCCTTATTAGAGAGCCTGGTCAGAATGAATGAAGACAACCAATTTGGGACCAAAAAGTGTCCTTAATGGAGGGGTGTCCTTAATAGAGAGGTGTCCACTAAGGGAAGTTCCACTGTATATACTAGGCAGGGATGCATTCAGTGTCCCAAACTACCACCAAAACTAAGTGCAATTGGGCAGTAACCTGACCTGGCAGACCTGGAACACTTTTGATCTACCTGTTCGAATATACATATGCCTTATTGGGGACTAAACCTCCTGCTACACCAGCCTGAGGGACACAAAATAATTTAATTTTGACTTGGTTGAATCCACTTACTCTACAAGCACGCTTGTCTAGGCTGAGGGAATTAATGACCTGCTGTGAGGGTTCGTTAAGAAGACATAGAGTTAAAGCAAAACGCAAAGAATGGCAGGCAATAATTAAATTAAGGGTTTACCTAGAATATTAGAAATCACGTCTGTCCTGTTTTCAGGTTTGAAGTCCTTCGGTTTGCAAACTCCAAATAAAGTATCCAGAGACTGTATAGATCCAAAGCATACTAGCCCGTCGGCGCAGCGTCCGAAGGCATCGAATGGACCCCCGCACGTGTCGTTCTCCATCCTCGCGCACACATGGCAGCATCTGCACTGGTCCAGGATAATGTCTCCTGGACAATCAACCGGTTTCTCGCAAAGCGTTGTGTCACAGTCATTACAAACTAGCTGACCACGGACTGCACCCCCATGAAGGCCGCACAAGAACACGAACACAAGAAATCCATAAATCTGACAGTCCATAGCTAACGGTTATGCTGCGTCTGAGATTAGCTGCACGTGCCTCCCGCGTTAAATTTGAGATCTGAGATTGTGACTGCGTCGCACCACTGTCCGCTATTTCTAAACATTTCAAGCGAATTTTGAGAGTTCCCGCTGTCGTAGATCAAAGTGATGAGGTGACCTCTCTAACACTTCCAATCTAAGCGCTGTATCAAGTATTGCAAACCCTTGACGACATCCGACGTTTACCCCTTTATGACAGGCACAAGACTGAAAGCCGTCTGCTCGCCACATTACACATAAAAGCAATCGCTATCATAGATAGAGGGCGCGGACTTATGAAAATGTCCAAATTTCGAAATAACAGTTCGTAAGTGCTACCGTCTGTTGCAAATTGTGACTAACTAAATAAGTAATGTTAAGTTACGAGATGAGAATGTGTCCATAGGAAAACCACTTCAATCAAAAGTTATAGTCAAACGTGTACTATATATAGTGTAAAAACCGTTGTTGGTAGAATGTTCATGTTAATTATTACTGATACGTCTCACAACCGCAATCTCACTGTATATATTATACCCGTTTCTTTAGCCTACAAAATACCAGAAGGAATGACAGACGGCAGCCTCTCTAGACTCCTGGGGCAGTCCATTTCGTCATCCTGGTAGTCTCTTCTTATTATCGGCGAAAGAACGAGGTGCCCCGGAGGCGGAGTGGCAGCCTTTGGACCATCAGGTGACACTACACTCCGGACGCAGTCAGTGGACCTGCCTCGTCCCTTGCCCAAAGTAAGGGAGATTGATGAAGTAATGGACTACCTCAGGGGTCCATCATGAACCTTTTGAACGATTTGCCTTTAACCTGAAGATGATGAATACATCTCTTTTGATATTTTCATGGAATTTTGCTTTTCTTATGACGTATATGCAACGTGGATTGTGTTCAAAGATATAAAGAAGAAGAAATGATGACACTTAATGTATCGTCAAGGATTTGCTTAAATTAGTCGCTTTTAGAACATGCACCGCAGGGCAACATAAATCATGTGGTAGCGGTGAAACCTTAGAGATGACGAAATCAAGCAGTGTGATCGTCCTCTATGTTTTTATGGCATTTCTAACATCATTTTTGGACAATCCGGACGCAAGTAAACCAAAAGGTACGTAAATTTATCAGTTCCTTCTATCCCATGCTTCTTTTCAGGTTGCAGCACTACATAATTATATATGTTTCCGCTGCCAGTATCATGGAATAAAGTTAGCAATATAAGTTTGGCTTAAGCAATTTGGAAACCTTGGCAACTCTTAACGGGTTTCGATCCTTAACGTATCACGCTTTCTATCTCTACTGTTCCTCTATTTTAGTTTGCAATACCTCGGTCAAGGGCGACGTCTTTCTCTTGGTGGACATCACGAATAACTTGGCCAACGCGGGACAAGGAGTCAGCAACTTCATTCAATTCTTGAAGGCATTGATCAACAGGCTAACAGTTGGCGGAAAGGCCATACGTATAGGAATCATTTTCTACGATGACAGAACCATTCTGGTGTCCAACCTGACCTATAATGTTTCAGAAATTCAACAGAAAATCGCCGGAATGCAGAGTGATAGAGATCCCGAGTCGTCCAATTTGTACCAAGCGCTAAAATTTCTATTATACAAGTAAACAAATACAGTAAACTCCTAAAATTTCGCGAACATTTCATATTCGCGGATTTCGCGCATAATCTGGATTCGCAAAAATAAAAATCACGAAAATATTTCTTAATTTTTAATCTCCAAATTCGTGGGCGCGCGTATGACTGTAGACTGCATGACCGTCTCTGCATGACATGTCATCATTTCTGTCGGCCTCGTTTGTAGAGACTCCACTTTACCCTCACACTGACACTGTATGAGAGGAGGTGTCCAAAATCCAGATATCGGAGGATGACTTTTATCAATCACTGTCACTGTATCAAAATCTAGGTCCAGTTTCGGCCGCCTTTTTCAGTAATTATCTCACTCTATTATTTTTTTGGATTGTTTCTAGGGGATTCAAGAAGAAGGTTGGTTCCAGACCAGTACCTCGCATTGGCCTGATCATCTCAAGCGAATGGCCAAATGTAGACGACGTGGACAAAGACGCTGTCCTGAAGTTGAAAAGTATGGGGGTCAGGCTTCTCTATGCCGGTGACAAAGGAAAAGACACCATGACTAACTTCGTCTCCAAGCCGGCGAAAGAAAATATGTTCTTTCTGAGCCAGTATGGTATTGATGCGATCCAGAGCGCTTCGGTTATTGCTTCGAAAATATGTGGACGACTGGCGAAGTTTCAGTCAAAAAGGACAACTGAGACCTCGTCAGTTGGGGCACCTTCATCATCAGCTGAGACGCCCAGTACATCATCAGCAACTGCGACAAATATACCACCAACTTGGGCGACAGGTACATCATCAATTACTGGGAGGACATATACATCATCAACTGAGATGCCTTTCTCTGCAACCGGTAGGTCAAAATGATGCGTAAATCGTCGGTTACGAACCATACTAGCGTATCACTCATCGTTGTACAGCTTTTTCGTCAGGTCAGGTGTCTGACAGAGTGAAAAGTTAAGTCAATGAGGTCTCATCTATCTGTTGTTGAAGCAGTCATATAGCCCTCCGACTTTTGCTAGGGGAGACAAAAAAACAGTACTTCTACTTACATCCCTCTAATACATATACTTTGAAATGTCTAGCCCCTGTCAGTGTTACGATATCACCGCGAGGAAAGAAACCCATTTCTCATGCTCCCGACGAAAGGACGCTTGTAACACCCACACCGGAGGCAGTCAACAAGAGCCAAAAGAAACCAGTTATTTCTCCTGATTCTCTTGACGGAAAATTGTTTGTAACATCCTCAACCCGAGAAGGCGACAAGAGCCCCAAGAAACACAATTCCCGATATGATTCTCCAGAAATGGCGTTCGAACCAAATGACCAGACCGTCAAAGCAAGAATGATGGAAGTGAAAGCACAGGTGCGCTTTTTATTTCCTTACCCAGTGACAACGAGGCATCAGCACCGTCCACATCAAGCATAAAAACCGTACCGGATTATTTTTTGTTAAACTCCTACAGAAATGTACGTCATCATATACGAAAAAAAAGAGGGAGGAGAGAATTAACACCGGGTCTGCATAGACTCGTTGATCAAATCCATTGGCAAAAACGACGTTTTTCGGCTACAAATATCTCAGAATTTTATTTTTGCTCTCAGTCTCCTGACGCATCTGGGTGTTTCGCCTCAAAATTTTGTTCCCCTGTCAGACGGCCAAAGGGTGTTATAGCGAGTGGATGTGTAAAAAGAGTAAAAGTAGCAAGTCCAAGGACGAACAGCACCGAAAACTTGAATTACAGTTGGCCGTCGAAACCGTCTCAATCTATACCTCTCATTTATTTCAGATGGGTTTTCTGCCAAATGCCTTGAAAGTATTCGCTCGTCGTCCTGCCGAATTCAAAACATTTTTCAACCATCACGATACTTTGATGGCTGACGGAAAGGGTAAGCTAGGTATCATAGGTAACTGACTTACTGATGGAGACTGAGAAAGAGCAGTGTCCCTATAGTGCTGAAATTATGTTCTGAATATCTTCATAGCTCAAACAAGGTTGTCATATTTTATCCCACTTCATATTATTATTAAACAAGCTGTCACAAATTTTCAGTGTTTTGGATGTGATACAAATTGGACTGCTCAGGTCAGCCTTCGATCCCAACAGTTTCGTCCGGATCGTCTGCCAAAGTTCATGTCTTGGGACCCTCAGAATTGTGAAGAAGTCTCATTTTAATTTCAGGCAACTTGACGAAGACGGATAAGGAAATGATAGCTATTGCTACTGGTGCTGCTAACAAGTGCGTTTACTGCGTAATTCAACACAGTGCGATGCACCGGAACTACTCGAAGAACCCGCTACTGGCGGAGCAGGTAAGGACATTGACAATCTCATCAGAAACACATATTGACCCTCAATATATTGACATACAACGGGCGTCAATATGGGCGGAGGCTACGGAGGCGATACCGCTGGAAGTTCAGTATGCAACTAGACGTGGCATAGCACCGACTCAGTACTCACTCCTTCGGAACGCTGTCCCAAGGACTCCGCACAGTAGGTTGTCCTTACAGAAGAAATAGTCCGGACACAGTGGATCGGCGTCTTCCCTTACTAAAGGAAGAAGACTGCCTCTAGTCTAGGTGCTTGAAAGAGCAAGATAATGCTCGGAGAGCTTGAGAACTATCCGGTGCGGTCGTTCGCTACGCTGCGCGTGACCTTGCCAATGACGTTTGTCTCAAATCCATGTTATAATAGTTGTGCAATGACTTAGTATTGCCATCTTCCCGGACAGCTGTCGTCGTTAGGCATGTCGTTAGCTCCTGCGTATGAGCCAGTTGCCTCAGCAGACTCCTTTGATTTCATTACAGATTGCAACAAATTGGAAGCAAGCAGAACTAAACAGTCGTCAAAAGTCTATCCTTCGCTTTGCCATGGCCGTATGTCATACAGAGACCATAACGGAGAAACATTTTAAGGATTTAGAGAAGCATGGGCTGACGAAAGAGGATGCGTGGGACATCGGAGCAATTACAGCCTTCTACTCCATGGAGAATAGGATAGCTCTTGTAGCAAATGTTAAGCCGAATAGGGAGTTCTATGCAATGGGGCGGGGTATAAAGTCAACCTGATGGTGGTTCTGGTTAGACTAATGACTAATGACTAATGACTTATAGGCCTAACCAAAATTGGGACATCGGTACCCAACACTAATTGTGGTTGTTTCCCCCCAGTCGTTTCGCTCCCTGGGACTTTTAGTGTTGGGGATTAGAGTGTGATTCTGGGCAAAGTCTATATTCTCTTGTAGTCATATCATGAGTGAGATTTGAGACTTATTTCGGGAGTTATGTTGGTGTCTTGATATCAGTCATAAGCATCCAGGCCATGGCCATCTTTTGACACATCAACTGTCTGTGCAGTCGCATCAGACTACCTTGAGACCTAGGCAAAGTCACTTTTTTCTTGCATCACTTGGTCAAGTAAATGATTCTTTCCCAATTGTGGTGGGATTTTGGGCAGGATACTTGTGTGTTTATTTATTGGTCATCTTGGGTCGCTAAGATCATGGAGAGAGCACTTGTTTGCCTTGGTCATTAAATGATCTGGAGGTTGCCATTATAAAACTCCTCTGTTCCTTCCTTTCGTCTCCCCTTGTATGAGGCATGTGGTTGAGAATGATATTGGGCGAGTCAGTTGTCTTTCTTATTGATTTGTCATTTAGAGTGTCGCCTTGTGAAACCCATCTCTATTTGTCCATTCTACAAAAATATCAATTCTCGGTGTGGACGAAAACAGTCCCCAGGCATTAGCCTCAATTAACCGCCATGTGTCGACATTGTAGTGTGATGTGGTGACAATGATGAGCATGTTGAATTGATCTTGGTGGACTAGTTTATTGTGCTGTTATTTCTGACCTTTTTTTTCGGATAACTGATGAGATGAATGATTCAGAGCGGACAATTTTGTTAATGTTTATCCTCATCAGCGAAGGAGTAAAATATAGTTCTGGAGTCGCTACAGGTAAGGTCTCAAAATGGTTTGACCAAATTTGGCGAAAATTAAACCTACAATGATAAGTAACAAAAATGTCTTGATACCAATTAATTAGGATAAGGCTGCTGTTTAGACTAAGATGAACATCCAGTCATGATACCTTATCTGAGTGTAATCATTGGTTTTATGCTATTACACATTATTGACTTGATACTGTGAAACCATTCATTGCCAATTTTGTATTATGATGCACGCCCCACTAGTATGTGAATTTCATCCCCCAATCCCCTAATTATGATGCCCATTTATGAAGCGATCAACCAGTGTGACCTTTGTCTATCATATATCGGACCATTATCTAAGTTTGTAACTGTTGTTGAAACAAATATGTTATGTCTTGGCACACAAGTGGTTAAATTCAATAGTTGTTTTACGGCTATGTGACCGGACCAAATGGAATGTAAAATGCAAATTGAAGAGCAAATAGCCAGAGAACATGTATTAGCAAACGATTACAGGTTGCAATATCAATATTCTGTTCCTGGCGTGTTTTATAGTTGCATACTTTTGGCAAAGAGAAATATGACATTGGTAAATATTGAGAAATATATTTCAGTTGGTCGTGTTTTAATGTATAGGAGAGCATCGCCTTGAGAACCTGATTTTGTGCTGCAGGCTTTCTCTAATATCAGTTTTAATTATTCCTGACCAATAATTTTTTTTTTCTAAGAGCATACTGGTATATCTGAATTTTTGCGTGTTTCTTCTCTAATTATGCACATCACATGTTCTAAACTGTATTTTGCAAATGCCAGGGAAGAATGCTATCTCTTTTACAAAATGAGAATACATCATGGCTTGCCACAACTAAACTCTTGGTGTTTATCATGAACAAATCAGCATGCCTATTCTAAATAATATTAGTTATATCTCATCATTGTAAAAAAAAATGTGTCCTTCATAAGTTTGTCGATCTAATCCAAGCCTTGGGCGAAAAGGGTTAAATTCATTATCGAGACTAATCATTGTTAAAAACGTGTCCTTGGTAAGTTTATTAATCTGCTTAATCCAAGCCTGGGGCGAAAAGGGTTAAATTCATTATCGAGACTAATCATTGTTAAAAACGTGTCCTTGGTTAGTTTATTAATCTACTTAATCCAAGCCTGGGGCGAAAAGGGTTAAATTCAGTATGGAGACTTTGCGTTCTTCCAACATGATCAGATCAGGGCGATTATCTTTTCTGCGAAGCTGTAGTTTAATATGTTTTAAGAGTTATATGCTTATTAAAACATTCCAAGAACTTCCTAGGACATTTAGAATAGATTGATTATTGGTGACACCAGACCTGGTGAAAAAAGAGCACCAGTTTTGCTTCGAGGTAAACATTGTTGAATCTTTCATAAATAATATGAACGTTATTGCTAAAAGACTTGTTCAGTCTCCGTAATTCGTGAAATAATCTACTACGACCTTCATGTTGGAAACAATCATCACACTATTCTTCATTTTCTTACACGCCGTGCTGCACTATAACCAAACAACACAAGCAAAAATGCTTGTCAGACGTAAGTCTTACTTCAGCTTCTATCTGATCATCTACTCTGTGCTGCAGTGGTTTACAACTTCTTTTTATGTAAAATTTACATGCTTGGGCCATACCTAACCGGCCATACCTAAGAGTAACCGGCTAGTAATGCCATACCTACCAGTTTATTAATCTACTACTGTCGTCTACCAGTCTCATTACACCAAATCTGTTGAAAACGTGTCATCCTGGTAAGTTGGGTTTTTCTGTCCTGTAGTGGTAAACATCATATAGTTCATTTGAAGCTGTTCTAAGTTGTAGCCCAGAAAGATATGAATTTCTTCCCACCTATCTGATTGCCACCCTTTCTTACAAAACACTTCCCAAATAACACGGTACGGAAAGCTGCCCCCGATTGACAGTGAGTCGTTCTACTGATGTACAGGTTGGCCACGTACCCATCTTAGAAGAATATGTATTGCTATTTCAGATGTGGAAGTGATAGTGTTCAACGAACCTAACAATGTGGTGATGTTGATGGATGTCCAGGCAACACTCACATTTGAAGTGACGGTCAAGAATAACAATGCCAATACGGATATTAAGAAGGCAGCTGGTGCTGGGAAGGAGAACTTCCACCTCAAGTTTGTGCTCTCGGATGTTGATGTGCGTAACACTGGTACTGCCTCAAACATCCTTGGAATAGCAGCCTTTGACAATGCAGATGTGACAGTCAGCCCATCTAATGATGTCCAAGTTGGCCTCATAGCTGGGAGGACCAAGTTGCTTAAAGGCGCAGTGAAGGTCAAGATTCCAAATGATGCTACCAAGTGTGCTGGTATACGGTATCTTTGTGTTAACTCGTTGCCAAAGACCAATGAATATCCTGAGGACAAAACTCGGTTGTTGAATAATTGGAAATGTAAGGATGTGACGGACCAGGTGTCATGCGGGATAGGTGAGTGTAATAAATCAGGCAAACCTTGCCTGGGCTGCTACTAGCTGCTTCTTGAATCATGTCGCAAAATCTGCCATACCGCATATCGCCACCAATACAAAATGACGACTTGGAGTTGACAAGCAACTTTCACAAGTAGCCTTGTCAGCAAATCATTGGTTTTGGTCAGAAAAGTTTGGAAGTGTTGTTCAGTTTTAAATAGCACAATGCATGTTTTGCACCTGCTCAACGTAGCTCAAAGCTTATACAATGAAAGATGTATGCTATGCTAAATATTACCAAGGTTTGTTTTCATTGTGTCTCATCACTTTTCTCTCCCACCAGACGTTGAGGCTGTGTCCTTCACGACCTTACCAACTGCCTCAAGCCCGCTCGTTGGACCACTCGGAAAGAAAGGCATCGCATTCATCCTTCAGATAAGGAACAGGGCTAAGAGTGGCCCAGGTTATGATATTCCTGCAGTTTCATCTCCGAGAAAGAACTTTGCTCTGACATCATTTTACAGCACCGCAAGCATCCCAACTGCTACTCTGTTAGGTGTGAAAGCTAACACACTAACGATTTCAGACTCTGAGCTGAGGATTGGTCTGCCTGGGGTGAATGGGGCCGGTGCTACTACTCCCATCTCTGGTAGCATAGATTATGCAGCCATGACAGCTACGCACTGTCCAAATGCGAAATTCGTTTGTGTCAAAATTGTAGCAGCCGGCACAGCTTCTTATACTGAGGCAGCCGCCACCCTGACTGGCGTTGGAACCAATACGATTTGCCATTCACTTGCCGGAGTCCGAAGTTGCGCCCCGGGTAGGTTATAAAGGTAGCACATCATATGTGAATGTTCAGTGTGTTCATATTTTGTCGTAACCAAAGCCCTGTCGGTTTCTTTCATGATTTTTAATGAGAACGTCTGAAACAATCTGATGATCTGCCTGAGAAACTGTTTTCTCAGCCCTCACAGCTACTGAGAGTGCTGTAAAACACCAATGAATAGGTAAGAGGAAAAGTCCTTATCTAGCTGGAGGAAAAGTCCTCATATAGCTGACACATGTGGTGATGCTCGTAATTAGAGATAGTTTTGACAAGATATAGCATGGTGACGTTTTCTGTCTTCACAGACCCACAACCGAGCAGTCTTGTTCTCTCAACCAACCTAGCAGTTGGAAAAACCACAACGGCTTCCTTTACCATGAAGATAAAGAATGTGAAGACTACCCCTGTACTAGAAGATGTGATTTATCTCGCAGTGTCACCGAATTACAACTACAAGGTAACACGATTTTCAATGAATGATACACTTCATTCAAGTATAGATTTTGACCTTTATCCTATGTAAATACTGTCATATCCATGATTCAGCCTTGATCACATTGAGATTTGGAACACTTCACATTTCAGGTGGAACTGAAACTCTCAGATGTTGATATGAATGCTGCTGGTACGACAAATAGCCTCGGACTTCCATTGATCCCAACCACCTTGTCCGACACGGACCGCCGCAAAGCCCTTGGTCTCAACACCGCTGCAGAAATATCCGTCTCGGGCACTGCGGTGATTCCGCTCACCTCTTCAGCATGTGAGGCCGTTAGGTGGCTCTGCGCTTTCCTATGGCCAGGCTCTGGTGCAGGTTATTTGGACTCTTCATCGGTTGTCACTCCCAAAGATCTGAAGCCCAATACCACATGTGTCGACATACTAAACAAGAAAGGTTGCACACCAGGTAAGTACCACATTCTCTTTCATATCAGGAATTCATTTCCTTTATGTATGGGGGGTTGCTGGTCATAATGCCATCAGGTCTCATTTATCACACACTTCTGAATGTTGATTTTGGTGAAATATTAAAATTTTCCTCAGATATCAGAGAAGAATGAGTAGAATGAGAACCAACCTTGCCTCGGGGAATGTGCATTCTATTTCCTTTAATCGAGGAGTGCTTGATTCCTTTTGCAGATCTTTCTGTCTTGACATGGTCCATTACACCTCCATCCACCCCAGACCCCCTGAGGTACATCCAAGATGTTTGGCAAGACGTGGCCTTCACACTCGACATCAAGAATATCGCAACTGGGGCAAACTCGGGCATTCCGCTTGCCAAGACTTGGAACTACGCTGTCGATATCAGACTCACCGACAAAGATCTTGCACTCTATGCGGCTACAGTTACAAACACCAAGGCATTCCTCTACAAGCCTTCCGCTGCTAATGCAGGAAACCTAAAGGCCGCCCTGCCTGTAGGAAGTACATTGTCACTTGGAGGAACTGTGCGGGTATCGCTGGAAAAGACAAAATGCAATGATCTCAAGTACATATGTGCTGTTATTGAACACAATGCCTTACTGTTTGGCGACAAAGATACTACAAATAACCACAAGTGCATCGATATTTCTGCAGTAAAAGTGTGTTCCCCAGGTAAGTCTAGCAATTGTGCCTGACCAAGTTGAAAAAAGAGAAACACATTTTGTCAATGTTGAAAAACTTCCTTTGTTACATCCAATACGAATAAGATAAAGAACATGAGAATTTTGAGCTTGAAAACAGGCAACTCTATTCTTTCTACAAAATATATATTTGACTGAAATATTCGTCTTATCTTTTCAGATGTCTCCATTTCAACCTTTGCTGGGAAACCAACTACTGCTGTGCAATATATAAAGGACTCGAAAGCCAGTGCCTTTAAATTCGACATTGTATGGCAAAATGTTGCTCCAGCACATTCTGGGAACGACATCTTGCCCCCTCCAACCAAACCTGCGGGGAGCAACAACTTTCAACTCAAAATGGCCTTCTCTGATGTGGATGTTGGGTCCGGGAAATTGGATACTCTTGCAATCGGGAAACTATCGCATAAAGTACAATTCCCTGAGAGCCTGGCGGCGCAGACGCAGACTGTTACGAAGACGGACCAGACGTATGCCCCGACTACTAGCCCTGCGGACGAGTTGATCATACCTCAGGTCAAATGTTCCAAAGTTAATTACTTGTGCGTCTATATCTCCGAGGGTGATAACGCTCAGTACCTTGATGTCGATGACTCTAACAACTTTAGGTGCATCAGTTTAATCACGGGAAATATCAAGAAGAACTGCAGGCCAGGTGAGTATTTAAAAAGAGTAGAAAATCACATCCTTTATCGAGCAAAGTAAATTTTTTTTAAATCTTTGAAATTAGCCCTGCATTCCCCTTTCCTACAGCAAAAAATGGCAGCCAAAATCATTTTCAACATCACTTGATGGTATATGCCCCTTTCTTATAACCAAAATTGACAGACAGGACGGTTCATTCACATGAACAATGTGATAAGTGGTTTCACAAAATGATGTTTTTGGAGAAACAAAATAGTGCAACATGTATCCCTGTGAAACCAATGTATGTGATGTTTGACTATTGTCTTTCCAGTTTTTGATAATCTCCCAAACACTGCCACTGTAAATGAAAACGAAGCTATCGGGCTATCGGTGTTCACAGTGAAGGGATCACAAGGAGACGTTGGGGTACCGAGTGCCCTTCAGTACACCATTACCACCTTTAACGCAGAGTTTCAGATCAATCCCGGTAGTAAGTATATGTTTCTGTACCTTTGTTGGGATGTCATCATGGTTATGAAGGGGAAGGTGCAAGGACGTTAATTCCTTCTCGTGCGAAGAAACCACCAGCACATTTAGGAGACAATGTCTGGGATCAGCCAGAAGATCCAGAAGAGGCTTTGAAGTTCCTTGACCAGGAGTTTGGGGCTATAGATTTAGAAATAGACAGCCTCAAGGTAGAAGTTAAAAATCTCGTTAAGAAGCAAGGTAGTCGATCTAAAATTAGGCTTCCTTCGATGTGTCAGTTCGGCAGCTTCTAGGCATACTTGTCTGTGGAGCCTTTCGACGAAACATTCCAAACCGTCATCTTCTTCCCACCGGTCAAGATACCGGACTAGTAGCTTATCCGGTATTTTCTGCTGAACAACTGTGTACAACGACGAGCATCCAACGAGTTCTTGTGTTCGGCCAAGGTCTGCAAACTTCGCCACGATGTCACATAACTTGTTGGACAAATCTTCTAAACCTTTCGTATCATGATCATCCACAGCTGGTGACGAGATGATATTGTCCATCTGTTGTTGAAGAAGCCGCTTGTCTCCCCCATATCGTTGTTCTGACTTGAACAAAGCCATTTGGTATTGTGAGTCGGTGTAGCCCAGCTGTTCAACCATTTGTGCAGGATGACCATTCAAACAAGACTTCAGGATCACCATCTTATAACGAACTGGAACAAACTGCTGATGTACAAAAATGTCGAACAGAGCTCTCCAGTCATGGTACTTCTCATGCTTCCCATCAAACTTCGGCAACTGAGGTTTTGCAATTCCCTGGAAAAGTTGACGAAGATCTTTATATTCTTCGAACGTGTGAGATAACTTCTCAGGGGAAAGTGAGAACTGCGTGGGCAGACCAAAAGGACTTCCAGATGGCGACACTTTCTTCTGTTGAGGCGTCTTCATTCTTCTGTCTGGGCGTGGTCGATTACTCAGGTGTCTGGTGACGATTGACAACTGGTGTGGCATCTCACCCTCATCATCTAACAGAGCTGCTTCTAAAGCTGATCTCTCCGCTTCATCTTCCATCTTCTTGATGGTTAACTGGTGTTCAGCTTCCTTTATCTTCATCTCTTTGGTGAAGGTCTCCTTTTCCTGCTTTACTCGCAGAGTGGCAATTTCTGACTTGATAGCCGCTTCTCGTGATCTCTGAGATTTTGAAGATGAAGAGGATACGCTGCTACGATCCTGCGTTCTTCTTTGCTTGAAGTCTAGCATAACTGGCTCTGGCACTGGCAGTCTTTGCTTGTCCCCGGTCTAGAAGTAGCGGCCGTCTGGTCAACCCAATCATCTACTTCAGGCTTTCTACGTTGGCTGCTTGAAGTTTTGTGACTGCTATCTCTAGATTCACCCTCTCTATCTGCCGCCTCAACTTCTTCCTCATCACCACTCGATGTCGAATTGGAACAATCTCCTACGTCTTCCAGCTCTCGAGACCAATGAACTGCAACATCTGCCTTACCTCCAATCTTCTTGGGATCAGCTTCAACAACGTCCGAAGGAGCATCGGTCTTATCTCTTGCGTCCAGATAAATAGAAGCGGAGTCATCAAGTTCTGCAAGAGATACCTTCAAACACTTACAGTAACCGATAATCTTCAGCTTCTCACTTTCAGGCGACACGTGCAGCATCATCTGTTTGCCAACATTTTCGAGTTGACCATATTTCTCAAATATTGTTATAAGTCCTACTCTAATTTTAGATCGACTACCTTGCTTGTTGCTGGTAACTGGCGTGTTTCCTACTAACGTTGAAATGGACAGATTGGCTGCAGTAGAGTTCAATCCCAAAGCATCAGCTATCTCTTGTCGCAAATATGAACAGTCAGAACCATCGTCTAAAAACGCGTTGATGAGGACCGACTTTCCATTTGGCTTCGCAATTCCGACTGGAATCAATCGCAATGCTACTCTAGTGACTTTCACCTTGCCATCCGGTGTCACACCAAAAGCGGAACATCCGCTCTTGTTACTCGATTGATGATTAGAGTCGCCTCTGGCTGTGAAATTGGTGTTTGGCGTTTCGGACTTCTTCTTGTAATGCAAATCTCGGTGATGCGTCTAGCCACAGTTGTCGATATCACAATTTCGCTCGGATTTGCAGGTACTGCCAAGATGATTATCTCTCAGACATCTATAACATAACTTTTCCCTCTTGGCCACTTCCCATCTCTGGTTCACTCGGCTCTGGCGCCACTCCTTGCAGTCCACCAATCTGTGAGATCTTTGGCACATCGGACATTTCAGCCTGGAAGTAGTAGATGACTCTGCTGTAGTCGTAGCTACTGCTTGAGTGTTGGTTACTAACTCTCTGTTTCCTTCTTTTTACAGCTGGTGAAATTAGAACTAAACAAAGTTTCAGCTATGAAACCAAGGCTCAGTATCTAGTCCAAGTCACAGTTACCGACGGTACCACAGGTGACCCACTGTACACTGCCACTTCTACCTTAACCATCAACATAAAGGATGTCAACGACAAACCTGTGTTTGATGCCAAGTATCCTTTCACCATCAATCCTGCCATCCCAGAGAATAAGGCAGCAGTTGTCCATACCATGACCTACACGGACCAGGACTTACCCAAACAGACGATGCTGTGGTCCATTGATGTCAAACCATCTGTTTTGCCTGCAGCACCCTTTGCCATTAACCCGACTGGAACAGGTAAGAAAGGAATTGAAAATATCAACTGTGGGGGGGGGGGGGCTACTTCAACACTTTTGTTTTAAGAAAAGGAACATATGTTTGAGGCGGCCTAATGTTTTTACACGTTCCAATAAACCTTTGCTTTTGTTTTCTTTTAAAATTGCTTACATCTCACTCTGCGTCGTCATTTCAGCTGGTATCATCAGTATCATGAACCCAGGTCTAAATTTCGAAGCGGCAGCACCACCGACTTACACCTTAACCATTCATATGAAGGACAAAGGCGTGCCGCCCCAGACAGCCACACCAGCAATCATCATTGTACCGTGCTCTGATGTTCCAGAACTTCCCACTATTCAGAATCTACCAAAGACAATATCTCTGTACGAGACGGACAACAATAATTATGATACTCATATTTTTACGGTGTCGGCAACTGATCCTGATGCGGGAACTTCACTGAAATATTACATAAACCCGCAGCCATTTGATGGCAAATTCAAGCAGGACCCAAAGGATGGTAAGATTATCTTTACAGCATTAAGTAATATGGAATCCGATTGACTTTTTGCTTCCCTATGATGCAGTTTGTTACGTATGTTTGTATTTTGTGTCATTGCTGTGAGCTCTCGTCGTTGTGAGATCTGCAAAATAATTTTCATTTTGAAGATCGATTATACACAGTATCTGTTGACCCTTGTAGGTTGGACGCTTTCATTTTCAGGTTCAAACATCCAATACGTAAAATCTCCCAACTTCGATCACGAGACAACCAGTCAATACCAGATTACAGTGATAGTCAGTGATGGTAAAACGGCTCCTGTGAGCGCCATATTGACCGTGAAGATCCTCAACAATACGTACGGTGACAGTCCGCTCTTTACGAATGTGCACTGGCCAGGCGCCGTTTCTGTAAATGAGGACCAGGCCCTTGAAAGCACTCTTTTACTGGTGAGGTGAACATCATCATCATCATCAAACACTTCAAACGTGTACATTGACATAATGGATAACAAACATATATTGTGCCTGTCTACTTATATGAATTAGTCAACAGAATATGTATATTGATACTTTTTTTGAAAATATTTTTCAGGTGTTTGCCATTGATCCAGATAATCGTCCGCTTGCTTTCAGTCATCTTGTGAAGCCTTTCAGTGGACAAGCCAAATTTGGAGTAGACAGTAGTAAGTTGCTTCCTTCATCATCCCTGTCGCTCCCTTTAGAAAGACAGACTAGGATGACGAACAGACTGCCTCAGTCAAGCCGACTAGATAAAATTACCTGACCAAGAATGATTGAAAACTATAAGTAATGCATTACTTATGTTAAGACAGACATAAACAGACATTAAAGCAATCTCATTTCATTTTCAGGTGGTCGTTTTTATTCAGCGCATACCCCTGACTTCGACTATGAGGTAGTAAAGCTCTACACAGTGGTTATCAAGGTGTGTGCGTCGGCCAACTGTACAACGAAAGACATCACCGTGAATGTTGTTGATAAGAATGACCCGCCCATATGTTCTCCAAGCTCCTTGCATGTCACAACACCAGAAATAGGCACATATGTAAGTGGACATTCATTTCAGCGCGACGCTAACTTCACCAATGCAGGCACATTATAATAAATATGAGGTTCTTCTTCTTATAAAAACATGTACTGATCAAAAATGGAAATCATTTTACTGTCGTATTCCTTATATCTTTTTCTCATGATAAATGTTGCGTAATACTAATCTACAAGTGTGCCAATTTTTTCTTCTTGTTCATTCTAAAATTGTCAAATACGTGTATCTCATTCCCTTGCTTTGGCCATTACAGAAACATGATGACTTATACTTCTTACTTCAGAATCCTTGGAAACTGTTCACCGCCACGGACCAGGATGGTGGAACTTTGACCTACGTGAAGATTACAAAAAACCTGGCATTCCAAGGCAGATTTACCATCGATAATACAGGTCTAATCAATCTGACGGGCATTAACTACGAAACGCTGAAAAGCCCAATATTTGGAAGTAAGTCAGGGCGAGAAAAAGAACATTGCATGTGTAAGAGCACCTTCCGTCATTTTTCTTTACCTTTTCACATTAGCATTAGTAGCCTTTCGATATTGGTAGTGCAATGTACGCTGTTGACTTTATAAGACTTTAATAGTGACATGAGTCTAAGGATTCATTTTCATATTCAGTTCTGAAGGGGACAGTTCAAGATGTAACTCTTACTGCTTACTTTTGCAGTGTTCTATGTGTCAGATGCTGGCGGTTTGACATGTTACTTTGCCCTAACCGTCCATATAACCGACATCAATGAAAGGCCATCGTTTACCAAGACCGCATATACAGCAACAGTCACAGAAGGGTCTACACAGGGTACTAGTCTAACCGTCGTCACGGCAAAGGATCCAGATATCGGAGAAAACGGTATCTTACGATTTTATGTCGATCCTTTGGATGCGAATATGGCATACAACTATTTCCAGACCGTAAAGATAACAGCCACGATTGCCCACTTGAGCGTCCAGAGCCCTATTGATAGAGAGGCGATGATTGGGAATACCATGACCTTCAAAATCTACGTTGAGGACAAGGGCAAGCTGAGGGACACCGCAACAGTCACTGTAACAGTCAACAACATAAACGACAACAGGCCAACATTCTTGAAAGGTTTCTACAACTTCGAGATAATGTATAATGATGTTGTTGGGAAGGAGGTTGGTTTGGTTTCCTGTACCGATAAAGATGTTTGTAAGTTTGCGTATAATTGGCCCTCTCTTACGGCAGGATTTACATAGAGATCACGTTTTCATTGGTCATTTTTGACATGAAGAATGAACTAGTCATATCAAAAGAGCGGGCTAGATGCGATTCATGCCGTCACTTTTTTGCCACACTTTTGCTTTTCTGTTCTATCACCACCCTTTGCCCATAGTACAATATTTAACTTAATTGATTACAGTTTACAATACCGTTAGTTACCTATGGCTCCAGGACCAACAGAAAGATAACTTTACCATGGGCAGGTCTACGGGAAAGATCGCTTCTGCTGTGACACCACTGGACCCAGACCGGGAATATGTCCTTATTGCTCAGTGTCAGGACAATGATCCTGTGAAGATTGAGACTTCATTGTGAGCATAATGTTAACACTTTTTAAACAAAGTGGAAGAATCCTAACTAAATGTATTCATAGTCTTTCAAAAATAACACATTGTGGTTGGTTCATTTCCTAATGTAACAGCATCAATGTGGTCCTTGAATTCGGCTTTTGACGAACAACCTTGAGCGGTATATGAGTTGGCAACGGTACCTCAACGGATTTTCACTTGGGACGGGAAAATGTTGGTGTGCTCGGTTATAAGTGCATGGAAGTGGCAAAACATGTTCTGTGTTAGCATGTAGGGCCTACTGCTATATGGTTCTCGTTTCCTTCTCCCCAGGACCCAGGCCATTCGTGTTGACACCTACATCGGTTGGAAGGTACTGACAAACTGGACGACAGCACATAGCCCAGCTTACTACAAAATAAAGGCAAATCTTGATAGTTTCCTCACAGCAGCTAGTTCTCTCTGTACTCCATGTGTTGCAAAGCTGCATTCCATCGTTGACAGCAAAAGGTAAGTGCAATGATACTGGAACATGTATATTTATCATTTCTCATATTGCCAAAATTATTGGTTATTGGTCTGTTTCCGTTCTATCTGTAATGGCATTCAATAATTGTCTTCAGTCATTTTTGGCTGTAGCCGTTGGTTAACTCGAGATAAACTGATCTCAGTGATATTGAAAGTTTTCGGCCCAGGGTTTCTGGACTTGGTCGTAGTTCATTGAAGTTGACGAAGAAGGATTATTCTTTAGCCTTTGTTTATGCTTTGTCATTCAGCTGCGCTTGCAAAATAAACCAAAAGTCGAGGTATGTTCATCTGATGAGTGTGTTTTTCACGTTATGTTCGTTGTTTATCGTAAACGTGATAACTGTTTGTCTGTTCCGTGTTTGTCCAAATGATCACTGCTTGTCGCTTTTACAATCTGGAGTGCAGTGGATTGAAAATCGCTGTTATGCTAATCATTGCTTACAAATCAGAAAACTCGACAATTACATGAACTACGTTGTATATTATGTTGCAGTGGTGCCATCCTTATCCTGTACTTCCTGAAAGACTCCTCAACGGACAAGATAGGCAACATAGGGAAGGAGAAAGTCTTCTTCACAGCCAGCCACATCGTGAGGGCATACACCAAGGACAACCTCGAGGAACCCGCCAGCTCAATCACGGCAAATGCGAAGTTTGCCACCCACAAGGTCACATCAATTACAAGATATGGTGACGAGCCAGTCGTGACGGATTGGATGCTGGATACCATTGGTGGAAATATCGTCCTTGGCCTCATTATGAGCTTGGGGCTGATCCTTGGAATAGTTACTTCCTTATGCATCGCCAAAAGATTTGGCAAAAGTACAATGGCAATGAAGTGTGTATATTTGTTATATATTTTGATTGACTCAGTTTGGTCGCAACCAATAAAATGTTGATCAAAATCTATTTTGTGTCACCTTGGAAAGTTTGATGGCTATAATGCAGTGATTGTATAAGTCAAATTTGTTGTGCTTTTGCACCATTGTATCAATCAGATTATTAAAACTGGCATGCATACTTTATCCTTTAGCCAACGGCTGGACGATCCACAAGCCCCTTACAAACGAAAGATGGGCAGGGTTCAACCCCATGACAGACCAACATCACAATCTCGTGAAGCGTCCACTGTGTCCGTGTCTCATGTCAAGGTCATGAATGACATCCCCTGCAGGCCACCTCCGTCCATCCCACATCACCAAGCTGCGGACGAGGGGAAATACAACAACCCATCTCCTAGGCTTTACACTGCTCCAAATGAACCCATTTATCAGCAAACGCCACGTAAGTATTTTGAAGGGGAATTATAGGCGGTAGCTAAATAATCGAATTGGTGGTTTTCAAGTGACTGATATGCGCAG
Organism: Lineus longissimus; assembly: GCF_910592395.1. Lineage (NCBI taxonomy): Eukaryota > Metazoa > Nemertea > Pilidiophora > Heteronemertea > Lineidae > Lineus > Lineus longissimus. The sequence goes on from NC_088310.1 coordinate 6,290,110, forward strand.
ATGTCCTTGGCAAGACAACCTAAATCCTGACCCCCTCCTAAGTTCTAAACATACTGGCACCACCTATACTCCATAGGAAATTATTTCTGGAGCAATAATTCTGGAGTGATAGCATGTTTGGAGAAACGTCTTTGCTTTGGAGAGGGTCGGCAGACAGCTCGCATCAAACGCACACATAGCTGAAAGAAATTAGCAAAACACCGATTTTAAAGCCACTTTTCTTCTTTTGTTCCAGCATTTACACCTCCGGCCGACTTTTTCAATGAAGTGAATAGGAGATTTCTGATCAGACCGGGAAAGTTCAAAACAGCACTCTGATGAATTAACACATTCGCAACAAGAGACTGTTGGCTGGTTTCTTCTTTAAACCATGTTTTATTCACAACAGTGTTCAGAAATGGAATTGATAAACGTCGCTCTTGTCAGGAAGAGTCATTTTGAAATTGAAGCCTTTGTGATCAATGACAGTTTTCGGAATGGAGCCAACTGAAGACAGTCCTTTCGTACCACATATATATTTCACTATACTATCCAATGAGAGCATGTTCTCTTTTCTCAAAAAATGCTGTTTTTTGTCAATACATGACATTTTATTAGATGATTGCGGAAATAACTTGTTGAATACTCATTTTGTACATAACATTACCCGTGCCAAACATTAAAAGAGGTCGTCTGTTTATAATTTTCTTCTGGAGAGAACGAATGCTTAAGTGGAGCTGGATCGTGTAAATAAGGGTAGATAGGTTTGATGGATATACCATGGAGTGTTATACTGAATATTCAAAAGTGGTAAATTAATGGTTTTTCATAGTGGGAGTGGTGCAGCAAATACATAGACTACGATCAATGTGATGTTCATGTATGATGTCATTATAAACATAAGCACCAGTCACCTGTGTGATGGAGTTGGCAACTCCCTCCGATTGTGTAGGTTTCCTCCTACAGAACAAGGCGCCACCTGTCATCCTCGGAATGTACAATAATAAAGAGTTCGCAAAATGAAACTTAGTTTGTTCTTATTTGCCTGTTGGGACACCGACACTCATTGCAACTTTTGACTACAGCCATTGTGCTTTCTTTGTATGTTAGTCACCTGAAGGTGGCCAATATGACCTGCATGTTCCTCCCTATAGTCCCCCTTTAAGTCAAAAACTATTGAGACCAATAAGAGTGTCAGAAATCTAGTAAACTTGCTCTCACTTCAGGTCAACCTGAACGCAAAGAAAATGATTGATTGATTGATTGAACTGTTCTTTAGGAGTTATTCTACAACATCAAACGTCAAGCAAGTTCAAAAACCGATATCGACATAAAGTCGTTTATCATATCAATGTACAATTTAGTAATAATAATATTATGACTTCTTCTCTGGATACCGCCTTTTGTGAAATGAAAAGTGTTCCCGCTGACTTGCACCGAATACAACCTACGGTTGTAGGTCATCCACATGTGGGCAGCTATTCTCGAGAGTTCACCGTCGAATTCAAAGGAACATTGCCTACCCATGGGGTATGGTCCCGTGGAAAGACATTTCGTCTGAGCTGACGTGATATCAATCATCATTTGATATAGTTGAATATTCTACAGCATTGTATTTTCCATGCCTCCCGTCACGTTACTGGTATTTGAATTGACCTGTGGCACATTGACCGTTGGAATTGCGCAGTCTGGTAACATCAGCGCCTGTTACCTCTGAGGCCCCGGGTTCGACCCCTTGTCGATCCAGGTACATTCCTGTGATGGAGAGGACGAATCTCTTTGACAGGAATCTTAGCTTTTCCCCTACCTTGTATAACAATCGCCCGATATTGTTTGTAGAGTTGATAATGTCGACACGTAGCTGACGCTCAACTCTCAACACGATATTTCACAGAGGCCAAGCCACCTTTAAGTTCAAGTTGAACGCCTTTACTTCTTTTTCAATGTGAACAGGCGCATCTACCGCCTGCCTGATACTCCATGGATCAGAAAACAATCGAGCTCACTCAAGCTATTTCAATAGGCTGGCTTATTTGCAGAAAAGTAACGTAATAGTCGTATATGAGTATAAAGAGGGGAACCTGTACGGAGCAAGGTATCTGCTCGAGAGCGGTTTTAAAAGAAGGGAGCTTTTTTGGAAAAAGATCCGCCTCATATCCGCCTCGACAAACAAAGTGTTTAAAAGTTTATGTGTAAGAAATTACAATTTAGATGGCTCACAAGTGGATATCACTCACTTCGAACTACGCCGGCCATGTGTAGGTGATGGGTGCGCGCTGACACAGTAGATATTCTAGAAAACCAATCAATTGGGAATGAGGAGCTAGCCTAGAATTAGGGTTAGAAAAAGCCTGCTGCGCAATCGACTGATGATGATGATGATACATAAGGTCACTCTCTCTAAGTAACTTTCGCTGTTTCGTTTCACACGCCGTCTTGGCGCGAAATCAAGAGTTGTGTCTTCTTTTCGTGTAATGAACCATATTAACATTGTCACATCATGTAAATTTCCAAATATTTATTGGGTGAATTCTCACACACAAAAGGCTATTATGTTGCACCTTATATACTGTTTACATTGTCTCCAGGGCCAACGTATATAGGCATTCATTTGAGATATTGTAATACTGGACTAGATCTATCAAGAAATCATTCCTTTCAGTATATCATTTCAGAGGCGCCGTGTAAATATATTTTCAATGAGTCTAAGCATGAATACGGGTACATTCAATTAATGTTTTACATGAATAATGGTCTTTTAAATCCTTATTCATGCAGTTTTTGAAGTTATATTTTCAAATCCGCCTCCGTTAACGTAATCTAAATTGGCCTAAAGTGTTTGAAGGTGCGTGTGAAAGTCTTTCATACCAAAGTGATTTTCTGTCATGATGTGATTCTGTTGGCGTTCCGCTTTACGCTTTGGATATTTCACAAAAGACGCGTTTGTGAGGGAATTTCTTACTCAACAGAGACCGCGTGAATTAGTGCAAAGAGCAGTATATCACTCTATCACATACGGCCATCTTGTTTTAGCAATTGCTACGTTATCATTTAAGACAAACGCGTAAAGGAATAAGAAACTGTGATGATGTCGTATTTACCACTGACTTGTGTTCTGCTGGGATATTACACTGCACTTTTGGGTAAGTAAGACTTTAGTCTTATCACTAATTTAAATTTAAATGTACATAATACCAAGTATGGATTCATTGATACTTGATACTTCATACGTTCTGGGGGGGGGGGGTCCGTATTGAAATTTCTTACTGTAAGCCAGCTGAGGTTCTTTCTAAAAAGATCATAAGAAGGTTTCCAGGGAACGAACGATTTTACAATTCCATCATGGGACGAGGAATTTTAAAGGGAGGCACGCGGATACTGGAAAACCAGCCGGCAAATGATGATGAAAGTGCGCAAAAGTATGCTTACTTTGCCACCCATGCACTTAACTGAAGACGGTTACGATCAAAAAGTATTTCCATGGAAGAAAGGAATTTCATAAGAATATTACTTATGTGAGGTTAATACCCTTGATCTGTCTTTTGGCAGGTGGATTTTTATTTACTGGGACTCATGGCGCGTCAATTGCCAATATGTGGACAGGATGTCCGACGAATGTAGCAGAAGATGTGACGGCATGGAAAGAGTTTGGAACCATTGACAAGGCTAAAGTCCCTGACGTTTGGTCACCTCAGTATCGATTGAAGTCCATTACTCCGCTCGACACCCCGTTCGCCAAGATCAAGTTGTACCAGCAAAGTAAGACAACATGGCCGACTTGCAATAGCGTTCTCGGTCATAAACTTGTATTGTCATTGCAGTTGGCGAAGTATAAGCCAACGGGGACGACTTTCAAAAGTGTTCTCGGCCACATTGTCATTGCAGTTCGCCCAGTTCGGTTTTGGACTTTATTTATCTCCGTGCATCTCTCTCGCAGAGTTCGGTGAGACAACCTATACCTCCAGTTCGGTATAAAATCCTTAAATCGAACCAATGGCCGGTGTATTCGTTCAGCAAAATTGGCAAAAACGAATCTGCGTACATGTATTTGGTTGAAGCATTATGAAGTCGTATTTGGCGCATGTTTTGGGCGTTTTGAGGACACTATCAACACATGCTTTTCTTGACTTTAGATGGGTCCCTTTACTACGATAACAACCCGGGATTTGACTTTGAAACGAACCCAACATACACGGTAGTGGTTGAAGTAATAAAGAACGCTCCCACGCCAGATGAGGGCACGTGCGTGGTGACTATAACCAACGTCAATGAGGCCCCCAGGATAACCAATCTGCCCAACCCAACCTCCATCAAAGAGAATACAGTTTTTGGAGCTGATACTGACATATACACGGTAGGTCTACTCATTATTGAAAAATCTTGGAGGCGATCGACCATGATTTCATACGGCTACATTTGTCATCACCCGTAAACGAGTCCATGAATTGATCCAAGACCTTGACGAATATATATGGCAGCGCAATGTCAAGATCATTCAAGAGCTTTTTAGATTTTGAAAGGGTGTATTCTAACGTCAAGAAACCTCGAGTCTTTCCAATCCCATGTCTCATGTTCAGTTATCTGGTATGAAATTCTGTCAATCCTTTCCAATCCCATGTCTCTCTTCAGCTAACGGGCACAGACCCTGACGCAGGAGACGCCATCAAATACACTATCTCCGAAGTTAAGCCAACCAGTGGTACAGCTAAGTTCAAAATAGGCCCAACAGCAAGTAAGGGTGTTAACCATGCCAGTGATGGGTCATTTCGAATTACATGTATAATATAATGCAAGTGTGTCGTTTTGTCAATGCACGCAACAAATCTTTGACAAAACGTATATTTGATGTGACCAAAGACCTAATTTTGCTGTGAGGGATCGAAGAAATTTTAACGCCACACAGGACATAGTGGCTGGAGCATCGATAACATCATTTCAAAACTCTTTCGTCTCAACGGAAGATCACATATACTCATAAGATCAAGAAGCCTTTTTAAATCAGGACTATTTGGTTTCAGCTGGTACCAAAGTGCAGGTCGTATCAGGTGCAACATTTGACCACGAGACCACCGACCACTACAACTTGACCATCAAAGCGGAGGACACAGGAACTCCGAAGCTTTCCGACACGAACATCCTCAAGGTCGACATTGTGGACGTCAACGAGGCTCCATTCTTCCCACAATCGGCGGCAGGAAATAACCCTGGGGGTAAAGTTACAGTTGAGGAGGAATCGGTAGGGTGATTTAGGATTTTGTGACCAAAAATACCACCCACTTGGCGTTCGACGTTGCCATTACCAGCACACGGTTGTGGAAACACCGTCATTTCGCCCGCATAACCGGGTGTGATATATTCTTGCGATCGTAATGAATCAGGCGTAAATATGAAATGGTATCCCTAGTCTGTTTTATCATTATACCCTCGGGAAGAATTTGGCACCTTGGTGGTGGAGACACGAACTACTAGTACCACTTTTATGGTGACGTAATGAATGGTCCCTTTAACCGATATATAACCACATTCAAAAGTACCATTAGCAAGGAATTGAATTTCCGTACATTTCTCTACAGGCTGTCGGTTCAGTTCTAACTATCAATCACGACTTCGGTTCGTTCATCCAAGCGAAGGACGTTGACAAGGGTGACACTTTGACCTATTTTCTCGATGGAGCCCAGAATGGATTCTTTGAGGCCAGAAATGATGCAGGCATCTGCAATATCTACGTCAAAACAAGAATTGACTCGGAGACGAATGTTATCAACCGGGTATTTAACCTGAGTAAGTCATTTGATGGTCAGAAATGAATAGGTTATCTCTGGACGTCGCATGATAGCATATTGTTAAGATGCGCTAAGATGTCCGTCGAAGCGACAACGGCTAAAGCTAACACTCGGCATAAAATGGCGTTTCGTAAACTTTGCATTTTAAACTCGAAGCCTGGCGATGCTTTGTTAAAAGGTATCTGGGTTCGTCGTTTTAAAAATGTCTCCTTCTCCTTCTTCAGAGGTTTTCGCACGAGATTCTAAAGATCTCATTAGCACTAATTTCTACTCGCTGCGAGTTACAATCAAGAATATTAATGACAACATGCCTGGCTGTGACCCGACAAGCTACTCGGCCACCGTAGCTGAGAACACGGCGGTGGCTACCACCATTCTGACTGTTACTTGTACCGATGCGGATGGAGCGCTTGACAGGTAGAGAAACGACCCTTTTTTGATATCTCCTCCTATAATCAGGGAGAACATAGGGATAGTGAAGGCTAACTAATAAAGCTGGATAGAGTAACTTTTACACGTTTTACCGGTCACGTCAACACTTGAGACAGGTTTTCTTTTGGCCCTGCATGCTTTCGGTACTATTCTTACTCACTTTCTTCCAACATTATATATGGTTTAAGCCAAAGGTACAAGAGAAAGCCACCGGCCCAAAGTCTGAACTTCCAAGAGCTGTGCCCTGTTTAGCTTACTCTTGACGTGCGTTGTCCAGAGTGCGAGGGAGAAAAGGCAGCGTAAAATAACACAGCTTTCGCAGCGTGCGTTGACAAAATGCAGGGAAACGAGGACAGCAGCGGCAAGGCCATACATGTACTTTATCTCCGTAAATTTCATCCGTTTTACGAGGCTTGGCATCATCAGCAGTTTATTTCTAAATGAGACACTTTGGATAGCTACTTTTGTATGCATTAATTTACCGTTGGTTTTCCCTCCAGGTACGACATCAAAGGAGATGTCAACGCCCCAAAATACTTCGAGATCGACATCAATGGCGCTCTCAAGGTCAAAGACCTGCCTGACCTTGAGACTTCGAGCACGATCAACTTCACCGGTTATGCTGTCCAGGGCACCCCGAGCACTTCAGCATCAGTGAGCATATCAATCACTATCACCGGCAAGAATGACAACAAACCTCAATTTGGCAGCACCTTCTACAATATGGAGACGGTGTGTGACTACTATCCTGTGCCGTATCCTTTAATTACCGTTGGTAAGACGTCGGCAACGGACAAGGATATAAGTAAGTCCAGTGCGGTGATTCACGTGACACTATAGGGCCTACGCATTGTTAGTTTATCCGGTTGGCTTCGCTCTAATGGAATGCAAAAGTCAGCATTGCAACCCAAACTAACGAAAGAAAAAAACCTTATGAAGGTCTGTCGTGTCTTAATTCATTTACTACGCGACACTCGTCAATCATCTTCTATACTTTGTTGTAAGAGGAATCAGGTTAAGGAAAGTTTCCAGTTTCAGTTCAAACCGTTAAACACATTGCCAGACTCAACTGCCCATATTAAATCTCAAATGAAATGGCAAGGCTTGGATTGAGCGCTACGAGATAAAATGACCGTGTTTCTTTCAGCCACCTCGGTATTGACGTATGCCTGGGTTGGTAACGACGCTGTTGGAACGTACACCATCCTGAAGACAGAGGGCCGCATCATCCCGGCAAGGCAGCTGAAGGCGGCCTCTGAATGTGACCAGAGATGGTTGTACTACGTCAGAGCGTCGGATAATGAGCTTACTCCAACTTTCTCTGAGTAAGTCGCCTTTACTTTTCCATGTGCCAAACACTTCCCTGGCCCCAAAGAACGCATTTACTCCAAAATCTCTTTTAGACGGATCGTTTGGCTTGGCCGTACCACGAATGGGAAAACAATTGTCAGTCGCGCATTGAGTGTCGGACGTCATTTCTGGTTCTATGGTCAAAGAATAGCATCTTTATTGCCGGAATAGCGCCAAAAGTATATTTCACAGTCAAATCTTTAAGCTTGCAGCACATGCACTGGACGCCAACTCCTGCGTCCTGAGAAGTTCGACTGGACTGGTTCTACATGCATGCGTATCATGAATCTTTCGTCGAAAAGTCATCTTACATAATGAATTATCGTTTTGTCTTGTTTCCAGTCATGTACCAGTCAGAATTGATTCCTTTAAGGCCGCCCCATATCTCGTTGACTTCCACGTGGGCGAGTCGACTTCTTACTTCACTGATGCCCGCATCACTCGATTCTTGTCGGCCTGTTCCGCCGGCTGCAATGGATGTCTGTGTCGTCTCTACAGGATATCGGCGAGGAGTGGAAGTTCGTGAGTATGACCCATTCTGCTAAACATCCCCCCCCCCCCCGACGCTAGCTACGCCCCCGGCAAGAGTATCTCTCGTCGTCGTCGTCTTTTTCTTCTTATGCGTTTTCCTGAGCCGAGCGTTTTCAGAGGGCTTGTTCACTGCTGATCGTGGTCTCCGGATAGCTAATTTAATAGATAGATAAGTTGATTCTTAAGATGTATGTTCCGGATACACTCCGGCCAGATTCGCAGTGGCCAAGGTCGTTGAAAGTGTGAATAGGATGACGAAATGGACTACCCCGGGAGTCTAGTTCCGGACAGCCAGAATTACTCCCTCTATGCTACTGTGTTTGGACACAGTCAGGATGTGGTCGAAATTGTCAATGGCAGAGGTCGACGCCCTCTTCTTTTCTAAACTCGTATCCCGAAAGAGTTTTATCTTCTACTTATCAAACAGCTGTCGGGCAGGAACATTTGAAACGACGAGTTGCACAGTTGCCATAATATGCTTGATAACCTCAAGTGTGCCATCCCCTAAATGTTATCAATGGTAATCTTACAGAACGACCTTAACTATCTATGCCTTGACGGACTCGAGCACAGAGCTATTCAGTAACGTCAACCAGCCGAAAAACTACGTCGCCAAAACCACCATGATTACAACTTTTGACCCCAATACTAAAGCCACCTCTGGCCTAAGGCTCTATGATGAGTTCACCATCACTGGGTTGGAGGAGACTATCCCAGATCCCGCCTTCCATGAAACTATCGGAGGACAGATTGTGATCTCACTGCTCTGTATCCTTGCCACCGCGGCCATCATCGGAGGAGCGGTCAAATGTGCCAGGGTCCAGCAGGCCAAAAAGTAAGTACAGTTGCTTAAGAAGCGCAGCAAAAATAGGTGAAGTAAAAAAGGCAAACTTTGATTTCAGCAAAGTCTTTGTCATATTGACGAATATATCATATTGGGAAGATTATGGTATCCCTGGAGGTGGATAGGAAAACTACAAGAAGGTGGCTCCAATTTCATGGCGACATAAAAGCATGGTGTTCAAAGCCAAAAACAACATGGCTTCATCATATATCTCGGACATCCTGCCATCGTATGTCCCAGGGCGATCCCTGAGATCGGATAACCAAGAGTTGTTGGTGACTCCCAGGTATCGCCTCGAGACATTTGGTGGCAGAAGCTTTACAGTTTATGCCAGCAAATTATGGAACTCGCTGGACACTAACACCCGCAACAGCTCCACCGTCAGCGAGTTCAAAAGAAGATTAAAAACCAAACTATTTGAACAGTGTTTTTGTTAAGCGCAGCTGAGCAATTTTTCTAATTGGATTTTGCGCTATATAAATGCTATTTGTATGTATGTATGTACGTCTTTTCACTTTCAGGTCAGGTAAAGGCCAATTCGAGGAGAAGAGGAAATTGCAACCAAAGAAGAAGAAGACTCCAGTGAAACGCGTTGATGCAGAGACAGGTTATAATGGCTTCAACTTTAAATACTAAATCAGTTCTCATGCCGACTTACTGGCGGTGCGGAACATCAATCCTAAAATCTCCTCCCTGTGTTCTATTGCAGTGTTCGTTTTGGCTTTCAAGTCGTATCAAGTGACAGTTCAACAGTGTCCTTCTGTTTTCGGGGTCTGTTTATACGAACCCATTCAACTGATTTATTTTTCGAATTTTATTGGGAACGAAGGACAATAAATAGTGAATAAATGTACATGTACATAATAGTATATATCGATACAGATCCATGATGGATAAATAGTTTTGTACAGAATGAATTTCATGTATCAATGCACTTCAATCAGGTGGTCTCACTACCATCCTGAACCTCAGACCAACACTCGGCACTAACGACCGAGCTTATGACGCGATGGGCTGCCCTGGGAATCTATCGGGTGCGGGCATATTTTTAAGAAGCTCAAAACCTTTATTCTTAGGGTGTACATGCACATTTTTGTAATTAAGTTATAAATAAATATTATTTTATATTCCATTATACTGTATATATATATTTCCTTTCTGGACATACTGTCGAAATGCCGCGTCAACCAAGTGATCGCATACGCTACTTACCGAGTCAGGGGGTTTAAAATGTTCAATTCTTCGGCCCCCACACAAAGTTTGGGGCTCGGGAAAGCCATCATTAACCCCTTATTTCCTCAGAATGCTTTAGGTGCTGAAGGCGAAACATCGCATAATCAATTGAGGGAACCATTACGCATATATATTCCATATAGAAAGTCGGGACGACTTCAGGCCGGTCTTTCCGCCGTGACTGCATTCAACTGCTCTGCTGGCTGCTCATACCGGTACTGTAAAGTCGACTCTGATCCCTGCATCTGTTCCCCTGGCATCCGTCCGCGCGTCATGGTCAGCATGGAATATACGGAGTCCCCGGAGGGAGTTTCGTCTAAAAAAGGAAACAACATGCGCTGGCAATCCAGAAGTTTACCTTTATCGTGTTCTCATTCAGGTGTTGGCTTTGTCTTCAGGTCAGGCCGGATTGAGGTGGATTCACAACCAACCGGGAACACCATACGGCTAAAAAATGTGTCCCTTTCTCTAAGAGTGACAATGTAGCTCCTACAGCCCGGCATGAATAGGCCTATACTTTAAAATCCAACTTAGCCCGCAGTCATCGGATTCGCCCGAAAAATTTCTGAGACCAAATCTGGTCGATTTATAACTTCTAGCAGGAGATAAGGAGACAATTAAGCTGGATCGTCTCCAGGCCCTGCGCTATTGAGAATCGAAGACCGCAATGAATGTTGCGGGTTCGGTCAACGATATTTGCATAACAATGTTTTTAACGAGACTCGCGTCTCTTACGCCCAACTGGCCACGACAATGTAGGGCCTACAACGTACATGCTGTGGTTATTTCTGCGGTTATTCCATATTCAATTCTTTGTTTGCGTGGGTGATTTGAAGATGAAGAAGTTACTTTTGTTGCTGTTGTTCGCCATTTTCTTTGGTCTTGTCCAAGGAATGGACAGGGATGACGACAACGAGCAGATTCGACGTCATCTGCAAGGGCACAGTCTGAAATAACGACGACGAGGACGACGACGACGACGAGGACGACGACGACGACGAGGACGACGACGACGACGAGGACGACGACGACGACGAGGACGACGACGACGATGACTGCAGTTTTGGTGATGTTGGTTCATTTTAATAACTTAATAATATATTGCCCTACTGCCTTTTTCATGAATCAATTTTGAGCATTATGTTTACAACGTAGTTGACAATAATTATAGTGAGAGAGATGAGACAGTCACAGCCAGGCCAAATCAGTCTTGGCTGCTCTGCCAAGTTGTCAATAACATGGTGAGAGTGATGAGGAAGTCACAGCCAGGCCGAATCAGTCCTGGCTGCTCCACCGTGTTGACAACATGATGAGAGAGATTAGGAAGTCACAGCCTGGCCGAATCAGTCCTGGCTGCTCCATCGTGTTGACAACATGATGAGAGTGATGAGACAGTCACAGCCAGAGAGATGAGACAGTCACAGCCAGGCCAAATCAGTCTTGGTTGCTCTGCCAAGTTGTCTACATGGTGAGAGAGATGAGGCAGTCACAGCCAGGCCTCGCCCTCGCTTTCATAAGTCGTCCCCCCTACTTAATAAGTCGTCCCCCCGAGATAATAAGTCGTTCCCCTTGGCTCTTTCTTGTAGCAGCCGCCAAATTTAATTGACCACGTGACAAATGTTTAGGCTGTTGTATTTAGTAAACAACCCCAAATAAAGTTAAGTGTCTGGCCATTTAAACTGATGAATCTCTCACACAATATATCAAACTTGCAAAATATAAATGAAGTATATAGTTTTAGAAAGACAACCAGTCGTAATCACTGCTATCCATTGATTGTATTAGTTTTGAAGTCCTTCTACCACAAATTCCAGAGGGGGGGTCATAATTGGCCGTCATTTCTCAACATGGCGTCTCGGCCTTGAAGTTCGTCCGAGGTATTGATGGTTGTATTCCTATCAGTTTGCACCATTGTTCATCAGATTTTGTCAAAATTAATTTCATTGTCTAAACCCCATATGCATATACCTCATTGAGAAATACAAATATTAGCAAATTATTGCCTGATCTTGCGTCATGCACCGTTTAGATTTTGCCGGCTGTCCAACCGGCATGCAAAATCGTGAAATGACACCGGCGGCCATGCATCAATGCACTACCATACATTATACATATACGCTGTACACACTGCACAACAACAATGCATGGTGCATTTGAACTGATTTGACTGATGATGCACATGAATGGATTGTTCATACTTTAATCATGGATTATAAAAAACATGGGTTAAAATTTACAATCCTCGATCGGAAATGACGTAGTTTGATCGCATTCAACTTACAACTATAAATCCATTGAACAGTGGTGCTTCGTTAGTAAACCGATGACCTTTTTTTTTGGTGTGATCGGGGATTGTAAACTCGTTCCAAAAGATGAAAGGAACAAGATGGAGGCAGCTTGAAGTTGTCAGTTCATAGTTGACGGTGTGTCAGTTGTGTGTTGTTTGGGCCATGACGCTGCGTAGTAGTCGAATGAACCATCAACGTATATAGACTGAGACAATCAGATTTACGCCATATATACGTGGAGGCAAGGATATCAGAAATACCGCGTAGATGAAAGCATGTGGAAATGTACATTTGTATATCAAAGAACCTGGAAATACTATGTGCAAATTTTATAAAAAGTGAACATGTATCTACATAATTTACCAAATTAATGTATTCTTGTTTATGTAGCTGTACAGTGTTTATATACACCAAATTCGAAATCAACTAAGAAATAAAGTCATATTTGGACATTATTGACGAGAAAATCGCAAAGCCGGCATCTTCCACCGTCAGTAGTGGAAATAGGTGTTGAGGGTTAATGACGGCCTACAAGCCCCTACCACTGGCCTTAGTTTAGCCTAGGAGTGCCTGATACGCATGTTCCATCTCAATCATGACCTAGGCTAGAGTGGGGATTTCAAAATCAACCATCTTTCTTTACAATACATAACAATAGGTCTTGACAGACTCAATCAAAGACCCCAGATTTTCGCTTGAAAGGCATAGCCATAGGCGTCTATCGGATACGCATGTACCAGTACCACCTCGGATCAGGAAAACAAACCATATTTTTATGATAGGTTTTTATGGTCAGAGAGAGAGAATCACTATATGATATCTTTATCTTATTCTAAAATCTAAATCTTTTCAGTAAATCTGCTGTGCATTGAGTTATCGAAACAGAATGGAGACAGAGAAACCAGCGAAGGGGGTAAAAAAGGAGACTGATGCATCAGTCACTCCTACCACATCCCCAGCAAAAGTCAAAACTGAGAAGTCCCCTGCCAAAGCCAAAGCTGCTGAGGTTGTGAAGAATGAACAGAAGTCTACGGATGAGGAGATGGTCACCCCACCAAGGGTATGCCCAAAAATCAAGCCACCTAGACACTTATGAATGATTAGCATTGTCCGTCTAGTCAGCTTTGTAACATCAGATGACTATTCACTTCAGTAGTGGTCAAGATTCAGAATTTCAAACCATAGATGTACAACCAACTAAAGTTGTTGTTGTTCCAGAATTAGCACACAATATGTGTGGAAATGTTAATGAACTTTATTGCTGTGTTGATTTTTCTTAAATTTAAATTTAGAAAATGTGTTTGTGATCCACCACACTGATCAATAAAATATTATACATCTTTTTCTAGACAAGAAAACGAAGGGGAGTTCAACCAACGCCTGAGGCAACGACCCCCAAGGATACCCCTAAGAGGAGGAAGACACAGACCACCTTTTACCAGAGTCCCATTGTCGCGGTTACCCCAGCTAGTAAGAGTAATAGTAATGGATCAACCTCTTCCAAATCGACACCAGCTGAAAGGGAGCAGCTTTTCAAGAAGGGGAAGTTCTTGGCGGTCAGGAATGCTGATGGTATGTGTGACTGTCTGTTCTCAGGCTTGTGTTGTCACCTGTTGGATTTTGGTTGCAGGTTGTGCTAAACTGGAGTTATATGAAGCACTCTTATGGTGGTGTTCACATCTCATAGAACAGCCAAACATCAGATGGTATCTAGCAAGTAGTTTCAGTCCCGCTGGTCTTCTGTAATGCACACTGGAACTGCCTGCTCTGTGCATGTAACAAGTTTTGTAATAAAAAATTGTGTAGGCCTAACAGCTTGTATAGTCCAACTGTAGAGCAGACAGCTTCAGTAGATCCATCTGTCCCAATTAGAAACAATTTGTAGTAATGTATGCATTAATTGAAAAAAGAGTGGTTCGTGACCTCAATTTCATACATGAAGAATTTGCCAACCTTGCCACACACCCATCCATAAAGTTTCATTGTTTTATTTCCAGCTGGCTTTTACCTCTGTCAGGCAGCGCAGAACGTCTTCAAGGGTTGCAAGCCCTTCAAGATCCGCTGGTTGACAAATGACGAAGGTCCGTCCGATACCTTTAAATTGGACTTCTACGACACAGTGGAGCTGGAGACAGTTTTAACTTCAGTGAACATGAAATATGTGAACAAGGAGTTGTACATACTGCCCAAGAAAGAGAAAGAAAAGGCTGAGAAGATATTGAAGAAGGCACTGAATGCGGAGAAGGGTATTGTTGAACCTGAGCCTGATGAAGATGAGGATGAAGAGGAGGAGTATGAAGAAGAAGTAGAAGAAGAAGAGGACGAAGAAGAAGGTATTTTTGGACAATCACAAAAAAAAATCCATAGCATAATTCCATTATTTGACGCCCAGCTGAAACTTGAGTTAATGCCGATTTTTTCTCATTGGAGACCATATCTGGCAATGCCATTAGCCATTAGGCCCTACTCACTGCCACACATGGAGATATTAGAGGTACACTACAAATTGTTTTTTTAGAAGAGCCTGCACCAGCCAAGAAGTCGAAGAGAACAAGCCCCCGAAGCAAATCCAAGGGGCGCGCAAGCCCAAGAAAGACTGCTCAGGCAGCAGTTGTTAACAAAGGCAGCCGAGTCAAATTAAAAGCTTCAAAGCCAAAGAAGAAAGCTCCTGTGTCTCCACCAGCCAAAGGTATTATTTCCATTTCAAAATTGAAATCGTTGGGCATCATGGATTCCTCTCTAGTAAGTTTTCGGGTTACCAGAATTACTGAGAACTTTGATTGTGATATGCTTATGTCTAATTCTGGCCTATTGGAAGATAGTTTGATTTGGGGACATTCCAAGACTAGGTCTGCACGACCTCAGCCTGATATCTATTGATTTGAGCTGAAGGAAACATATAACTTAGCCCTTTTCTCTGGCAGGTAAAGCAAAGGCAAAACCGTCACCAAAGCTGAAGACCCCATCGCCTGGTGGAAGGAAGCATGCAAATGATCGGCTGAAAATGAACACCGCGGTCAAAGTGCTTGAGAGGGATCCTTTCTTTGAGTCGAGGTAGGTTCCTACATTACATGTGCAGTCGGGCACTTCAAAGGGAACACAGACAGTATAGAGTTGGGTGGTGTGACCCATGGGTACTAAACTCTGGTGATCATG
This sequence comes from Lineus longissimus, assembly GCF_910592395.1. Classification (NCBI taxonomy): domain Eukaryota; kingdom Metazoa; phylum Nemertea; class Pilidiophora; order Heteronemertea; family Lineidae; genus Lineus; species Lineus longissimus. The sequence continues at coordinate 6,305,706 of NC_088310.1, forward strand.
TGAGGAAAAAAAGATGAGTCCCAGGGTCAAATGACATCGGCTGACCAGATGCAGCCACCCTGAAGTCAAAGGCTAAGAAGATTAGATGATCATCCTGCTTCATTCCTGTGGCTCAAAATGTAACATGTTTGATATTCAATACAAGATAGTTGTTGTCCTGAAGAGGTCTTATTCTTGGTGGGAAGTCCCCCCTTCCCCAGACTTAACCTAATGTTTATTTATTTAAACATTATCTCTGATTTACTTGCAGGGAGACTGTCCCAGCCATGGACACAGTGATCGCAAGTAAGCTCGTCTTCCGGGCTGTTCAGCTGAATGACATGAAGCTACTACAGCGTTATGTGGACGACGTCAAGCATATCGCAAAGGTGAGGGAGTGTGCACTATGTTAGTGAAACAGCATGTGTTACTTAAAATTTACACCATATGTTATAGAAATTGGCCATTATTTGTGTTTTTATAGGTAATATTAATGAAGACCTTGTTGACATTTTCATATCTCAACTTCTTGATAATGATTACTTACCAGTCGATTGGTTTGTGATATTTGTTCTTTATATCTTTCCATCTAGCTTGACATGAAAAGAAGCATCAGCATGAGAGAAACTGCTCTTGAAATGGCCATCAAGAATGAAAACCAGAAAGCCTTTGAGATCCTCTACAGGGCTGTGTTCAAGGAGAAGGCAGAGCGTGTGAAACCGCCACCAAACATCCTCTCGACTATCGGGACTGGCACGTATAATGTGCGGTCGCTTGGCATACCCTCGATCAGGAAGCTGACCATGAGTCGTGGAAGCCGAGAAGGCAACAATGCTTTGCTCAAGGTAGGCAGAGACTTCCCTACTGTTTAATTTCAGTTTTACATTTGTTTCAAGGTATATGGCAGTTATCTTGCCCAAGGTCACAATCCCTGTGTTGGTATTTAGTTTCAAACCCAAGCCATATGATTAATAGTCCAACACCAAAAATGTTGGCCTCTACAGCATCAGTCAGTACAGAATTGACTGTAATCTTGTTCATTTTAGGATAACGATGATGTATATATTTCTACGTCTGATAAAGATGTATACATGGCAGCAATCCAAGCTGGAGTAAAGCCAGCCTTCTTCACACGCATTATGACAAATGGAATAAAAGACATTGATGTAAGTTTTGTTGAAAGATACTATTCACAGAATACTGTTGCCTTAAGATTATGCAAGGTGACAGTCACAACAGTTTAGCCAGTATTCTTCAATTGCATTATGACAAGCAGAATTGAAGACATTGATGTGAGTTTGAATATCTTGAAGATGACAAGGCTGTTTAGCCGTCTTTGTAGAGGGCAGTTGCACCTATGGAACTGACTAGGACACTGTTGCTAAGGAGCAGCCTTTCGGGGGAAAAAATCAACTCTGGATTTCTTTCAAATCAACCCTATTAAATATCCATTTCCTTAAAATGTATTCATATCACGATTTACCTCTATCTTCAGTACTCCAATGCTCACAGCAGGATATACGAAATGGTGCGAAGAGGTCATCGCAAGTTGGCTGGCCATGTTCTCTCAAATTACATTGCTTCAGGAAACTTTGGGTTCAACGCTTTGCATGAACAGGTAAGTAAGGTGCTGTGTTGTCTGATGATGTTATTCTATGAAGGACTGAAATCATTCATAAAAGGAACAAGTAAAGAAGAAAGTGACCACACACTGGTATAGGAATCCTGTCTTCAAATAATTTTTTGGAACTTGAGAATGAAAGAAAGCTATATTTCACTCAAAGCAGTTCATTATATGTACAGACATGAGAAGAGCTGCGTTGCCCGGTCAATCAAAAAAAACCTTTTCTCATACCTTTTCTTTTGAACCCAAACTTTTAAACTCGTATTTTTACACTCCATGTTTTTCAGGTGCTGCTGTTGGATAAAGATGATCTTCCTCCAAGCATCAAATCAGTATCTGTCAAGAAAAAGCCTTATGACAATGCCGGAGTAAGTAGCGACAATTGCATCTGTTTGAGAAGTAGTTTGGTGCAATGCTAATTATCCTTCATCTTTGACTGGCCTTTTAAGTAAAAAGTTCTTTTCTTTCCTCCACAGGTCACCCCTCTACACTGCGCAGCTATCAACCCAAACGTCAAGTACCTGACCAAACTGCTGACCATTCTTCCAGAGTACAACATCATGGATAAAAACCATTGGAGACCCATCCATTATGCTGCAGCTTGCGAGGGTCCAGGGCCTCTGGAGTTGTTACTTAGCCGGGGCGTCAATGCTGATGAAACTGAAACTGAAGGCAAGACCCCACTGATGATTGCTGCCGACTGTGGCAGGGTAAAGAATGTCGAGTTGTTGCTCAAGAAGGCGCAGGGCGAGAAGGAGGGTTCGAAGACTGAAAATCCCCTCACGAACAAGTGGGGCCTGGCTGGTGTGAACAGGTCGACTAGATTTGGAGTTTGTGCTATCCACATGGCAGCAAAGAATGAACACATGGTAAGAATGTTGACACTTTATAGCTTGAGCAAGAGGGGTCACTTTGGTGTCATAGTACAACATTGTATTTTACTGTTAATGCTCGACAGTGATTTATTGTTTATATGTTGAATCGAGTTTACTAGTACCTGGTCCCGACATGTAGGCAAGGGCAAGCAAGGGTAGCATGAATGATGGTCCTTTCATTGACGTTAAAATCGGCACTTTCTGAATTAGTAATATTGCCAATTTGCATGACATTGCAGGATGTGATGAAAGTTCTCCTGAAGTATGGTGTGGACATCAACAAAGCTCAGTCCGCCGGGAGAAACAAAGCCACTGCCCTGATGGAGGCGTCTGGGATGGGAAACCTCGAGATGGTGCAGCTGCTGGTGCAGAATAAGGCTACTATTGAAGGAAAAGGTAAGCTGGATCTTTTTATTGGGATCAATTACTTGACATTAACACTGTTCAGGCCTAAGACTGACATGAAGTTGGTACATGATGTCTAAAAGTTTGATCTTGTCGGGTAAGAATTGCCTGATCCAGAGAAACGCAATTCGTTGGCAGCTAGTTTTTACACCTTTTTGTGATGCAGGTTTTGACTTCCTGTTCTATTTTAGATCGAATGAAGAGAACTGCGCTTATGTATGCTGTGATGAACGGCCATGCCCACGTCGCCTCTTACTTCCTCCACCTCGGTGCGAACCCAAATCATGTCGACTCCTCTGGCAATACATGTCTCCACTACGCCGTTGCATACGGATGGTACTATTGCATGCACCTGTTGGTCCAGGCAGGTGCTGATGCTTCCCTTGTCAACAGTTGGAAGGTAAATAAATGTCTTTTATTTACCCTGAATAATCTACTTTAAAAAATTTATTGCATTCTGTGTCCAAATTTCTCAGGAATTGTGTATCATGCTGGTTGGCAGCCCCTAGTCATGAGCAGATGAACGGTGATCCCATACATCGAGTTTTTAGCAAAATAAAGTTATGTCTGAAGAGAATGCACGAAATTAATAATTGACTCACTTTTTTGCTTGACAGGTATCCGCAGTGAACTTTGCCTTCTTGAAAGGTCACATTGGTCTGATGGATAAACTTCTGGAGGAGCCAAACGTGGACATCAACTTCAAGGACGACAGTGGTAAGTCAAACAGTAATACATGGCTTCACCACCTTAGTCAAGTAACTTTACCACATTCTTTGAATTAAACATTCGATTGAGATTCCTTGGACCTGTTTCGTCTGCCCTGGGCAAGCAAAAGGCCCAAACCAAGTGAGAAACGTGTGACCTGAGATGATGGACTCGTCCCTGGCTATCACATTGTGGTAAGCAACAGACACTCACAAGAGCAACCGCACGTGACCTTAGTTTCGTAAGTAGTGAAGTACCAGTTCTGAAATGTTCTGCCCCTTCCTTGCAGGCATAAACCTTGTCATGATGGCAACGGATTGCACGGTATCTGAGGGTCTTATGGAGCAGCTTGAGCACATTGTCAACGACCACAATGGAGACTGCACCATCACTGATGTGGAGGGGAATAACTGTGTATGTATCCCTAATTTAATGGTCTAAATGGTTCCCTTATAGAAGTTACATCTTTTCATTCTACTCATTATGCTAATGTAATCGGTGTAAACTAAGAGTCCTAGCTCTTCCAAATGGTTCCCTGATAGAATTTACATGAATTGATTCTAAGAATGATGCAAATGTCACTTACTGTCCTGGATGTTCCTAATGGTTCCCTGTGTATCTTACTAGACAGCTGTTTTATAAACCCAAAAAATGTAGCCAGACATATTCGATGTCCAGATATTTCAGTTTGTGCGTTTCTCTTTCAGCTTCATCATCTTGCACAAAATCTGCCACAAAATGAGGTATGTAAAATTTCATTTATATTTGTTTTTGAAAATATTGTTACGTGATGAATAACCGTAATGATCCTGAGGATGCTTGTTGACTTGCTGTAATGATATTGACATTGTTCCGATTGCTACGGTTTTCTAAGGCACCATTTGTAAATGTTTTTTCATTGCTGTAATTTTAGGAGCAAGAAAAGTTCAGCATGAAAATTGCAGAGTTGCTCATCTCAAAGGAATGCGACATCAACCAGAAGAACAAGAAGGGACAGACGCCAACTATGGTCGCCATGGCAACGGTAAGTTAAAGGAACTGTGTAGGGCTTTGTTGTTTTATCAAATTTTTCACTGAGATAACTCCCAGGAAGCCTATGACTGCAGCTGAGAAGGCCTTTAAAAAAGCATCCATACTCAATAGTACTTGATTAATAGATCCAAGGGCCTAGTGTATGGTCAGGCCCCCTTCCAATCTCTCAGTTTTCTCAAAATGGAATCAAAGCAGCCTACTGTCAGACCTATTGATAAATTTGTATGATTGAAAAGTAGCTTTCCAAATTGTTGACGGCCTGCTTTCGATCTTTATACCAGTTATTGTTTTGAGTGCTTTCCCCTTATCTGATATTTCATGTGTATATCCTGTAATACACTAATTGCGACTCTTCTCTCCAGGCCAACATTGAGATGGTGAAGTTCTTTGTCCAGAACGGCGGAATATTATCAACTGAAGTCGATCAGAATGGCAACAATTCTCTCCATGTAATGGCCAAGAATTGTCTCGAGAATGACATGGCATCATTGCTGCCAGTCTTAGCCAAATCGGTGAGTTTTGTTGCTGTAAAATTTGTCATATTTTGAAAAATTAAGGTGTGCAGTATGAGGTGTTAGTTCAAAAATTACATTTCACACACTTATCCACATTATCCAAATTTCTTCAGTAAACAGTTATGTCATTTCTCTGTCTGTTATGTTGCCCTAAAAAGAGACTTCATAGGCCAAAATCAAAGTTTGAATATTTCTCTTGCATTTGATAAAAGAAAGAAATTGTCTTATGTGTTGCGTTTGTTTCCTAGGCTGCAACAAAAAATGAAGATGGATGGGGCCCGGTCAAAGCAATGGCAAAGGTTGTTAATTACGAGGGCTTCACACCTCTCCTTTTAGCTGCTCATACGTACAGCACTTGGTCGGTAAGTTGATGTAGATCTTCGAGTTAGATATTTCTTTACATGAGGCCTGCTAAAAATGAGAAAAACTTAGTGGTGCAGTAATTAAACAAGCTCACAAATTTAAGACTTGGCATGTTCTGTATGAAATCCTCAAAAATCAGCGTGCCATTTTTCATGAAATAGAATATAGTCCTAACCAACATCATGGCATTCCATTACAGAGATGGGGAGCCGAAAATGTCCGGGTACAGTATTTGGCAAATGGTCGGAGCTTCCTGCAGGCACTGATTGAGAAAGCTGACTCCAGTATAACTGTTACAGTGGACAAAATCAAAGAGTCGCATCGAAAAACGAAGGATGAAGACAGTAAGTAGATATTAATATTATAATGCTGATGTCTTGTGTATTTTCATAATTGTGTGCTTTCTCTCTTTTGATAGAATAGTACAAATTGTATTTAGGGGCATGTATTTTGTCACAAAAATCAAGTACCAACGAGCCAAAAGGAGCAGTAGTAAATAGAGGCTGATTTATTGTGAGAAAGCCCCCTCCTATTGTCAGAAATTGGCTGCTGGATTAGATGCTGTGGTATTACTTCCACACATTCTTAGACTTTATCAGTTCTTGATGATATTTGTACTGAGCTGGTTAGATTGACAACTGGTACTATTGTAATCATTTTCTCAGCACTAATACCAAGACAAGTGCGCTGTTTGTGTGCTATTATTGTTTCACACGACATTCATTTTCCTGCAGTGAGTGATGGCGATGATTCTGGCAATAGTGAAGACGATGAAGATGAGGATGACAATGGTGTTGAGCAAGAAGGCCCTTCAATAGAAGAGGATGCGGTAGCCGCGGCCAAACAGGGAGAGAACAAAAATCAGGATCCATACGGACCTTGTGGTACAAATAATGTTCATTACAAGACATCCCACATTCCCTTTGAGTCCTTCACAGAACTATTTCGCTATTTAGCCTTGTGAGCAAATTGCTTTGCCGAGACCTACCTGGAGTGTCACACTTACCAGGGACCTATTGACTACCAGCCGAGAGTTTGCACCAATGGTCCACATCGCCTCTTTACAGTTCCTTGTAACAAAAAATTTACTTTCATTTCAGGGAAATGGTCGCTGGTGCACTTCCTCACGCAAGTCAAAAGCGAGGACAATGAAGACGTAGTTAAGCTCCCCGCTCTGATGATGCTTTTGGAACATAAACCACCCCTTGATCTCATTGACAAAGAAGGACACACACCACTCTTCATAGCTATCAATGACAAGAAGCCTTACATCGCAAACGTTTTGGTAAGATTTGGACACTTTTTCCTGATCTCTTTGGTTTCTTGAAATATATTTTGTAACTTGCTTTAAGGTTGAATGGGCACATTTTGCTCATGTAACATTGTGTCAAGCTCATCGTCTGAGATAAAGACAAAGTTTTGGTGTCCAAGAGCTTATTCAAGCAAACTGATGTATTTCACTCAGGAAACATTGTTTCCACCACATTTGCTTTGGTATTTATTGTTTCTTGTTTGTCTTTTTTCAGATTGATGCTGGTGCTGATGTTAACATTGCCTCAGAGAATGAGAAAGCAGATGGAAAGTCATCGCCATTGGTTATGGCTGTGAGGTAAGTTTTTGAGAATGGTAGAGATTGGGGCTATCGGTGGGCCAAGTCCTGTACAGGAAGGTGTAGACCAATACCATCAGCCTTGGATGGCGAGTTATCTGCAAGATGGAAACTCTTTTCCTAAACCAACAGACTTACGAGAGACTGACGGTCTTACCCCCTGTGGGGTCTACTAACAGGCCCCCAGCAACCAGGGTAGTAAGCACACATGACAATAAAAGAAATATTTGATGTGTTTTTCTTTGTAGAAAGAATCAGTGTGAGGTTGTGGAACGACTTATCAAGAAGGGCGCCGATGTCAACACAGTCGATCATCGAAATCAGAACACTGCACTCCATTATGCTGCAATGAACAAGGGAGGAAGTAAGTATTAAACACTTTCTTCCACGCTCACATCGCCCAAGCCTCCTGTTTTGTTGATCATCATCGAGTAGTCCTTGGGCTACCTGAAAGTTGTTTCCCTTGCAGATACCACCTGAGAGAATGCCTTGTGCCTTGAAATGTTGTTCCTCTGCATTCTCGGGGTGTGGCCGGGTCAGTTCAGCTTCCTCTGTAGTACCTGCAGTTCTGTCTGCACCTGATTTCCTCTCTCCCAAAGGTGTCTGTGGATTTTTCTGTCTTCCCATCCGTTGTTTGAAATGCATCTTTACCACCAAATGACGTTCTGTTCTGTTTCTAGGTCCTGGCAACCCGCTGCAGGTGTTGAACCTCTTACTTGATGCCAAGGCAGACGTTAATGCCTTGAACAATCGCAAGCGAACACCACTCCATCTTGCTGTTAACGCCAACTCAGGTTCCACAAATGAAACAACAGACGTGGAGGAGTTACTGCTCGAGAAAGGTGCCGATATATTTGCACGGGATGTGAGAGGAAGGGTGCCACTTCATTACACATTCGTCAAGATCGGGAAGTAAGTCATATGCAAAGTTTTGTCACATAACTTGATTCACCATATATGATGATTTTCATTCACCAAGCTGTTCGAGGAGCTCCTTGATAGGTCAAAGTTGCCCTGCAGATACCTTAAATAGTAACAACTGTTGTGAGGGCTCGGAGACAGAGATCACTGAATAGCGCCACCATTATCATTATCATTTTAAATAAAACAATTTTTTAATTCATTTCCAGCCATAAGAATACGTCTGCTCTTGATCCGATTGAGTTATGCAACACTATGACGTCAGCCATGAAGAATGTTGATCTCGACCTGCAAGACGTGTTTGGGCAGACGCCCCTTCATTTGGCAGCAAGACGAGGTGCGACTGTGTGTTTCATGCACTTAACACAGCCACAGGTATGTTTCATTTATTTGTTACGAAGGTTCTTTCAGTTTTTCCGCAATTTTTTCGAAATGTTTATGGTTGTGAATCGATGCTATTTGCGAAATCTGCGAAATCATTCTATCTATATTCTCACAATATATTTGATGAAAAACTTATTTTCTAAAGCTTGTATTGCTTCTTTCAGAGAAAGGTCAACATCGACAGTAAGGACAACCTGGGAAATACTCCATTGAGCTTGGCGGTGCTCGCTGGCCACGACAGCTGTGCTATCTCGCTCATCCAGAAAGGTGCTAACATCAACGTGAGCTGTGTTATCGCGCCGGAGGAGGACAGGTCAAAGGAGAAGAAAGACGAGAAGCCAGTGTGGAAGTGGAAACCACTCAAAGCAACGCCCCCACTGGAGAATCAGAAGTGCCCGCTCTTTTTGGTGAGTTTGATCAGCTTTTTTTAAAACTCAAAATTTTCAGCATGCAGTCACTGCTGCGGCGATGATCACGTTCCCTCAGTACTGAATTTACCATTTTGGTATGTTAAGTGCAAAGAGAAATGTTGATGTCAAATTCAATTACATGTATTGCTAATATTTGTGATTTTTCTTTTGCAGGGTGTGATTCAGAAGGACTGGCAAGGTGTTACCTACATTATACTGGACCTGCTGGACAACTTTGGAGTCCCTTACACCCAGTGTGTTGAGGTAAGTCATATCTTTGATTGACAACCCATCCTTCCGTCTGTAAGATTCCATTGTCAGTAAGCTATTTTGAGAGCAATATTGTAATATCAATAATTACAGCCAAAATTTCCATTCTCTTTGGTTGGCAGCCTGGATGTTGATGTATCCTCTATTCAGACCAAGCTGCTTCATCTCATTTTCTACTGTAGGTCTCTTGGATGATATCAACTTTTGTTCTGTCGGCTCTCCTTGAGCGTGTGCCAGATGTCATATCGCCACACATCTTAGCGAGGATGTAGACTTAGAAAATAAATTGTCCAATTTGTCTGTTCCAGTGTTCACTGAATGTAGAGAAGTATCAGTTAGCCTTGAGACTCATCAACCGAATGAAGGACCACAGTCGATTGGCGATTCTCAACAATGAGAAACAGAATCTGTTCCATGTGTTGTGCCAGTCAACAGGGGATCACAATATGCAGCTGAAGGTGAGCTTGGTTGAAAGTTTGTTGACGAGAGAAAAACTTTACAAAAAGTCCCAGGACATGGCCAAGACACCAAAATTGATGATGAGAAATTTGGTAAAATCTACATCTTACCTAAAACCAAAGATTATCTTAACTTTTGTAATTGTTGTTTGCCCTTCTCACTCCCATTGCTTCAGCCATCTCGTTGATCGAATCCTTTTCTCTTGCAGGTTGCTGATGCTCTCCTGTCCAAGGGTATCCCTGTGAACGACCGTGACATGTATGGCTGTACCCCTCTTCATTATGCAGCATTGACTATCAACAAACCTCTGGCAAAGTTTTTACTTGGTAGGCCGTCTTTTGAAAAAACGTGATCGAAGATTCCTTTATAAGATAATGCCAGCAAAGTTTGTAGTGTCTCATGCTAATACACGGAAAATGTACGAATATGCAGTTCACTACATTTTGTATTTCCATAGTACTAAACTTACTTCTTTTTTATTTCAGAAAAGACATCTGATGCTGTTGCTACTGTTGATTCACTTGGGCGGACAGCTTTGGCTGCGCTATTCTGGGATTTAGAGCATAATATGACCGTTGATGAGTAAGTAGACATCTTGAGGGATACTTTTGGCAGATACACATTTTTGAGGCCTGCTCATGCAAGTATGTTGTTTCAGGATATGTCTTCTAATGACACCAACTGGTCACCAATATGAATCTTGGCCAAACATGTGCTACTTGACCAAAATTGTGAAACTGTTGTATCTTTTCAACAGGGACTTCTGCCAGCTGCTTCTTGACAAGGGAGGTCAACTCAATATCCTTTGCGACTACCCAGCGTTCCACCCCGCCTACTATGGAAGCAAAGTGCCTGCCAGTTCTACGCGGTACCACACAAAATTAGATACAGACAGAATAGCCCCACTTGCATATGCTGTTGGCCTCAAGAATTTCGACTTGGCGAAGATGCTGCTCAAGCTTGGTGCATCGGTGAATGTGCGGGATTCAAAGAATAGGACGCCTATCATGTATGCTGTCAGACAAGTAAGTTTTCTTACTATTGATCAGAAGATTTGCTGGACCCGATCATCCGTCTCACGAAGAAGAAAACTTAAGTTATGGTCTAAGAAATTGTAAATCCAAGCTTGCAGGATGATCATGACGGTAATGGTACTGTTTGCTTTACTCAGTAAGATTACAATAGAGTCATGCTTTCATTGATGTTTGTTTTAGAATGACATCCACATGTTGAAGCTCCTGCTGGACCATTCCTATGACAAAGATGCCAAAAAAGAAAAAGATGACAAAACGAAGCCGAAATTGGTGAAGAAGAAAAGTGTTGGTAAGTTAACATTCAATGATGTCAAAATGATATTAATGCAATGCCTCTGATAGCTACTTCAGAAGCACTGTGTGACAGAAATTGCAGCTTTTTTATTTTTACCACCTTCCATCTTTCAGTTCAAAAGAGGATCTTCCAGTTGAAGAAGATCGATAGCTTCAAACAGAATGTTGATGATGATGACAAGGAGAGCAAGGATGAGGCTGAGGTGGAAGTGAAAGTGAAAGAGACAGGTAACAACCGCAGGAAGAGTACACAGCTTGATGATGGTAAGCAGAAAGTTGGCCCCTGAACACATAGTATTCATTCGATTAGCACTGGCTGGAGCAGGCCTTGCAGTGACTTCAAATACTGTCAAAAAGTGCATCCTCCCAAAATGAATGGGTGCTGAAATTTGAGGGTGCCGAAATTCCAACCAAAAATGAGTGTTTTAATGACCACTCTGAAGCGTTATCCGAGTGTTAAAATTGTCTAAAGTGCTTTTAAGTACCTTGAATACATCAAAAATAAAGTTAGCCATAGGCGCATCTCAAATGCATTGGAATTACAGTAAAATACACCCTCATTATGGGGAGCATGGTATCAAGTTATGTAATTGAGAGTCCTGTGAAGTTCTGAGCCAGTTGGCTGACATGTGCTGTTGATTTATCCAACACCAAAAACATGTATTTTCTTGTAACCTTTTGTTTTAGATGTTGAACTGAAATTCGAAGAATTCCCAAAGAAGAGCGATGTTGATTTGACAGTTCAGGACGATCAAGCATGGACTGTCATTCACCACCTGGCGTCGCCACTTGAGGTGGGATCGTACGATAACCTGGAGATGTTGAAGATACTCGTGGACAATGGTGCGCCGCTGACGGAAAAGGACCGAGCTGGTCTGACTGCATTGGATTGTGCCCTGAATAATGGTGCTACCAAGTTATCGAAGGGAATACAAAAGTTGTTGGCCATAGAAAAGGAGAAATGGGTGCGTATGAAATCAATTAAGTTGGTGTGTTTCATTGATGCAATGATCTTACATGTAAGAAGGTGCTTGGTGCAATTGTATGAGTAGGTTTGATACCGCTTGTTGGCTGTGCTGTGTCCGTGGAAAATGTTTTATGAAGTATCAAGTGCAAGAAAAAAGGGTCTGTTATGTAGAACCTAGATGAGAGTTTTCTCTTTGTGTTTCCTTTGTCATGTTTTGTTCTAACATTTGGTTCACCATTTTGGTGTCTTACAGGAAAAACCCACGTATCAAAGCTTAGAAATCAATGATTCCATAAAGTGGTCTTCGCCGCCGCTAGACTTCGAAGACGACTCTAAAGCATTCTTGAGCAAGCTTGAAGAAAGTGCCATGGACACGTCAGAGAGTAAATCTCTGCTTGAGCCAGATCACAGAGTGCAGGCTCATGTTGACTCTCAGGGGTGAGTAGAAATCATATTATTGAATTTCAGAGGACAAAAGAACTTCACTCCACAAAAACATTACTACACCCACCAATTGAATAACATAACATAATTGGGTAGGCCTCTCAAGTCTAATGTGGGGATACATGCTGCAGGGACATTTATTTTGACTGAAAAATTTGCATCTGATTAAAGTGCATATCTTCTGGTATGTTCTTCAATGTTTGACATGCACTAATTTTGTTTTTGGTCTTGTATCAGAGAGATTGTCATGGATGAGGATCAGGACATTCCATATGATGCACTCCTGAATAAAGTGGATGTTAATGCCAGTGCTTGGGGGATGTATAACTTCTATATACTCCAGGTGAGTCACTAGACTAGCAAGTAAATTAAGTTCATAGATTGATACAAACCAGTCGAGATTTGTGTTTTAGAAGGGCCTCACACGAGTCACAAGGAATAAAATCTGATTAAAGCCTGCAGTGTCGGTGACATTCAATGTCATGATATGCTTGTGATCTCGATTATGAAACGACTGTAAACTAGGGCTGCATCAGGGTGATGCTGGGATTTTCATTTCAGTTATCTAATTCAGTATGAAAATTACAAACAAGAAGCTCATATTTTCTGTTCAAATACCTTAGACTGAAGCAATAACATGGTGTTTGTTGAATATTTTCCAGCTTGTACGGCACAAGGTGAAGGACATGTACATTTTATTCACTCGATGGGGTCGCCTTGGAGATGAGGGGAACTTCCAGCAGACGCCCTTCCCCACATTTGAAGAAACCGTCAAAGAATTCCGCAAAGTATTCAAGGAGAAGACTGGAAATGATTGGAGCAATGTAAAAAGGTCAGTATAAGATGACTCACATTCCTTGCTAAATTTTCTAGCATGTTGCAAATATGCAGCTGAAAACATTTACTTTCATGTGCCTGATATCTTTGCAAGTTTAATTGTAGATACACGTGTTTTGCTGTTTGTTATTGGTTTGTTATTTCCCACCTTCCAGTTTTGAAAAACAACACAAGAAGTGGTGCTTGGTGCAACGGGAGGATAAGCGAACAAAACCACCAGAGGTGAAATTCAATCTCAAGTCACCGAAGTCCTCACTACTTCCAGCTGAAATTCAGCACATAATCAAAGAATTTGTAAGTTTTTTCTTCCTCCTCCTCACATAAGATTTTTCTGTTCGTTTTTGTTTGGATTATACAAGGGTTGAGAAATGGTGTCTTAGATTGCCTCGTTCTTTGAAAGAGAAGTGAAACCGAGATTCCCTGTATGGTGCCTGGTGTAATTGTTGGAGCGAGCAGAAGAACCATAACTTGTAATGGATTAGCTGGAGAAAAATGATATTGCATTCATATTTACCAGCTTCTTGGCTCTTATTCTCAACTCCCTCACACATCTTTGAATCACACTGACCTTCTTTGCAGACCAACGTCCAGGCCCTGGAGACTTCGATGAAGGGTCTTGGTGTTGACTACGAGTTCATGCCATTGGGGAGGATAAAGAAGGAAGCCCTTCTTGAAGCAAGGCTTATACTTGGCAAGCTGTCGTAAGTTGGTTTTCATTCTGCATGCAACGGAAGAGTCACTGGAGTGGAGAAGTATGATGTTTAGATTGACAAACCTCAAAATCTTTGTATTGACACCAAAGTGAGGTCAAGGTGGTTTGATATCATATATTTGCAATATTCCTTTTAGTAGAGTAAATAGAAATCACTATATTCAGTTGCCTCACGGACCAAACTGATGCCACATGATGACAATAACCTGAAGATGATGATAGTATCTTTCCATTTTATTTTCAAGTTTCATCATAATTTTCATTTCATTTCCTTGGTAGGGAATCGATTGAAAAAAAGGACAAACATATGAATGGTGAAGAAAAATTAGATCTGCCTGATTACCAGAAACTATGCGAGGAGGTAAGGTCTTCTTTGCTCTATTATTATATTGCTGTACCAGTCGGATTGCTTGGTTAGTACGCAACTTGGCTGTGTCCAATAGTGAGGCCTTACACCTCAGAACAGTGAAAAACTGCTGACGTCGGCCGTGACATTACCAACACTATGCCGTCATTCAAAACACAGATAACGTCACGGCATTATCCATGTTCATCTCTAAGTACCATTGAAGCAAGACTGATCCCCCCCCCCCCCCCCCCCAACTCATGAGTTCTGTCGGGCCAAAATCCTGATATTGGGAGAGCATTTCTATTTGAAATCATTGCAGTAATGACGACCAACCTTAGACTTTCTGCCAAACAAAACCACAATCTACTCTTTAACTAGAGACATTATCATTTTTCTCCTACTGTTCTTTCAGATTGTGCAATTCAGTAATGATTACTATCAGTTGGTGCCACAGCACGGCTATGTGTACGAGTCAATTCGGCCAATAGACATGGATTACGAAATCAAGGAAAACAAACGACTGATAGACAACCTGCTTGACCTTGCCATAGCGAGTAAGGTCATCTGTGCTGCTCAGCAGAGAGTTGAAGGTAAGTTCTTCTGCAGTTTACACCTTGGTTTCAACTTGGGCCCTGATATTGGTAGGCAAGCAGTGTTACCCACTAAGTTATGAGGTTCGCTTATGCACGTTATTATATGCTATCTCTTTCGTTTCAGCAATCAACCCCTTGGATTATGTCTATCGCACGATTGAATGCAAGATCCAGCTGATGCTTGAGGATGATCCTATGACACAGTATATCCTACAATACGTTCACAACACTGGAGGAGGTAAGTCATATATCTATATTTTTCATTACTTTCAGACTGAAATAGACTATTGCTAAATATGCTTGCAATTTTCGGATTTTCAGTTCTCAGACATTGAAATTGTTTTAAAGCAGTCATGTCTCGAGTTGAATACAGTGAAGGGAATTTCCAGTCATGAAATTGAGTTAGATTTGGCACATCAAAGAACGTTATAAGAAGTATGACTGCGATATTATATGTTCATATCGGTTTTACAGATTCTGCATCTGTGGAAGCCATCTTCAAGATCTCGCGTGCTGGTGAAGAGGAGAGGTTCCAGAAGTGCGGACTGACCAACAGGAAGTTGTTATTCCATGGGACGTACACTGCCAATATGATCAGCATCCTAAAGAGGGGGCTACTGATTGCTCCTCCAGAGGCGCCAAGATGTGGTGCCATGTTTGGAGATGTAAGTTGAGCCAAGATCCTGAGAGATGCTGGAATCAAATCCTGATCACAAAGGCTGGATCCAATCTTGAGATGGACACAAAACACCTCCAGAGTGTTCGAACCACTTTTTAAAATGTTTTTGTCGGCTTTTCAAAAGGCCAATTATTTGTTATTTTCTGAACTTATATCATCTTTTTCAGGGTATCTACTTTGCTGACTCGTTCTCCAAGAGTCGCAATTATTGTTGCAATCGATACACCCATACGGGTGCCACAGAGACTGCCTTCATGTTTGTTGCCGAGGTTGCCCTTGGCAACGTCAAAGAATACTACGACGCTGAGGACGGTCCCATTGAGAAGAAGTACAATAGCACTGTGGGGATCGGGAGTCAACAGCCTGACCCGAGATACGACATCTGCCTGCCAACAGGTAAATAGCTGTTATCTGTGTGTTTTTGAAAAATGGCGGGTTTTCCATCTTGACTTCTGATACCACAGCGGGGACTTCTGCTGTTGAAGACATTTTGCATAAACAGCAGCATTTTTATTGACGGAAATTGCATTGGCATTCTCAGTATGGCTACCATATACATTTGTTTGTATAAATCTACCAAAATCACAGGATATTGTATTTTCATACGACTTGCAGCTCCCGTGGTGAATTTCCCTTGGCCTCCATGCGTTGTATCGTTTTCGTCTTCCATATTTCAACAAGATTTTTTCCTTTTCAGGAGCTGTTATTCCACTAGGCAGTACCATTCCCACGCCAAAGCCAGATAAGGATGATGATGATGACTACTTCTATTTCAATCTGAACCAGAACGAGTACATCATTTACGATGAGGCTCAGGCTTGCCTGCGTTACATCATCCAGTTCCGATAAATGATTAGTTTGTAAAGGACTAGGACTGAGGTTTTATCTTGAATCTCACCAATGACCTCCTACTCTAAACAGTGAAATTTTCGTGGCTTTAACAATCCACAGATTGTCATATAAAACGCTTAAGACAATTTCAAGTGTTTCCATCTTGTCAAATTTGTATAAATCTCACAAAACATTATTCCTCTTTAAAGGCCTACACGATTCGTGCACATTGTATTTACCTGTGCCACAGGTAAATTAAACTAAACATTGTCACGGTGCAGTAAGTCGTTGGTATAAGATGAAAACTGACCTAAAGGGTATAGCTGTTAGTGTACACAACATCAGTGTTGAAATTTATATTCATTGTGTATTTACACTATTGAAAAATCTCAAATTCAATTTCAAATTTTAAATGAACAGTGTAGGCCTTTAAATGACAAATTTATAGCAACTGTTTTGATACTGTATTCAAGATGATAAGGTTCAGAATTTGTATAGTTTTTGAACTCGACATGCTGGCTTAGAATTACGTGCTAAAGCTAGTACAATGTAATTCCCAGCATGTATGAATATTGAAGTGTTAAGTTACAAAATGTGAGGTCAGTTCAGTTGAACTGGCAGCACTTAAATAGTGTAATCTGTAAAAGGAACTACATTGACCATGTTATATAGCTGCAGTAAAATCTGGATAAAATCCATAAATTGCAAATAGAAATAGTGGGACATTATTGGCATTTATAATACATCGGAAAATTACAGTAAAAATCTAGATTTGTATTGTGTAGACTACTGCATCTCGGTACAGCGTTTCCAACAGAGCAGTTCCCTCTGAGTGTTCCAGGCATCACCTGTGTGGTATAAATTTTTGTTTTCTAAGGTTTGTTACAGCCAGGTTTTTCAAAGTCTTCCTTGAAATACGCGTGACGACGTTTGCTTTTCTTGTGTCTTTTCTTGCTACATCCAGTAAAGAAGCTTGTTCAAGAATATTTGTTTCTTTCTTGAGGTTTCTTTCTTCTTCTACTTGCTTAGAAACGGCATTTCAATTGAAATGAAATATGCCGTGAGAAAGAAATGTGTTGAGCAAATCGATGCACTTTGGTATTGTAATTTGATGTTTCTTTTGTTACCTTGCCTGATTTCTCAAATATTTTTCTTGTTAATTTGCTAAAGCTTGTTTCTAACGTGTTACAGCATTTTTGTTATTTGAGAGATAAACGATAAACAACTTACGCCCCTTCTAAGTTGGGAAAGCGAACTGTGTTTAAGTTTTGAACTAATTGAAGAATACTGTGGTTATACACTTCTTGGCGATTGAAAATTAGTGGTATGATGTTGCAGTCGTCATTATTAGTCAAAAATCTTACAGTTGTAGAGCCAAATATGGGGCTCAATCAGGGGAGTGTTGGTAGTGACCTTTTTTCCCAAATACATTATGATAAAAATAAAATGTAACAGTGTATTACACATACACAAGAATAAATCTACTTGTATTGTTGATATCAACTATAAACTTGTGCTTTATACTACGGTAATCATGTTATATTGTGTTCATGATGTAAATTTTGCCCTATCATAATGGATAAATTCCACTTTTGTTCTTTTTCTCGTCACCTAAAAACTACGATTTTAGCAATTTAGCTATTTTAGGCATTTGATCAACTCCATTGAGAATATATCTTTGGATCTTACTTAAGTACTGGTATTGATATAATCTGTCTTTACACCAGTTTAAGTTCAGTCATTGAGGTCAGTGTTTGATGCGGTTTTTTGGATGTGTGTGCTGTTGCACCAAGCATTCTTTTTTACACGTTGGTGTGGGTCACATTAGATTTTGATACAGGACTGTAGATCGGTAAATGTTGCTTACTAGAATTTGTGTCTTCATAGTTGTGAATGAACTAGAGATTACAGTTTAGCAACCTGTCAAAAGGAAATGACTTTTCCATTCAGAATGGCCTGTAATTCTTCACACGCAAAACATACTTCGATGATCACATATCACATGAAAACAGCTTAATTTTTGCCCAGGGTAATCTCTAGATTGATGTACATGTGTATTTTATGATGTACTACTAGTAGACCTCAGTGTAATTTCTTAATTGTAGATGTCGGAGAATCTTGGTTGTGTCCAAACAGTCGCATGCTCTTTTCATATTGTACAGATTGTATTAGCTTGTATTAGATTGTTGTAGTTTTTCAAAAAGCCCAGTGAAACTAAATGGTAACATTCTAAGTTCTAAATGTTTTGAACAATTCAATGTGTAAGTCCGCTTTTTCTGGCTCAGGTCATCTTCAACTCCAGTTCAACCTGACGGTCATGTGATGATATGATAATAAACTGTGTTGCAGCTGGGGCAGTCAAAAGACATCCCGCTGCTGCATTCAGTCCTTCATATCAGTCCCTTTGGGATGGCCTTGAAGCACAACTGGTGTTTCTGAAATATTTGCTGTGTTTGACTTAAAATGTGATGGAATGAATGGATCTTACTTTCGTTTCAATAATTTTGGGAACAGTACTCGTTAAATGTTGGAGCACTGCAATTAAAATCGATGTGGTTGGTTTGAAACATCTGCGACGGACCTCTACTTTACATGGAGGTTACTCCTCCTTAGTATGGTTTTCTCAGGTTGACTTGGAGTGAAGACAGTTTGCTTCGAAGAACAATTGTTCTTATATATTAACACAAATCATGTACTATTAAGTGTTGTAGCGCTTCATACTGTTCATTTAGAGTACTAGTTATAGGATAGATGTAGTGATGTCCAAGACCAAGAGTTATTCTGCATGTGAAGTGACGACGTTTTACATCTTGGGGCTGCCTGCCAAAACACTTTTAAAACCACAAAATTATATTCGATGTCTTAACAGACAGCGAATATAATGCCATGGGTGATTTTTTTGGACTGATAAAATGATGAATACGTTTGTTGTCAATTCCTTTCTATTGCCATTTGACCTTCCATTAAGAAATCTGGCATTTCATGTCAAACAACAATTGACTTGTGTTAAGGTGTGCAGCCCAATTAGTGGGAGAGTTTACATTCTGATAATTTCCTCTTCATTATTTGAAAGGTAGTGTTTCTCAGTCAGTTGTTGTGAAGATTATTCAGTCTGGATGCAGATTTTGATTGGCTTGTTGGCCTTGTAATGAAAAACAGGATGTCTGATTTAAAAAGAAGTAAATGCAGCGTGGTTGAGCTTACATGACCATTCGCAAAGTCTCCAAGTAGATTTTACCAAATCTTTTCATCTGAAGCTTCAAGTGAACTGAAATGAAGCTTCCATATTCGATTAGCAGGGCTGCCTACTTGTGCTTTTGTGGAGGAGAATGTATAAAACAATTTCACCACAGTTCAAAAGATATATTTGTTGTATCAAAAATGTTAGAAACAAATCGATTCTGAATCATTGTACACTACAGTGTTGACTGTAGAGACATATTGGTATTCAGATATGTGCTCTTTGAAGGCCTGCTCCATTCATTAAAAAAATTCAATGAACTTGGAAGTCCAATTCTGTAAATACGTTCTAATAAATTTGAACACTACTTTTGTGAAGACTAATATACAGATACTATGAGACCTAAGTTTCAGCTAATTTGTGTGCATTATAACTGCACTATGGCAGCTTTAATTTCTGTTTACCCAAGCCACAAAAAAATGAAATGAACACAAGGAGAGTAGGCCTTTGAAAATTTCTTGTTAAAAAATCATGGTAGGCAGGCCTGAATGTATCTCAACTGAATGGTCCTCGTTGTATTTTGGCTTCTTGTACACCTTACAATTACCAATTTGGGCAATAATGTTGACCTGAAATGAACATCCGTTTTATAAAAAAACTGGTATATATTTTGAAATTATGATGACAAAATAAAGTGTGTACATGTGTCCACAAATTAGTTGTTTTCTTCTTACATTCTTTGTGGTTCTGTTATCTCTAGTCTGTCGTTCTTATTGAATGTTTTTGTTTTGAAGGTTAGCATCAAGTTTTCAATATAGAACAAAAAAAATCAATATGAGTCGCTCTGTAAATCGTTTTAAGGCCTCAGCCCCATGAGTAAAAGACATGGAACATCTCAATTTTTCACAAGTCACAACCACCTTGGCTCTCAGGCAAGGACAGAAATTGTCACCGACAACAACAACACATGTTAACGAAACATGGCTGCTCTTCTTCGGGGTCAGCCGGCACTTCGCCGAATTATTGCCTTTGTGGGGCGATCTCAAGTAAAAGAAACTCACAACTGTCGTAGCATTGTACAGATAAATCATTGGATATTCAAGTCAACCTATAAAAACACAAGGTAAAGGTCTAAAGTGGTTGGAAAACGTGGTGAATTGTGTGACCGATGCCCCCGGTGTGAAAGGAAATTTAGTGCCCATGCAGATAGTCCTGTAGTTTAGGTATGGATTCAGTGTTCCTCTCACAACGAAGGTGTAGCCTTAACATGCTGAAGTTGGTTCTTCGATCCCGAACCCTCATGACCCTGCTGGGACATATCCACTAATCTTTCATCTGTCAACACCGTACCGCCGTCACCACCGGTAGGCCTACCGCCTGCATCACTCAGACCATCATGAGGCATGCCCATGGCCATAGCCTTTCACAAAATATGCATGTACAACCATCTCCTCTAAAAGTACTGCCTTGGCCTTGTACTCTTGTGTTTGCCCGTTCTTTTGATAGACTTATGTTTTTCAGAAACTATGCCACATATTCTCAACAGAAACCAAAATCATTTGGTTTAGATTGGATGCAAAGACAGAGACCCACATCGCCAAGGAATATAGATGATGCGCTGAACATGATTGACCGTGAGGTTCGCCGGGTAGGGCGCATCAAGAAAGATGTCGTTATGGGGACGTATGCAGCAGTGAAAGAGTCTGGTGAGTGTGAAGCCAAGAGGGACTAGTAAATACTATAGTATTTCTTACCCGGAACAGCAGAGAAATACGTTAATTAAGTCCAAAGCTAATAGTAAAAGGCAACGCCTTAAAATTACTGTGGGTTGGATGGATAACAATCCATTTTTCAGCTGGAAGCTAATTGCCTTGGTCTTGATAATGAGTCCGTGCTAATCACTCAAAAAATGTTTCCAATGGTGAGCTGACATATTTTGTGCTAAGGCATGCAGTGGTTCACTGAGCAAAAAGTCTTGTAGATCTCCCTCTGGACAAGTTCAATAAATATTTGAATGCACAAGAACACACCTAAGAGTTTGCAGACCTCTTGCAGTGTTCCACTTCCAGCACTTGATCTTCACCCCATCCAATCTTGTATTTCCCTCTAGGTTCTGTAACAGGACACCAGAGTCTGCTTCTCTTGCGATGCTTTGGTTCAGTGATGGTTGATGAATCTCCTGCAGTTCGACTCCAGTTGGCTGAAACACTTTGGACTGGTTTGAAAGCTTTGGGTAAGATATTCTCTGATTATTTTTCTTCCAAATAAAAAGCTAGCTTCTTTAAGGATTGGTGTATATTGCTTTTCAAGGAGAGAGAATCTGAGCCAAAGACATTCCAGAGACACAAATCTCAGTATAACTACCTTTTTTAATGACAAAATCTTGTTTGTTATGGTAAGCGTGATAACAATATAGAATTTTATCTATGTTTCAGGTGCCAAATATGATGTGACACACTATAATGCACTACTTCAAGTCTACCTTCAAAATGACCACAAATTTTCCCCATCAGAATTCCTGACAATGGCTGAGAGTGCTGGGATCAAACCTAATAGGGTAAGTATTATCATGAGAGGTGAATAGGGTGTCGGCATCCCAATGTCACTAGGGTATGTGTCAACATGACATTCAAACTCTGAGAAAATTGATATCGCATCTCCGTCACATCAATCCAAAAGCGGCAACAGTAGTTTTGCTGGTACCCTATTGTACATTGCCAAAATTAGGTAAATGTATTAAACTTTAACCTGATTTCATAATGACCTATTTGCTCTTTTGCAGGTTACTTATCAACGAATGATTGCTGGTTATTGTCAAACAGGGGATGTGCAAGGTGCAAGGTAAGAATCACAAACAAGGAGCTCTATGATGTCGTTGTTTGGATGTGCAGATTGTGCTCCATCCAGGTTCGAGTACCTGGTATTCATTCGGTATAACCATCTCATACGATACTCCAACCAGAACTGTTTACAAGTATTACTGTTATGGTAAAACCCAGCAAAAGACACGATGGCTAGATGTTGCACAATCGACCTGTGAAGTTTTACAGAATTTGCTAAATTTCTTTTCAGTCAAATCCTTGAGCACATGAAGACCTCAAATCTTCCCATAAATGAGACTGTCTTTAACTCATTGATCATGGGCCATATGCGGGCTGGGTAAGTGCAAGTCTAGACATGAACAGATTTGCTTATATAGTGAGTTATGGGTTAGCCTTTCTGTGAAAGCCTGCTAAAGATACATATTGCTATGTTGGCGAATAAATGATTCCAAATACTCAAAAGCTGTTCAGTGTACTTGTACCTGTACAAATGTTAGAATATCCTGATAGGCTGATTGTCCACAAGTGCACTTAAATCCGACTTTTCTGTAAAGTTTTCTTGTTTATTTTCAGTGATGTGGAAAGTGCAACTGGGGTGTTCAAAATTATGAGGTAGGTCTTTTACTTTCTGTGGAATTTTATTGGCATCGGACTGGTACACTTGCTAGTATTACATTGTTAAAAGTTAAAGTTTTGGGTTGAAAATCTGATATCAGCTCTGGTAGATGTGATCATCCAACTTCATGTGAATGTGTGGGTTTAACCTAAGATGTGCAAGCTGATAGTCACTTGTCTTCTTTCAGGGACTCGGGCATCCCCCCATCTGGTGACACCTACTCCACCCTGATGATCGAACATGCCAGAAAGGGTGACATCGAGAGTATTGAAAAGGTTAGCATTGCCATTTCCCCATATTCTCCTGTTCTCTATAATGATCCTAGCAAATCGGTGTCGTGAACTCCCTGCTTTGCAAGTCAGATTCTTGATCTCTGGATATCCTGATCATAAGTGCAAGCCCCTTGACTCCATGCCTTTTAAAAACATTGCTGTGACTCGAGCAAATCTGTATATTTCTTCAAATCTTGGGGAACACAACAGTCATGGCTTCACATTATCTTTGCTGATTCAAACCAAAGTGCGTGATTTGTATTTGAATTTGGCAACATGATTTCAGTTGAATTGACTGTGGCAAAAATCGCTCCTTTGCGCGCGGCTCTTAACTGTGGTCTGTTTATAGGTGTCAAGAGAGGCAGAGGAATCTCAAGTGTTGTTCCAACCCAGCCACTACTTTGATGTCCTTGAATCACTTTGCGCTAACGGTTACAACCAGCATGTGGATAAAGTCATCTCTTGGGTGCCCAAGTCCGGCTTGTTTGGGTATAACCAGGAGTGTGTGAGCGCAGTGCTGCAGATGGTGGCACGAGGTCATGATGACATCGCGCATAAGCTTTTCCTCTCGATGCAACATCCAACGCCAATGGAAGGGACTGAGGTCACACTTGGGAGGTTCTTGATCAAGGAAATGGTCAAACATGAAATAGTAAGTAGGGTTTGTTTTATATAAACAAGCATTTTATTTCATTGACAGGGGGAGCATTAGTGGCAGTTTGTGTCACTGTCAGATGTATTCAACCCATGATATTCAAACTCATCGCAAGAAAACAGTCATTTGGTCGATAACCCTACTTGGCACCAAACCATAATGGCATGCTTTAAATTCTGGCAAGAAGAGTACACACAGACAAAAAAGAAAGATCGAAGATTTTTCGAAATAGTTGATTGTTTGACTTCATTTTTCCCAGTGCGTCAAATCTTTCCCTTTCTTATTTTCAGCCATTAGAAAATGTAGCTGGGATCATGAAGGACCTGACCTCGAGAGGGCTTATCACAGATCGCCTTGACTTCATCGCACAGTGGGCGCTGGTCTATGAGAAACCTGTCTATGCACAAGAGGCTTTCAGTCTGATGAACAGGGAGGTGAGTTCAGTTCAAAATGTGATTTCCCCTTATAAAACCAGCTCATGTCTTGGTGTCCTTTATAGAGAGGATATCTTATCAACAGAGGTGTCTGCTAAGGGAGGTTCCACTGTATGTTCATTATTTCAGGGTCTTCCACTGCGCACCCACTACTTCTGGCCTGTCTTCATTGCCTGTGGAAAGCAAAAGAATGCACAGGGTAAGCCGTAAAAATGATTCTATCTTATCCAGAATTGCTTGGATGTTGTTAATGTTGGCACAAATCTTTGTCAAAATGCCGTTGTAAATTAGGATGGAAAAGTTTTGTGGGCTGAGTGGGCCTTTAAACTCAAATGATGATAGGGCACATGTAGGGTACAGATTAACCTTCTCCAGGCAAAATTGTTGAGCTTTCTCCCGAAAACGATAATTGATCAATTTTACTATTGATGCTTATTTGTATTATTTCAGGAATTTATGATGCCGTAAAAATGATGGAAGAAAAAGTGAATGAATCACGCGATTTCATCTACACCCTACATGAACAGGTCATACCAAGTCTCGTGCAGACAGGAGAGGACTTTGAGACCATTAAAGACAAACTCATGGTACGACATGCTCAGTTACTTCATTGCATAAAACCTTATTCTATAAAATTTTCAAAATGTGACTCCGTCTTCGGTCTGAAGAAGAAAGACCAAGCAAGCAACTCACTTTGCTCACGTGGTGGCGTCTCTTAGTTGCCCTGGCAGAGGAACCGAGAGCTGCAAATCTAATCAATACGGTGTGATTGATATTTCAGGAACGAAACATACTGGAGGGCGATATCAACTTTGCCAGCATGATTCACCTCATGAAAGCTGGAAAGAATAAAGAGGCTGTGACTTTGGGTGAGTAACCCCCCCCCCCCCCCTCCATAGCTTGTTTGGAATTGTTTATATTGAGCTATCAAAAATGCATCACTAAATCAATATACAGCCAGTTGAGACTTGGCTCAGTTCGCCTTAAATGGCCCTGTGAACTGTGGACTGCAACAGTAAAAATGGGCTCGGGCTCAAAGACGATATCTGATGGAGGGCATGAAACTTTATTTTGAATCAAAAGATCTACATTATTTTTCAGTGAAAGAAAAGGAGATTAGATTTCATCATTCGGCCCTGTTGCAATATCTGTTTGCCTGGTTCAGAGCCACAAAGGATACTGAGTCAATCTTGGAGGTAAATATATTTAATTATTTAGTTCCTAAGTGTTGATATTCTAACTAGAATTTCGAATGAAATTGCAGTGATCGCAATACATTTTTAGGTGATTTTGTAGTAAATTTGCAAGTATTTGTATGACAGAAAAATTTGTCTTTAAACTTCGGTGAAGTTAAATAACTTGACGTGATCAGAACCCTACTCTCTTGCACTCAAAACTTATAGAATTTGATGTAATTTTTATTTCTCCAGGTTCTTGCGTCTGCTCAGAATGGTCCTGCCATTACAATGCGTAACACGAGGGTGACTGATCTGGCCACTAAATTCCTCTTTAATTTCATGGACATGTTTAAGACTGACTCTCCTCGGGTTGAAAGTTTTGTCCAGTCTATGGTCGAAAGGGTAAGTTCGAGTTTCTTAATCGATATTAGTCAATGAAGCATGTAAAGCATTTTCTCCAGGGTGATGTATGAGTGTTACATTGTTAAAGTGGCATATGTTAATACTGTGTGCGAGGGTATTCTCTGGTCACAACTACTGTAAGGATGTTTGTTCTTCATCTTATCCAATGGACACTATTTGTTTCAGAAATTGGGAGTTACTGACAGTGACGCCCTCAAACAGAGGTTGATAGGATTTGGATTATCATTGGATCTGATTCAGGTAACTGTAATGCGGGATTTTTCTTACAGGTCACAAACCAGGGAGATAAGTTGTGTATTGGTTACAGTTATGTCTCAAAGTTAATGGGTTTGCTTCTTGTCTGGAGCAACACTGCTTCAAAGCTCCCTTGAGAAAGATGGTAAACACAGCTTGCTTCTAATTGGGAAGGTGAACTTACAATGGACTTGCCTGTCAATTTGGGGTTGGTTGTTGAAGCTACTGAAGGCTTTTGAAGTTACACACTCCCGGCTGATGAGCCATTCCAGTTTTGTACACTCTGTGGAATACCGTCATTTGTGGAACTGTGTCTGGCTCTGTTGATATTTCCTAATTTAGTAGTTTCACACTTATCAATGAAGTCTGCTTATTTTCCAGGAATTGACATCAACTGAGGTAGCTGCAGATCAACAAAGGCCAGAAAGCAGACAGGTGAGTAGACTCCAAAAATGTCAAGCTTCCGAAGTCTCAAAGTGTGCAATAGTAAAGAATATGGTTTTCAGCATTGCTTGATTTTACAACTTATCAAGCCATGAAATGTTTCCCATTTTTGCTGCATAGTGAAATTGATTTCTATTGCTGTGTAGAGGATCCCTGTTCGGCCAGACGACATGGATCTGGCAGCCCAACTCGGAGGAATAAGAGTGAACTAATGTTGACTATTGACTTTATAAACAAGACCAGTCTGATTACATATCTTAACTACCGTACCTGAAGAATGCTTCGAAGAAGATGCTGCACAATTAATCAATCTTCTCCTGTCTTTGCCTTCCAGTTTGAGCAGACATCATTTGGAACAAAATCCATCGACGAACTGGAGAAAATCTTGGTTGAAAATCGAGCAAACAATTACAATATAAAGGGCCCGATGAGATGGTTGTTGGAGAAGTACTGTCAGGCAGGCGTAAGTTGGTTTATTTTCACAGCTTAGATTGTATGAAAGTTTGTTTTACCTTTATCCTTGAAGTCTAGTTTGTGCTAAAGCTTTCTCATAGTACAGTGGAACCTCCCTTAGCGGACACCTCTCTATTAAGGACAACCTCTCTATTAAGGACACTAGTTTTGGTCCCAAATTGGTACTTTCCATTCAATTTGACCTCTCTAATCAGGACAACCTCTCTATTAAGGACACTAGTTTTGGTCCCAAATTGGTACTTTCCATTCAATTTGACCTCTCTAATCAGGACACCTCTCTATTTAGGACAGCATTTGTCAGTCCCCATGGTGTCCTTAATAGAGAGGTTCTACTGTATCTGCCTTCCTGTATCCTTCGTTTCTCAGTCTTAAGATGTGACAATGTTTCAATATCATATTTGCAGAATGCCTCGAAAGCTGATGAAATCAAAGCTGAACTTGATGGAGTAGGTTTCATCTACACCCCAGATCTGATACGGTCGATGATGCATCTTGCTGCTTGGTATAAAAAGGATCTTGCAGAGACAAAAAAATATATGGAAATGCTGTAAGAACTCCCAACTTTCATTCAAGACTATTTTCTATTCCCCAAATCTCCCTTCGCTAAAATCCTTCACTTGAGACACAATTGAAAATGAAATATTTTCCTTTCATCCAGGGAAAGTGAGCACCCAAACTTCAGAGCATTCACTTCGGAGGTGGTCAATTTGGCAGCTCTCCATGCGCTTCAAGGCAATACAGCAGGTATGAATTGTTAGGAATCTTCTTCTTTTGCCTTTACTCTTGTCTGTGTTTAGTTGAGTGCACCTTTACATATTTACGGCTCTTCATCCCTTGTGGGACACGGTCTCTCCACTTCCTTTGGTCTTTTGCTGATCAGTTTGGGTGA
This sequence comes from Lineus longissimus, assembly GCF_910592395.1. NCBI lineage: Eukaryota > Metazoa > Nemertea > Pilidiophora > Heteronemertea > Lineidae > Lineus > Lineus longissimus. Next base: position 6,333,622 of record NC_088310.1, read on the forward strand.
GGTATGACTTGCTCTGATCCAATATCTCTAATCAGGTCCTTTCTCAATCGTTCTCCACCAGGTGCCATTGACACTCTCAAAGAATACCATGCAAAGCATGCATCGTACATGGAAGAGAAGAACCTTGGTGACAGCTACTTGAATGAAATCCAATGCATCAACCTAATCAAGAACTGCCAGGCTGCAGGGCTGATGGAAGGTCCTGTGGAAATCATGAATACACTCTTTGAGTTAGGATACATCAAGAAAGGCTGCTACAAGCTGCTGAGTGCTTACGTTGAAGGCTATGTAGAGAAGTATGTTCAAGGGATTACAAATCGTTAGGGAGTGTGGTGATGTGGTGATGGGGAGAGTGACTCATCGGAGCTTAACTTGTTACCGGAACTGTTGTGGCTTCTGATTCCTTTCAAATCTTCCTGACGATAAGTCATCTCCTACTACCTCAGACGTCAGGATCCATTTTGTTTTTCAGAAGACATAGATGAAGGTTGATGTCAAGGGTAACTTTATGACTGACAGTTGGTTTGTTTCAGAGGTGACATCGATGGTGCTTTAGAGGCCATCTCATACTGCCACAAACAGTACAGACGAGTGCCAATGTTTGACAGTCTCTTCAGAATTTTGATAGAGAGAGAAGACCCAGAGAAGCTACAGCAAGGTTGGTCACATCTTTACAGACATTTGAGATTCATGTAAAACTATCAACTGGGATATAAAGGTATTGTCTGCTGTTGACAGGGCTTCATTTGTGGGCATTAACTGATTAAGTGAATTTGTGGGTTCAGTTTCTGGTGAAACTTTTGCAAGTGATGGAGGAAAACGTACAAATAGAAAATATAATTAATTGAATGCAGCCTGCTTCCTCCAGGTTTTTTCGATTTTCTCCTAATTGATAATTAAGTCATGAAATGTTGTTTATAGAGCTGATATAATATTGATATCTGCTCCTCTTGTAGTAATGGATATGGCCAGTGCCAACCTGGGTGAGATGCAAGCTCTGCACCAGTTGATGTACTGTTGTGTCGAGTGTGGAAAGGATGCCCAAGCAAAAAGGATTCTTGAGGTGAGATTCAGTTAATGAGTAGGATCCAGCCACACTTCATAACTAAATGAAGTCCAAGGACAATTTTCTTGTCTTTATTTCCTTCCTTGTCTGACACCTACAATATGGGTCAAAATAGACAGATGTGGGTAATTTAGTTGGGGCGAGGGTGTGTTGAAAGTCACTTGAAAAATTCAAGGTTTTGGCGACCGGCGGTATCCTCTTGAGTTTAGATAACCTGTGATCTAAAACTAGTTTGCAGTTCATGTCATAACAAGGAACTCGGCTCCATGTGATTTCTTACTTCAGACTCCAGGTATGCGGGCAATGATGGATCTGTTGGAGCTGTTTGGCAATCAGCTGATCACCAAGAAAAAGATAAAGGAGCTAGAAAGTTTGGTGGAAGTAACGCGAGGATTGTTTGGCCTAGACAGAGAACAGATGCTCTTCCTGCTCATGAAGGGTTACTGTAAGTATGCAAAATACAGTTTACAAAATCTTCCTGTATTAAGGTTGTCTCTTACGTTAAGTAAATTTGTCACTGCTGTTAAACCAGGAATGAAACATTTCATCATGAGAAATTGCTCATCGTGAACTTTTAAAGGAATGGCTAAGTAAACCTGCAAGTAAGTGACGTTGTTGATACTGTCTCAGGTGTAATTTTGGACAGCAATTTTGGAGCAAGTTCTGGCTTTCTGGCTTGAACCAGGCCAAGAGCCAACATATTGCTGCATGCAGCTGATGAAAACATTTCACTCTTGTAGGTCATGAGGAGAAGCTTGATAAGGCTTTGAATGTGTTGACTGTGATGGAGGAGGAAAACATCAACCCGAGAGGCCGAACACTGCGGTACCTCGGCAACTCATTGAAGACTGCCAATATGGAAGTGCCATTTGTTATACCAGATATTCCGGTTAGTTTAAGAGTGATGAATGGCATAAGTCCGGAGTAGATGTTCGAGAAAAACATCAGGTGGTTTTGGAATTCTGATTCAGGATATGGGGAGTTTGGATTTCATCGATGCAGTATTGAGTATATGATTTTCCTCTCGTCACATAATATACGATGAAAAGCCAATCTAATCTGTCTATGCATTGTAGATGTTGGCTAGGTTTCTTGGCTAGGTTTCTTGGCTGTGTCGAGATCCTTTTAACACCTTCAGCGCCGAACCACGTAGATCTACGTGGCCCAAATCCCCCCTCTGAGCTGGTTATCGGAGTCTCCTGGACTTCATGAGAGAACTACGCCATCGCCATCTTCAGGGCAAGGCAGGAACTGTCGGGGCAAGGTAGGGACTGACAGTTCCTACCTTGCCCTGAAGATGGCGATGGCGTAGTTCAGAACTTTGAAAGAACTACGCCATCGCCATCTTCAGGGCAAGGTAGGAACTGAAAGGACCTTTGTCTTCAGTTCTTGCCTTGCCCTGAAGATGGCGATGGCGTAGTTCTTTCATGAAGTCAGGGTTAGGCAGGGCGAAAATATGTCGCCACTCTTATTTGCGTTATATCTAAACGATTTTGAAATTTTTTTGAACGACCATGGTTTTAATGGTCCTTCTGATTTACATATCAATAGCCGATGTGAGTTTTTAGACAACTTGGAGATTTTTTTGAAGCTGGCAATATTATTGTATGCGGACGATATGATTCTTATGGCAGATGATCCTAACGAGTTACAAAACGCCCTGAACTTATTGCACGATTACTGTGAGGAGTGGCATCTGATCGTAAATATTAAGAAAACCAAGGCAATGATTTTTTCTCGGGGAAAGCTTAGAGTAAATATACCGGAATTTAGATATAATGGGGGTAGGGTCGAGTTGGTAGACCATTTCACATACTTAGGCGTAACATTCTCATATAATGGAAATTTTGCGAGGGCAATAAAAGATAGATATAATAAAGGTATGAAAGCCATGTTTGGTGTACTGAGAGCGTGTAGAAGACTTTCTCTTACGGTCGAATTGAGTCTAGACATATTTGACAAAGTAGTCACACCAGTTTTGCTATACGGTAGTGAGGTGTGGGGTAACCAAAACACCGAGTTGCTGGACCGTGTACAAGTTAAATTTTGCAAATATTTGCTACGATTACCGTTAAGAACTCCTACAGTAATGGTAATGGGAGAACTTGGGCGACACTCTTTGAAGATTCACATAGCCGTGCGAATGTTATCTTTTTGGAACAGACTCAGAATTGGAAAAACAGATAAATGGGCTTATATCTTTTATAACATAACTAGGGAGCATTTAGACAAGGGTTATTTAAACCAAGGCTGGTGTAAAAGTGTGAAAACTGTTCTAGACGGCTGTGGCCTCACTCAAATTTGGTATACTCCCGAGGTTTTGTCCCTACGAGAACTGAAAATTGTAGTTGAACAGATAATGAGAGACCAGTGTGAACAACTATGGAGAAACGAGGTAAATAACGATTTCAGATGTATAATTTATAGAATGTTTAAACAAAACCTGAATATGGAGCCCTATGTTAAAAAGTTACCATTATATCAAACGGTCAGTATTTGTAAATTTCGTACTGGATCTATAAAATTCCCAGAAACAGTAACCAGAATGTATAGAAATGAAACTGCAGAAAATATTTGTGGTCTTTGTGACCAGGTTTGTGTAAGAGACGAACTTCATTATTTTATTACGTGTCCGTATTTCCGTCACATGCGAGTAAGGTTGTTTCCAAACTTAAAAGAATTACCTCAGGTTTTTTATCATGAATTTTTCCATCGCATTATGACTAAATGTTCCCGGGTAAACTTAGACAATATTCATAGTTTTTGTAAAGAATTCATCAGCTTGGTCCACCATATGTAAATGTTAAATCATGTAACCTCTTATACCCGAAAGGGTTTTTTGGAGAGAAATAAATTATGTTATGTTATGTTATGTTATGTTATGTTATGAAGTCCATGAGACTCCGATAACCAGCTCAAAGGGGAGGGGGATTTGGGCCACGGGGTTCGGCGCTGAAGGTGTTAATGAAGTGTTTGTACCTTTCCTTTTGTTTCATTTAAGATGCCGATACCTAAGCAGGGCACTGTTGAACAGGTGAACAGATCCAGTGAACAAGTGGGACCAGCCTCTTCTCTCTCCCCTGAAGAACTTCAAGTCATCAAGAAAGCTGCCTCAGGAAATGTGACCACAATCAAAGAAATCAAAGAAAGGTAGACGAGTCACTCTCGGAGGAAAAAGTTGCACTGATTTCAGAAGAGGCAAAACAATACCATTTTTGTGGGAACCGATTGAGAAGGTTTTTTGATATTTAAAACATTCTCAAGAATGTTGTTACGACCATTGTCGGGATGTTTGCTTGTCCTAATGTGTACAATGTATGTAGACACCTTGTATAAGGATTAAATTCTAAGGCTATTTAAACAAAGCATTGTTTTCAAGGTCACATTGAACAGATTTATGCGGAATCCACTCTAGAAAGAGGAACAGTGTGATGAATGTAACAAATACTGCATTTTCATATTGTATTTCTTTCAGTGTTGGTGGTACCTTGAGCCTCAGTTTCCTCACTGAGATGGCCCATGCCCTCCTGCGATCTCAAAGGAAAGGAAGTAAGTGAATCCATGTCCTGTTTGAACTATGTGTTCACTATTACTAGCACATCCTTGGGGCGGACATTGACAAATCCTGTCCTACGCTGACGTGTCGTAGTGTCAGATTACAGAATCATGTCCTGTATTCTTTCAAAAGAAGTGCCTTTGCTGACATCAATTGCATGTATATCTACAGCAAAGTTCTACAATACCAAAGCTGTTTTTAGACCGAGATGGTATAAGAAAATATCAGTATCGTTCAAAAATTGCTAAAGATTCTTCACTTGCCCTGCATTTAATCATCTGTGAATGATTTTTTCATCGTTTTCAGGTTTGAAGTATTTTGTGCATGAACTAGCTGGAATGGGTGATGTGCAGGCCTTGGAGGAGCTCAGAGAAATGAACTTGAGGGTTTTCAACATGGGCATGATTCATGTTGCCATTTGTAAAGCTTTTCTTGAAAGGTGAGAACATTTGGTGATTCACTCCTCAAGACCTGATGGTTCTTATAGATCTATTCTGACCGTTCATCTGGAGAGAGCGTGCTACTGTTATTGTTGAAGAACTCATTCCTTAAAAAAAGGAGGACCGGATAACTATGACAGTTACGTGTATTGATATGAGCATCACTATGTACGTAAAACAATCCCTTGTTGCATTTAATGAAGACATTACTATGGTTCTCTATCTCTTTCAGTGGCAAACCTGAGAAAATGCTCGACAAACTACAGAATGACCCCAAGAATCTTACCAAATATCTTAGCACCGACACCTGTAACACATTTAGCGAGAAGTACCCATCTATGTTCAAACAATGTAAGTGGGCAGTATCAGGAAAGTTTGTAGTCTTAAGTGAGGCAAAATATCTTGTCATTGAGTGTTACTTGCTGGGGACCATCTCTCAATGACATCTGTTGTTTAGATTTTCTCAAATCTTTCAACGTGAAAACATGATGAAATTGTTAGCAAATGTGTTAATGTAGTGCTTTATTGTCTATTTCTTCATTTTGCTGATAATTGGAATCGACAGTCACACGGCATTTCCATAGACATGCCATGACCGACCATAAACCATAGCTGGGACAAAAACTGTGACCAGTTATAAATGTCCTACATTTAACTGAAAGCTATATTGTACAATTCCAGTTGAAGATTTGATCCTCGGAGCTGCAGACCAAGGCAACATGCAAGTTCTTAACTTCCTCTGGCAGCATTACTGTGTGACAGAACAACTGGATAAGTGCACCAAACTGCTTCAGAAATATCCAGCCCTCTCCAAGGATCTCAGAATCGCTGAGCCATGTGTTTATGCTAAAAGAAATAATAGGGTAGGTTTTTCTTTGGCAGTCTACAAAATTCAAGAGCGATCCTTCAGTCAGCTTGTATCATAGACAAGTAGATGTGCCCTTGTCCTATTGTCATTGAGATGTAAGAGACAATGTCACAATCATTTGATAGTTTTCAATGTCCCAGTCTGATTGTAATGGACAACTGCTGTATCATTGTCTTAAATTTTCTCTTCACATTTCAGGAGGACCTATTGCAGTACATTATCGACATTAGTAAAGGCAATGCCTCCAACCACAAGTTTGCATACAGCTATTTGTTAGGATTAAAATGTGAGTCTGGTTTCAATTCAGTTTAACAATCATGTACATTCACATTTCCAAAATCATAAAATGTCTTGCCCATTTCCTGCTTGTGCCTGATAAAACCACTGGCAAACTTGACACATTTAAACAACGAAAATCAATATTGTACGCCTTGACCATCTGTATTCTAATAAATATCCTATGATGTTGTAACAGCCATGTAACCACAAATTTGTAAATATTTACTCCAGGTTTGTGTTTTCATTAATCCAACAGAAGGCCATTGCATTTGATTACCGAAATATGAATATTTACTTCGAACAACAGCTGGTTGTAGCCTGCTGTGCGATACTTTTACATAAGTTAAAGCATCTGGTGGACAGGTTTTGAGAGCCAGGACAAGTACACTATGAGCACATTCATGAACTATTGACTCTGTTAACCCTTCACCCTCATTCCTCTCAGACCTGCAATGAGCCAGAATACAATTGTCGTGTCGGCTTTTTAACTGTTGGACATTTTCTACGTAGCCAAGATTAACTGGCTGCAGGTTTTAGATTTCCAACAGCAATTTAAACCGCTTGTTTGCGGTGCACTAAAATTATCTTTGAGTTATCTTTGTTATATGATTAGTCCTTCATTGTAGCATCAGCGTTCTTTTCCAGGTGAACAAAATGACTGGCAAGGTGCTCTCAACATGCTAGAAAAGGTGAAAGAAGATGGCTTTATGACCGACGATCTTCGACCTTTACCGCTTGCCGTTTTAGAATCTCTATTAGTTGCCAATAACCAGACTGTTCCTTGGCAGGTGCGTATTGGATAATTAGTGCCTTAATCTTTTAGGGCAGGTTAGAAATAACAAGAGGAATCATCATTACCATGTTAGGTTTCATGGCCTAGACTTTGAACTTTGCCAGTAATGCTAAGGATCATTGAAATCTTTTTGCAGTGGAACCTAAACTTTTGCTGAACTCTGCGAGAAAGATACTTTTCTCATAATGAAAGACCGGTCAGAAAAATTTCATGTTTATACCAAGATCATATTAATTACTGTCTTCTTGTGTGAATGTTGACAAAAACTAAAGAAACCAGAATGGGCAAATATATGGTTTGTCTGTTTTGCTAAAAAGGAGTATTTAATTATCTGTCAAATTTTAATGGGCAGTTTAAAAGTTGGATGCATGTTATGAATTCTGGGTTCTGTTTTTAAATGATGACAAATATGTTATTGCAGATTGGAAAATATGGACAAGTGACACCAAAAGCCGTGTCTAGTGATTCTTCATCGGCGTCAGATTCAGTGAGAGAAACATCAACCAAAGCGGCAGAAACTGTAGCATGACGATAAACGATTTTAGGAAAAGTGATATTTTGAGACTGTATGCATGGACGGATCCACGGATTAATTATTAATGGTTAGACAGATATTCTACCAGCTATTCTGGATTGAATTTGGCTGTGCAGTGTTCTTTCAGATGTGTTTTGACACATTTGGACTTTCAGATTTCAGAAAGAGGATAGTGACATGTTATGGTCTCTTGACCATTGACTTAAACTTATAGGTTCTTGTTTGTGTCATGAAAATAGTGGCCTTTTTTGTCCCGCTCTCCCCCCCCCCCCACACTCAGCAAATTTAATGGGGGGCAGTGCTTGTATCTGTATTCCAGAGTGGACTTAATGCATTTCATTGTCAGGTTAATCAGTGGCGAGTTGTTGAATTGAATGTATCTTGTTCATCATGATATACGTCTCGGTTAAATTAATATTATACGGATGTGATGCAATTACATATTGTGCAAAAATGAGTCAAATAGAATAATTGTGAATGGTTTTGTATCATTTAGTTTTGTTGTTATTGTTCTTTGGATGGGGAAAGTGGAGGTCCTTCACAGTCATCCCACCTTCCATCACCTAGTGTGTGCAAGGCTGAGGTCAGGAAACATTTGCCCTCCCTTCCAAAGGCTATTCCCTACTTTTGAGACAGCAATTCTTGAAAAAGTCTCATCATCCTATGACCAGGACACTGGGCATGGTTAAGTCATGAATTTGATGTTAACTTGAACTTGGCATGAAGTGCTGTAAATCGTCCCCCGCTTTAAAAACGGGCGTGACCTTTTTATTTCAGGCTACTGTCATCAGCTTGGTTGTGACAGTGTCTAGGTCGAGTGAAGCCGGCTTGTAACTTCTATTCAGATCTTGGACATTGTAGCAGCTACTGTCATCAGCTTGGTTGTGACAGTGTCGAGGACGAGTGAAGCCGGCTTGTAACTACTATTCAGATCTTGAACATTGTGACAGCTACTGTCATCAGCTTGGTTGTGACAGTGTCTAGGAGAGTGAAGCCGACTGGTAACTACTATTCAGATCTTGGACATTGTAGCAGCTACTGTCATCAGCTTGGTTGTGACAGTGTCTAGGACGAGTGAAGCCGGCTTGTAACTACTATTCAGATCTTGAACATTGTGACCGCTACTGTCATCAGCTTGGTTGTGACAGTGTCTAGGACGAGTGAAGCCGGCTGGCAACTACTCTTCAGATCTTGGACATTGTAGCAGCTACTGTCATCAGCTTGGTTGTGACAGTGTCGAGGACGAGTGAAGCCGGCTGGCAACTACTATTCAGATCTTGGACATTGTAACAGCTACTGTCATTAGCTTGGATGTGACAGTGACTAGGACGAGTGAAGCTGGCTGGCAACTACTATTCAGATCTCGGACACTGTAGCAGCTACTGTCATCAGATTGGTTGTGACAGTGTCTAGGACGAGTGAAGCCGGCTTGTAACTACTATTCAGATCTTGGACACTGTAGCAGCTACTGTCATCAGATTGGTTGTGACAGTGTCTAGGACGAGTGAAGCCGGCTTGTAACTACTATTCAGATCTCGGACACTGTAGCAGCTACTGTCATCAGATTGGTTGTGACAGTGTCGAGGACGAGTGAAGCTGGCTTGTAACTACTATTCAGATCTCGGACACTGTAGCAGCTACTGTCATCAGATTGGTTGTGACAGTGTCTAGGACGAGTGAAGCCGGCTTGTAACTACTATTCAGATCTTGGACACTGTAGCAGCTACTGTCATCAGATTGGTTGTGACAGTGTCTAGGACGAGTGAAGCCGGCTTGTAACTACTATTCAGATCTTGAACATTGTGACAGCTACTGTCATCAGCTTGGTTGTGACAGTGTCTAGGAGAGTGAAGCCGACTGGTAACTACTATTCAGATCTTAGACACTGTAGCAGCTACTGTCACCAGATTGGTTGACAGTTTGAGTTGAACTTCACTGAAAACTAATGGTGTGTTGATGAATTCAATGGATCCTTCAATTCCTTTGATTTTCTTGCCGAACTGACCTCCGACAGATTCTGTCAATTTATTCTGATGGCAGCACTGTTCTGATATCGACACTATCGGATAGGGTAGGAAGCAACAAAAGCCTTCAGAGAAAACTGTATTTTGTAAAGTGAGTGGATATTTACGTAAAGCTATTGTTGCCTCATTCTCAAAATCGCATTATCAAAGGACATAACCAATTTTGAAAGGAACACCCAATCTGGTTTTCCAAAAAGCCCAGCCAAAACGTCACAAGCTGTCACCCCCATGTCAATGGCGGTGACTAATTGAATGTCAGCTCTGGGAGAATACGCCAAAAAGCTAAAACAATGGCGGGTGCTAAACCTGGAGTACATGTAGTTCAGTTAAAAGCCATCTGTGTACCCGAAGCTTTAGTTGCAGGACAAAAATTCATTAAATGGGACGATGTAAGTACCCTTTTCTATCATTTTTGCTTGGGTTTTGTGTTTCATTTCCGCGTTCAGGCATGTACAGTAGATCATATCATATGTAATCAGTAATGCACTACAACTACATGTAATTTTTATACGTACTACGTATAAGCTTCTACAATGTATATGGTTATCTCAATGACCTTGAAAGAGTTATTATACTGTGCTTTCTTGGTTGGAATTCCTACCCTGTCAAGTTAAAAAACTGAAGTAGATATCAGGCATTCCACTTTTGGCCTGTTAATGGAGGCAGTATCCTGTTTCCATGGAAACCATTTGCTGCTGTAATGCTTGTGTCCTGTAACTGCTATGACCCTGTCATTTGTGTCAGTGTCATGGTTATATCTGACAGGTACAAATGTATGGAATGCCCCATAAAAGAATTTTGAGTTTTCTTTTGGACCACCCTGTATGTACAGACAGTTTCTGAAATACTTGCTGTTTTAGTAACTTCACTAATTGCAGCGATGCTGGAGCAGAGTTATAAATACAGTAGAACCTCTCTATTAAGGACACCATCGGGACTGAAAAGTGCTGTCTTTAATAGAGAGGCGTCCAGAGAACCTCTTTATTAAGGACACCATCGGGACTGAAAAGTGCTGTCCTTAATAGAGAGGTGTCCAGATTAGAGAGGTCAAAGTGAATGGAAACCACTTTGGGACCAAAACTAGTGTCCTTAATAGAGAGGTTGTCCTTAGTAGAGAGGTGTCCGTTAAGGGAGGTTCCACTGTAAATGACAAGTTTTCATGAGATACATGGACCAGTTGTTATCTCTTATGCTTTGTGTCGGGCCTCAAATTTCATTTCAAAGGGGCTCAGCACTTTTGGCGAAAAAAGGGCCTTTTTCCCCGATTTGTTATGGAGGTTTCATTGAAGAAAATCTTAACTATTATTCTTAAAGGAAGCTAGGCAGGGAAGAAAGCCTAATCTGCCATTACTTATTGTTGGGCTATGATGATGATGATGATGGTGATGATGGTGATGACGATGAAGTTTCTATGTTGTACGTAGCATTACAGAAGGGGGAAATGATAAAAATAATAGGGGACAATGCGATTCAAGCCTTGCTTTTCGTAACAGCTGTGTTCATAGAAACCAAAATCTGCGCATTATATTCTGTCTGGTTGTATTACGATATATTGTAAAACATGGTTTATTGAGGTAATAGATTGCTATCAGATTCGGAATCAGGTGTTATGTTATGAGATGCTGTAAAAGTTCCGAGTCACTGCATCTTGACCCACCAAGTCTTGGACATCGGAAGACTGCTCCTCAAAGCTTAATACTGGGATTAGCTATTTTGATGCAATGTTGATATCATCAGAAATTAATAAATCAGTCTTATTTCCTCATCTTCCACTCTGTCTCACATAGATGTTCTGTACGTTCTTGTGAGCATAGGCCCTATGCAAGTCTTTGACTATAGGCTACATGTACAAATTTCAGTAATATAATCAACACACAGTATCTGTAATGACTTTCTCAGGGTACAAAGTTTCTTGTTTGTGCATTCCGTCAGAACTAGACAAGATCAGTTGGGAAAAGGCTTTGGTACTGAGTTATGTTGTGAATACAACTTGTAGGATAGCTCACCTGGCTGTGCTAACTTACAGAGTGGTGTAATATAACAACCACTGACCCAACTTCATTCAGATCATGTCTGCAGGCAAATCTGCATTTGTTCCAAGTGGTTTCTTTTCTGTGTTTGCGAGAACTTTCAACCTATCATCGCTTATAAATTGTATGTTGACTATACTGTCATAGCTTGCAAATTAGTGTGATGACAGAAGATTACATTTGTGTACCAAACTAAGAGATTAAATAGAACATGTAAAAGCCCTATGCCCTGGATAGTAGAATGTAATTTAGACATAGGCCTACCAGATTTTGAAAAATTAGAATGAATTTGTTTGCCACATCTTTTCGAAGATCTGTTGTTTGTATTTGAAAATCCGACCAAGTGCATATGTCATTACAGGTTTTGTTCAAAGCTCAACAACAGCGATTCAGCGAGCGCTGTTGTTGTGCCTTGAACGAAAGTGATTTGAGCAGTGGTACTGTTGCCCGAGACCACCTTATTTCAGGGCTATCATCTTGTTTTGAGTGGTGTGGTTGCCCAACCAGATGTTTCACTTTTTCCTATACATGTATAGATATACATTGGAGGACCACTTGTTTGTGAAGAAGGAGGACCAGCTATAATTAGGAGGTTGTTTGATTAACAACTTGATGTAAGCCTTAAATCAACCACTCGCACTGGCACTGCAAACAGTGCGAATGGCAGTGGTATATGATCTGTACTACATGTACTGTGAAATGATAGACCGCATTTAATTGCATTCAATCATCAGGCTTTTGTCAAGTGGAGGCAGGAAATTTATACCATAATGCCTATATGGCATCATTCTGTGCAACCTAATTCAGGTAAGGTTAAATTACCAACACTGTCAGTGTCAGTGGCATAAAACTGTCTAGGTTTTTTGGAGTGTCCAGCAGGGGCATATGAGCTAAGCACGCTTGTCCTTTTATGTCTATCACTGTGTTTGAGCTACATGCAGTCTCAATTTACACAAACAGAACATGTAAATAACGTTACCTGAAAGCAAATAGACTGATTGACTCAATATTATAGCGTTTCGATACAAAAACTGCTATAAATTACGTAACATTTACAGTTTCAAGGGATGCACAGTTTCTATGTTCCAACATCCATCCAGCTTTATGACTGGTTACTAGTATTTCAGCTCAAAATCTGAAAAAGGCAGAGTGCAGTGCTCTGACTTTTTTTCACAAATGGAAATGCATTAATTAGCAATATGTGAAAATTGAAAAAGGCAGGGTGCTGCATCCTGCTACACTAGAACATCATAATTGCTAGATTAGCAATTAGAGATGTTAAAAATGCTAGCAGACATGGCAGAGTGGCTAACCTAAATAGCTTTTGAAGTAGTTACAGTTGTGAGCCAGTGAATTATTTATCAGCCTACAAAGGTAATGGATTTTTACTCGTTTTATGCAGTTGCAATTGAAGTTCATGTGCATGCAGATCCTATTATCTTAGGGTTCTGGAAGCCCAGTTTAGAGCTGTTGCAAGTCCTAATTCCCAAAGTCCGAATCCAATTGTATCCTGTTTTTGACCTTGTATGCTGTACCCCATGGTTGCTCTCTCACATCCTCAACCCCCACCAACACCCTCACATCCACCCCTGCTCAGCGTGGGTGACAAAATATGGAAGTAATAATTGAGTGTGAAAGGAAGTAAAAAACATTCCCAGTTGTAATTCAAGAAATAACAAGGTCTGTAAAAGTGTCCACACATGATGGAACTTAAAAATTGGGAGGTCACAAGTTGTATATTTTCAGGTGGGATGTAGAAGAACGAGCTCTGGTTGTGACATCTTGTCTTATACTGCTATTTTCAATTCAATCCAGGCCAAGGTGCTTTGCTGTGCTATCATTATAGCAAGCTTACATTTGTATACTGGATGCTACATTCCAGTGGTTAGCAAGCGCTGTTGCTTTAGCTGTGTCTCTTAGCATACATGTAGCTCTTGCGGTCTGGAAATAAAACTGTTCCTGAACATGAGTTGTATGTTTTATCGACTGGCTGCTATCTCTAGCCTGTTTACACGCACCTGCATGGATGTAACTTGGGTGAATACAGGTGAACCACCGAAGTGGCCATCTCTTTTTGCCACTGCAAATAAGCAAATCAGTTGATAGACAAAAAGAGCGTGTTGTGGAAACTCTCTTTTTGCATCATCCTTGAAAGCAATACTCGTGAATATTGGCTTACCCTCAGTCAGATGTGGCACCAGCTGCCCGCATCCATTTTTGAGTATGATTGATAACGTACTAAGGAAACCAGAAACCTGCGAGCTCCTGTGCATGTATCTAGAAGGAACTGGGGAGGAAACAAATGGGCATATGGACAGCAGATTATATTTCAATTTGCCTGCAGCATCCATGGCATAGACTCATACCACATGCAGTTTCCCCCTTTTGCGAGTTCTCCAATGACCTTTTGATGCACGGGCCTCGTGATTCCCATTGGAGACAATTGGAAACAACACCAAAATTCACAAGGGAACAGTCTTTCTGGATATGCAGCCTCTATGCACTTTTTGCTCATTTCACCAACTGTGCCAAACTGCAGGCCGGCCTTCCTAATCTAATTGGCCTAAATCTCCATCAAATTGCCCTTTAGAGAATGAAGTCAGTAGGCCTATGGCCCTTGGAATGAAAACACTGGGCAAGTATGTTCAAACAATGATAATACAATTACTATTAATGCAGGTTGTGTGAATATTATTACACAGTAACAGCTATTTCCTTCAAAGGTGATGGGAAACACTAGCAGAACAACTCAACTTGTTCAATCTCCCTTTCTCAGTACCATGCTAGGTTTGATTTCTTCTTGCATTGTCATCTTCTAGTCTGTCTCATCCATACTGACACATGGCTATTTTCTAATAAAGCTTTAAAATATCAGTTTTCAGATAAACGGTAGTTGTCTACATGAGGAATATCTCAAATGAGAGACTTCATTATAAAAAAAATTCCAAAATGAGCAAATTTGATGTAAATAGACAAGAATGTGTCCTTTTTCTCCGTATTGATATCATATTACTTCATGGCAGAGGGAAGCCTTTGCTTCCAATTTTACTTATTCATTGGGCTTTCTTACCATCCAGGACTACCTTTCCAGAATGCTCTTTCGACCAAACACCGAGTGGTTCAGCTATAATCTGATCTATGCCATTTGTGTGTTGTTGATGTCTTCAAAAGACTGTTGTACTTGCGCGTTGTCAGGAGACCTCGCGATACAAAAGACGTCAAATATCAAATCTCTTGATGGCAAACTACAGCTGCGCAGTCTACCTTCCTTGGATGACAAATATGGTTCCTCCTGATCGGAATATAACATCTCGAAACCATGGTAACGAACTGGTGTGAAGTGGATTTACATGTACATTAATGGTGCAATGGCCGCTGTACCGCAGGTATTTTTGGTTCGCGCGAAAGGGTGCAAATCCAAAAGGAGATTGGTGATTAACTCTTTTCTCTATAGGTCTGATCAAAGCGCAACCTCATTTCCTCATTATCTTGTAGTTGTAGGGTAGATGTTGAGGAGTGACATGTCGATTTGGAGTGGTGACACCAGGTTAAACCTGTAGTAATAGATGCGAATTGATTTCACGATTTAAAACATGGAGCAGCAGGTGGCATGGCTGGGCAAAACACTAATCTATTTCCGAGAGCCTTGTTGGACTTTCTTGGCAGTCATGAACGGCCATCAAGAGCTGAGTACCCTTGATAGGCTATGTGAACAGTCTATGATGGGCCATTGCCTTTGTGATGTGATGGGGGCAAAACATCAACATGAATATATAATATGTGATATAAAAGCAGCTTGGTACATTGAATGAAAATGCCTACAATATATGTTCTTTTCTCTTCATGAAAATAAAAGGATGTTCAAGATTTCTGTAAAGCCGTATACTCTTATGTTTTTGATTTATCTTGTCTTCTGTTCCCGCAGCACTTAAGTTGAATATATTCTGAGGGTTGAGCAATTCTAATGTGATGAAAACGACCCTCATCAAGATGGTTGATTCCCATGAGAGGCCTGACGTATCGTGTAGCTATATTGTTTTCACTTGTTTTACTGGTACATTAGCAGTGGAGCAATCACAATAATGTAGATAATGTGCTTGGAATAACTGATAGTGATGAACTAAAATTGGAAATTTGTGTTTTAGATTCAATTTATTCGCCCTGTTGCACGATGAAAATTCAGGGGATTGCCACATGGCTATCACAATACCATTATGCACTTTTTGGTAACCATGCTTCTCATCTTTTTTAGTCAATTTCTGGTACTTATCCATCTCATTCAGTTTCACCCAACAAAATTCTGTGAACTGCAATGTGCAGTATGGCAGGTTAACTTCAGAAGTGGGTCAGTTTAGAGTGGGAAGATCCAATATTGTGTGTTTCCAAAGCCAAGGTTTTGATTGATCAATAGTTCCTATGCAAATGAAGCAATTACACCTGTCCTACTGTACCGCACTGCATGACACAATAGGCTGGTGACAGCTTCAAACTTGGAGGAGGCATGAAATCAATCAAAACATGCAACAGCTTGCATTTAACAGTTTATTCATGCGTTATATCTCTGATTGCGGGTGTGACCTGTCAGGTGTCGGACAATATGGCATCAGTTTTATCAGTGCAACAAACCTCACTGCAACTTGGGTGAAATCAATAACTGGGCGGCTGTTTATCGTCATTGATTACCATTATCAACACCGACGAGAATATGCAGTTTTTCTGTCGGATATTGGGTTCAGTTCTGGATTGCAACTTCAATTATATAACGGACAGTATTGTGACTGAGAGCATCTGGTCAATAGGAAGCTTCAGGTCATTTTTACTAGATAACACATGCCAGGGGAGGAGCATGTGGATGACCATGGTATGCAATGGAGGAGCATGTGGATGATAATAGTATACAAAAGGAGGAGTATATCACTGGTCTGTAAGAGAGGAGCATGTAGATGACCCTGGTATGTGAATGGAGGAACATGTGGCAGTCTCCTTTAAGTCAAATATAATATTCCCTGTATTTTTCAAGTATCGCTATATAAGTTGACATATATTTTTTTCTGCCCTAGAGGCTAGATGATACGTTGCATTTAAAATCCCGATATTGTCATCTGTGGCACTTCTCATCATTTCCTTTAAAAGTGATTTGGTGTGGTGGTCCATGACAGTTCAGCGGTAAGAGCATCATTGGTGGCAAGGCAGAAAAAGATACTGGGTCAGTACGTTCTTTTTAGCATAATTCACTTTCATCCACTTAATTTTTTTGCATATTTCTCCCACCAGTTTATCTTTTGGGTCGATTCTTAGGAAATGAGAGATAAAAAGCTTTATCTGTCCTGAGAAAATTGCACCCAACAACCAAAAATATGATAACAACAATATTATTGTACATGACCCCAATATTTTTTCTTGGTTTTTAATTTCACTGAGTTAATGAACTGATGTTGGAGCTGTTGTCTAATGCCATTCATATCACCCTAGAATAATTAGTGGAGTTGGTGGGACTGGGAGTTCCAGTAAACGTTATTTTTAGTGCGAAGTTATTCATTTGATGGTGTGGCGGTTGATTACGCCAATCTACATAAAGTGGTGAGACAGAATGGGGCAACTGTGTAATACTTCATCAGTTGCTTGTGGTTTTGTTTGGTCTAATTGCAATTGTTGAGCTTTGATGCAAAAGACTTGCTAAGAGAATTTCACCATCTCCATCTTACTGCTATGGTCGGGTAGAGTGTCTTCCTCGGGGATTAAACAGTGCATGGGGTAGTGCCCAACTCCCTTGAGAAATGTTTTCGAAAATGATCATTGATTTAGGGAAAGGACAAAAACAATGAAGGTGATCGCCATCTTTCTTGCTCTGGCTGCCCTCAAACGAGGGATTTAAATCGCTCCGACCTTCGATTGTAATCACATGCGATGATAATCGCATGTTTGCATTGGTCATCGCATGTCGCAACATCAAACCCAGACGTTGCCGGTTTTACCTGCAGATGAGAGATCCTTTTATCACACATACACCAGCGATAAAATCACTTGATTCTGATTCAGCATTTTGCATAAACCTCTGGAGAAATCATTGAAGTGCAACAATATTTCAATAGCTTTCTGACCCACTCTAAATTCTTATACGTGTTGCTTACAATAGACCGCTGTAGGGTGTGGTCCAGATCATATAAAGGAAACAACCCGTTTCCATGGAAACCAACCAACATTTGAAGATTTTTCTGATGAATATCGATAGCCATCAGAGTATCTTGTAGCTGTGTTTGAACTTTGAGAAAAAAAATGTTGTTATTTGTCTCAATGTTGAATACATCATGTAATTCTGGGTATAGTAGTGTGTCAATTTCTGTGGGCCCTGAAGCAAAAACAGATATCTATCAATTTGAACCAACACTGGATGTCTAAACAGATATTAAAGGTGAAATGGTGGCCATTAATGATTGATGGAGTGTAAGTTTGCATTGGAGTTCTGTTATAAGGTGGTACTCTTTAGGTATGGAGGGGGTCTTTTGGGATGTCACGTCAGTCATGTCATTGAAATTGACAGAGGCTGACACCAAAACTCCACAAAGTTTGGCGACTTCACAACAAGATTTGCTGATCTGAAATTGAAAGCAACTTCAAAGCAATATTCTTTCTACCGGTATACCTCTGAGATTTTGAGAAACCTTTACATAAATATGCATCCTTCAGAGTATTCTTGGCAAAATGAAAAATGTGTGTCCCACTCTGCCGAAATGCAATTAGGATTCAATCTCCTGATATACAACAATATTAGATGCAAATGTGTCTCCTCCGTAAATTTCTTCAACAGCCATACTGTTAAGTTATTTCTAAATATCAAAGCTTGCTGCTAAAGCTGCTGTTCAGTTCTTCGCTGTAAACAGTCTATTCTTAGCAATGTCCCCAGGAATATATCATATTGCTATATTCTCGTTTACCACCCCAGCAAAGTCTTCCTCAGAGCTTAGAATAGCAAAGCAATTTGTTTTGGATTAAAACTGGTTGATGATATTTTATCCTTTTTGTATCTATCTCCAATCTGGCTCTTTTGATACTCAGAGTACCCTGTTAGGAGATTCTTACCCGGAGGATTTTTGCTCTTTCTTGTCTTGAAGATGTATTGCATTATACTGTTTCCATGGTTTCTGGTAGCTCTCTGTGATCAGACAAGACTAGGCTAACTCGTTTCTGTATCCGATGTATGTACCATAGATGTAGGATATAAAAAGAAACTGTAATGAATAGTTGATATATCTTCAGCGTGAGATTATTGTGCGTTTGTGACAAAATAATACGATTTAAAATGGGTTCACTTGATTGTCAGCGTATTGGTCATTCCATTATTAAAAACACTTTATAAAGTTGATGGCATTCCATTGATTCGAAGCAAATTTTGCCATAATCTTAAGTGCTCTAAATATGGTTATGAAGGTTGTGGTCGTTAAATTTGGCCACACGCTAATTGAGGTCATGGCCAGCATGAGGTCATGGAGGAAGGTTCGTTCTTGACCTCCTCCATGGTCATTGTTGTCCTACTCCAGGCACCTTATGGGCTTCTTCAAGGGTCATTATTGCCTTACTCCATGGTCCTTATGGACTTATTGCAAGGTTGTCATGGCCTTACTCCAGGGTCCTTTTGTACTATTTGCCAGGTCGATATTGACTTTTTTCAAGGACAGTTCGTGAGTTGCAAAGGGTATTGATAGTTCAAGTAAGAACCCAGTAGGTGGATCAGAAACTAGTCTAGGTCAGAAGAGGTGAAATTAATTTCCCGCTTTGGCCTTGATTGTGTCACATGACCCGTCACCTGTCTCTATTGCCTACAACTGAATGACTAAGTGTTCAACAATCACATTGTAAGAGCTGAACAAACAGAATCCGGGGACCAGTGTAATGCAACACCTTGTGGGTCATCAAGGAGGACTAGATGATAGCTCTTCAAAATTGCTCTCTTCCATTTGTGAAATCTATTATGTTCATTGATACTGAATCTTCAAATCACAATTTACAACATGTTTCATCTATGGAGATGGATAAAATGTAGTTGGGACTGCCTCAACATTTCCCTCTCATGGTCAAGATTATCACATCATCACTTAGCCTTAAATTGACCCCCTCCGGGGAAATTAGCACCAATGCTAACGTGGAGTCTGTACACTAGCTCCTCCTTCCTGGCTCCATGTTCCATTAGTGTGCAGTTCTTTATTTAGACTCTTGTTGTCATAGTGATAAGTCGGCCAACTGACAAAAATTATTGCGGATATTCAGGAGGATCATGACACTGTTGTTGATAATAGCGGGGATGATGCTGATGCTGATGACAGCGGCAATCATTACGCTATGACAATAGTGCTGATGATGATATTGATGAAAATGTGGTAATAAAGATGAAGATGACAATGATGATGATGATGATGATGATGATGATGATGATGATGATGATGATGATGATGATGACAACGGATGATGACGGTGATGAAATGAATCAGTGTTCATTGTTTTCCCGAACATGAGAGACAGAAACTAGGCAAGCATGTTTCTGCAAGTTGTGTACCAGTCTCACTCATTCGGTTAGTCCACTCCTATAATCATGAATTACTGCTGTGGCCAAAATGGCATTTATTTCTTTAGATTATCGAATTTTTACTCCACTGCTGAGAAACAACATAATGCCTGTGTTGAAGCCAAACAGAGCTGACGCTCTGTGAGCTAGGTTGGCACAGTCTTGACATGAAAGTTCAATTTTGCAATGTTGGTACAATGTTGGAGACCAGATGTATTGGATATTTGGCTTGGAAAGAAAGTCATCTGTCACCTTGACACTTTTTTTGTGAAGTTTAGTTAAAGATAAAGGAGTAAATGCCATTTTGTCCTTGACAGAGCCTTGTGAAGTGAGAAGTATAGATAAGCGCAATATCAAATAGGCAAAGGGCTGTGCAAGAATCATATTCAGCCTTATGTTATTCTTCAATCCTCCAGGGAAGTAAAGCGTCCATGTCACATCTGACATTTCATCTTACAATCGAATGTTAAAGGTCAAAACTTCCCCAAGGATTAATTGTCAGGTAGAACCTCCGTGATTAGGAGAATTCATTTCAAATCAGAACCTGCCTCAGAAACCAAGTGTATCTTTGTTCTTGATAGAACTATTTCTTCTCAGCCGTTATGACATTTCCCAGTTCCAGAATTGTGATGAGCAGGGCTGCTCTAACGATCATCCAACGGAACCTTTCAAGCTATGTTAAGAACTTGAGATACAGTGTGTCTCCAAAATAAGTAAAAGGGTACTGACAAGTTGACCGCCTTCCCTTGGGATTGCGATGACATGATCTGGTAAATGAGAACCATAACTTGTTGATCGAGAGTTAGTTGCAAAGTATTGATCAGTGGTAATCAACTGCATAGAACAGGAATTTCATGCAGCCATTGCAACCCTGATGCTGCTCAATAATTACAGCACTTGGTTTAATCATTTAATGCCATGAAGCTTGTTGTTGTCATCATTAAGTCTCAGCCGGTTCCTTGTTATTTTTACTAAGTTGACAAGTAATTTATCAATCTTTATAGAAGCCTTTTTTACTCTGCAAATTCACTGTTTCCAAACAGGAAGTTGCGCCCGTAAGTCAATCTCCTAAAAATAGACATTATGAAGTGTAAGATTTATTGCATGGCGGTAGACATCTCAGAGATTGCTAATAAGATTGATGACAGTGTTACGGCTGTAGTTAACTGTCCTTGTGAGGACTTGACAAACATGCATCAACAAGCTGACACCAGTTATTGGCGAGTGTTAATATTTTTAAGCCATTCATTGGTGATTTGAACGTAACTATGGCTGCCGCTATGCAACACTGGCTGCACCAGGGATGATGGTGTGATGGAAAGGACAAGTTCTTTTGCAACTTTGGCAATCATCATGTGCTGCAGTCACTGGAGACATGTCGCTTACCTCACTTGACAAAGTGACAGCCAGCACCGCCTAGTGGGATGCTGATAGCCTGTTTGATCAGGAGGACTTGCATGTCGGTGCGATATATAACCTGATGCAAACAATTGTGACTTGGGAAAGTTAAGGGTTTGGGAGTGGTCCAATGCAGAAATGAAATCCCAGCACAGAAATGTTCCAAAACTGTCACCTGGCTTATCGAAGCAGAACCTCATCAATCGAACCTGCAAAGAGCCAGCCCTTGGCACATGTCATCGGCTTGATCTACTCGTTAAGGAGTTAATGAAGCAACTCGTTACACTCATTACTATCAGTTTGCCAGTCCAAGTCAATGGTAGGTGTGGTTCACTCTGGAATAATTAGTAAGAAGAGTTTTGATAATTGCTAATTGACCGATGGACTATTCTTGGGAATGGATTGGAAGGGTGGCTTGGGATTGATAGTTGATACAATATCTAAACATCAAAACATGTACTATTGTTGATGATGCTTACGACCAGTTGAGTTTCAGGTGTGCTGTGGAGACCCTGACAGCCGTTGTGAAGGTATAGAAGGGACTGGTGGATGGAGGTTTTAGTCCGTAACTACCATCACTTCTTCTGATTTCAATAATCCTCGAGTCCCCTCGACGGTGACCTATGACCTTTTATATATGGAACTCCATCAGAAAAGCAGCATGCAGATTTCTTGTTGACAGCCATCAGTGTATTGAAGACTGATTGTTAAAGGTCATATGTACCTGAAAAGTGTTCATGCTCTGGTGGATCTTTTCCTACACAGCTTGAAGACAATCTCTGCAATTTTGTTTCAAGAGCACAAGATAAATATTTGACCCGAATGGACTGTATTGTCAAAAGGTTCTTTGGGTTCCTTTCCCTGAGTTTTTGGATTCAAGACAAACCCAATTTGCCCAATTTACGATTTGCACACCTTTTAGATTGTTTTCTACACACAGACCATCATTTATCAAGCTGCGAGTGCAGTAATAGCGCCAGCTGTTGAAGGGGAGGCAGAGCTCGTAGGAGCCTTGGATGTGCGCAAGACTTGGCAACCTGCGTTTCGTGTACGTGTCTCTATGAATCTGCTTCAAAAAGGATTACACCTTTCATCGTCCACTGGCTGATGATGATATCATCGCCCACTGGCCAATGATGAAACCAAATGTTTTGATTGGCAGAAGCAACACTAGCAAAACACTGCAGATCTGCGAGTTGTGCCGTAGGACTGACCAGGATAACATTAGATCTGGAATTGCATTTCTTGGCTAAAAACAACATAAGAGGGAGACTTTCCTTGTCACGAAACCTATTTACATGATATCATTCAAAGACCACTCTTTCTTGGAACTTGCTTGTGAATTAGGCTCGTGTCCTGAGAGGTATTGATTTTGTCGGCCACTGACGTAAAGGCCAGCATGCTTACTTGACTGCTTCCGATTGACTATGTATCAAGACGCTGCGCTGAATTAACGGGCAATAGGTTTCTATCGGTCATTTCCTAATGAAAAATCAATGCCCGCCAATATCTCAGGCCATGCGTGCTATTCCATGTTTGCGGTCCTGGTTCTAACTGAAATAACAGTTACTGACTGCAGGCTATGATTATGAGTTCTCACTAAGGGTAACAGTTGGAGGAATTTTCAAATGCAGCCTGTGGCATGGTGAGGTCCTGTGATTCTGGGCAATGGTGTGCCACTGAGAGCAAGAGTTTGAAGTTTATTTGTTTCCTTGGGCAAGTCACAGACTTACACTTACTGCCTATATCTACTTGTTGATCAAATGGTTTCCCAAGACTTGACAAACAGTTGCTGGACACTTTGTTGACATCACTGTCTAACCTAACATTGACAATATTGTTCACCACCTTCCACCTGACCCTGCATATCCTAAACATTCATGGGCCACAAAACACGTTAACAGAATAAAGAATGGGGTTCTCTGCATTAGCTTTGATCTTTCTGACCATTATGCGCGAAGTGATGACACTTTTTCTGATTAGTCGACCATCTTTGCATGCATGTGCGCGTCTTCCCAGTGCGTCATTTACAGTCGAGACACTGATTGTCTAATGGATTAAAGATGGAATGGTGGCGTTGATATGGCATGTGTCCTGGTCTCTCTTTACCCATCAAAGGTATGACTTAGCCTCGCCTGGGCCAGTAATGGGGCTATTGCTTTATGAGCAGCTGATCTTAAACATAAAAAGAGGTCTGGCTAGCTGAATATCGTAATTTGGTCAGAATATTGGGATTCTTGGATATTTCCTGCACGTGGATCGCAATAATGGCTAACTGGTTCATCAGAAGCTCATAAGGCATTGCCCTGTTTCAATCCTTTGCAGATAAATGGGGAAAATGAGGTACAGTCCTGACATTGCATTTAAAAAAGGCTCTGTCCGAATCTCTGATAAGCATTATTGGTAGAATCCCTCATACCTCATCTTCTCTGAGGGTACGTAAAACTTTCCCTCTGGTGAGGGCCTCAATAAGTGAATACATCATTCTGTTATTCCGCACCCAGTTCTGCGCAGTATTATCGCTATTCTCAGCCTTCCATCCCATTTTGCATGCCAAGTGGCAGTTTGTCCGCGACACGGGCCATTTCTCTGCAAGTCAGATTGGAAATTTACTCCGCACTTAGTGCTCAGGTGTTTCCACGTCATTTTAATGTATTCTGCCTGGCATTCGCAGCACTTTATGTATGCTTCTCAACATGGAATTGCTCTGTGACATTATGTGGTTGATGTCGACGCAATGATTAACTTTTTGAACTTGCATCACAAACACATTCATCACTTTTTCGAGGACTCTCCGTGGAGAGCTCATACAATGGTGCACCATCCATTTTGGTCAGTAATAGTAAGCAGTTTTGTAAGCACTTCAGCTATTGACATTTGCATATAATGTCAAAGGATCTGATTACCCCAGAGACAGATATTCAGTTCATCTGGTTCTTAACTTGGCAACTAGGGGGCAAAAAGTAAGAGGTAATAAACTCCTCAACCCTTGCTGTTACAAAATGTGCTATAACTCATATCTGCTGATGGCAAAATTTCTAACCTTGCGTCATCTTGCAGCCTGAATCTTCATCTAGCGTCTGAGAAAACCTTATATGGAAAAAGCTCATTCATATTCAAATCACTTAAAATGCAATTTGAAGGAATTGTATTGCCAAGGATGCCTCTTATCCCCTTTGAGCCGCACTGTATTTATATTGATACCCAATCAAGATGAACGTCTACCACGGCCGAGCTATCCAATAAATTATTGCCGAGTTTGGCCTAATGATACCACAACCGGCCAAAATGGATGAGGCCATTTACATTTTTCCATAAACTCTCAAGGAGATCTTTCATCAATGAAGCCCTGATCATAAATCTAAATTTAGGGACACTGTGTGTCGCCATGACAATTGTCTCCATAGCAACTGACAACAGATGTTCTTTGCGAGTAAGGCTGCACGAGCTTATCTTTATTGACTATAAAGCTGTCGGAAGAAGGTCTGGCTTCTGAAAGTGCAAAAAAATCCTGTTGAAAGTTGCAGATACCTGGGAATTATATCGTTGGCATGATAATGTGTACTACGAAAAACTTGTTGCATTCAACCAATGATGCAAGTCATTTTGCTTGTTGAACCAGTGGTCTGCTGCATCGAAGGGTCGAAGGTTCTCCTTTTGATTGGTGTCACCATACAAAAATCACAAGGAGCCAACTTTGCGTCAGAGGGCGGCATTGCTTGTTTGATTGTTGAGATCTGACCTCATTAAAGTGTCAAATCTCCTGTCAGTGTTTAATGAGATGAGATGGATTGGGGTGCCAATTCGATCCAATCAATAACAGATATCGATTTGACTGCCAAGGTTCATGTTTACACAAATGAGGGATACCGCAGTCGCTATTTTTCCAATTCGGATATTTTCACTTTATTGGTTTGGTGTTAACTCTGAACAGTTATAGTCTCTTGAAAATAGACTTGAACATATACATGTAAATTGACAAATGGTAAGTAAAGACTAAGCTAGGGGGGAGGTGAATGATTTAAACAAGTTTTAAATCCCGATCTAGAACATGTTAGACACATCTAGCCTGAATCAAAACCGCCCGAATTCATACCTCCAGCTAAAATGATTCTCAAAGAGGCCGTCACAGAAGCTTCACGGTGTGTCAAAGTATGTAATATCAGCTTCCCCCAAGACATCACCAAGCAGTTAATCCTCCACGGAGCCCTTCATACATGGCTCGAGGCAGCCTGATTGATTTTACCACTTCATTTTCCTGTGACCTTTCCATCGGAAGCAACGATCTTGTAAGAAACTTCTGCTTGTCATACCGATGAAACATTGTCCTGTCATAATGCACAAATCTGGCTTAGCAAACTTGAGAATGTTTGACTAAGCCATAAATATGTGGCGGTCGATGCATGCCGAGGGAATGCGAAATCATATTTCTCCCGTAAAAACTTGGTTGGGTTCAGTGGAATCGATTCGGCCATTGATCACGCCAGATGCAAGTGTTATCTTCATGGTCAACTTACTAAATATTTTGCTCGGGTGACTACAGCGCTGTGAAACTAATGTTATCGCGTGTTCAAGTGCTGGACCGGGATGACCTATAGTCCTTCGCACAGAAGTTTGGAGACCAATTTTGATATCCAGAATACAGCAGAAATTCTTTTCATAGGAAGATTTCTGATATCTTTTGAGGCAAATGGGCATTTATTAAAAAAAAGTTGCAGATTTTTTCGCCCAAATTAACATATCAAAAAAGTACTGAGGGTGAGGTTTGCCAAGAGAATAAGTTTCTTCCGTTTTCAGAGTCAAATTACCTTAAAATCCATAGAACTGTGAATAGTAATCACATAATGCTCCATGAAAAGCTAGCTACCGCTAGTTGTTATTGATGACAAGGAAATGTTCATTATTGGAGAGTTATCGACAAATTTTACGATTGGGACAACTTGTCATATTCACTCGATGTCATTGATGTTGGAGCGCGATAATGTTTGGTTCTGAACTGGATGGTAATGGTGCCATGGTGTGTGTAAATTATCGAGTACATGTAGTTGGGATGACTAATAGTAAACCTTAGTATTCCAAAACAACTGATGAATGGCCCATAAAATGCAGGTAACATAACCGTAGGGAAACAATAACATATTTTCAGTTTTTTTTGTAGCAAAGTATACGCAACATAGTTTGAGCACCAACTCTGTGTGTTTTAGCATGTTAGCACCGGTGTTGCTGTGTCTGCTGGTGCTTCTGGCTAACGCACACCTGTAAGTTGAACAACACCTCTCTTACCACTTTCTTCCTCAGGTAGATGCTCAAGAGTGGCATCATAAGAAATCATATTTTTGGCGTTTGTTGAGACACTTCTGTACTTTGAAACCACTATTATCGTTTCAAAGTGAAGTCTTTTTGACAACTTTATACGATCACACCGGAGAATCGATTCCCCAACTTGTCGAAAATCATGTGTCTTCAAGCTAGGCCATCCAACTTACCGAGTGCCTGCCCGGGGAAAGAACTGGGAGAGGTTTGCCTGTGGTCATCAGCTCTGATATGGCTCAACATACTGGTGAACTGCTATAGCATGATTTCTGGTCTTAAAAACAAATCACTCGCTTGTAGTATGTAAGCATGATAAAACCCATTAACTTCAGCTTCCCAGTGGTTCCTGGAGTAATTTGCGCAAACATACTGAGGGTGCTATAATGTTTGCTTACAGTCATGTAGTCTTTTAGCAACAGTTCGGCCTATTTATGAGAACAAATCACAGAGGTCTCTTCATAACCATGAGGGCTTGGCGGAACGTGTGAAAGGCTTGAGCTCCATGATTTAAAATGTTGCTTGAGATTGATGGTAAATTGACTTAGCATCTCGAGTTTAGAGAGGTAGTTTCGTGGAACGAGACCTTTAAAAGACCTTGTAGCACACTGGGAGTCAAGATGATTTCCTACAGAATGTCTTCTACCTTTCCCCATTCAAAATCTTTTGAAATATCCTGACAACCTCTTTAACTTAGTGTCAGAAACTGCCATTACCCTTTCTTGTCACAGCGCAGTAACAGTTTCCATTACTGTTTCATGCGACATCAGCTCCACGCTTGTCATTGTACTCCTCGGAAGCTGAAACAAGATCGGCTCATATTCTTAAGTACAAAGCTATTTATAGCAACATGCATTATTGTCAGTTACGCTTTGAAGCAGATCCTCTATTTCTGCCGATATGACTCGCGAGAATATCTAGGGACCTCGCGTCATCTTTCATTTTTGGGTGGCATGACTGTTGCATTGATTTCCTGATTTTGAGTGGGAGTCGTTGTCGGCTTGTCCGTTTGACTGGGGTTCGTGCAAAAAAGGATGCTAAAGAACGCTGTAGATTGCAAAATGATTGGATGATCACTACAACACACTTTACCAATGACATTTTAGACTGGAGAGGGTCAAATTTACGAAACCCAAAATGATTTGTCTTCTGGAACACTCTGCCCATTTGAAAAGATAATGCAATTGCACCATTGAGAATTTGGTGTTGATGATAAGAATTCGTTAAATTTGATTGACGCCTCCTCCCAAAAAAACCCAACTAATTCATCAAATCGGAAGGTGTCGTGTTCTCTCCAATGAAGACTGGTTGATCTGAAGTCCCAAGTTGATGACATTGATGAATTTGCCGAAAGTAATCGTCGACGTAGTGTCACTCTTCGTTGCTTTTCATTGATGTGTCGTAGTGTTCGCCTTGACGTGATTTCCAAAGTAAAGAAATGATTTGGCATTAATCAGTGTGATTTTGATGACTTGTCTTGTGCTGAAATCATTAATGCTTTTAGGCCAACCCATGTGGATCTATGCATAGACCAGACCCCCTCATCCAGCAGGTAATGATTGCTCTAAAGGCTTCAGTGTTAAAACACCACAAAGACAATTGCCAGGGAAAGATAGGAACAAAAACAGTTCAGATGAAGCCAATTGTAAAGCGATTCTAACCTCGGTCAAACTCATTTTGTGTTGAACCATCATTTAAAAGTCTTTCTTTCTTCTCTCTTCAGGACTCCACATTTGGTACGCCAGTTACCCTAAAAGTCGACAAAAATGGATATGTTCTATTCTGGACGGATCAGACAAGGGTAGGTTAACAAGTATAGCCCCTTTAAATATCAATTTAGCCCCCTCCCCTTGATTAAGATTGGTAGAATGAATGTGTGTGAGTCTGTACAGTGGTACTAATTGTCCATTTCCTCCCTTTGTGGCCAAAACCCAATGCATTTTATACAGGAGTTGTGTGTGAATGTTGACCGTGGTTTGGGCCTTTTTAGGGTGAATTGGATGTAGCTGAATTTGATGCCTAGAAGGTGTGGTCGAGTGTTGAATGTTGAGAAATTGGAGAGCGAAATTGCCAAGTTGATATGCAGTCCTGTGTGGCAAATTTGCATTACAGAGAACAATTTTTATCTGGAGAGTATGATAAATCTTGTTCCCCACAAAAATTTATGGCAATTTGGATTAAAACCACTTGTATTGCCAATTCTCTCCGATGAGCTATTGTATTTCTACCACACCATCAGGCATCAAACATCAAATTTTTAAAACAAATCCCTGCAGTTGTAACTCTATTCAATTGTCAACTAACCCATGTGAGTGAGAGTGAGTGTTCGTGCTACAACGTGGCCCCACCCTAATGTTCTACTAATAAAGCATCGTACAAATCGCATAAACTTTATTGCTTCTGATGCACTATAATTGTCATGATATTGATCGTGATAACGATTTTCCTTGAGCTAACTTGTTTCTAACTTGCATGACGCTGCCATGCTTCTTCAGATAATAGGTAATGGGTCGTTTCGGCAGTTTACTCAGGTAGGCTCTTCCAGAGACAGAATGGCTGGATAATATCTGCTTCAGCATGTTTGAAATTTCTAAAAATTCAGGGCAAAATGTCAGAGATATCGTATCAGTATAGTTAATTGTACGTTGGCAAGGGAAGATTGATTTTCGGGGTAAAATTTCAGAATTGCAAGAGTGATGCCAAAAGAATTACAAGATATCTTTGATATTTTGCTCTGGAGTCGCTTGAAAAACCTTCCCTCAGAGCCAGACCCTGTTTAAAAATCCAGCTCCTAGAGTATGCATCGTTTGGAATGCTGTCAGGACAGGCCTCTCAAGTACACAAAAAACGATGTACGCCAAAATTAGGGGGTAACATTTGCAACCAAAATGAACTTGAAGCGTTTTCTAGAGTTTAAAATAGTAAAATCTGCTCATAAGTGCAATATGATGACATCCCAAATCAAGCAAGTCTCATGATTTATACCATGAAAGACAGATCTTTGGCATGAAAGACCAATGTTTGGAGCAAATGGCAGGCAGGAAATCACAGTGAAATAAGCCCAAATTTAGGCAAGTACATGTGTTATTGAGAGGCCTGCAGGATGAATACCTTGAAACAATTTTGATAGTCATTACAAACATCAGATAAAAGAATAAACTTGCTGTTGCTCAGATACAGCTTTGACTGAGTAGTTTAATGAAGTAAACTCTTTCTCTTTACTTACCGCCCACCTTACCTTAAAGGGGTACGCTCTTCCTATTCGATGGTCAGGAATATAGAAATGCAATTATACATATGCATTGCGAGTTATCATGCATCTTAACTTGGTTGATATAGTACCTGTACATATGTCTATATGTGTATGTCTGTGTATGACCGTATGTCACCCGTCGTGGGGGGGCAGACCATTTCATAATAACGGAAATGCTGAAGCCAAACCCACGATGGGAGACTTTTTGATATGAATGGAATTGCGAAGACAAAAACGACCTTCCTGACCTGGAGTGCTCATCCACCTTAACAGGTTGTGGGGGGGACCTGTTGTTGTGAATGGAATATCAGACAGAAAAAAAACATGACTGTGAATCTGATGGTGTCTTCTGACATCCAATTCTAGACGTGGATCGCATACTCCAAGGTCCAGGGCCTGGAACTAAGCCAATCCTCAGAATGGGTTTATCACCCCACTCTTTTTACTTTAGTCGTTATTTCTAGACATGTGTCCCTACCCTCTACCCCACAAGCTCAAGGATGTGGTCTATCCAAGTATTTACTGTAACAGGTGTTCAAAACGTAAATATTCCACTAACGAATATTGATGGAGGATATCTTTTATTCTGAGAACCACTCAGATCAGCGTGAGGGAAGAATGACGCAGTGTTGGATAAACTAACACTTGCCTGAAAATGTCAGTATAAGGCTAAATCGATGTTGGCATTAAAAGAACTTCTCTGTGGCAAGTTACCTTGGTTGAAGTATACTTGTTTTATAACTCAGTAAAATTGCGAGCTTTGGCCAAGATTTTGGAAATGTAAATGTTAGGAAGCCATAACTCACTGGATAAAACCAAGTCAGATGTCAAGGAATTGCCCCAACCCCCCATGCCCACCTTGCGGCCCTCCATTCACGTGCTCCATTGGTGATGTGATTTCCTTCCTGAAGTCATTCCACCTTGGAAGACATCTGTGCCATCTATCATCCTTTGTGATAGGATGTGCCCACAACTCACGGGTTAACTTTTCAAATCAGCGCCAGTTCCATCACATCTTTACCTTGTCTTTTTTCCAATCCGGTAAAGGCGGAAGACGTTCAAAGATCTTAGCGATTTAAAAACATCACCATGGAAACCGTGTGTTTCCTTTGTCGAGGCAGATGCTTGTTGATGGAAACAAGAGCAGACATACGTTATCATAAGTTGTGATATTTTGAGAAATCAACACCTTTTCTAAACCACTTTCATCTAATCACATGTCAGTTTGAATGAAACAAGGTGACGATAGTGATTTCAACAAATTCTTCGAGAGAGATGAAATTGCTTAGAATGGCTATTGAACATTTTCAGTCAAATGGGGGCAAGGAAGAGTAGTGAGAGTTAAATGTAAATTTTGGAGCTCATATTAAGGGGGTATGGGGAAGGGTTTACAGGCCTCGACATGTGGCCTCAGCCGTTGAGTGAGTTGCTGACCAACTGCCACATTCCAAAGTAAGATTCATCACCAAGTCATTGATAAAATTTAGTGGTTAAAACCATTTCTTTATAAAAATTTATGAAATCATCAATTGACGTGTGGTTTTCCGTCTTCTTCAATGAACTTTGTTTGGAAAACACGTTGACAGACTTGAAGTCAGCTCTGCCGTCCCTCTTGTAATAGTACAGGGGTGCACATCATTTCAAATCATTGTGTGAGTGCAGTGGGAGTTGGGATGGTTTACAACCTCGTCAAATGCTAAAACACCTTCATGGTTCTCTTGAGGCAGCAATCTTCAGGTTGCAATTCCTGTGGAAGTGCCCCTCTGATGAGATCAAGTCAATATTCTGCCTCCTCTACCTCTAGAGGTTCTCCTACTGAAGTGGACCGATTCAGTGCACTTCCACCTCCTCAGAATTTACGCTTTCTCTTACTGGCCTCTTTGCGTAATTGCCAATATGCAACCAATATGCATCAGAATTCGTTTTGACGGGGATGGCTTTCAAATGTTCTCTGAGTGAACTGAATAAATCAGCCTTTTGGTAATCAAAATTCTGCTTCTCTGTGGCATAATTCTTGATTTGTGAATGACCCTTTTCAAAAAAATATGGACATTTTCAAATTCCTTTCTCTCTTTGCCAGTGAGCCAAGAATTAGTTGATTGGAGATGGCTTTCAAGAGTTCTCAAAAGTGTATGGGGTATGACGTCTGAATCAGCTCGATGCTTGAATCAATTTCTGCTAATTGTTATTCTGCTACGCTGTGGCATAAATCATGACTTGTCAATGAACTTCTTCAAAGGATAAAGGTGTTTTCAAGTCAAACGATTTGTCCTGACTACATTCATGGCAACACAAGACCATTGCGTCTCCCAGCAATGAGGTACATTGTATCTCGGCGTGTGAATTGAAGATATCTTGCAGGCAATCATGTTCTACTATGTTGCCAGTCCCGTACAATCAGGATCTTTACATCTCAGATAGATCAATTTCAAGATTCAATGCATCTTTTAGAGTTGTACTGATTTGATGATTTGGTGTACACCACTTCTATTCTGAAGTCAATGATCTTCAAAATCTTGTCAAGTGTTAGTGTCTCTGATTTGAAATCAAATGGTTGTGAGTTTGACTCTCAGCAAGGCCAGTTCAGTGTCACGAATTCCCCAAGCAATGCAGCTGGCACTTCTCCATGCACTTGAGCAAGGAATAACTTGAAGAAGAACTTGAGACTGTGAGATTGTGAAAGGATATCGTGTGAGTGATTTTGTGTGATAACTTTGAAGTGGTTCTGACGCAAGCAAATATTCTTTGTGAATTTGAATCTGAGTCTGATGACATGTACTGCGTGATTTGATTTGCTGATCATAATTAGCAGTTTTCATCTCGTTAGACAGTTATAATTAAATTCCATCAGTTTTTGAAATAAAATCGCTTGCTACGTGCAACGAAATAGCGAATTAGGCTTAAATATAACCATACGTTTGAGGCATATTAATCTCTTTGGATATCTGCAAAATGAACCACACCCTTTAGAGGCTGCACCCAAATCAATCATTAAACCTGTTATGTGCATGTTTCAATCTGTACAGTCTAAATGATTCTCAACCTCTGGTATGAAATTTCTGCAGCCTAAATGAGAATTGAACTAAGATAACCCTACTACTGCACATAATTTAAATCAAATCAAATTCAAATCAAATCATATCCCCCTCCCAATAAATACCCTCACCGCACATGTCCAAAATAGACCGTGTCCAAAAGTTAATGTAACAATGAGTGGGGGCGCTGCCATCTATAAGTTGTGATGATTTCTGATCAATTTTACAGTATATTAATGAAATGTGCCTTTGAGCCTTAGGCTAAGTTGAAATTATCTTGTCAATATGAAGTAATTGCAGACCTTCTGAATTCTCACCTTACCCCTGTGTTTTAACGTGTACATTCATAGTGCTGGTCAGCAGTAATGTTCCATTAGTGCGCGTGTACAGTGGTGATCAGAGACATATTGTCAGGTGTGCAGCAAATTACATTCCATACGCACTGGTATTGGCCTTGACCCTCTCCCCTTAACCCCCTAACCACTGTGGCATGCCATTGGTAATAGCGAGGTTCGCACAGACAACTACAACAAAATTTGCCGGCTGCCAATTAGCCATATGATACCAGCGGGTGTAGTTGGTGTCATGGCTAATTTGCAGCTTAGAATATATGCTTACGCAAAGTATCATGACACACTACTTCTGACCAGTACTGACTTTCCAGTGACATCTGGTTTTGTTGCCTTGGGTACAGTAGATCATCAGTAGGCATCTAATCATTATAGCTAATTGTTATGATTAACTTTACTAATTATCTATCTCCACAACAGGTTAGGGTAAGTATAAAGGTTTATGGTGATTTTTTAGCATTTTTTGTTTGTTTTGTCCTAATGTCATCCCTTTAGAGGGGTCAGTGCATCTCGCAGTCGGTCTATTTTGCTTGTAATCATTTACAAATTGACATTTTCTCTTTCAGTTATCTCACTATTTTCAAATTAAATTCTATCGCCATTTCAACTGTTCCTGTCTGCAAAAGGGGCTATGGGTGAAAGCTTGATGGAGGTGTCCAAGGATTTGCTGATACCAGTATCTTAAAAATCCATCTCAATTGTCTAAGCATTTGTGATATTGATTAAAACTTGTCTTAGTCCAACCAAATTGTTTGATGAAGCTTTTAACAAAATCTTTGGCAAGTCTGATATTGGTGGTAAAGCTTGAGAATTAAACCTACCTAATACAGGAAACACTCCCCAAAACTCAAAACTACAGACCCCCAGGCCGGGACCTGAATCCAGTTGGCCTGGTGTGGATATTTTAACAATTGAGACGCCACCAAGCAATGGCGGCTTCAATCAGTTCAGCCATGACAAAGATTTCAGCGTTTGGCGATAGTTCAAATAATGAATCAGCAAATCTCAACACGTCCTCCATACAGTTCATTCCAGACCCCTAATGTTACAACAACGATTTTGGATTCTTTCTCTCTATAACAGCCTTTATAGAACTTACTCTTTTTTGCAATTCATTTTATAAGTTGGCCAGCTTGGACTCTGCATGCGTTCTACTCTACAGCAATATTGTCATTCTTAAGTGAAACTTCTAATGTCCTGAGGACTCTTTCCCTGTTTGAATATGTCTGGAATGCCTTTTGTGAGTTTTGAACTTGTACTGTATAATTTGGTTTTTACTTAAAACAAACCGATACTGAAGTTATTTCCAAAATGATAGTTCGATTATTGAAGTAGGATTTTTTCCCTTTGGCAAATATTATGTTACTCGCGAATTGTGCAAAATTGATTTTTATTATAAGTTGGAACAACTTCAAGATGTTGAAAATCCTTTACACACCACTTATTTTTACAGACAGAATGTTTAGCCACAAAAATCACCGTATTTAACTATTCAAATTTTGCCTCGGGGTCAGAATTAGTTCAAATGAAGAACTGAAGTCTAATGTCAAACTAAGTAAATATATGTTATATACTTGACACTGTCCAATGTTTGTGTTTTCTTCCATAGTTCATGTGTATCTTGGCCAGCAAAACCTGCAAAATGGTGTTGAATGTTTAACTGAAGACGTCTTCCAAGCGTAAAAGCTCTATATTTATCTGCTGTAATAATTATTTCCAAAAAGTATACCCGTCATAGCAAATCTATCCCCTTAGTTCTGTAAGCGACCCTAAATCAGCTAAATCTGTCCCAAAACCACAGGACCACATTTCCCATCTTTTTTTCTTTGAAGATCTAGTTGTTAGTTATTTCTGACTTTACTATGTTAGCTCTGTTAAACCTCTCGTACTGTGAGGTTTTCACATATCAATGCACACAATGAGGGTCTAGTTCTTGAAGCCAAGTTAAATCCAAAAAACCTGTATCTTCTTTGGTACTGTACTGTTCAAAATAACATTGCTTGATGCATTCAACATTTGTTCAATGCGAAATGAACACTACTGTAAACCGCCATGTTTTTGCACCTGAATCCAGGTTATTTGCAAAAACTAAAAGCCCACAAAACCTGGCTGTTTACAGAAATTTGTCAGCTATTTCAAGAACTGGACCCAGGTTACATTTAGTTTTCAGAACATTTTCTATTTTCAATATTCATAGTTTTAGATCACAATAATAGCTAGCGGTTGCATATTACATACATTTTACATCTCCATGTCATACAGTCTTTCTGTTCACATCTTACAGTTCTTGGGTATATTACACACATCATCAACTCGCAAGGAATAGCAATTACAAGTCACCAACAATGTCAATGCCATCTCGTGCCTGATCGACCCTGTCAGATCTCATAAAACTCCATATTTTAGTGAAGGAGGGAAACGATAATACCAAGATGTACTAGGCTTGGAATCAAAATTGAGTTCTTGAGTTCTTGTGGTCAATCAACCTAAGAAAAAAGAACTAACAGGAAATGTTTAGCCACCTTAACATGGTAAAAAGTGAGAGTTGGGGATCAAAGAAGGACATTTTCAGTTGTGTGGGCCATTTGTGACAGATTGTAGGAGGAAACCAGAGCACCCGGATATAACTCACTCTCTGCCTCATGTGGAACTGGCCCTGGGGTAGCAAGCGGCAGGATTACAATCTATTCCTATTTTTACCCAGCATAGCAAAATGGATGATCAGAAACACAACATAGACTAATTGTCGCTTCATGCAGATTGGCTTGCCTCTCCGCCTGATGAAAATTCCTCTGTGATGTCCAATCGTGTATTAAACCCTCCTTGAGGACTCTGGCTCTAAATATCCATTTTGTTTGCAAAATGACGATGTTCTGAGTCCGACTGGGGAATTTGCTTGATTGCAATGACACTGTTGAAAAGTCCTGGTTTCCACGGCAACAGAATGTCTAAATCGCTTGTGGGTTGTATCCCTTAAAGGGATCTGAGCATCGACAATGATGTTAGGCCCCTGTGGGCAAATCAGATCAATTGTGTGTTTCTTCAAGGGATTGTAGTTCTAATGGCTGGTGCCACCTCACTGCAAAACAACACTTGGCCACCATCATGACCATGAATAATGGAAAATCTGAAAAAAGACACTGTGTGATGGAAAGAAGTCAGCGCTTTTGAACCCTTGGACAAAACTCTTAATCAAATTCTAAAAAGTTTCAGAACTCTGCCTAATCACATATCGCTCAGGATCAAGTTATTCTGTGGTGGGAAACTGGATTTTGTCGTCAGTCATGAGCTAAATCCAACCCCATCAACAAGATTTCTGGACGTGTTTTGGCCTGCCAGACTTTCTTCAATAATCCCATTGGCGACTTTTAAAGCCATAATTTCCTAATGTGGACGAAGTCGATCAGTCAGAGTTTGGGCATTGACATCTTGGTAATTGAGTTGTGAGAAGAGAAAGAACTTGTCATGCAGGTCGAACTTTCTCGTTTCTACTAATGGTTACAGCATATTAAGAGGACTAGTTACTTTTAACCTGTCTTTGTGTTAGTCGATAGATTGCACCTATTATACCACTCCGGGTCTTGGTATCTGGAACACACCAACATTTTCCATTTACAGATTTGACAGCAATTAATTCATCTAACCACGCATCATTTAGAAAATCATTCATGAAAGTCTCCACAAAACTCAACAACATCCCAATAATCCAAGAAAAAAGTCCTTTCATGTGAGACAAGACATTTGGTCATTAACATCCCTTCACATGAAACCAATTGCTACTTACTAGCAGTTATTAAAGAATTCCTCAACAGGCTTGTGGGCAATTCACCTGTAACATCCTCTTTCACTACAAATTTACATACAATAAGTTTCCAATTCTAACACAGACTACTCTAAATCCTTTGAGAAAACACTGATTTCAGCACACTGATATCAGCTTACAGTACATCTTGTAAATAAGTATCTTCTTCACTCTGTATACTAAATCAGTCTGTAAAGTCCAATGAAAGAGTGTTTGTAATTGAATGTTCATTTTATCATCATCTTGTATATTTCATCAGTCGTTATCCCCTTTTCAGGAGACAACATGCCTGGATATCGCTCAAATCCGAGACATCCGAACTGGAGTATATGCCCGCACACCAAAGGTAAGCATCTTCTAATACCCCCTTTTGGCGATTGTTGACAACTTGACATGAAGTCCAGTGGTGACCATCGATTGTCACAAACCTCAGCTTTTTCCCTTCCCCATGCAGTCACAGTACCAGAGATCTACAATGCTAGAATGAACGAAGTTTACGTCAATCAGGCAAATATTCCATGTTTATGAGGTTATCGCAGATCTCCTGTTGTTGAGCCACTACAACATGCGAGACTGATGACAGGCCATCACCAGTGGCAGATCCAGAACACTGGGAAGGAGGGCACCACCCCACCCAGAGAGGACCGAAGGTGCGATCTTAGAAACGAGGGGTTCTATGCCCTCCCTAGAAAAACTTGACTTTCAGGTGCCAAAAACGTACCACCTCAATCAGCCACTGATTACAATATTCAAGCCTGAGGACCGGCGATAATATCTTGGGGTTAATATCCACAGTGTGTTTTGATCAATTAAGAACAACCTGGTGTCAGTACTATACAGGATCTTCACTCACATGATGAGGAAAAGCAAAGAGAAGGGCCAATAATAAAAATGGCTGCCCCTGCTTATTTTCATGATGAATTCAATTACCATGATTACCTTCTCTGACATTGAATTTTCTCTCGGGAACTGGTAACTGGTGTAATACGTAAGATCCACTTAGTGATAATCTAATTTGCTTGCTATTCGCCAAAGCACGGTTAGCCAGAATGCCACTCTACATATTCCCATATTACGGGGTGAGGATAAAGCCTCAGAACAGTTTAGGAGCTATTTCGAGCTGCAATGAGCCATGTTTTACATTTGTCAGGTGCTTTTTTGGTATGCAACAATTTGATTAGCTGTGATGTTGATTCCATGAGATAAAAATATTTGCGAGTTGATAAATCGATGTCTGAATGTTCCAGGGCAAGTTGTCATTGTCATGTGAATGAGACGTAAAACATGGCCACTCTCTTGGAGGGAATCCTTGATTGCTGATCAGACTGTATTAGGACGGGTACCCCTTTCCCCCCCCCCTCTTCTAGACCCACTGGTTTCAGGTCACAGAGTAAAGTTGTCTATAAGTGGAGCTTAAACCATGGTGGCAGGCACTGCAACCTAAGTTGAAATGAAACGCTGCGCAAAACAAGGCCATTCCATCTGTTTACAGTAGGCCTCCTGACAATAACAATATTCAAACAGCTGTTGAGTTCTCATAGATTCTGATAATCCTCATCAAAATGATGTTGATAATCATTGAAATGACTACTTTATGGTATGTAAATGTGACCTCAGGCCCTTAACAGCTGTACTCCAAGTCTTTTATTTCGTTTTGAAAAGGAAACAATGAAAAAAACATAGTTGATTGTGCTTCCTATACGGTAATGGCTTAATTTATACAAGTGTATAGCTTTGGGTTGGAAACCCAGTTGGGACAATATCTCAAATTCAGAAAATAGCGGATTGGTCACTTTGTAAAATCGCCAGTAATATGTCACCCAAGAAGAGCAATGTCAATTTCATGATCTCACAGCAAAAGCCACTCGGACATTCCTGATCGCGTTCGGAAACAGATGTAAATTTCATGACAAACGATGTCTAAGCTCGATAAACGAGGGGAACACTTATCACATCAGAAGACAGATGATTCCGCGAGGGCTGATTTGCTACCAATTGGAATTTGGCACTCTGAGCGGCAGATCTCGCTCATAATAGAAAGACGACAGTCCAAAAAGATGTTAAAAACTCATTTGTGCGAGTGTGTGCATTATAGGCTGCACATTTTAAAATGTTTTGGTTTGTTGTAACCCTACCGTCTCTGCTAAACACTCCTGCTCAAAAGTTTTCATTGATCAAAATCCATGTGTTTTCTGAAGAAGTCAACCAAGTCGATTGCTTGAATGACACACATCTGCGGCAGAAAGAGGGCACACCAGAACTAGTTCAATAACATCGATATACAGACTCTAGTATCAGAGGAACGGGAAATTGTCCATGTTTTGTGATGTACCATTCCAGGGGCAATTGGATCAAGCGGTGTCATCTTGACGGAGATCGATTGATGTCCTCGTGGTGATGACGCAGACAGCATGGCTGTAAAATGATGGCCGATTGGGAGAGGGGCTGATGAGTGTGGTCAGTGATGATTGAGACATATTTATACATCGTAACTAGACATAATCCATGATGAGCAATATCGTCACCATAAGACTTTTATTGCTTCTCTTAACGCAATAATTTTAGACATATAGTCAGAAAAGTGGCTTTCAAACTGTTTGAATGAAATTTCTGCACTTTGATTGAACTATTTTTGGGAATATTTCATCCCTGTTGACTGTGGCAGTCATGGCATTGTACCCTTTTGGGTTTCATCCCATCTCAGACAGTTTGTTTCTCCGTTCCTCACCGAAATGCCCATTATTTCATATGGTTATTTCCAGTTGCTGTTCTATCTGTCATATGAGATACGTCACTCAGACAGGCGGATGTCCAGTTTGTGACAGATAAGCCCTGGTGGGATAATTTGTTTTATGGATGACCGCTGGATATGGTTGTGGCCGAGCAGAGGTTGAGCTGAGACATCCGTACCGCAGTCAATGAAGTTCTGTCATCTAAGTTGTGCTGTGGCTCAAATTGTCATGAATTTCCTTATGAAA
Organism: Lineus longissimus; assembly: GCF_910592395.1. Taxonomy (NCBI): domain Eukaryota; kingdom Metazoa; phylum Nemertea; class Pilidiophora; order Heteronemertea; family Lineidae; genus Lineus; species Lineus longissimus. The sequence goes on from NC_088310.1 coordinate 6,373,899, forward strand.
AACAGTAGTTGTTGAAAGAGGAGTGAGACTGACCAGATGATACCAGTGGTCCATGAAATATCCATCATCACGGGCTGCTGTTTCAATCAGATCCAACTGTGATGGTTGGGTCCAGGCTGCTGGGCAGTGGTCATCATATATATCAGTGAATTATTAGTGCTTGTTTAGAATCAATACCATCTGGTGGGGGGGGGGGGGCTACTGACCCATGATACTGTAAGTCTGATGTTTACCCTATACTGGAGACTTAAAGTTTTTTCGTGGGTGTTTATTTACGCTTATTTTGTTGACTTATGAACAAAAAATCTTCTTGATTGGAAAAAGCAAAAGAAAGTTCAACCATGGTCCAGTTACTTCATCAGGAAGTCCTTCTGTCGCAATGTTTGCTCAGACAGTAGTGAGATTTTATGCCCGGCGCAAAGTTGGCAGGTCCCTACCCATTGATTTGTTCAAAAAACGCATCCAATGTACTCTTGACCACCATTGCCGACCACAGGTCAGCTTCCAAACTGTTTGAACTGATCTCTACCTTGGATAAGTACACTAGATCCAAAGGCTGATGGATCCTGGCCTGGGCTAGCCGAGACATGAGATTATGCATGAGATTACCACGCCATACATATGAATGAGCTGGGTGACATATTGACCTCAGGAAGCGGTAGGTTCACAGTTCAGTTCAGCATTATTACAAAGTAACGTTCCATAGCATATGCAGATTTTGGCACTTTTCTAAGTGATGGAGAACAAAATAAGAGCCCCCCTCCCACCAAAAAGCTAGCTACAGGTCTGGGATATCGGAGTTCTAACTGAAAGGTCTTATGACTGAAACCAAGGACACAAGCCGACAGGGTGGGATAACTCTGGTGTTCACGGACGCATGGCAGAATCAGAAGAATAATTGGCTGCTCCAAACTCTACTAAATCCGCTCAGACATGACAGACACATTGCAGCTCGTCCTTGATGGGACACTTTAAAATGAGTTAGGTGCTGCATTGATGCTGTCACATCCTGGCATCTTTATGCATGAGCACTGATTCCCGGTAATAACCGAGACAAGACACGCCACTAGTATTAGACATGATCGTGCCATGTAATCTTAGCAACGGTTTCACTGGCACTAATAACAGCAATATTGTGGCATAATCTGTGGGATAATTTCCTATAAATCTGTTTTTATTGCCTATTCATTATTGTTATGTGAGATGATATCAGTCGTCATTCATTCATTGGATGCAATGTCGGGTGTTTTAGTTACTGGTGCAAACATGGATGTCTGCCATTTCTGATCATTTTGGAAGCTTTTCCATAGTTTTGCGAACTTGTGATTTCCTGCATAGTGACTAGAATAAATCTCCCAGATTACATTCCACTGGGCCACTTCGCTTGCCCAGGCAAATTGATATACCCTGGTTGCAATCTCGATATCCCCTCCTTCGATCCCAGCTGAGCTGCCAACATATTCATAACTAATCCACACTTATGCTTCCATCATCCACACCTGATTGACGATGCTAAAAACGTTGACAAGTCCTGTCAATGGACACCCGTTTATTGCATATTGGATGGGGAAAAATATCGAACGCCGGCTATTTCCAATCAGTCAAAAGACCTCATGAATCGAAGAGTGGCGATGTTGAGGCTATGTTGAGAAGACTTAGCAGTATCATTCATGTTTTCGATTCTAAGGAACTTGTAAGCTACAATTCATGTGGTTTGCTTTGTCCAGGGTCTTTCGGAATATGCTGGGGAATCACGATGGCGTATTGGCTAAGGTGTCTGATCTGCAATTGAGGTGGTTGGCCATTGGCTCTAAAATTACTCAAAGGACTTCTCGGCACTGGTTGGAAACACCGGTTTAGAGTGAAATCAGCAGCTTTGTTATGTCCATATGCCAACTTCAGCCAGTACCGAATTGACACTGCACAACAGTGCATTTGGCCAGTGATACGCACTGTGGAATAAAGACTTTGATCTCTCAACCTTGGCCATCACTTTCTGACAAGCTGGCAGGTTATTATTTGTACCACACACACGTACCCATACCCAGTGGGCCCTAGCATATTAAACTTCGATGACGGACACGACAGGAACGACGATTAGGCAAATTGACAACAATCGAGGCAAATGCTGTGTAATGACCTTGTCAGGGGACAGATCAAACAATTCATATTCAGAGGGAAATCACTGTAAAGTTGAATGCAACTTAACATTGTCAGGTGAATAAACACTTGTATGAGAAGGTCAATGACTCGTATTTGTAAGTGTGGGGAGGGGGTTAGCGCTTATGCTGGAAGACTGATGATGATAGATATAGAAGTGGGGAGGGAGAATGCTGAGACATTCATTGCAATGTCAGTGCAACTGTTGATCCAGTAAATGGGTTTCGGTCATGTATTCACACCTAATCAACTGAATCTACATGAGGCCCGCCCTCCTGCCACTGACCGCTCAAACATAGCTGGATCGTCTAGCTCCAGACTTCTCCACCCCTGCAGGCGGTTAATTCCTCTTGGGCTGACTCGCCATAGCAATGTCTACATCACAATTTTCAGATGGATACCATCTGGGGTCCCGCTTGTTATACTGTAATTGCAATATTGGGACAGTCAAGACAGTTCTGAATTCAACCGAAACAAGCTCCCTTTCAAGTATTCCCAGCATAGACTCCTGGATCACCCTTGTCGTAAATGGTTGTCTCACCTTTACATTTACAGAAGGCTATCCTGTTTAATAAATACTGCTAGCCATATCACAGATGATGACTGGCATGATAGATCATAAATAGTGTTTATCTAGTAATGGTATCAGATATAGTCGATATGACTACATACAACATTCCAATGTCCATCCATTAGCCATTGACGACTTTTTCAGTCAACGATCACCTCCACCGCTATTGCACCAATCAGAACTTCATCGACTGTTCCCTGTTGTATTGAAGTTCGATGAAAGTCATTTTGCTCAGGGGGCTGGAAGGGTAGCTGCCTGATTATTGAAGAATGTGTGTTCATCCAATTTTGAAAGTCAAAGAGGTCAAACTTCGAAGTATTTCTTTCCTGGAGCAGGTTTTGCTGCCTTCAGTGTAGCATCTTCAAACTATCTGTGCCTCTGAGTGAGAGAAAAAACTTGTCTAGCCATGTTCAATAAACGTCAAATCACTGTATCGACTGTGCCAGGCGAGAAATTGAATTTTGCTTCATTGAGACAATCACAATGGGGTGCTTACGATAACAATCAATCCAGGATCGGAAAGCAATAATGTCTCCCAAAAGTCGTCCTCAGGCTAGAAGATTGTCTAACATTTCTGTTTGGGCTAGTCTGATTTGGCCTTCAAGGTTATGGAGATGGGCTGCATGGCATGGTGGATAGAGAGCAGAAGGAGAGATACTGTCTCACAAAGCTTCTGTATCGTCAATACAGCCCACTCAATGCGGAGAAACTATCGCTATCGGAACCGCGGTACATATGTGATTGCTTGTAAGTTGATGGAATCGTAGCACCTTCTAAGAACAATAAGTCAAATGAGAAAAAAAAACAGAATCAAGAAAATGGCATCTGAGCAGACGATTATACCCGCTATTGGTGAACGTCTGCCTTGGAATGATGAATTGTTCGCCGGCACGCCATTCAGGTGTGTGTTCACCGCTCAACGATCAACTCCTACTTTCATCTTTGTTGCCATGGAGGCAACAAAACACCAGAATCCTATACCGAGATTGTGATATCCTTAGAAAAAGACGGCTTTATGAGTAGGAAGCGTTGGTGCGCTCGGTTGCAAATTAACTCAAGGAAGATGAGAAGTGTGTAGTTTGAGCCGGTTGTTTGTCGGAATTGGTTTCTGTAATTACTGATGGAACAGGATAGCTGTTGAATGATTTTCCCTTAAAACTGGTTGTATGATGTCGGATGCCTTCCCTAAGATATCATGGGAAATATTGTAGTCTTTACCATCTGAAAATAGTGTTTCTACGTGTGGTCCATGGTGATATTTATCCTTACCTTGCAAAATCAATGAAGTGATTCAGCAGACGCCATCTCCCTCCGACAGCCTCGCTTGTATTAGGATGTCACATCTCAATTCTGATCAGCCCTAATGACTGCCTGAGTCTTTAGCGTGCCATTCAACCAGGCCCACTTGATTTGATCACACACCTAAATAGCCCAATCGAAGACCTCTTTGAAACATAGTCAATTGGCTAAAGAACCGCATTTCATTCAAATGTTGCTTGTTTCCATGACAACGTCTATGGCGGCCATGACAGTTGTAGTTGCAGATTGATGGCTATCTTGGTATCTTTAATAACTCAGTATGTTCTGTCTGAAGCCGAGGGATATACAAGTCTTTCAGGGTAGACATGTTGACGATGATGTCTAACAATAATGAGGTACACTGTAATCGGAAGTAATGAAGAAATACTTCAGCCCATGATGGCTGAATTACTGAAGGTCCACGCCAAGATGCAGACGTGCAAACTTCAAAAGAAGTAACACTTTTTTTCCCACGCTGTATTACTAGAGAACAACTGAAAGTGATACTGATTTCATCTCAGAGCTTGGCCACTTCATCATGCACCCCTCATCAGGTCTTGATCAGATAGGGCAATATCGCCACCAAGTTTTTCTGAGCGGAGTTCCTCCTTACGATGCAATTACATGATTTGATGGAATAATTTCCCAGCACCCCGTCGCAATGATGAACCTTCACCGCCTACGCGATAACCTCTAACCAACGCAAGCAGAGTAATCTTTATTCACGTAACCATGGAGCCATTTGTCGTGCTGACGATTTAACCCTCCATTGACTCCTGGCATCTTCAAGATGTCTGAGCTGATCTGCTTGCCGTGCCAGAGATTACCCTGGGATTCCTTAAAAGACTTTGCTATAAATGAACCAGAGCCAAAAAATTGCCTGCAGTGATACAGATACAGCCATAATTGATTCCAGTCAGCAATTGCATGAACATTCACCTTTTCATTCAACAAACATGACGCTTTTGAGTAACCATCTGTTGTAAGAATTGTACATCACCTGCCTTCACTAAACCTATTACTCTTGATAAAGTTCAACTTGCGCTTGGTCCCATTCTGGTGTACATATTGGGTTCAAGTGATATATGGAAATTTGATTCAATTCCGATACAAGGCATTCAAGAGCGGAGTGCCTCACTCCTCCACCCACATAACACAGCATCTCCTCCGACAAAAACGAGACAATTTAGACCGTGGCTTTCGGTTACTGATTCATGGCTGTTCAGAACCGATTGTTGTTGACCAAGGGGGAATGAGCCAATGACATTTGGGTGAATTGTCTGGGAGGAAAATTGTCTTGTTTTGTACGTGGTATCGTTTCTAAAGGAATCCTCCATTGGGCAAGAGTGTTGGTGAATTGGCAAATCATTTCTGAAAGATGTTGCGTAGTTCTATTTAAACCAGTGATACAATGAATTCATAGAACTAGTCTTATCTATTCTTCATGATACCCACGATGCAATCAGAGGAAAGTGGCTGTCCGCCCCAAATCAATTTCCGCTATTTTCCTTGTATGGTATGTGCCGCACATGAATAAAAAGTGGCTTTGCCAATAAGGAAGATAATCAGTCTGGCAATGGCACAATCTCAGTGTTATTAATTCACCGGACGTTGCTATTTTGGACGCAAGTGGTGTGTTGTCTTGTCATGAATGTCAACCTGTTTCCTTCACGCCCACGCTCAAGGGTTGTCAATTGTGTCTGAAATTCAGAAATCTCTCCTAAAGGCCATACAACCTCGTGAGGGTAATCTGCAAACACATTATTTTTTGTGAAATTCCCTCATATGCTCATTCTTCCCTGTTTTCTCAATGGTTGATGTCCCCCATTGCTTCTGTATCAATGTCACTAAAGATACCCCACAAGTCCTTAGGAAAGCGAGTGAAGTTTCTACCCGACGGCATCTTTTCAACATCGTCTAATTTCAGTAGGCGGATTGTGTTGCCATGGCAATTCTGTGTGTCCTCAGCACTACCTGTTTGTACAACATGGCCGACGCTGCATCGAATAGTTCTCAGCAAATAAACCACCTGATGAACGCCAATTTTTAATGTTGTGTGATGGACAATCATTAAAATTCTCTGGTTCATGATAAAATCGTATTCCGAAGTTGTTTTGATTGCTTTCTAACAATGATATGGATTTTGTATTGTTAAGGGAGTTAAGGTATTGGTTGTGTCACCAAATACTGCTCGGTTGAAGCCACGTCAGTGATGAAGATTTTGTTGCCTTATCCTCTCTGCCATATTCCCCCCCTGCCTGAGTCTTGATCTCCATATCCAATCACAACGTTCTATTTATATCAAACCTAATCATCAGCTGTTCGTATAACAGTCTATTTATAACATGTTTATGATTCATTTCTCATTATGCGAATGAAATTGAAATGTACGGAAGGAGACGAAAAGTGAATGAAATTTGGCAAGAAATTTTTTGAATTTTTTCCCCAGGGTTTCTTCCTGATTGAGTGTTATGGCTTTTGGGGCAATTCGGAAAAATAAGTGAACTCCCTCGTGGCGGTCTTAAATAAATTACCTTTCAAGATTTATTATCAATTGTTGGGAAGCCATCAGTTGACTTGGATATGTAATTCCTCTGTATAAATTGGTCATAAAAAATCAAGGGGTTTATGAGGTGGTTGGCATTTTGTGTTCCTTCCTCGGGGAAGTTGGGTAATTGGTGATGTAGTTCAAGATGATTGTGCTCGGGGTTAAGAAGTTGTAGGTGTGAACCTCAAATGTTCTAAGATGTACTGTTGTGTCTCCATAGTGAGACAAATTGCTTAGAAATCAAGGATGTGAAAGACCAGCACATTATCTCCTTTAAAAAACCAGACAACACAACAATTGATCTCAGGAAATAATCTGCTATTGCCAGATTTATAGCTAAGCAGGTGGAGGTCAAATGACTATTGCCTTTTTGCCTATATATTTCTTCCAAACTTACCGTTTGACTGGCGAGTATTGATGCGAGCGGTAGTTACCGTAAATTTCCAATTCAGTTGGTTGTGTTCCGATATCTATATATTCAGTTGAGTTATGAAATTGTGAAATTATTGGACATCGTCACAATCTACGAGACAAGTGTCCTATACAGGCAAGGAAATTTGTTTTGGGTTGTGACGTCTTCCCTTAAATTGCACATATGGCAATTAAGGCAAATGTCTTCTTTGACTCTGACTTTAACCCCCTTTGAGCTGCTTTCCTATAATAGTTATTAATTGATAAAGGTGACCAGTTGGCATACATAGGATGTCTATAAGTGAGATGCTCCTCTAAATTATAGATGATGATTATAACAATCATCCGATGCCAAGATCAATATAAATGAGGGCTTAGGATTGTACCGATATGACATCGTACCACACCCATCACACACCGATTAACTTACATTTATAACGAGGTTTCGCTTATATACTCTGATACACGAGTATTCAACCTCTATGAAGCTTGCCTCGATCGATCATCCCTCGTAGGATAGTGGTAAGAGCACTGGGCTCAGGTGGTCAAGGAATTGAATTTGGAAGTTTACCGCTGTGTCTTCTGTGTCCTTGAGCAAGACATCTGACCAGTGTTTCATTTTGGTGTTCTTGAGCAAGATACGGTACCCTACGATGCTTCTCTCAACCCAGGAGTATATGTCCAGTATGAGCTCAGGCCTGATAAGCCATTTGACTCAAACTACATGCGATAATAACACAGAAGACTTTAAATTCAACTTTGTGTATTTGAGATACTTACATATTCTGTGTGTATCAAATATTCTATTATCAAACCCGGCGTCTTGCCTAATTCAATTTACCATCATAAGAAGAGATATTTCTAACTGAACTAGAATGCCCAAGGTTGCTTTGACGTCGTGATCAGCCATAAAAACTCGATAGAACTCCGGCTTTTTGTCATGCATGCTCAATAAAGAGTGCCACATGAGATTCATGTCAGAGACAAAATGCAAATGACATGGCAAAGCGAAATGCTGTAAGCCTATTGCAGATATAGAATGATATGGGAAAGAAGACGGCTAATGCTGAAGTTCACTGGCTGTCACCCATGACATTAGCGAGCCATGTGTATAGGCATATGGCACAGTTGCGATCCAAGCTTATGGTTACATACAAGAAGAACAGGTTATGCTACAAACTGTAAGATCGGTTTTACTCTTGAACGCATAATCTGAAACGGATTTTAACTTGTTGGTGTTGTAGCCATTGTGAGTTTAGCCAAGCAGCCAGTGGTCCCAACAAGAACCTGCAGTGATACACAAAATTCTCGGGGCGTACCAACATGTTATCTCTTTCAATCATTGAGTTGTGTCATGACAATTGTTATATCTATCTAAATGGTTTGTAATATAGATTCTGTGTGCGTTTCATACCACACCCAGCAAGCTCACCGCCACTGTGAATTATTAAATCAGCCGATACTAAAGACCCCGGGCAAGATTTACATGAAATTGGTTTCGAATGAAAGGTTAGAAGGCAATGATCATGGAATTAGAGACTTAGGTTTGTTAAAGGGGCTGTAGGCTCTGTCAACATTTGTCTATGATGGCCAGGGTATCTTTGAGTTCTTTAAATTAAGCCACGATTTGTCATGAGGTTGTCATCATAGCCCTGATTGTTATCAGGCCTTGAACAGAAGCAGCTAATCATGTTTTGAAGCCAAACAGCACTTTTGCCATCAGGGATACATTCGAGGCGGCCATCGACATCAACCATGAGAATGACCTGTCAGTTCCTTACATGCGAACATCGAATATGACACCATCATCATTGCGCCAGTGCATTAAATCTTGCGACCGATCGTTAAAATTGATTCTTTTAAAAATAGCTTTCTGCGCTGTTTAGTCTTGATATTGCGTTCTTGTGTATTTCGATCTGTTGATAATAAATTGATAGATGTTGATATTGATTGTTGGAACTGTTAGACAATATATATACCATCCCTTTGATTTGAGGATAATGGTTCGTATCTAAGAGACCTGGTATTTGGTCCTCAGGTTCTCTGCCCAGGGCACCATCACCTTAACTGTTTGGTAAGGGGTCATTATGATAAACGTTGCATCTGCTCACTTCGATTGCCATGTACTTTCATTTGAGATATTCAATTCTATGTGTGAGAGCAAACTTAATAGGTTATTATAATTTAAGTGGAGCCCAACCGTAGTGGAAAATGCTTGAGCATGATCATAACAACCACCCCCATAGAAAAAGACAGATTTTTCCAAGCGGAGAACTACATTAGCTGAATAAGAAATACCAAGCGCATTTCTATTTCAGGAACTTTTCCCATAAAATGAACTCTATATTGGAATATGAATTTAAGAAATTTAAAAACTTTCTCTGGAACAGTTTTAAAGCCTGTAGCGACAATCTACAACACAATGAATTTAAAATTCGATCAATTCCCTGCGAGGAGATTTAGACTCGAAGCTAACATCGAAACGTATCCGTTTTTATTGCCTTTGCAGCTCATCTATGTTGCATCTCATCACTAGTCTCTTCAGCGAATTCCGCCGAGCGTCGTAAACTGACTGGAAGCCAATCAAGTTTAGAATAGACAACTTCTGGTGCGATCGTCTTTGAATTGCATCAATTCAACCCGTTTTATTTGTTGATGGCTGCAATGTTGAGATACGACCAGTATTTATCATAATTTCAAGATACTCAAGACTTTTTTATACATTCCCATTAGGCAAAGATGTTCTGTATTACTTGGGATTTTTTTTCCACTGGGAGCGCTGATGCCGGGCTTTGAACAAAAGTTGCAAGTCCCGTCTTGCATGGTGGATCTGCCATTTTGATATCGGCAACTGCTGCTACAAGCATAACTCTAAATGTGAGATATTTTCTGTTTTGGAACTCGTCGATTTCTAGTGTGTGAAAATGTTGGCGTTCACTTCCTGTTGCAGCCTCATCAGGCTCCTTTCCGTAGGTTAATATACACCCCTGCTGCGATGATGATGACAGAGACCAATTATTCCATCAGGCGACTCTAAAGTTAAACGGATCTCTAAATGAAAGCGTTTTGGTGCTCGTAAGTTCATATTAAAGAGACTTGGCAGTAACATGCACTTATTTCACCATTCAAACAATATTGCTTCTATAAAAGCCAATCCACTCGTCCATACTTCCTCCCATCATATTGACGTTAATATCCTCATGGATTCGGCCCTGGGGAAAAAGAATCGTCATAATGTAACGAGTCGAATTTATATTCACATTTCTGTCGGGGCAATGAATGATGATAATGGAAACAATATTGAATTTTCATGTCCAGTTCTCTCGCCAAGATAATAGTTGGTAATTCAACATCACCGGCTCATGTTAGTTCGGAGAGTGTGTTGTTCAATACAGACCATTAGGGAAAGTTGTCAATTGGAAGTAAGTCCAGCAGTTCTGACCTATTCATCATTTGTATAAGAATGGAGATCAAGGAGGGGGTGGTTAATAATATTATTGAAAATGAGAATGATGGTGAGTTTTTGTAGCTTAAGTGCTTTACAACAGCTCTCACTTAGAGTACATCTAGTAGTCGACATTCAGTGCAAATCTGAGCTTAACCTTTGAAGGACAAAGCGGTGACTGGACTGGATTCGAATGCACAACCCATTAGAGTCGGACACTATGACTATACCTCATAAAAGTAGCATAAACTGTAATCTTAAAAGCAAAAGTTGGTGAATTTGCTTGTTTTCATTTGTCGGCGACTAAATTCTGTGTTTGCTTATAAAATTAGATGATTGATCCATTGGAGTTTAAATGTTGTAAGTTGAAGTTCGTGTTTGCCTCCCATAACGCAAGAATGAAACGATGCTAACTCTATGTGAATGTGGAGCTGGAGACCAGACTCCAGCTCATATGATTCAGACCTGCTCCCTAATAAAGAATAAAGAGGATCTTACACCAACCTGACCACAAAACTCCGGGGTTTTAAGGACAGCCAAATTCATTACCAAAGATGACTATCTGGCGTGCATCTCAAAAATTCCAAATGCTGACATTAGAAAGCCCCTGTCTGTAATTCATAATAAAATTAACTTACATGTAGTATCATATCCTCACTCAGGTTAGTTGCATGTTTTCCCATACATCATTATTAGATTGATGAAAGCCTTGTAGCCATTTCTATCAATTATGTAAAACTTTTTCATATCATTTCTCTTGGGGTTTAGTAATAGTTTTAGTTCAAGTGATATAACTAATTGTTTGTCACAAAATGAAAAAATTGTGTGTTTCTTGCTGAAAATAGTCGTTTCTAGTGCCATTCGTTCCATGAAGTTATGATATTCGTCACTTCGTTGGTTGCTCAGTTCTCACCAAACATCGCATTGAAATCGGCCAAACACTTCTCAATTGTCACGCTTTTCAATAAAATGTGATGTGATTTGAATTAGTTTTCACTGACTGATATTTGAGATAAACCTCTGATGTACAAAGCAATTTGTAGCTTGAACATGTGTCATCATTCTTCAAGGCGTCGACGGCGTCAGAAGCCATGCAATCTCATCCCAGCAGCGACTAAGATGCATTTTTTTCCCCGGGAGGTCGGTGCATGAATGTCAGAAAAGCAATCTGGTAGCGTTGATGAATGTTAATTCAATCTTTCAAACTGGATTGCTACAGTTTTGTCGGTATGATGCTCGAGATGGAGTTTGGAGAAAAAAACATAAATGATTATTTTCAGGGGAAATCAATTTGAGCTAATGTGATTGATCAATTGATAGATCATGTAATTGGGCAATAGATTGGCATAATGTTTATGATTTTCAATTCTCAAGTATTTCAGTGACTCGATTGTTTAAAGAGCCAGTTGAAAATATCTGTTTTCCTCCAGAATTCTTCCTCAATATCTGGTTGATGGCTTTATAAACTTGGTGAATCTTCAGTGCACGGTCTCTAATATAGGTGTTCACTAATTGGTGTCTCTATTTCTCTACTTGTAGGACCCAAAGCTGAAGGAGACATTAATGATAGGCGATCCAAAGACCTCAGTCGAAGAGAAGAGTATAACAATATGTCACGGACAAGACTTTTACAACATCTCATTTGTAAACTTTGTGGGTATATCAGCAGATATAGCAATGGTAAGGAGGTTTAAACAAAACAGTGACCAACCAAAAGAGCTACTGCGTTAAAGATATTCATCCCAGCCGCACATCTTACCTTTTCGCCAAAGGTTTTACTTATGGGCAATTATGGTTGAGCCCTTGGCACTGAATTTGCATTTGAGACAAGAACCGCCTGAAAGGGAACACCTGATAAAGACTCCTTCATATCTAACATAGTCTTTCCTCATGATTCTGCCGCCTGAAATAAACTTCACTGGAATGGTGAATTTCGCTTGAAACAGATTGTCTGGGCCCGATAACATGCACTTTTAACTTGCTAATTAAAAAAATGACTCATATTCTCCTGAGGGAAGAAATAAAAGACATGATTTGTGTGGGTGATCAATACTAGTGACTGATGAATAACCGGAAGTTAATTAGAGAAGAATTGAATACCTGGTATACCATCAATGTTCACCACAAAATTTCAAGCTTGACTTGTTTGGGAACGAGATATAGCGTGTCCAATGTAGTTTAGTTCCCGACCAACTCGCTAGTGGGATGGGAGATGATCTGCCGTGCCTGTGATAAAACATGTTGTAATTACTAACTGTTCCTTTATCTCTCTGTTTAGTTATGGACGCAACAATTAATGAGCTATTCCCAGAACCTGTTAGCCTTAAATGGATGTTCACATTCATTCCTGGAGAAGGCTTACACCAAAATGACTGTGATGACCGACAAGGAAGGAAGGATTCCAATCAAAAGGTAAAAGGAAGGTCGACGTTTATTCACTTGTTATGAGGTCAATACAGGACGCTATGGCATTTTTGGAACAGTATCAGGGTAACAATCTTGACCAGGGTTGAATGAAAATACACTTTATATCATGGACTCAGAAACATGGTCGAAGATGAAATAGTTGATCATGATCGGTAACTTCAGTGATATGAATATAACACCAAGGGGTGTTGTTGCTGACCGAGAAGTAGAAAAACCCCTAAGATTTGGATGTTTATGCAGTTGTTTATAACCATTTGTCAGCCTTGAAATATGCCCTCGCAGCCATCCTCGCAAGAGACATCTGTTACAGCGTCCACCCACACATTTCTTATCACCATTTGACCTTTGAAATCTATCCTCTCCATTTCACTTTAAAAAACGATTGTTTTACGATAACACGGTCCATCTGCATGATTCCCAAGCTTATTTGTGACAAATATGTGATAATGTTACGCAACTCTGTCTCTGGTTTATTATTCTCTGGCCATAGTGATTTAATGGAGGAACCACGTCTGGAACAATCTACCGTCATATGTAGTGGTTGGTCCTAGGTTGGGGGGGGGGGGGGCTTATTCCACCATGGCGCCTGAGTGGGGAGAAATCGCATCAGAATTGGACATCCACTATGACCCAGGTCAAATTAACATGGCAACGAAACTTGTTCACTCATCCCATCTTGTCTTTCAGTTTTTTCAAATTATTTGCAACCCACAAAGATGATAGAAAAAAGATCGAACTTGCCCTACAGGCGAGTGAACTACCCACAGCAAAGGTTGGTGTGACATTTGTATTGAGTTCTTAATCTGTAGATTGCGAAGTTACTGAGAAGCTTTCATGCGTTTTGTCTTCTGAAAAGTACCAGCTTTGTCACAGACACAGGATATTCTTCAAACTGACTCTTTATGAGGACATAGGACATACCCATGTGTTGGCTCGATAGTTGCGATGAGACATTATTAGTGTATCTTGAGCTGAAATAATAACATGCACGTCTCCTTTTCAGAGTGACACACTGAGTGTGAAGGACTTCACTTTTGAAAAGTTTTTCCAATTCTACAAAAACTTAGTTAAGCGGGTGGAAATTGAAATGATCTTTCAAGACATGTACGTATTGCATAACTCATTTCTTTCAAAGGGCATGTGCTAGTGAAATGGAATGGTTAATGCATAAGTTCAGAAATTTTAGCAAGTTTAATGTTTGCTTTTCCCTTCCAAATCACAAAAACAAAACAGTTGAAAACATCATCCGGTTTACGGTATCACGCTGGTGCTATCTGTCATCATATCAGTTGATCATGACGTTCACTTGTGACTCAGGTTCTTTGTACTCCCATTATGTGATAAACCATGACCGACATTGTTCAAGTTGCACTTGTTTCTGATAAACTATTCGGAAATGATTACATGTATCTATATTGATAATGTTTGTTGTAGCACCTTGGCAGAAAACACACTGAATGGTTTTCCCAGTGAACTCTCTCAGTCTTGCAGTTGGTGTAAAAGTGCTAAAGATGGCAGCACCAGACTGTCCAAAACCTTTTTCTGCATGCAATAACTCTCTTCATTGACCAATTTCCTGGTGATTGGTTGCAAATACCAAAGGAGATCACTTCAAGTTCAAATTAGCTGCTCAGCTTAAAATCATCATTGTAAACTTTCTTCTGTCAGCTTTCTTTATATAAACTCATTTATAGATGAAGAAATGTACCTCACAATTTCCACAGAAAATGATGTCCAAAACCCCTGTTTTATATGCACCATCTCCATCTGTGTGTTTATTTCATTTCCCTGTGAAGGATTAAGCCAGGTTCATCGAATGACATCAGGTTTGTCCGGCGTTTTTAAAGACTTTCTCTGCCTTGCATCTGGCCCAGATTTCAAAACCCGTCATGCACGTTCATAGGATGTCATTTCACAACAATTTTGTGAAGTTTGTCGAGTCTGTTGTGTGTTTTGAAATTCAACTTCTATTACAATCTTAACTTAAAGGGAACTGGAACCGCCGAGCGATTTATTCAACTTTTCGACTTTCACCGCCCGAGAAAGTCAAACTTCCAACTTCCTATTCGAGTTCAGATTTATAGCTCCGCCCCCAGTGCCCGAGCATGCGCAGTGCAATTTGTTATTATTGAGAATCATGTGAGAATCACGTGAGTCATGCGATCTTTCAATCATGAGTTTTCGTAGTAAATTCCATAGTAGTGACATCACTCAATGATTGACAGCTAGGCGCCATGTTTCATTCATGCCTCGTTCTGATCACCCGATACGCGGGAAATGAAAACGAGGTCATACGAACTGGCTTGGCGGTTTCAGTTCCCTTTAACAATGTGAACTAAGAAGTTGACTTTTGACATCATATAAGGCCCAGACAAATTTGTGTTATGACTCATCCCCTTTGTTCTTAAGAACGTCTATGTTTTGTCATTTCGAGCATGTAAGCTACTTCTCAGGTCATGTTTATAGAGTAGGTCAAGCTCATCTCCACATGGTCATCAAAGTATCAATGTAAAACATAGCGTAGCCTATTTTTGTGGCGTGTCATGACCAATAGATTAACCAGCTCGTATCTTGACCTGGGATGTAGCCTAGCCAGTCAGCTTTGTCCGAGCAGTCTTGATTTGGTGCAGACTGTATCAGCATCTATTGTTAAGGTTGCCGTAATGTAGTTAGATAGGTGATGGTAGTAAATTTTTGTGGATTTTTTCTCTCAATTTTTTTAGTAATTTTGATTGCATGACCTTAGTTTGCAGTCTTTAGTAGTGGATCTGATCCTAAATGCAGAGAAATGACACATATAATGTAAAACTGTTCATCAATATCTAAGAATAGCGAAGAAAGGAATGCATCCAAGTGTGGCGTTGATATTGTGCTCATACACAACCAAGATATTTTGCTGCTGCTGTTAATATCATGTTATAGCTTTTGAGTATCAAACTGTTGTAGAGGCCACTCCCAATTGATATGATGGCTGGCTGCTCAATGGGATTGCTGGGATTTCACTCCATCTGTTCAAACAAAAAGTATGGTAATAAGTTGTGATTCAAATAGTATTGAATGGAGAATCATTGGTATTGATTTATG
This sequence comes from Lineus longissimus, assembly GCF_910592395.1. NCBI lineage: Eukaryota > Metazoa > Nemertea > Pilidiophora > Heteronemertea > Lineidae > Lineus > Lineus longissimus. Next base: position 6,389,844 of record NC_088310.1, read on the forward strand.
AATCGGGGGATAAAACCTCGATCCATGAAAAGATGTTGTCAAATAAACAGCTTTATATTGCTTAAAGGGAGATTATAGGTAGGAGCTGTCTATAGTCCCCCTTTAAAAGATTTGACAGAGGACAGGTTGTCCCTTTGCTATTTCTGGCTGCTTCCCATGTAAAAAGTGATTCTGTTCCATTAAATTCCGACGCGAATTCTGTTTGATTTTGCTTTTCTGTTTATTTGCATGCCAAGTACAGTAAAAGTAAAATGCAGAAACTTTTTAAAACTTCTCCAACCTGAAACTTTTCCCAGCTGTTTGCAGTCCATTCTCTACTGATCCGACCCTTGCTTCACATTCAGTGGCTAACAAGTGTTGTCAAAGGTTGTAAACTAACCTAGTGCGAGATTTCATTTTGCGTATGCATCTGCCGATTTCCCGAGGTTGCAATACAATTTGGACGTATTTTGGTCTGACGTGCAATGATGCACACTCCGCTAGAACGGTCTGACGCAATGTACTAAACGATACATTATGCAATGCATGGCATTACGTCAATATGGCAATTGACATTGTGAAAAGTTTTAAGCAGCCGAATAACATCATGGAACGTCTCATAATGAGTGGTTAGTATAGAGGTTTTTACTGTGATAGAGTAAGATTCAGTGCCAGTGTAGTTGAAAGGTTTTCAGTGTGTGATGCATAATACTAAGTACCCACTTTTGTAAGCATGAAGTTGATCGCCAGAAAAAGATAGTTTCGTAGAGTGTCCTAGCATATTGCATCCTGGCATTGTAATAACATAGGGAGATGCTGTGGGAAAAAATATAGGAAGCATGTTGGCTCACAAGTTCCTGTTGACGTATTGTTTTATGTACATTGATGTACTTGTAACAACATGTCAATATAAAGTGTAAAGATAACTTATATTGAGTTGATATCAGACGATAAACCCATGACTTTTAACTTTTTATGTTACACGCTAACATGCTTTCTAATTACAAGGTTCAGAACGAGGAGCATTTTGTATTAAATGAGTAACTTCAGCTTTTGTGTCAAATACTGTCCCAATTTGCTACTTGTGACATTGGAGGGCAAGCACTCCTGACTCCTAGACAGGTCGTCAAGCGAAAGTCACTTTAATGCCCTAGTCCAATATGAAAGGGAGGTCACGTCTTTCAGAATTTCTACTTGCCTGTCTCTCACGAATGGAATAAGGACTTCAACCCTCACTCTTAGTAACTAAATGTAAGGAATTTACATCAGAACATGAATAAGATTGTATAACTTTCTCTTTCTCAGCGGTGCCAAGAAGAAGCCTTACCTGCACTTGACAGTGGACAAGTTGGTGGAGCTACTGAACAGCGAGCAGCGGGACCCGAGGCTGAATGAGATTCTCTATCCTTACTACAATGAGGCGAGGGCTCAGGCTATTATCAATCAATTCGAGCCACAAAAGAACATGCGAGATAAAGGTAGGTGGTGGCTGTGTCCTTCCCTGGATGTTAGGGCAAGACATTGTAGGATTGTTAGATGTGCTAGATATGTCAATGTCTTGAACTGGATATGTGACGAAAGTTGAATTATCTCTTCTCTTGCAGGCTGTATGAGTGAGGAGGGATTCCTGCGCTACCTGTTGAGCGAAGACAATAACATCATAGATCCACAGAAGTTTGATCTCAGCGAAGATATGGACCAACCCCTTGCCCATTATTTCATCAATTCATCCCATAATACATATTTAACAGGTAAGAGGTAGTTGCTTAGCTGGAAAGGTACTTGTTCCAGAAATTTCCACAGAGATGTTTGTGCAGTGCCATCCAAGTTTGTGCAGTGCCTTCTGAGTTTGAAATTGATGCCGAGGACAGTTTACATCCCAGGATGGCTCTGTGTCTTCCCTAACTGTTTTGAACAGGTCAGGTTAAACCAGTGCCACGTAGGAGCAGACACAAGCCAGGGAAAACACCTTGGCTGTATCTTGCTTATAGCTACAACTTGAAGTCCTGGCCCATGCTTGGTTGCTTTGTTGACAAAGACACTGATCATTGATGTAGCGTCATCTGCTGTATTCTTTTCCAGGTCATCAGTTAACGGGTAAATCTTCAGTTGAGATGTACAGACAGGTGTTGCTTAGCGGTTGTCGATGTATCGAGTTGGATTGCTGGGATGGTAAAGGTGCTGATGAGGAGCCAATCATAACGCACGGTTTCACCATGTGTACTGAGGTCGTTTTCAAGGTGAGTGCCGTAAAGTTCAACATTTGAGCCCTACCGCCGAACGAAACATCTTCACTGCATAGGTATAGTGAATGCGCCGATGTGAATGTGGATCAAACTCCAGCTCCTTCTTTTCAGACCTTCTTGATGTAGAACTGAGAAAAATACTGGCAAGGGACACAACCCTTTCCACAAAACTCTGGCACTCTATGACGGGACTCGCTAGGACAGCTAACTGTGTTCCTGTAAATGTGCTGAATGTCTTAAGCTTGCTTCTCAAAGATTCTCATTGCTAAAAAAGAAGTTCCAAGCGTTCAAAGTTTAACTTTGCTACTCCCTTGATGAAGAAGTTTTCATATCTGATATATTTGGTCTCTGCAACATTTCAGCAAACTTTTGTTTGTATTTCAGGATGTTGTCGAAGCAATTACCGAGTCTGCCTTCAAGACCTCAGATTATCCCGTAATACTATCATTTGAAAACCATTGTTCGTAAGTAATATCAAGTTTCGGTTACTTTGGTAATATTAGTCTGTCAACCATTTTCTATCCAATTCTCTAGATAAATAGTGCCTTGAGTTCAACTACAAAGCTAATGTTGGCAGTCATGTCAGGAAAAGAACAATTTAAACTGATTTTTATTAAAAATTAATTTGTTTTTTCCAGACCAAAGCAACAAGCAAAAATGGCCGCTCATTGTCGGAACATATTCGGAGACCTACTATTGACTGACCCATTGCCAGGATATATTGCAAGTATACCTCTAATGACGTTCTTTTAGTCAGTCGAAATGAATGACTGTGATCAGTGAAATGTACCCAAGCTATAAGTTGGTGTATTGGCTCATTTTCAATTGCTGGAAGACTCTTGGTTTCTTCTCCTGGGTTCGCCAGTGGTTCCCGCTGTATTGAAAATCAGCCTTAACTTCTGATGTTGATGTTGTTTCAGCTTGAACCAGGTGCCCCACTGCCGAGTCCCGAGTTACTTAAGAGAAAAATCATTGTGAAAAACAAGAAGAGGCATTACCACAAATGTGAGTATTGGATCACAAATGACGAGGTGACATGGCTTGTTGTTATTTCATTATGTTGTTATGTTCATTTATGTTCTATCTAACCCGTTCTTTCTGAGCTGTGGTTGCGTGTCACTTAGTGAGAAATTATTTAGGAAAAATGTCAACAAAATTGACTAGGACTCTGAAAGTGACAAAAATAGAAATATATTTTGGACTCTAGCAATTCATACTTTTCGTTAGAAAAAAAGTAACGAGAAAACAGTCTTTGAGGGAAAAAGTGTTTGCTGTAGATATTTACAGGATGACATCTTCGCAGTTGAAGGCTGCGAGGAAATTCACCCTGGAGAATCAGTTGCCCATCTGACCGAGAGTACTTCTTGATCTTGTCCATTCAAGGCAGGCCTTCCAACAAAGAACCTTATTACCCAGATGAACAGATCATCATTTAGTTTGAAGACTCCAGCATCACAGTCATTCCAACATTATTTTCCCAGGGGAGGCCAGGTAGGCAAGTTGGAGGCCCAGACTGATTCTCGGCAAGCTTGGGAATCGATTCTCCTTGGGGAAGATTTCTTTAGCAGAGTTGGCAAACTTGGTTGTGTTACTTTATTTTAGTTTAATTCATTTACGTTTTCTATTTATCATGCATGTTGTGATTGTTTTAGTGGTGTTGCGATTTCAGATGCAAGGAAATTGCGAAAAAAGCACACAGGTATTGCCTAGAGCGCCACCTATACCTCTGATAACACATTACTAATTAACCCTTTGATCGTCATAGATAGAGAATAACTAATCCTGGTAATTCTGCACCAATATTTTTATTGCTCTTGAGTGATTTTAGGGTGAATGTTTGGAGCGTGAAATCACGATTTCTTGTGTGGAGATCACAGCCGTCTGCCTTCCTGATGTATCTCTTACACTTGTTGTGAGTTAGAAGTACTTTCAACTCATGACTTTTAATATAACCAAAAAAACTATCTCTTGTACCAGTATATAGTTGAGGATTATGTATGGGATTCTTCCTAAATGAGTTTTTCATAATAATCATAACTGCACTACCTAATATAAAACGCCCAAATGAAATATCCTTCATTTAAAAATCCCTGATTTCCATTCAGATTAACCAGTAGAATCCTTTTATCCCAACAAAACTACCAGTTGGATTCCAGTTGTAACCAGTGGATTTCCTATGGAAACCACTGGTGCTCCAGTTGAAACCAGTGCAGTGAGAGTGAGGCACCTGGTAGTTTTGAGAAAACATAAACACACCTATATAGTGTAGAATTCTGGACTTCAAAACTATCCGAAAAAGCGTGTTCGTAGTGTGGTAACATTTAAAGTGAAAGGTAACTATGGTTACTATTTAAAGATAACGACAGTAATCCTTTGGGATAAGTCTAACCTGTTTTGATATGTTAAGAATTTTTGAGTTTCGGAATTCACTTACACGGTTTGATTTTGCTAATCATATATCATCTGTATTAGGAAAAATTCACAAAATATTTGAATTTTCCATCAAAATTGCCAGTGAATTCCTTCTATGAGAATTTGACACTTCAAATAACTATAACGTTTTCTTCACTTTTTTTATTTGAACAGTGAATGACACCGGTAGGTGAATATATTTGGCTCATATGATCATACTCTGGTTTAATTTTGCTTTAGAACATACTCGCGCTTTTTAATTCTCCTCTACCTGATTATTCTTCAGTGATTTTATCGAATTGAAGTCGTTGCCCCATAGTCATTTAGCTGCCTGTTACTTGGTCGTTTAGCCCCCCCCCCCCTCCCCCCAGATGAAAAATGTGGCTGATAGAAGAACCTCTTCAATGTCAGAAGAGCCTCTTTAATGTCAGAGGACATGTCACCATATTCCGTCACTGGTTACATCATAAAGTTATTTCAAATGAAATTGTGGCAATAATACACACAACGATCGAGACAGTGACAATATGTCCTGCGACAATTACAGTGCTCATATCAGTGTCTGGAGGAAAGATGTCCAACATATGACTTACGATTAATCCCAAGTTTGCTTTAGAATGTGTCACTAAATAAACTTAAATAACGACAAAGACATGATCTGTATCTGCCCCGTAGAGATTAAGTGTAGCCTTCCTCGGCCGACACCTGTGTGAGCAGACAGCGCACCCTTTTCTTTTAGGGGCATAACTTTGGTCCCAAATGGGTAGTTTCTGCAATTTGACCTCAGTACCGAGGACACCTCCCTATTATGGACAGCATTTGTCAGTCTGAAGGGTAGGGTCCTTGATAGAGAAGTTCTGCTGAATATATCAGTTAGAATAAAGCAATTGATATAATTTGAAAACATAAACAAATGCACATAAGCCAAGGGCCGAGGGGACTACACGACCATGGAGTGAAAAGGCTAGGGGGCGAAATGACTGTTTACCATTTTATCGGCCATATGTTCATATTCTGTTGACGCTTTCATGCGCTGGTGATGTCAAATCTTCCCTACTGTGAACTGCTGAATTTGTGCACCTTTTTATTTTTGCAAGTTGCAAAAATTCCTGACAAAGAAAAGAAATTTTCAGTATTTTTGTTTTGGTGGATAACGAAATTAAATTTGGTTCTCCAACAAAATCTGTTGCAATCTTGTGTTCTTGTGAATATCAGTTTCACGCAAAATTTGTGAAAATAAAAAGCTTGCAAATATTTTGCGGTTAACAGTATCTGTCATTAGAGCATCAATCATTACCATCATAATCATAGGTGCCGCCTCATCAAGGTGCGAATCCCTCCCATACCCGGGTGCAAACCCATCCACTACCCGGGTGCTAATCTCCCTGCACATTTGAACCCTTAATTTTGTGCAAAACTTTGCAAATCTGTTAATTATTACCCTAGGTCTAGAAATGTCCCCAGTGTCTGCCAGAGCAGTAGACGTTACTTCCTCAACCACGCTCTACCTCTGCCAAATTCATGGTTGGCAGAGGTAGACTCGTACGTCAGAACGTCTGTGTTGGAGATTGATTCGAATGTAATGTTGCGCTGTTACAATAAAGGATGATATTTTTGACCAGTACTGTAACCAGTTATGGCCGAAACCGTCAAACATGAAAAATGAAATTATATCGTTCTTCATTCCATGATAGTAACCAATATCATTTCACTCATCAATTTATCAATGTGTTTCTTTAAATCAAGGCTTCTTCATTTGCCTACGGCTGAGTTCTCTTGCTTTGTGACGTGAACAGGTCATGTGACCTTTGTAGTAATTAGCTATGAAGTTAGGTGACTTTTATCTACAGTACGTTCCATGGCTGTTAGACCATTTGTGTTTGGGCAGAGGGAAGTTTTAGACTATTTAGACCAATGTCAGTTAAAAATGTAAACATATCTATACTAAGACACGCCCTGCAAAGTAGTAGACATTTACCTTATGTCCAGCTTAAAGGCCTGTTTCCACTACATCAGTTTACTATCATGATTTTGCCTCTTACACAGGCCAGTTGCATTTGCTAAGCCAATTCTTCAGAGTGAAATTTATTCAGTCTCTGTAAAAATGGTATTCGTTGTTGTAGTGAAAACAGACCAAAGAAAACATGTTTTTTTGCCACACCCCTTGAATGTCTAAAAGACTTATCTCGTTTTCGTGCAAGGGTTAACTTTTTGACTATTTACGTCATCTTCATCAGTCACCATTTGGCCAGATTCCTCTGTAGAGCGGATTCTGACATTTCATACCATTTGCATGGACAGGACCTGGTTCACCTTGCTGTCCCTCCTGAATTATCTCTGGCATGCTGCTTTTGGCCGTAAGGTTATTGTACTGGGTTGTCATATTTGTCCTTTTTTCAAACGAATTTGAAAAGTTCACACTGTACACTTAACGTTATTATTACTGTTCTGGTCAGAATTAATATCCCACACTATATATTATAGAAACGTGTTTCTTACACTACTGGTTGCCATATTTTTAGGGTATGTCCAGGCTGAGGAATTTCCAAACAGAAACATGATGCCTAAATGACTCTGAAGACTTGATTGTAGAATAAGGTGTACGGTAGCGTAAATGTTATTTCTGAACTATACTGTATCAGCTGAGTGCATCTGAAAAAGACAGCACTCTCAGTTTCTAAATTTCAGGAATAATTGTCAAGGTGATCCTGAAAATGGTTTGTAACGCTGGACTATGTTAAATTTTCAGAGAAAACACAAGATGAGGCATTTGATGAGGATGACAAAGAGAAAGGTCATTTTTCTTGCAAATGCCGTTAATTAACCAAGTGCAGTCGAATAACCTATAACAGAGGACTGATATGTATTGTGTAGTTTCAGATATGACCGTTATCTGCATCACATATTATGTATCTTGTAGTTTATGATAGATGCCTCTGTCACACCAATATGTTCATATAATGCTTCATGCAGCTCATGATGGATTATCCATCACATCCGTATCTCCCAGCTTCTGGCATGATGGATATTGCGTCAGATACATATCTTGCGGAATATGCAATTCACAGAATTCCCCGCACTAACAAAATTTCCGTTCAAGATACTGCAAATTCAACTCTGTGGCTGCCTCAGAGTAGAGTTTACAGTAATTTGATGGACTGGTTCAGAGTAGAGTTTACAGTAATTTGATTGACTGCTTCAGAGTAGTTCACAGTAATTTGAATGAACAACAAGTTCTACCCAGTGTGAAGCTGGCCTCATTGATATGTTGGCCTTGACTTTCTGACATTCTGAACTTTCAGTGTCAAAAAAGCAACAGTCATGGGACCAGCTGAATGGCAAGGATATCGGCCATTTTCTTTTGTCTGCAATCCAAAAGCCACCCCACTTGACTCGTAAGAACTAAGGAAGTTCTACATTTGGTGCATGTCTTTAATGGTGTATGCCTTACATTATCAACTCCAGACTTTCAGTTATTCATTGACTATCTGGACTGGTCATGGATGTGCACTTAAAGGAATGGAGAAAAGAGGGTTTGGGGAGATAAATCATCTCTGATGATCTTTTGGAACAAAAAAGAACTCTCTTGCACTGGTGAATAAATTGGGGATGACATTGATGCATTATTGGGATGAAAACTGGTTGCACAAACTTCATAACACTGATGCACAGTTTGGCAAAATCAGAGTGTGCCAATCCCTTTTGAGATGACAAGGAAGAACCCTTTTGCACTTTCAGAATAAAAAGGTATATATATTTTGGTTTCTGTTCTTGATTCATGCCCATTCATGGTGCACTCTACCTTGAAAACTGAAACTGTTGAAGCACAAACTCCTCTCTTTCCTCACATATCTTTATTGGCGTTAAAAGCAAATTTCATCTGGGTGACTATGAGCACAACTGGTATATTGCAGGTGGGTTGTCTTCCCCTAAATCTTAAGTGCTTTGGCCTCTCCAAACAAGCAAATTCCTGTCACTGTGACCTACAATGTGACTAGTGTATGGAAGGTAGTGTGCCAGCTGGCTACCAATTAATACATAGAGCAAAATAATTAATGCCAGCTTGCTAACAGGCAACACAAGTATCGCAGTAAGCAAGTTCAACTTGCTAACAGTTCACACAGAGTCAAAAGTAGGGCGTTCCACTTGCTACTAGGTTACGCATGTATCAAAAAGAGCGTGCCGATTTGCTAACAGGCCACAGGTGTATCACAGTGAGCAAGTTCTTGCTAACAGGCAACATGTGTGTCAAAAGTAGAGCGTTCCACTTGTTACCAGTTAACATAGATCAAAATTAGTTAGCCAGTTTGCTAACAGGCAACACATGTGTAAAAATTAGCATGCCTGCAATGGGCTTCTGACCATGTAACACGTATAGAGGAGCTGGGGCATAAGTAGCTCCTCGTCTCATTCCGTTTGTCCTTCTTGGCCTTGCGTTTAAGGTATTTGTCTTTGATTGGTCAATAGTGCCTGTTTTTTCAAATATCTTTATCGTGTCTTTAATGGCTGTACATCTTCATGTAATATTTTCACTCGATGATTTCAAAACATATGTTGGTTTGTTTGTTCACTCAATGTTTATCTCTTGGTAAATCTTTATGAAATATCTGAGGATGTTTATAAAAGGAATTTCTCTATTTTCAGCTAAGAAAACAAAAACTGGTCAATCGCACACACCTGAACTACAGCAAGTGGCCGAGGTGGCCAAGGCAGAGATTGTGGTCAAGTCACATACGAAAGAGCCAGACGAGGGGGATGGAGGTCATAACGATGGCGATGTGACCTTAAAGGCGATGACTGAGAGCGATATCTTGAAGGCAATGGAGGACGATCTGTCCGAATCTGACTCGGATTCTGAGAGTGATGATGACGACATTGCTGGCCTTACGGAGGAGGAGGAGAAGAGGAGGCTGAAGGAGAAGAAGGAAAAGGTTAGTGAAGTGACTTACCCAAGATCACAAGCAGAGTATCAGAGATTGTTGCGGATAGGTTTAAAGAAATTTCAGAGTATCTGGGACAGTCTCACAACGAAATGGGGGGGGGGGGGGGATATGTTACCTGTAAACTCTTGCTTCATCATGACTACATCATGGTTGCTCCATAAATGGTTCTGAAATACTCATCAACTTTCACTTCTTCACAGGGTACAGCAGGGAAAGAAGCTGAAGCTGGCCTGGAGATGTCGTTACTGGTCAACTACGTTCAACCTGTACATTTCCATTCATTCGAAATATCAGAAAGTAAGTCCATGCACAGTTGAATAGTTTTGTCTGATAGAAAATCTTGAGAAAGTATCTGTCATTATATGAAAAGGATGAAGGCTTGGCTTAAGTTGGGCAAACACTGTATATTCCACTCAATGTTTTGTCATCCTCAAACCATCCTATTTGAAACAACCTGGGGCCACTATTGATTTTGCCTCAAATCCAAGATGGCCTCTAACTAAAAATGGCCGCCTTTTCATTGTGAAATCACATATCAGTACTTTTAGGATGGAATTGGTTGGGAGCTCCACACATTCCTCGTGCTTTTCACTAATTTGCCAACTCTTTTTCAGAACGAAACCACAGCTATGAGATATCATCGTTTGTTGAAACCCAAGGAATGGCCTTACTGAAAGATCAGCCTGTTGACTTCGTCAAGTATCCTTTTGAAAATTTGTTTGCAATTGATTTGTTTCTGCAACGAGAGTTCCTGAAGAAAGCCCACGGTGCAGTAGTATTGGTTTAACTTTGCATATATAAGGGACCCACAACCCTGCAGAATACTAACACGCTGGGAAACGATTTGGCATAGTGTGTGATATATGCAGAGGTGAGATGATATGATCTGATATGTTATTTATTGAATTCCTTAACCCTCTCTCAGCTACAACAAACGACAGCTAAGTCGGATATATCCCAAGGGAACCAGGGTAGATTCAGGAAACTACATGCCGCAGGTCTTTTGGAATGCGGGCTGTCAGTTGGTGGCACTCAATTTCCAGACACTGGGTAGGTAGTCTCTGCCTCAATTGCAAGAAGCCCTCAGAAAAAATCTTTGTGTCGATCCCCTGGACCAACTCTTCCATACAGGACCAGCCAGAGAGCAAATGCAACAGAGCACCTCTTGTCTGTTGTAGTGTCTGTCTGAAGGGATCTGTGCAATGAAGACGGAGAATCCACTGGAAAAGCTTACGGAATTTCTGATTCTTCTTTTAGATTTGGCGATGCAAATTAACCTGGGACAGTTTGAGTTCAATGGTCGAAGTGGGTACATTCTGAAGCCTGATTTCATGCGACGTCCTGATCGACATTTTGATCCGTTTGCTGAATCGACTGTTGACGGAATCATTGCGGGCACAGTAGAAATCAAGGTATGTCAAAGCTATGACTCCAAACTTCACTTGTGAGACGGTTTCTAAAGATTTCAGAGTTGGCCTCATTGGTCTTGGCTTAGTCTGATGATGTGGACATTGTTGCCTTGGGCAAGTCATATTAGTACTTCAATTGCCTCCCCCATGCTCGTGATCTGTCGGTTGCTTTATGCCCTGGGTGAGGTCTTACCGAAAGCTTCTTCTGAGATGGTAGGAAAAGCTTATGGCAGAGTACGTTTGATGGAAAATAACTTATAAATGACTTAACACCTTCAGCGCCGAACCACGTAGATCTGCGTGGCCCAAATCCCCCCTCTTTGAGCTGGTTATCGGAGTCTCATGGACTTCATGAGAGAACTACGCCATCGCCATCTTCAGTGCAAGAGAGGAACTGAAAAGACCGTGAAAAGACCAAAAGGTCTTTTCAGTTCCTACCGTGCCGTGAAGATGGCGATGACGTAGTTCAGAACTTTAAATGACTTCATGAAAGAACCACGCCATCGCCATCTTTAGGGTACGGTAGGAACTGAAAATACCTTTCGGTCTTTTCACGGTCTTTTCAGTTCCTACCTTGCCCTGAAGATGGCGATGGCGTAGTTCTTTCATGAAGTCCATGATCTACTCGAAGAGAGTTGATTAGATCACTTTGTTCTTCAGTGACATAAAATTTGTTTATTTATTTTGTTGTAGGTTATATCAGGACAGCTGTATTCAGAGAAGCGATTATCGACGTACGTAGAGGTTGAGATGTATGGCCTGCCTGCTGACACAGTCAGGAAGAAATTCAAGACCAAACTTGTGCCTAATAACTCTGTGAATCCCATTTATAATGATCCACCATTTGTGTTCAAGAAGGTAAGTCATGTTTTCTGATGTATCTTATCAAAGTCACTGTACCATTATCGGGTGAGTGAAAGTTGCATGTTCATTTGATAAAACCATGCTCAGATGCACATCTCAAACAGGGAGTGCTTTGAGTCCCATGACCAAGTTTTCATGGCATTATATTTCAAATGTGCATGTCGAGTTGGAATTACACCACAGCTCATGCTAAGGTCTGCTTGTTTCAGGTCGTGTTGCCCAACCTTGCAATGATACGTATCCTTGTCTCTGAGGAGTCTGGAAAACTCATCGGCCATCGGTTATTGCCAGTGGAGGGCCTCAGGCCAGGTAGGGTCCAGGGTTCTAATCTGATGCGACATAAGAGTAATTAGAACTATGGTGGGCTTCAACTTGGATTACCAGTTCTTAAGGGGTCAAAATGCAATGTTGATAGGAGCATTCTCTGTTCGGCATTGGCTCTCGGTCACTCAAAGAATGGGTTAGAACTGAATTAATCATCTAGAATTGTGGATTACATATGTGTATGTGATCTTGTTGCTAAACACCTGGGAGTCAAATATAGGATTGGGTCTTGTCGATTTCATTGATGTCAATAGTTATGCGATCGATTCTCATTGTAGGATACCGCCACATTTCCCTGCGTAATGAAGCCAACCAGCCTTTACCATTGGCCACGCTATTTGTTCACATCACAGTCAAAGATTATGTACCAGATTCATTCGCTGGTGAGTAACAGTTCATTCCATACACTTCCAGTGTTGTGTTGAAGTTGAGATGAAGACCCGTGACAGTTTACCCTGTAACTGATGTTCGGCTGATGTAAAAGTGTATCTTATAATTGGGTGGGTTGTAGTGTTACCAACCCAGAGCGTTGACTCAATGCCTCTACGTCCGGCATGACTCGGTGCCTCCAGGACAGCTATTACTCGGTGCCTCTTCCACAGCTATGACTGGGCTCCTCTTCCACACCAGTGACTCAGTGCCTCGAAAATAGCTCAACAATGAATTACTGTAGGACAGTGTCTTATGACATCCTGGTTACAGGCAGGCCTTGTACATCCAGAGCATTGAAAGTCCCTTTGCTGGAATACAGTTGTAACGTTTCCATGTTTGTTGGCATATCAAAAAGTTTTTTAATGGGAATGTTACCTTTATTTCAAGTGATGTAGCACCTCGATACTTATTTCATTTAATTGAGTTGAAAATTATGAATGACAGACTTCTTATGAATGGTTTCAGATTTTGCGGCGGCACTTTCAAACCCTATTGCCTACCAAACAAACCAGGAAAAACACACGGCACAGTTGTCTGTCCTTACCGATGACTTTGAAGTGGAGGTAAGCGGGGCGAGAAATCTTATTCATGTTTTTAGGATTTCGACATTTCATTTTCTTTAAAATAGTCTGTTTAACTTTGTCTTGAGCTTATATTATAGCAATATATATCAATTCAGAACTAATTCATTTGGCATGCAGTGTGAGAATTTAATCTTATCCAAGAGTATGTTCGAGTTTGATCTTGCATGTATGGGGAGGGTTACTATTCTCTAGCTTATCTTTGAAACCACTGATTTACCTTCCTACATATTTCCTTCAGCTGCTAATAGTCACTGTGTCAATGTAATTAAGCCAGTTGAGACGCACCTGTACAAAAGACTTCTTTTACATGTGATCGGCCTATGTGTAACAAGCACACAACTCAGCGGGCTTAATAACACTGACACAGTATCTATCCATTTGGTTTTCAACCATATTGATTTCAACTTGCTGAATCTATCTTTATGACAAATGCTATTAAGTGATTGCCTTTATAGTTTTACTCAGTCATAGCTTCCAGTTTGCTTCGATTCAAAGTTCATTTTACTCCTGGTTTGCTATAAAAACACATATAAGTTTACAGACCAGTTGAAAAAGTGTGTTTTCCTGAAACTACCATACCATATAAAGTGCTACATTTTCTGAAGGTGTTGGGCGCAAGCACAGATAATAAACGAGATATGGCCCCAAAAAAACCAATCATGTGTCATTCAGTGGACATTCTTTATGTTATAACTTGTACAAGAGAGTGTGATCAACAAACTATTCGTAAAATGAACTTGTGTGTACAGTAATTCCTCTATGCTTCAGTTTAATCAGTACTTCTCTTTAACTCCTGCATCATTCCTCTTTTCCCCGGTATCCCTTGTTTCCTTCAGGAAGAGGAGGTCGTAGTAAGTTCCCATCTGTTTTGGACAAATCCCAAACTATTCTCGAATAGTTTTATCTACATGTACACAGGAATGATTTCCATTAGTGCGTTCTAAGAACTAAAAGATGACGTTTCTATGACTTGCCTGACGGCTTGATATCTGAGGTGTTGTTTATAAGTTTGGGATTTGTCGTCTGGTGAACGACACATGTACACTTGTTCTCTTCTCACTCACGTTTTGCAAGATAGCACAGTTTGTTCTGGTTGTATGAAATAAAATGTGATTTTGTGGTGGAACTTACTAATTATGAAATGTGGGGTGTTATACCTTCAATTGAAGAGGCTGGGACTGTGGTGGGGAGGCTTGGAGAAGGGGAGGGGCTGAGCCTGTGAGATAGCACAGTTTGTTCTGGTTGTATGAAATAAAATGTGATTTTGTGGTGGAACATACTAATTATGAAATGTGGGGTGTTATACCTTCAATTGAAGAGGCTGGGACTGTGACGGGGAGGCTTGGAGAAGGGGAGGGGCTGACCCTGTGACTGGGACAGTCAAAGATGTGGATGGGGCTGAGGATGTGACTGGGACTGTTAAAGTAGGGGTGGGTGGCTGACAATGTGCCTGGCACTGCCTTCTAATATTTTCTTCCTTTTGTCTCACTTAACCACCTACCTTCAAAAGCTGTCTCCTAACCTGCATGCATGTATTTCATGATATTTTACCATTGCCAACCTGTTTGTTCAGATTATTTTGTCTAACCTGTTTGAATTCAACCAATTTCTCTGGTACCACTATCTTTTGGTGACTGATTTCACTCACATGGACATGTGAAGCTACACCACCACTTGGGCCACATGATATTGCTGTGCTGTGTTGTGCATGTTGCATTACTTTTCCATCTCATACATCCATTTATTTGTCAGCGTTTTCATGCAGTTAGTTCCTAATAGATACAGTTATTGATAAAAAAGGTTCTAGAGATAAGTAAGCAATGCTGAACTCATCTGTGATTTTGTAAACCATTCATATCATTATGTGTAATATTTTTGGCATTAATACCATCCCCACGATATTTGAGGTGGCATTTGTGGAAATGTGTTGAAGGAATCAGCTTTATGCCTCATTCTGCAGCAGTCTCGAAAACAATAAATTTATATCAGATTTGACTTCTCTCCAGTAATGAATTTTGATAATTTTGCCTGCTCAACCCAACCCATTGGCCATATCATCATCTATGCTTGCTTCTCTCAAGAACATTTTGACTCTTATTTTGCTATTATGAACAACAATAACTCATTATGATGTAATTATGATCATTTCCTTTCAGAAACCTGTCACTAGTCAGGTTGCGACTGAAGTAAGAACCATTTTAATTCAGATGGCTCGCCTCTACTAACTCCATCAGCCTGTCAATGTGGAGTAGCCATCTTGTTGCCTTCCAAATCATGCATTCGATTCTTGAACGATTTTATGGGGTTTGAATCCGCAAGCTTGTTTTCGAATATTGAATCTGATGTTTTCGTCTGTTCTTGCATTTGGGGGTTTTGGTGAAGTTTTCTTCATCCAACTTGACTTATAAGGTCCAGACTCTCTTCTTGCCGGTAAACCTCAGATAGGTTTGATGAGCGATTATGCACCAAGGCAGTATCACATTGACATGCTGTATGTACATATAACCTTCGATATTTTAATTCTACATTCAGTGATGCGTAAACTCTGTCATTTCTTCTGCCCACTCACTGTTTTCATTTTACAGTAGCTGAAGAATCGTCTTCTCAAGACGTGCTTGATGTGCCCCCGAGTGCCACCTGGTGGCTTAGTTTGACCCTATTGATAATGGTATACCCAGTTTGATTGCTTTCGTGATGCTAGGTCAAGGCTATGTTCCTACCTCATCGTTGTTATCCCAAGTCTGACCTTGCTGCTTTTGGCAAAAAATGATGATTAAAAAAACTTCAAAAATTGAAAAACAACAGCTTGCGTGATGTAAGGTATATTTAAAGTGATACAATTACAGCCATGGTACAATAATATAACATTCCCCAAGCTTTTGCTAAGGTTAAATCAAATAAATCTAACAGGCTCATGTAACGTTTCCTAACTAGACTTCTGGCAACACCGTATTTATCGAACACTGAAGCTCTTTCAATCAGATTGAACTTGATAATTTTTGAATGGAACTGACTTTGACTCCACTTTGTAAGGACTGTTTCTTCACTTTTGATGAAATAGTTCCCCAAAACCTCTGGCATGAATGCTGTCACCTTCACCCCTCCGATCTCCAGACATCGAAGTATATTGCATGGTGGGTGTTGCATCTTGGCAGAAATGTGTGAATAAAGCATTTACAAATGGACTTCATAAGACATTCCTTTTCAAAATCTGAAATGAATTCAACAAAAGATTAATAAAACAACAACATCAAAATACCTTCTGCAGAATTAGATTAAAAAGCACCATTTATTTTTTAATGTGACTCAGATTTTGTTTTATAGTATTGTGGTATTTACATTTAAGGCACTGTACTTTTGATGCTATCTTTACCTGAAAATTGCTGTCCCAACTTCCCAGTTTATATCTAATTTGACCACAATACTAAGCCATTGAAAGTATTTATGACTTCTTCCTCCAAAATGACTTATAATTCTGTAACCGAGTTGTTTTGGAGTGAAAGCCTTGAAGTAGGTAGTGGTCAAAGACAGAATTCTTGACTCTAGGAGTCAACACTCTAAAGGACCATCTCCACATAAGCAATTCATGCAGCTTACTCTTTGCTTGTGGCCTCGGAGGCCATGAGCGATATATGTCACATGAAACTCTTATGTAGAGATTGGCCATAATGCCTGAATGCCAAACAAAATTTCTGCATTTGATATTTTTAAAGGACACTTTCACCGTTGCAATAATTTAACATCCTGTATCGGTTATTTTGAAGTAGAAAACAGATGTCTAGTCAAGTCTAGTCAAGTCAAGACTGGGCCATCTTCTGTTGTCTGTGATGTGATTGAGTGAAGTGGTCTAGTTATAGCAGAGTACTTCATATTTTTGCCTTAGATTTTAATTTTACATGATACATGTATTCTGTAAAATCATTAGTTAGTCTCAATATGATGAGAAATAAATGTGATACATTTATTTGTACCTACAAAATGCCATGTTGTCTGACATTGAGGAGCTTCATAACTGAGTGGTTAACACTGCTGGATACCACGCACCAGGGCCTGGGTTCGATCCCGGGGAGAACCCAGGATTGTATATGTGGATGAATCTGCATAGATTTCAAGGAACTACACTATATCAGTCATATTTCAACAAGGTGACACGTAACTGAAGCAGTTGCTGGGGAATGACTGCTTCGGTCCAATTTGATGAAATAAGCCAATGATTCGGTCTGATTTTTCAGGAGGAGGCCCTAGAGTTTGATCCTGATGCGCCAAAGGATGGAGCCCCAAGGCGAACCCAGAGTCTCAAACCTCGGACCAATTCGGTGCGGTCGGTACAGAGTAGTGACTCCGGTGAGGAGAAGAAGAATGGTGCATTTAACCCACGTCTGCAATCGAGCATGCATGCATCACTGACGAAGAGAGAAAGCGACATGTCGTCAACATCACAGGGCAGTGGAGGTAATTTATCTACCATCAAACGTACCTAGGACATTTGGATAACCCAGGAAGATACCTAACTTCAAACAATTTGTAATTGTTGCATTGCTTTCAAAATGGTGATGCTTATATACACAGAACACTGATTGAATGTCCCTTTTCAGGCACCCAACAACCAGCGACATCTATCAATCGTGGGATGTCACAAAACCAGGGCAGCTCGGAGAATGGAGGACCAGCTCAAACTCTCGGCCAGAGGACAAAACTCAACGGTAAGATTTGGAATGAGAATGAAGATCATGATATTGAGAATGGTAATGGAGGCTTTTCTGTAGCATGATGTCTGACTTGCACAATGTATTGGCAGACAGTGTCAGGAAACGCAACAGAGCCAATGTTATTCATACGATCAAGGTGCTTTGACAGATATTACAATGATGTGTTATCTATTTTGTCTTTGCAGACCCAGATTTGGTGACTGCCATCGAACTTGAAGACCTCAAGGAATCCAAACAATACCAGAAAAGTTTTAGAAAAATGACCAAAGAGTTGGAGATTCTCCGCAAGAAGCATGAAAAGGTGGGTTAATGATAATGATAATGATTTATCAGGATGAGGCCTGAAATCGAGGAATGTGACGTGTGATGGTTATCTGGTATCAAAACAAGATTTTCTTCTGTTTTTGAGACATTGTGATTGAAGACTTGTGCCTGGAATATGTTTTGCTAGGTATTTATGGATTGGACAAGGCAATCTTGTGGAATCTTGCCGTTCAACTAAACAGGCATATTGCCGTATTACAGCTAATCGTCCTGGCCATTCAATTTCAATTTCTAGGCAAGGCAAACTCTCAAAGAGCAACACAAACTTGCGGAGGAGAAACTACTTGTCGGACACATCAAGCAGCGGGCAGTTCTGGACAAAAATCAAGCCAAGAATTTCAAGAAAGTTCAGAAGCAGCATGGCGAGGATATGGCGATCAAGGAGCAGAAGGAGGAAATGGAGAATCTTGTGAAGGAACAGGATACCAAGGTGAGTAGTGGTGCCGTCTGCTGCAGTGTCACAGATCTCTCTCCGCTTTTAGATCATAAGTGATGTGCTCTGTTGCATTTCTTGGTGTCAGTTAGCCATTAACACCTTCAGCTCCGAACCACGTAGATCTACATGGCCCAAATCCCCCCTCCCCTTTGAGCGGGTTATCGGAGTCTCATGGACTTCATGAAAGAACTATGCCATCGCCATCTTCAGGGCAAAGTCGGAACTGACAAGACAAGGGCCTTTCAGACAAGGTCCTTTCAGTTCCTCCTTTGCCCTGAAGATGGCGATGGCGGTGGTTTCATGAAGTCAAAGTTCTGAACTACGCCATTGCCATCTTCAGGGTACGGTAGGAACTGAAAAGACTGTTTGGGCTTTTCACGGTCTTTTCAGTTCCTACCTTGCCCTGAAGATGGCGATGGCGTAGTTCTTTCATGAAGTCCATGAGACTCCGATAACCAGCTCAAAGAGGGGGGATTTGGGCCACGTTGATCTACGTGGTTCGGCGCTGAAGGTGTCAAGGTACCCATCAAGGTAATCTTGATGAAACCATCTTCATTGGTATTGTTATTAGTATCGGCAGGCAGTTGGAAGAGGATGGTTAAGAGGCTGCTGGATCGAGTTGGTGGAAGATTAGCTTTAGTTGCCGCCAGTTGTCCGTAATGTTAGTTAGAGAGTTCATAGACTGAAGAAGACTCTGGGAGTGGGATGCCAAAAAATGCCCATCTTCGAAAGTACAGGGTATACCTGTAGGGCCCTCTATACAGGAACTCTCTAACTAAACACACTTTTTACAGCCGACAGTTATGCGCTTCTCTGAACATTTCCAAAATAAATCATATGATGGCTGATGAATTAACCATGCCATCATTTAACATTTTCTTCTACGTTGCCTTATCTTAGCATTTTCTGCATGTTTTTCTGCTCCTAGTCCCATATAGATTAGTTGCACATGTGATGATTTTGTTTACATTTTCTTCATTTGTAGACATTGGTTAGTAATTGTTATATAGAGTGGTCTGTGATGTTTTTACCTTATACACACCAATTAGATCCTCTGCTGTAGAAATGCTTTGGTATATCCCTTACAATGTATCTCCAAATCTCAGCTGCAGCCGTTGGTATCTTGTTTATGGGCCCACCTGGTGGTCACTGAGAGTACTTAACCGCTTCATTTCTTTGTTGTTCGAATCCAGGCCTTGGTATGCAGATAAGTTTCCGGTGCCAAATGTGTCGTGAACATACATCACGCTACACAGCTTCTTGTTGAAATTCTATTTTATCTGTTCTCAAAGATTCATCTAGCACTTCACGCTGTGGCCGGCTACTATGGGAACTATTTTCTCACAGAAGTAGTTTTATGAAAACTAATAATGCTAACATTCCAGACTTTAAAACTTTAAGATTTTTATGGAAGCCATCACGATCCAGAAACACTTACTATTGCTGAATCGAGATGGGGGGCTCTACCAACTCCCCAGATATGGGAGTTTGATAAAGATCTCCTCCACACATGCATGGTGGCGATTGTGTTAAACTTTGGCAAAAGCTTCGATAAGCTAAACAAATTTTACTATCTAAATAGTAATAGTAGATGGTGGTGATGAATCTTTGGTTAAGCTTGGAATAATAGAATTTCATTTCCCGTTGGAAAATGGAGAGTTTGTGATGAAATATTCACGGAAATGGGCACTTGTGGAAATATTTAAAATCTGTTTGTACAAATTTGTGGGAATTGGGCACTACGGATTTGTTGTTCATGTGTTTGTGTCATAAAGATTTAAACACACACCCTGGTAATTTCATTATCAATTTATCAATTACATGTTCACTCTTCCATCTCGAGTAAATCATAACGCATGATGCACGCCATGTGGTCACGTGAATTCTATGTAAACTATGCCAAAGAAACAAGGTGTTTCAACGTCTTCAGTAAATAGGGGTTTTGGCTAAAACATTGAATAAACTGCAGTCACAATGCTTCTTTGAATTAACTTTAGCTCTCAGCAAGTGTTGATACAACATGAATTTAGACATTCTACAAACTAAATAGAGGTGTTTTGTTGGCTTGATTGCAGAATCCCTGACAAATGCTTCAAAGAGGGGTTTTTGGTTAGGGTCAGCCATAGAACATTTGGATTCTGTCAGTGATTCTGAAATAGAGCCATGATGTTGGATGTTTGCGACCACCTCAATACCTCACTTTAAATATCTTTCCCCAATGCTTAGTGTGTTCACATCTAGGTGATGCCACTTAGGGGGAGAGGGTGCACATGCTTTCACAGTACATAGTTATGGTTATGTTTCACCTATTATGGTATTCTACAGGCTTCATGGTCAGTTACAATTGCTGTGCCAGTAACTTATACTGAAGCTAATCCAATGCCTGTGTAAACCATGCAGTTCCCACATTAGCTAGCAGTTCCAGCTCTAGTGGAAACAAAGCTTAAGACTTGATTGAGGTTTTTCATATGAGATAACTTCGAAAATTCCATATCTCTTTTAAATCTGTCAAACCAAAAATAAATTCACCAGCTGTAATTTTAGTGCAATTTCAAGGCCTTTGGAGTTGTTTTCAACATTTGTCACGACTGTGTCTAATCTTTTCAGCACCGTGATCTGAAGCGTGCTCAGACGGAGACGTTCGTCGCCATGCAGATGGACCAGTACAAGGGAGAGATCGACTTGTATGGCAAATACCACGATTCGTTGTATGACATCTTGGATCAGGTAAGTTAGAGTTTGTGAAGTAGTAGACTGTATTCCTCTGTTAGAGTGCAACATGAGACTGTATTCCTCCGTTAGAGTGCAACATGAGACTGTATTCCTCTGTTAGAGTGCAACTTGAGACTGTATTTGCCCGTTAGAGTGCAACATGAGGCTGTATTCGCTCGTCAGAGTGCTACTTGATGGGGTCAAAAGACATGATGTCCTGTACCTCGTTTCATGATAGTCACGTTGGTTGGTGAAAAGCTGATAGTTTAATTCACGTATCTTCTTGCAGGTGATGAAGGAAAATTTTGCGCAGCAGCATAAGAAGCTTGAGGAGACGCACGATAAGGAAGTGGCCGATTTGAGGAAGAGACAAGATGCACAGAGTCGAGAGGACATGAAGGGCCTCTCACGAAAACACAAGGATAAATCAGAGTTAGCTAGGTAGGTAGAAACTATTCTACTAAATGGCCTAGCTGACCTTGGGATGCCCTGATTTTTCATCCCAAAATGGCTTCTGACAGAACTGTCACTTGCCCGAGTACAGTAGAACCTATCTTTTTAGGACACGTTCAGGACTGACAGGTGTTGTCCTTGATAGAGAGGTGTCCGCTAAGGCAGGTTCCACTGTAATATCTTCCGAAAGACGGCATTTGTCAGGACATTAGAACATAATCCTATCTCTCAATATCGGGGTCCTGTTTACTGTTCTAAAGACGTGCATAACGAACTGCCTCCTAATGTATACAATCTGGTATTGGTTGCCGTTCAGTTACAACAGAATTTTGAATATCAAATTCTCTGCAGGGTAAAGAGGGAAGCACAACAGAAGTACATCCAGATTGCCGTGGCCGAGAGGCAAAAGTTCCGTGATTTGTTAGATAGAAAGAAGGAAGAACTGGAGAAGAGTCAAAAGGAGGTACAGAAGGAGTGTGAGGAGGAGAGAAAAATTGTAAGTCTTAGGCTTATGTTTCAAATCTCCTAGGATATCCATCAATTTTGAATCTAATGTGTTAACTATCCTAGGATTGCCGTCAATTTTAAAACTCATTCAACTACCCTAGGACAGCTGTCAATTTTGAAGCTACAGGTTATGCTTCAATTCTCCTAGGATATCCGTCCAACTTAGAAGCTATCTTATTAACTGTTCATGCACTTTTTCAGAGAATCGAACAGCTGAAGAAGGACTTTGACGAGAAATGTCGGCATCTGAAGGAACAGTTCAGGGCCGACCTGGCTGACGAGGAGGCATCACGGCTCAGCAGCGACGATGAAAGCTAGGTGCACACGTACACTTCTCATCGTGGATGCTCTTTGCACAAGATGGCCACCATCTTGCTTACGTCCGAGTCGAACCGACGACGGCGTTTCACGAATCACGGCTATGTTATTGGCGAACTCTTTAACTTTGTGTGTAATCGTTGAGCATACGCTGTAAAACCTCACTATGTCTAAACGTTGCACTTTGGCTGGTTTCAGAGGTGATTTACAGGTCATGCGAGCTGCAATTCTCTTGCACTCAAAACCTGTGGATGATGATTAGGAGAATGTTGCATTTTGTGCCACGCTTTGCGGGCGTTCAATCTGACCATGACAGTAAATCAATAATTGTACAAATAGCAGTATTCATCATAAATGAAGACTTCATGACAGAGGCAGAAGATGTAGTGGTAGTCTTATCTTGAAATTGGACCTCATGACATTATTATTACCTACCTATATAGAGGTAGTGAAAGTCTACTTATTCTTGAAATCAAATTAAAGGTGATTTACATAAGGAAGCTGTAGTTAATTATAGGTGTGGCTGTATTCACAATATTCAATCTTCATGATCGAAATACTAAAAAAGTTAAAAATGTAAGGAAATGTTTTTCACAAATTTTGATGTAGGTACTTATTCAATTCTATTCTAGTCAGTTGACGTTGATGTGCACCGTGATCAGCCTGCTTTCTGCATGACTACTTCATAAACAATATTTTGCTGCCTGGAGACTAAACTTTAATAGTAGGATGATTTCTTGCTGCAAGTAAAAGTCATTTGCCACTTTCAGAGGTTGGAATCTTTGTCGTAACAGCTGATCCGCTTCATAAGATTTTTTTCGCTCATTACGTCATGGTCAGATGGGAAGTCTGAGGAGCGAATTGCTGACATGCGGGCATGGTACAGCTCTGCCAGGTGCAGAGACGACTTCTCTTTCGATGAAGATACTAGTGTATAGAGGGCGCTTTTCAGAGCGGCAAAGTGGTAACTCTCGGGTACCATGTGAATTAACTTGTCCAGTTTGGAGTTCCTTTCATTTTAAGCAGAGCATGTGATATAGTTAGTGTTACTATTTTAATGATAATATGTGTATACGAAAGTCTTAAGGATATTTCCCATGTACAGAAGTAGGTGCAATAGATATTTTGTGCTGTGAAGATTGTCTAAATAGAATAATGATGTATATTATTAGAGATAATGATAATTAATTAGTTGACAGTGGTGAATGGAACGAAAGTTTCTTTAGAAAGAGAAATTAATATATTTTGATGGGACCCTCATAAATCAATGTGAAGCCTGAACCCCCTTACTCAGGGGTTGATGCCAAATGGCATCAAACTTGGGTCAAGTTCTCAGCAAACAGTTGTCGATAAAAAAAGATAAGTGTTGACTCCTTTGACATTTTTTGATTTAAAGTTACTTGCAGACAGTGAAAGATGACATGAAAATGTGGTGACCCTATGATGATAATCATCCCAGGTAAACCAGTGTCGAATCCTATCTCTTGAAAAAAATTACATTGTGTCAGTGTTGAACGCCTGAGAAGGGGTTATAGGGTTTACATTGACAGCTGCATAAAATTTTATGAAATTTGATTTCATCGCTATTCTTGTCTTCTCTATGCATTCTTGCCACTAATGCACAATTCTTCTATAACTTCAAAATGTGGAAACTTCAAAATTGACTGGCTAGTAAGTGCAGAGGCCAACTTCTCTCATAATTGAGACCTCTGGAATAGGATACAAGAATATTTGGGGGGGGGGGGGGAGGACACGGAAAAATTGTACTTGTAAAATGCTCATCTATCTCTTGGGATTGAAATTGTGCATAATTCTAGAGAATTCTATTTTCCTCAGCTTTGCTATTGTTATGGATTTGAAATCTTTGGCCTATTTTTTACTACTTTCATGATGATACATGTACTCTACAATCGACTTTGTTTTCTACATGCAATCGTACAAAAACTTGCCTGGGTGCCGTGTCCAGAGCGCGAAAGATTTGTCCTTGATTCATGACCACATCGCATGCAAAAACAAGCTTGTTCGGTTCTCGATTTGTGACAATATTCAGGTCTTTTAGCCATGACACTTCTGCAACTCTGGCCAGGGTTGAAGAAAATTTATGATGCCTACCAACTTCTAGTCATGTTCATGTTTGAGGCAAAAGTATTCCTGTTTGTAGACATGTAGGCCTGATCTAATGCTTTATCAATGATAAGTCTATATTTCCTAAAAAAAAGATCGTGGAAAACGCTCACAACACTTTGCATAATGTGCTTTTCTTTATATAGATGAAACTGCCTGTAACTTTATCTGTCTAGTCAATGCCTGTCGAAATATTATGTTGCCTGGTCAAGCAAGTTTGATTGGAATCACGTGACCCAGGACTGTAAAATGAGTCGTATGTCGTCAGGATAAAATGGTTAACATATTTATGACAGAATTGTTTAAAGATCACAGCCCACTTGCCAAACTGAGACATGAAATCACTGATAAATATTTCAAAACCTTGAGTGACTTGTAAACACTGGTTCACCTGAATATTTAGTTTGTTGTATAATAGCCTAAACTTCTACACACATTGGACTTTTATGCAAGTATGTTGTCAAAAGCATTGTACATTAAATTGCATTATAATTGGACAATTAGATGTTTTTTGTCAGTACGTAAGTGACTACTGATACAGAGATTGTAAGATATAAGTTTATATATGTATATTTGTGCAAAATTGATGAAATATACATGTGTGTATATTTGTTGAAAAGAATCATCCCTACGTGGGTACTTCACTTTTCTTGACAAACACAGCCTCCTTATTCATGGAAGAACGGACGTGAACAAAAAGGGGAGATTTTTGTCCAATGGTTGGGATGGTGGACTCCCGATGGAGAGGTGGAATCCCTTCCAGGCTGCTTTTTTCTCAAAGGGGAGGTCGGTCTCTCAAAGGAGCTGCTCAATCATACGGCACTCGCTTGACAAAGGGCAGTCAAACTGAAGCTTGAACCCAAGATCCTTGTCTCAGGTGAACTGAAGCAAGGCAATATCTGCTGTTCGATGCATAAGGAAGCAAAGTGTTTGGCAGGGTAACGAGACACTGTCCTGATTATTTCACTATTTCACTTGTAAAAACTCTATTTGGTTAACTGTAGATATATCATAACTGGACGAATCATATGTATCTACTCAGATTTTAAATTATTTACACTGTCAAATTAATTGTACAAATTTTACGATCATGCATATGAATATATTGTTGCCGTATATGTTTGTATATAGTTTGACATCACAGAGCTGTATTTTTGTGTTGAGATACATCCATGTTTTTCAGTAGATACATACATGTTTTCAGTGTATTAAAGCTGTTGGTAGAGGGGAGATTTTTCTTGTGCTAAGTGCAGTTACTGTTGTAGTTTGATTGTCTATTTTGAAGAGTGTATCATATTTGTCATGTGAGGCCAAGTTAACATAGAAATCATGTTGTTAGCTCTCATGAGACAATTGTCACGATTATGTATAACAAAAGAAGTTTTGAAGCAACACATGGACGGCTTTGTCGACCGTACTTGAGAAATTACTGGTTCATTCTACAGTTCACATCTGAATCCTGGCACGTGACTCAATAAACGTGACAACATGCTTTCTAAGTAAACTAGACCTTTGGCGTATTTTAGTTGGGCTTATTGGTCAAATGAAGGCTCATCCTCGAAACCAAGGTCACCAACTACTGTAAACGAAATGAGAGTGGAACCTCCCAAAGCAGACATCCCTCTTTGTCGGACACCCTCTATAAAGGACGCCGCCTTCAGTCCCAAATGGGCCATTACCAGCTAATTAGACCTCTAATCAGGACACCTCACAATTAAGGACAGCATTTTCCATCCAAAGGGTGTCCTTAAGTACTCTCTTTTGGCTCACCTTTTGTAATTTGCTGTTCTTGGTGAAATGATAGTCTGAACCTTTGTGGATAATGTCATCTATACATGAATCTGATAAAGCGTCGTTACAGTAGTGAGACTTTTTCTGTTGTCGGAGGAAGAATAATGCCATTGGTATTCGATCAATTCAGCCCAAGGAGCAAGTGAGGCTATAGCCTCGTGGTAGAAAATGAAGTTGTCCAAGAAGGTCATATTAGTTGGAACGTTATGTGGAAAAATACTCCTTGTTCAAAATTGCATCTTGTATATGGTGCATTAAATGAAAAGTTGGTTCCAAAACGTGACATGTAAATAAGTTTTTGGCGCTTTGGGGAAAGTGTGAATTCAGTTTGGAATCAACTTGGAAATTTGATATTTCGGCCAATGAAATCAATGTGGATTGAGCTGTTAGTTTCAAATTTTGCTTTTTGACTTTGAACATACTGGACCTCAGGACTTTCAGATCTGGTAATTACTGCATTTATCGCAAGTGTTTAGCAGCTCTTTACAGCTGGTCACAATGGAAAGTTGAGATAATTTAGTCAGTCGGACCATCTCATCTATGAGACCAGCGAGCATATGATAATCTTGGACAGTTTGATTTCTTGACGTGAACCAACATACTGTAAAATACTCATTCGATACTTGACCTACTTATTCTCACTGCATGCTTTGTTCGTCAACTGCCCTTCAGATATCATGGGTAATATGAATAAAGACCAGTAAAAGCTTTTACTCAAAATTTCATGTTCATTTACACCAGGCCGTATCCTACAAAACTGAAGTAAAGCATTTACTCGTCTTTATTCATATCGCCCAATGGTTCTGACATTCACAGCCACTAATTCCTCAAACTTGATAGGTATATGTAAAATGAATCTAAAAATCCCTGAAAATTAACTGGCATGAGGTATAGAATATTTGTTTTGAGTAATCAAGACATGAAATTAAGTTGATATCAAATCGGATTCTCGATTTCCTCATGCTGAGGGCATATCCGGGATTAATGTTACTTTTTGGCCCTTCACACAAGGGGGGCGGGCGACTAACATTAACCCCTTATTTCCTCGGGATGTAATTGCTCTCGTTAATTGAGCACAACCTTCACCACATCATGTAAGTGGTATTGTACTCAGCTGAAACAATGTTGTAAAAGTACCGATTCTGGGTTTCTTGGTTTGTCCAATTCTCCCTCGAGATAAATCATTTTCCTATACCATTTTTCTACTCATTCTTCTGCCATTCCTAAATGTACACTTTCGTCTCTGCAGATTAACCTAATGTATATTTTTGGTGTTTGGTTTAAAAGTCATGTCGTGATTAAGTCTTGAAAGATATGTGCATGAGTGTTGGGCTAACATGTGTATATCTCTGCTTGTATATTTGGATGTAAATGTAAGCAAATTTCTTGTCTTACACTTAATTTACTTCTAGGGTGGGTTAGGCAGTATTATCTCAGTGGTCTAAGGGTTGCATTTCCTTGTACATATGTCACTTAACCAAATAACACTAGGTGTAAGATGGGTTCACTTCAGTTTCATCGTACATGATGTCGTTGTGGCATTAATCAGTTCTGTATTTATGCAATTTTCCATTGGCCATGGTTTTGAATGTTGGGCAGTTACGTTTGATAAAGAACACTTGTTTAGTTTATTTTGTTATTCACATTGTATGATATACTCATTGTACAATATAATCTATCAATAAAAGCTTGTGTTAATTCGATGTAACTGCATGTAGCTGTTAATCTGTCTGTTTTCTGCTTCGTATTGGGTCAAAATATGCCATCCCATGACTTCCACTGCCATTTGGTCCAAGTACTTGCTCATATCTTCCCCCAGGAAAAGGGAGTTGTAATCAAGGCCCTTTTAATCCTCTTATCATCAGATGTTGGGTCATGCCCACTTGGAGGTCTTGCCCTAAACTTTTTGGGACCAGCAAAATGTTTCAACTGCGGACAATGTTCTTCACAGTCTACCTCAACAGTATACCAAAATGCAGGTGGCTTGACTCTCACAATCAGATGGCCACTGAAATAGGCCATATTTCTTCAACCCACAATCACGAAAACATTTGAAAACTGATTTGGACTTAATTTCATGCCATGAACATGAAGTTTAAATGTCCATGATTATTCCCACTTCTCCGCCAGGGTTAGTCCCACCATTGGTGTAATTGAGAATATCCTTATTCAATCAGTAGCATGGGTATGGCTAACAATACAATTTGTCAAAAGATAAGTCGCTTTTTCGAACAGATCCCCAGGTCTCCTTTACTAGCTCGAGATCAGGATTTTTTGGTTGTGTCAAAAGGCCTTCTCCGAACTGTCCACCTCAGTTTTAGGCTACATCCCAATGCCTGGTACATGTTGCCATATATGCTACAATGATACCTCAAACGGATGGAGTTGATCCCTAACCAGCATTGCATATTCCGGTCACAAGAACATAGATTGGCCTAAATTGAAGAAGTGTGTGGTTGACCTGACCCAGTCTCAATTTAAGTGCTTTCCATGTATATCATGTAAATAATGTAAAGGGGGTGTGGCAATGCACACCATCCATGCAGTTAAGGCACACATTTCAACATGACAGTGGTATATTGCTATTTCAGATGTGGAGGTCAATGGGTCACAGTTGTATATGCTCATATCTGATCTGTTTCGCAAATCGCAGATTCTGTTTTTCATTACTTTAGTTGGAACCGAACCGGCAAATCCATCCACATGGCTTTGTTGTGATTCGGACTCCATCTTCTTATCATGTGACAAAATTATCATCACATGACGTAAACCGAGACTGTGATTGGTCGTAATTTCATCAACACTGCAGCTGGACTGGAATAGCATTATGACCCAACTTTGGAATACACGACTGGATTAAAACACTGTTGTGCTAAAATTGGTTGTTCCTATTGTGATCAGAACAATGCTTTCAGAGTGAGGTAGGTATAAGCCATAAACTACCCACGTGGTGCGAACAGTGATGCCCTATTCACGTTTTTATTGCCTATAGAAGGGAACATTTTGTTAGCTGAAAGAATCCATCCCATCCTTCCTGTACACAGCTGTACATTTTGTACAGGTAAAGGCCCATGTAATCCGTTCATGTGCATTGATGCATGAAGTCAGTGACATTGACAAGTAGTGTGAATAGGCCAACTATGAGATGACCATACTGCTTTACTGGGTTAGAATTAAATTAAATTGGATATACCGTCCCCGATTGGAAACGTACTTTGATCACATTAATATTTTAATACGATAACTCAAAATAATCCATTACCGACAATCCACATGGATGGGCATGCTGCATTGACCACAGGCCAGCCGATTTGGCAAGGCAAGGGCACTCGTTTTTTGACGAATTGTCGACAATCTTTTTTTGGGATGTGGCAATGACCAGATCAGAGAGGGATTTGAGGCAAAAAGTGCTTATTAGGTCAAGTAACGTTGCTCGATATTGTAGTCATGTTGTGGGAAGAATACGAAGATTGTGCATAATATACTGCACCGCCAAAAAGAAGACGCATTGAAAGATGATGTGACATCACTCTGACCTGACAAGTAACATTCCTTGCTTGGCATCAGTTGATCGGTCATGATCACTCGTTGTGAAGCCACTTGTATTTTGAATGGTATCCCATGGTTTGTCACCTAATGTTGCAAAATCGAAGATTTCGGCAAGGATGTCAAAGACACATTCTGAGCATGTCAGAAGGGCTAAGCCAACTTCGGACAATGCCATCAGCCAATGTGACCCTGCCACCCTTCCAGGTGAAACGCATGACAGGTCAGCGCCATAACCCAAGCAAAACCGTGTAATTAAGGTTGAGTTGACCTGTGGATTCCTGCCTTCTGGGGCAAGGATTAAAGATCTATGATTTCAGGGAGCTTGGGCAACCAAGTATAAAGATTGGAAATCAATGCCCGAAAACAATGAATGACAGTAGTTTCATCTCGTGCATTATTTTGACAGTTGACAGTAATTTATCGTACAATGGCAGAATACCTTTCTTTGCTAACATTGCAGAGGATAGCGTCTTTATGGGGGAACCACACCCATCTCTCAGCAATATGATAATGACAGAAATTGTTTGTCGGATAAATGAGTGTAATTATTGAGAGGATCAAGCGGGGACATTACATGTATTTGAGATGATTATGTCTGGGTGGGTCAGATTTGTTTGTAGGCCATGTTTCCAGTATCATATTCATAATAGGCGGTCTCCATTATTCTTTTCTCTTATCATTTTCCAACACTAATTCAGTTGGGATCTCGTTATAAAAAAAGGGACATTGGCAATGTCAGAGTAAATGTCAATCAAGATGCTTTTTCTTAGAGTTTGACACTACATTTACAGAGTCTTTGACAGGTC
This sequence comes from Lineus longissimus, assembly GCF_910592395.1. NCBI lineage: Eukaryota > Metazoa > Nemertea > Pilidiophora > Heteronemertea > Lineidae > Lineus > Lineus longissimus. Next base: position 6,420,766 of record NC_088310.1, read on the forward strand.
TGGAGTATGAATCAAAAGAGCGGTCAACAGCCAAATTCTGCTCTTGTTCCCCCCGAGTCTGGATGTCTGGCTTCATGTATGTGGTCTGGCCAAACCTTTACTGGTCTTACCATCTCAGAAAACTGGACGTGCCACGTTTTGTGGCAAACACTAAATGTTGGATATCCATACTTTGGATTGAAAATAGAACGAATCTAATCCTAATTGGGATTACAACAAGAAATTGTTGCTATTTGCCCCTCTCGTATGTCTTGAAGTTGACTTACACCAATCGAACCTCACCCTTTTCAAGGCTGTTTTTAACCTTCCAGTCCCAATTCACCAGTTGCTTGTACGAAGCCCTGGAAAACATTGGCGATAGAAAATATCGAAAAACTGCTGGGTCTTCATTTATCAATGAACTATCTTCCAGTCTTGTCCTACATACAAATGTACATATCTTGTCAGGTTGGCACCCATAAAGGTAAAGTATAGGCGAAAGATGTATACTGACTTGTCATGGCTGTTTGCTCATGCCAGCTGGCTGTCATCAGCCATACCCGCTGTAGATTTCATGGTAGAGTCGAGATTGGAAGCGGTGCTGTAACCATGGTGACCATATTGGAGTCGATGGACAAAAGCTTACTTTGTGAGGAAAAAAAGTTGACGAACCCTCATGTACACTATGGTGAGCAGGTCATTCATTCAGGACTATATTGACCAGGTGTATGAATCTCAGGCATCACTTTATGTGCAAGAGAATCAGCACTTTGTTGGCTACCGCTTTTGAATTCAGGATGATACTGGTTTTGTAAACATACATAAACGTTGGGTGAAAAGAATCTGAACCCTGGTGTTGCTACTGGTGAGGCATTCATCCATGCAACATTGTATAGTAACTCACTGCTGGATGTAAGGGTACTCTGACAGGATGGATAGCCTCATGGAAAAAAACTGCTAAGTGCTAGCTTATGCTACCTGGGAATACACGTACCAGTACGGTACGTTGTACGCAGTTCAGCCAGATTTCCACTCCGAGTATCAACTCCTCCATAAAAATTCCTGTATCTGACAAGTCAGTTGGCTATGCGGGGCTACATTGTTGCTCTCAACAAACATTGGAACAATTTTTTTGTGAAACAGCCAAATGGATGATTTTTTTAGGGCCAACGTGCATTTTATCACATACTGGTCCAGAGTCGGTGAAGACATATAGAGAAGATTGGGGTGTATATCGTGGAAAAGAAATGGAAGTATTTTTTAAAGTCAAAAATGCCTGGAATTTGAAGGAAGTGCCAGGGGCTTTAGGTCTTGATTGTCCTAAAATGAGGCATAAAATGTCAAAGTTAACATGGTAAAGAGTCTTCAAGAAAGTAAATCAAGCTGAGCAACTCGTGACTGTCAGGGTCATCGAATTCAATGAAGGAGACATTTTTAGTTTGTTTTGTTTTTCAAAAGCGATATTCTTGTGTCTTCAGGATAACCGTGTGCCAACCGTTAGCGGCTAGCTATGGCTAAGCTCTACGACTTCGAGTGGAAGCGACCTGTACCTGAGTTGCTCCAAACCGGCTGTGTCCTTGACAGGTGGGATGAGGTAGGTATAAAAGTTGGTGGGCTGAAATCTGTTCTTTTTATGGCAAGACTTGAAAATGGATTAACCGAATGCCTTTCTGCTTCCTAAGACTGAGAGATTGCGTAAGTTCAACATTCAAGTAATCTTATCCCAGCCTCCTTCCTGGTTGTGACTATGTCCTTATTAAGTGTGATTTGGTTGAATGGAAATTATAATCAAACACAATGAAATCTGAGCAGTGCAGCACACGCTGTTGCTTTAAAGATGATTTTGTGTGTGTTTTAATCGTACAGGTGGATGGTAGTCTTGATTCATCCAATATCAAGTAGTCTTGATTCATTCAATGTCAAGTAGTCTTGATTCATCCAATGTCAAGTAGTCTTGATTCATCCAATGTCAAGTAGTCTTGATTCATCTAAAGTCAAGTAGTCTTGATTCATTCAATGCCAAAGTCACTTGTCATACACATAACTTTGGGCATGTTGGGCTCATCTTATCTATTATACCATTTCATGCATTTGCAGCCCACAAAAAAGACTTTGAGGATCGAATGAACGCTTTGAGGAACTCCCCCCAGTCGATTTCTGCCTGACATTGGCCTATTTTGAAATATGCTACCTTGATTGGTTGACTTGAGGAACATCATTTCAAACCATATTTTGTGTCACTGTCCTTGATATTCAGTCCAGCTCAATCCATCTATGACACAATCTTACTGAAATTAACTTCTTGCACATTGTCACAATCAGACAACCATCACCGTATCAGCAGACGCTTGCTGTATCTCACGCGCCGGCAACATCTGATCAGTGGCACTGTCATGAAACAAGTCAATCGGAACGAACGATTGATTGATGTCCTCCTTTAATCTTTTTCCATTTCTTCAGCAATAATTTCCATTTATTCATGTTGTGATGTCAAGGTTTTCAAGTTCGATCGACCTCATGATTTCATTTATCTCGATAGTTTATCAATAGTACTCAGAAATGGTGATGGTTTTGATGCATCACGTTGCAGGTTTTGCCCACAGTCTGACGCGTACAACTTGGCCGGCAGTTACATGTAAATAAATCAGAACAAATTTGATTTTAGTGGTACAGCTGCATTTTTGGGAAACGGCCATAAACTTTTTCTCCAGTTATGTCTGCTTTGCAGAAGAATTAACTCTGAAAACTGCAGTGCTTTTTAAACCAGAAACTGTAAAGCCTTTCTCAAAATATATGCAAGTTCCGTAAACATTCTTGGGCTTTCTTTCCAGGAGAATAACTCAGTTGAGTACAACGTGAATGTCAAGGTGGATGAATTCGGATTCTTCATCTACTGGAAGAGTGACGGAAAGGTGAGTTGAACATGCTGTTTTATAGTTCGTGGGGGTATTCTTGGGTCCAAGTACGATGCATTCCTCGACATTCCTGTCTCTCAAATATTTCTCAGAACCAAATGCAATATCAAGTTTTTTTATGGCTAATATTTCTCAAGTTCAGCATACACTGTAAGCTGGTTGATTTGTCCGTTGATCACAACAGGTTGTATGGTACTCATCACAGTGATCTTAAACTTAGGAGCATGTTAAGAATGAGGAGTACGTTGCATATTTCGCGCACAGTGTATTGATGACTCATTATTATGATGTCTGCATTTTATGTGCAAAAAGCAATAAGCAAAGGCCTATGGCATGTAGACTAAAATCTCTGAACAGGAAAGATATTGGTGGCTTATGTGTCTTGCATTAGCAATTATTGATCCAACCCACATGCATTGGTTATTGGGGCACACTCTATTATGTATCTTATGCAAAACTACTGAGCAAATTTGTATGAATTCACGATAAAATAGTCGGTAAACTTATTGAAAACCTGTTGTTTAGAAAGTACGGCCCAGGACACACACAATAATATCGGCAGAATATTGAATCTGCGGTACTATAACGTGTATGAAGCTAAACTACGCGTCTATGTGAGACTTGTCAATAAGGTTGGTGATATTTGTTTGTGAGTGTGGAGCAAACGTACTGAAGTTAACTTCCAATGACATGTAAATTTAATACCGTGCATGAATGAAAATCAATGCTGTAGATTTTAATGACAGGTGGGTGCTGATGGGACATAATGTGAATAGAACACAGCAGCAGTTTATTTCTGGTTCAACTAGGATGCGCGTCCCAGTGAGGCGTGGAGGAGTCCTGCCCTTCTAATAATTTTGCTTGGTGGTTTCAAGTACTGGTTACACCAGATCTGCACATTCTTTACATTGGCCACTTGTCCAGAAATGCTTCCTAGCGACGGATTAGCCAAGGTTACATTGTAGATCCATCACCCTATGTCATGTAGGTGAGTCGCATGATGGGACAGATAATTTGAAATTGATAATCCTATCGTATGATAGGTATTTTTTGCCTGGGGACTACAACGGCATCATATAGAAAGATACCCCAAACTGTCCGAGCATAGTATGATAAGAACAATTTATCATATCAGATTGTACAAATACAAATTTACGCATGCTTACTCAATATGAACGGTACGACCGTTTCGAACTAAGACCATAAGCTGTCACATTTCGATCGAAGTTCTTAGAGATGAAAAGCAGACAAGATCCATAGCACTTATGTTAGAAGGGATTAGTTACTTGACATTTATAAGACCAATGATACATACAATGTACTTTTATGGAGAAGCTAGACAGAGCAAACCAGACAGATAGACACTTGGTATGTATCGGACAGTTAACCCGTGGTTGTAAAGCTGAATGTTTATTGCCAAATAGGATGTTACGAAGTTGAGACAACACCTTTGGTTGAATGTCTTCTGGCAGTCCAGACTGGAAGAAGGGGCGACTGAAATGTAACAACATAGCTCACCGAACTGTAAGTTCAAAAAAGGTGTACTCATACGTACAAAGATGCAAAAGGGGACACAGACAAGAATGGTAGGCAGCATCTAAGGCTTTCTTTGGACTATTCTTCTTCAAATAAAGTGAGCTGGCCATGCAGATATCCATGATTGTTCAAGACACATTCCTTTGCGGACACTGAGAAAAAAAGGCTGCTGTAATGCTGAAGGCTACATCGAAATGAATTCCAAGTCCAACTCAAACACAATTCAGTATCAACCATAGATTTCTGGTGATGACACCGTTGCACTTATCACTTGTTGGTATTACCACGGTTATTGATCAATCCTTTGGTTTTCCATTAATTGGTGTCAACCTGTTTTGATCAGCATTGACAGAGGTGTCTGTCGTGATCAGCTCCTCAGACCATTCCTGATCAGTCTATATCTCCAATCAACTGGTAAGACGGTGAGATCTAGCCAATTGTGACATGATAAGTCGGTGATTTTAAGGCACGCAGACTAGTCATTAGTCTTTACGGCTGGCCAGTGAATTAAGATGGATGTCTTGGAGTCTGACAGAGATAGGAGCGAACATGGACTGCCTGACATGAACTGCCAAAGCGCATCTGATAGGTTGTGATATCACAGTAGGGGTATCACTGTCTTAGTTGTCGACTGAAACCATGATCATGTCTTTGGCTCAGTCAAATGATTTTCCCCCAAGTGCAGTTTCATTGACTTGACGTGTAAAACCAATTTCATGAATGAGGTTCGCATATGCTTCAATTTCAACAATCATCCTTGTTGTGGAGACGAGGAGTCCTGTGGGTGAATTTAGATTGAGGTAGCAGAAATTAAAAGCACTCCTCCTGTGTTGAGCGCAAATTTGTGATCTATCAAAAGTTGGCTTGATTTGGTTTAAAGTGGACCCCTGTGCAGGCTAAATAGGAAGTCTGTTACTAGTGAATTTTGGATAGTGGCAGATAAGTCATCTGGTCTCATCTGACTTTATCCAGACTACTACTATAGTTAATAGTGATGAAGGAGGTAGTACCAGAAGGGACCACAAAAACTGGTCAGAAAAAATTGTCAAAAACTGGCTACAAACTGGTTACAAAAAGTATTAAATAAACCCTGACTTTCTTGCTTCTTCCTTCCTGCTCCAAACATTGGTAGGAAGCTAGGTGGATCATGTTCAACTCTTCAGTCTCCAGGGGATGTTTTGTGGTGTAAAGCACTGCTGACAGGAAACCAGTAAAGTTTCTTCAGGCAGGCTGGAATGATGTTCAGGTCAAAGCGAAAAGTCTTATGCAGTGAACTGATCATCCCTACAATATGTTCAGTTGGAGTGCAAGAAGTATTTCTGAACTGCAATATTTTGAAGCTTACGTGTACATGAAGCTGGATGTTGTTGTACTAGCTTTCACTTCAGCATTATATTTCTCTTGTAGCCTACCTGGGGGACGTTTAAAAAAGTCAAGGTTTAGTGGCGTAACCGATGGTCACCACCTGCAATTGAAGCAGTTAGCTGCTTCAGGCATCCATTACTGTGATAAGTGAACTGTTATGGCAATTTTAACATATCTGCAACTCGAAACTCCAATTTGCTTTGCTGCATCCCGGCATTGGTTTTGAGGAAGAAAGCAGCTCTCTTCCTTTCAAGATTTTGCATGCTATTGTTATTCAATTCCTGGCTTACACGTAACCAGTGGCTGCCAAATTTCATGTAATAAGGACTTTTCGTCTCAAAAACTTCCCGTTTTCACAACTGATTTCAAGTCTTTTCAAGACCAGTCTTCCCTTGACCACTGTTGTCTACTGTTGGGTTCCTTCTCTTTCACAAATCCAGTTCCTTTAGAATGTAATCAGGTGGCTTGAGCCATGCCTCGAGGCAAGGGTTCTGTAGAGCATGTTCTTTAGACAGATATAGTCAACCCTTCATTGCGATCACCGTGGGTTCATCAACATTGCATTGTTGTCAGAACTTGCTTATTCTAAGAAAAATAGTCAAAATTGCCAAATTGGGAAAATATCACTGTCATGATTGTACAACAACCAGCTGCAAAAATGTAGCTGCCTTGTGCTACGAGATGAACCAGTGCATTGATCAAGTTATCGAACTGCATAGAATCCTCGGAGAGGTTTTCATCAGTTTTCCCTATTGATCGGGAATGGAGTTAGATTGCCTTGGGATGGCTGGTCGTTAGTGATTGATAACGACTCATTTGATTACCGCAACCTGTATGTCTATAGAGACCGTATGGGCGATATTGTTTAATAATCTTTTGATCGTCCCTCAAATTGCATTGGATCCAGTTGTCATCGGATTTTTCATGAACCTGTCTTTGTTGCTCGGCTGAAATTAGGTTTGGAGGAGGTTGATGAATACCTTTAGAAGTTGTCTGCTGTGTGCTGCGTGTTGTGGATGAAACAGTTTAACCCTTCTGTTTGGGAATTTTTTCCCTGGGTGTGTCTTACAGTGGTTTGGTGTTATGTTGTAGCGTATTTTTAGAATTTCGCACAACAAAATGACAACCTATGGGCATGCTAGCTTGTAAAATGCCCCTTGTTGTGTACACATTTCATGCATTTATAATTGCACGAGGTATGATCACTGAATCTAAACTTTCTTTCGTTGCAGGAAGGTCAGGTGTTGGAGTGCTCACAGGTGAATGATGTGCGTGCAGGAGCCGGACCAAAGGTATAGTTTCTCTTTCGACTCTGTATGTTTTCCTCATATTCAAATGCGTGGACAGCATCTCCATATGTCTTTTGGACCAGTGGTTTTATTCTTCCTCAGACTCAGACAACATGGCGTGACAGGATAGTGACCTTTCCCCAGTGTTCATTTGATTAGTGATTTGGGGACAAAACCACGTCGTTGGGGATGTTAGTTTCCTTGAGTTATATATTGCCAATTAGGGCCTCAGGAGGCCTGGCATTTCGTCGTAGGATTCTAGAGTGTGAAGATGCTGTCTCTGTCACTGGTGCTGCGGTGGGACTGTTGTTTAAAATCAACATCAGTGCCTTTCACCTTGACGATTCTGATAAAATTTAGCTCTTCTGTTTATTATTGGTATCCACTATCGGCACATGGTGGCGCATGCTGAAAAGTGGCTGCTGTAGGGAAAGGGTTTAAAGAAAGGGACGAAGAAGTCTTGTTTTGCGCACAAGAGGTTAGGCCAGCTCCTCCAGAATATCCAACATGTCTGCCTTGCATGGAGATAACTACAACCCACAAGCATCCGATTAGGACCCATCGCCTCGTTTGGGGAGATTTATCACCATTTCTTACGAGATTGTGGAGAACAGTCAATTCTAGGGTCGATAAGACATGCATCTTGCTCTGATGATCCGGTTAGAGACCAGAATACCAATGGTAGCGTAAAATGGTGACGGCCTTGCCAATGATTGGTGTGGCTAAGGGAGAAAATGATCTTATTCTGACGGATTATCAATACTTTGGTTTAACTTATTAAATGCCTGGACGGCTACTACTCGCTGGCTGTTGTGACCCTCTGTGTTGGGTGTGTATCAGTGAAGCCCCTGTATATCTGGAAAACTAATCACGCTGAGGGCATCCGTCATGAGACTCATCAACCTGCACCCCAGGCTGCTGTACATCTGATATGGATTGAGGGTATTTGACTGAGTGAATAACGCTCAAACACAAGTTCGCAACTTCAATGATTGTTTTCACCAGTCCAATATTGGTTGCTTGGCGGGTATGATATATTTGTGGACAAGAATACATGTAGGGCTTCACTGTTTGGACAGAACAAATTAGGTTTAACCCTTGGGGATATGTCTGGTCTGGGGTCATCATGACTGCTTCTGTGGTTGCTTGGTAAAGGTGCGGCTACCTACTTCTGGTATCAAAACACCATGCGTTGCTCTAACTGGAACAGATTCAAAAATAACATAATCACTTCTTTCGCTGAAGCCTTGGCTAAAAACTGTAATTAGATAATCATATTGATTGATTCTCCTAATCAATTATCCATCCTGTCAGCTCGTTCTTTTTCCACCACATGTTAACGTCATAAAACGAAGGCATTTCCAATGGCTGCCGCTATCCATGACAGCTGGTTCTCCATGCTGATATTGGTACAGGATGCTGTCATTATCAGACTGGTCTCCCGACGGATCAGATACACCAACATTAGGATGCTTACAGACCTGGTAAAGTTATGTTGACATGCACTTTAAGATGATAATTGTCGTCTGTTATGGATCTAGCCTTACAAAGTTGAAGGCCCCTGACCTGTCACAGGGCAAGCTTCTTAATTCTATTAGCTAGATCAAAGAGCTAACCTGGAAGAGGTCTTCAGGGATGTTGACTTTCTTTTGAGAACCCATAATACTGCACCATTCCCAGGTTATCATTGTCTTTAGTTCAAGTTGTGATCATCTACGATTTACTTGCAGTACTATCCAGATGTAATATCCTATGCAACCTGCAAATTAAGTCTACATGCGCTATCGGGTCTGTTGCACATTTCGGATGCAGCTGCACCACACAATTTTTAGGTGTGTTACAGCACGGATGTTACTTCTGGAAAGAACTGTACTGTCCTGAAAATACTTTTAAAATAGGAAAGTAAATGAAACCTGCATTAAAGTTGGAAACAAAGTTTTGATATCGAAATCCCTGTCCTCCTCCATGAATGCAGATCCAGCACCAATGAATGATTGAACCCACTACCTCTAATCACCCAGCAGCTTTTATCGGAGGTCGGCCACACTGCTCCTGTTGATAGACAAATCAGATTAGTAAAATCTTCTCCAATTTTCCTCTGATAGATTCCTATTGATGATTCTAATTGCAGAGCGAATATCAGCCTGCTTTATTTAACATTGATTCTGTCTCCAATATCTGATCAATTTGTATTTGATGACATTCATATATATGTCCCCTTTTATCAATTATTTTGAAACGAGAACCTGCTTTGATCAGAACGAGTATGATTGACAGCATAATGGGTGGAGTTGGCCTGTCGTTTTCAAAACAAAACCTATATTTGAGAATACGAAACCTGCGTTCCAACAACCTAAAGGGCTCCGATTGCGAGTGATTTCTGTCCCTTAACCTATGATGACTATAGCCATGAAAACTTATGGATTGTGATTGTGAATTGTTAATATGGCCATCCGGCCGGCTTCCTGCTTGGCAAAGCCATGTTGCCACCTGATTCACCATGCCTGCTTGCCTGCAAACCTATTTTGCCTCGTAGGGTGAGAACTCTAGATACTTGAATATCGCTAGCTCACTTTGCCTGTTCTTGAAATGCTGATAAAGTGATTTACTAGACACACAAAGAAGCTCTATATTGATAGTTTGATTGAACATTCCCCATCTTATAAACTGTCAAATAGAAGCATTTACGTTGGGAATACCAAGATGAAATTGAGGTTTTACCATGAACCGTCTTACTGGCTGTAGAGGGGAGAGGGGTAGCGTCATCTAGTGGTTTGTGTCGGACCACTCGGATAATGAGTTCAATACTGACATTGATGTGTCACATGTAATAGCAATTTGATATCTGTCTGACGGAAAAAGACAAGCATTTCACCGACATTTGCAAGCATAAGATCAAGAAATTTCCGTTGGAATATTTTTTTATTAAAAATTAGATTACAAGTGCATGAAAAATCGTTTTCTAACAACTGTCATTGCAAACTTGGTTCAGGGTATTGATTCTTAAAAATGGCATTCAATTGGCAGGTTGTGTCGCAAACCCAAAAAAAATGTTGAACATCAGCAAGAATTTGATTAAATTGCAGAAGGAAATATGATAAGGCATCTCTTCTGACAGGATCAAAGACATAGAATGTAAAATGCTCCATAGAGTGCATCATTCGCGGTAACAATAAACGTCTTTTGTGAATCTGCATGCAAAGTCAAGTTTTTACTTTGGTGGAACAGATATAAATGCTGTCAACTCAGTGATATTGGTGTATATCCTTCAAGGTTGTGTGCGGGGCCCCACCCTAGAAAACCATTGCCTTGAACTCTCCTGTCCTTAAACAGCATCTGATGTGCCTCAGAATATTTGGATAAAATCAAGACCCTTGTAAAAATAGCATGGTATGTCACATTTGATTTCATAATGATTTATTTGTTATCACATGAACCTAGTCATGTCTCGCTGGCAACATGAACCGTGCATGCCGTAAATCGCCTGGATGTGATTCCCTTTATGAGCAGATCATGATCAGAACCAACAAGTGTGAAAATAAATGGAAGATGAAGAATTATTGTGACCCATTAATTTGATATAGGAACGACTTGACATGTCTTCATTATGACGCTGAAATCGAAATACCGATAATCATGCTTTTTGACCTTCTATATAAAATTTCTGACCCTCGACGCCCTTGACTTGCGATAATTTATCAGTAGGTAGGTACCTGGCTTTTTCGAAATGGGGAGGGGGGGGCAACACAAATCTGGCAGTCTGAACATCGGACAAAATTTGCTTGAAAAACAAATTGTGACCCTGGGAAGGACTCAAATTGTGCTTATAGAGTAACTATTGAATACCATTTGATTAAATTATTGAGTTCTGTTAGCAAATTCACTCAACTATAAATGTATCAAGCCATGCAAGACATTTTGAAAATGTAGTCAAAAGAGAGAACTTTTGAAATCACCGATAGTTTCCAGGCAACGATAGCAGATTGATTTGGAGTGCGTCAGAAGGGTGACTGCATGGCATGTCATTGAACCCAAAGGGTACACTTCTGAATCTGGAGTGGATCGACTAATTTTAGCGAAGACGTTCATTGCCAGAATGAAAAAGAGAAATGTTTATAAAGAAGCGATTTCATCGGAAGGGATCAAACAAATTTGACGCAGATGATATGAATCTAAAACAATGTTTTCAAGTGAAAAAAAAGCCACCTGCATACAGATATGATTTAAGTATAGAAACAAAGGGAAGGACCAAATTGACAATTAGACACACCATCATTGCCTGATGATGGAAAGTAGTTGAATTCGAATCTAATTTTCATGTTTCTCTACCGCTAACTTTATTAGATTGATTCTGCTGGAAAGCATTTCAAATTTGATTTGTCTCGTCTATATCATTGTACCGTGATACATGTGGAGTTGGAAGCAATCCCTTCCAAATACATCACCCAAAGAAGAAACTTAACGCCACTTCCGGTGCCAAATTTGATGAAATGAAATAGGCCATTAGCAAATTGATCAGGGAGTCGTTAAGCCAGGATTCATCAAAGGTGACTGGCAACTGTCTTAAGTCCTGAGGAAAATATTGACTTGCACCGGATGTGGATCATATGGAACTGAGCTGAAGTGGATCGTGGAATAGATCTGAAGTTGGTCACTGAAGACACCGCATGTGGATCATGGAAGACACACCATGTATGTAAAGCTTGGTATCATGATAGACCTGATGTGGATCATGGAAAAGACAGCATGTGCATCATGATAAAGACCTCATGTGGATCATGGACGACACCTCATGTGGATCAAGGAAGAGACATCTCATTTGGATCATGGGAGAGACCTCTCATTTGGATCATGGAAGAGACCTCTCATTTGGATCATGGGAGAGACCTCTCATTTGGATCATGGGAGAGACCTCTCATTTGGATCATGGAAGAGATATAATGTGGATCAAAACAAGTTAGCCACTAACTTAATGTTAACTTTAACATGGTGTCAAGTCTAATAAATGTAACTGAAGGAGATCACCTCGATAGGGACATAACTTGTTTTGACAAACAGGCCCAGCTGAACATAAAGCTACCAGTTTCCTGTCATGGTGATAAATTGGTCCAGAGGGAAAAGGCTGTTCCATCAAGGCAGTGATCAAAGATAGATGGTAGAATAATTGGCTTGTTTCCTTGCTTCCGTGAGGTGTGCGTGGTCTACCACCAACATGACAAAGACTGGAAGTAACCAGGTTTCATTAACCGATCTGTCCTTCAATTCCTGCTTTGATGGACTTCGGGGAAAATGAACAGATCTCTTCAGTCTTGCAGTTGGCTGAATTCTGTCTCAAATTTGCATCAAATTGCCTGTATGTCCGCGCTGACATCCAGGCTGGATTACTCAAGACCAGGAAGAATCCTTGACTGTCCTCGAACCTGACAAGATGGAAGCTGAGGGCAGGCCATGGCGCCACTTGATGAGGTGCAGTTTGATTAACAACCATTGGATACTGTAAAGCAGCCAATTTTTGCGCCTCACACCTTGTTTTTAACATTGTTCACACAGCAAAACTACTGATCAGCGTCATTTTGATATTGACACCAACGATGACGGATCTTTGCCGTAAAAGCAGGCATCAATGGAGATATCGGCATTTTTCATGAGCTGGTACCTTCGCCAGGTAATCACTATGTCAATCTGATCATAAATGTCAAGATGCCAAGTTTCGTTTGATTTATGCCATGAATAACTGGCGAAATTACAAGGCTGATCAGATCATTACGTGTCTCTATGATCTTTGTCAGATATGTGGCAGTCATTGGGATGATTAAAGACACTCACAAAGTGATGGGACAGAAAATACATCCATTATTTATACGCTTCATTGATCTTAATGCATGAAGTAAGTTTAACTGAAATGAGATATTTTTATATGAGGTTCACTCAGTTCAAAGTTTGAGATGTCTCGTAGAAACTAGCATTATTCTAAAGTCTCTGATGTTGGACTAGCTGACGGAGTAGGAAAACTGTGTCAGAGATAATGACAAATGTCCACTCATGGGGAACAACCAATTCTGGACAAAAATCACTCTCCCTAATAAGGAGGGTGTTCTCCTAAACTGTGGTGTCCAGTAGGAGGTTCCACTGTGTCAACAGTCCTCCTTATGCTCGATATATCTGATTGGAAGGTGAAGGAAGAGACTAGGACTGACGAACAATGGCAGAGCCGATAAATTGGTTTGACAGAGAATCTCTTCTTAACTAAATTCTCTAGAGTCATGGCAATTAATCTTCTCACCGGGTCAAGGTCACTAAATACGATTGATCATTCTTCAGGAATTTCATTTAAATATAATATCTAACGACTTAGAATTCCAGCATCATTCTTTATTGATGCCGTCCAAGTGTCACTGTGCGGTGAGCCTTTGTGACCCCCAACAGTTTTGATGAAAGTATTTTAAATGGCATGCCAGTGTAAAGGAAATCGATCTGAGTGTTAGTGTTTTTCATAAAAGATGCATTTTGTAAGAGAATATTAATTTCAACTAAATGATCTGTTTTGTTTCATATACAGGAAAGTGAGCAGAGAGGTGCTGAGGAAACAGCAGCCGGCACAAATTATTGCATCTTCTGCCCCTATTTTACAGTGGCTCATTGCCATCTCTGCATGCTTAACTGCAAGCCCTGTCAAGTCTACAGTCTCCACCTTACAGGCAGGACTTCTATAGGTGCACTGCCAGCCTCTAGGGAGATTGTTGTGACGTGGGAGACTGCATCAAGGTGGTAGACAAGAAACTGAAAATGCCCAAGATGAAACAATTTCCTCTGAGTAGCCTCGTCCCTGGAACTCGGGCTTGATAATTTGCATCCATATTTCCTCTGACCAAAGGACAGATTTTCCTTGCTGAGAAGTTCCTTGTATCACAGCCTTTGAAGATTGTATCAGCTACTAAGTCACATCCTTTCATTGCATGTAATCTAATCTCTCCCTAAGTGATCCTCAAACTCCACAAGGAGCAGCACTACTCGGGGAAAGTGGTGATAAAAATCAAATAAAAATATACAAAAGTGCAGCCAGCATTGTTTGGCTTCTTTTTCATGTTCTTCTACAGAAAGGCTAAGTGTGTGATGAATCAATTTATACTGGATTATTACCGCTTATTTTGATCTATATGAATGGTTTTTACAATGATATTGGTGTTCTGGAGCAGACTTTATGAAGATTCCTCAGTAATTACAGCAACTTTCAGGATGTAGATTTGCACACTTCCTTTTCTACTTTATTTGGCTTTGGCCATCTCAGATTTTGTGGCAGTCACAAAGTTGGCAGCTAGTCCACCGTCATCCAGTGATTGCCACAGCTTGGTTTCTAAGTCTTCATCTTCTGGACCAAAACTGATGGTCTCTGCAGAAAAGTGATGGCAAAGGTTGTCAATCCTACACCTACACTTCCTGTACAAAGAGGTACGGTTGTTTTATCCATCTAAAATCACGTTGGTATAAATTCTGGCTAAATCTGTTCTGTTCTTAATGCAATTCTCTAATTTGATTCTCTCAGCTTAACTTCACATCGTTCACATGCAGGCTTCAGATGCCACTAATCCCCTGTGTGCCCCAATCACTTCGACCGCAAATCCTTACAAGTTTTTCTGTCCTTATACCACAGATCATTCTTCTAATCCCTCTGCGCCCAGAGCACTTTGACTGCAAATGTACAACAACATGTTTTTTATGTGGTGGTTCCATATAAACAGGTCAGTAATTGCCTGTTTACCATGTCTCATGAAAGTTTTACCAAGATCAATATTGCGTGATCGCTTGGAATACAGAACAGTAACCCGTGGTTACCTCAGAGAAAAGGTACTGCCTCAGGAGAGACATGGTCAGGAATCTAGTATGTGCATATTCCACAGCATTTTATGAGTCCAAATGGTCAGTTAACCGCTACATGCTGTCTATGCTGTTTGCTATTTATGATATGATGAATTTCTCATCCGGAAGTCTGATAAATCGGCCTGATAAGCTCTATATAAGCAGTATGGCAGGCTGAATGGTTTCTTACTGTCATAAACCATTTGAAAATAATATTCCACTTTCAAATGGGCTTGTTTGGCGTGAATTTATTCCAGTGTTCTTCACTGAAGCGATATGCCGACTGTCAGAGCTTTCCGATGCATCAGGTAGGAGATCCGGACACTTACTAATGGCATTATAACGAATGCAGAAGTTTGATCTATAGGATGGTTCTGGAATGCAGGACTTGCCGTGTATGTTCAAGGACCAAGGACAGCTATCACGGTGCTGAAAAATAGCACTTTCACATCCAATATACTTCCAATCATGTGACAAATCGAGTGTTGGGTGATGTCACACGTCAAACCTTGACCATGACCGTGACATGTCTGATGTAACCCGGATGCAACACTCTGTTTGTCACGCGGTTAATTGGACAAGAAAACATCAGCTGTAGTAAAAAAATTACAAACCTGCGACATGTTGTCTCAGAAAAGTCCCTCTGTGTGCTTCCTGCTTTTCAGGAAGCTAAAGCAGCCTTCCTGTTAGGTTATTGCAATCTCCCCACAGCACATTGTTGCAACTCTAAAAGGCAATTGGCGATCCATGTAATTGGTGACGGCTGCTGTGCATTCTGCATTGTATGTCTGGTTACCCGGGGAAGTCGTTTCGGAATAACACAAGAAATACAATAATTTGGTCTGACAGAATTGCTTCTGCAAGCAATATAAAGCTGTATCAAAATTCCGGATTTTGACAAGGGACACTGTTTGGATGAGAAGGTTGAATTCACAAAATGAATTTTTGATTTGTTCCATTGGAACAGCAGTTCGACAGATGGACGTGTTCGATGTTTCGACCAACCATTTGATTGATACCAACAGAAAAAGGGACTGTATTGCAATATTATACAGTATGTACCCCAAGTATAGCCCCACCTTCCCAGATGCCTTAATGGCCTTGCAGTAGCTGCGGTTGTCCCCATCTCTGAAGAGAAGTGCCATCAGATGCAGCTAGCTGGTGGATGGGTGGAATGATAAAGGACATTTCCTGTATCAGATTAAATAATGGAGGCATTCTGTGCTACACAAATCACTCGAGAATGTCTTATCGATGCTGCACAGGCGGAGCTCTTGCTTTCTGAAAAGATTCCACCTGATTGATGTCCTTGCTTCCTGAAAAAAACGACTTGATTGATGTCCGGGCATCTTCGCCGTGCTAATCTGTTGTCGGGGCCGGATCAGACAAATTGGTTTGGCGATCACTCGAAGGAAGGAAGGCTAAGGCCTTCATAGTAATTTCTTGTAAAGAGACTTGCCCAAGATAATAGGAGATTTATCGATGATCGATAAGGAAGCATGGAAAAAGTGTCATTGGTTTTGGCATTGTTGTTTGGCCATGGAGTGTCAATTTGATCGTCGCTGTAGGGTTGGTCGTGGTGACTATTAATCAATGGAGAATCAACACAATTTTGGGCTGGGATGACAGATAATGGTCACAAATGGACAAAATCAATGAGGGGATAGATGCTGGAAGCTGGGTGTGGCAAGGCCATGGTCAGTATGTGTCATATTGATAGTGTCTGCAGTATCTACTGCTAATTTTCATCAGTTGGAGTTAAACCTCACCCACTGTTCCCTTTAGTTATGTTTTTCTGTAGCTCCACTGGTCTTGTGATTGATTGTTACATGTTGTGAAAACTATCATTTGATTTAAAATATGAAAATAAGTAATGTTTAGAAGGCTCAAAACTAGACAACAAGCATGACATCAACATTCCATGCCCTTACCATCATGCTGCTTTAACTAGAAATTCCCGATGCCATCAGTTATTTATGATAGTCATTAAGATATTTCGCCGAGATAGTTCTTTATGTGCAAGATCATGTCCGCCCTTACCGGGTAAAATGATAATAGGCTTAAGTAACGGTGCAATGTTTAGCATGCGTGATGCTAACGATGTTTGGGAAGCTAGTTGTAATAGCAAAAAATGACATTGCTGAAACAAGAACTGGACCTGAATAACATTTGCTTTTTGTAGCCCTCATTATTCTTAAAGGAAGGTGGATTTAGTACTTTCTGTTCCATTAGCAAACGCTTTTTCTGAGAAAGTGATTTTTTTTCCAGTTTTGCTTGAACACTTAAAATAGAGAGGAAACAGGTTAGTGAACTCGTGATGAGAAAGTTGTTAACATCATCCGAATGTACCCGACTGTCTCACTTACGTAGTTCTCCCATTATAGACTGCTTTGACACATTTTCTTTCACTAGTGATTTCTTCAAGCTCTTTAAGAAATAGGAGTGGCACACTTCATCAACTATTAATAAGGTGTCTTTCAATTGCAAACACCCCGATACTATCTTGGCACTAGCGATGACATTGCATCACCAGTAGGGAAGGAGGGAGTGTCCTCGTTGATGAAAGGGGTAAAAAATACAAATTGAATTCTAAGTTCAAGTGATGTCCACATGATTTGTTGTGAATCAAACTCCTGAGTGCGGGCGATCTTTACAATTCACAGAATCCGGCGAGGCCTGCAAAGATTGACTTTCAAAAATATTTACTGAACAAAATTTTCCATTCTTCTTTTTTCAGGTATGTTGAAATTAGCATGAGGGTTGCCTCAGCGGTGAGCTTAAGTTATGCGATAAACTGGTATCTGCTCATTTTCAATTGGTGATCGACTAAATATCGTGTTGCTGCCAGAATCAGATTGAAAATTCCGCAAAAATACAATTCTCGTGAAAATCTGCCAGCTTACAGTATCTCATTATTGTAACGTAAGAATATAAAGGAATATGACAAAATCACATGAGAAAACCATCTGCACTTGACAAATGTCTTAAGGAGCACTAGTTGTGTGAACTAGATGACACAGGGCTATAGGACATCTAATTAGTAGAAAGTTACAGCACGCCAACTCCTTATTATTTACTAATCAAGGCACCTGAGCTTGACAGTTCACGTCACGCGATCAAACCTTTTTTATTGGGTGCCTTTTTTTTTACCTCTCTCACAAGATATATGGATATGAGCAAGAATTGATGAAGTCTTTATTGATTCTCGATAGAGAAGATGTTTGTATGTTGTTTTTTTCCAGGTCTGTAGAGATGTAATCTGCTGCATAAATTGAAAATGTGTTAAAACTTTCAAATTAGAAGACTAACTTGGGTGTCTCCATTTTCACCTACGCTCACAGCATATATGTCTATAAGCAACAATTTACGAAGTCTTTATTGATTCTTGATTGAGAATATATTTGCATGTTTTTGTTTTTTTCAGGTGTATGAAAATATCATCTTCTGCTAATTTTGACGATGTGTTGAAAATTTCAAATCACATGACTGCCTCATCTCATCGACGGAGAAGAAATTGCCAATATGGAGCCAGCTTCAAAGCTCGTAATTTGCTAGAAAAAGCATTTTTCTGGGGAAGGGAATTAATTTGTTAAGAAAAAAGTGAACATCTTTGTTACTGGGTCTGTTCAGATCCTCGTACATGTCATTTTTTCTTCATTAATTGAATTTCATGACAGAATGTCGTAGTTGTCTGCCATTTTGCTGCTCATCTGCTTCCTATCGCTGCCTTGTAATGAGCCAATGTTTCTGCCTCTAGACAACTTGAAAGCCGCGTTTTAAAAGGTACATTTCAGTTTAGTGCAAATGGCAATCTTGAGTAATTTATACTTCGGTGCAACGTTTCTCATTTAGAAGTCAATTAGCGAGTCTATGGTGTAATGAACGTTACTTGATGACAGGTTTGCATGTTGTGGACGATTAGCTTCCCCTAGAGATTCGATAAGGACGTCCTCGGAGAATGTCCCTTTGGGGTCATCACCATTTTCAAGGTTATTTTGATGTTTCTGGTCAATGCAGGGTTTGAATAGCTACAAAACAACAGAGATTTTCAATTGACATTCACACTTATCTTAAGTTAGTTGGTCTTTGGGTCATAATGTTGTTTTTGGTGTTCAATCTTCTCCATAAAGTCAACTTCGCTGAGGAGTGCATGATGAAATTGGGTCTGAGATCCCCAGCCTGTCTTGACTGAGTTCTTATCCTTCACAACGTATAGGAATGTCTCCACTGTTGACCTTGCAGGTTTATTCAGGTGATGATGGTCAGTTACACCACATGCCGTGACTTTTTCCGTCCTCATGTGCAACAGGTGAACATCATTCTGGATATTCATGCACCTGTACCAACTGCGTCCTCATATGCAATAGGTGAACTCATCTTGATATTGATGCACCTGTACCAACTAGGTCCTCATGTGCAACAGGTGAACATCATTCTTGATATTCATGCACCTGTACCAACTAGGTCCTCATGTGCAACAGGTGAACATCATTCTTGATATTCACGCACCTGTACCAACTTGGTCCTCATATGTAACTGGTGAAAGGCGTATTGATTTCCATTTGTGACTTTAATGATGACTTATTTCTTCTTTGTCTAATTTTAATAGACCATGTTACTGATTTAACATTTTTACACACTATCATTCTATTTCATATGTTCTAGAAAAATCTGAAAAATTCTATTCTGTGCTCCTCTCCAAAGGTAGGCTATCAATAAACATTAGGCCAGGAAATTTGCTCTGGAATCGCCAATTTGGTTACTATAGCAACATATGGAAATGGAAGTGGTGGCAATAATGGCAACCATAAGCCCTGCATGGTGGGGGTGGAACGTGCAGGTTTGTCTTAACGACACCTTGTGTTTGGAATGTAACCCTCTCTATAACCTGACAAGTTCAGCTCTCTTCCTTGAGAAAGGTTGGACATGACCAAAGTTTGAGTAGAATCAATAGGTTATTTAAGTTTAGTTGTTTTTTGCCTTGTCCTAGCAGTTTCGTGTTTTGATGTCAACAAGGCTCCAGTCTCAGATCCTAACTTCTTTCTCATGTTTTCAAGCAGTTTTCTTTTATTGTCACCCTATTTAACACACAGCAATGTTTAAATTGTCTTCTCTTACCAATAGAAGGACAGTAAAGTTTGGAGCAGATGGAGGCAATCTTATATTGATATAGAAAGCTAATATGATTCATTGACTCAGTGGCATGGTGTCTTCTAAGTCTAAGATGTTGCCATGTCATTGAACAAAACCTTTGTTTTTCTGATAAAAGGGTTCTAAAAACCTCTCCATCATCATCTTGCGACGCTTACCCCTCCGTCTGCTCCCAGTTTAATGTTCATCTCTTCTTTTACCTTTGTGACACACGAGAAGGTTTTAATTCAACAAGGGATCTGATCAAAGCACTCACGCTAAGTGGTTTTAGTATTGATGCATTGAGAGTCCATTTTAAGTGGTGAGTGAAGGACACTGCTTGAGCACATATCTGATGTACTGTGGGGACAAGGCAGCACTTAGCCATAATGGTCAGAGGCTGAGAGGTAGAAACAATGGTACACAGGGTAAATGAAAGAGGATTCTGTGAACTTTTCCTGTGGTTAGTCTCTGAGGTACCAGAGGATGGCTTCATACAGTTTGTCTATTGCCCAGTTGAGAGTGTATATAGTGACAGTACACTAGGTAATTTGGCACTTCCCCGCAACGTATGAAGATAGCCACATACCAAGTCAGTGCAAAGGGATAGACAGATTGTGATCAGCCTTGGTGAGGCATTAATTTTCACTTAGCCTACAGTAAAGTATATATGCTGGAAGATTGACAACGTTTAGTCAAATCTGCCATCCCTAGCAGGAAACGTAGCTGTTCCAGCAATGTTTAATCTGTTCCAGCCACTGTATGGTTGGTAAGCCTCAGATTGAACCGCAACCTGGTTTCTCATAAACCAGCCAATGAAGGTATGAAAGGGTATGCCAATATCAAGATCTTGTGTGTACTATACAAAGTGGTTAATGTTATGCTAGCTGAAATCTGTGAACCTGACCAAGTGCAAGCACATTCCAAACACATCTGACTCCGCTAGCTGTGGTAGATTATTAGGCTATTCGATCAGGGCGAGGGTACTGTACATCAATTATAGTAAGAAAGGTGAATAAACATTCCACCAAGTAGGTTAGCGGTACGCCTACAACCTGTGCTACTGGGCTTGATCAGTCTACCACAACAACAGCTTCCTGGTACCTGCAATCTTCACATTTCACTGAATTTCAAGGCCATACCTTTACTGCTTCTGACATACATTTTGAAATAAGCTTACAGCTCGACCATTTTACAGCGACAGACCGGTCTTCGGTCCAGAGTGTTGTGGCGCATGCTGAGATGGGTGCTGTACCGGTCAGATGATACCTTGGTGTACAATGATGCATTACAAAATGCATAGGGAACTTCTAAAGGCAAGGCAGGCCCAGGTTGTAGGCATGCAATGGAAAGCAGCTTCATTAGGATCTTCTGATCTTTCCCCAATACCCTTGCTGCTTGTGTGATCTGGCTGTTCTGTTATCCAGCAGACAACACCATGCAAGATGTTTTACGGTTGATGAAGACCTTTCTGGTTGTTACCGTATGACCATTCAGACTTTTACTGACACCCTTGCTCATGCAGAGTTTCTTCCTGATTGTCAATTGTCAGTTGTCCCCATTGAGTCTGGCGGCAACGCCCTTGCTACAATCCATGACTTCTCGTTTTACGCAGCATTGATGAATCTGTCGATCAGTAGTGATTAGTCTTTATAAATAATTATCGTGATGGTTTCCTCAAAGCGACTTTGCACAAAAGAGTTGTTGGCATACCTGTTGCACCAATAAATGTTTCCAGATAACAGATTGCATTGTCAGTGTTACATGATTTGTATTTCTATATTATAAAATTCATTGATTTTTTGTTTGGGTGACGAATCCACTTTCGTCCCTTTTGAGATGGGGTTGTCTGTATATTCTGTTTTGACAACCTCTTTCTTCTCATAGATACTAGAATTCAGATTCACTTGTGAGGGAATCCATACATTGCTTTAAATGGTGACTGTCTTCCTCAAAATTCAACCAAATTACTGAAACTCTATAATACTCAATTGAATTTTTCATGCGCCATCTGATCAGTAACCCAATTTGCACGCCGTCTCTGATCTCGGTGACCTGATCGATGTTTCCGTTCTATTCCGCTGTGGAGCACGTCACCATTATTGATCTGAGTTGATGACAAAGGGTAGCTATAACGTCAAGCATCTATAGATTAACTGAGAAAGGGCCAATAGTCTGCAGCTCACAGGAAACAGATTTGATGATGAGAGTTGGGTGCTTCTTGTGCATGCTGTGCGACCCCAACATCGATACGGATATACTCGATTGGGTCAATTGAAAATAGATTGACAGTCAAGCAGCGTGGTGCAACTGCTTTGTTCCCTTGACAATATTTTTTAAAAGCTGACTTATTTGATTGTGATGATTTGTAGAGACCAATAGCTAGAGCTGTTCTCAAAGCCAAAAAGCTATTTTCTCCAGCAGCAGGCCAGCGATAGCTTTCAGTTGTCATATTTATTACCACTAGAAGATGATTGGTGGTTGTATTGGAAATGTCAATGTCACTGCTCCAGAATCATATGTGGGGAAGTTAGTCTTGAAATCTCGATAAGTTTTTGGGATGTGATGACCAAAAGATATCAAATTTATTTCTGCAATTAGCAATTTCAAGATTTACTAGAAAACAATGCTTATTGAACACATTGCACTATCATTATCAAATGTATTATAAACCCACCTGCATCCAAACAAATGTGTGTAGCAACTGCACCCCTCTTCTAATAAGGGAAGTCATTGTCCTGAAAGGCTTACACCTGACATCCAGGTATAGGCAACTGCATGATAATGTCAATGTCCTCGTAGCAGGATGGAATATGGTACAGTGTGTTAAAAAATAGTCTTGTTACTTTTAAAATTGAATAACGTTTTGAAAATTTTCTGAAACTGTTTCTTGCTATCAAAAAGAATATTGATAGGATTTTATGTGATGTAATCTCAAAAAAATATTTGGCCATTAACCCACAATGAGCCATTCAAATGACAGCCTCTTGAAACTTACCTCATTTGACCAACCATAAAAACCTTATTCAAATTTAAAAGTTGCACGATTATTTTTTACACCCTGTATATTAACCACAGATAACTGCGTCACCACCATGAATAAGCAATAGCATTTCTGTGCTAAACAAGTGGTGTCATTGTCCTCCACTGGTACAGAGTAGGGTATCAGTACCGTAACTAATGCCGTTAGTTGAATGACTGCCGGAGAAGGTGCATCAGCCATGATATTCGAAGTATCTAATCAGTTGCTTGCTAATGGCTTCCCTAAGGTAGTAAACTGGGTTCCTTAGTGAGTGCTTGGCTTGTGATATATTATCATGGTGACAGGTGTAGTAGTCTTTGCTATTGATTCTGAGGAAGAAAATGGCAACAGGCTGTGTACGTTGTCTTTGCGATATTTGATTGAAACTGCACTCAGCGCCATATTTTCATGACGGAAAGTGAAGTGTGAAATGATGTAGCTATCTATTTTGTTGACTAAGTAATTTTTCCCCCCAAGTAGACAGCATATCATCCTCTCTGCTTTGAAAACACTGCATTAGCATGACCCTTTTGTCTGCAATTTCTTAAGAATAAATCCTTGCTGCATAAATTGATTGTGTTTCGTAGCTGTTTTGATGAAAGTAAATATTTGTAAATATGTTGTATTGTAAACATTTGCATAAACTTACTAATCCTTCCTTGCCTCTGGCAGCTGAACTCTCAACAAATCAGATTTCTGCTTTTTCAAACAGCCTTGTACATTTTCATATATCGTCACAAACTTTCATTGTCAATTGCATCAATAATTGCCCTCAGCAGTTCCCGACATGACGACAATAACATCACGCATTGCGTTGGTGGTAAAATGTTTTTGCTTTGCGTGTGATTGATATCAAAGGCATAATCTGTAATATTTTATAGGGACTGCATTTATTTAGCTGTAAACATTTGCTCAAGATGGAATCTGGATTTTGCGTTGTGGTGTGGATGTGCCTCTTTGTATCCTAAGTTGCACTGTTGTGCCCCTGGTGGTTCTGTCATTGCATGGTGTCACAGCTAAATTGTTTTATTTGTGAACCATGGCATGGTGTGATGATTCTCGAAATCAAGTGAAGCCAACCCAAGTCTATAGCTGGAGAGAAAAGCAACCACAAAGTACTTCAGTATCACTAGTGTTTGTTGTAATAACAAAGCAATGTTTTCCTTATCTTGTTCATACAAGAGGGGCTATAGAAACCTTACAAGAGTGTCATGTTAACTATGATGAATTCTTGTGGTTTCGGTGTCAAATTGCCGTGGTGGGTGGAGATTGCACCCTTTGATTGAAAGGTTTTTCATATAAGTGTCAAATGCTTTTTCGTGTTCGGAATGGAAAGTGTCCATTTATGGCAGACCGGAAAGTTTGACCGTTATCAACAAAACTGATGTCTGCGCTGAGAGAACACAAAACAACTAGGTGATATGCGCAATGTTGAGCAAAAATATCTATCAGGTTAATTGTACTGAGTCAAACCGTATTGACAGATAACTTGTAGTCACATTTTATATTTGCTGAAGCTCAAGTGAGCCAGTCTGGCAGAAGGGAGAGAATGTAGAATATGTACCCAAAGATGACAGCTGCGGCTGGGGACCTGCTGGTGACAGTGTGAGAGAACACAAAACAAATAGGTGATTTGCGCAATGTTGAGCAAAAATATCAATCGGGTTAATTGTACCGAGTCAGACATATTGACAGATTACCTCACATTGTTGTAGTCAGTCACATATTGTTTATGCTGAAGCTCAAGTGAGCCAGTCCGGTAGGAGGGGAGAATGTATGATATGTACCCAGGGATGACAGCTGCTGCTGGGGACCTGCTGGTGACAGCATCTGTCACTGTTGGGACTGAAATGACATTGGTGAACTGATAAAGTGTTTATTCTGAACATTAATGATCTGCATGATGTATGAGATGTGAATGATGATCGTGGTTTATTGTGGTCATAAGAGTCATAGTCGAAACAACATGCTAGCGCTAGCTTACTTCTGTTTGATCCTGTTTCAGTCATGCAATATTACTCGTGTTGTTGGCTCATCTGTTGAATACCTCTCAAACTTTTAAGCAAGGGAAGGCAGAGATTCAAGCCGAGACTTGCTGAAATCAACAGTCTCAACTGACATCTTTGGTGTGGCTTAGGCCGAGTCTAGTTGTTACTCATCCCAAATTTCCGTCTAAGCCTCTTCTTCATAGTCGGTGAAGAGCGTGCGTATTCTACTTGGTTTCCTTGGGCTTTGAGCCTGACGCCTACAGCATTAGATTAGCTGGGTTGTTCTTCTTATAGGGTTCTTTTGAGACTAGCATTGGCAGGTTGTCATTTATCGGGGAGAAAGTTGCTGCCTTTTAGTTGGCTTCTTTGGACATGAATCTCTACAAGAAATGAACTGTTTACCTACAATATCAGCCAAGCTTGATTGTTGTTGAGACATTGGTTGAGATGTTAAGGACGTGCATGTACTCGCAGTTCCCTTCTCAGACTCTGAGCCTTACTCCCACCTCTCCAGATTAGCAAGATTGCCATCGAGATAAGGTCCTTTGATATATTGTCATTCATCTCAAGTGACTGTAGTTGGCTTCTTCGAGCACAGTATTGTTTTCTAACATCGACACATTAGTGAGAGATTCTGTTCCTCAAAAACCAGGTTAACACTACCATTGACATATTGTCATTCATGTGGAGCTACAAAGCTCCTGTGGTTGGCTTCTTTGTTTGGGCAATGAATCCTTTGCCAACATATCAACGATGGCTGCCTTGAATCAACTCAATGGAGACCACACTGCTGAAAGCAATCCGTAATTGGGATTGACGCCCTGCTGCTTGCGTCTGAGTTTCTGGAAGCAATTTTGGGTGCAGGGACTTTTATGTCTCACCAAGACCTCTCTGGTGGAGCTGTAATTTTGGCCAAACCTTCGGCAAAGTGGCTCGGCTTTGGTCCACGATTGTATGACTGTAGTTTGGCTGTTTTGTTGCTGATCTTATCAGTAAACATAAAGAATATTGACATCATAATTGCCTTGTTAAAAAAACTGCATAAAGTTGATACGGGCATAACATGATTGTGCACTTTGCTATCGATTGGCGTGTCTTATAGGAATATCAACTCTCTTGGGCATAGAATCGCACACTCTCAACTTGTCACCAGAATAATAACGCATTAATCTACATAACATTCATTCCCAGACATTCTAAAGATCACTTTCATAAGGAATCATAAATCTATTTGTGTATGTCTATACTCCAAGGCAGTTCGTAATTCACACAGAACACAAGATTTGTCAGCCCATTATTTTTGTTAAGCGCTCTGCAAATAAAAAATTCTGAATTTCTGAGTCTCAAGCTTTTACTACTGGGTGACTACTACTTTAGTTTCTTGTATTGATATTATACTTTTGGTATGTGATACAATGCATACCTTATTCTATCTCCAAGACGTTGGCATGGTGACAAGCTTATTTTACTTTCGACAGAACATTTTATATTCTGCTATCTGTTCAGTGAAGAGTTGCTCAACCTCTCTCTTGCATTACATTACCGAGTGGCCCGTGACATAAAATACTGGCTTCACCAGTGGCCACCTATTGGGAACTCTAGGATATGACGACAACCATCCCCTGAAATGTCACACTATCGTGTTTCATTCTAATCTATAGCCAAGTCACGCACCAGAGATGAGGTGCAATTGCGATGTTCTATTTGAAACAAGGGAAGCTAATATTGCCTCTGCTAACTGCCAATGTTGCCACCTCTGACTTAGATACCGGCACGAGATTGCGTTGGGGACCATCTCAGGACTAAAACCCCCTCATAATTTGTCATGCGTTGTTTTGCTTTCATGGCTTCAATCCAACTTGCATGCTCAGATCCAATTAAATTTCTGAATTTTGTTCAGAAAGTTATTTGTCATGAACAGATGAATATATTTACTTGTCATAAAGATATTTACGACTGAAATATACTGGCAGATGGTAAAATTGATTGATTTTTGATGATATCTCTAATCTTCCGGGTTGGATGGGAGGTGGTAAATATGTGTACACCAGCTGGCGTCATTTTGAATGGAATGTGCTTGCTCCATAAAAGAGAAAATGTTCTAAATTGAAATCGTTCTGAGTGCACTTTATCATATTTTGAACTAATTAATAATAACTTCTTACCCCTTTTCTTCCCAACAGCTTATTCATTGATGAAAATACCTTTGAAGTTGATGGATGCAGTTAAAGTTCCTCTGCTTCTATAGTAGGTTTTCGGGCAATGATATTTTAGGCTGTGGAAATAATTAAAGTGTTTCAGTCATCCCTTTATATCCCTTAAATCCTGCTCTACTTATTAAGCCATGAAGATTTGTAAAAATGGTGGAAACGTTGTTTTCCCACGGTCAATATGACCAATGAAGCATTTCAGTGAGATAAATTTCCATCATTTCTTGTATTTGCAGGACCCCAAGTTAATCCAAGAGCTTGAACCGCGGGGTGTTGGCACATTGGACACCCGGACTGTCACAGTGTGTACTGGATTAGATTTAGTCAACATCACATATACCAGGTTTATCGCTCAAGACGCAGAAACTGCTAAGGTAAGAAAATTGTTTGTTTCATTTTTTCAAATGATCTTGTGGTGATATGTTCTGCATACATGTCGTGTTGACGACCTCACATCATGATTAGAAATTCATTTGGAAATGAACCACCGAGCCTCCTTTTTGCCTCCTGGCAAGAATGCTACATGATTCTTTCTTGTTAGAATTGTCTTATCGCAGTGTTTCCTGCGTAATTACGGTGCTTCTCGATTAGAACTCGTCGTCGACATCAAAGCTAAGGCGGAGCTAATTTCCATTAGCAGTTCTCAGGTCAGATTCTTGAATGTCAAAGATGGCCGCAAATTCTGCGCGAACTTATGGTTGCTTTTTATCCAGCAGATCTCATTTGGTAATATCGGGGGAAATCGTGACATAGCGTGCGACGGCTTTGTTAGTAGGTGGACGAAGTGTCTGGAGGTTGGTTTGAGGCGATGTTCTTGAATGCCTGGGATTTTCGAAGAATGCCAAAGTTAATCTGTGGTCTTTCTTGAGGTTTTTTCCAGCTTTGGCTTTCTTGTTGCATTCTGAGGCGGAATTGTGACACAATATACAAATGCTTTGTTGATAAACTGGTGCGGTTGTGAACTGACTGCCTACTTTCTTGTCAAAGATGACTTTTCATTGATGTTTTCTGGCGATTTTTCCCACGTAGCATTCTTGGTGCTGATAGGAAATTGTAATGCAATGTGATATGTGAGGCTGTGTTAATGAGGTGATGTCGTTCAACAACTTGACGCTTTTAGGTTTGATAGCTAGTGCAAAAAAGTGATCATAGTGGAAAGTCATTGGTACCAAGAATCATTGTTTACTAAATAAGTTCATTAGCTTGGTTATCGATAATGTTTAAGAGTTATTGCATCACATGGAGAAGATTTTTACCTTGAGTAGATATTCCATCTTGCCCATATTGATTTTGTCAGTACTACAGCTATCCCAGGTTGCCTGATGATGCAGCTGCCTCTCTATGGTTTCGGGGGCAAAATTTCTTTCACCGCATGCAATAGTTCTCTTTGGTGAAGCCAACTGAGTGATTATACCCTTATCATACCATTCTTATGTGTCAACAGATTTGGTCACCATGGCTACTAAAGTGATCAATGTCAAATAACGTATGACATGACAGTGTTCGTATGTTCGAAAGGCGTGGGTTAGCCTGTTCTTGTCCAATTACGACCATAAAGAAAACTGAGAATCGATTTGGCAACAGTAGAGAAAAGGATTAAAGATACTTGGCCTGCCCAGTATATTTATTGATCACGCCATATTGTTGATACCCCTTGGCATCCTCGTGTCAAAAAGTGTTAAAGATATATAGACATACAAGTAGATTCCTGCTTCTAACCCAAGGATCAGTTCTTTTGCAGTCCTGAAATTAGAAGGGGTTAAAATACCTTTAAACAGATCCTTCATTCTACCAGTCAGCCTTGTAGACAAGCATTGATCGCTCCACGTTGTTGCCCCTCTTCATCCTTGCGGCTTGGCTTCCATTAGCTTGACTCGATATGCCTGTCCCCGGAGGCCAGCGCCTCGATTCCTGTTTTTCTATGTGAGCTGTGCTCTCTTTGCCTAGCGCTACGAACCCATTGCTACCATTGGATATAATGGATCTCTGGGATTTGTGGCTGATGACATTACGCCAATTTCGGTGCTGACAGAGAAGAAGGCACTTTTCCAATTATTTTTGGTAGCGTTTTGTCTTCATGAGAAAACATTTGCTATTGTAAGACAATTTGTTTGGAGTCGGTTAGGATATTAACAGTGGTAAAAACAACAAACCTCTCTAATATGGACATCATGGAAGTGGAAAATGCTGTCCTGATTAAGGCAAGATTGCTGATTACAGAGGTCAGATTGGGCTGTCAGAGCGGAGTAGCAGTTGGCTGCTGTTTGAAATTAACATCCCCGCCTGTCACATCTGAGGTTGTGAGTTTGACTCCTGCATGGTCAGAGCAGGTTTTCATGTGATGAAGAGGGTGTCTCTCGCTGACAATGAAGGTTTCCTCCTGGGTATCCAGTTTCCTCCCACATTACATTTGAAATTGCCCATTATTGTTTTCGGAAACAGTTTAAGGACAGGACACGGAAGACTCAGTTCTTATCAGAAAGAGTCAGGTGCACGAAATAGAATGGTCACAAATTCTGTGGAAATATCTTCTCAGAACTTTATGATATGACCAATATTTTCCCTAAGAAATGAATGAGTATCACATTCATCGTGGGCAGCTTTTGCAAAATGTCTTGTTAGGCTCACGTTACGGAATTATTGTTCTCAAAGTAGGGGTAACGGGTCCGATAAGCCAATAAGTTACCCGGTTTGGTCAACGTTGCCATGGAAATATGGCCGCGGTTGTGTCATATTATCCTCACCGCTAATAATAAGACTAAGCTGAAAATAATGTGATCAAATGCTTACGCGGTGTATGCTATAATGTTAGCTTGGGGCGCATGTTGCTGATATCCTAGATTTGCATTACCTGCTGACGCTAGATGTTACTTATTAAAATGGCTGTACCTTTCCTGTTGTTCCTTTCTGACATAAATTAGACATCTGAATTCTTGTGAATGCATCTGAATGCATCTAAATTCTTCACACCTCTTCAGCCAAATCCTACTTCTCGCTTATCATCTAGAGATTTTCTCTCTTTCCTGATACCGGTAGTTGTTTTTTGGGGGCAGTCCTGGCATGCCAGGCAAGACCTATCACCTGACTGACCTTTCGCTTCAGGCCACAGTGACCGATGTAATACCTTCATGTTTTTAAATGCCAACCTGAGACTGAGTAATTTCCTGTATGATTTGTGATACCATCTGCTAGAGCTCGTGCTTGCTTAGGGCGGCCACAGCTCGTCTTGTTCAATGGCCGCGATATAGTTAGCTGAGGGTTATCTCGTTGCCAATATTGGCTTTACAGCATACCAATTCGGCTTATGGCACCCCTGACAATTAGGTAAATGTAAGATCTAATGTTGTGTGGAAGATAAATGAAATCTGTCTGGTCTTTGAATGGAGTTAGGTGGAGATGGAAAGTTTACTCATGTGAGTGTGATTTTGGGAACGGTATGCCTAATGTCCGAGACGTTCAAGAAATCCATGGGTTAACATGGTCAGCGTAATCCTCACATGTGATATGGCGAGTTGAAAACGAATATGTTACTTCCAGAACAATGTGCGTGTTCACAGAGATATTTTGGTAGGTTCATTGCATGGAACAGGATGATCAAATTTTGATATGACGTTTGTTATGGGATCCCATTTTCTATAAACATGTGGTATGGGATTTCAGAGTGACATGGTGCTGCCTTTGAAAAGGTGCAGATATTTGAAAATAGGACTTTCTGGCACTGTCTGATGTTGCTGGCCTGAAAATCTGTGACTTATAATGCCAGGCCTCCTTCCTCTGATGGGCTATTAGCTGTGATCATTCTCAAGCAATAACTGATATGCTAGTCCATGAGATCCCCAAACCAAACATACACCAAACTTAGGGGGTGGGGTGCAAAATGGTCGTACATTGACTACTGATATCAGACTCTTCACATAAAAGATGCATCTAAGTATAGCGCTGCTTATGTCAGTTTCACAATGCGTATGTCTTCTTTTAGCGTCATCTCGCACTTGAATGGATTATAGTCAAGGCGCAAACAGACATGTCTGAGACAGGGCTTTCTGCTAATTCCTTGCTTGTCATTAATGATTTAGACTTGCTCAATCATTCATCTCTCTGATATCCTTTAATTGAATAGCAGTAGCGCTATACTCCAATTTATTTTCCCATTGTTTAGCTTTGTACTAAATTGAAGAAGGATCGGGGTTAACTCTGACAATTACCTTTTACCCTCACTTTTGATTATACTGTAATATTGTTAACCAAATTTACCATCCTGCTTTTAATAGCTATCTGCCTTTGGAGTTTGGGTATTGGCAAAGTTTTTATGTTACATGATACTCGGCCCAGATTTATCGCAAATAGGTGTCTCTTCTTCTTCAAAGAATGTCAGTATCATTAGTGCTTGTTTGAGGAATGTCTTGATCACCAATTGGACCACCAGTGTCTGCCAACAGTCCCTCACAGTCTATGAAATCTCACGCCTCTTTAACTTAAATTAATAATTTACCACAATTTCACTCAAGGAACTTTTGTTTGAATCGAGTAATTCACCTGAACAAAATGTCCCCCTTCAGAATGGCAAATGATGCCAAGCATTTAAGTTGTTCTACGTCTATGCCATCATCATTTAAGTCCTGTTACCATGGTGACTATGGAGGTATCTAAATCGTTGACAGCGATACTCTGTTACTCGACATTCTCAAGGTGAGATAGAAACAATAACATTTTTTGATGAAATTTGCGGTAAATTTGTAAAGTCTATTTATGAGATAATCATTTCAATGAATGATTAAATATTGAACTGATCTGTAAAATCTGTTGTATTCTGATAACATTCTAATAGTGATGAATAATGACGTGACTTGTGTAATGCTAAATCCCAAACACTTGAAACTCTGCACATTATTTCCCTCAGGGATTGGTCTTTACATTCATGATCTAAGTTCCAATATCTGGGAGTATTTACAGGTCCGAGTTGCAGCTGTCTGGAAAACAACCCTCAAACACTTTTAAAAAAAAATCTATTCTTGTTGTCAGAGAGGATGCGATTTCCGATGTGGACACTGCTGTGACTTTAGGAAAGTTCCCCACGCCCGTCATTCACAGACCCCTTAACTGTTTGGCGATCCACTTGTTAATATCAAATGACTTATTTTCAATATCCTGGAAAGGAATACCTCAGCATTCCTTAAGATATAATTGGTTATTAATCTCATTAATTATCAGTCTGATGATTAATTAGTGACTGATTAAATTGGTGCGGGATGAAATATATTCTGCTGCTTGCCTCTGATCAATCATGGTGCATTGATTGTTAAGCCAGTAGCCGATAGTGGCAGACAACATTTTCAGCCAGTGCATCAGTTCCTTGCTGCTACTGTTAACGTTAACTTTATTGTTACTGATGATAACATCAAATACTAAAGCATTCTTCTATCAAGGGGATCCAGGAGTTCGGCAAATTTTGTCTTTACCATTGTGGCATCTAAAAGAGTGATTGCTGAACAACATAGACAAGGATAAAAGCCTTTAAATCACACGATGTGCAGCATGTCAAAGTCATCAGAAATCTTTGTAGTTTTGCTCTCCAATCTGGCTGCGTTGTCCTACAGAATTGTTACCCAGATACTTAAAAAGCCCTAGTAGTTGAGAGTGGCATCTGGAACTACTTGGTACACTTTCCTCTTTCCCAGTTAGCTGTTCTTGCTGAAAGTGCTCTGTGAAGTCATCTTCTGGCAATAAGCCTGGTATTGCTTATTGAATAATTGAGGCTATTGCAGTAGGAATTGCCCAGTGGTCTCATAAACTGTCAGAATCTTGATTGATCGGCTGCTGGTTTCTACCAGTTTATTGGATCCACCAGATAACTGCAGTAGAAATCACAGGATGGCCAGGGGAACTGGGGAGTTGACATACCACGGCGCATTACTGTAAACCACCACACTTTTGCACTTTTTTGTCTGTCATACTTATACTTCTCCATCGAACTTGATGACAATTTGACCTTTTCTCATTTCAGCAATGGATAGAAGGTCTGCGGAAGATCACGCACAATTTCAAGGCCAACAATGTCTGTCCAATGACGCAGTTGTCAAAACAGTAAGTTGTTCGGCCAGTTATTTTGCCACCATTGCAGGGAGATGTAATCTCTGATCTCTTGTGTACCTGGGAGGTGCAAAAAGTTTCCTTCGCCAGGAGGAATGAAGTGTTTTTCTACTACTGAGTATCTTGGAGTTGTAAGGAAATTGGAAAAATGTCGAACACTTTCAGAAGAATGGTTCACTGATAAAACAGGAGAAGAACAAGCATATTGAAGGGATAATCTGTCGTGTCCTTGAAGGCAGTTTTGAGAGAAAACTGAGGAGCATGACGATAATATTTTTGACCTTTTCACACTGCTGTTGCTTCATCGATTGTCTATCCCATTTCAGTTGGATGAAGCTGTGTTATGCGGTGAATCCAAATGCAAAAATTCCAGTACGAAGGTGAGTGGAATGGAGATGTTTTCTGATACCCGAGCAAGGGACAGATCTTAACAATAAGTCTTCATCTCTCCTTTGGAGAATTACACAAAGCATATCAAAGAAGTGAGAGACTAGAAACTAGAAGCACGTGTTATAACAATTAGAGCGAGACACCTTAAGATACTTCGGAACATGAACAAGGGGCCACCACCATAACTCCTGCTAACTCACTTCTATAGTTAAAGAAGAAAAAAATGTTGCATTAGGCCCATGTCCAGGCAGGCTGGGGGTAGATTGGAGCCCAAATGAGTAACTGGGAAGTTTCATATCAGCTGTAGTACACAGGGAAGTGAGATGAACAGGGGGTCTCAATCAATGACGATGGGATTAATGAACCCAATGTGACTTTACCGTCATAACATGCTGCTGCAAAACGTGACCATGTTCTTCCAACTTGTCTTTCAGTATAACACGGACGTTCGCCTCAGGCAAGACAGAAAAGATGGTCATGCAGTGTTTACGAGATCTGGGCTTTCCTAGCGGAAAGGTAGGCGGAATTGACATACAATTGACGTGAGAATATTAGGGCTTTTGGCTTGCACCATATTGCGGTGACATCGAAGCCAGAGAAATCTTGAGGGTTGACCTCTAAGTCACACCATATGCACCCAATGAACATTGACATTAAATCAAGTGATTTGCAAGGACACTAATGGTCTGAGTTCGTACTAAATTGTTATTTAAACTTTCACAACTTGTCCAATGTCTTTTGTTTTCTTTCAGAACGATGAAATAGAAACTAGTACATTTACATTCGAAAAATTCTACGAACTCTACCATAAAATATGTCCAAGATTAGACATAGAAGATCTATTTAAAGAACTGTGAGTAGAAAATGCTGCTGTTTCTTTATTCTCGACGTATGCAGCTTGAATTTAACCTGTTGAGATTTTATATATCGGTAGATCTAAATACTCTTTAACACTGTTAAGACATAGCCTCTTGGGAATTTCTATTGACCGCAATGAGATGATTTTGAGGTACTTCGATAACCAAACTGTAGCTTTTCTGGGCCCAGTGGTGAAGTCTTTTATCACAAAAGTGATATTCTAGCATTATATCCTAGTCCAGTAGTTGAGTAACATGAACATAAAGCTAACAGCAAGATAGTGAAATCGCTTTTAATGACTGTGCCCATGGTATCTAACTTTTGCCAATTTCCTAATAAACGTGTGCCTCATGATCTCAATTGAAAAACTGTGGCGTATTTCTCTTGCCAATTTCCTAATAACCGTGTGCCTCATGATCTTAATTGAAAAACTCTGTCATATTTCTCTCTAAATCTGACCTTGTGTGACAAAACCAGGCCTGTGTCTCTTGTCCCCCTTTATAAAATTTCACCATCGCTGAGACTGGTTTTGCCGCAATGAGTCACACGAGTGTGCACCTTACTGTAGTTGTAGCTAACAACCTGCTAACATTAGCTTCCATTTCTTTAACCAGGAGTGGGGGCAAGTCATATCTAACTACCAATCAGCTCATAGATTTCTTTAACGAGGTAGGTATTGCAGTTAGATTCAGAAGTTTGGATAAAAATAATACAACTTCGGAAAAGTCTGGTGTGCCAATCAGGCAAGACTGTTTGAGAAACAACTTGATGGGGTGTCGGGAGTGGTGCAATGGAAACGTCAGCCCAGGTCACCTCTAAGTCTGAGGTCCCAGGCTTGATTTCCGGTTGGTCCCAGTATACCTTTTGATAGGGAGGGCAACTCTCTTCAAAAGCGTAGGTTTACTCCCGGTTCTGTTTTTCTCCTACTTGACATTATAAATTGCCCAATGTTGTTTATTGAACTAAAGTTGAGCCTCAGCTCTCAAATCGATATGTTTTAGAAACCATTTCTCTTCTGTGAAGGATTTTGGTAATTCAATAAATCATTTTCGTACCTAATCCGTCTCCATTCAGATTTATTTCTCAGCCACATTTCTCAAATTCGATATCTAATTTCAGCGACAGCGAGATCCACGGTTAAATGAGATATTGTTCCCGTTCTGTGATGAAAAAAGAGCGCTACAAATTATAGACACATATGAAATGATAGAGGAATATAAATCAAAAGGTTCGTCTGGTTCAAAGGTTTTATTTTCATTATTGTAACGTAATGGGCAGCTGGAAGCCGCTGTGGTATCGTCGGTCGGACTCTTGACGAGCGGTCAAGAGGTTCCTGGTTCGATCCTCACTTTCGGTGTGAGGCTGTTGGCCGGTCTCTTTGACTCTCACCTCACTTGACCCAGGTGTATGAATGGGTACTGGTCATAAATGCTCAGAATAATTGTTGTATTGTTTGATATTTCAGGATGGTTATCGACAGATGGCTTCTGCCGATACCTCATGAGTGATGAAAAC
This sequence comes from Lineus longissimus, assembly GCF_910592395.1. Taxonomy (NCBI): domain Eukaryota; kingdom Metazoa; phylum Nemertea; class Pilidiophora; order Heteronemertea; family Lineidae; genus Lineus; species Lineus longissimus. Next base: position 6,456,910 of record NC_088310.1, read on the forward strand.
GCGCCTGTCTTCCTCGACAGGCTAGATATCTACCAAGATATGGACCAACCCCTCTCCCACTATTATATCAACTCCTCTCACAATACGTACTTAATCGGGCGACAGTTCGGTGGGAAGTCTTCGGTAGAAATGTACAGACAGGTCTTACTGGCAGGGTGTAGGTGAGTATGGCTAGGGTGTTACTCAAAACAAATTTGAGAATATTTCAAGGAATTGATTTAAGTGTCGTAAGCAGGTATGAAAAAGAGAAGGTGCTTCCATGAACGAGGGGTACCCAAGTGTTTACGTCCATTTCCTGATGTAATTGCCCTAATAAAGATATTTTCCAAAAATAAAGGATAAGAGCAGTTTCTCACTTTCTTCATTTGGTTATTTTCAGGTGTGTAGAATTGGATTGCTGGGATGGCAAAATGGAGGACCAGGAACCGATAATAACCCATGGCAAAGCCATGTGTACAGATATTTTATTTAAAGTAAGTGACAGTTCCATATCCTGTAGACCTGGTCACATGATAAATTCGAACAATTAGGTATTAATATACCTACAACTATTGGTCAAAGGTAGGCATTGTTTTGGCCGAAAGTCTCAGGTCCTTCAAGTTCAACTGTTGGGAGTTTTGAGGGAAGAATTTTGATCCCAGTATGTTGTCAGTGACAGTTCTTTGGTCTTTCAAAACTGTATCGTGTCAATAAAAAATCTTCTATTTTCAGGATGTAATATATGCTATAAGAGATACTGCCTTTGTGACTAGTGATTTTCCTGTGATATTATCTTTTGAAAACCATTGCAGGTAAGTCGTAACTTCTCTGATGTTGTGTGTCTCAACAAAAAGTAATCATTTTTGAGACCAGCAATAGACATCAATAGCGACAGGTCTGTTTCATTCACAATGAATATATCGCTGATCTGTTATCAATTCTGACTGTTTCCGATTCCTGTTTCAGTAAATCGCAACAGTACAAATTAGCCAAATACTGTGAAGAGATCTTTGGTGATTTGCTGCTTACGAAGCCACTTGATACTGTGCCGGTAAGTCGATAAATAGATTCTTCCGCTATCACACTCATAGGACTTTTTGTTTGGTTGCCTCTGTACTGACATCTTATCAGACCATATCTAGTCAGAAAAGTGGATGGAGCTAGAAAATGTCAACTGTATGTATTAACCAACAAAATATCTGTGGCAAACACAATTTTAAGTCTACTGTCAACTGAACATGAGCTAATTTGCCAACTTAAGTGAATTTTGAATATTTCACTATTGACGGTCCAGCTGTGAGAATGGGTTGAGCAGAGTCCACCTACATATGAAAGAGTTGAGGAGAGCTTTGATTTATCATAGTGCCAATGGTAATTGCTTGAAGTAATCCTCCTTTTTCGTCTGTTTTGTCATCAATATCTACTTATCAGTTGACTTGAAACCCTGCCTTCTTCTCTTCAGCTTGAACCAAACGTTCCACTACCGTCACCGAACAATTTACTGCGGAAAATATTGATCAAGAACAAGCGGTTGAAGCCGGAAGTAGAAATCAGTGAGTTATTTGTGAATGGAGATGGTAATAGTGGAATAGGGCTAATAGAGTTTTGGATACTGTATTAAAGCTACCTAACTCTTCAACCTAGTAAAGAAGTGCTGGTCAAAAATAGGGAGTTTCTAGATTTGTCAGTTTTGTACCCAAAGATATTTTCATGAATGTGGCAGCGACTTAGTACTTATTACTTCTATTTCAGAAAATATGGAAATGTTTTTGAAAGGTCTTGAAGTCACCAATGATGATGATGCTGAGATATCAGTTGATACGGACCCTGCAGCGGTTGTGGACGGAGAGGATGGACCACTAAACGGTAAGGGGATTCTGGTGGATCAACGCCTTGGCCGATGACTGTCATGGCTGCCAAATGCCTGTTGAAAATTTTGAGAAATTCTTTCTGACTTTAGGGCTTAATACAGAGTCATTGATTTTCTTTACTAATCTGCCATGTAGATGCAAAAGTAGAATTCGCTTTTGAAGATGGTTTCACCAGGTAGAACCAAAAGGAGTGTTTGTCTAAGTTTTCAGCAGGCAGCAGCTGCACAACTCTTTCACCACAATGCACTTATGAAGTGTGTTTGGTGTCGAATGAAATGGACGTGACTTGTGTGTGTTCAGACTGGAAGTTCATTTGCGCCGAATTTTGTGATCGAGGCGTTTTGAAGAGGCGCAACAAGAGATAGTGACCTTTCATTCTTGGTGTGCTTCTATTCTGTTTAAATTAGCACCGATCGGGTAGTCTGTGAAACTCCTGTGTGTTTACTAAGTTATCGATTGAAGATTATAGTGTGTTCTTGTGTTTGATAACTGAAGCATGCTGAGGAGCATGTCATGCTGTCTTTAAACTGGACTTGTCCCAATGCTGAAGAAGATTTTAATTTAACTTGTCCCAATACTGAAGAAGAACATTTTAATTGAACTTGTCCTAATCTCATTTGATTCTCTGTTTCAAATGGAGATTGATGTGTAGGGCCGTTCTGATAATCGAAATACTAGAGGCCAACATCGATTCTGAGTTGGGTGGAAAAGTTCAGAATTGTTGAAACCTTTTCATGTGACCAGTCATTGGGAAGGTCTTGATGAGCACCTTCTGGTAAAGATCAAATTTGCTATGAGAACAATAACACATTTTCTCGAAATTGCCCCTGTCCGGAGTTCGTTTCTCCTCGGCATGCTTCGCATCACTGTCACCTTTGTTACTTCAGACGACATTTCCCTGCCTCCTGATGATGTGGCATGGAAAATAGATTGTAAGTTTTCTTTCTGGGTCGTCAGTGTTCCCAAGTGAACATATGATTGGTATGTGATGAGTGTCTCCGCGCTACTCTATGCTCTTCTCTCCTTCTCATCTAAGAGTTGTTTGAGAATGCCCCTGCCAAACGATGGTGATTTAGATACAGAAAACCTAATGAAAGTTTCAAGCAGCTCATATGGGAACTGGTACATGATGTGCACTTATAATTATTTTCTTTGAATGGCAGAGGATGATCAAAACAGGCCTGACGTTGACCCTTTGGATTTATTTGGGCAAATATGATAAGTTCAACATGTCGGTCGGAAAAGGCCAAATCTGTTTCACGAGCTTGAGACTCAACACTGCCATCCATTGGGAACACTGTATGATCGAACCAACTTCAAATAATTCATGGGAACCAGTATGCAGTATCTAAGCTTTTAAGATGCCGTATGTTAGTTGTTCTTCTTATGGTGATAAATGGCCGCATACACCTTATATGTAGCTCGTTCCTCTTCTCTTGCATCCTCATCTTAGTCGTATCCAATCTAGTTAACGTTTGTCTAATTTTAGTTATATTGATAGAAGATCACCTTATCTGAGCATCAGCCAAGGGGTAGGAGTGAGACTCACTTAGGCAGTGCCCCGAGAAAACGCTGAGATAAGATTCTTTGAATAGATTCATGGCCTCTGATTATAAGATAGCCGACAAATTTGTTTTCATACTTAGTGGTCATTGATTGCAACACCAAGAACTGCTGTGAAAAAAACAAGGCCCAATGATCAAAAGAGACCCTCTTGTGACACCAAGGACTGTGTGTACCAAATCCTGTGTGCAGTCTCCCTGAGAGTGTAAAGTTGTGCCTTCAATGGACCCACTGTCTTCTAACATTCATCCAGTTGTTGTGCTATGCATGAATCTCCATTATATAAAGACATTATCTGCATGTGAATTACCTAACTTTGAATTACTCTTAAAATTTACTCAATAGATGTACATATTCATTATTTCAACTCAAAAATCATTTCACTCAAAAGTCGTTTTCTTCGATGTGGCCCTTGGCCATGTTTTATTAATTCTGCAAGCATGGTTAAAGCATGTGGGACTTTGTTACAACAAACACTGGAATTTTGGGCTAAACATTCATAAATCAAGACTAAATTGAATAAATTCCCATGAATTATTTGTAATGTGGCGTTCTGCTAGATTATGTGTGGGCTGATTGCTGGTGTTTTGACTGTTTTGCCACCTTCCCTTTTGGTATGAATGAGCACGTGTTACTAGCCCTGTTCTGGGCTCATCCCATGCCAGAATATACCTATATATTGAATGGCCCTTTGTATGCTAATTGATGTATGTCCAATGACTCTACAGTTAAGACAATTTGCCTCACTCCAGATCAGAGGTCCGATTGGTGGAGCTGTGTTGTTGAGACTGATAGAATCTGCGGGTACTTGAACAAAGCATCTTACAAACCAGCAAGTTTTATTGAAGGCGCTGCGATATGATAAAGGGATGGGGTGTCTGCGGGCAAAATGGCATGTCGAAGCAACGTGGGATAAAATCAAACCCATTCAAAATATATTGCACGTCGCAGCAATGATTGATATTTTCTCAGATCTGAAATGGCTCTTGCATTTTTTGTGGCATGTAGTAACTATTGCGTGTTTCTGTGATCAAAATTGCTTAGCTTTAGGAGCAAAATTCAAAAGGTGTTGGGTTAACATTTTTGCGTTTACAATCGATTGATGTGTGCTTCTCTTGCAGATGTGGATCCAACACCTGTATTAAAAGAAGAGGACAATGACGCACACCCTGAAGTCATCTTACCAGAAGAAAATGACGTGGCAAAGAAAATGAGCCTCAAAATTACAGAGACCAAACCTAAGGTAGGTATGTGATGGATGTCCCCGGTTGCTCGTCATTGATTCCTGCAATTTCATGTCGGAAAACGGGTGACATCACCATTGGGAAGAGAGTGGATGTTTGTAATTTAACCCCTGATGGCTGATATTTAAAGAATATCCACTGAAATTTTGAGATAAATCAACTCTTTCTGACACCAATATTGTACATACTTTTTGGATTTCCTCGCCCCTAAGATCTTGGTTTGAATGATCTGTCTGTGTCATATCTTTGTATGCGAGACTGAAGTATGTGATATAAAGCAAGTGTGTGGACAACTCCTTAACAGATTTTTCGGCCACTTATGGGGCCTGGTCTCCTACATTATGGTGAATATACCAGATGCAGATATTGTGCAGTGCCACCGTATTCGATGGTCCAGTGCTGTTGAACTTAGCACATGCGTCAGTCGTCATCTCTTTGGCATCCCAAGACGTTGATGTCCAATGGTACGTAATGTATTGACTCGAAGGTCTCACCAATTGAAATCTCATGGGCCAAATTTGGTGACAAATCGTGTTAAGGAGTTGTGAGTAATGAACCTGATGTTTCTTTATAGCCGAAGCCAGTAGTCGTTCAGGAGGAGAGTGAGGTGGTGGATGAGACTGTCAAGGCAAGTGCATGATATTATTGGCCGTCATGGCCGCCGGTTGCTTGGCAACAGTTTGACAACAAATGCAAATTATTGCTCAGTTTAATGCGGAGTTGTTGAAATTCAAAACTGGTAGACATTTTCCTTGAATCCAAATGCAAGGTTGTGGATTTTTAACTTGTAAATGAAGAAATGATTAGAAAAAGATGCTGGGGTTTTACTTGAATTGAGCATGGCAGCTTTTACTATGCATGTAATGTACAACCAAGCCTACTTGAGCAATATTTGACAATTTTTTGTGAAAACCTGAAGCCGTCAGCCATGTTGGTTTATCTACACTAAAAACTAACTTACTGGCATTAGGTTACTTTTACACTTCAAGTTGATTTTTTTACTTTAGGACCGATGACTCTCTGACCTGACATGTGTCTTGACCGAAACTGAGTCTAAACAATCGCATTGGAAATTAGGCTGCTTTAGACTGAGACATCGGACGAAAATTTTAGTTATTTAACTATCATCCTGGTGGTTGCCTCTCAGTAGCAATGACGGAGCAGTCCTAAAACATCCCTGTAGATGGTGCTGTAGTCGCATACCTTTTCAGGCCCGTCAGCTTTGCCTACCAACAATAACTTTTCAAGCAACGAAAACATCTGAACAACTTCATGATAACATGTGCAGTATAGCAACAAGAACTTCGTGTTGTCTGTTTGAAAGCCCTGCAGGGAGTAATTCCACTCAGTGTGTCAACTAGAAAACTGCTGGTGTGGATTCACACATTTACTATGTATGGCTGATGCACAGATCTCTTGGGGACATCTTTCCGACAGACAAACGGACCAAATCAACTCTCTTCTTCTTCCAGTGTGTTGTGTCTCACATTCATTCAAGACTATAAATGTATGCACTACTATAACTAATTTGTTTTATGACTAACCAATTGATTTCCGCTATCAAATTCACCATCTTCTGTTATGTTTTAATACACCACTCCAAGTACCATTTCTGTGTAAGTATATCGAGGTTAACATGGTTGAAGGACATTTGTCCTTAAAAGCTACCTTTGGTCTTGGGAAAGGTATGTGTCTAAGGCAATTTACCATACTGTCGTCTGATTTCTTTGTCTTTGCCAAAAAATGCTACATATTTAATCAAATTTCTAATTTAGAACCAATGTTTTCGTTTATAGCATCTGCCCAGGTCAAATCCTCGCCGGGATAAACTTACATCTTATTCTGATACTGAGGTACTATCATTTCGTATGATTTTGTATTACTCCCCCAGGCAGGCTTGTTATATCATGGGCTGTTGTTTAGGAGGTTGGTATTTCACTGAGGTCAGAGCCTACATTAACATGCAGTGTGTCATGACCTCATGAGACCAGTATTTCGGAATATCGTTGCATACATAATGACACCAAAATATGGATTCATCGTATTCGCAACATTAAAAAAATGGTCTCATTCTAGTGAAATCCCTTCAAACGTGCTGTAAGACAGGCAAGACCCTACTAGAACTTTCTGGATCCCAACCCACTTCTGTCAGTAATCTGAAAGAGGAAATGTTGATGGCTCTTATCTGAGATTATCGTAAATTTGTGAAAAATGACTACCGTCTGAAAACAGTGAAATATCAACCTTGCGTCTCCTGTTAGACAGCTTTCGATTCACCAAATTTTGAGTTGACAGAATGGCTCGGATAATTGAAGGGGAGTGAGCAGACGTTACATAAGTGCAATTTAGTTGACAAAAGCAAATGGACAGTGTCACCATCTGTCATTAGAACTATTCATTAATAGTGTACGTGTGCCATCGGTGAAATACACTATCAATGGACAGTTCGTATAATAGGTGGTGGCACTGTCTATTTACCCATCTCGCTTCTCAATATTTTCAGAAATCTCAAAACTGGACTTAGCCCTTCAATTTAAGAGTTGTCTTGACTCGAAATTTGTCATTTTTAGTGACAAGTGCACCAATAAGCGATGAGCAATATGAAGTTAGATGACCTTTGTGATCACTTTGGTGCACTTCTCCCTTTTACCACTTCGTTGCAATGCATTGAGTCCTTTTACTTTTCCAAAAAGAGGTTTTTGTAACTTTCCAATAAAAGATTTTATTACGGTGCAAGTTTGTCCTTCAAGATTCTTTTCATCCTTGCTTTTATCGACCCAGTACATAATACTGTAAATACAGCCCTGCTTTGGATCAGGTGTATATTGTATTCATATGGTCAGATAGTTTGCTCTTTGAATTTTTCTTTCTAATGTCAGAATTTGCTTGACCGCCCTTGGGTTTTTTTGCGCAAAATACTTAATTTCCAGATGTTGTTCAATAGAGCAAGAGCTCAAGTAGATTGTGATCTACTTACATACATGATTAAGTTTTCTAACTTCGATTGTTTGCTTGGATTCGATCAGATTTATTTGGTGGCTGCAAACCAGAGAAAGTGTCAAATTCAGTTACAACCTACATGTACCATACCAATGTCTTCAGTTCTCCTATTATGATATGTTAAACGACTTAAAATTCCTTATAATGCCAATGTTGTGTTAAATGATGAAAGTAAACATCCTTAGGACTCGGATAACAGAGATTTGGGAATGAATATTAAACAGAAGAATTTCATCACAAAAACTGTACATCTCTACAGTTTTGAAAACGACTGCAAAGGTCTTGTGTTATCACCAAGTTCAAAAGCTGACAGCCTGGTGGTTTCATGGCCGGTCTACCATAATACGAATCCCTACTTTGATTGTGTACATATCTCTAGATGAACCAGCTCCACTAAAGGAAACTAAGGTCTTGGCTCTTCAGTCCGTTGAATGAGACTAGAAACCTAGAATCTCTGTACCTGAGTGCCTACCATATGTGTGACCTGATGCAGACGAAAAAAAGGGATGAAGATGATGGTGTTACTATCCTGCTGTATTGGTGAAGCACTTTGTAATAAAACACTTCATGTGTCATATTGGTGCCTCTTCATCTTCAGGTGAAAATATACCAGGTTGCAACGTTTACTTTTGAATGTCCTATCTCTAGTTACAAATGTACAAGAAGCATCTGCGCTATCACCTCTGCTGCAATTTAACTGTACATGTTCTGTTGGAATCTAAAAGCTGATTTAATTCATGAGCAAAACTGGGATATTTTCACAAATTGATTTCCCTGCACCATAATTACGATTTACCATGTTTTATGACAAGGAGGTTCACAATTGGTCTTTTAGAACATATCTCTGCGACATTAAAGTTGTTAATGAACTAACTTGGTTTTATATACAATTGAGCACAGATAATTGTATGATGTAGCAAGCAGGTTATATGAATTCTGCAGGAGAGAAGAGAAAAAAACAAACGTGAAAGAGACCTAGACGCATGAATATGAAGTCCAGTGGCGTTTATCTGTTGTAGAATGTCAACTTCGGTGGGGTAACAGTATTGGTGTATATTGTTAGGTTTAGATCTAACTGTGGGTTGTGTAGGTGACAGGGAGATGATGAATAATGATGTTTTATGATGTGCCTGTCACTCAGCATGTTGGATTGCTTAGCTCGATCGATCCATGTGTATGATGTCCACTATAACTGATTATAATGTTAGTAGTATTTGCCAGAGTCATCCATGTTCCCATTTGTACGTCATGTGTTACCATTATTGTTACTAATTCCCTAAATATTGTGTAAGGCATGCTCTCATGAGGAGTTAAAAAATGCTGATTGACAGGTGCACCATTAAGATAAGGTGACGTTACAATAGGACTGAGATTAAATTGCACATTTTCTATCTTCACCACAGAATCACCCCCCTCAACTATCTGTAGATGATGAGGCAAGTTTTAAGTTTTCTCTGTATGAATGTAGACACAACAGGGTTTCTGTCTGGCGGGGAGGTGGACAGATCATATGGCCCCACTGCCAACCAAACAATGACCCCCTCCCACCTTGTGTGTTTCATTGAAGAAATTCACTTCCAAAAGGCACCTTCAAATCTGCCCGGAGTATACAAGCTCGTTTTCCCCATGACCAGAAATTGCGGCCCAGATCCCTCATATTATTGTCTGTCTGTGTTTGACAAAGTACTCCTAACCTTTCCGTTTTGACAGAAACCCTGTCCATATATCCATGTAGTATGAGTAACAATGCATACATGTACCTTAGTGAGGCAGGTCGCAACTCAGCCTCAGTTTTAGCTTATTCTTAGAAAGAAGGCAAGTGACCTGCGTAGGTGCAGACATGTATCAGGCTGCCTGTAATGTAGCTCGTCAATTGAAAACTGTCGTAGGATCAGGGGTCGTAAAATCCACTAGTTCCTAGCCCGGGATGACTTTGATAGCCGGGCTAGCCTACAGTCAGGCAAACAATAAGGATTTACTGAACGAGCTATAGCCCAGACTTTGAGATTCACAGCTTGGGACTGGTCAACTTGAAAACGATTTTTCGACCCCAGAGGATTTGAGTAAGACTTTGACCTTTTGAATGCCAGTGGTGCAAATGTAACTGTATATGCAACTTTGCCAGACCAATTTGGGACCAAATGTCCAAAATAGAGAGGGTGTCATTGATAGAGAAGTGTCTGCTCAGAGAGGTTCTAGCAGTAGATTGAAAATGCCTTGAGTGTATGACATCAGTGCCAGATATGAGCTTTATTCAGAACAACTTTTTCGACCAAAGATTACAGAAAATCTGGAATTGTGTGATTTTGAGTATTTATGGTATTGATACAGGAGACCAGCATGTTGTCTTGCATGATTGTACATATTACGGGCCTTATTTCTCTTGAGACATTTTGGGAGATTGTTCGTTGATTATCCTAGGGCAATTACTGTTATGTTTTTGGTAAGCGATTGGATATTGGCTGAGGAGAACCAGCTTTTTTATGGACACTTGCTAAAATATAAAGGGCGAGCTTATGTAGTTTTGTCACTTGGCTGAATTTGCAAACACCCACTAACAATCAAAGCTGGTGGCTTCACTCTGTCTGTGTGTGCTTCCTTTAGGGATTTTTTTCATTTTATGCATGATATCAAATTAGATGACAGTCATCGACGTGCAAATATTCTTCAGCATTAAGGTCTCCGTTTGATATCCTACAAGGTACGATATAAGGTCTGGCAGGAATATTCTGCAGTGTTCAAGGGCTTCATAGAATATACAGCTCACCAGTACGTTTCTCACCAGAAATATTGTAATGAAATGATGCAACTTTTTTCTACAGAACGATTCGGCTGACCTCTCAGTTGATGATGAGGCAAGTGATTTACTCGGATATTCTTGTTTTGTGTGTAGCCGTGGTTTATATCTTGTTAGGCTATAGCAAATGTTTACAGAATTATCCGGGATCTAATCGCTGGCTTGTTTCATATGCTTTGTCTTCATTTGTCTATGGATGTCAGTAAATTGTCAGCTTTAACAACTTTGAAATTGTCTAGAAACCTTCACTATCGCCAATGTAAAAAAATCACCCAAAAAAAATCATTTTTTGATTGGAAAAGCCGAAGAGATTTCGTAATCTGCCAAACCTTTCCTCAGGCTGTGTATGAAACACACCCAGAACATAACATTGGGGTTTCAGACCATTTTAGATTTGGCTAGGCTTTGATTTACACTCTCTATTGCATGTGTAATGGAAGTATATTTATCCATTCGGAAGTCGTCCTCAACCAGATTCAAGGCATTCTTTCTAACATCCTCCTCATCCCGAGATGTTTGTCTGTTTCAGATTTTCATGATTTTCTTTTGAGCTGTTCTGTTGCTCCCCTTATATTCCAGGTTAACTGATTGGTCAACATTTGGCATGGAACATATATCTCGGTTATACTCTTATACCCTTTTCCTTCAAATATTTTTCCCTTTTGCTCATGAAATTCTTCCAAATGTGATATTTACTAAGAGCATGACCATATGTGGCCTTTCCCTTCTCCCCTCTTACAGAACCAACATTTGGACTGCAATATTTCATTATAAATAATGTCCTTTATGACTTTCAAATTTCCATATAACATAGTGAATTTTAAGAAGAGAATATCATTAGATGTCTGTTGTCAGTATTAAAAGTTATTTGTAAAGTATAATTGTGACCATTGTATTGTCATTTTTGTGCGATTGATGTGGATGGGCCTGGTGGTACTACTGGGCACAGCTTGGGTCATGTGGATGGGCCGAAGATGCCACTGAGCGTCAGCTTGGGTCATGAGGATGTACCACTAGACATCAGCTGGGGTCATGGAGCTTGACCTGGTTGTACCACTAGACATCAGCTTGGGTCATGAGGATGTACCACTAGACATCAGCTGGGGTCGTGGAGCTTGACCTGGTTGTACCACTAGACATCAGCTTGGGTCATGATGATGTACCACCAGACATCAGCTGGGGTCATGGAGCTTGGCCTGGTTGTACCACTAGACATCAGCTTGGGTCATGAGGATGTACCACTAGACATCAGCTGGGGTCATGGAGCTTGGCCTGGTTGTACCACTAGACATCAGCTTGGGTCATGATGATGTACCACCAGACATCAGCTGGGGTCATGGAGCTTGGCCTGGTTGTACCACTAGACATCAGCTTGGGTCATGATGATGTACCACTAGACATCAGCTTGGGTCATGATGATGTACCACTAGACATCAGCTTGGGTCATGAGGATGTACCACTAGACATCAGCTGGGGTCGTGGAGCTTGACCTGGTTGTACCACTAGACATCAGCTTGGGTCATGATGATGTACCACTAGACATCAGCTGGGGTCGTGGAGCTTGACCTGGTTGTACCACTAGACATCAGCTTGGGTCATGAGGATGTACCACTAGACATCAGCTGGGGTCATGGAGCTTGACCTGGTTGTACCACTTGGCCATCTTAAACACCTTGGGTGCCCGACAAGTATCGGGTACTGATACTGAAATTTCACTCCGTGGTCACTATGGACAACTGGTGCTGGTACTTTCATTTGGGTTTGAAATGTTAGAACACAGAAGATGATATTAATGTTGTGTCACATTGTTTTGTGAGGCTATCGTCCTGTTTTTGTCAAATTGGTTGTATATCATTGTGATTATCAAAGTGATTATCAAATTTGCTGTCTCCTGAGAGAGAGGTGAATTTGGTTTTTTCTGCTGTTTCTCTTATAATTAACCTTATTCTCTTTGCAATAAGGTAATAACGAGTACTAGTGCTTAGGGAGATTGTAAGAACTGATTATAACCAGGAATCGGGCTGATTTGGTAATAATTCAGCAGCTTCATATGCTTGTGATTCCTTTAGAGAAAGGATGGTTGTTTATAATGCTTGACAACAGGTTGCACTGTCATCATCATCAAAGTATATTGTAATAACCTCCCATTCATGTTCTTATCTTTAGAATGAACCGACGCAGTTATCAGCAGATCAAGAGGCAGAGTTGATGTCAAAGTACAAATACACCGGGGCAACAACCAACATTCATCCCCTTCTCTCCTCGATGGTCAATTATGCCCAGCCGGTCAAGTTCCAGGGATTCGATGTCGCTGAGGGTGCGTATAGTCTCTGAGTGTCTGTCTGAGCATTGGTTTCTCGGTGTAATCACACTGGTTCATCGCATTGAATATACTATATCTGGGCCATAGTAGGCTTGCCAGAATTCTTTGTCCAAGAAATATTAGAGGGGTGAAAGGCATTACTTGGGTTCCTTTCACCCCCTCAGGTTGAGCTGATTCGCCACTCTTAAAGCCTGGCGGGTCTATTGTCGTCCATAACCAGCATTTTGGATTTTGGATTTTGGATTTTGCCTCACTAATGTATGTTCGTCCTCTTTGGTTCAGAACGAAACATACACTTCAACATGTCCTCGTTCTCCGAGTCGACGGGCCTTGGCTATCTCAAGACGTCGGCCATTGAGTTTGTCAAGTATCCTTGAACAGAGCTGCTGATCGTCCGCTAACTTGGTAGAGGTTTTCATTCTCATGCATGACATCCCTTTTGCATATTGTCGGCTTCCAGTAAAACGTGTCTTATTTCTAATATTGCATTTCTCAAATGGTGAAGATGAATAACGGAAATCCACCAAGATTAGACCATGTGATACTTGGACATAGTTTATGTCATGTCATTTTAATGGCAATGATACAAAATTAGTCCCTATAACATCCTTGTTTGAAAGGATACGCTTTATATAAAGGGTTTTCAACTTAGAAACTACTATGATAAGGACCGAAAGAATGAAGAGAATTGAGACTTAGCACTGATCATGTCTTGGAGGATTTGGGTTTTAAGCTATTTATCTTTATATCTGATGTCTTGATATTGTCGAATCTTGCATCATTTCTCGGCTTTACTTGCATGAATATGGTATGCTTTTCTTGTATTTATTTGCTCATTTATGCTTTGACCCTGTTCTGCCACAATAACAAACCTGAGAAAAGATCATTTCAGAAAGGTCCCTATCGACCGTGGATACCAGCAGCACAGCACTACGGAAGATGTTTTATGTGGCAGTCCCTGTACCTGAAATCCCTTCGGTCATCCAGATTACCAAATTACTAAATGACGAATGACTTACAGGACCATGAACTACCATTGCCCTTGAGAATATGAGAATATGAAATGAAAATCTTTCCAGTATTTATGCTGTGGCAGAACCCTTTGATGTGCATGTGCTTATTTTATTTCATTTTGCTTTGCATGCTCTATTTTACAGAACGGAATGTTACTTACAATATGTCATCCTTTGCTGAGAAAAGTGCCCTTGGATTGATTTCCAAAAATTGTGTTGAATTGATTGAGTATCCTTTCATAGTTGATTGTTTGAGGAGGTAAATCCAAGCAACTTAATAAGGTTTGACCATAGGTACCACCATTTTGGCTAGAGCGTGAAATCCTAAAGCAATCAGAACTCCTTCTGAATGAAGTGAACGCCCATTTGAAATTTTGAGGCTGTTCTTTGGAAAACAAGCAACAGACTCTATCAACTTCGTGTTGAAAGAGTTCTAATTGTTATAGGATTTCAAGTTCTCGACTAGTTCTAGATTTTGGTGATGCCTATGGTCAACCCATATTGCCCAAAGCTACCATCACACCAAGTTTTAGCCATCTAGCCCTAGTGTTGACGAAACGTGCTCCGCTAACGGACACCTGGGTATCTCAAAAGCTCCCCAGAGAGCTAAAAAGGAAACAGCTTGTTGTGATGATGATTTGAAAAAATTTGAGAAAATGTTGGTGGTTTATAGGTGTAGTTTCTTTTTACTCTACTTCACTGTGGTAGTTGCATGATCATTGTCTTGTGGTACATGAATGCTTCAGTATTAAATGTAGTAGGGTTACTTTTTCACTTTGCATAGTACACTGGTCCTCTACAAAACAAATTTCGTGTCTGCTTGCATGCTCCTGTATTTTGTGTTAATTTAGCTCAAGATAATTTTACTTTAGCAAGTTCCTGTAATACAAAAGCTTAAAAGAGCAAAGTACATGATGAGGCCATCCCACCCCAGCGTGGGGGAGGGGGGACAGGGATGGGGTCTGAAATCTGAAATCTGGGTTGGTTTGTTTGTCTTCGCCCACAAAATCCTTAACACGTGCTAGCTATAACAAGCGACAGATGAGCAGAATCTACCCCAAGGGAGCAAGAGTGGACTCCACCAACTACATGCCACAGGTAGGTACCCTCAGCTTACCGGGTGAAAAAAGTCAAAAACGTTTGAAGTGATGTCGTTGGATTATTGGGATCGAATTATCCTGCGATGAATATCCTGTAACCAGCAGTGTGCTTTAACCTATGAATTGGTTACAAACAGTGTGTTACAGATTTAACAGACAGAAAAGTATTTTGCTCTGAATACTATCTCACATACCTGAACGTTTCACTTCAGTCACCATGATAATCAAAAAATTCTGTTCACAGATCTTCTGGAACGCTGGATGCCAGATGGTATCGTTGAATTTCCAAACGTCTGACATAGCAATGCAACTCAATCAAGGCAAATTTGAATACAATGGATACTGCGGGTAAGACTGAAATTATTCAATTGCTATTTAGATCTGTTAAAAAAAGATTGTGTGAACTTTATCAGATATTTGATAGTGGAAGGTGAAAAGAAAAGCTTTTTGATATCCAAGACTGCACCAGCAACCATCAGGATTATGACCTCCCCTCAGGGAACCTTCATACACGTTCAGCTCTTTGAGGAGAGCAGCTTCAAAGGGAAGCAGATCCTTGTCCAAAGTCTTTCAACTCTTGCTTGAGTCTGTGTGACTTGGCAAAGGGAGTCATTAGTATTTCATCTTGGCCGATTTCTACTCTACAGGTTCCTTTTGAAACCCGACTTCATGAGACGTCCAGACCGAACATTTGATCCGTTCTCCGAGAGTCCTGTAGATGGTGTGATAGCTGCTACCTGCTCAGTTGAGGTAGGTCTTTCTCATTGACCATATGTTGTTATCTGTTAACTTTTTCCAGTACCTGGGTAGCTTGAAAGCAAACTAATCAAGAAACATTTAAAAAGGTGTGGAGTTTTGAATAGCCCAGTCAAAATTGGAGAGGCAGAAAAATTGAAATCAAATACACCATTCCGATTCTGTAACACTGTGATTATGATTTTATTTCCTCGCAGGTTATCTCTGGTCAGTTCTTGTCAGATAAAAAGATCGGAACATTCGTTGAAGTGGACATGTACGGCCTCCCTACTGACACGATCAGGAAAGAATTCCGCACTAGAGTCGTCCCAAACAATGGTCTCAATCCTGTCTATAATGAGGAGGCGTTTGTATTCAGAAAGGTAAGACCAGACTGGCATTTTCCCTAACTCAGAATTCATCTAAAAACCAAATCATCTGTCGGCTCCTATGTATTTACCTCTAGTATTGTTGTGTATGAACATGTCTCTCTGCTCCCCAGGTTGTGTTACCAGACTTGGCCGTGTTGCGGATAGCCGTGTATGAAGAGACTGGCAAGCTCATAGGACAGAGGATATTACCACTGGACGGTCTCCAAGCTGGTGAGTTGTAGGAATCTTCTTTTCTTTATATACTTTGCCCTCTCATCGGATATGAATCCATGGGAATAACTTACTTTCTTGCTTAGTCCTCTTTGTGTGTGGATGACACATAAGGCTTCAATGGCACTTCAGTCTCCATGGGAATAAAGCTTGAAAAACTCACTATACTACTACTACTATTGGGGAATTATGGCCAATATTAAAACAGCAGCTGATAGTGATACTATTTGAACTGATACTTGAAGCTGAGACTTTCAAAGGTGGTAAGTGACCTTGGCACTTTCTGACATCTCAAAGCTGTTTGATTACTTTCCAGGATACCGCCATATATCTCTGCGAACGGAGGGTAACTTCCCACTCTCATTACCAACTGTATTCTGTCGAATCATCCTAAAAACCTACGTGCCCGATGGATTTGGAGGTAAGTAAACTGAACAGTTTGATTACGATTCCTTACATCCCCTCACATTGGTCATCCTTGAGTTAAGTCAGAAACTATGGTTGCAGTAGTGTCACTCATCATCATCTACTTTAGATTATCTTGCTTTCCATAAGCTGCAATTACAATCTTTCTGTCTTTCAGAATTCGTCGATGCCTTGTCTGCACCGATCGAGTTCATGTCGGCCGCTCAGAAGCGGGCCAAACAGATGCAGGAGATGGGCATAGATGAGCAGGATATCTCAGAGGTGCCAGTGGTCACGAAAAAAGACAAGAAGAATGACAAGAAGGCTGCAGCGAAGCAGAATAGTACCGTGCCGAACTCAGTTCCTCCTCAGACGGTGGCAAATAACGTTGGTGGCGTTCCGGCCAAGAAGGAAGAGAAAAAAGGTAAAAAGGGTTAACATTCACATTTGGTATTGTTTGCACTTGAACCCTTGACACTTTAAGATGAAATTGTTTTTCATTTTATTATCCTGATTTGATTCCAGATGAGATGTTATTCGACCCCGTCACCCCAGAACTTCTCAGGACCGAAAAAATGTTCGTAAAGATCTTGAAGAAACAGCAGAAGGAGATGGAAACGTTGAAGAAACGTCACAACAAGGAGCGCAGCGCGATGCAGAAACAGCATTGTATGGTCGTTGACAAGATGGTCGCCTGCCATGACAAGGAGAAACAGATGCAAGAGAAGACACTAGAGAAGGCTATCAAGAAGAAGGGGTGAGTTCCATTATTAGATGTCATGTTGTTAACATGGATTAATATATCCTCTTATCCTTTATCTTTGAATTTGGATCAAAATTGCTTTCAAGAAGTAGATGATTGATGAGAAGAATCAACATGACATGGATGACATCAAAATTTCTGATTCTTACAGCTGTGTTAGGCTTGCGCCTAACGTCCAGACTTGGAATGCTGGCATTGTGAGCAAGAAGTTGTAGGTTCAAATCTTGGTGCAGTTATAACAATTCCTTGTCTTTTCCAGAGAGAGCTCTTGCAACGAGATCAAAACTGTGACAGAAGATAGAGTACAAGATCTAGTTATCTCACATAAAGCCAAGGTGAGGGAACTTCAAGCCAAGATCGTAACAAATTTCTAAATAGGTTTCTGAATTTCGATCATATCTATTTGATATCTGTCTTCTCTTGTTAGGTGAAAGGCTTGGTAGCTGACCAGACAGAGGAGTGGTCTAAGCTGGTCAGCCGTCAGATGCAGGAGGAACATGATGTGAGGAAAGAACATGCAGTCCAGCAGGGCGACCTGCTCAAGAAACTCCTCGAAGATGCTCAGATATTCCAACTCAAAGATCTCGAACAGAGACAAGATAGGTAAGAAGTTTTGCTCGTTTCTGTCAGAAGTGTTCACTATAATTTTACTATAAACCCAAACCTAACTTATTAGGAATGAAAAGAAGCACTGATTCATATACTGCTCTCACTTTGGTAATAGGATAATGAAAAATGTTTTGTTTCTCTTTGCAGAGAAAACAAGGAACTTAAGGCTGCCCAGGCCAAGCAGTCAATGGACGCAAGTAAAATTGTCATGGCTGACAAAACGATAAAGAATAAAGCTGAGAGGGATAGACGGATTCGTGAACTGAATGAAAATAATACCAAGAAGTTCATTGAGGAGAGAAAGCGCCAAGCAATGCGACATTCACGGCAGGTTGAATCTCTGAAGAAGGTCCATGCGGCTCAAACGGAAACTTTAGCAAAGGGAACAGAAGCAGTGAGTTTGATAGACCTTCAAGCACCCCTTTCCTGCACTTTCCTCATTCCTGCAGTCCCATAGATTACCTCAAGAATATAACAGCAGTAGACCTACATGTGAGTCAAGATGATTTAATCTTATTGTAAACAGAAAGCATTGATGTTTTATCTCTATTTTCAGGAACAAGAAATGTTGGAGATTTGCCACGAGGAAGCTCGCCTTGCAGCAAAGCCTGAGACAGTTATATAAGAGTCATCTCATTTATATGCCACGTCGTCTTAGAATAATATAGATAGACAATGATTGAAAATACTGGAACAATTAGTTTCAGTGAAACAGAGGAAATGTACATAGTGATGTACAAGAGTTACACAAGCGAGGTTCAAGTTGAGATGGGACACACTTAGTGGGTTTCGCCTACAATGGAAAGGACAGACTTTGTACTGGTATTGTTAAGTAACATATAAATCCAACCCTCCTACAAACAAGATTTTTAAAAACACTTCGTTCGATTCAAGTTGAGGTGCTGTGAGTTTTACCATCAATAGATTATTTATGGTTTTACCCAAGCTCTGAAGAATTTCCATTGGCGACACAGTCTCACTGGGTGCGATATCTCTAAATATTTGCTTGGACTAATTCTGCGTACAGTTGTGGGGTAATGTTCCTTTTTTAGTTGGGAGTAAAATCATGCCTCGGTTCTATGTTGAGTGTTAAGGTGCTGGACACCGAACTTTGTTGTTTGAGTGGACTGATCTGTCGGTGCGGACTTCCTTTGTTGAATTTGATATGTCAATTGGAAGTACTTGATCGTGTTTAAAGGGACCATAAGAATTGAGCATCTGTTGCTGTATTAACCCCTTATTGGTTAGAAAACACTGTGGGCATAATTATCAAAATTTCCAGTCAGAAGTTTCTTGCTCATTTTAAATGCCCACTGTGACTACATTAACTAAAAGCAGTATAATTCCAATTTTACTCCAATCATGTTATCACTTGAATTCTTTGGTCCAGTCTGTGATGTTAATGAGAATGAAATGCTTGCTCTCCTAGAAAATGGAATCCCGGTTCAGGTGTGTGAAGACGGTTGTTACCCTATGTCATAATGTTCATTTCCAATTGGCCTGCTTACATGTAATGAGAATGATACTGCACATGCATGCCAATCTGGCCAGGTTAAATTGAAATTTCATTTCCATATTGTTAACTTTTCTATCTTCCTAGGAAATTTCAATATCTAGTGTGTATTCTGTTAATGTTTTTGTTTCTTTTTTATGATTTACATCTCCATGTTATTATTACGCCTTGTCAAGATCTATTTATGAATAATCACACATATTTTATCATGAGAGGAAAACCTTGATTCTATATATATGAGAATATAGATACCGGTATATAATGTATATGTTTTTGTCTGTTGATGTACACGGTTTCAAGTCTTGAAAGGATGTACAAAAAGTGTAAATAGCTTGATAGGTTTGTGTAAAAATCTTAAATAGTAGGTCACACTGACATATCATGTAATCAGATATTTTAATGTTGGAAATGCAGCTGTATGGCACTAGTTAAAAGATAATAAGTCATCGTATTACCATGATTAGTTACCTATGATTGCTTGTGCATGTGCTCAATCATTTGCTCCAAGCAATAATAACAATAATGCCGCCTTTTATGTAGTGATATTAAACAGCAACAGTTCTTCTACATCAACACCTGCATCACTAGTTTCAATCAGCTCAACAGCTACTTCTGAAGTTTCAATGTCATGACTTTAAACAGCTGCATCACTAATTGTAAACAGCTGTTCCACTGGCTATAAACAGCTGCACCACTGGCCTTAAACAGTTGCACCACTTGCTGTTATCTCCTGCACCATTGGTTGTCAACAGCAGCACCACTGGCTGTAAACAGTGCACCCACTGGCTCTAATCCGTTGCACCGCTGGTTGTAAAAAGCTGCATCACCTGCTGTAAACATTGCACCCACTGAATACTGTACTGCTGCATTACCAGCTCTAAATTAACCAATTACATGGCCAGGCTTAATCGGTTAAATAAACATTTCTCATCTTTTTATAACCATATACTTTTATAAACCATGCCCTGAAGTAGATGATATGTATGTACAGCTCTTTAAACTGTTCTCTGTCGTATGTGTTGTCAATGTCAAGGTCATTGTGAAATGTCAAGGTCATCAGTACAGTGTAGATTCAGGTCGCTTTGAAGTTTTCATCTGTGATCTCAATTGAATTATAAAACATCGGTCACTTTTACAGTAAGTTGTTCACATGATAGGTGTACGTCTGCTAAGGTGGCACAAGTTGGGATTATTCAACAACCCTTGTGTTGTCTATTTTACAATGAAATAGAGTTTCAAATCAGATATTCTCCCATCATGTGAGGAATTTTCTGTTGGAAAGGACTGATGTTGAAGTTGCCTTTGGTCGACTGGATCATTTCTTCAGGTTTAATCTTACATTGTGTCGTCTTGTGTTTACACTTTCCACTACCGGTACAAATCTGCTGAGGGAAACCATTAGATTTTTCCAACAAATTTGGAATAAAACTCCACTGATGATCTGTGGTTTGAAATATGCGACACTGCAATCATGTTAACTAACCTGCTAAAAAGAATCATTTACATAATCACTGGTAGTGGAAAATAATGTGTGCTTCAATTTAGCCTGTAGCTTGTCCAAGTGAATAGTTTTTTGAATTCTATATAACGTCTATCATGTTTCACCTTCGGTTGGAGAGAAGTGAATTGTAGGGTCTTGCTCTTTTTACGCTGATTATGACCCCTATTCAGAGTGTAGATTCCACCTGATAATGATCAGTCTACAGAAATTTCCTTTTACCCTCGTCATAATCTTGTTTACACCAGTTGCTAAGTAATTGTTCCGGTATCTTGATTTTCATACTTAACACCAATAAACTTCGGACACCCCATGATGTAAAAATATCTTCAAGTAAAATATTATAATTGGTCCAACTTATCACTCTGATATGAAGAAATGGGTCATATTGAATTGTACTAAAAGTTTGGGATCAGAGTGAGATTTGGGGGACCTGTACTGATCTTTTTTCTTCCGCTTGTTAGGTACAAAAATCTCCCCATTGGAACGAAACGAACTGTTCCATGAAAAGAAAAACTTAATAGATCTGGATGAGTTCATTCCAAGTTTCAGTGGTAGTGAGCTATTCGTTTTTCTCAGGCTATTTGTTTCTTCTTTTTCTCATTTCCATTGTTAGACATTTTCAAATTCATTGTACATTCAGGTTGTTGATAAATGTATATATATATATATATTGTGGAGACAGTTCACATTCATGTAGATAGTTGCATATTTGCAAATATATATTTTGACCTTACTGCATAGGAAAGCTGAATTTAGGCGGCCTTAATTTAAAAAGCATTCTGTAGTGTGTTGTCTGGCCTCGTATATCTTTTTCATGTTTAAGTAACTCCTAAAACTGAGTTATTTCATGATCTTGTGAAACTCTATTTCAGTGTCAATCATGTCATTAATTCAAATGAAGATGCAGAGGAAATTCCTTCGCAAACTTAAATCGGAGCATGAGTAGATTGTCAGTCATGATATAATTGAATTGAAGATATTATGAGAGAATTTAGAATGGTAGTGTTTTCCAAAAAAGATCTTCAATCTTACTTCTGGGATTCATGATGGTGGGGCTAAGTTTGCCTGTTGCAAGAAATTGAAGCACCTACCGGGTGGCCAACTTTACCCACTTCACCCCACCTTACAATCTACATATTGTACATATTGTTAGATTCTGAAATTTTCCAATTATCTATCGGAGTCTCTCTCTCCCTTAGGGGAATATTTGTAGGTCCCATAGTGCAATACTGCTAACATTGTTATGCATCCCCTGTAGCTGATATTCTTAGTCTTCCAAGTGATAGTACCACCCTCAAGAATCAGTTTCCCAGCTTGACGAGAATCAGGGCTCCCTACTTGTCGAGCTGGCCTACCGTGAGAATGGAGTATTCTTCTAAAGAAGGTGGACACATTATTCCAGGCTCTTTCGTAGTTGGGCAAGGTCAGTTAGTTTGGAGGCCTGCCTGAGAATACATGGTTCGTGTTAAGTTGGAAAACCGATTCTCCTGGATGAGCATAGCCTTAAGAGATAGCTTCACCCAAAGCTGGCTTAAATTGACAAGTTCAGCTCAATGCCGTCTAATAAAGGTGAAACATTCTTTCTACTTCCCCTGCCCTTAGTCCTGAGTTACTTGATGTGGTGCAACGAGGCTGAGTTTAATGGAAGTCATGCTTCACTTGCCATTACCAATTTCATCATGATCAAAATTTATGCGTCTGATCAAATCTTGTCTGGTCTTTGTCTCTGTATTAGACTGGTTGCCAACTTGTTCTGGGGCCATAAGGTGGGTTAGAATAACCAACCATGTCAGTTGAAACATAGGAAAATTCATCCATGGCAAACATGGAGTGGGTGAAAAATACTACAGTAGAACCTCTCTATTGAGGACAACCTCAGGACTGACAAGTGTTGTCCTTAATAGAGACGTGTCCTGATTAGAGAGGTCAAATTGAATGGAAACAACCAATTTTGGACCAAAACTAATGTCCTTAATAGAGAGGTGTCCGCTAAGGGCAGTTCCACTGTATACCAGTGTGATGAAGCTGGTAAACTACACGCCATCTAACAGCATGTAAAACCAAAGTTATTAATGACAGCCAGTACTGATATGAAGGTACCCTCAGTAGCGGGTTGAGGACCAGTCTATCTGTGTATAGGTAAGAGGTGTACAAACTCATGTGTACAGTTAACTTATGTTCTACATTGGACATATCATGGCATAGCATCTTGTGTACAGTTCAACTAGAAATAATAAATTCTTTATTCCAAATCTAATATTCCTCTGGTATTGGTTCCTCATATTCTGTGATGTGGTAGTCATTTGGTCTTCTATTCAAGACACAGATCTATTCATGCATATTGGTATACAAGGACCAAAGGATGAAAAGACTGGTTGACTACGACACCTCATAATATGTAAGATTGTGCTGTGTCCCCCCCCCCCAAGAAACATTTTCGTTTTGATCAGAACAAAGAGAAGCCTCCTGGACAGGGTGTGTCAAAAGCATCCAGCCGCATACCAGACCCCTGCTGAAGGCTTCAGCGTTAAAACAACACAAACGCCATCTTCAGGTTGATGATGGAACTCGCTCAGTTAATGCCGTGAAGCGATTCTGACCGCATGCCGATCCACCGTCGTTGTGCCTATATCCATCCTTGAAAGGAGGAGATTATGACTGATATTCACCGCTGATAAGTCGGCATGTTCTGACCGTGGGTCTAGGAGTGCTGAAAAAAGGGGTCGTTTTACTATTTTATTCCCCTCGCGATCATTCCGATGCTGCCATATTTTGTGTTTTAAGTCGTGCTCATTAACACAAACAAAGTTACAACCAGCGGACATGAAGACATGCCAGACCATGACATCGGGACACTACCAGACAACCACACAGACCACACTCATGGTCACACTGTCACGCCCAGATAAAGCATCCCCGCTTAACCAGTAGTTTTCAATATACCCCGCCAGATGATTATTCAAATATGTATAAAATATGCATATGACAAAGGAGTAAAAACCGTCTGGACCTCTCTCGGCCTACCATGTAGGCCTACATGCTGTGGTTTTTAACCTCCTCACGTACTACGCCGTGACGCACTACCGATGTCCTCATTGATGGCATTTGGATTTTCGGAAGACAACCAAATCGTTTCAACGGTCAAGCTGGCCCTGATGTTGTGCCAAGTACCTACCCTACTTGGTCCCAAGTGCCCTCACTGGGTTGAGATCAGCAACATGAGGTACATGCGCTGTCTTCAAGAGTACAGTATAGTGAATCTTCACTAAAGGCAGAACTGTCCGGATAAGGACTGTAAAAGGTGTACATAGGTTGTATTAGGCTGTATATCTATAAACTGTTCACTTCTGGCGTTGTTTCCATTGTCTCCACTGCTTGTTCCAGGTACAACAAACGGGACAACGAATACGCCAAGCAGGTTCTAGAGGAGTGTGTCTCCTGGACAGGGTGTCCCAAATAACTCATATTTCTCTCAATCACAACCATGAGAAGTTTGCGGTGTTTTCATTGTCTCCACCGCTTGTTCATCGGTACAACCAGAGTATTTCAATAAAAAGACTCTGGTACAACCAACAGGAACATCGAAAAGGCCAGGTTCACTAGAAGGACGTCCCTTGACAGTGTTGTCTTCTGGACAGGCTGTCTCAAAAGAACCATTTTCATCACAACCATGAGACGTTTACTCCATTATTGCATTGTTTCCTGGACAGGCTGTCTCTAAAGACACCATAATTGTCTTGGTCACAATCAAGAATATTGTCTATTGGACAAGTATGGAGACAACAGAAACAACCCCACAGATCCACAAGTGAACAGTCCATGGATCCACAGCCTAATACAACCCATGTACCTGGGACAATATTAGGACCATTCTGCTTTTGGTAAATATTCCATTTCACTCTCCTTAGAGAGCCACAGCCTGGCCATCAAGACAGCTCATTTACCTTGTGCAGCTCATATCATATCATATAGGATACTTGGGACTAAGTGGGGTACCAGTCTGTCCATTGAGACAGCTCATCTACCTCAAGTAGCTCATGTAACCCGGGTTGTACCTAATACAACATGTGTTCCCGGGATGTATCTGATACAGCTCATGAGGATAGCATTATGACCCTTCTGCCATTGGAAGAGCTACCATCACACTGTGCTCTTGAAGACAGTCTCAACTAATCATTCTCCAAAGGAACCTAGCCTTTACCTTTGTCAAAAGTCGGTACCATGACGATGTCCATGGTTGTGGCAAAGACATATATGGGCAGTTTTGACACCGTGTTCATGGCGTAGGAGACAACACCATCATAGGGCAAATTTCTGATGGTGATGAAAAAGAAGAAAAGTGGGTCTTTTCAGACAACCTGTCCAGGAAACAGCACAATCATTGGGAACAGGAGGCCAGGACGACAGGGATGAACTGGACCTTTGAGAGACAAAACCAACATAGGACATCATGCTCATGGTTGTGATGAAGACAAATAAGGGTTCTTTTGAGACACCCTGTCCAGGAGACAACAATAACATGGGAGATCATGCTCATGGTTGTGATGAAGACAAATAAGGGTTCTTTTGAGACACCCTGTCCAGGAGACAACAATAACATGGGAGATCATGCTCATGGTTGTGATGAAGACAAATAAGGGTTCCTTTGAGAAACACTGTCCAGGAGACAACAATAACATGGGAGATCATTCTCTTAGTTGTGACAAAGACAAATAAGGGTTCTTTTGAGATACCCTGTCCAGGAGACAAAACCAACATGGGACATCATGCTCATGGTTGTGATGAAGACAAATAAGGGTTCCTTTGAGAAACACTGTCCAGGAGACAAAAGCAACATGGGACATCATGCTCATGGTTGTGATGAAGACAAATAAGGGTTCTTTTGAGACACCCTGTCCAGGAGAAAATACCAAAAAGGGCAAATGGCATGAAAGTGCATGGTCTATGGATACACAACCTAAGGTGCATCCAGGAGGTAACTAAGCAACT
Source organism: Lineus longissimus (assembly GCF_910592395.1). NCBI lineage: Eukaryota > Metazoa > Nemertea > Pilidiophora > Heteronemertea > Lineidae > Lineus > Lineus longissimus. Next base: position 6,482,917 of record NC_088310.1, read on the forward strand.
TGAGGTTGATATTAGAGTTGTCTTGATAGCCTGAGCAAGCTTTTCAAAAATATGACGGAAAAAAGGAATTTATACAACATTATTTTATATCAGCAAGACAGTTACATATATAATACAATCAGTGCAAACCACATAGAAAACAAGGTGTAGACACAATGGAGTAACTGAGAACTAAAACTGCACAAGTCCATGGTTTTAAAGGAGAACTTGTACAGTTTCAAAGAAGGACTTTTGCTGTTTTGAAGAAGGAATTGTGCAGTTTGAAAAGGACTTGTACTGTTTTAAAGGACTTGTGTGCAGTTGTATAGAAGGACTTTTGCTGTTTTTGAGAAGGACTTCTGCTGTTTTAAAGAAGGATTTGTTGCAGTTGTAAAGAAGGACTTGTGCTGTTTTAAAGAAGGAATTGTGCAGTTTCAGTTCCGAGTGCTTCAATTATACACATTTCAAATGAAGACATAATCAGTATTATGATCATGCATAAGGACGGATTATATGGACAAAAGTTAACACTGTAGATAAGCATACCCGATATTTAAATCCATAGGTTTGATATCGACTGAAACAGACAGAAGTCTTTTAGTTACTATTTCACAAGCTTACAACTTCTTTACCTTTGTTTTCAGAAACTTAACAAACAACTCAAATTAGGTGTGTCTTGAGATGATATTGGCAACATGACAAGATCACATTATCACATTTTATACAAAACAGTATATTTTGTTGCGAAAGTTAAAGATTCAACAATTTCAACTGCCTGCCTGCACAATAAATTGCAAGCCAAACGTATCCCAGTGTCAATAAAGCATCTTCAACACTTCAAAATGGAAAGAGTCCAATATCTCTCAAACTTTTATTATATCTTTTTCTTTTGATTCCTCTGATGATTCGTCCTTTTCCCATTCTGTCGTTAATTCTGATGCGACCTCCGTGAAGAGGCGATCCCAGTCCCACTGCCGGTCCTCCTGGAAAAACAAGGTGACAATAACCTAAATAATTTCACTAATTCACAAGTTCCTGGACTTTAAAATGGGCTGATTATTCAAAAATAATATAAAATGCCCCGCCGGCCCCTTATTCAGTCACAGGGTAAAATGTGAGGAAGGTGAGATGAAATCATTGATTGTAGATTAATCCATCCTGTCATCTTGTAACACAAGCTCCCATTCTTTTTGAGTCAACATCTCAACCTATAAAGTGACACAAAAGATGGACCTAATCAATAGTTCAGGACTGTAAACAAAGCTTTAGAACACTTTCTCAGGAGGTGAAATTGTTCATGGCGGCAAAAACGCTGGTCTCTTACCTCAATAACTTCTGACTCAGCTGACAACCACTTTGCCAAGAGTTTAAGATCTATTTCGTTGTCCAGAGTTAAAAATGCAGCATGTCTGAGAAGGTCGTTGTCTAACTCTCTGAAGGTCGCCACTCGGTTGACAGCAATACTGGAAACAAGGACAATACGATACCAATAAATACCTATTCGATCATCAACAAATATCCTATTTAAAGAAGATGAAGACTATGAAGACTTTGTGGATTCAACATGAAGGAGGAAACTGAAGATCATAGAGGAAATCTGACCTTTCTGGGAGAGTCACCATCTTTTCAACTTGAGGACATTGACTAATACTGACAGCCATTGGCATCGAACCATGGGTTAGACTGGTAGTAACCAAGACTTTTTTTGGGCAATCCTTAAAGGCCTTTCTCTACATCACAATTCCACTCTGTCCAGGGACACGCTACTAGTTGATTCCAACAACGATACAGTTAAACTAATGGCTCAAGACCCCTGCCAGTGGAAATCGAGTGTCGGATTTTAAAGCAGGTTGACAGACCTAATGTGGACACTGGCTTATCTGGTAGCTGCTACAAATTTGGGAACCTAATCAAATGGACACAGTCTGCAGCACATTATTTCAGTAGGGGCTGGCATGAAATAGTAACTTACTTTGGCGCCTGTGCTATCTGCTGTGAGAGGTCTTCCTCCTGGTATTCTTCAAGGTCAGGAATGACTGGAATCTCTGGAAAGGAGACAGGTCATCAATGTTACCTTTGGGAGATATTTGTATGTTGTAGACATTCAACAAGTTGGCCTCCTTTGCAAATGAACCAGGCCACGCCAAATTGTGATATCTTCTCATAAAACTGCCACTGTAATATTTTTTAAATCAGTAAGAGACCTAAGGAACCTAATAGAAAGACAGGTGGCTGCACCAATAAGCCTGTGGGTGAAACTGAATTAAATTCATTTAACTACATGTTATTTTCATAATCGTGTGAAAAATTTGTCAGTACTGGATCAGTCAGACCAAATTCAGGAGAGAAAGAGATATTTCAACTTTATGGGTGTTAATAAACTTAAACCCACGATGCCTTTTCCAACAGGATGCGAGTGTTTGCAAGTCAAGGTCACAAATATAAGCTTTGAAAATCTGACAAGAATACTGAAGCAGATTAGGAGCGAGACAACACACAAAGCGAGCTGAAATATGGTAATCTTTAGGAAGGGTATCTGATGCCCTGGTAAATCAAGGAAAGGTGGAAATGGTAGGATATTTCTAATATTGGCAGGGCAAATCAATGGGTTTTCAGAACCAGAAACCAAAGTCAAACTGCCCAAATGCCGAATCTATGGTTTACCGTAATAGTAAGTGCCAGCCAAGACTGTGAAAGAGAATAGAGGAAGGTCCTAAACTTGTATTTTTATCATGTTTTGCCTTATGTGTGACAGAAAATCCTACAGCTGAAATAGGTGTCTGGAGAATTTTGTTGGCCCATTGAGCCGTTTCTTATCAAGAGCTATAGCAACTAACCCTTGGCATATCAATATGGAGTGACAAAGTCAAAGCTTACAGAATTGAGAATAATTCAAGGCAGCAATAAAAATATGGTGTTGACACTTACAGAAGGATACTTCGAAAAGATATTTTGAAGCCAGCATAGTCAGAAATACTGAGACCCAACAGAAATAAGCTTAAATTTATAAACTTCAACTTCAGATGGAGACCAACATCTCATCGCTCCATGTAATCTAAACTATATTTTACGACAACACTTAAAGTGCAGTGAACATTTAGTATGAAACAACAGGAAACTATAAATGCAGAAGATTTTGATACATGCAGAAGAATATTCAGGACACTTTGAGACAAGAATGTCTCCATTTACTCAATAATTGTGCAGATGGATGACTACACGAGATATCCGGTTCACAAACCTTGGTCATCGCCTTCACCGTCATCAAAGTAGGTGGTTTGTCCAAAGACTTGGTCAGGAACAGAAAATGATGCAGATAATCACCAACTAAGTGCTGGAGATTTCTTTATGTTTGAGTCACTTTTGCTATTTTCTTGATGTGTTCTCTCCATGGAGAAGTCATATTTGATCAAACAAGTTGGTGACATTACAGGAGTGTTTTCCAAGATGACAACTGATAACCTATATTTTGTAGAAACCTATACTTTTTAACTTTTTAAACACAGCCCACACTTTATTTGCAAAAACAACCAGAAGGGACTTGAATTCCTTCTAAAATACTTTATTCTCGAAGCAACCTTATGGCCTGGTATTGAAGTGTAAGTAAATTTTAGAAGTGTTCCAAAGGGCTGCCAAGGAACAATGTCTAGTCTTTTCTGTGGACATATACTTTAAGCCTGTCACACAGGAATATAAGTGGAAGTTAAGATATCGCAAATAGATGAAGGGGAGCGTGAGAATGTGAACCAACCTGGTGATGTGTGGTCCATGTGGTCATGGCACGATGACAATTGAGGTGACAAGAGTGGGGTTAGTGTGAGAAGACATACATCAACACAGGTGAGTGAGTTACAAATGTCCTTAACGACACTTTAATACTGAACGTCCACACACTCTTAATCAATGTTTTTGAGCTTTTAAAATGTTGTAATGCTTCTTTGGTTGGCTGTATCACAAATATATATAGAAAATGTCCTGACGAATGTGAGGTTGAAACATGGATGATATTTCATCCAGAGAATTTCTGGTTTTGGTCAACCTAGTCTGTACCTACCATTGTCTGATCCTTCATCATCTGACTTCTGGGGAGTCCTTGGTCTCAGGCGCTCACTGAAACATGCAGATTACTTGATACATTATTTTTCGTGTACATATATCTGGAAAAACATGTCAGCAACACTTAGGATGTCACTCCTCAAAGGAAAACTTGTTGTAACAATGTGTCCACATGCCCCATTTTTAGAAAGTAAAGTTTACAACAGGTAATCCTTATTCTTTCTCAATATCTCCTCTGTACTTGTAACCTTTTTCGGTGCAAGAGTGATTCTCCAAATTTACCCCCTTTTTCACTTTTTCCGGGAAATAAACTCAAAATGACCCCCTTCCCAGAGGAAATTACGAATGCAAATGGGGCCCCTGAGGTATCTCACTTGGGGGATGGGGTGGAAGACCTTTGTTGAAATTCAACCTGTGCAACTGCAATTCAAAATATTCACACAACACATAAGGTGTGGTTATTTCACATCAGTCGACAGTACAAACACTAATCAAAACTACCAGTAAGATCTTTTTACAGAGTATGGACGACCTCAACACTCATTTTATTTGTTAGATTGCAATAAAAATATTTACAAACTATTGGAAAGCATTACATTTTGTGCCATCATACAATACCCTAAAGGGAAACCCAAATTAGGCACTCGCAAAATACTGTTATTTCAAGCATTATGCAAATAAAGTATTACCCCGAAATGCCTGACCCAAATGGTCCCAATGGATCAATTTCAACATCGTCAAATCTGATTTGTTGTAAGAAAAACAGAGTTCAAAACTTGTCATTCAAACATGTACATGTGGGTCACACTCACAGAAAAAAAAATTATCAGGGAATATGATTATGAAATGGATTCTTTTTTTGTCAAATGAACGAGACTTCCCAACATGAGACCTCCAAGGACGATGTTTCATCACAAACAGAACTCACTAAGTAAAAGATAAAGCTAATCCACTCTTGACATGATCTGCTATAGTTCCTGGCACTTGCGCTGGGTTTTCCATTAAAGCCCACCATAAATAGTTCGAAACATCATGAATAAACCATTAGCCTAAGACACACACTTTTTCGCAAAGGTACCTGTCTCAAAGTTATGTTAAGAAGCTACTAGTTCTAGAAGTCAATGAGCGCAAAGCTACAATTTAGTTCATCTGATGTCAATTTCACCAGCACCCTCTACCAAGACAGGTCTGATTTAGTACCTTATCTCTCCTCCAGGTGGAGACTGGCTCTCATGTTTTTCAATATCGCCCATTGCAAGTCTAGAACAACAATTTACTTGTTAACAAAAGTCCTCTGCCAAATATATCAGCCATATTGCAGAACTTGTAGAGGCATTTAACTCAATGTCAGTCTAAGCATTTGAAGTCATCCACATTTGTTGTCATTTAAAACAGCTTCTAGGCTATCATGATAAATTTCCTAGCACTGGCAGCGAAAATAGTCAGCATTCATCAAAATTTATCAATATGCCACACAAACAGAATTTATTGCCTTTAAAGCATGGTTTTGATGCATTAAAGAAATAAAATGAAAGAACAAAAAAATTACATTTTCACTGGAAAAGTGACCCACCATGTAAAAGTACGGTTCACCTTATTAGCATAAATTGTAGAATTGAAATCTGACAGGGAACTTGACACGCACTTCGGCAGTTGCATATCATAATCATGACTTTTCCAATTGAGAAAAACAATAAAAAGGTATAAAACGTCTTAGTCCCTTTTTACATAGTGGGTCAAACATAATGATAAAATCTCCAATCTCAATATTTTCCTTCGAACCTTGGAGGAGAAAGCAAGTAAGTGCTTCTCGGGCTGTCAAATATTCTAAATAGAAACGTGCAATTTATTAAGAAACAAATACAGCAGCAAGGAGACAACACTGATGACGATTGAGAACGACCTTCACTCAGATACAATATCATGGCAACAGAAGTCGATCAATGACTTGATCTAGTCCGTACACAAATAACTTAACCACTCAGTCGTAGGGCAAAGTGACCTTGCGGACATGATGGCCTGACAAATATCTTTCAACATCAGCTGTATCGCGAAGACTGACAGTTTTCACTCCAAATTAAATTTTGATATCAATCAAAGACCAAGTAGCTTAATCTGAGTGAACTATGAAAGGCAGAATGATAACTGAATAAAGTACTCACTCTTCCATTTCTTCTCCCACTCTCCTCCTGAAAAACACATTGTAAAATGAAATGAAATCAAAGTTCTTATAGTACTTTCTAATGTTATGCAACTGTACTGTCAAACACCACACAGCTTCACGGTGTCAGGACAATGTCCAAATGAAAGGAAGTTGGATGACTTCGATGGGCAGTGCCCCAAAGGAGGGATGTAATTGCACTGGTGGCGCCATAGTCTTCATAGTTACCAGATGGCGATGATGATGATTGTACTGTCTCAAAGCACTTTACAGTCATTCCCCAGCCTAATCAAGAAACCTTTCTGCAGAAACCAAGGGGCCATGAACCCATGACTTGGTGATATTTTTTAAGATGATGGAAGGACAAGCATTCGTGAGAATGTAATGGCTGGACCCAGAACTTACCGCGCTGACCTTGGTGCTGATGCAGTTGCATTGGATTCTTCTCCCCATCCACCTCGCTTGGACGGCTTTGGTGGCATATCACCCTGAAATGGAGACAATAGCATGAGGCTAGCTCGTCGTTATAATCTTTCTGTGTATGGAAAGCGGGCCTGAATATTCAACAGACGACAAACCAGTAGGAGATTGCGCTTATTAGTCCCTTCTTCCGTTGGAAAGGAAGAGTATACATAGCTTTTCACTGAGACAGAGTCCCCTGGCACCAAGCACATGTACATTGTACAAGGAATATTTGTCCCACCCAGAGCACTTGGCATTCAAAGCAAAAGTGACTTGCCCCAGGTCACAAGTGATGTCTCAGGTTTCGAGCCTACTTTGGATTACAAGTCCATACGTGTCTGTTTTTGGTTACTGAGCAAAACTGTCTGATTGAAATATACTTACTGATCTTGGTGGTCTGACATCATTGCCTGTCGCCAAGTGTTCGCCATTTCCTTCATGCGATTCCCCCGCAGCAGGTTGGCCCCGGGCGCGTCGACCCTTTTTAGCGCTCTGAAATCATTTATAAAGGATATGTTTTACATGGAGAAAGTATTTGGTATCCAAGTTATAGTGTTTTTGAATCCTGGCACAAGCTGTAAACATTAACAAAGTCAATTTCATTAAATTCATGGAGCATGCAGTTAAGAGTACCATATAGAGTAACTACTGGATGAACTGGGTGTTCTAACAGTCACTAACATTCTGTCTATTACACTGTTACAGAATGGCATGCATCTATTAGATGGAGAGATAATAAACAATAAGCTTAGAATTCAGATTCACTACAAATGGCTCCGAAAACACACCAACTGACATGAGTCCTCTTGCTGAACTCTGCAACAGGTGATAACTATCAACATCTTGGCTACAACAGCCAAAAAATGTTGTTCTGTTATTTAGAATTGTTTCAAGTCAACATGAAACAGTCATACTATTACAGAAAACCACAGCATCTATCAAACATAAACAGAATAGAACATTCTACTCTAAACATCAATGTAACTACAACATCTGTACTAAAGCCAAGACATTCAAACTTTGCCGCTATCAGGAAAGGGCAACATTACCCAGTTTCTTTCCTCTTCCTTTATAATCCTGAGAGTCGTGAGAGATAGGGCCGTTGCTGATAAGATGCCTGACATTGTGAATTATTAACGGGTAACCTGATGACCACCTTTGACTAGTGTACAGGTTACTAAGACTGATAGTTTCTTCAAGTTTTAAAATTCACTACCCAAATTCAGCAAATGGAAAAAAGGCACTCTCTCAGAATGAAAAGATTGTCATCTCCCAATACATCAACCCCGGGTAACTGTCATGGTATGATATATCTTAAATGGATTGAATATAAAAACATTGCGAAGTCTGGGTGTACATCTACAGTGCGTCAGACACTGTTCTAACTCAAAGGACGATGATCACATGTAAATCCCAAATGACCCAGTGGCAGCATTATCATCGTCTGCACAGCCTATTTGAAGAAAGGCCTAGTCGAGAATTTTTTGTCGGACTTGAAATCTTTCTGTGGTTGGCAGCAATAATAGCCTTCAGTTATTTAATTCATATATTCACTCATTCATCAAACTATTAGGATTAGTTATGAGCGTGTGACTGTGAATTGCTTCTTTAGCAAAAACAATATTTCACAACAGGAAAGCACATTCACCAGGACTAGCAAAACACATTTCAAGTACCTGACTCTGAAGGTGCCCACGCTAGCAAGGAGAGAAACAAATGAAAGTGGCTAAATATTCAGTGTATGCTAACATATTTACAAGAGTGTGGCTACAAAATGTACGATCATCCATCTACTAATAGTACACACAGATTTGGACATCTACGCATTCGAAAATAATATAGCGAGGCAACAGACCTCCATCCTCCCATAGGAGGCTTTTGCATCATCTCAAAATACACCTTGTATGAGTCTATAGTATTCTGATCAACACAGCATCCATCATAAGCGTTTGTATGAGTGTATTTCAGAAACCATCAAAAGGCTTGATATGGGAGGACGGAGAACTCAAATCACACCATGGTTATAAAAACTACTGTGATGTTGCATAGCCAGTCCAATGTCAATGCAATCAACATTTTGTCATGTCAGATTTGGGAAACTGATTGCAACACTGCCGCATCATTTCATTAACACTGAGTTGGCTTTGACACTGACTGGGGGTGGTTCATTTAGTACGTACGCAGCAAAGGGAAAGATACTTTGCTTGCAAATTTGAATCTTTTTATCATGCAACATGACAACATCAACTGTTGCACTGACTACACAATCTCTTAGTCTTAGCGTACATATGCAAGATGGAGTCAGGGCTCCAGTGTTTGTGGTTTCTATGCCTACAAGGCTTAGGGGGGAGTGAGTACTGAAAATTCAGAAAATTGCATCTACGTACTAAATGAACAGTCCCCTATAAACATGACTGCCTGTGCTACAAGAAATCTAACATTCTGCAAAGAATAGCATGGTGTAATCAGCTTGGAGTTTGCTCATTATCTGTTTCACAAAGAGGGAAAGTTATGGTTGGAAGATGGAACTGAAATTCAAATTAAAAGCGGTTAAGGGTTAATAAAATCACCAAATCTAACGTGAAACTGTGGTTAAATTGAAAAGTTAGTGTGATATCAGATGATGCCCCAGCTTACAGCTCCGGTTCTAGTCGTCGCTGCAACGTCTGTTTCCAATTCAAGGTCATCTGGTTCCTCTGCCTTTCCAAGGTCAAACGTCTTCTCTTCTTCGATGACAGCAGGATCGGACTGAGCTTGTGCTCTACGCCCCCTTTTGGCACTCTGTGGAATGGTTGATTAGTAGACATCAGTCACAAATGCACTTGATACATGCAGCATGCAACAACAATCATACATTGACGGGATGGGATAGATTTACAAAGACTTCTGACTGTCACTGTCAGATGAACATATATGTCATTATGTTTTTGAAGCTGAATCCACAAATAAAATGTCAAAAACAAAAAGTCAAATACTTACAGTAACATTGGTACATACTTTAGGTATACACATGCAAAATTTACCATATTTGTGGGAGAACTGATACTGACACCAATAGTAACAAGAGGCCCAAGGGCCTGGCGCTCAGCTGAAATATATGAACATGGAAAGTACCCGATAGATCTCTTTCAACCTCAGTTTTGTCAATATATCAGGCAAACATACCAAAGTAAAAAGACTTTTAAATGGTGACAAATATGCCACTTATTAGTCAAATCTAAGTGCCTGAGCCAGGCTGACCTTGAAAAGTAGGTCAAATAGAAAGCCCATGTGATATCATGTAAAGGAGACTTATTGTACACCAACCATAAAATTCATGTCACTCTGGATACAGCAAAGGCTTTAAAATAGAAAAAAAACACCAAGATGGCCGCCCACCAAATTATTCAAAAAAGTAAAGAAAATGTATTTACAAGTGAAAAAAGTAAAAATTTAAAAAAAAAAAATTGACCCGAAGTGGGATTGGAACCCACAACCTTCAGAGTCATACAAGAGCGGGAAATTCAAATCAAGCTTAAACTAGGTCAACACAGATTTTGGCTTAGTAACGCCAACTGGTAGTATCAATCAAAACTACTCTTAGTAGTTTCAAGACCTACATGCATGCGGTCCTTTTCAACTTTATTTCAAGCTTCTATCTGCTTGAATAAAGCGCCAAAAAATTGTTTTGTGATTTAGGCTTTTTGCCCCCTGGTGGCCAAACTGTTAATCCTGCCGGACCCACACTTGGTCTATTCAGGAGTCCTGAAGGGTCTAAATGGCTTATAGGGAAAATCTATCGCCTATCCGCCATAGTTTTGAAACGTGCCTGTTTAACGGACAGACAGACAGACAGACAGACAGACAGACGGACATTCATTCTACCATTTACTCATATGAATAGCTCAGCTTGTCAGCTGAGCTAAAAATGTGTCAGTTGAGTAACCAACTCATCAAAATTGGCTGAATTTTAGTATTCTACCCAGCTGCCATGGACAGTACAGAGATTAACTCATTGCAAATTGCTTTAGTTTAAAGAAAATAATCAACCGTGATCCAGTCTCTTGTCTGTCAATATTTCTAGTACACATGCACTGCATGCAGGCCATGAAAACTTAACAGTGATGGAGTTCGTCTCCTGTTTCAGCTTTTATCCTTGAATATATAAGAATTAGGTGAGACCTACTACGTTTGTGAAGCAAGAAGGGGTGAATTAAATCTAAAATTTATGCACTGTGGTCTAAACATTGGACTGGTAAGATTTTTAAAAGTCACGATTCGCCATTATTACCACAGTCCAGCGATATGCCTAAAATGTATTGAAATTATCATTGTGTTGCACAAAAATGATAGCGATGTACACCACAAGAGAGTTCTTGGAGCAGACTACTGACTGTCTGTAGAGAGTGGAGAGGAGAAGCGAACGGAATAATTCATCATCAAGGTCTTTATAAAAATAGTTCGAAACATTTCGCAGCCAGATGTTCCCTCATCCTGGCACCAGTGGTTTTCAATACACTCCGCCTCAGCTCTCGATCAAAAACCATGTTTGCAACATATCTTTTTCTGAGGTCCATCATCCATGTCATCATGTAGCCTTTCTGTAACACCCTGTAGGCTGTGTAAGTTTTACCTGTATTTTTCATTATTGGGTTTTTATTTTGCTGAAAAAGAGATGCAAGGAATGAAGAAGGAAATATTCAACCATACCCTTGCTTTGGAGTTGTATTCTAAATCGTCATCCATTCTATTAAAACTGATATGATACGCGAATCAAAAGAGATTTGCAAGAAAAAGGAGAGATAAAACTTCTGAAATTGTTTACTGTCACTCGAGATTCCTCGCCGGGTCAAGGTCACTTCAGGATGTGGATTTTTTAATATTAAAAATCTAAGCTACAAGGCACAACATGCAATAAAATATTGAGTTTAATATTCAAATACATGAAAATATACTTTTTAATCCCACAATATGCTTTATCGCGCCATAAAATGGAATAAACTAGAAAGTACTTTCTTTTGTTTTTCTCGATACACTCCAGTTTCGGAGGTTCAAAAGTCGGGCAACTGTTTACCTGTGATACCAACATTTTCATATTTTTACAAATTTTGTCCAGTTTTAGCATCATTTTACTACATTTTCCTCTAACCAACATAAAATGAGCATTATATCGACATCCTCAATTACTGAACTGCCAGGAATTCAAACTGCCATCTCTCATCTGCAAGATTTGAGTTAGTAGGAGCTTCTTGAGCCTTGACTTTCTTTATTTTATCTTTGGTTTGCCTGTCATTGCGGCGGATTGCCTGTTTAGTTTAGTGTTTGTCCAGTCCAGCCACTTCCACTAGCCAGCCATAGGCTGCATGCATATAGATTTGAATGAACCCATGTCAAAGCGTTCTTTTTTTGAGAATTCTTACATTTCTAGAACTAAGCACAAACTCGGTGAATTCACTGACAGTGTGGGTGTCACTTATATAGTGACACTGTCTTCAGTTCAATATTCGACAGTTGAGTTATGGCCCAGTGCTGGCCTGTAAACTCTGAGTTTTCCCAATATATTTTGCACAGAAATCATGAAATGGTCACGGTGCAGTGTCAGTGTGGCTGAGGGGCATTATTTGTACCATGTGTATACTTAAACATCGGCGGCAGTCCTGATGTTGGCAATTTTTTTTCTGGTTTAGAACAGTCGATGCCAGTGGGAGTGCAGTCACATCAATAATTTTCATCAACCTTTCCGTTTTTGTTCAGGGGAGCGCATGAAAAAAGAAGAGTTTGGATTTAAGGATCATGACACTGATAATATTGATGTTATCATTGAAAGTATCCAGGATCTGGTATGTATCCTACTCCAGAAAATAATAAAATAAAATAAATTAATGATACTGAGTTGTCAGTCTTGGTTTAAACATATTTGGATACTACTGAATTTGTCCTTGGACAAAATGACTTACTAATTTGAAAACAAATTCACCTATCAAACAATATTTTTGTTCATTCATCTTTCTGTCTTGTTATCTTTTTACAGGAAAATGAAAGACTCCATTCGCATGATCTCCTTGAGACGGAAACAATCAAGGCCAGCATCCTACGACATAAGTTGCTGTACTTCCCTGATGAGGTCAAGAGAGAAATCACTGGTAAGTATCTATATAATAATACTGGAAGGGGGACGAATAAAGTCACACTTAGAGGCGTTGGATTGCCTTGAAATTTTGCATGAATTGTGGTGACACCTTACCCTGATGCAACGTCTTGGTTTTGTTCAAAAATTTACTTCAGTGGAGCAGTAATGAGGGATTTTTAATCGGACACTGTCAATTCTCCTTACCACTTATTGCTGTTAAATTATGCAGGGGCTTAATCAATTATCTGCACTCCCTCTGGGGTGAATAACATTACCTTTTGAACAGCTGGCTGTGGGGGATGATTGGAACAGCCGGTATACCTGCTGACCTGCTGAACCCAGGTTAATGTTATTCTCAATCCACGATTTCGCGGGAAATGAAATTGTAAACAAACGCATGTGTGCAGTTCAAATGTAAACAAAAATGTATTTTTGGTACTTTGGTTGCTGGACTTGGGTTTTCCCGCAGTTAGGAGCTGGGGTCAAATTGATGGTCTATTGTTTATGGGTGCTGTTTTAGTCAGAGCTAGCCCTTGATTATGAAGGAATTTTCAAATGAAGGTTACCATGGTCTGTTTATGTGCTCACCACAGCTTTCAATACTTGATGTATCTGAAGAGGCACGCTGAACCTGACATGGCCTTATCAAGGAGCTGCTCACGATGCTGAACTTCTAGCTTGCCTGTCGACGAAGTGCCTTGCCCGAGACATTTGGAAGCCGACATGTGAAGGCCTATCTGAGTTCTTCTTCTTCTCCGTATAAAAAGGGGCATATTGCTGACTAAGGAACGAGGCATATTGAAATTGCCTCATCATCTCTATCGGACCAATTGATACACTTTTTATGCACACATACAGCACGCCACAGCTAGGTCCGAGTTTGTGGACAAATGGTTTGTTTAATTTGCCTCTTCAATATTGCTCCTTTGATATTGCATTAGATTTTCATTGCAATTCAATCTATTCAAGATATAGCCCATTTGAACCTGCCTGCGCCACGGGTATAATGCTAGTAAATACTATAATCATGAATACTGTAGGCCTACAAGTATATTTAAAAAATGACTACCCAATATACTTAAATGACTCATTTTAATGATAACAATGCTTGTTTTACAGCTGCTGTAAACTCTTCCCGTGATTCCAATGCTGCCGAACTAAAACGACTTCAAGATGAACTCAATGCCATCAATGAAAAGATTGACTTCTGTGAAACGAGGGTCGATGATCTGGACTCGGAAAATTCTAAACTTCAGTATGTATGATATGCAATTCTTCTAATAAAAAGACAGAAAATTCTCACTAAAGGACACTTCTTGAATTAATGCAACTGTAACCTTGATTATGTTTGCTATCTTTTATCAATGACCTAGCAGTCCACACAGTATTGTTAATTTCTCAGCACCTTTTTGGCATCCTGAGGAAATCGGGTTAAAGTTCGCTTCTCCGGTTCTGCACAAAAACCCCTGAGACATTACCCATCATTTGCTGAATTTCTAGTGGAGGAAATGGTACAACTCACTCTGTTATTATTTCTTAAAATAAATCTAATGATTTCACTGAATCAACTTTTATATCTTTTCATGTCTATTTCAGCCCAGAGCGAGATAATGTACGGCGGAAACATGAGGAGGTTATTGCCCAATTGAATCATCGAATGGCTGAAAAAGCCAGCAAGCAAATCATGTTGAATGAAACTAGAGACAGATTAAGAGAAACTAATCAGAGGGTTAGTTTTCAATTCTATTAAGTTGGTTCAATTTCCTGCATCAAGGGTAATAAGCTTACATCACATGAATAAAAGTAAAACCCTTATCCTTCTATCCATGATCCATGATCCTTTTAGAAAATTTAAATCTTGTGTTCACATGCACCATTAGAATAAGGATGGAACTCTTGTAAAATTGAGTTGGCAAATACCTATGTATTTAAACTTGGCACAGTCATTTGATAAAAGTATTTGTCCAAATTAGACACATAAAGTGTCATAAAAAAAGTCATCATCCTACTGGGATGTGATGCCATACATTCAAATGAGTGAAATAAAAATCTCTTTAATTTGACCAATCACTGCCTCAGGCCGAAAATAGCGATTATTTATCTACGTTAATTCACAAATCCTTTTTTCATCATGAGTTTCTTTCAACCTTTAGGATTCTTTTACAAAACAATGTCGAAACTTTTCTTATTCTATTTACATTACGAATTTCAGATTGTGGATCTTGAAGAAGGAATCATACATTTGAAGGAAGACCTGATACAAGAAAGACAAGATCACAGGACAGAAAAGAAAAGACTCAAGAAAGCAATCGTAAGTTGGACTAATTGAACCCAATTTCATTCTCTGATCAACAAGTAATCTTTTGGACCAGAAGTGCAATATTTACTTTGACAAATCGCTATACAAGTGTTTGATAATTAGTGCAAAGTGATCAAGACCCCTTCGATGCAAGATTGTTGAAGGACCTCTTTGGACCTTAGGTTCGTTTCTATAATGAGGTCAGTAAGTGAGAGGTACTGATTGAAGAAACTTTCTCTAATTTTAGACATTTTAAATTTGTAGGCAGACACATCCAAGAAGACAAAAGATCAGAAAGATATAAATATTGAGAAGAAAAGGTTAGGTTTTGATTTACCACAGGTTTTACATTTGGATCTGTAATAAGAATTATATTGAATACCTTAATTCCAGTATCTTATTCTCCAGACTTTTCATAGGGATATTCTTCTATGATTTAGAGTGTGCGCTCATGGGTCTTTGGAAAAAACTGCCTCAAAAGGTTTAGAGCTGTAATCAGTCATAGTGTGTATTGATGTCAGTATGAAATTGTTTGCTGAATTGCTGGAGTCAGAAAAAACCTAAAAATCTTCACTTTCTAACAACACCCAAATTATTACAGGGAAATGGATGGCCTTCTAGAAGAGCTAAGGAAAAGTGAAGAAACACTTGATACGGTTAAAAAGGTAAGTTAAACTTTGCTTATTATATTCCAGTCTGGTTGCTTAAAGCTTGATTTAGGTACAGTTCCTCTGCCCATATCAAATAGATCAATCAGTATTTTAAAAATTTGAACTAACAGTAGTGTCACTGCAGGGTTCTAAGATCTTCTCCAGTGAGTTAGTGTAATTATTGTGATTATGATAGTGAAAGCCATTTATTGGGAGAATCTTTAGGGATAAATCAACTCTGAAAAAGGAAATTACAAACTGATCTGTAATTGGACAGATGAAGTATGTTACACCTGGAGTGAAATAGCTTTCACTCAGTGTATTGTACCTTTGTATTCTTATTGTGTCCTCTTCCTTTTTTAGAGTATCAGAAAGTTTGAGGCATCAAAAGCTAAACTGGAGGGACAGGAGAGAGCACTTACTGCCCAGCACACCAAAGAGGTGAAACTAAATCAAGAGCTCAGGAAGAAGGGGTAAGTGTTCTGCATGGTCATCTCCACCCCGAGGTACAAGTCCCCTAGGCACTTTTTCTTTCAGGGTTAGCAGGTATTTCACTTGAAATCAATGATCCCTCTGGGCACTTATCCTGTGATAGCACAAAACAAGGACAGCTGGGCATGTATCGGTTTCCAATCATATGAGAAGGAATAAACCATATTGAGTGATGCAAGTTTTCTCTGTGGGCAAAACTATCATCAGGTACTAAAGGCCTACTGATATCTAGATAGTAAAATGAGTGGTCTGAGAAGATTTGGAGGCTATGCTGTGACAGGTTGCGGATGTTCCACTCTGAAGATGTTTGTAGAGGACTACGTAAGTTTTAGAACTAACTCTGTGATACAGACTATCCCACTGGAATGACATTCTAATCTATATATTTAGTATGGAACTTCAAAGAGAAATGGAACAGCAACAGAGGGAATATGAAGAGAGAAGACGGGAACTGCAGAAGAAAATCTTCGGATTGAAGGAGGACATCAAAACTCAAAAACAAAAGGGTGAACACCTGGCCGACCTCAAGGGGGACTTGGAGGAAGAGGTTAAGGAAGCTATGGTCATAAGACAGAAAGATCATCTGGTTGTCATGGAACATAATGAAGAGTGAGTTTGACATCCTGGGTGCAGTGTTTTGACCCTAATTCTCAAACATGTGTTTGTGCAGGGTGGAAGTAAAGGGTGTCCCATAAGCCAAAGCTGGCTGGCTCTTTCATTGGCAGGATCACTATAGTAAACAAACTTTATACAGCTTATTTGTAGATTTGGTTAGTAAAATTAGAATCTGGTAAAGTTTATTTATTATGAATACTTAGGATCTTAACAGAAAAGATTAAACTTAGTTCTAATCTGTCCTTACCATTTCAGGTTACAAAATGCCAAGACTGAATTGGCAATGAAGGCTGAAGACTGCGGCCGATTACAACAAGAAAACATAGACATGGAGATCGCCATTGAGCAGCTTGCAGAAACACACAAGTAAGAATTAGACTGGTGAACCGCAACAAAATTTAAGTCACAGTACCTCAGTGTTTTGAAACGGTATTTTCTTGCTATTGGGGTAGATGTGGACTAACTCACTCTTAGTCAACTTACTTTGCCATCGACTTTGAAACCAGGTATCTGTCTGATGAAATTCTTGCCTGTTTTCCAGAGCTGTTGTCAACAGTTTAAACAAGGTAGTGGAGGACAGTAGGGAACTTTTAACGAAGGAAAGGAAAGAAAGGTATGTTTACTCTTTAAAGTGCTGTTCAACCCCTTGAAGGTATTCAATAATCCTTTCTGTCAGGTTTGATGCTTTGGAGTGTGGCATTAATTGTGAGGACTTTTCCAAATCATGGAAGTAAAATCAGAGTGACCACTCTGTGATGTTGTCAGGGTTTGACTCCAAAATGGTCCCATTGCCTAGACCGGCAACTTTTTATTTCACGTTACATGATTTCAGAATGGAGCTTCAGACCCAGAGAGAGGAGGTCTCAAAAGATGTGGATGACTTCAGAATTGAGAATCAGAAATACATGAAGGGAATGAATAAGAAAGTGACCGAAGGAAAGTCGAGGCATGAAGCACTGACACGAGAGGTGGGTAGCCATACGTCATATTTCAGTTACTTTTCATCAGATAGGAACATGGGTTGCATCAGTTAACAACATGTAATTGACAATGACAGCATTCGATACACTAGAATCTATGAACAAAAAAAGGAATCAAATATTTTTCTGATGAACTTGATTTTCATGTGTGGCTACTTATCTGAGTGCATTTGTCTGGTAATTTTTCCCCCCAACTGAATGTTTTCTGACTTCAGGGCACACAGTTGCAGCGGGCCATCAAAGAAGATGACAGTAATACAGCAAGACTTGGAACGGAACTGAAAGAGTTAACAGCAAACTATGAAAACATGAAGAGAAGGAAAGAGAATGAAGTCAGCAAATTAGAGGTATGCACATTGAGGCTTCCTGAATAATTGTTTATATTGGGCTAGACAAGCACCTTGCACAGTTTTTTTATACAGTAGAACCTCTCTATTATTAAGGTTACCCTCGGCATTGACAAGCATATCCTTAATGGAAAGGTGTCCTGATTAGAGAAGACAAATTGAATGCAACAATCAATAATGAACCAGAACTAGTGTCATTATTAAAGAGGGTGTCGTTATTAGAGAGGTGTCCACTTAGGGAGGTTCCACTGTACCTTTATGGACTAAATGGTATTTGGAGGGTTTTTTATACCCACATCTTTCCATAGTAGGTTAACATTCTGTTTTACATTTTCAGGGAGATATCAACAAAATGGAGAACACGCTCAAAGAAAAAAAAGATTTCTTGGACGTCAGACAACCACAATTTGTTGAACTGGAAAACAAATTTGCAGAAAGTACTTCAGATTTTGATTTCACCAAGAAAAATGTAGTCGGTAGGTATCACATTGCTCCAGTCATTATTTTATGTACAGATGAACATTCATCATTGTCAAGTGTCAACAGTACAAGATGACCAAGAAGAAAATGACCTCCTTCATTGGCACACAGATCCTTGACAGATTTGATCAAGTTACCCTGCATGATAAATGTAGGAGAAAATACATTTTACTCAGATAACATGCCATGGTAGTTATGAGGCTATCTGGGATGACATTGACAATGCTGGCTAATGCAACAATGAGATGACACAACACCAAGAAACTCCATTATTTGAGCTTGTACAATTTGTTGCTCCATTTCCAGCTCTGAAGAATAAAAAGAGTGGTCTGGAAGACACAACCAAGAGAATGAAACATGACATAGAAAAACAAGCTGTACCCAAAGCAATGTTACAAGCTGATCTCAAGAAGGCCAGGCAGGCATCCATGGAAGGCCTCCGAAACCAAGCTCAGGAGAGATCAACAACTGAAAGGGAATTGTACACTGTTGGATGTAAACTAAAGACTGTTTTGGAGGAAAATGATCGATTTAACACTGCTATAAAAAAGCTTGAACAGAACATTGAAACGATTATGAATGATATCGAGATGAATATCGCTCTGAAAACAAAATTACATGACGACATCTCAATGCACAAAGGTAAAGGGATCAGTTCATGCAGTTAGTCTTTTTTTTCTTTGAGCATTGTCTCCAGATGTGGTTATCAGTTCAGGTTTTTTGCCTACAGAAGGATGAGTCAGGTATGAGCATTGGTTCAACCATGGCTAACTGTCCCATCCGATGGATATAAAGAGCCAAGGTTTTTAAACCGCATGGCCTGGGACTTGAACCCAGGCACTGCCGCAGGGTAGGGGACACAATAAACATCAGGCTACACCACAGTGCGGATTTCCTTGGTGTTTCTGTCAAGTTACAATTATAGAATGGAAAGAGATGTAATGGAGATTTTGAAACGAGGTAAAATGGGAACAGAAGTCGGACTGCTGACACAGCTTTGGAGCTCAGTGGAAGCCCAGGCTTCAAAGAGTTGATCTCTGCTAATCGGTATTTTCTGTTTCTATAGGTATATTGAATAATGAGTGGAAAAAAGACACCGATTTGCAAAAGGTAAGCACGTTTACAAGAGTTTTCAGACAAATGCAGATGTAGCAAGGTGGCAAGCTTTCTCGTAAAATCACTGGAGCTGATTACTAGCTTTACCAGCAGAAAGGGCTGGGTGGCTGGAAAAGGGCAGTGCAACTCCTCTAGATTAATATCATGTTGGTACATCTGATGTAAAATTCATTTCATTGTATTCTCCACTTCTCATGAACTCAGAATTTCCTCTGGATTTTCTTCAGGGAACCAACGCAAGGGATCAGATTCTAGTGGATGGAATGACCAGTCTCTTAGCTAAAACACACAAACGAGAAGATAAAGTAAACGACATTACAACCCAACTCTTTGCCGAAGTGGACCTTTTGGCATTATTCTTGGCCAATGTCAACAGCAAGAGACCAAAAGGTAAGGAAGTAGCTAGATAGACGTTTTCTTGCCTTGTCAATGAAGAAACTCTGACCGACCAATGTCCCCTGTTTTGGTCAATAACTACAGCAAGAGACCAAGGATAATGAATAAGTAGCGAGCTAGATGTTTCCTTGTTCTTTCTTAGTCAAAAGCATGAACCCAAAAGGTGATAAAGAAGCTTGGACTGATATTATAATATTATAACTGATAGACTTTGTGGCGACTTGGTTCCCGGGAGCAGTCAACGGCACCTGCTTGATCATTTTGTCTTATTTACTTTTCAGCAATGAGAGACGAATTCACAGAATATGATGAATTTGAGACACAAATTCATGAAAGTCCAAGCAAAGAGATCGATGCAGTTGCTACAGCAAACACATTCGTAGAGACAAAGGAACAAACTGAGGAACAAACTGAGACATAAAAAGTGTTGTGTTGTGAAGAGACAGTACTGTGCTAGTTCAGATTGTGACTTTTGAAAAGACTGCTACAAAACAGACGTTAATGGTACATTATGAGAGCATACAATGAATGCAACGTACATCTCAGAGAATTTTATTGGAATTTTAGTGTTGGTAATTTTGATCACCACTGTTGAGTTTGTTCAAATTGCTCAAATTTTGTCAATGAAGCTAGGAGAACCCCTCCGCTTCCCTCCCAAACAGTTGATAACCTGTCAGTGATAACTCGTGTCCTTCCATTTTATTAGGTGGGAGGGCCAGATAA
Organism: Lineus longissimus; assembly: GCF_910592395.1. Lineage (NCBI taxonomy): Eukaryota > Metazoa > Nemertea > Pilidiophora > Heteronemertea > Lineidae > Lineus > Lineus longissimus. The sequence goes on from NC_088310.1 coordinate 6,503,782, forward strand.
GCAAACATTAAGCCACGATAGTTTCAGGATGCTTTATTTTCCGTCCCCTGTAACAGCTAGGTTGTGCTGAGTTATAAATTTTGGAAATGCTGAAATATTTGTGTAATTGTAGTGTTGTTGATGTAAAAGTTTATTTACATTTTGAAATAAAAGTGGGTAAATCATGGCGTAGTTGAATTTAAATTAGTTCTGTACCGTCTAGATGAAGTCCAATATAGGGGCCTATACAGCTGTCGGACACAACCTAAGTTTTTGAGATTGCTATGTCACCTAAGCGCGATAGTGGTGATGCAAACACTATAGCTGATGAGGTTGTGCCAATGATAATCTCCTAAAACTGACAATCCCAACTTGATATCTATGATTGGATGATTACCTCTGGCAAAAATCGTTGTCTGAATGCAGGAGTTCCTGGCTTGTCCGTCTGCCGAGACAGAACGAAGACAATCCCGGCCGGCAGATCCGGAATTCGTTGTTAAAACATGGCGGCGGCTTCTTTAAAATTTGACCTTGTCTCTCGTGAAAAGTAAGTTTAAGAAGATATCGCGGACAATCATTTGGATTGATGAATTGAAACTTGATGATTAAGCAGTATTCAACATGCTGACCCAATTTGACTTAGCGTCACTGTTTTTGTATTCGTCATGAACGAGTTGATTTGAAGGTGGTAGCAATGCATTGCATGCTGATGCAATGATGCATGCATCACTGACACACTGTGACTGACACTGCACCATCATCATCATGTCAGGTTGTGCTGAATGTCAGGGTCTTGATTCTTTCTTTGTTATTCTGTAGAAACTAAGTGTCTTGCCCAAGATTTGCATGAATTGCCCAGTTGGGATTATCATTTTGGCATTGAAAGGGAAGTTCAATGAAATAAATTTTGACTTTCAAGTCTGTCAAGTCAGTACTCCTAGGCCTATCAATAAATATTTTTAAATGTTCTTGTACACTCTCTGGAAATTGATCATGAGACCATAACAAGTAGGTTAAGGATACCGTACACTTTGCAGGACTTTGATCTAAATATGTGCATGTCAATCATGATGGATATTCATGACTTGAATGTATTTGAAAGGAAAAATTAGCTGACACATTTGACAAAAATTAGTTCAAAGGTTTAGTAATAATAGTATACTCGATTGATCTAGGTCACCTAAAATGTACCTGGATTTTAAGCTAATATAAAAATAATAAGTGCAGCAGGTCATAACTCATGTCCATCAATAAATCATGCTGCCCTTGAAAATGAAAAATTTTCCTTTGGTCTATGTTGTTATCTGTAGAATTGATGTTAAAAAATTACTGGGCATATATTTTGTAATTCATTGACACATTTTAAACTGATTTATTCTGTGGCACCAATTTTAGAATACATTGCTTTGTTTTAATGCAAATGGGCTTTAGGTTGTCACTATACCAGAGAGACAAGAATCATTCATATTCTGCGAGGAGGTCTTAGCTAAGAGTCAAGACCATGGCTAATATGGATGTCAGGGTTAAACCTGGGATACTGGACTTGGGATCAGTAAGGTATTTACAGTTACATGGAGACATCATTTTAGTCATCAGTGTGAAAGATGCAAATTCATCTTTGTTGGAAGTCGCTGGTCTTACAAGTTACAGTAGGACCAAGACAAAGAGCTACCTACAGAAAGAAAACGGATTGTTCTGTAGCAAAACTCATCCCAACCCTTGATAAATACATTCTCTTATCTTTTCAGTTATGGCTTCGACCTGTGTTTTTTTAGACGATTCTTTCGACTGACAAAGGTGATGTTCCCTCAAGTAAAGGCATCATCCGTTCTACTGTTTTTTGCCTTACTACTTGTGTGCTTGCTTGGTAAGTTAAGTTCTACTAACATATTAATTTTTGCAGGGCTTTTGTTGCCAGTCTGCACTGCAGTTTATTTTTCTTGATCTGAAGTTTGCCTTGGTGCTCTTAAAATGTCTTCCTTAAAAACGCCACTTTTTCCTCATAATACTAGCACCCAAAAGTGAATTTTTTTGCAAAAATTGTCCTCATTCAAAAAACCTTGATGTCTGATACTAGGGTAAACTTAAATTGTGCCCTCCATTTTCGCAAAAGATGTCATAAATTCACAACAGTAAACCTTTTTTTCAATGATGCTGTTCAATAATAAAAGATACAAAGAAATCAGTTTAAATGTTTAAAAAGTCCCAGAGCTGATTTTTAAAAGACTAAGAATTGCTTCGTCTCATTTATTTATTGTGTTGGATGAGTTTCTGACTTCCTTTCCTCTTAGTTTAAATGACCTCTTTCTCCTCCAGAGCAAGTTATAATTGCTAGTGTTGGTGTCATACCCAGCAAGTTTTACAAGGTGTTGGGAGACAAAGATGCGACTGGATTCAAACACGAGATTATCATGGCTTCCATTCTCATCATTTCAATTGCATTTGTAAGTTTTCTCAGCATTAGGTAGGAATATGTTTCAAATACCAAGATGTCTTTGTTTGAAGTAAGAAATGTAATCTCATTATCACAACAACATAGCCAAAATGAAGCCAGTGTAATTTTATATTTCTAACCCATAGCAGGACCTTCTATTAAGGACACCCTTGGGACTACAGACTATGCTGTCCTTAATAAAGAGGTGTCCTGATTGCATATTTAATTTATCTTTAATTCATCTGCTCTCAGGTTAAAAGTACACACCAGTACATGGCTTCCTTGCTGTATGTATTTTGGAGAAAACTTATCACGAAATACATCCATAAGCTTTACTTCAGAGATATTCTCTATTACAAAGTCAACATTCTCACAAAAGGCATAGACAATCCGTAAGTATTGACTCTTGTTGGCTATGAACACAGCAAATTGTGATTCCTACAATGACTTGTTCTTGATTAACTTACTGCCTTGGGCAAGACACTTCAGTTGCCATGTTCCTCATACCTTTGCATTATAAAGCCAATTTGTTCTTTTCACATTTGTTTAAAAGAGGCACTTTGGACCTGCTTCTTGACATCACCAGAAGTCTCAGATGCCAGGGCGCACCCTGCATCAATCTTTCTTTATTATGATTCTTATCAATTTTATTTCAGGGATCAGAGAATCACTCAAGATGTGGACCGATTCTGTCTCAATCTCAGCCAGATAGCACCATTGATTATCATATCGCCGTTTACCATTGTGTATTATGTCTACCAGGCATGGATGAGGTATGTTCATTATTTTCTTCGAGCGCTTTTTGTTCTGACCGAGCATGATCTAGAATTAGCATCGGATGCTCTGCAAATAGCATTGTTCTATTTGCACAATCAACACATAATTTTGTTTACACTTGCTTAGCTGTTAGTTCCAAAAGGAAGGGGAGCTGCACTGCTCCTGTTCATGCACCATGACTCAATAATCGTAACATTTGAATACTCCAACGACCACAATGTTATGGGCATTATTTGAGAAGGTGTCGTGGCAGCCACCTGGGTCAAGTGCCAAAATCTGGTCAACTATTTCCTCGTCTGCATGAGTTGTCCCCTTCCAATGTCAGGCCTTCCTGGGATGCTTCCACAAATTAGGCCTTACCATGTTGGTAAGGAAATAAAACATATCCATTTTATTCAATTCATTGAGACTGACCAATATTGACATCCGTCTTCTTCTCACTAAGAAGCAGTTAAAGGGGTAACAAATACAAAATATCCCACCTTCACATACTCATATGTCTCTTCCAGTACTGGTTACATTGGACCAGTCAGTGTCTTCATATTCTTTATTGTCATCACGATAATCAACAAGTTCCTGATGTCTACAGTGGTCAAGTTTTATATGCAACAAGAAAGATATGAAGGAGATTTCAGGTAAATGATGTAATCAATTATCACAGAAAATACATTTGTCACATTTGAACTGACCCCCTGAACAGTTATTTGAAAATCCCTGCAAGTTGTTCTCAATTTCGGTTTCATCATGAAGATTATTGTTGTTTCTTGGCAAATATTTATTCATTTGTATACTAGTATGGGCTGGAAACTTACAATAGCCTTCTCGAAATCCTTTGTGGCTGGTCTAAATTCTGGTCCGAAAGGATTTTTGAGGGTTAAAAGGTACACCTTCCTCCCCTCCTAAAGGATTCCGAGGAGTCTGTTGTCGATTTCCGGTGTCTAATAACCCATATATTGATTTAAATCACACCACTGACTCAAAACAGTTCTTTCAGAAGTTTGCCAAGTGAAAGAGTGTATTTGTTGTTCTTTTTCGGAATAGGTTTAAACACATGCAGCTGAGAGTGAATGCTGAATCGGTAGCTTTCTATCGATCGGGGAGGTTGGAATGGGATAAAACGAACAAGAAACTAAACACCTTGCTGAACACACAACAGAAACTTGTCCTTAAGGAATATGCCTTGAATTGTAAGTATTTGCTAAATTATCTCATATTTTCCTGCTTGTTGTCTGTAAAGGAATTAAACCAGAAGTGGCCAGTTTGTGTTGAGATACCAATACCCTTGTGGCTGGAGGTAAAATGTAGTCAAAATTCTAAGCCGTTGGTGCAGATTTTGACAGAATTCAACCTACAACATAGACTGAGGGTTCAATTTCAATTCTAAAGTGCCTCCTAAGCAGTGATCGATATCCCGGTTGTTATAATAAGTTAAAAAAACTAATTGAATTTCACTGACACTTTTTTTTCAGTCTCGATAAATATGAGTGACTATGTTGGAAGTATTCTAAGTTATCTGGTGCTAGCCGTGCCGATATTCGCTGGTGCTTACGACTCACTGTCGCCATCGGATCTGAGTGCTTTGATTAGCCAAGTAAGTTTTGATTACAAGTACATCCATAACTGCTGTATAGCTTAGTCGGCAATCAGCATGATAAGCCATAGGTAACTTGTGATTGGATTCCACACCATGAGAGTGTAGCAGGAACCTTTTCAGACTCCAATCATTATTCTTCCAATTTGTTTGATTTCAGAATGCTTTTGTGTGCATATACTTGATTAGCTGCTTCACCAAACTCATCGATTCTTCGGTGCAAGTGACAGATATTGTTGGAACAACTCACCGGTAAGGTTTCATCATGGGCCAGATTCCCTTTAAACTTCCCCACACTTCCAAATTGCTAAATCTGTTACATACATACATACATATATTACTGCAAATAGGCTTTTTAGCCTGTTGATTTCCCTATGGCAATAAAATAAACACAGAGGCTTAGAGTAGGTTCCCTTGTTCTCTGCTATTATCTCTTAACATTCTGAAAATGTGTCCAAGACTTCTGCTGTGAGTTTGAAGTTCAAAGCAGCAATTCACCAGGTGCACTGTTATGATTTGCCTACGAGAAGAAATAAGCCATTTTATGAGAAGACCATTCTCTACCTTGCAGTTGCATATCCATAGCCCTGAAAATTAATTCATTGAAATGTTTAACTTTTCAGTATAGTCCAACTGGTCGAAGCATTAGATCACTACGCTTCTCTTCAGAAGGATGACGGCCTGGAGGACAGTACTTTGGTATTCACCTCAGGAAACGAGATGGAATCTGAAAGCCGTGGAACTGCCGTCACATTTTGGTAAGGACCTTTCAAAAATTTCCAAGAATTACTTACACCAAGTAATAAAGTGAGCCAAAAACCACCCAATTAGGACAGCAACTACATTTAGTGACGACAATGGCTCATCTAATGTATGCCAACGGATTAACTTATTTTCTTTGCAGCTCCAGTGCTAGTAAACCGGATGTCAATTATGTGTACGATCTCAACAACGTCTCCTATGCTCTTCCATCCGGAGATGTCATGTTAAAGAGTAAGTAGAAAGCATTTAAATCATTCGAAATACAGTTTACCCGCGAGACTTTAACTCGATATATCACAACTGACTAAATTTCTGTGCCGAAATATTGCCACATGCCTCTTGTCACCGATGGGTTGGGTATTTGCGATATTTACGCACCTTGGCGCAATAGAGGTTAGACTCTGGTGAGATAATAGTTGTAAATTAAATGCTACCAAATTTGACTTCAGCTTGTTGGACTTAACAATGTATGTGACCTATACTGTCCATTTGGTGGCCATTTCGGGAGACTGCATGTACAAACTTGTCTCGAATCCTTGCTCTCCTGGTCACAGAGTAAATGCCCTAACCATTAGCCCCCTGACACTAGCTGGCAGGCAGTGCTATAATATGCTCAGGACTGACCTATCAATGATGAAATGGCCTCAAATGGTTCTGATTTGTCCTTTCAGATTTAACAATGCAGATTCTGCCAGGGGTCAATGTCCTTATCACAGGTGACAGTGGATGTGGGAAAAGTTCTCTCCTGCGTGTGCTACACAAACTATGGCCAATTCTATCTGGGTCAATTGAGGTGAATGTACAACCTGGACCAGTTGGTGCTATCTATTTACCTCAGAAACCATTCTTTACAAATGGGACTCTTAGAGAACAAGTAAGTATGTCATTTGTGACGGCTGGCTCGACAGACAGGGTTAATACTTTTGTCCCTAGTCCGATATTAAAGTACTTAAGAATGAAGAATTAACCACTGCTAAACTGTGGTTTGCTTTTGCCGTAACGCCACACAGTGTGTTGTGCATTTGGATACATTGCATCATTGCTTCAAATGTAGTCTATCATAGCGTCATATTAAATTTTTGGCATGATAAAGTTCTCTGATGCGTTTTGGTGTCAGAAAGACCGAAGTTGGGCAAAAACCTTTCTAGTTTTCAGCATTATTTCAGCTTATGTCATGTCTGTCTTTTATTTCAATTTTCAGATCATGTACCCTTACAAACTGGTGAATTCACCTGCCAGTAAGCATGCCCTTGAATAAACTTGTCTCCAATAAACCAGGTTTGAAACTGGTTTTCAAGATTGCTTCAGTTGGCAAAGAGATACAGCAAAATCATCTGGCATCATTGGTGCCATGATAAAAACTGCAGTAATATTCATTATTGGCCAAGAACGTTTGCAGATGAGAAACAGCTACAAACTATTAACTAAGTTGCCTTTCAAAAAACTGTTGTTTGGGCGGGGACATGGTTAAGTCTTTGAGGGATCCATTTAAAATCCCCCTTTTCTCTTTCAGTGTCTAATGTGGATCATAAGTTACAACAGTATTTAGAGCTGGCAGATCTAAATAGCGTGTACTACAGACTGGGAGGTCTTGACATGAAGGATGATATCAACTGGTATGACGTCCTCTCTCCAGGAGAAATGCAACGACTATCGTTTGTTCGTCTCTTCTTCCACCAACCAAAGTTTGCTGGTAATTAGAACCCATCATATTTAACCCTGCTCAGAGCAGGTAGGAGATCAAGGGGTGCCCCCAGTGTAAAATGTCTATGCAGTTACAGAATAGGAAATTGGTTCACACTTTGAATGGTACACAGCCAGCTGAGAGGTGTGTGCCTTCACCACATGCCTAAAGAATGTAATGCAATCAATTTGGCATGTAGTACATGTATTCAGCCCCCTCATTGCAATATCCTACGATTCACACAAGGATTAACCTTGATGATCATGCACTGAGCCAAAAACGTGTATGACTTGCAAGCTAAGAAATGAAAGCCATTAAAAATTTGTGACTATGGTATGGGTTCGTGAAGTCTGAATAAAAACCACTTGTTATTTGATAATTTCTTAATACATCTTTTTTTCCTGCAGTTCTTGACGAAGCTACAAGTGCCATTGGACTAACTGCCGAAAGAGCAATGTACGAAAAATGTCATGAGTTTGGAATCACTGTTATAAGTGTCGGCCATAGAGACTCGCTAAAAGCTTACCATGACTGTCAGCTTCATCTTGACGGAAAGGGAGGATGGACATTAAATGATATTGTTCATATAAATCAATGAGGAGAATAAAGCAAACAGCAAGCTTGACGTTCTCAGAACATGTGAAAAAAAGCTAAAGTTTATCGTAATGTTACCTTAGGGGCCAAATCAGTTGTTTGAGCTTCTGTAAACCTCTTTATTTTTGCTAGCCTAACATTTTCACAACTTTAGGGGCACAAATATGTTCAACTTAATGGTTTTTTTCATTGAAAAGTGCACCCATTCGCAGAAATAGATGGCAGTAAAACGATGGTCTTTGGCGGCATGAAACCCCCTAGACCCGAGGTGTCGATAAACAGTTATTGTACAGGGTCATTGAATTCATCTCGATTTATAGTTACTGATACTTTAAAAAATTCTGCAAGAATTGCTCAAGTTGTTTTTATGTTTGTTCGTGCTGAATGAGTAGGGCCTACTTTCAGAATATGTTTTGTTTATCTATAGGATAGTTCCAAAATGTACCTGTTGAGATGTGGGTAGGTGGTATTTTGCTTGCTTTGGATTCTATTTTGATTGCTTTAGGGCCGGCTTCAGTCTTGCATGAGAAGAAGATATCCGCCTCACATATATTTTCGATTGTAAGACTGTTATAACAGTACATAGCTACTAGTACCTCTTACATGTTTTTTGTGTTTCAATTATTGTTGCCAATGACCCGTATCCATTCGAAATAGATGATACAGTGGTCTTCCAAATGTGGTATTGTCATTGTTGGGGATGTCATGTCTCAAGGAGATTTCTTTTGATACGGCTATTGAATTCTGTAACAAATGTGAATAAAATTAGGTTTTTAGAGATTCCTTTGCATTTACTATCACGGTGTCCGATCAGTGACAATTTACTTTATTCGTACCCAATGTCGCTCATGCGAAACTACTTTTGGTTGTCGTGCTGGCAGTTAATCTATCTGGCAAATAGAAGGGTTGACTGGTGAGTACATAATACGCTGTTGCCCCTGCTGCCTGCCGCTGCCTGAAAAACTGCGAAAGCAATCACTAGCGATGCATAAGCGAAATCACGTACAAATAATAATAATTTTGTCTTTGACAGGAGACCATGAAAATGTTAATTTCAAATAATGCTTTCACGCCAGTGATTGTAAAATGTTGTAAACTGAAATCAAAGCTTTACGGGAGAAATTATTTGTTTTCATCTTATTTATGTTTCAAGAATCTTGATTCACTAATAAAAGCTTTTTTGCCTTACACCCTGTATACTTTTAGTTTATCAATTTAGTAACACCAGGTGCGCTTTAGTTGTGAGCATCACATGATCCCCTTTGTAAACATACAAAATGGCCAGCCAGATGGCAGTGTTGGTCCTTGTTGGGCTCTCTCTTTTTGTGGGTATATTTGCGACAGGGGGCTGGGGAAACGTCCCTCTTCATGATCCTCGATTGAATGAACTCACTAACTATGCGATCAACAAGTTGAATACGAAAGAAGGCAACGTATATTGGTCTAAGTTGGTCCAGATCAAGAGTGCTTCAAAACAGGTGAGTGCTGTATTATTGTTAGTGCATGTGTACTGTGTAGCCTACTGTTGTGTACATACATGCAGGAAGAAATGGGGGAGGGTACCATCTTGACACACAAGGCCCTGTGGTTGCCCAGTCCCTTTAACAAGCTCCAGCGCCTACCTGTTTGATAAAGGTGGAGATTGAGTAGGTGGAGATATGCCTTTTCGCAGAAGACGAATTGGTGCCAAAACAAATGCGCAAACTTGGAACACGTCAGAAGGGCTAAGGCGACTTCGGACAATGCCTAGAGACACAGCGATTCTTTGTTCAAGGTGAAACTCATGACAAGACAAACTTCTTCGAAATCGTCAATTCAAAATTTCAAAGGTCTACATAGTGGGAGGGGACCCTAGTAGTCCCCCCAGCAAAAGCGGGCCTTGGCATGTGTAGACTCGAAGGGTGAACCTCGGCCCTCCCTACCAAATTTCTGGATCTGCCCCTGATTGCAATAATCACAATGTGAACCGTCGCAGCATTTACTTGAAATTTCTTCAATAATGTGATTTAGTGGCTTTTGCATCCAATTACTCTTTTCAAACTTTATTGATCACATGATCATTGACTCAGTGCCAAACTTGCATCCTGTTCAATGTCTCATGAGCCCTCGCCAGTTCAGCTGAGTTATGGCTGGAACTGCTCCAGTTAACCTTTGGACATTGAAATCAAAACATGCAGCACTGACGACACTTTTGATATTTGACAAACCCTAAGGTTGCAGCTAAATCTATTGTTTCCAATACAGCATTGAGTGCAGACATACCTAGAAATATTTCTTTTATTTGAAGGTACACCTTCTTCAAAGCACTCACCAAAGTTCTTCTTTTATGTCAATCTACAAAAAAATGTCATTCTCAAGATGATAAGGAAATCATTTGACTTGAACTTTCTTTCTGTCATAGGTGAATAGGCCTATGTCAAAAAGGTCACATGTGATATACTGTATGAGTTAGTAACCCACTTTGTGAGTCACTTGAATCCACTTACATTGTAGGTTATTCAAATTGTAACAACTCCATCATATGACCGTCGCCATTAGTCCTGCTGTACTTGAATCATAATCGCATCAATTATGTTCCTAACAACAGCCTTAGGTAACTTCCTGGTCAAGTCACCAGTTCATAATAACTGTTATATGTAGTAGAATTGGTGAGTGAGGAATTAGCATTTTTGCTACCAAAATCAGTGTCCTAAGAGAGGTAGACCTACTTGTGAAGGTTTCCGTTGACTTAGTTCTGTATGAAAAACAAGTCCAGTAGAATGAGAAGAGCCCACTGGTTCAATAAATGTATTGGTAATAAATAAAGACAAAATGGGTTTGAGCAGAACATCCTCATGTTCGAAGGCAGTTGGGCTGATTCAGTTATTTTTGCTCCCTTTCCAGGTTGTCAATGGCTTAAGATGGAAGATCACATTCAGCTGGAAGCCCACGAGGTGTACGCTACAAATTAGTCTTCAGGCACCTGATCCAAATGCCTGCGAGTTTGACAGCGATGCTCAGGTAAGTAATGTTAACTGAGGTCAGGGAGATCAAAATGTGTACCACAGGTCCAACGCAGCTGATCTGGGGGATCCTAAAATGATGCTGCTTGATATGTCGGGCTAAGTTGTCGATGGTTTACAACATCATACCAATCTTAATCTCACTTGTAATGAATTTAAACTACAATATTTCAGAGCATGTTAAATTGTAAAAATGTGCCAAGTGCTTGGGAAAGTCTGAAATTATGACATCTGAATCGTGATATGCTGATCAGCAGATGATTTCGATTCTTGATCTAGGTCAAGTAAAGGCCTAAGTTATTCTTTGATATTACTGATATATCTGAGTTGTTGATTCTCTGTTGACCTTGTAGAGTACCGTATAACTTAACACTCATTATTAACAGTGGGACATAGTGTACTCAATGGCGTCGCAAACCGTTGTGACAGCTTTTTCGCATCCAGACCCCTCAAAGTAAAACTGTTACAGTAAAACTGTTTCCTCAGCTTGTGATGTTTTCCCATTTGATCAAAAGTGTTGCTTCATTGAAATATATTATCATGAATTCTGCATGACTGTTTTAATTTTTTTTCCTTGCAGGAGAGCACATGCACAGTTGAACTCTATGAAGCTCCTTACTACCATGACCAGCCTAATACACCAAGGGAGCCCCAAGTTACAAGGTTACAATGTAATCAGCCTCAACAGAAAGCAAAGGTGGCTACCTATAACACCAGGGTAGGAGGAGCACACCCCATCAGTAATCTGGATGATGAGACTGTTGTGACAGCAGCCAAGAAGGCTGTTGAACGCATCAACATGGCTACCAATTCAATGTACCTGAAGTCGTTAATACGGATCCAGAGTGCAACAAGACAAGTAAGTGATATGCCTTTCTTCTTTCTAATCTATACACTAGTGCAGGTTTAACAAAATCCTTTGAAGAATTCAAATTACAAGTCGACAGAATAATCCATGTTTTACCAATGTGTTTAGTGATGTCTTGTAAAATCTGCTACAAGCAATGCTGTCGTTAAACTTTTCAGACCTCAAAGATTTTCGACTGCAGTATAATAACCACTAGATGGTTGTAATCTGTGCTAAAGCAGGTCCCTCGATTTATTTCAGGAAACTTCTGGTAGTCGAATCAGGCTGAAGCTGGCCATGGGAACTTCAACGTGCCGTAAACAAGGGAGTCAATTGTTTGCGACTGTGGAGCACTGTCCTTTAGCAGTCAACAGCGTGGTAAGTGCTGTGTTGTGTCCCTGTACGATCGTACAATCCTAATAGCTCTTGGTCAATACTGTTGCCAGTTTGCACTTCTATTTCATCCTCTTTACTGCAAGGCTGAATATTGATCATACCTGTCGAGACGATTGCCGGTGAAAGGGTTAAGAAAAGGGATGCAGATGATTTGTACATGTACTTGAATAATTATCTTTAGTTGCCAGGATATATGCCCTGATATGAAAAATTTGGAGCTGATGCTGTTGGGAATGGCTGTTAACAGAAACATGGTCTAGTGAGCCAGTCTTATTGGGCACAGATACTTCAAATATCAAATGAAGTCAAGACAGTGAACGTTAGGCATTATAGATATCCTTGAAGACCTTTTAGAACGTGCTTGGTGCTTCTAATCTAATTGGATTGAAAAAAATATTTTTCAGCCTGAGATATGCTCAGTTTCGGTTGAGCTTTGGCAGAATAAGTATGATATTGAGAGCTTTTCATGCAGCCCACAGGAAGAAACCCGTTTCAAGAGAAGTGTAGATGAGAACGTTGTCCAAATGGAACAGGTATGCTGTATAAGATGCCGAAAATGATATGATAGACAACAAAACGAAACAATTTTTTCAGGGGTTCCTGTGTGCAAGACTAAGATAATCGTGGTGGACAACATATGCCACCTTGCTGGGAACAGAACAGCATGGAGCTGCATCATCATCAGTCCAGATTTACCCTCATTGCTGCACGGCTGTGGGTAGTTTTTCATGATGACTTTGAACAAGAACAGAAGTATCAAATAAAAACAATGATTTGGAGGTGTCTTTACCTTTGATATGAACAGTATTACGATGCCTCCGCTACATTAAGTCCTCATATCCTAACATTTCAGCCAATTCTTGGTGGTGATGACGGTCATGACATACATTACGGAATGTTTCAAAGTTTCAAAATGAAATTCAACAAGATCTATGCATCCAAGGAAGGTATGTGATTTGCCTACTTCTTTGTCACTCTGAAAAGATGAAGCACCGAAATGGTCAGCTGAACTAATGGTCAATTTGGTATAACTTATGCCTGGATTTGGTATAAAATATTCCTAATATGGTATCCCAAAAGCTCTTTGAGTAGGGAAACCTGGTAAAGCTATAGAAGAACTCAATATTATCATCATCATATAAAGTATACAGAAATAGTGTTTGATAATAAATACACATAATGCATGAAAGAAGTTTACAATTGCTCATAAAAAAATGTGAAGGGATCTGTTGCAATAGGTATCCTGGGGTTCTGAACTTAGAGCAGCATCTCCTTACAAATTCTTGATATTGAACATACATTTCTAACTTTGTCCTTCCAGAGGAACTTCGTCGGTTCAGAATCTTCCAGGAAAACATGATCAAGGCCAGGAAGATCCAGTCCATGGAGATGGGCACTGCCAGATATGGTGCTACCAAGTTCTCTGATCTCACTGGTAAAGAATGTAATCTCTGTAATCTCTAACTGGCTATGACCTGAGTCTGTGTGTTGCTTAAAAATTGTGTTATCATTAAATTAAATCTTGATTAAAATACACCACCACCTACATGTAGAAAACTCTACCTCAGCATTGAATAAAATGCTGAAGGGTGTGTCATTGTTTTCTAAGTAATAAAACTGGAAGTACAAAATGTGCTACATTTCTTGGATTGGCTTTGCTTTGTAATCAAATGTACTTAAGAAATCTTTCTTCAGAGGAGGAATTCCGCAAGAACTACCTGTCACCCGCCTGGAAAGCAGACAACACCATGAAGAAAGCTAAGACACCAAATATTGTTGCGCCAGATGCCTTTGATTGGAGGGACCACAATGTTGTAACAGAAGTCAAGAACCAGGTATAAGTTTTACCATAGAGGTCTTGTTTAGGACGCCAAGGGGTTGATCCAATTTGTCCATGTTCCCTAAGAGGCAGCAACCTGTGATGATTATTGCATGGAATAAAAATCATGCACTTTTTCTGTGTTCTGCAGGTTCCTGACTGCAACAAGAATTGGTCAGCGCTGGAACTTGCTAAAAACATCAAACCCTACTATAACCAGTTTTACCTGATGACAGCTGATCATGTTATCACTCATCGAAGTGTTAATTATCACAGGTGGCTGTGATGACAATCACCTGCCTGTGACGCAGAAAGGCTCTTAGTATTTTCAAGTTGGTCGCCTTCCACACATAACATGCGTTGGTAGTCAGAGGGACAAGACACCTATTTGCTTAAACGGAGGTGCAGTTTTAGTTGATGAAAATGGGCCTCTTGTGATGGAACCCTATGCTGGCCTTATACCTTGATTATATGCTATCTTTCTAGGGATCATGTGGCTCCTGCTGGGCTTTCAGCACAACCGGTAACATTGAAGGCCAGTGGGCTTTGAAGAAGAAAAACCTGGTTTCTCTGTCTGAACAAGAATTGGTCGATTGTGACAAAGTTGACCAGGGTTGCAATGGTGGACTGCCATCCCAAGCCTACAAAGAGATCATCAGACTAGGTAATGTAAATTATTAATAGGATTCATAGCAATACAATTAATGTCTTTTTAGGGCAATTCTTGCATTGCTGGCTGGGCGTTCTCCGGCACAGGGAATATTGAAGGGCAGTGGGCCATAAAGAAGCACCAGTTGTTTAATCTTTCTACGCAACAAGTGCTTGATTGTGACTTGTGGGATGAGGGATGCAAAGGTGGCTTTGTGTGGCAAGCATACAACAGAATAATGAATTACATGGGTAGGTGACATGTTGTGAGCCAAAACATTCCAGTAGTTCAGTCTCACACTCACCCTATTATCATCCCTTCATCCCTGTTCCGTAAGTCACACTTCATATCCTGTGTAGTTCCTTCACCTCTTGTATAGAATTCATACATGTGGTTGTCCTGTAGTATTTGTTAATTGTCCCAAGAAATTATGTTATTAATATAATCCCTTGATATTTTGTTTTAGAAAACACTTTAGACATGCCTCATTTTCAAAGAGAAGTCCTGGCTAATTTGGAAACGTCCCCGAAAACCTTCAACTCAAAGCAAATACAGTTGTGAAACAAATAGGAGTGGCAGAAAGTACTGATTGAAAGCTTTCCAGCATATGATCATGTCTCTGAACGCATAACAATACATGTAGTCACATTCCATATGTATTGCAAACTTAACAGAAAACATGTTTGTTTTCCAGGTGGTCTTGAGGGAGAGACTGACTATCCATACAAAGGAAGGAACGATAAGTGTGCAATGGAGAGGTCCAAGGTCAAGGTCTACATCAACGATTCTGTGACCATCTCAACGGATGAGGCCCAGATGGCTACGTGGCTAGCTGCCAACGGACCAATTTCTATTGGTATCAATGCAAATGCTATGCAGGTAAGAGTCGAGCTGAGAAAACATTTTTGAGTTTGACGAGTGGCAAATTTGTGACACATCCAGAAACTTAACTTTTTAAGGACTTGGTCTCACTATAAAGAGCTCTTTTGGAAATGTCGGTCAGACTGCTTCATCAAACTGTAATTGTAACTGTAAATTGTGATGTTTTTTCCAGTTCTACTTTGGTGGTATCTCACATCCTTGGAAGATCTTCTGTTCACCAGAAAACCTTGACCATGGTGTCTTGATTGTCGGCTATGGATTAAGTAAGTTGAAGAATCGGTGCTGACTCATATTTTGCATCACCAAGCAAGCAGGAGATAGTGTGGCTGGGAGTTTTCCAGCCTCCGCAGCGTTGCATGTGCCTTGAATTTCGTTTGTCCAATCAGTAACAGACCCCTTAAGTACTCAATGTCAGTTTGTTAGTTTCTTATTTAACATTTTCATCTTTCAGAGGGCAGTGAACCTTACTGGATTGTCAAGAATAGTTGGGGACCAACCTGGGGTGAAAAAGTGAGTTTTTTTATGTTGCCCAGTAGTTGTGTCATCATGAGCCTCTGAATTTGAACCGAGAATTTCTGCACCATCTTGCCTATTGGCCAATGAACCTCATCAGTTTTGTCTATGATTCAGTGAATTCTTTATCAACACAGTGACAAAGATCAAGGCTTAAGCTGCTTATCTGAAAGTCTATGAATCATGCATTAATTCTGACACTCCATTGTTGCTGGAGGGGATGAAACGTTCTCTACTTTACTAAGTTTTTGTGATTAATGACCATGTATTGCTCAAGGACAGCTGCTCTCTTTCCAAGGGAAATTTCCTTTCTTTTCATGAACCAATTTTTTGGTAAAGCCATTTGCAAAACAACTTTTTGGGTATCCAATGCAAAATAATTGACAATTCAACTTCAAAATTTGTCTTTTCCAGGGATACTACCTTGTTTATCGTGGTGCTGGAGTCTGTGGTTTGAACAGGATGCCAACTTCTGCTGTCGTCAAGTAATTTACACAGATATTCAGGTGATCCATCCATGATTCCTCATGATTTTCATCCAAGAATCTGTGATTTGGAGCTGATGATTTCTGAAGCATTTTTGTCAAATTTGCACTTGTGATGTATATTTTTTAGACAGAAAATCTTTACTGTATCCAGGCAGGTCTTGGTGTCATTATAAGGAAACACGTCCCTGCCCTTGCAGTATAATTTGTATGCCTCTGTATTTCTTGAGACTCGACTCTGATTATGGTAATCTAGTGAGTGACTTTTTGTACTTAGAGGAAGTTGGAATTTCTTTCATACAATGTTTTCAGGGTTTTACATAGATCATGTTATAAACTTGTGAAACTGTGAGTTTACTGCTCCTTTTATAGATAATTCCAGATATCGAGCTCTAAACTTTTTCAACTTAGTATTCCCTAGAGTTCTTCATAGTTTACTGCTTCCTTTATGTGCAATACCAGTTATTGAGCTCCATTCTTTCAATTTAGTAGACCCCAGAGTTCTTCCATTTTCAAATTGTTAAGTACTGAAGTTTTGTTTTCTCCTTGGTAGAAGTTAGGACTGGTTTAAAAGATGAGTAATTTATTTTTGTGTAATCAGATGAAGTTTGTCACAAACTTTACTGTCTTATCAACAGTTGATATCATTTTAAAGGCAAGGCTCTACTACAACCACTTTTGCTGTTGTGTGAGCATAATTACAGGAATGACGCTGATGTGTATATTCCCGACTCAAATTATATATGCCAAGATTTCTATTTGTAAATAAGACATTTTTATATTCTAAACCTTGTATAATAATTTCTGAATAAACTTACAATGTTAGCTGATCAAAAGTGGCTTGGATTGTTTTTTCCTGTCAGAGTAGGATGATGAAGGCATAATACAAGGTGTCACTTGTTTCTTTCTTGATTTAAATGGATCCTCCTGGTTGTGCTGCAATCTCTGATGTGACCATCCTTGTTTGCAACTCTGAAAAACTTGTTTTATTGTTTAGACATAGGTTGGGTGTGACAATAATATTGTGATGCAGTCCCTCCAGTTTACAAATGTTTGGTGATGAGGCAGGCCGGGATGCATCCTGCATTCATGCCAGCCTCCCCGTCTTCTCCTTGGTTGTGCCAATGTCTCTGCTGACATTCTCGTTCACACAATTTCCACTGCCTCAGTGCCTGCTCCAGAAGTTTTGACAGACTTGGCCTTTTTTGGTGTTTCTAAGACCTGGATTGCTGCTCAATAGGCAGCTAATAAGGAACTACACATTTTACTGTTGTTGCCGACGTATGTGTACACTGAACTTGGGATGTGCGTCGGCCCCGTGTTGAAATGCCATCCAATGCTAGTTGGTGCGTTTTTGCTGATTTGGGCAAAATTCAACATATCTCAAAAGTTCAATGGTTGACCCTCAATTTTTTTTTGATTTTTGTGTAGCTTAAGCAACTGTCTTTCACGGAAGAATTGTCACTTTAAAATTTATTCAGAAAAAAATGTATAATATTTAGGGTTTTCCGTGATTGTCCGGCCCAATTGGCAATATTGCCATTGGGATACGACGCTTATGATTTATTTAAAGAAATAAAATGCCCGATTAAACATCCTGCAGAATCAGGGGAATCGGGCTTTTTCAGTGATATACGACACAAATGGGTTGTCCTCATGTAATCACTTTGGAAAAGCATTTTAAAATAGTTGTTACGTCCTGTTAGTGTTAATGGGGGACGTCATCATCGCGTACATTCGGGAAAAACTCCCTAACGAGACCTATACGTGCACTTCCATGTCTTCGAGCAGACGCTTAATTTGTTAAACCTTATTTGATTCGTCAGTATTATTCACTTTCTACGGATGCGCCAATCAAATTCTTTGTTATGAAAGATTGGTACTGCCTTGGTGTGCTGGTCATGATTATGAAAGAGTTTTGAGGGCAAAGTTCTATTTTTGTGCAAATTTCACTCTTAAACGAACTGATATGTCGTCTGCGATTAGAAATTTCAAATCATTTTTGCGTAAGTTGGTTTATTAGTTCAGCGTGTCTAAATCTTATTCCATGAGAGGGCTTAACTACCTCAATATTCCAAGAAGAATAGTATAATGCTAGGCCTACCGTCCGAACGAAGCTTTGCTTTGTCTTAAGTTAATCTGTCATCATTCATAGCATAAGACATGTAACATGCTAATAGTAATAATGCATGTTTCATTGCTTGTTGAAGTTGGATTGGAACTGCCGACCACCGTGATTGTGATGACCATCACATCAGTCACCGACACTGGACTGGTGTGGCGGGGATAGTAGTCCTAGGGCTGATAGTCCGTGTAACAATAGCCCGCATTGCTAAATGTTTTGGTAAGGGTAAGCGGTACAATAGATCATGCTGCTTAATTGGTCAAATACAATGCTACCGGACTATGACTCCAGGGGGACTATATCCGCTGTCACACTGGCATTATGGGGGCAGGACCTGGGCCAGGCGTCATCATGAGGTGATGTTGATGGTGTGACTTATTTTTTGGTCGCGACACACTGTATTCTATCACTAAGTACTCGCACAACTGTTACCATGTCAATGTATGTCATATGTTGGACTGAAAGATACCCACTAATCCCCCCTCGTCCTTCAGACACGCTTTAGTTTTAACCATTGGGTCATTAGCATTGCATTTTCAAGAGAGGAAACCCCCAAACCCTCTTAAATGGGCGCACTAACTATATAGACAAAGCAAGCATGGGCCATGGCAAGGTAAGCCCGAGGCAAATGAAGATACATTCATTGTATTTTTAACTTTCTTCCAGTTTCAAATCACTCCAAAAACCCTGCTCGACTGGTATTAAGAGCAATGAGTTCTGGAACTTCGTGTGAATATGAGACGCTCAAGGTCACCACACCATTGGAAAATGTTGTCCAAGTAGAAATAAACAGACCAGAAAAAAGGAATGCAATGAACAGGGCATTTTGGAGGCAAGTTGCATGTAAAAATTTGTTTATCTACAAAAATTGCAATGTATGGTCTGACATTCCAGTTTTAAAATGCAACATATGGTCTGACTTACTAGATTATCTGCTATTTATTGTTTATTTTGTTATAATTCTTTTGAAAAATGACACTTTTACTCAATTAACTTTTGGAGTATGAAGATTTCTTGATTTATTTGTGCTTTTCAGAATTTTGTTTTGGGAGATTGTATAAATTGAATTAGAATGCTGCTAGCTGCTAATCACCGATAATGTGGTGGCTGTAGTGATCAGGGTCTTTGTAATTTAAAATGTGTTTCTCTTATTTCTTTAGAGAAATCAGAGAATGTTTCCAGAAGTTAGCAAATGATTCCGACTGTCGAGCAGTGGTCCTTTCTGCAGCTGGGAAAGTATACACTGCAGGTGGGTACTTTTTTTGTGGTACTTTTTAGTCAATATCCCTGAGGGCAGGCCCTAAGAATACTTTTATATCTGAAAGAGCTCAAAATGACTTCGATGAAGGGAAGTGGCTCCCTGCCGGTGCCTGTTTGCAAAGGGCACTAATATGCACACTCCTTCTTTGGGAGTGACCCGTGGACAATCGTTGTGGCACATAAAAACACAACCAAATTAGAGGGAAAATGCTCCCTGGAGAATAAGTCCTCTTAGGTGATGAAAAAATGCTGAAGAAGAAGGATGATGATTGTGGCTCGGTAATATATTCACAGTTGGTGATAAGTGATTCTTTTTTAGGGTTGGATATCATGGATAATGCTGAACTCATGATGCAGGGTGATGTTGAGGATGTGGGCAGGAAGGCAATGAATTTTAGAAATATGATCCGAGACTACCAAGAAAGCTTTACTGTCATAGAAAAAGTAAGATTTTCTATTTCCTCAGAATTCTTCATTGATGTTGAAAAACTCAGATTTATGCAAGACAAGCAGGGCTTACTATTCACAGAGGCAAATGCTTCAATGCCCCCTCTCTTTGCTTGGGTGCCCCTGAAGTTTCTTCCTTTGTGACTGTTCTTCTTTCTGTTGCTTGGGTGCCTTTGAAATTTCCATTTAGAGAGTGTGCTCTTTTCTTAAAACTTATAAAATTGTTGTTTTTACATTAGGAAAAATTCCTGAAGAGAACATGGAGTGTTTGATAAATTTAGGATGTAATGTTAGTATTTTTATATTCCAGTGTCCTAAACCTGTTATAGCTGCCATCCATAATGCATGTGTTGGTGGTGGAGTAGATATGGTAACAGCCTGTGATATTCGTTACTGCTCAAAGGACGCATGGTTCCAGATTAAGGTAGGGTATAATCCATGGCTATTTTTGGTTACATTTGCTCATGAAAATGTGCAGTTACTTAGCTGGTAATTCAATGACAAGCCCACTTGTGGGTTTAACTAAACTAACTTGTAAACAGATGTACAGTACACTACATGGCTAACGTCTGATATCAACTAAAAGCTTATCACCCAAATTCTGTCTTTAATGCTAGCATTTCCATGCCTAGTAAAATAATGCCTGGGATATTGTTTGTCATGAGGTGTTTGATTTATTTACCTGTCATGCCTTATTCAGGAAGTGGACATTGGGCTGGCTGCAGATGTTGGTACGCTCCAACGGTTACCGAAGGTGATAGGAAATGACAGCTTAGCAAGAGAGCTGGCATACACAGCGAGGAAGATGATGGCTGATGAAGCCAAGGAAGCTGGATTAGTCAGGTTAGTTAGCTGGTCTTCTTCATTTCCTTCTGTGGGCATCTAGCATACCACTTTGGTTGGATGCCAATTAGAGTTGGCCAGCATCTCACCAGGCAGGAGGCGTCCCTCAACTCACAAGCTGCTCATGTATATACATATCTCATTTGGCACAGGCATGGAATCTGGGCATATCGTTTCGCACCTATGTGACTTGGCAAAGGTCATAGGCATTGTGTGCTTCACCTGGCTATTCAAGTGGCAACCTTGCTTTCTGCCATGCTGCTATTTTGTTGCTATTTTGACTATTTTATGTATTTATATTTTTCCTTTTGGTCTTTTTCTAGTAAAGTTTTTGAAGACCGTGACAGCACTATTAATGGTGCCTTGGAAACGGCAGCAGTGATAGCCAGTAAAAGTCCAATAGCAGTTCAGGGTTCCAAGATCAGTCTTGTCTACTCAAGGGACCACTCAGTCCCTGAAGGACTGGTGAACGTGGTAAGTTTGCTGGATGGAAATAGATTTACTCCTGTCGGTTGAAGTGGCAATCGGCATCAGTTCAAAGAGTGTGGAGCATCAATTTGGACGCCCGAGCGGGAAGGGGGTTGATACCGAAGCATAAATATGCACCATAGTATCACAACGCTCCTGCACACCATCCATCGTCCAGATGGTCATTTCTGGATCATGGGTACTGGAATATTAGCCATTGTAATAAAGTCTTGTGCCATCCAGACCTAATATTGTTGAGAAGACCAATGGAAAAGTAGATGCTACTTCCTTAAAGTGGACAAACAAGAATCTTATGCAGAATACCAGAAGTCTTTATCTCAAAGAGAACCAACAAAAATGTGCAAAATTGTTTGAAATTGTTATTTTTCATTTAAGGGCACTTGGAACCAGGCTATGTTACAAAGCGAAGATCTTATGAAAGCTGCAATGGCAAATCAGACCAAGGAAAAGGCCACCTTCTCAAAACTGTGATCATGGGAGATTACCGGGTGAAATGATTCCATGGACTTGTGTCTGATCTAATGCAAACAGGCGTTAACTTGCCATATAACTATTTCCTGTAGTTATTTATTCTAAAAAATCCTTAATTTAAATGAAAATAAATATTTATCTCCATTTAACAGTGTGCATTTCATTTTCTTGTGCTGCTACAGGAAGGATTTTATCATTGCACAATATATGTAGGAATTTGATAGCTCCTGTGGGTGTCTGTTGTATCCCTATGCCTTTGCAATTTGGCACCAATTAGGTTTATTGGACTAAGAGGAAAAGTCCCTCACAACCCACTCTGTATTTGAATAGGCTCCTTCACTTTCTCTGACATGGATGCCTGGTACATGGAATATTGGTGTTAGGCCTCGCATTCGAAGGACGAGGTAATCAAAGAAATAACTTGCCCAATGTCTGAAGCAGTGTGTCTGGTAATGAGTCTCATACCTGACAACTTGACATTGCGCATCACCCCTCTCAATTGAAGTATGAATGGGATTTACATCATAATAAAAAAGCTGGCAACCCAGGTTGTCACTTTGATAGGTACGGGAAATCAAATTATGACAATATCCTTTGTATTGGGCACAAGCCTCAATGTCCATGTTCCTCATAAGCCTGTTCCTCCTGGAACAACTGTACTATATTGGGCTTCTCAATCCAAATGAGAAGATAGCTGCATGGCTAAGTTGGCTTGCCACTTTGCTTGAAATGGGTGTTGAATCTGGTGCATTGTACTTGTGAATGTGTGACTGTGACTATGTCCTTGGTACATATTGCCAAATTCATAACGGTAACCGTGACAAAAATCTGCTTTCATTTTTCTGTCGCCCTTATCCTGCACACCACACAACATACCAATGTTGGTGCTTTAGTATCAGAATAGCAAATTGTGACAGTGTCATTTCCTCTTTGATGAAAGGAGACATATAAATTTCTACAAATCCTAATTTTATTTTTACTATAAATACAATGATTACTATTTCACACATTTACATGTTTAAGAATAGTTTTATAACCAAAAGCAATTGTGACATTTTAGATTTCACAAATCCACCCTAAGCCATTTAGTAAGGCAAATGAAGCAACTGAGTAAGGCTCACACTGGGTAAGGCTTACTTTTCAGAAACCAAACTGTCAAAATTCACCACAGATAAAAAGTTACTACCATAAATGGCAAAACAGGCTGCTGTTGTATCGAGGTGGACGGCTGATTATTTTGCACAAATTGTTGTATAGAAACCCCCTTACTTTCGTCATTTTCAAAAATTTGAAGACAAGCCAAGATATATTTTAGACTCGTGGACATTTTATGAGTCTTCCACTGCCATGAGTGATACATAGTCCCTATAAAGAATAGTCCCTTTCTCTGGATCGACAGCAGCTGAGAGCATCTCTTCCATTTCTTCTTGTGTGAAAGGTTCACCTGAAAATAGGATACAAAACACACTCAGAGATCTTTTTTTGATAATCCCATAGTTTCACTAATATATTTCACTTTTTCCTTTCCTCAATAGTGTACATCATTGGCTTGCAAAATCAGAGCAACAAAATTAATGTTGGAGAAATGAATTGCACTTATGAAAACGCCTACCAAGTTACCGATACTGCTTTTATGGATGTTCCTGATGTAACTCATAGTTAAACCTTCACATAACTGAAGTCAATCAATAAATCAGTCAATATGTTACTTATATAAAGCTCCCTATTCAGGAGCCAGTATCATTCACGAAATAACATTTCGGATATACAAGCTAAGTAGCATACCTTCTTCCGTCATATATTTAGTCAACTCCTCTTGCGTCAAATATCCATTCTGTTCTGTATCCAGGACTTGGAATGCTTTTAACAAAATATCTTCTGGTGATGCTTTATACCTAAAAACAAGCAGAAATTACACGTACATTGTGAAAAGTGAACAGATTTTTCACAGTTATACACTAAGGTGTAAAATGAAATGGCCAGGGCCATTGTGCTCACCTCATGTGGAGGAAAGATGGATAAAGAGCATGGTATTGTGTCATGTAGTGTTAGGTTTGATGTAGGTCCAAGCAATTACAATTTCCCCAAAATGGCCAATTTACAGTACATTCGACCTCTGTGACCTTGAAAAGTAGGTCAAATCAAAGAAGACCCAGGTGACACATTGAATGGTTGTTAGAATTAGATGTACCTATGATATAAAATTGGTGCCAATCGGGCAAGTCATTACTAGGAATAATGGCATTTTGAAGAATTTAGGATTTGGCCACCTCCCTGGAGGCCAAACGGCAAATCAGATCGCACCAAACTTCGGTACCTAAGATCACCTGACCAAGGGGTACATGTGTACTTAATTTGTGATCAATAGTCATTGCAGTTAAGAAACGTGCCATAGTTACGGCCTGACGGCGAATTTACGCCATTTGACCTCTGTGACCTTGACAAGAAGGTCAAATTAAAAACCTGTGTGACATATACTGTATGGTGGTTAGATGTACCCATGATATCAAATTGGTGGCAATCGAGCAAGAAGTTAAGGAATAATCACACTTTTAAGGTTTTTGGATTTTGCCCCCTGGTGGTCAAGTGGTGAATCATATTGGACCAAACTTCGGTCCCTGAGATCACCTGACTAAGGGGTAAATGTGTACCAAATTTGGTATCAATAGTCATTGCAGTTTAGAAACGTGCCATCGTTACATCCTAACGGCCAATTTACACCATTTGACCTCTGTGACCTTGAAAAGGAGGTCAAATCAAAAACCCGGAGGATATATGATGCACCTTTGCTAGAAGTACCTACCATATTTTTTTCAAAATTTCCCGACTACTATTAAGGGAGATATTGCATATTTTCACTTTTAACGTTTGGCCCCCTGGTGGCCAAACCATGAAACGAATCGGACCGAAACTTGGTCTCCAAGGTGTCATTACATAAGGGTACATGTGTACCAAGTTTCAACTCAATAGCTCCAACAGTTACGAAACGTGCCCTGCTAACGGACGACGGACGACGACGACGACGACGACGACGACGACGACGACGACGACGACGACGACGACGACGAC
The DNA here is from genome assembly GCF_910592395.1 of Lineus longissimus. Classification (NCBI taxonomy): domain Eukaryota; kingdom Metazoa; phylum Nemertea; class Pilidiophora; order Heteronemertea; family Lineidae; genus Lineus; species Lineus longissimus. The sequence goes on from NC_088310.1 coordinate 6,528,900, forward strand.
GGACGACGGACGCCACGGTATGGGATAAGCTCACCTCTGCTAAGAGGTGAGCTAAAAAGTTGTTGGCTAAACTTGCCCATTAGCAACATTTGAAACTCGAGAATGTGATTGATTTGGAGAATCTTTTTGAAAAAATGGGGACATTTCAGTTTCACAGTAAATTAGTTTAGATTTATCAAAGTGAGCATGGAAGTATCAGAAAGGATTGTTACCTTCTTTCCATGAGAACATGTGTCATTGTTGGCAGGAATTTCTCAAATCGAATGTAACCAGTCGGCTCTTCTTCTTCGATCTGGAAATGAAGATAGGCTTCCATAGCAACATAAAGTGATCAAGGCACATGCCCAGAGGTCTATAAAAATCTGATCTGACATAAACTACCGTACCTTTACGCTTTAGGTTATGCAAATTAGCAATTCACTTAAAGAGGATTTAATCACTCTTTCATACATAATTGTCTCGAGGACCAAAACTTGACATGTTATTGTTGTTGTTTACATGACAAAAAGATAACAGTTGAGGGTTGTACTTTTAATACCTTTGTGCTTTTGTGGCTGCATCACCTGTTATACATGATGACATACAAAGACACGTTAATTAAAGTAAAAGACAAAATATCTTTTTCAATATCAATGTAATAGACAAGGTAACGAAGGTAGGCCCACTCAGATAACTTTCGGTCACTTGTTAGTGCATAAAAGCTGACACTTACATCTGCTAACATATCATGAAGTTCTGCCTCGCTTGGACAACATCCCAATGACCGCACAATTGTCCCAACCTCGCGCACATCAACTGTTTTATTTGATTCATGATCGAAGATGTCAAATGCTTGAGTAATTTTAGTCTGAAGCTCGTTCAGAAGAGATTCTGAAAAGAATTGAAAATACATGTACGGTACAGTAAAACTTTGGTGAACTTCATACATGTCAGTAATTCTTGTTACAGACCAATGTTTCAGTAGATTAAAAAACACTTTCTGCCACATGGCCCTAAGACAGAGCAGAGTAGCCAGAGTAGGTAAAACTAGCCTATAACTGTCGTATGCACGAGTGTCAATCATGGCATAAGTTCCATAACTCACATGACAATAACTGTCGGGCAAGGCTGAGCTAACTTATGATTATGAACTGCGTGAATTAAAGGCTCTGTCTCTAATCTGTGATCATGGTGATGTCCCAAGCCTGGCTGTAATATTTGTAATAAGTCAGTCTTCTTAGTAAGTGTTGTGTAGTGAAGTAATCAGTTGATAATCGCCAGCTAACTGGGGATCTATAGTCTGGCCGATTTTCACTGACTGATCATCCTGATATGTCATTGTCAACATGATTTAGACCTACACATTTAGGCTAGCCTATGACATGTCATGATGTACATCCATCCAATCCATCCATGCAACACAAAGAAAGTCACAGTGAAACTGGACTGTGAAAGCAACTACTTAGCAAGTGCCAAGTCATTGATTATTGAAATCATGAATTAAGACATGACCATCCAATATCCATGTATTACATGCACATTTCATTGTCCTTCCTAAATCAAAGATAGTTAATCTGTGATAATAGAGCTATTTGGCCCGGTATTTTGGGGTCAGCATCAAGATATTTCACTGACCAGCACTTTCTTTGCCTTCAGCATCCGCCATGTTGTTTACCTCTGTTGCCATACATCGACGCATGCGCAAGGGAAACAAAAAGGCGTCACCTGGTGTGAAAAAATAAATCGCTCGTGGGAAATACGAATTAGCCTGCCTGTTTTACTTTCCTCTGCTTCTTCTCTCTATCCCGCACCAGTTTATTGTATTTTCTAAACCTATATGAATGTAGTATTCATCTGGCTCAATAAACTGCTTTGAATTTGAATTTGAATTTGAATCTAGAGAGGTCAGTCGACATGGTCGAAACGTCTTCTGTCCGGTTTTACAGCTATAAATAGTTCTGTCATTTTGTCTGGAGATGGCGCTGCAGGGGGCAGTAAAATTGTTCAACCCGCAACACTAGCGTCGCCATCTTGGATGCAAGGCCGAATTTTTTCCCGATTTTGTGCAGGAAAACACAGATAATAGCCTTCAGAAGCATACAATTTAGATAAAGACTCTCTCAAAACATTTACTGTATTATAGAGTATCACAATATATCTTTCTCTATCCGCAAAAATGAGCGATATTGACCCAAAGAAGCTCAAAGTTGCGGAGTTGAAGGAAGAATTGAAAGCGCGTGGTTTGGACACGAAAGGAACAAAGGCCGTGCTTGCGAAACGCCTCGCTGAGGCGCTGAAAGAAGAACAGAGTGGTAGTGACACAGAACCAGAAGGTAAGGGGGTCATTTATTACTTTTGATAAGTTTTTGGCCGCACTTCGAAGGCACAGAATACCTTTACCTTACAGCTGGTTCTCTAGTACAGTCAGGTGACCTTGACCTTTGTCTTGAGGTAAGTGAAGACACGTCTTCAGCTGGCCAGTTCCATACACTGCAACTATTTCTGAAACGGGTGCAGCTATCTAATGTTTACAGGACAATGTCGTCAGTACAGTCGTATTCCGTTGTTTAATTGACACACTGCAGAAACAACTTTCGGTCATTTTGAAAAGACCCTGGCTTTTGGCTTTTCATTGGCAACGTTTGTTTTCCATGGCATTAAAGTAAAAATATACAAGCTTATTCAAGCAACTTGTCATGGTAAACTTACCCTACATGTGAAAAGGCCTTTCAAAGTGGCCGAAATTTATTTTCACAGAGTGCCTATTATTGGATTGAACTTTGTCTGTAATTTGTTCACATTTGAAAGGATCCCTTATCCTATTCTAAAATTATGGCTTACCAGCCACCTCTTGTGAGGTTCCTGAACAGAAAGTTAATAATGAGCATAATATGGCATATATTTTTTTACACAAAATAATGTAATGGTTGGCCGCAATAATCAGTACATATTGTGTTATTTTTCATCAGGTTTTTTTTACTTGCACCTGCAGATGACACCCCCTTTCCTGAGCATTTAGATACAACTACAGAAGAAGAGGATGCACCAGCTGTTCAGGCAGTCCAACAGGATGAACCCATCCCTGAACAAGTACATTTTCCAGAGGATGAACCAGAGCCTTTGCCCCTGGCTGTGGAGCCAGAGGTGCAGCCAGAGCCAGCTTTTCTGCAGCCGGTATTGGAGCCAGTAGTGGAAGCAGCTCCTCAACTGGAGCCACAAACCCAGTCCTCTGATCAACAGATGGCTGAGAAGGTTAGTACAGAGCCCAAGCCATTGCCATCCGAAGAGATGGAGAATGGTGAGGACGCCTGTACCGCCCCACAACTAGAACCAATGACTACAGCTTATGAAAAAAGTTCTGAACCTGAACCCGAGGCTGAGCCAGAACTAGATAAAGTTGAGCCAGAAGCTGAGTTAATGACTGAACCACAATCTGATATGCAGTGTGAAGATTCTAGTGGTGGGCTGAAGAATATACAAGGGAAAATAGAGGTATGGAGGTTTAGACCAAAAGATTACCCAACCCATCATTTACCCTGCCAGAAGTTATTGCTGGCACTTGCACCGGCCTCGGGCTACAAACGGATCCGTGTTTGCATAGTCTGATCTTACCTTAGTTGTCTTTTATTATCAGTTCCTATCCTTGCACCAACAAGCATAATTTGACATGTGCTGGGGGATACAAACCGACATGTTTGAATAGCCTGGTGTGATGTGCTTACATTATCATCTCACTTTCCTTACACATCTCCTCCTTCATCTCATTTTCCGTCAATCATGTCTTCATTGTTCTATTACATTGTTCATATTTCAAGAATGTTCTAAGGGGTGATCTGCAGTGTAAATATGGTTCTGCAATGGTATTAGTTGTCCGGGAGTTCAGTTTGAGACAAAACCATTTGTGTTGTTCTAAGTCAAGCAAATAACGCTCCCAGTTGAAACTTCAAAAGTTCCCCTTGTTCCTTCTTTGTTGGTGAGTTTAACAGTTGAAGTAGTATAACTGAGAACCCACTGCGTTGAGTGCAGCTGATTGTCAAATTTCACTATATGTTGTTTCAACTTGTTTTCATTACCACCTTTGGCTTTCAGGCTTACCCTGAAGAAGACAGTAATGATCAGTGGAACCAGCCGGAAGCTGACGACAGTAATGATCAGTGGAGTAAGAATGTAGCTGATGACAGTAATGATCAGTGGAATCAGCAGCAAACTGAGGATAGTAATGATCAATGGAATAAGCAACAAGCTGATGACGGTAACGATCAGTGGAATCAGCAGCAAACTGAGGAAAGTAATGATCAGTGGAATCAACAGACAACTGGTATGGAACCCAAACAAGATTCTGAGCAGCCCAACCAACAACAAGATACTCCCATGGATGCGGAACAGACAGTAAGTATAATCTCCATTATCAAATAATCAAGTGCTGAATCATGCTTAGTTGCACAGTGTACCTCAAGGTGTGATGGAGGAGATCAGATATTTTTCTCTTGCCCGATCATAAAAAGCAGAAACCATTTCATTTTACTGTATAGGATTTATACTTCATTGACCTAGTTCTACAACCAATGATTGTTAATTTCAGGAAGAAAAGCCTCCACAATCAGATGAGATGAAAGAGGGAGGTGAACAAGAAGGGCAGGAAGGTGCTGCAGATCAAGAGGGTGGCCAAGGTATTGAGCTTTGATTTAATAGATCTAATCTTGTCAGGACTCGGGGTATAAAAATACTGATGATGACGTCTTCACCAAGAAAGGCAACCTGTGGTTTTAGCCATTGTTATCTCTCATTCTGTTTTAATGTTAGTTGTCATTAAGAAAAAGACACATAATGTTCTTTTTCTTCAATGATTTCAGAAAGGAGAGACCGAGAAGATCGCAGGGACAGAAAAAGACGTCATTCAAGATCAAGGTCCCCAAGGAGACGATCTCGATCCAGAGAACGTGATGGAGACCGCAGAGACAGAGACCGACATCGTCACAGGTTAGTTTCATTTTAACTTATCTGGTGGCGGTATCTGCACCCCATTCCCTAGTTCCTGACAATACGCTTTGAAAAATACCCTCTAAAAACCTTATAGCCAATAGAGAAGTTGTGCATCATTTGAGGTGTGGAGATGCACAACCTCTGCAGTATTGGCAATCATCATGCTTCGATTATATGATCATGTACTCGTTCGGAACCTAAAATTAAGCTATCTCGGTGCAGGGATTTCCTTATACCTCTTTGCTTGCTTTTGCGTCTTTTCCTTGTTGGCGTATATGATATTACCTATGCTATATTTAATGTTACTAACTTGCTTCCTCGTGCGCATTGCTGAATTAAACTTCCTTGTGCGCATTGCTGAATTAAACTGCTAACAATGTAAAGCTTAGTTTCACAAATCCAAAATGTATGCCCAGTTATTGAAAGAAAAAAAATTTGAAATCTGATTTTATGACTGAGAACGAAATTCGAAAAAGAAACTTTATGACAAAGGCCTGTAGCTGTTAAGTCAATGCAACACAACTTGGGCAGTTATGAAGTTATTTCGTTAGAGAAAAAATTTAGTCCTATTGGGTAGGCTGTCATGTGTTGGTGTCGTGATGATATCAATTTCTGATTGAAACTTAGTTTGTGTCCCATATTTTCCTGATTGACCCTAGGTAAGCGTTGTTTTTCACTTTCGAGTAGGTCTCGCTCGAAGTCAAAAGAGAGAGAGCATGGAGATAAGGCTCAGAGGTCCCGGTCAAGAGATCGCCACAGGCATAGGTATCCTATCAAACTTTCGAACGCTTCTGTCACTGTGTGGTGCAAAAATCCAAGAATTTCTCATTTACATGATCTGGCATGCATATTTTTTCCCCAAATATCTGTTGACACTAATTTTTCCCCAAATGGATAATTCTTGGATTTTACCATTTTTTCTGTGTTTGGACCTTTTGCAAACAGGAAAAATCACTCAAATATTACTTTGCACTGAACTGTCAAAATTGCAAATTAAATGCAAATTGAAGTATGTTTTTAGGCATTTTTGTCTATCAAAATATTTTCAACAATAAAATTGTATTACTTGGTCAGTGGGAATAGGAAGAATTTCCTTTTTTCCAACACACTGGTCCGACTGGAAATCGACAAAAATCAATCTGTTCGTGTTATTTACAAAATTTGAAAACTTTAAAAAAGCACCTATAAAGGCAAAGACAGAGTTGATATTAAGTTAACCTGTGGAGTTCAAATTTCTTTCTAGGAAATAGTACTGAGAACCAAGTAACCTTAGATTAGAGGGGTTATAAAATCAAAGGAAATTTGCTCTTGAACTGCCCCATGTCTCTTTTAAAAGTGGCTTTGGCTAACCGTATTTCTTTCAATCATTGCCAGATCCCGCAGTCAGTCACCACCAAGGCAGCGATGGAGGGGTGGCTTCAACCAGCCTGTTGAGATGGAATCGGACGACTGGGTACATCTAACCACAACACAGCTTGACAGATGTAAGTGTTGTGATATGTTTATTACAAAGCAAATATAGTTGAACTTTGCCATACTAGAGAGTCAAAAAGTGATTCAAGTCTGTTGTGCTAACTTTGTTGTGACAAATAGATGTGTGCATGTACTTGGACATCTGTTGAGAGAAGTTAATGCCCTTATAAAAAAAATAGTCTAAACAAGCCTTAAGAATATGACTGCAAGATATTTAGTCAAATGCGTTAAATGAATTTGACTATGAATCAAACTATTACCTTTGCAGACAACTCCGATTTGAATTTGAAGATTGATGGATCGGGTGTGAAAGCTCATCCATTGGCTGTGGAAGGTTTTGCATTCATGTGGGCTGGAGCTCGAACTACCTATGGTGTTGGATATGGCAAAGTTGCATTTGAAGTAAAGGTAGGAGAAGCTTTATACTTGTTGCTTGAACAACAGTGTTGTTATTTGATATTTCTTGAAGTACAAATAAGTTGATGCAATGTTCATGTAATGTCCACAAATTGCTGTTTGTCAAAATTTTACGAATAGTGTAAAAATTTACTACACATGATTTTAAGATTTTCAATTGGCATGACGTGTTGAATGATACTGATCTCGGGTTATTTCAGATTTTGGATGAATTGAACGTCAGTCATCTCCCACCAGAGGAAACGAGCACACATGTGGTCAGGGTTGGCTGGTCAATTGATGCCGCTTCAACTCAGCTTGGTAAGATAGAAAGTCAATATCATAACTATTCTAATTGTGGCCATATAAACAGAACTTCATTTGGGTGGATGGGCTACATGTATGTCTGCTGTTTCTTGTGTTGAAAATAATTGCGAGACACACGATGTGCCTTGTTATTTGTGACTTTGTGCAATAGTAAAGAGGTATTTTTTGTCTATACTATACTAACATGCCAGTAAACAGTGGCTTTACTAAGTACATGACAGTGCTGTAGTAGTGTCTTTGCAAATTATCATTACTTGCCTTCTTCTGTGATTTCAGGTGAAGAGCCATTCTCCTACGGTTACGGTGGAACTGGCAAAGCCTCTGAGAACCTCAAGTTTAATAATTATGGAGAACCCTTTGGTCTGGATGACGTTCTTGGCTGTTATGTGGTAAGTGTGCTAGTGGACAGTTGGCCTGATTGAATGAGCATTGAAAGTACTGATATTAATTGATGGAGAAACTTGGCACTACTGCGTAATATTGATGCAAAATATTGATGAAGTTTGCCTGTAAATTAATTGTTAATCAGGTGTAAACTTTCGGTTTCAGGACTTCGAATGTGACCCAATTGTTATGTCATATACAAAGAATGGTGAAGATCTTGGCACTTGTTTTGAGGTCGCATATGACAAGCTGGATGGCAGGCCCCTCTTCCCTCATGTTCTCACAAAGAACTGCGAATTTGAGTGCAATTTCGGTCAAAATGAGGTAAGGCTAAGACTAAATATGTTGTAAGGTGGTTTTGTGAGTTCTTAGGACGTGTTTGTTCTAGTTTACTAGATGGGAAAAGATGATTGCAGGAAACTATATATGTTACTTTCCTTGTTACTTCATGTTGTACTATGATATATTGCATCTTTTATCAGGAACCATGGTTCCCCCTGAAGGAAGGCTTTCAGTTCATTGAAAGCTACCCTGTTGAATCACGTGTGCGAGGGGCACTGCCACCTGAGAAGAAAGAAGACTGCGAAATGCTGATGATGTGTGGCCTCCCTGGCTGTGGCAAGACAACCTGGGCGGAGAAACATCAGCAATCTAATCCCGAGAAGAGATACGTGGTTCTTGGCACAAACAACATCATTGACAAAATGAAGGTAGGCAGTTCGCTAATCACAGCTGTACTCTCAATGTTGTAACGTGACCTGTTCATTTTAAGAGCTGGAACTACTGATGAATCTCTTTTGTCTCGTCATCACACCAAGAGAGACCGGCATTCCTCTGATCACCGTTTGAAGTTGTGCCAAATGTTTACTGAATTTTTGAGTTCTTTCAAAACTAAACCTAGCAGAAGTGTCCTCCATATGTGACTCTGAATTGCTCATAGTCAAGTCACTTCATTTCCAGGTGATGGGTCTGCCTAGGAAGAAAAACTATGCCGGAAGATGGGACATCTTGATCGACAAGTCAACTAAGTGCTTGAATCGGATGTTTGAGATTGCAGCTCGCAAGAAGAGAAACTACATCTTGGATCAGGTAAAGCAGGAAAATCGGGCTCTTGTTGGGGTATCTAGAGGGGGAAATCGATGGTGCACTACCCTGCCCAAACACATTGCTTTTCCAATGTTGTCCACACATGAGCTTTGCTGTTACAGGATTGGAGCTACATGGCAATCACACGACCCCCATTTCATTGTTTGTATGCATTAATATTTGCATATCTCTCATCAGGCGGACACTCGAGGAGTTCAGTATTGTATTTTGAATGTCATTACTTGGAGATGTTCATATTATTATTGCATAAAAATCATCATATTTGGCGTGCTAATGATATGTGCTATACCAATGACTGCAGAGCATTCAAATGCAGTCTTTGAAATGTGTGCAGGTAAGAGGTATTTGTGATTTTCAGCACATACACCGTTACACCATGTGGGACTTGGGTGAGTATATGGTAGGTATAAGTGGGGCAGGGGTATGATATATGGGTGGGGTAAGCTAAAGGTTCGAAAAACACAAGGTGAGTGGAGATTTTTTTATTGGGCCAGTATTGGTTTCGAGGATTGGAGATACCTAGAAACACTCGAGACTTCAACACTTTGCATAAAGCCATTGTTATGTCTTGATGTTTCTAGAGTTCTCCATTGAGTAGCAGGTTTGGTTTCTTTTCCAAGTCCACAGAATGCAGTCGCTCTGCCAGACACCGATCGCTGGATTATCTGTTCATGATATCATTGAAAATATATATCATTGTTTTGGAACGCAAGATATATGACATGTTTTAATGGATCAGACTCGTCAACCCCTGGCTGTGTTCATTCAGGAAGAGTGACAACACAACTGGATTAAGACATACTATTCATACATAGGATATAAATGACCGAACTCAATGACAGTGCTTGGAACTAGTTTCCGAGATGAAGGACAGAAACCATAGGAATATAAGTGCCGACTCTGTTGATTACCATGACTGAGATCTTCATCAGCCAGAAGGACGAGGACTACAGCTAAGTATGACAAGTGAGAAACTGCCTTCAGGGGTTGACGATGTCTGATCCTAGGAAGTTTCACGGAAATATATGAAATGATATGACTGAGTTATGGTGTGCAATCTCACCATATTGTATGCTACGATATAAGTCACATGTGTATTGGTAACAACAGGATTTTGTTTGGTAAGTACTGGCGTTTGTCCAGATCGGCGGTTGAATGGCAATTATGTGGCTGGAATCGGCTCGCTCTTGTGACACTCTTGAATAATTTCCTTCTATTGAGTTATTGCAGATCGCAGCGGACTGACATGACATGTCACTTGACTCTTATACTCTCATTGTGTCACAAGCAGTTCGTTGTTCGAGCCGAGCTAATGCTGATTGTTGTATTCTCTTATCCAAACATCAACAGACAAATGTGTATCCCTCAGCCCAGAGACGCAAAATGCGCCCTTTTGAAGGCTTTCAACGAAAAGCAGTAGTCATTGTTCCAACAGATGAGGAATTTAAAAGTCGTACGGAAAAACGTGAAAAGGAGGAAGGAAAGGAAGTTCCTGACTCGGCAGTACTAGAAATGAAAGGTAGGCTGAATGAGCAAAACGTGTTCTTTTCTGTTTATTTGCCTGTCTTGTTGCTGCCTAGCTTTAGGTGGCTGTCATGTATGGTTTGAATGAATCTGTGAATGATGCTTCTGCTAACTGTGCTCTCTTTCAGGTGCCCCACTGGTGATAGGTGGGGTAAGACCAAATCACGACTGTGTTTTACATCATTCTCGACTCGTGTGTTTCAGCTAACTTCCAGTTGCCCGAGGTGGGAAATCTGTTTGATTCAGTAGAGTTCATCGAGCAGCAAGCAGAGGAAGCGTTGGCATTAGTGGAAGAATACAACCGTGAAGGCAAGGCAGCGTTGCCTCCCCAGGAGAAGAGATTCCGCTCAGATAGCAGAGAAGGCGGTCGATTTGGTGAGTTAACCAATGGTTGTGGGAAGATCTTTGTGTGGCCTAGTATATTTTCATTATAGTCCACCAGAATTTTTTTAACACATAGTGGCCCTTGTCTGTAGTCTGTTAGAGGGAAGTACAATCGACTTCATAAAAATTGTTAGTTATCAACAGCTGAAAGAACCTTTTGTGAACTACATATACCTGCTTCAAAGATGAATGACAAGATGCGTATGGTTTGGCAGCATTCTCTTGTCTTGGGTGTGACTGAGAGAAAGTACTTGCATCTATATCTGTGTGTTGATTTATTTGTAGGAGGCCGAGGTGGTGGCGGACGGTTCGACCGACGCGGTGGCGGTGGATGGGGAGACAGGGAAGGCAGCCGTGGCCGGGATCGTGGTTATGGCGGCCGTGACGACAGGCAGGGAGGTTATAATCGCGGACGCGATCAGAGGGACAACAGAGATGACAGACGAGGCGGTGGATACCGAGGTCGTGGTTAGTTAACATGTCTCAATGTCCACGTGTTGAGCACATGTCAGATTTGTAAACTTTGGTTCCAAAATGTCATGAACACCATCATCATTACACACTAGTTTAGGTAGCTAAGCCAGCTGAATTTCAACCTATGGCTCAAGCCAAGTTTTTATGTGAGCTGGAAACAGCAAGTATTTTTCAAACATAAAATTGGCTGTTTCTTCGTAGCAAAAATAAAGGCATCTCATTTTGAAACCAAACTTCAGACATGTATGTATGTATGTTGAATGAAGAGAACTTGTTCTGGAGTTTCACAATCTCATGATGTAATATGAACCTTTTTGCCCAAGTAAAGAGTGGTCCTCAAACTTCGTGTACAGTGCCAGGTGGAGATTAAAATCACTCTGTGTCACTTGCAATTGCAAGTCCTCCTGTTGCCTTAGCAATTTTTCACTATAACAACACCAGGAAGTTGTTAGACCATAAAAGACTGGATTGTGTGGTTTAGTAATCATGGTCTTTTAAGTGACTTTATTTGAACTGAATTTTATATTGCCGATTAGGCTGCCAGTGGTGGAGCTTTATGTTTGGGGAAAATGAACTTTTTGCACAGCCCGCAATTTTCGACATAACTCTCCTAAGGCGATCTAGTTGAAAAACTTTCATTTCCTTACGTCTGTTTTGTATGTTGTTGTTTCAGGCCGAGGCGGCTGGGATGATGGTTATGATCGCAGGAACCAGGGTGGTTATGGTGGTGGCCGAGATCGCTACAATAGTGGTGGCAGTGGCGGCAGCGGCAGCGGTGGGCGACAGGTGAGAAGAATATTTACAAATGAATTATACACCCATGGAGAGTAACACTTTTCAACTGTTATGTTGCCATATTGACACAAACAAGGAATGAACCTGTCAACTCCTGACTGCCTGAAAATTGAACTCGTCAAAAAACCCTTATTCTCAAAGTGGAAGTGGAATTGACATAGATTTCCAGCTTAGCATGTTTTGAAATGTCTTTTTGTCTTCAGGGAAGCCGATGGAACCAGGATAACTCCAGAAATGATCGCCAGTCAAATTATTGGGGCAACCAAGGTGGACAGGGCTGGAACAAACACCAGTCTGGTAATGGGTCAGCAGGCCAGTCTGGCACACAGGCTCAGACCTGGAATCAACAGTCAGGGCAGTGGGGCCAACAAGGACAGTGGGGTCAGCAGGGACAGTGGGGACAACAAGGACAGTGGGGTCAACAGCAGCCTGCTGCCAATGCTTGGAACCAGGTAAGTGGAAAATCGTAACCTTCATTCAGCAATGGGAATTGATGCTAGCATTTTAAGGAGACACGTTTGAAGAAATGATATCATTTTTAGCACTATCAGTAGACAATAATCTACTGACAGTTTATGTTCAGTTATGCAACACTCCTCACTCCATCCTTAGACAAATTTTTCTCCATCAAATATTAAAGCATCTTTTACCATTTCAGTGGGCAGGCTATGGCCAACAGGCAGCTACAGGAACAGCTGGCAGTACAACACAAACAGGAACATACGACGCCAGTGCTTACAATCAAAGCCAGCAGTACTACCAGCAATACTGGTCAAATCCTCAGAACTACAGCCAGTGGTACAACTACCAGCAACAGCAACAAGCTGCAGGTGGAGGGTCGGGCACCGCTTCCAGTCAGCAGACCACGCAGAAGTGAACATGAAGGAAAATATAGACTGTTGGGTGAAATTCTGAAGAGAACTTGCAGTGCTTAATGTGCACTTCCATCGGACTGGACATTGTGTAGCACACACTCTAGCTGAACTGTTGTAAGAATTGTGTTTTTCAATATTCACAAAGGAAAACTTATGGTTATCTGTAAGTGGCCGTATATAGTTCGAGTAGGTGTAAGATATTTTTAATATTTGTGCAAAACTGGCAGTGATCAGTTTTTAACTGGCCACATCCTGTCTGCAAGGCTGTTAAGTAATTGCAATATCCTAGTTCTTGTTGCTTGCTGTTAAAAAAGGATGTTAGAAAGAACTCTGTATGAACTTTTATATTTGAAAATAAGTCTTCAGTAGGGAATTAATATGATGTTATAAGATTATAAGATGGCCATACATTGCATCCTTGTCAAGGTAAAAGGCAGCAAGTCCATTCACTTCTGAGATTTTCAGTGTATTTGGATTAATGAATAAGGTTGGACAGCTATGTGCTGGTGGATGCATTAACACTGCTAATCATGATTAATTTCGAACCAGACATGTTGCCTTCTGCTCTGACGACGGCAGCATGCTTGTACTTGATAAAATGAGACACTTTAAGCATTTAGAATTTTGTTCATATTGTTATATTATGTAAACAAAGTAATTATCACTCTAACATGGCTGCCTACCCATCAATATCCATTAGGAGAACTCAAGGTTACTTGCCTAAATACTGAAGACGAGGAACTTTTTGGAAACGGTTCCTGAGTGCCCTCACGAAAGGTTGGCAGTGCTGCTCTAATTACCCAAATATTTCTCTTCGTTGTCGGGACTCTTGGTTTAAATCTTCATTTTACTGTTAATTTGTTTCTTGCATGAATTTGCCGTCTCCCTAGATTAGGTAAGTATAGTATTGTGTGTACAATGTATTTAATCATCTGGTAGTCTTGAGGCCCAGATGTTGTGTCAACACTTGTTTCATCAGCTTGTAGGTCATGTAGATTGTCACTTGATTCCTAAGGCACCTATTCCATAGAGCTATACCCTATACTATACTATACGCGAACAATAGTTTCATGGTCATGCACCCTTTGTGAAGCCATTGTTCGCGTATAGTGTAGTATACCGTATACCTCTATGGAATAGGTGCCTAAGAAATTCATCCTGATAACTGAAGAACGCTTTGACTTTAAAATCTCTTTCTAAAGGTAATTTGTGCATTACTGTTCTCAATTGTTTGTTGTTTACAGAATCTGCTGCATTTCTTTTTGTCACTTTCAATCCCAAAGTCAAATTTCCAAGTTTCATAGATCATGAGAATCGATATCATCATGTATCAATCTACCCAGTGTATGTTTGTGAACTAAATTCATTCATCGGTAGTACGATTTAGAAATAAAATGACTCTTGGTTTATTCACATTTTAATAATTGTACATGTGCACATCCTAGAGATATAATTAAATTGTAACATTGTTTATGAAATGAGAAGTTTGTGTTTAATTTATTCATAATATTGTCCACGAATGGGCATCTTTCCTGTACAATATTTTGGCCATCGTGACGAATTGTTGTTGCATTTTGGAAGAAAGACCTCTGTCTCATTGAGGTCGTTGAATGTCTCTCTAATGAATAGATCTTGCCCCTGGTTGGCAGTTTTTGTTCGAATGCTCGTACCGTCTTTGCTTGCCCTGTATTCCCCCATTATATGTGGGATATTTTCAGCCCATCCCAACGTCTCCAAAAATACCATTCCGCCTCCTTCATCATGTACATTGACCAGCTTGTTGGGACCGGTCACAATTCTGTTATCCAGTAAGACCGGGTTTACCTACGATTCATGTTCTCGCTTATAAGAAGCTTGTTTCAGTTGATAACTGTTGTGGGCTTGAAAAAAACTACTGACTGATGGGGATGAAAAGGGACATAGTGAATCTTGTATTGCCTGCATTTAGAATTTACTAATTTTTAGTCACTATGTAAACCCAGCCCGAAGCACTGTGCTAAAGAATCGCACCAAGAAGATTCATCCAAATGGTATGATGCTGATGGAAATCAATGCGGCTACCCATATTGACATCCCCTTAGAGGGCCTATTTGATGCCAAATATCAAGACCTTTTGTGATTGATTGAGACATCTGTTTCAAGGAATACCACCTCTCACATTCATTGGCATCCTGGCACCATACCAGTGGTTTTAAAACTCCACCTCACTTTATTTCAAATGCAGGAGTATCAAATAGGTGAATCTCAGGTTAATTCATTGGCAGTCGAACTGGAAAAGGGCATTAATACGTAAGAGACACCGTAGAAACACAAAAGTGGGCGTGGTCATCAATACAATCCACATGTTGCACTCGTTGACCTTCCGCCCCCACGTGACTGCTCACTTACGGCGGACTCGACGAAGTGTGTCAAATGCGAAGTAGCAATTTAATGCCCCATTTCTTTGCCAGTTGAGGTATTTCGTCAAATATAATTCCACTGTTATTGAGCACTTAATCGGTAGGTACCACCATTTGAGTTTTATAGCTTTAATTGGACAAGAAATGGACGAGAAACTTACTTTTCTTTTTTGACAGTTTTCGCAATGGTATTTCCCACGTGTGCACTGTAGCATTGTAGTAGCTTTTACACCGCCTACAGTGTATCTGTATAGTACAGTAGTGATGGCATAAGTACCAAGAGTGGAGGGAGGGGGAGGGGCAGCTGGCCTGCTGGCCTGCTGGTGTAACTTTAGAAGGAGAAAAAGAGAAGAAGTTTGTTTAAGTGATGTATGTTCGGGTGAGGCCTTCTTCCACTGTTTTTGTAAATAAGGCTTCAATTCATCATGTGGTCATTTCATCTGAAGAGGCCTAGGCGATGGAGGCATTGTCACAACTCTTGTCTCCATCTTGTCACCAGTTCCAGTTTGGAGATGGCACTGGAGCCGAGTTGTCTTCAGTAAACATAGTGGGAACGAGTTTACAATCCCCGATCACACCCCAAAAAAAGGTCATCGGTTGACTAACGAAGCACCACTGTTCAATGGATTTATAGTTGAATGCGATCAAACTACGTCATTTCCGATCGGGGATTGTAAATTTTAACCAACATGGTGTCACATCTGTCTTGTATTTAGTACTCTAGACCGGGTTGCATCTGGTTTGTCTTTGGTACACAGACAGGATCATTGGCCTTGTCTTCCTTGTCATGTTCATGCTGACAGCATCACATCAGTCTTGACTTTGTTTACTCACGTTGGCTGCCATGTCTGCTATAGTTGCAAATAGAGAATCACAATTGTGTTGGTATTAGTGTTTCTTCTAGATTCTCATTGAGCTAATCTTCAATTTCAGATTCCTGCAGTGTATAGATCGTTCCATCCTTCCCTAAAAGATGATGTCTGGAGAGCGGCCAGAGTGTGATGCCAGAATGTGCAACCAAAACCAGAGGTCAACTGGTTGTCAATTCACGAATGAGTTTATACTCGACTGCTCAAGACCACAATCGACTTCTTCAGTGGTTGCACCAGATACTCCGATTCAGTCTCCAACAAATTTTGCTGAGATGACCCAAGTTCCAATGCAGCCTTTGTGGCCACAGTATCAACCCCTGACACCAGAGATTACACCGAAAAACCAAATGGCACACTTTTCACTGCCTGTTCCACATCACTTGATGCCAAGTAAACAAGCTGCAGGTATGCATACTTTTATGCCTCCAGACTTGTAAGTCCATTTGCTACTTTCCTCATGCTTTTCCTCCATGCTACTTTCTCAGTTGTTTATGAGATTTATTATGACTTTTTTATTGGTTTTGTCTTGTTTCAGCACCTAAAGCTGCTGGAAGACCACGCGGTCCAAAGTTTGTTTGGACTCGTGAGCAGAAGTTGCTTCTTGAAGAATACTACAAGTTGAACCCTTTTAGTAATCCTTCTGTGGTTGAAATCTTCATACAGAAGTGGGAAATTCCTCCCCAGAAAGTCAAGGTAAGCTTAGACTTAAAGATTAGAAATTGTTCATTCTTTTGGTGGTGTCTGCTTCGCATTGTTCCATTATTATTCCCTTCCTCTTCAATGATCCCTTTCTTCTAGACGTAAGATCATATTCAACCCTCATATAGAACTACCCTTCAAATTTTCATTTCAGTGTTGGTTCCAGAACCGCCGCTCAAAGGACCGGAAGAAAATGAAAGATGAGCAGGCAGCCGCAGCCGCTGCAGCCCAGGCAAGAGATGGTTCAACCCCGCCAGCAATTGTCTCATCAACAGATAATGCTCCAAAGAAGAAGCGCCCTGCTGCCAGGATGAAACTGCCCCCTCAGTACCCATACTTTCCAAACACTGGGTTCATGCCTGGCTATGATCAGTCTTACCTCCACAGCATTGGCACACAGAATCCTGTTCAGTTTTCTGTTGCGCCATATTATTCAAATTACCCAGCATTGATGTCGAGAATAAGCAATAGATTCTGTGCTCCAACATACTCAGACAAACTATATCCTTACCAACCAGCTGTCAATATGCCAAAAGGACCTATCTACTCAAAGGAAAAGAACTATGCTGAAAAAACACAGAACTACCAGTTTGGTGGTATGGAGTCTTCCAAGAACTATTTCGTTCCTCCAACATCTTACTCTCAATCCGTTGGGATTCCGAAAGTTGCTACCTCCTACTCGCCAAAGGCCATGGCCACATACACAGCTAGTGTGGGTGGTATGATGACTCCAATGAACTTGCCCTTCATGACTCAGATGGATCAGACTAATGCTAAAACAGCATACTCCAGTGCACCAGCCCAAAGAGGATATCAAGCACCAGTGTTCAGGAGTAATCATAAGTTTTTTCGACCACTCTATGATCAGAACTACACCTACCCTGACGTATATGGCAGGAGCATCAACCAGGAGCAGTCAAAGAGTGATGGTGTGGACCAGAGTGGTATCGAACCAGTCTCTCCCCAGTCAGATATCAGCGAATCTGCCCCTTCCAAGTCTGATGGTGATGACTGCCCACCAGAGGAGACTGTTCTACCAGAGAATCTTTCTGTTAGGCCAGAGAATCCGGCTTCAATTGCAAGCAGCAGTTCTCCCTCGTCACCTGCTGTTGATACTAGTGCTTCCGCAAGTTCTGATTTTTTGGTTGCCAACGATTCTCCCGCTTTGACCCCACCATTTACCCAGAAATCCCTAGGTTCTTCTTCAGCAAATGGTTCTTCCACTCTTGTCTCTTCAGTTGCCTCTTCATCGAGTGGTCCTTCAACAGTGGCCTCTACTGGTTCTAGCACTGCCATTATCTCCTCTGAGTTCAGTGAAGCTATTGTTGTCACAGCTGCTACTGCCTGTCCTGCCACCACTGAGAGTGGCAAAGTTTTGTTAGGTTCTTCAGTGGGATCCACTTGCAGCTTGCCTTTCAAGGAGGACAAGTTTTCTCAAGGAGCTTCCAACGCATACAAGGATTTGTCGCTGAGTTCCTATGATAAGGAATCTCATCCCATTGCCTGGAAGAATGCTGATCCGAATGACTTCGATGATTCTACTTCAAGTGCATACAACGATTCTGATTCGATTTCCTACAAGACTTCTGATTCAAATACGTACAAGGAAGCTCTTCCCAATGCCAACAGAGATGACACCATGGAGTCTGGCCTGTTTTCTACCTCAAGCTACTTTCCGTACAATAGCATGTACATGGGTTTGCCCACCAATCCTGTTCCGGCACATACCAAAAGTTGGATGCCTAGTGATGCCAGAAATGCAGGATGGTCCGAGTCGACACCAATGGATGAGAACAACAACATACTAGTTGGTAACTATGAAAAGCAAATCGATGGTGCAAGAAGGTTGCAGATGATGTCTGAGCTGATGTTGCAGATGCAGCAAAAACATATGATGTTGCTCCCGAAGGATGAGTTCAGTCCAAGCAATGATGGGGAAAGACCACCAAGCTGTGAGACTAGTCTTGATGGCGAGTGTAGTGAAGTGACCTATTCAGATATTGAACAGAACTGAAGTTGGGACAAAGTTTTGTTTTATTTGCAAGTCAGTTATTATGTTGATGGGGAAAGATGGAGCCCTGAATCTAGTCTAGATGGTGATATGTGTTGCAGTGAAATGACCTATTCAGATCGAACACTTCTAGTCTAGGTGGTGATGTAGTATTAAAATGACATATTTAGATATGGAGTATAACTGAGTTTGGGACAAAGTTGGTTCAATTTGCAAGTAAGCAATGACATTGATTTTTGATGGTGCTATCCTATGATAGAATATGTCCTTGTTTTGTCTAGAAAGCAACTCTTGGAAAATAATGGCCGGTTGGTACGTTCTGAGGATAATTTTGTTGTCGATTAAAACTGCTGATTATATTTTTGTGCCAGTGAAACCCTTTGGTTGGCTCAGGCTTGTGTATCAAAGTTCCTCCACCTTAGATAATTGTACCTGTAGAAAATTGTAGCAAGAAGGTGATCCATTTATTTTGAATGTAAATATCTGGATGAGGTGATGAGATATGATTTTGAGTTACATTTTGTAACGCATAATGCCATTTGAGCAATCTGAAAATGGTGAATGACCGATTTGTTTGGAAACTGTTCCTTTGTATTGAAGGATGTTGGGAATTAATGTCTATCGTACATCATTGAGTAATGTTTGCTGAATTATTAATAAAGGAACATTGATCTAAAACAAGTGTATCGGAGTGAAAAATTGAGAAATAAATAAATATAATTTGACCACATTTAGTATGTACATGTATGGATATACAGGTTTGCTTTAGTTGAATTGGTGTTGTTAGTTTTGTCAGAGATATCCCCAAGTTTGTAGTCAGTGATCGTTTTCAGAAAAGAGTTCTGTTCCTGTGGTATTGTTTTCAAAATTTGATGTTGAGATTGTCCGAGTTGTCACCTGGTGCTTTTTTGTTTACATTGCTCCTTATTGAACCTGCCATTTACAAACTACTAACTCTGTATGAATCCACAAAATATGTACTGTTCAGCAACTGCGTATATGTCAAATGCATTAATAAGAAAGGGATGTGCTGTTTCCTCCCTTTGATGTACTTCAGACCGCCATTTTGCATTACATAATTTGTGAATTGATTAATTTAAAAAGTTTGACTTGAAATGCAGGGCCAAGTGTTTTTGGCGTCCCTGTGTATTGTCGATTCAAACACTGTAACATGTGCTTTCAGGCATACCTACTTTACATTGTAACCAACTTGAATTTCTGATGTAGAAGTTCTACATTCACGTTGAGCTTTCAAAAATACCAAAGCAGATTTAGTAGTACCAGTAATAGTGTAAATCCAGCATTTAATTTCTGTGTTCATCTTCATCTTGTGCTCATATTGTGCACAGACGCGTAAAGTTACAGTTTTATCTAGTTCTATGTTTATATAGATTTGTTAATATTTTACATCAGGGGCAATAAAATACTCAAGATTACTAAAATTATTATCTTCTTGTTATCATTTATTCGAAAAGTCTGCATATCCATAAGACTGCTCTCTTTTGAACTTATTTCAGGTTCCCTGGTACAACCAATTGGAATGCCCAATAAGCCTAACAGGTTCATTTTCTGTTGGGGCATCTTTCGTCTAGTGTCCTGGAGTTAGTCAAAAAAACAACATTAATGGACATCAGAGTTGCCCTCTCCATAAGTAGACTTTACTGGGACTGAGCAGGAATCCAACCAGGGACCTCAGAGGTGACAGCCACTGATGTTTCCATTGCACCACTCTGATAGCCCAAACAAACAGATATTCCGTGGCACATTCACGTTATAAAAACAAGAAGACATTCATTAGGTACATGGGTTTATTTCAGAAAACTATTGACATTAAGACAACTTCGCTTTTGAGGCAACCAAACTAATCAGCCACATACATGTACTACTCAATTTCTTAACTCTTCCTACTCTCACCACTCTCCTTGCAGTCGTCCTTGACTTCACTGAAGATGACCTTTCCAAACGGCCTTACACTGAGAACATTTGGCCATACCTGATGCACACTGCCTAATACCCTTCTGTATTTCAGAGCTTTTGATGGACTGAAGTGTTCAAGCTGACCTGCTACAAGAAGGCCAGCTGTCTGAGAGTCATATCTTTTTCACAACACCTTGCCAATATTCGTGTTCACGATTGTTAATGTGTGCATTCAATTCATCAGGGAGTTACTCCATCCTGTTGTAGTGAGTCAATAATGAGAACAGAATATTTGTAGGCTTTGAATCCACAAACTGTAGGCTAACTGGCTAATTCAGGCTCTGCTGTGGGTGGTTTGATGTGCTCGGGTAGTCTTTCAATACGATGCTGAAAGAATATTGAAATATTAATTGACTTTATGAGAAAGGGAGAACCACAACTTACATCTCAATGTGAACAAAGGCCTTTTCCTTTAAAATCACTATTTTAACATCAATCACTCTGTTTGCAGTGCAAGCATTAACCGCAGACACATTCATATAAATCAAGAAGCGAGCCATATTGTCAGGCATTGTCAACAAAATTGGCCAAATCTGATAATTTAAAAGCATTCTTTTTTCCTCCTTTTTGTTCATTACAAAGATTTTATGCCTACCTTAGTCACTTTCATGGATACTCCTTCAGGTAAATTTCTTTGAATATATTCGAGAAATGTATCCGCTGTTGAACCAGTTATATTTTTTATCTAGAAAGATAGTAAGTGTTAGGGTTTGGCCAACATTTTAGAATCAACCTTGTGGTGTTTGGCGAGACAACAAATACTACCAGGCAAGAATTGAAGAGTTGTAAATATGCTTCGCAGATTTTGATAAATTCACTAAACTGGGGACCAAATGCAGACTTCATCTTTGATTGTGTCATAACTGCCCAACAACTGTGTGAAGTTTTACACTCTTACAAAGGGCAGGTGAAATAAAATCAGACACTGTAGTCTGGGCCTTTAAGCAAGATGTATCTATATTTCCTAGTAGCCATACTTACATTGAATATTTTGAAATGTGTCCTCATTTCATACTGAACCCTGTGTTTCTTGTAAATGTGTACAGATTTGAGCATAGTCATTTTGTGAATGTGTTTTGGTGGTGTCTCACTGGAAGAAAAGGCATTCCATTAAAACTTCTGCATTAAATTCAATAACCAGTAATTCACCTTAGAAATATAATTTTGTGAATGTGTTTTGGTGGTGTCTCACTGGAAGAAAAGGCATTCCATTAAACTTCTGCATTAAATTCAATAACCAGTAATTCACCTTAGAAATATAATTCTAATACTATTGGTATTTAAGACAAAATCAACGAGATATTACTTACACGCTATCTAGACTAATTTCCAGTAGTTTGGAGGCAGTGGTGACATAGGATTCATAACTCCTTAAAACTTCCGGATCGTGACCTCCTACTTCAATAATAAGCTTTTTATACAAGGCATCTTCCTCTGCCTCACCGGCTGCCTGTAAAAATAAACACACGAAATACATAATAATTAATTTTTCACATTTTCTGTGAAATTTTTCTATATTCTTATGTTGATATGATATCACTGAAGTGTTTATTCTTCCAAAGATGTACATGTAAAATTGTAGTTAAATGGCTATCCTTGTAGTATAGCTTGGTTAGATTGATGGCTAAACAGCCAGAATTTTCCTGTTGCTTTTTTAATCTTTTTGTTTTTCCTCAAACTACTCACTTGATGCATCTAATAAATTTAAAGAAGCACCTGTATTTAATCAAAAATGAGTCAGCAACATGTACACAACCAAGATTTTGGCAACAACTCACCTCATTTGTTGTGGAGAGATGTCGAATAAATGTCCCAACTGCTGGAAAAGTTTCTGGCCATCTGGAAGATGTTGGTAAACAGTCTTTTCTCAACTGTGACGTCTGTTTAACAACCGGCCCCTGAAAAAAATGAATAAAAGCACTTAGATTCAGAAAGCACAGGAAAAACTTCAACCAGGGAATTGTGGCTCTCTATCAATCTCAATCAAAAGACAATGTCACGCATTCAATGTGACACAATCTGATTCAAAGCTAGTCAAGCATGCATTGGCCATTGCGAGCCTCGTAAACATAATGCGGCTCCCCAGCCTTTTTTTCATATATCACTTTCTTCTAATACATACTATCATCAATCATGTAAAAATGTAATCATGATTCATTCATGCATGTAATCATAAATCATGTAACTGCAGTGTACATAGCGGCCTGTACATAAATGTACATGGAGTATAGGGCAAATGTTTAAAGTGCTTTGGGGACATTATTAGAAATGCGAATTAAACCAAAAGTATTCATATTGACGAGGAATAAGTTATGTTTTAGAAAAAAACATTAACCGTACCAAATTTCGAAAATATCTCGACGTTAGAGCCAGACAAGTTTGTCCCAACCGGGTGCGATTTGCTAACATGGAGGCTGACATCTTGAAACTCCGCAGACATATTGGATTTTTATTTTCTTAATCAATTTTAAAATCTGTTGTGTACTATTTTCATCAACATGAATAAATGAGATGGCCTGCAACACTATCATATTTATGTAAAGTATAATTTTTATGGCAATTACTCTTTATTTAAATATTTTTCGACGAATTAAAGCGATGAATATATTTACTCCGAAGTCATTTGTGTACAGTTGCTAGGACACAAGGTTCAAGAAATTTAGGTGAAGATGGTAAGAAAACACAGCTTTTTGTATATTTTTGGCCTTTCGTTTGCAATTTCAGTGGAATAACTTTGTTCCATAATCTGCGTGTTACAAAAGTCGGCCCGTTCTATATCTAATCAGGTTCCAAAACGCCGATTTTGTGAAAATAACACTCTAAATCCTAACCAAACCAATGGCATGATGTAGGACATCACATGCATAGGCCTACATGCATACATTTGCATGCATTGGCATGCAATGCACGAATCGAATATTAAGAGAGAGGCTGACATAACATGTACTTGAGTACACCCCCCCCCCCCCCCCGACCTGATCGAACGTCATGATAAGAATATAGGCCTAACAGCTGTGAATACTGAGTGAAATGAAAGCTAATCTTTCATTCTCGGACTTGGAGGGCGAGGGGAGATGTTACACGCATTGAATCGATCGATCGACTAGGCTATTGCTAATCATCTACCGTACTGTAGGCCTATTGTATCGTCACTTCTGCGTTATATTGCCATTTACGTCATGACCTTAATTCCCTTTAAAAAATGGCCATCTTCTTGATACAAAATATCCAGAAACATTACCGGTACCCAGTAGCAGTAGATAAGATTGATGCATTTCAATTCAAGACTGCATGACTGACTTAGTGAAGTGGAATTGAACATATACATGTGATTTGATCTTGAAATGAGAGATTAGAGAAAAGTATTGCCTTCAGTTTGTTAGTCTGGTTTAAATTAAAATTGATCAAAAAAATTTATCTACTTTGCCTTAGTCTGCGGGTAAATTTTATGGGGTAAGAGTAAGACTGTGAAGTGTGGAAATTATTTTATTGATTCGTTATATTTTATTATTTAAAACTTTGATGCAGGTGGGTGCATGATTTGGACTTGCCAGTATTCTGTAAAGGTCATCGGAAACAAATTGACCTCATGTCAAAATACTTTCAAATCATTTAGTTCAGATTTAAATGTACACATATTTTGGTTGCCAGGTTTTAAGCGTGGGGTTTGTCACTCCTCAGTTTTTTCATTTCGATCATTGAAAGTTTTGTGCTTAATCTTACAACATCATGTTCATCATCATCATCATCATCATCATTATTATCATTGTCATCATTATAAAACCAGGATTAAAATCTCTTGACTTTTAAGTTTTATCAGTGATGCTCAGGCTATCAGATACAATCATCAGTTTAAAGTCAATTGTAATCCAAAATACATCTTAATCAAAAGTTTTAACATAGTTTTGAACTTTGTTAGATCAGTATGCTCAGTTAGCTATTTTGTTGTGGATGTCAGTATCACTCATAAATACGTAGTTATGATCATGT
Organism: Lineus longissimus; assembly: GCF_910592395.1. Lineage (NCBI taxonomy): Eukaryota > Metazoa > Nemertea > Pilidiophora > Heteronemertea > Lineidae > Lineus > Lineus longissimus. The sequence goes on from NC_088310.1 coordinate 6,553,549, forward strand.
AGTGATTTTACGTTTAATATTGTATATTGCGCTAAGTGGGCTGAGAGGTCAATAAATGTTAGTCGGTAGTCGGTAGTCTGGTGGGAAGAGGATATCATATAATTGACTTAATGTTAAAACTTTTGTCATTGTATTTTTTTAAATCGAACAAAAAAACAAGATGAACACAGTCTGTACAAGAATAATGATAAAAAATCATGGCTTATTTCTTAATTTTTGCAATTTTTTATTGTAGGCTGGCTCGGTAAGATAAACAGTATACTTTGTATTCTACGTCATATTCTACCTTTTCAATTGAGATTAGATATCTCTTTTTGTACTTAAAGTTTGTCCTTAAAACATTGTTCTATTTACACTATAGATTTATTTACACTATTTACACTGGCACTATTTCACAAAATACATTCTGTGCCTGCAGCCAGACACTACAATTCTCCCAACTCAATGTTTTTTAGGGATCACATCTCTCTTCTATGATCTATCTGCATCATTTCTCAATGCCTCCTCTCACTTTGATCACAGTATCAGTGTTGTTTTATCACCCAAATTCTGATTGTTCATTAATTCACAAGGAAGAAATGACAGCCATCTTTGTCTGTTTTAGAAATTATGCATGCAGTTCATATCATGTAGCACAGGAAAACGTATTACATGTACACTTCTCAAGTCCATTATATAGCTCAATATCACTCTTCAGAAAAATTGCATTTCAAGTCAATGAGTCTTTTGTAGTCCAGTAGAACGACATGTGTAAATTTAGAGTATATGTAGGTCCAAACAGTGTATTGTTAATACAATGTACATGTATATGATTTATTTTTTCAGTCTAAAGGCACAACTATAAAAGAGGCTCTGGCGAAATGGGAGGATAAGGAAAAACGCAAGGCTGCTGATTCAACTGAGGTGAAACTTCTTGCCCAGATTCCCCCCATTGAGAAAATGGATGCCTCCCTCTCGACACTTGTCAATTGCCGGTAAGTTTGATTGTTTTTTTAATTGAGGCAGGTTGTCGGTTACACATCCCGACTCCCAGGGTGTCGACTGCTGTTAGAAATTTCAGCGTTGTTGCAATTTTCGATCAAAAGAACTGTTATATAGATAGGATATGGCGATAGATATGGAATACAATGCACTCCTTTGAGGACTTTAGGAATCAACTCAGCGGTTGACAGAGATTTGAACCAAATTTGTATCCGGTTACGTACGCGTGTGCATGAATAATTACACCTTGTCTGGCCTGCCTGTGACCCAGAGTTGACAACATTAGATTTGAACATTGAGAGGGGACTTCTCCGACTGATGGAAATTGATATGAAGTTTCTAAATCATTTTCTTTGCTTTCCAGGCAACTCTCTCTGTCGACCAACACTATTGAAAAAATTGCCAATCTCAATGGACTGAGTAAGTGCTGATGTTGATCAGAGATAGTTAGACAATTTCAGACACATTTGGAGACAAGCATCTGTTTGTGGAAAGCCTGGATGTGTACCAACTGCTTCTATTTTCTCTGTGGATTGATGAAAAGCTTCTCTGACTAATTAGAGAACTTTCTACAAGACAGCTAATGTCACTCACTATGACTCTGTGATGTCTTGGACACAAAGGCACTATGGTAATGTAGGTATTTATTTGAGATTGACCTACATGTACTATGGAAATGACATGAAGAATGTCAGAGTTTTGAACTTTTGCCAGGATGATTTTTTTGCATCACATTGTAATTAGATGGAATTTGTTCTTTCAGAAAACTTGAAAATTTTGTCCTTGGCAAGAAACAGCATAAAAAGTTTAACTGGACTGGTAAGTTATGTTACAAGAATGTTCAAATTCAGCTTAACAGATTTGTACCATGTACCATGTACTGAACTGAATCGTTCAGGATAGACTGAAGTTTGAATGTAAAACCAGATAGTACATCTATGATTGTTGATGCCGGATATAAACGCCCAACTTTGACTTGAAAGATAAACCAAATTTGCCCTCAGGCTTGATAAGGTTTAATTTGAGATTTATGATGTTAAGCCTCATATTATTCACTCATATTCCAGGAAGCTGTTGGAGACACACTTGAGGAGCTTTGGATATCATACAACAACATTGAAAAACTCAAGGGAATCAATATGCTGAAGAATTTAAAGGTAGGTATTGGGAGGTAGTGGCAGCCAATTTAATGACAACATTAGAGTTGAAGATGTGTCGGAAACACTGACTATGAGAAACCTCGTGAAAAAGCTGAGTGTAATTCCTCCGTTAGAGTGCAACACTTGACCTGAACAAGAAACATACCTGCCTTTGGGATAGTGACGCTGATGTGATTAAAATAAATTATTGGAATGGTCAGTGATGCATGACATCATGAAATCATCACTTGATGTTGAAAAAACAATCAGATTACTGTATTTCGTTTTTTACATTGGACATTCTGGTCTAAATTTGTGCGACATCTTGTGTGTGATGATGCTCTACCTCTCACAGAGGAATATCGGCGGCGGTTACACACATCTTTGTGATTGTGCCAGTGTTGTTCTAGTTTATCTAATTGCTTTTCAGGTTTTGTACATCGCCAATAACAGTGTAAAGGACTGGGGAGAATTTCAAAGACTGGTAAGTATATGGCCCCTTCAAAAGCTGTCAATTTTTGTTTTGGTTACGTACTATACACACCGGTAGTTCACTGCTTATCTCTTCGTTGCATACAAAAGATTGTTTTTTAATTTCAATCCAATTGGTGTCACTAAACCAGCATGGATGTTCCTTTTGATCCTGTAGCTAAATAGGGGCCAAATAAATTTGTCATTGCCCAAAATCTGAGGTGGCTCAGGTGAGCTAATAATCTTTTCTCCTACTATTCACAGGAAGCCCTTCTAAAATTGGATGATCTTTTGTTTGTTGGTAAGTGTTCAAGAGTTCACAACTCCTAATGACTCTTTTGCAAGTAACTACATTGGCAATTGCAGTCCTTACTCTAGTCTATTTCACAAGAAAATCACCAGTGCCATTTTTTCATGAATTGAAACCATTGTGTTCTGGCTATGACCGGAGTAAGTGGCATGAACTGTATGTCTTTGAAATGTTTCTCTGAATTGACTGGGAACCTTTTGCCTCAATAGTGTTTCCATTTTCCATTTTAGGTAACCCTCTGGAAGAGAAACTGACGTCTGAAGCTACATACAGAGATGACGTCATTAAGAAATTAAAGATGATCAAAAAGCTTGATGGTATGTCTTGATTTCTTGACCATTTGAGGACTTGGTCATTGCACCAAATCACTTCAGATTGCATCCTTCTGTCTGCAAAAGAGTTGTAGCGTCAGGAAAAATATTCTGATTTTTAAGCAGAAACCGCAGTATTGTTTGCCATTTTCCCTCCTTCGTAAACCAAACCAAGTCAATACTGAGGACATCACTATCACCAGCGGTAACATCACGAGGGACAAATTATGTCCCTCCAGCAAAAGTTATCAGCACGTTATGTTATGCACCAACAATACTTTTTCTGATGTGACACAATGTCCGTTGTAACCGTATAATTGTCCTGGGAAAAGAAGCACCGCTCATTTGTTCATCACTTTTCCTCCAGACTAATCTTCTAAACCCTTGAACATTCATGTATTCCAGGTGTGCCAGTTGTCAGGGATGAACCAGAGGATGAACAAGACTAGTTCAAACCAGCAGAGGTTAAGGAAGAATAAGCCATACATATTGGGGATACCTTTTCCTAATCCATCCATCTTAACTTTCTACATGTACTGTCACATTTCCGGGTATTGTGACATGTAAAAAGTTGGAGAACTTCAGAATTTTACGAAAAACAAAATTGAGGGATGGTCCTCTCTTAACCGGTAATGCAGCCTGCACCTTTAACTAGGGTATCACACCCGAGTTTTGATGGGCCTATCACCACATTAATGTTTCATGCTCAAGGTCTTTGTTATTTCACACTACATTACTGTCATTAAATTGAATTATATGTGATGCGCAGCGTGAAATGCTTATGTAGTGATAGGCCTTGGATTCCGGACTTGAAGAATTAGAATTTCCTTCCCTCTTGTTGACTTGAAGTTGAGCCGGTCATAAACTGTGGACAGTGATGGTCCCAATAGCTTCCATGTGGACGTTTCTTGTTAAATTTTGAAAACATTGGAATCCTATTATATGCATCTTGACACATCACAGGTTAACATTGACAAACTGATATGCTCATGATGACATCAGAATTTTGAGAATCAAGATGATTATCTGAATCAAAGACAAGTACAATGTATTTGTAGTTGCACTGTGACAGTTTCTACTGACTGATTTTGTCATCATCTGTTACAAATAACAGATTAAAAAGGCCTCACATACACACAAAAATAGCAGTTTGAAGCAGTCAACTACCGGGTAGTCTACAGAATTATTTCTTCGCCCATGGTAAATACTGCTGATTTCTGTAAATATATAGTGTAAACAATAGGTCTCGGCCCCGGCAAAGATGTTGTAAGTCTTTGACCTTTCCGTTGTGAAAATATTATAATGATTTGCAAGACTTTGAGAAAGGAAGAACTTTATGACAATAATCCGTCCATCTTGTTATCATTTGAAAGCAGACAACAGTCGGTATTCAACAGGAATCTCTTGAAATTTGCTTTTTCACTAATTTACTAGTTTATAATTGAAACAATTTGTGGTTATTGTATGAACTCAGATTAGCCTGAAATTCATTTTCAAGAGGTGAATTGGTTTTCCCTCATCTGTTGAAACTGGTCTAGACTCCTTCAAATTTACGTGAAATTCATGTATAAAATTGACCTTGTATAGTTATTTGTAACATTTCATTGTTGTGTGTAAATAAATAAATGTTATCTTTTGGAAAAGATTCCTGTTCACTATTTTGAAAAGTGGACATTGTCACTTGATAGCCCCATTTCAAAAGGGTGACAATGTCATTTCATAACCATTTTAAGCTCAACTGACAAAGTCAGCGGAGCCATGCTTAATGTGACTGTCATCTATTGAGACTGCACCTCTATGTCGATTGCAAAGGGTCTTCATGCTGTCCTTCTGCACCAAGTACCACACTTGGACCCATGGTATGCCATGCTTGATGTGACTGTCTTCAAGGGCACATTGAGACTGCAGCTCTATGTCCATTCCATAGTGTCCTGATGCTGTTCTTCTGTACCGAGTACCTCTCTTGGACCCAAGTACGCCATGCTTAATGTGGCTGTCCGTGATGGCATATTGAGACTGCAGCTCTATGTCCATTCCATAGTGTCCTGATGCTGTTCTTCTGTACCGAGTACCTCTCTTGGACCCAAGTACGCCATGCTTAATGTGGCTGTCCGTGATGGCATATTGAGACTGCAGCTCTATGTCCATTGCATAGTGTCCTGATGTCATTCTTCTGTACCGAGTACCTCTCTTGGACCCAAGTACGCCATGCTTGATGTGGCTGTCTTCAAGAGCACATTGGGACTGTAGTTCTATGTCCATTGCAAAGGTCCCCAATGTTGTCCTCTTGTACCCAGTACCACACGTGGATCCAAGTATGCCATGCTTGATGTGACTGTCTTCAAGAGCACATGATTGGGACTCTAGTTCTATGTCCATTGCAAAGGTTCCCAATGTGGTTGTCTTGTACCGAGTACCACACGTTGACCCAAGTATGCCACCCTTGATTTGAGCACATTGAGACTGCAGCTCTATGTCCCTTGCAAAGGGTCCTGATGCTGTCAGTATGTCCCGAGTACCATACTGGGACCTAAGTAGACCGTGCTTGACTGGCCTGATGTCTTTAGCCAAGTCACAACCATTGTAGTGAAATTACTGTACGAGTTTCTATTCTTGGACCCATGCTTGATGTGACAGTCTACAAGACCACATTGAGACCGCAGCTCAATGTCCATTGCAAAGGGGCCTGATGTTGTCCTATTATACCCAGTACCACACTTGGATCCAAGTATACATCATGCTTGATGTGATTGTCTTCAAGTGCATATTGAGACTGCAGCTTTATTTCTATTGTAAAGGGGCTAAATACTGTCCTTTAGTACTAAGTTCCACACTTGGACCCAAGTACGTATACCATGCAAGACTGGCATAATGACTTTGTCTTTTTTGTCTTTAGCAAAGTCACAACCACTGGAGTGGCCGCATTTGATAGGTCTGTCAACACAGTCCAGTCTTGGTGAAGACCTTAGGTGATGTGAATAAAGACTAAATGACTGAATTAGTCTCTCTTCTTGAACCCAGGTATACCATGCTTGATGCGATTGTCTTCAAGAGCACATTGAGACTGCAGTCTCAATGCTGTCCTTCTGTGCCAAGTACTATGCTTGGACCAAAGTACGCCATGCTTGATGTGACTGTCTTCAAGAGCACATTGAGACTGTAGTTCTATGTCCATTACAAAGGTTCCCAATGTCGTCCTCTTGTACCGAGTACCACATGTGGATCCAAGTATGCCATGCTTGATGTGACTGTCTTCAAGGGCACATTGAGACTGTAGTTCTATGTCCATTACAAAGGTTCCCAATGTCGTCCTCTTGTCCTCTTGTACCGAGTACCACACGTTGACCCAAGTATGCCATGCTTGATGTGACTGTCTTCAAGGGCACATTGAGACTGTAGTTCTATGTCCATTACAAAGGTTCCCAATGTCGTCCTCTTGTCCTCTTGTACCGAGTACCACACGTTGACCCAAGTATGCCATGCTTGATGTGACTGTCTTCAAGGGCACATTGAGACTGTAGTTCTATGTCCATTACAAAGGTTCCCAATGTCGTCCTCTTGTCCTCTTGTACCGAGTACCACACGTTGACCCAAGTATGCCATGCTTGATGTGACTGTCTTCAAGGGCACATTGAGACTGTAGTTCCATGTCCATTGCAAAGGTTCCCAATGTCATCCTCTTGTTCTCTTGTACCGAGTACCACATGTGGATCCAAGTATGCCATGCTTGATGTGACTGTCTTCAAGGGCACATTGAGACTGTAGTTCCATGTCCATTGCAAAGGTTCCCAATGTCGTCCTCTTGTACCGAGTACCACACGTTGACCCAAGTATGCCATGCTTGATGTGACTGTCTTCAAGGGCACATTGAGACTGTAGTTCTATGTCCATTACAAAGGTTTCCAATGTTGTCCTCTTGTCCTCTTGTACCGAGTACCACACGTTGACCCAAGTATGCCATGCTTGATGTGACTGTCTTCAAGGGCACATTGAGACTGTAGTTCCATGTCCATTGCAAAGGTTTCCAATGTCGTCCTCTTGTACCGAGTACCACATGTGGACCCAAGTATGCCATGCTTGATGTGACTGTCTTCAAGGGCACATTGAGACTGTAGTTCCATGTCCATTGCAAAGGTTTCCAATGTCGTCCTCTTGTACCGAGTACCACACGTGGACCCAAGTATGCCATGCTTGATGTGACTGTCTTCAAGGGCACATTGAGACTGTAGTTCCATGTCCATTGCAAAGGTTTCCAATGTCGTCCTCTTGTACCGAGTACCACATGTGGACCCAAGTATGCCATGCTTGATGTGACTGTCTTCAAGAGCACATTGAGACTGTAGTTCTATGTCCATTGCAAAGGTTCCCAATGTCGTCCTCTTGTACCGAGTACCACATGTGGACCCAAGTACGCCATGCTTGATGTGACTGTCTTCAAGAGCACATTGAGACTGTAGTTCCATGTCCATTGCAAAGGTTCCCAATGTTGTCCTCTTGTCTTCTTGTACCGAGTACCACACGTGGACCCAAGTATGCCATGCTTGATGTGACTGTCTTCAAGGGCACATTGAGACTGTAGTTCTATGTCCATTGCAAAGGTTTCCAATGTCGTCCTCTTGTACCGAGCACCACACGTTGACCCAAGTATGCCATGCTTGATGTGACTGTCTTCAAGAGCACATTGAGACTAGTTCTATGTCCATTACAAAGGTTCCCAATGTTGTCCTCTTGTACCGAGTACCACACGTTGACCCAAGTATGCCATGCTTGATGTGTGACTGTCCGTGAGAGCACATTGAGAATGCAGTTCCATTGTTGACCTTCTGTACCAAGTACCATACTGGAACCCTCCATCAAACTTCACTGATGAACCTGCCTGGGCCACTCTCACAGTCAAACCATGTAATAAGGGAGACCTGCTAGTGTTGGCTAAAGCAACCAAAACCAGGGTCGGGCAGTTATCAGTCTGTCTCCAGTTACTAGAACTCTCATCTCGCAATGAGGTGTTTAAAAGTCATTTCTGTCTAATTAACAAAACAAAGCTAAACTTGTCAAATAGGATATTTATTGTAATAGGGTGTTGAATCATTCAAACATACAACTAGGAAAGATGTACAAGGCTTACTACTTGTGTCATGTTAGACATGTTAGAGAAGGATTCTTTTCACATCGATACAAAAATGCCAAAAAAAAGCCACCCAGGTTGAGCTATGGATTCGTACAGATCTATTGTCATGTTGGTTTTAAGGAAAGAAAACAGCTTTGTTATTATTCAAGTTTATGTCAAAATCATCAGACAGTTGTGAAAAATTCTTACTAAGGAGTCTGTATTCTAATCAGAGTGCGGACTATTTAACAGGTCTTCATATAAAAAGGCTATTCTACAGGGTGGCCCAGAATTATCTGCCCTTGCACAATATAATTCTATTGTGTATCCATTGTGTGAGGGACATCATTCTGGGCCACCCTGTAATGTTCATGAAAGTATCGAATTGAACCATTGTACATTATTCCTTTACATTCATACCACGTAAATTCAACTCATTGCACACATCTTAAACAGAGGCACTGATTACTTTCAAATTAAACATCAGAAGACAAAACTAAAGTTAAACATTTAACAGTAGTGACATCTGGTAAACATTTGAAGACTTTTGCTACAAAATCAAGTGACTGAACTTTTTTCGTCATTTTAGTGAGAATGGTAGCCAGCATTTAGTCACAAAAATCATCATTTGCAGAACACAATTTAGATAACAAAAGTGTGAATGAAACATAATAGAATGATAAGAGGACAGCACATTCTGTTAGCCATTCCCTTCATATTCATGAAATCCCCCTCAAAGGTTAGAATGGCTGCCCTATGATTTTGAATGCACATAGGGAAACCGAGGAACACAAACAAAATATTAAGTTTAAAGAAACTAATACCGGTATACAAAGTCGTATTAACAAAGCATGCTAGCACTAACAATGCAACCACATTTGATATTTTTCTTACTGCCTTAAAGACCCAAGCAATATTTCAGAAAGGAAACTGCAACTCTACACTGTTGTACACACATCTAACTTCCTCCACTTTATCCATCATATAGGAATTCAGCAAGAGAAAAAATCAAACCTGGATGCAAATTATGATTGTAAATATTTACAAATATTACACAGACATTTGGTTAGTGAAAATCAGTCATGCCAGATATCTTACACAATTTTCAAATAATTTATCACACAGGCATATATCGTATAGGTGGGTGCTATAATCTGTTTATATATTTTTTGTTATTTTCTTAAAACCATCACCCTGAGTAAGCAATTTGAAACACCAATTTCACCCTAATTTGGCGAGGGTTATGTATGGATGTTAGATAGCACTGTGCAGATACAGTGTACACTACTCAGGCCAGAATAGGGTGAATCAGAAAATAGGATAGTTAGTTTAGTTAGCATGAAGCAAATGACTGCTGCCATGGATTAAACATCGAAAATGAATCAGTAGAGACGGAAATAAAGAAAAACTCGTATTACTCATGAAAAGAAATTATTTTTTAGCACTTCCTGAACAATGTTAACACATGTTTTTGTTTAGAATGACTCCCACAAAGATGTTTTCAGAATACGTAAAGACTAGTCTTTATTAATTCTTGATAATAGTTACCACATCATGACATTATATATAAATGTTACACATTGCTAAATTGTCAGTAAAATCTAAAACAATTTTACAAACTTCTAACTTCCCAGCGACTTTGAAATGACACAGATCGATATAGGATTTCTGTCATGCCATACACACTTCGTTGAAACCCGAAAAGTCCAACTCTCATTTTTTTTTAAATCAGAAATGTGTCATATTACTCCTCCAAGTTTCAATAGATAACAATGTTAGAAATGAAATGAGCACAAAGACTTTACTACAGACATGGTAACAAAAATATATCAACAATATAATTAGTAAGAAACTTATCTACGGTACTCTTTTTGACAAATATACATTCCAATTACAAAGTCCAGACACATGTTCCATTTCTCACATATATGTATCTGTTTAACTTACAATATATACATATATTGAAATTATCTAACCTAACTGTTTTCCCGGTATACATGTGCGTGGCAAGTTAAAAATAGAACTCTAATTTTTTGCCTTGGCAGCAGTCACTCAGCCAGCAACATAAAATCATGAAAGTCTTCCACAGAATTTTTGTTTGATTCTGCAGGTGCGCTCTCAACAACGCTCCTTTAACAAATGCTCCTTAAAAATTGCAAAAGCATGCAGCATCAATAAGCACCACCCGGCGTAATATATTGAAGATTATTACGAAATGACATGCGCGAAACGAAGTGGCGGGCGACCAATTGCCTGGCAAGATTTCTTTAAGATTTTGAAATGGTTTTGCTTAGTTTTATTTTTCCATTAGGATTGTATAGTTACATTGACTGGTTAGTTATTAAGAAAAGCATGAATATTCAACCCCACTTGCATAAATATCGACATCATTGCAATGAATTTCACAGGTACATCCCGATGTTCTGTTTATAGATAAAGTACAGCGTTATTTTCGAAAAACGACTGAATAAATATTCAGCATATCCACAGGTGCTTGCCTTGAATACAAAGGCTAACTGCCACCTGATTATTACTCACGAAGTGCGACTTCATTAAAATGAACACACTACAGGTTGTTCGAAACAGAATTAATACATCTATGTATCCTTACAGGAGTGAAAAATGAGACAGCTGTCAAATACACTCATCACATTAGAGACGAGAGACGTCACCAGAACAAGACAATACACTATTGAGAAATTTCCTGCCGGAAAAATTTCATTTCAGAATTTCAAAACTTTGATTAACCGTAGTGTGTGGTGTATAAAAAGTTGAGCAACCGAGTTGATGTCATCGTAACTAAACAACATGCATTTCCTTACAAAACTTGACATATCCTGACTTTCAATAAAACTTACAAGTATACTGAATACTGTCTCAACCTTATACATGAACACGGTGATGCAAAACAATATACATATTAAATGCACTTCTTCCACAGATATCAAAGATAAGTACAAATATTATGCAGTTTATAAAAGGTTTTACAGAACCATATACAACAGACCTAGTATGATACACACATAGCGCAATTGCTCAACGTTCTGCCGAACATCAAGGTTCTGCTGACTCTCGTAGTTTATCAAAAGGGGACACATCAAAGTCGTGTTACCACAGATAATAGACCTAATCAGTGTCATCTATGGTTAGATTTGATTTTGTCAGAGCAGGCCAGTTTAACAAAAGTACATCATTCACCAGAACTACCAAGATCGGATATCTACCACCCTAAAAAGATTTTTAATCCAGTAATAACTTTTCCACAGGCCAGACCCCGAACAATGGGTGATATGAATAAAGACGAGCAAATGCTTTTTTCTAAAACTCCGCATACATTTCCACTAGGCCTTTCTGTACAAAATTGAAGTAAAAGCATTCGCTAGTCTTTATTCATATCACCCAATGTCACAACCCAGCCTCACAAATTCTAGGCAATGATACTTTTTGTTTAATTCATCCCGACAAAAAGTTGTCCACAGAAACGACATTTGACATAGAAATGCTGATAGCAAGACACTGAATCAGGATACCCTGATTCCGGAGCAAATGAGATGTAATAGATGTTACAGATGTGCAAAGAGCAAAGCTTTTGAAGCCAAGCTATGATACCTTACCAAAAAGAACTATAAGCTAGTACCGATAACCAGCACACACAAGCTAAACGTGAATGACAAGTCTAGATAAGATACATGTAGGTAGCATCAAGAATTAGTAAAGACTAATCTTTATTAATTCTTAGTAGCATTAAATTATCAACCAATCAGAGTTTAAGAATGACACAATAAGAATAGGACGGCCGAGAAATACCTATTTCTTCCACAACATCTGTACAAAGATAATAATAATAATATTAACGTATCTTACTAATATTTGAAGAAAACTTATCGACAGTGAAACCAAACATTGCCAGTTTTTAACAAGTGGAAAAAATCAGCCTGCCCTACAAAGTTTGGATAGAAATGAAGAACCTTGAATAAGGCATGTATCTATTTTCTAGGGTATGACTATGAAAACCTGGGTTTACAATATGTGGGTTAATTCAAAAGGTTTTTTAAAAGCACATTTCTTCATTTGTCAATACTCGCCAAAAACATAACATCTCAAAAATATTCGAATTTCGCCACGGTTGATAGTAAAATGTGCAGTTCAATTGAAGAGTGATGAATACAGAACTTGCATAGTGTTCGTTTACAATGAAAATGTCAAGCGACAAGCTGCATGGTTTAAACACAATGACGTCAAGCGCATAGGAGAACGCGCACACAATGTAGTTGCAGCAGTAGTCGTCCCAATTTGAGGTACCATTCACATGACGTATATATACTTTTACACACATCACCAAAGAAAGTTTGTGCAACATGCAAAATTGACTCCAGTTTTGATCCTGCATGACATGACAATAATATGCAGGAAGTTAGCCTGAAGAATGGTGGGTTCCTTTCTCTGGAGTTGTCGAAATCTTCATGTTTATATATTACAACGGCACCAATAGTTGTCGATTGTGCAGTGTCATAATTTTTTTCGGCATAGTGTCTTTTTGGTGGCATTTCATTGCTTTTTCGTCTTGATCTTGACAGCATGTTCCACTCCTGATTGCATTGCTTTCATGTAAATTGGACTAAGGACCTGCAATGAGATATAGAAAGAGGTAAAAGTACATGTACATGTATTTAGTAATATATTTCAAATTTTATTTTCAAATTTTACTGAGCTTATCTCAATAAAGATTGAACACACAAGTCTAAACAAAGCTGTCACAACTTTAAGTCACTCTGGAGAACAAGTCTGAAGACTGGCAGCTGTGCAATTACGATTTTAACAATAATTTCTGTTAGGGGCCTAGAAGGTTGATGTCGCACATAAACATAATACTGTTTCAGAAACTGGGCCATACCTAAATATCATATTCAACTGAGTATTGTTAATCCATGCTGTTTACGCAAAATCTGCTTTCATTAAATTGGTCAATGGTATGATTAATAATAACAAATGTAAATGATGACAGCAGCTCACCTTTTCCCATATGTGATCGGCGATCTGGTCGATGTAAACGCCTAATTCCCTGAAGTCCCCACTGTAGCGCACGTACGCCCAGATGCATAGCACCACCAATGAAATCCCAAGGACTAAGTTGAAAACGTTTGCTAACGATTCCAGACCGACAAATCCTAATAGACCAGAAACGACGTAAGCAAAGACCATGACGGCGAATATTGTAGCCGGAGTACGAGCAGCACTGAAGATATTTTTACTGTCGTTGTGCTTTTGAAAGTTTTCATATGTCTCTTCAAGTTCATTTGCTAATCTTTCTCCATACTGTTCACTGAATTCCGGCCCTCCCATCTTTCTTGTTGTGTTGAATAGATTGACTGCAGCGTTCTTGCACCGGCTGTGCTCCCGCTGTAGTAACTCGGGACCCATGTACGGTCGGTCACCTCCGCACACCTAGAAACAAGACAAAATACGTTTAAAAAAGTACCTGGATTTCTTCAAATTTAAATGGACAATGCTCAGAATGAAACTTGGTACTCGAATTTACGATTAAAAGTGTGTCTAACCTTTTCCATTTCCTTGTTGTACAAGTCTTTGGCATTTGCAACAGCGGCGAGATTGTTGGCTTCAGCAGTGGCCTGAAAAGTACAGACAAATCATGAATATCAACTCGACAATAGTCTAAAACATTCTTAAATGAAAAGTTCTGAAGCCTAGGCATGCTTACATCATATACATGTAAGCACAGAACAACAACCACTGACAGTTATTACATGTATTTTGTGTTATTGTGACACAAGTTAATATCTTATCAGCAAATGAAAAATTATTGCTACATTGTACCACTTAACTTACCAAGCATCAAACCACACTGCACGCTCTGCCATCAGAGAGTCAATGTTTCATACAAACGAATACAAAAATTGAATACCTGGAGCATGGACTTTGGCTCGGGAAGCTCGTCTCCCTGATAAATTTTTATGTAGGCTCTGAAATATTCCAATAATCCTTTGCCTGTCACTTTGCTGCCATTGATTTCTTTGACGACGACGTTTTGGGGAGACAAGAGCCGCGGAACCAGTTTCTTCAAATGCTCCTGGAATTCTGATTCAATATCTGAAATATAAGAACGTCATGATTTATATCTGACTGAGGACAAAACAGATGAGGCACCCTGATATTTCACAGAGTATATCCCACAACACTGATGTGTTCCCACAACACTGATGTGTTCCCACAACACTGATGTGTTCAAGTAATTTTGGGTACTATTCTAAGTTTGAACCATCATCTTGTGGAAGCGGCTTTTAAATGTTACGACACTAATTTTTAGTGACCAGTGTCCAAACCTTGTCATGAAGCAGCTCCGCAATTTGAGAAGTACTGAGTGATAAAAGCCATCTTGTACCATTTGCCTAATTAAACGGTTTTGAGATTCTCCTGCAATTATTCCAAGTTAACAAACCTGACAAACGACCGTCGAAGTGTGGATTGGTGGCCACCTTTAGGCCAGGATGTGGTAATAGGAAGCAGCCGATTCTTTGGAAACAAGACTTGATGTGTTGCCGAATCTGCTGCAGCTCTTGATGCTGGCGGTCGGATATCTGTAGTCGTTTCTCGAGCATTGCAAGCCCCCCTTGCTCACCATATGCGGCCTCGTAGGGGTAGCACCAGTCACGAACAAGAAATTCAAGAACCTGAGGAAGATGAACATTAATCACTAATACATCAGACAAGCCATTAATTCTGCACTGTAAATTATCCATACGTCAACCTTTTTCCTTCTACAAAATCTATCAACACTTTTCAGGCTTGTCGTGAAGTCTAGACACCAGGAGGCGACAATGATGAACGACTCTTCCTTGATATCAACATTCTTAGAATAACAAGAACACAATTGCTATCAGAATGTCACGTCTGGCTGAAGTCTATGTAATGTACTCACTTGGAAAGGTTTCGTGTTGTTATTATCTTCTAAAGCTAATCGGCCATATTCGGTGAATAACTGCAGATGCTGTAGATCATCCTCTTGAATATTCATCGATAAGTTATACACCTGCAAAAAAAGTAATAATTGATTTTATGTCCTAATTATCCTTGTATTCGTTTTTGATTGATGGCTGTTAGTGTTAACAGCAAATACAAAGTCGGCAATTGACATGACTTTATTCCACAAGCTGGCCACATTTAACCCCGGCAGGCTAATTTATACTACTCCCATTTTCATGGAGAAATTCTTTGCTTTCTCTTTCAAGTTTACTTTATAAACATCCCGGGCTTAGAAGGCGCCTGTTTCTATCTTACCTGTACAGAACTGACCATGGTACTGAGAGCAAACACTGTGGCACAATCCTTGACGGTGGACGAGCTGTCAAAGGCACCCTGAGTGTCCATAAGTAATACAACAAGCTGGAAAGGACATTTTGAAAATGCATTCACAAATGTATTTCGGAGTTGGCAATGTTTCAGCTGGAGTACCAGGGGTGGAAAATTCCCAACCCACACCATCGGGGAATTATCTCATATTATGATAAGTTTTAAATCAGGAGGATGAGTTCAAGGATTATCAAAATGGTTACACTGTATGACACACTTATCTCATTAAAAATATTGCATTTATCAGGACACTAAATAGTTTGTTTATGGCTCAGTACAACTAGGTTACTAGAACATACATTATTTGTGATCTACTGTTGTCACAGACTAGTTACAGATGTAATGACAGCTGGATGGAGTTAATAGTTAATGTACCTTTTCGAAGTCAAGAAAGTGCATGTAATATGACCGCCAAGAGGATGAAAAACACACAATTTAGGACCCCTGGCCTGATCTATTGATTTGAGTCTACCTTTAACACCTGTTGCCAGCCATGTTAGTAGATCTACTACCCTTCGCTTATCAGTGAATACTAGATAATGGTAATACGTGAATTTTAACTTGTAGCCTACAAAACTGGGAAATGGGCCATCACAAAGTTTTTCTCACTCGACTATTCACACTATCATCAAGGGCAATGTTTAATCTGAGCAAGGCTGAAGAGAGTGTCTCTTTCGTGCCACCCTGTATTTGTGTTACATTTACATCATTTATAACAGTGTTGGTGAAGATGGTGTGCCCTGGGGGAAGACACTTCTTCCACACTCCCAATATCAGCCAGTGGCCATGAAAAGAGCTGAATGCACTCCTAAGATTTAGTACCACAGGCAACACAGCAGCTGGTACAGATGCAGAGTACTGAGTACAGCCTACATGTATGTCTAGAAAAACTCTGCCCAGCCTGTCTTGAAGCTCAAGGGGGGACTCCAGTGTGACCACAGCAATAAGATTTACCACTGGTAACACAGCAGCTGGCACAGATCCAGAGCAATGGTCTAGAAAAACTTAGCCCAGCTGGACTTGTAGCTCAGAGGGGGAATCTTCCAGAAAGAATTGTTCCTTAAGCAAGAGGCCTTACTTCGTCTCCAGATGCTGCCTTTACAACGAATGGTTCACTCCACATCAGGATACCGGTAGTGTCACGCTCTGATCCCCCTCGCCAGGAGAACCCCTCCAAGGGAGAGTTGCTGTCGCCCAGCCAATTTGGATCATCCTGGTATTAAAAGAAAACGCAACTTTAAAACATGTTTTTTCAAATGATGCTGGTAGTAGTGTACATTACACTATAGCAATACTAGGTAAAGCAAAAGGCCCCATAAAAGTGAAAAACATGAGTAGCTTGTAACAGACTCTGCCCCCCTGGTCAAAGACCGACTCCTTGATTGGTGCCCACCCATGGTGATATGCGCTGCAGCAAATGCTCACAAAAGCTTACCCAGCCTTAGGCAGAGGAACACACATGCTCAATGTTTGGACTTACCAAAGCAGAAAGATATCTGAGGAAGAAGTCGAGTAAGAACGACTTTCCCTTCCTGAAGGCTCCAGCCACCGAGACGACGACAACATTCCGATCCCGGACTCGAGGGTCCAGTAAGATTTTACTTAGGGCCTCTTCATCTAATTCGAATGTATGTTCTTCGGTGGCCAAGACGATCTGGACTGGTTCCCCCTTCAGCTGGGCACCACTGGCAGACACTGAAAGAAACCAGAAAACAAACCAAATTATATTTTAAGCAGATTTCTTCGGTATCATTATCAACTTTGCACTATCAGTTAATCAATGATATTGATTTGTGTCCTCAAATTCAAAATCAAAATCAAAATCGATTCTCTCTGTAGTTGAATTCTTTTAGGAACTGGGCAATCAGAGAACTCGTCACATGGGGCCCAAGATGATATTTCTCCATGGATTAGACTTACACTAACCATCATCAACAACTTCGGCTGAATCAAAACCACCCCTTGCCACGTCAAAAGCCATTCAAAAGTGATGTAGATACGATGTATGAATGATATTTTTGTGATAAAACTAGAACACAAAACTTCTTCATTGAAATAACCCAGGCGTGGATAAGATAGCGTGCCGTCGAAAGATATAGGTGCTTGTATGAATGGTAATGGTAAGAAATTTTCAGCACAATGTTAAGGAAGGTAAGAAATAAACAATCCTGGTGAACAGTTTTGAGAAGTACTTAAACAAGGTGGGTGTGGATTCGGAAATTGATTCTATTCACATGTAGATCCACTCTGCTTCAGTTTTACTAAGCCCAAAGGTCTGTGTCAATTTCCTTATTTGCCCAGAAATCTCAGATCTGGTGCTAAATGGTCCCTAATGGTTGATTAGCTATTTAATCACACCACTGATTGATAAGCATCAGGTAACCATGTTATGCATCTTCATTAACGTAGACTGCGTTTTCTGGTAGTTCCATTTTAAAACAAGGCTGGGCAACGAGGTCTGCTAATTACATTTAGTGTGCACCGAAACCGAGTTATTTGAACACCACCCTAACTCACCACCCAGTCTTATATCAGACAATGATAACTCATTCGACTCATTGCCACCTGAAAGTAAACCGATCGTTTTCTTTTACTAATCACACTATTGAGAGCCTGCTGAACACGATAAATTTTTGATGAAAGGCGAGAATTACTTCTAAGATGTTCCAAGAAAGATGTTACAAAAACATCATTCAAATATTTGATCTCCTCCAAGGGCCTTTCAAAGGATGTATTGGACGACTTCAGGCAGTTTAATAAATCCGAATACTGAACACCAACATATCGGACAAGGAGAAATTTTGTACAACAGTGGCGATGTGGTGTTAGATGAAGCATGCAGGGCCGAAAGCTACAAGGGCCCCCTGACTATCTGCTTGACAAGAGTTGATAGGATGTCAACACATTCCAATTTATAAAACAGTCTTTAAAAATTCAACAAAGTGAGTAGCAATTTGAAATGTGTTTGTATGAATAAAAAATAAATGATAACTTTGCAATCCTGGAAAGATTATTAAAAATGCAGTGTAACTGAAAGCAAATCATATCAATGAATAATATACAGCAGACAATGACAACTGAAGCAAGACAACATTGATGATTCGTTCCCAAAGCAAGAATGATAGATACATCATTGGTACTACCACTATACCGTCATGATCTCAACCGATGGATTCTTTCACAAATTGCTTGTTTCGAATTCAACTAACTCAACCAATACCTCACTAGATAATAAAATCATTTCACAGCTGTTAGGGTAAGGGCAAAAGCATGTCTTGATAGCAGTGTTTCAAGCAAGGCCTGGCTCTGCACTCACTCACGTCAAAAGCTGTGGAGTGGTTACCCATGTAGCTACCTGTATTAGAACCTAATCTGCATGAAGTAGCTGGCAAAACTGAAATGGACCAGTTTTAACCTTACTTTGCGTAAGGGGAAAAGTGGCCAAGTAAAGACTTTCCTCAGTCAGTGACTTGGACAATTGGGGAGGTACAAAACTGCAAGCCAACTACAACTAGAGAACAAGAAAGAACACGAAGAAGTGTTTTATCAATTGAAAACATGCATTATTACAATTTGTTAGTCTACCTGAACTACTACTGCTGCCAAATATCGGAGGCATTTTCTGTCCAAACACAGAAAGACTCCAAGCTTATAATTGGCAAAAGATTTGTCACAATTAGTCCTAGAAATCTCTATGAAGTCCTGTGCTCTGGAAATATGAAGAAATGAGAAAATTGGTTATAAATCAGAAGTTTGTATGCATGACACTTGGCGCATGATTGAGCAATTAACTGGGATCTAAAAACTGATATTCCAATGAGGCCGATAACTGCTCTTCCTGCCTGAATAATGCCAATATTGGTAAAACTTCATGTTACAAATACAGACGATAAATATACAACTTAACTGGAGATCATTTCTAATTTCCCTAGCCAAAATTACTACACGACCATGATAAAGCATTAACACCCCCCCAAAATAGGGTCTACAGAGACCTGTTTTTATTTCCCAATTTCCCAAGCCCTGCCACTTGCCAATAGTAATGATTAAAACACTTTTTGATATTGTGGGAACAAAAAATCAGACTGCAATTAGTCGTGTCGGAAGTAGTGTCTCAATGGGCTGGATCTGGAGGATAAAGAAGATAATTAAAATGATTAAAAACAGTGAAGAAAAATCAATCATCTCATTAGCATGCACACTCTTACGCATTGCTCCAAACTCCAAGTTGCTATTAAAGCAAGACTCGCTGTCTGCTTTTTACAAACAGAGTTGGCAAAGTTGCATATTTAAGGTGAGAAAACTTCAGCGTTCAAAAGTCCAAGACCAATAAAAATCAATAAACCCATTTTGCCAAAAGGACATTTCTTTTGATTCAAATGCAAGCAACTACATTTGTACTATCTTATTTGGCACTTTGAAATGTCAGATCACAGATCGGCCAATCGATTGTACAATCAATAATGTCCCAAGGAAATCCAAAGTGTGGCAAGGTCATGATAGTCTAAGCTCAGGAGTGCTTTATAACCTGCCAAAGAAGATACAGAGATTCAGCATACAGAATAATCTATGTCGGCTCAATCGATAATGGGATGAGGAAGCAATCTTCACCACAAGTGTATCTCTACAAACCAGGAGAAAGTCGATACCGGATCCTTATTCCAATATTTCCAACGATTGTCACAGACTGCAGCAAAAAGC
Organism: Lineus longissimus; assembly: GCF_910592395.1. Taxonomy (NCBI): domain Eukaryota; kingdom Metazoa; phylum Nemertea; class Pilidiophora; order Heteronemertea; family Lineidae; genus Lineus; species Lineus longissimus. The sequence continues at coordinate 6,573,937 of NC_088310.1, forward strand.
TAATCCTTTATTGAAATGAGAATATGATAGTGGAAAACGGAGTGTTCTACTTTTCACAATTCAACAACTGTACAGTGTGTCTCAAAAGGAATGATGATTAATTTTTTTCGATGGTGCTGGTCCCAGAATGGTAATTTTGAGTCGAGTAACCTTCCGCTCAACCATCAGAAAATTGGTCTTGCTACTGTTAATTTTCTATTTCTGGACATAGTGGTGGTTTTATCCAGCTGTTAGAGAATCAAAAGAAGGTAAATAGTGGATGAATAACTACAACAAACACCAAATCAATCATATTTTGATGAACAATTTTATTCTAGAATCAGATGAGTAAATATGTCCATATAATCAGTGATACCAACTAATATTTATTCATAAAATTTCAGGAAATTAACATCACTCATTCAAACACAAAGACCTTGTGTACTGGAAGTGTGCACGCCTCTACTTCATCCAGACACTCTTTTAAAGTGGACTGTCAACAAGGAATTTTGTATGGGAACTCCAGTTGAATAAATTTCCCTCAAATAATTAAAATACTTCCATTGTTTTGAATATTTTAATCATTTTTATACAAGTCAAGGGTTTTCGGCAAGGATTAATTGTAGACTGACAAGTGGCACTTTTTATTATCCAAAGAGGAACATGGGATTTAATAAGAATCTTCATCATTCATATTTCAGTTTTCCATTTTTACTTCATATGCAACTTGCAGTGACTCTTGACTTGTATGGTTGTCTGTATGGGCTTGATTTAACACGCTTCAGCCAGTTTTGTGGGCATGTCAGAAAACTGCAGAAGAGAAGGGCCCAGAAGTGTAAGACGTGTATTATCCCACAATTACACCTTTCCTCACCAAATTACCTACAGCGATTTCATGCAATTTCACTCAGGTAGGCAAAGCTGCGGACTGACACATTAGTAAGCAATACTTGATTAATGCTTTTAAAATGCCATAAAACTGTTTGTCTAGAAATTGAAATGTTATTACAGCTCCTGAGTCTTAAAAGAGTTCTAAGTACATGTGCAACCAGCCAAACACAAAATCACGCAGAAGATTTTTTACTGACAGATGGCTGGACTGATCTTCGCAAAAATCAAAGTCGACCTACATGAGCATATTTTTCAGCATTGTGAACAATTTTATATCTTTTAAACACTCGTTCTTCTGACTTGCAACAAATTACTTAGCTTCACTTTCAGGTAGCCAAGCGAATACTTGGAAGCTATTAGTAGTAACTGTCAGGGGTGTGTTTGCGTCGTATAACGGCATGCTGGAATGTACACAATCTCATGAACATCTTAGCCGCTATCTTTGCAACAAGGAGCTAACAGCACACCTTATAGTTACAAGTTATTCGGATATGTCTTCGGAGCTGTTTCTGCTGGATCTATGCGGGAATGAAATGAGATTTTTTTTTTTTTTTCAATGAGAGATACAGAAGCTCCAGATCAATTAACAAGTATTCTCCTGATCGTTTAATTGATTGTAATTAGTTCGGGCAATCAGTGAGAAGATTGCGGAGTCAGGCAAGGGTTTTTGTGCAGGGATAACTAGAAAGCACTGCTTGGTGCAAACCCTACAGCAATCCGTGAAACTGACTCAAGTCTGCACGTTTCCACTGGTTTTATGAGCTAGAAAGAACCAAGGACACCTGTTGAACATTTTACCCATAAATCGGAAGGACTATCATGATCCTAAAACTTGTCGACATTGACCCACTGATTATCACTAGTGGACAACACCATGACAAGAATGGAGAACTTTGTACAAGTTGCAACATTTACATTGACAACAACATGCATTTTTTTCAAACTTGTCGCTCGTTACAAACCAAACTGGAGAGAATCCGCTGCAGCAGACAACCAAATTATGTGACACCTACCATTAACAAGTTTGTCTCCCTCAGCCTTATGTGGGTCAGCAGATCCATCCATGGAATGATCCATAGTTATAAATGATGCTTTCAAGCCAATGAATTGGAATTGTTTACTGGAGCAAGGAGTCCATGCATATGATAGGTCTATAAATGTGAATGATGATAGTGTCACAATTATTCAGCTGTTGAAACACCAGCTATTCCCACAGGCATAAATCAACAGTGGAACATAGAAAGTGTGCATACATCCCAACAACTGTGATTATGAAAAGCATTATGCATTGGGCCAGGCCGGCCAAGGTTCATAGGAAAGGTTTATCTCAGTATAACCAGGTGAGGGGGTCAATGATGTCACACTGATATATCAGAAGGGATTGTTTTGTCTAGTACCAGACTGGACACCAAGCCAGACAGGCCAATGATAGAACAAATGAAGCACGTTTCTCCACCTGTTAATTGTCAGATCAGAACACTGGAACAAACTTTTGCTGCCGATTGTCAATTTATCGTCAATATCTAAGGAGCCTCATATCCTATCTCATGTCCTTGGTTGTGGTCAACACAACATGTCTTTGGTTGTTGTCAACACAATCTGTCATCAGTTGTGGTCAACACAACTTGTCTTTGGTTGTGGTCAACACAACATGTCTTTGGTTGCGGTCAACACGTGTCTTTGGTTGTGGTCAACACACGTTTTTGGTTGTGGTCAACGCTAATGTTTACATAGCTCATAGCTGTATATGATTAACATCAGCCGTATATTCATTTAAACCAAATTTAGACCTCACTGCTAGATTACTGTTACTCACTTAGCCAATCTAGCTACAATCCAACCTGGCATCAGCAACTGGCGAAGACGCACAATGACTGGGGAAGAGGCTGGCAGAGGCACTGAACAGTTGGAGACAAGCTCCTAACTCAAGACATGTATCGTCGGCCTAGGCCTATAGCTATGTCATCTATAGCCCTATGTCAGCTTGTGACGATATGGAGGAGAATAAACAATGTCAAGCAAGGTGACTGGGTTGGGACAGGCAAGTCCCCATTCCTGGAGCCAGTGGCAAGTGCAAGTCATAAAGTGGCGGCCCCTGTCACGCCTGTGGCACCCCCATCACGTGCGCGCGCTCTCAATCTCTCATTGAATGACGGAAAACCAAATCTAGTGCTTGAAATGAGTGAACAAATAAAATCTTCTCAGCGAATTACCTGAAAATCAGAGCAGCTTATGACAGGACTGACTGAAAAAGATCAATAAAACTGGGCAAGACACAAATCGCAGGCTGGAAAAGGAAAAAGTTGAAAGTGAAAATGAGTGAAAAAAATTGAGGTGTCCGTGGTTTGAGTGTGTAATGCCATTTATTTATGTCTTTTCTGGGCGTACACATATTCAAATAGTTTCAGTGTATGGTTACACTCTTTATGTATCTGACAATGTCGTTTATTTGTGATTTAGACCGCACATCTTACCAGGGCCAGTATGATGAGACGTGTCCAACTGATTTTGATGCTGACTGTCCGCCATGATAATTTTGAAATAATGACGTAATGGACTGCACCTGACGTCAGGTTGATGTTATATCCAATCCACGTTAGCAGGTCATGTGATCTTTGAGATTTTGCGGGAAATGAAATTGTAAACAAACGCACGTGCGCAGTTCAAATGGTGAACAATTGCAGACTTGGGTAAGGCCTATAACTCAGAGTGTAGGAATGAGAAGTATCCTATATTGACAGAGACACATACAGCCCCCCCCCGGCTAAAGCCCCTAACTGCACATATATGTAAAATGAATACCACCAATTTCACCCCCAGCTCCTAACTATAGTCCCCCTTTAACAGAAACCCTTTTCAAAACACCGGGAAAACCCTTGTCCGCAATTTTTCATCATTTGAACTGCGCACGTGCGCAATTGTTCAACATTTGAACCGCGCACGTGCATTTGTTTACAATTTCATTTCCCGCGGAATCTCAAAGATCACATGACCTGCTAACGCGGATTCGATATAACATTGACCCTGACGTCACGTACTACTTTTTAGACCGGTTTACTATCCGGGTCAGATTATTGTAATTTTGGGCAATATCATATCCTTCGTTATCATGAGTAACTATAATGACTGAAAAAATTATAACCAACAGGAGACAGAGGAAATCTTAGCTTTCATTCACATATCTTTTGTGCAGAGAGCAGGGATTGCAAAAATCTTGGAATTCTGAACTATTTTGTTAGCGTGTTCACTTTTCTTTTTCATGATGGTCGTGAATTGGCATGCGTAAATACGATAGCAACTTTTCTGTGTGTGGACTTTATATGACAACCTATTTTGAAGCAGTGCAATTACCACTAAGTACCACATTGTCAGGGAGGTAAGTTAACAAATGCAAAAGTTCAATATATCTAGTTTCTACATTTGCAGATTCTGCTGCAGTTGCACTCTCCATATGTGGATTTTGCTAGCATCAAAATTCGGCCTGATCAGGTCGCTTGGCGATTGGTGCAGCTGTTTTCCTCCGATACACTACCGCACTCTGTACATCTTACTGTACATTTTTGCTATGTTTACAGTGGTTCTGGATACAGAGATTTCCAGTGTATTCCCCAGTGTGCTGTGTACTATTTTAACTGTGCAATCATGAACAGGATGTTGTAGGTAGAACCCACATGGTGTATTTGTTAGTGTAAATAAATGCTGTTATTATGTATGCCTATAGTAAATAATAAAATGATGGTCAGGTAATTAATTTCATTTGACAACATCAATTTCTGCAGTTAGTGTTGTCGTCGTCAGTCAGCTTCCATGACGTAGTACCAGAAGCTTGTCACTCATTTGAACAGACCTGTTTGGGTGCTGATGTGACCAGGCATCTTGCCTTTCACCTGGAGCGAAGGGTGACAGTTGCTTAAGTTATGGCAATGTCCGAATTTGCCTAGCTATTGACGCACGTTGTGAGTGTGGGCATTAGTTTTGTCTGGGCCCAGCCGTCACTGAGTCGGCATGCTGTCACAGTGTCAGCTGTCCTGCTCTCACTGATGATGAGATGACGACTGACTGATATCCGGTTTATGACAGGGGTTAGTTTTCGACTATTCAGGTTACAGAGTTGGGTCCACGACCGAATACCAATATCTGATGTGCATTTGAAGAATATACTTGTTTTGTGTTCTTTCTCTCCTTTCGTTTGCCTCAGCCAAAGCTCTCACTGTAAGGGGAAGGACTACATGTATAATGTCCTGGGAGTGGGACAAATACTGGAATAAGGACTAGGACCCAGGCGACCCCAGTTGGGCACCTTTTGTTTTAGTAATGGTATTTGACAAGAGAGCAGGGTTGCAATTGCTTGAATTTGAGATGAAAACATTCAGGAGATACACAGAGTCCCTTAATATAAGCCTACTAGAAACCATGTCTACTACATGTATCGACAGGGCCTGTGACTAGGAACAAGTGCAGGAAATGCTGGATTCTGCACTCCCCAGCAGAAATCTGATTAAATAACATGTATGAGCTGGGTTTATCCGGGGAGTTTAATGTTAGAATAGATGATGAATTGGAGAACTAAATAGTGACATATCAATTCAAACTGTTGGATTATCACAGCTGGGCCTATGTGGTATTGAATATTGGCTTATGCCCACATGTACATGTATGCAATACTCCTAGTCTAAGTCCCTATAGGTCGATGTTGTGCATTGCCAGTTTAAAGCCTGTGCCATATACAAAATGTTAGCTATCATAAGGCCGGCCGGTGTTGTTTGGTGTTGAATAGCAATACTCACACACAATGAGCAAATGGATTCAAAACCGATCTATTCATAAGTGTTTTGCTGCAGAATATTTTAAAGTGCAAATGCATAAACTTCTGCAGTAATTGATGTAAGTTTTTAAGAAAGTGTTTGTCAATTGTAACGTATGAAGGAACGCTAGATAGATTTGCCTTGATGTCTACCCTTCCTTTAGCTTGCTTCCTGGTGTGCAATGAATAGGATGGGTTTCAAGTCATAAGTCATTTCATTTGAAGCCTGTCTTGGTGGCATTGACTGGAGAAGTACCCATATCATGAGTTTCAGTCCCATGTCATCTTGCAGTGTGGAAAATGAGCTCAGTTGTACACCTTTATTCGAGGTCTTCCAGACAATTTCATTTCATGCTTTTGTGATTTTCTATGTAATTTTTCCCAATTCCCCAATGTTATGATTTGCTCATGGGTTTTACTTGAACATTGAGATAAAGTTCTATCCAGTTCCAGGAGGTGTCAGCACCTATTTGTTTTATTGCCATGATCAATACTGGGATTGTGTTGTTCTTTCACATTGAGAATTCAAACATGTCGGCGCATTTAATCGGGTTCGATGGCCTCAATCAATGAGGCAGGGTGTGAATTTAACATATTTTAACACTTCCTGTTCTTCCCTGAACATACACTTGTCGCAGACCTTGTGCGAAAGTTGAAATGAAAGTTTGCACATTCTGTGAGATCACTTGAAAGATAAAAACCTGAGGATTTCATCAATATTTGTCAAGGAATGATGGACCGTACAGAGCGGAAACGGTCAAAGGTCAATGTACTATGACAATTTGCAGCATGCATTCGGACAGTTCTAAATGCCCATCTATGATTGACTGAATGAGTGCACTTGAAGATTGTTGAAGTTGTTCTTGAATTCGCAATGAGTCAGTGTAAAAATAATAAGATAATAGCTGAAAATCCTGAGTTAGTTGATTCCAAAGTTTTTAGATGCAGCCATAATTTGATATCGTCCGTAAAAGACTGTCTTGTTTTCTTTTTAGGAGTGGTACACCATCTAAAAGTAAAATGCCAGACAAGACAAAAGACGGGTGATATGCATAAGATGTCAGCGGGCTTTCCAAATCCTCGGGACAATGTGGATGGCATTGTTATGTCGAAGTCTACGCAGGCGACGGCTATTACTCAATTTCAGAGTATGATCTTGCCAAACGTACCTGTCAGAATGACCACTGGTTCTCAGGACTTCTCCGTTACTAGCGGCAGTTCTTTGACATATCCTCAAACAACTGGTCACTATTCAAATCACCAGAGTATTTTCAACTTCAGTGAAGGAGCTTTCAGGAAGGAAGAAAAGGATGCCCATTTGGGATCGAAGGTGGTAGAGGCAACTCAGTCACCCCCTGTCAATATGAACCATTTTCAGAAGTCTTTTACCTTCCCTACTCAGGCTGTGGACTCGAAATCAGGGATTGTGGCGAACGTGAGTGTTGCCGATGAAAAGGGCATGTCCCCGTTGTCCATCGTGCCTATGTCATATCAAGACGGTGGTCAACCAAGCCCTGCTTCGTCGACGCAGAGTTTACCAAACAACCAGGCCTTGCGCTACCAGGCTTCGGGACGTGATGCCATGCTCAGTGCCATTAACTATAATGAGGCTGAAATGTTACATGAAGGGGGGTTCGATGTCACAGGCAACTTAGGCAATCTTGACGACGGCTTGCTGAGTGGGATGACGAGTACCCAAAATCCTCCAAATTCAAATCCGTTTGATTTATTCGACGGTGACGGGAACGTGAATGATGCTTACAACATGGAAGCAACCCAAGATCTCCAGTTGCCGTCAGATTCATTTCCGGAGCACTCGTCTGGTTTTAACATGAGTGACAACAGCAATCTTAGTGCTGCAGGGGAGCAGGAGAGGCAAGGTGGGTTTATATCTTACTTCATGTTTCAACGTCATTTGAGAAGTCGCTTCCAAAACTAAACTGAAACTGTTGCAACAACTGATATAATTATTTTCTTACCACAACCTAAACCTTGCATGCACTATACATGTATATTATTTCAGTTCTGGTTTAAATAACATGGTAAGATCCCTTAAAAACATGTGGCTGCACTCTTGTGCACCTTTTACACCATTGTATGGCAAATTACTATGATTTTCTTGTCTGGTTTATGTGCCTCATCCATATGCGACAGTTTTCTCCGGGAAGCTTTGGTTGCCTTGGTAACGGTTGTAATGACGCCAGTACATAAATTATAGTATCCAGGTACAAGTATCTCCATGGAAATCATAAAATTTACTCAAACAACTCCATATCCATTATTGAATTCAATTTGTTTGAATTGTTGTTGTTAAAATTTTAATGATTGTTACAATGATGTTTTTCTTTTGCCAAAAAGATTTTTTTGAGTTGGATTAAAGAGGTCAAGGGATCAAGGTTATTTTTACTACCTTAGGTGATGCAGACAGTGATAACCAGGTGAAGGGATCTTATGTACCTGTGTCTTGGACTGATGCCTGGGAATATGGGCCATCGCTCAGAGCCTTGGCCAATTACAAGATAGGACCCTGGGAGATGCTGGGTGCCAAGAATCTATGTCACAATAACCTGGATTTGGAGCTTTCGGCATGCCTGACTAGTTCAATGCTGCCGGACAATACAATCTTGTCCGGGACTTTTCGTTTGAGTTGCTCTGTGTCCAAAGGTTTTGGTCACAAAGTGATCCTTTTATAGTGCTACATGTAGCTAGTGTGCCTGCTAATCAAAATGATGAAACATTTATTTGAGTCCTCTCTCATTGGTGCAACTATTTTATAAGTTTTTTTAGAGGGCAGAATTGAAGAATTGGCCATGAATACGAAGCTGTTTGGTGTCATGTCATTTCTGAATCGGAGAGCCTTAGTGACAATTGCTCCCAAATAATGTTTTACAAAATTGCAGTTTTAAACGTGCATGTTCTTGAAATGTGTTGGGACAGACTTGTCCTGGTTCAGTCATTGTGAGGATCTCATCAGCCCAACGAAAGGCTGGCATGGGCAGACACATTGTTCACGAGTGGTTTTCTTACTAATGTGTAGGTGTGTTGAGTCCTGACTACTTGTAACAGAACCTCAGTACACCTGAATTTATAGGCGCAGGCATCTTTAAATCAGCCGAGGTATGGACTGATTGGATATGTAGTGAAGTGTATTCACACCAAGTTGTGCAAAGGCGCTGCAAGGTAGAACATCAGTGTTGCTCTCATGGTGACGAGTCACTACATGTAAATATTTGCAGAAGGCATAGTCAGAACTTCTACATCATTCAATACAGAAACATGTAGGGCCCTTTATGATTATATTGTGAAAAATGTTTTATTGGTCTAAGGTCTGGTTTGACTGGTTGTTTTATGTTGATCAAATCAAATGATATTTGGTGACGGTTTTATAACCGCTAATACTGAAATTATTACTTATGATTATGTTTACTGCTGTGTGGTATTTTAATTTTGTGATCGTGCCAAATTTTTGTGAGGTGAAGTACAATGTATGTCAAGGAAAATGGGGGTCCCAGGTTGATAATTTCCTGTGGTGTCCCAATAACAATACTTGAGATATACAACACCATGTAATGCGGCTATTTTTAGCATTATGAACTCATGACCATGCAAAAGGCTGTTTTGGTTACATGTGGCATATTGTTTACTTGTGATTCATTGGAATTTTTGTGGGATATCACAAATGACATGTACCGGGTAGTGACTTTTCCATATACATTCATCTTTCATTCATGCCAAAATGAAAGTCTAGAAGTGGTGTTTCAAAGACAAAGGCCAATATGAGAAATGTACAAAGTTCTTGGCTGATATTTTGTTTGTTTGTAAACATTGGGAGAGAGGACTAATCTTCTTGGTCAGACATGCGTTTGAAGGTTCTCAACCGTGTCAGGAATATAAATAGTGTCCAAGCGTTACGATCGTTAGGTATGTTATTTCATGTCTTCTATTTTGACGTCTTGCAATGCTATGGCCCAATGGAGCCAGGTAGTTGCAGATCCAGAGAATGGCCTAGAGGACATGTGCCCCGTTGATACCGAGCAGAGGTGTCCCCTCTTGTCTGTGAGGGGCCTCTGCCCTTCCACCTCTGGGTACATGTATAGAATTCTTACTGCATAATTGGAAATTGAAGTTTTCAGATGCAGTTATGTAATTTTTTGGCAGAACTGGTCTTCATCATCCACCCTTCACCACTCAATGATATAACGATTGTTAAATTTGTCTGCCCTGCACCTGGGCCGAGGGGCCGGGGGTATTCTCAAGAGAGTATTTCTCCTCCAAGGCGGAAGGAGCGTTAGACATGCCACTATGGTTAGGCGCCAGGTTGGTACATTGGCCAAGTGTCTCTGTCTTCGGGCAGACAGGTCTGTAGTAAAGACAATTACATCATCGTATTAAGCGAGAGGTAGACTATGGTGAGCCTGTTGGCAGTTGCCTACTAAACTGTGGCCTTTTCAATTTCAGCACATCTCTCATTAACCATATCAGCAACCCTTTAAGTCCAAAGTTAACCCTTACTGAAATTTGGCAATGTGACAAAATGTCTGATAAACATGTGCATATTTTTCATGTTTAAATTAAATTTTAGGGAAGGGCGGGCTCATGTTATTCATGATAATCTAGAATCTAGAATTTGCCATTTACATTTTATATTACCACATGAATTGTTTCAGACAGAGTAGTTTTCTCTTTATCAAATGTTTTTTCTTTGATGGGTCGTATATTTTGTGTTTGTTTTAAGCAGTTTTACCATCTCTGCTCACACAGGCTTCAGGCAAATGCTAAGTTTAGCTCAAATAATCAATGTTTTGTGATGAAAATAGAAACTTTAATAAAGGATTCTGAAAAAACACTGAAACAGAACTACATGTTACAATCTGACGACTAAAAATGTGTAGTTTTTTCGCTTTCAGGTGTTGAACTTTGCATAACATTTGTTTTTATGTGTCTCTTTCAATGAATCTTTCCAGGGTGGCGGGTCCTATTCAATTGAAACATTTACAGTGACGTTTATACCGTGCCAGCCTAACATGCCACGTGAATGTTCTTTGTGACACGCACTGCACAATTTAAAAACAATGCATCCGCCTCTTCAGGCTCCTGTTTTATCATGTCTCTTTGTGGGTATAAGAGCCCCCCCCCCCTCGTTCATCATTGCTTCCCATGTGTCACTTGTGTGTCAAGATGAGGTCCATTTGGTTCATAATTAGAAGTTATTTTAAAATAATTCTGAATGTCGGGTTGAAGTGAGCCAATCACTGAACTAACAAGGATCTGCAATCCAAACTCAGGGAAATGTAACTTGTTGATATCAGTGCAAATCACAGTATTATCAATAAGGATACTAAATCATGTAGACAGACATGTAGAATGCATGCAAACCTAGGCACATTTTCAGGTTATAAAATTTTTCTCAAATTTCAAATGCCCTGTCACACACTGTGGATGTAAATCAATGCCTTCACGTAGAAAACTTCAATCGTATCATGTTAATGACAGTACCTTGAGCACGATGTCTGTGTATTTCATCTCGATATTTTTTTACCGTTTGTGACGCACATATGCCATGAGCCTCTTTTCTCTTTTCGCCATCTGATCATCGTCGTTGGATGGTCTTTGTAATAGTGCACGTGCATTAAGGCTGTTTGCATGGCCTACACTCTCACTTGACATTTCGATGTTATTGATTCTGTTCATGTTGACTGAAAGAGAAAGTGATGAGTAAGTACCAGAAGTGCAAGGTCTTGCATGTCCTGGACATTAAAACTCCAAAACAGCCAGGAAGAATGAAGGTGATCTAATGTCTAGTAGTATCATGAACTTTCTGTGCTTGCCGACTTTGCTACATAATTCCCTCTTCTGGCCAGGCCTTTAGCATGCTTTAGAGGGGTATATGAATGGTAGAGATAATGGAAGCATAGTGGATTTCAGAAGAGCTGCTTGGCATCTTCAAAGCGATTCTATTTGAAAGGTGCATTAAAATCCTGAAACTTAAATTGTCACAACACTGTCTTCAAGAATGAGCTTGGGCTATTCACATGGTTGTGGCAAACATATCTTGCTGCATAGGTTGAGAAATACATGATGGGTAACATTAAGAATGACAAGCAACCTGAGCTTGCTCTCTCCATGACAAAAACATGACTGAGATATATATGTTTGTGTGTGACTGGTGATACACGAGAACATTTTTTTCCTAGCGCAACTGTTGACAGTATTGCTACAGGACTGGTCTTTTTAGTATCGTGTTGCGAAACATCAGAAGCGACCCTATTGCCCCCCAAATAAATGATCCTGATCATGTCATCCTTGTTTGTCTGTTGATAAAAAAACAAAAACTTGACATATGTTTGTTGGGGTTTAGCATCCCCCCATGGTTCACTCAGTGATCACATCCATATCACTGCATGAGGATCATAAGCACAGGCAAAGTTCATCATGTCTTAGATTGAGGCTTTTGCCTCTGGCCAGCATTTGGCATACATTTGTCTCTTAGCTTGCCGGATAAAAATCAATTTGATTGATCACCAATATTTGATATGTTTTGATTCAAGTAAAAACTTTGTTTGTTGTGTGTGGTCTTTTCAGAATCAATGCATGTTTCATACATCACCACGTTGGCAGGTTGTCTGTAACCTTGAGGTAATGGATGCATTGATTTTCAAGTTCACTGTTGACGTCATGGCATCGTATAAAGGCGAATGACATTTAAAGGTTGATTGTGCGTGATGTCATCATACAAACTACCCTGGGAAGGGGTAGCGTTTTTCCTATGACCCAGGTCTCAGAGAGGAAGCCTAAGGTTCAAGTACAACCTGTGATGCTAGTGTTGAAGGAAAATATTTGGGTTTAGGGAGCAACACCCACCTACATCTACAATGTAGATATGGATAGAAGTGATGGCGACGAGCACCACCTGAAATCTCAGGACAGGCCACTGCAGACCTAATTAAAGGATAAACATGGCAGAATCCAAAAGGTGCCAGTACATCCACATCAGATCAGACACCACTCCTGCCAGTCCTGGTCCCTTGAGACTGGCCTCATCAGTTGACACTCAATTCTATCATTCATAAAATTAAGTCAGATGATCTGATTTTATAAAACTAAAAGCAGTGAGATATTTTTAATGCAGAAAAGTTCCCGAGTTATCGTATAAAGTTAGTTGTATCAATTATGGTTAATTGGCAGCACTCTGGATGTCTGTCAAGCAATTAACGACTCGCAATTAACCACTTGAGCAAGCAAATTGTCACACAGGATTGACCTTTTCTGATTCAATAACAAGTTTTAACATGTCATTAACCATGCTAATGATATCAGGATTCACGAGTCTGTCACCCAGCGCGTTGTCCGCTGCAGTGAAGACGACCAATGTAAATACTAAATGGCAGCATATTTATGTTGTTTTTTCTCAAATCCTTCCCTGGTAATCACATTGTGATGCTCGCCAACTATATGATTTAGCTCGGATGCGGTATATTATGATTACATCAACCGTTGTCATGACACCCGATTCATTCATCTAGCCCACTCCATTCTAAATGAGCTCAGTAGACGTGTCTTTTGCCAAAGCTACATTCGAATGTGGCATGCACCGTATGGGATGAATCCTATACCGGAGGACCCCTACCATCAGTACTCATGGTACCGTTTGTTCGGTAGGTCATTCCAAATTCCTAAACTTCAAATTGAAGAATTTTCATGTCACAGTTCTCGCTACTCTGTGCTTTGTGCTGAACGCCAACACCCGCTTCAGTCGTCTTGCTAAGTATGTATGTGCGTAGCTGTATTATCAGTGTCGATGCTCGTGTGAGCATCATGCTATACTTCTCATTCCAATGTAATGCTCTCTATCATTGTCTCAGAAGGTCATGTTATTGTTAAAAAGGGCTCAGGAAAAGTGTCTTATCCTATTTGGCTTGTTTAACAATGTCTTTTCTTCCGGCTTTTAATCTTATCCGATTTCTGATGGTTATTCATCATCGCATTTGCCCACTCAGTTGGTGCCCTTTCGGATGACATTGAACTGCATGGTTGCAACTCATTGTCCAATATGTCTTCTTATTGAAGTGTTATTGATGTTTTTTTCTAATAATCATTATTGTTGCATGTTTTAAAGGAAATATTGGCATGCAATCAATGGCCTATTGATTTCCTCTAATAACCCACATTCAGCTACATACAGTTATTGGTCCTTGTCAAAAGAGGAAAAAATTGTGTCATTGTCTGCTTGAGGATGGTGTGCCGATGCTACTGTCTCCAACAGGAGGAAGTCAAGATTGTTACTGAAGTTCTCCATTGGTGAGGGTTCTGTCCTTGCCTTGCTTTGCCCCGACTCCTGGGGATTTAGGTGGCCCTGCCTAATGGCAACAATTTTAGACAGCTGCCTCTGCCCTTCTTGGTGACACCGACAGCTCATTATGATATGAACTGCTGGCGACAATGATAAATTGGTTGCTGGCAGTATGGTCAGACTCCTGGAACAGCTTATAAATCAAGGCTGAGGTCCAAACCTTGCTGCTGCATGCCTCAGGACCTGTCCACAAAATTGCAATAAAAGTGGCAAATATTTTTTTAACCTCATGGTAGACCATTATCATCCTCATCAAATCATTGAGTGTCTTCCGGGAGTTTCAGGGATGAGGCAAAAATAATAACTTCATTGTCATATTAACCAGGGTGGTTGTACAGGTGTTATGAGGATTCTGAGCTGAAAACCAAGTTGATTTTGTAAAAAGGTTGTGTTTTATTGAAGGTGTTATTCTTTCTTCTTATTCACCTTAGAAAGACTTCAAAGAAAGCTGAATTGGTAGATAGTTGGGTTTTTTGGGTAAAAGCTTGCATGGAAGCTTAATTTTGGTGAGAAAAGTGATTCCTTCATGCATAAATGATAAAGGTTGCATCTAAAGTCTGTCCAGCAGGCAGCACATCCATGAGCAAATGAGCTACGAAAGACCAGTCCACATGCAATGATACAGCACTGAGAACCCCTGTCTGCCAGCTTAAGAACTGAGACACTGCGCTGTCCCCTTCGGCCTCTTGTCTTCCAAGGCACCAGATAATTGTCAATGATACGCTTGTCACCCCGTCCGGTGAGTCAGAGCTGTGTTCCCTGCTCCCTGTCGCTGTCTTCCTGGGGAGGGGAAGTGTGCCGTTTCATGTGAGGTGGTGACTAAGTGGGCCACCGCAGTTAAGAGGATCAACGGATTACTGTTTGCCTGTCAGTAGACGCTCTGATTGAACAATTGATTTGGCCTCTTCATTGGTGATTCATGATATGCAATCAATTTTTTCACCAAATCTTTTAGTCCTGTTGTTGTCGCCTGGTTCATGTGGTTTACGATGGTTTGGGTCATGTTGGTCAAATGCAAGTTGTAAACAACGCGCCATTTCCAGTGTTTCGCTGATCAAAGAGACAATCCACTAACTTCTTCGTTATTGCTTGTGAAGGCTGGATGTAGGTCTTATCAGTTCTGCATATAAATAAGAATGCTGACAATACTCCTTTGAGGACTTAGACTGGAATCGGCACCGACATAGGCAGGAAGTTCAAACAAAATTTCCAGATTTCAGATTGCAGTGATGTTGTTTGACGAGACAAAAATCACAAACTTTTGCTAGTTTCTAAGGTTGTGCACCTTACATTGTTCATTAGCAGATTGTCATTGGTGACTGTGGCAGTCTTAAAAGAAGTGTTCAATGTTGCCCTGTTGATGAACCAGTGTAAACGTGCCCATGTTGTACCCATCGACATGCAACTACCATGATTTATTGTTGGGTTTGGAACCACGGGCATAGAAGTATCTTCTGCAGGCCACTGTGGAAACGTTCTTGAGTTTGTTTTGAATGCAAGATCATGATTCCTGTCGCTAAGCTCAACCGTTAACATGCAACTCAATCGGAGATATGATGTTTCCAGTTCATCCTATATTCTGCTTGCACTTGATGATGAACAGGAGGATGAGACAATGAGCTTTCTGCATTTGCTTCTGTGTGCAGCTTCCGTGGGAAGGAAGAAACCATGAGCATGTAAAAATTGTTCATTCAGTGATTATGTCAGTTCACATTAGATTTCTTATAAGTCTGCTGCGAATTGGCAAAAACGTGACTCAGAATAATGCTTTGAAGTTGCACTGGATCTGATTATCATTGACTGGCTCTAAAAGGCTTTGAAAAGAAGCATTTGATTTTTGTCTGGTTCTTTATCTGGGCAATTTTTCTGATGAAGGCTTTGCTGTGGTTCATGTACTTATGCTTTTTATGCTAACATAACCTCATCATTTGGTGAAAGTTGGTTAGTGCAAATTTCTATAGAGAATCTATTAAACTGGACACTCGATTTCGGCCCCTCTGTTATCAAGATGTATCACTCACCACTCACTACGGTGACTATGACAATTCAATGCCGCACATCCTTTTCCGCGAGACAGTCAGATGTCATTTAGAAATTTATAGGTATCGTGGTTCGATATATGTGCAATTAAGTTTCGCAGTGGAAGGCAGATGTACAAGAAACTGATTATAAATTGCTCATTTTCAGAACAGGAGATTATTTTCTTTTCGACTGTATAGTACACTTTGCAGGTTCTCCCTTTATTTTAAACCACTGCTCATTTGGATGTCTGGGCCGGGAGTAAACTGATTCTATCTTGGCTTGATGTATTGGACCCTTGGGGTGACCAAATCTATAACTGGCCTGCAGAGTTGAGCTAGAATGCTATGGCCTCACTTGCATCGCTGTCAGGTCTAGACTCTTCGATCACAAAGACCACTAAGACTGGAATTTGTATGTCAAGATGAAGAAAGGGTCTCAGTATTTACTACTGAAACTGCAACTCATTAAACCAAATACCTGCCCCGGCAATGGTGGGTGATCTTCCAGTTCCTCCTCTGATTTACTACTAAATGAGACGTCTGAATATGCTGCAGCCTACTTTAGCTAGCTTGGCAAACTAGAGTGATAATACAACTGGGTATGAGAAGATGACAGACAATGGTGCCATGGGGACGTCGATGCTGTAATTGAGGTAATTATGTGACTCAAGGAGATAATTGTACAAGATGATACAACTATCTTCTAGTCACTGGAGTGCATTTTATTTTACCATGAGGTGAAATTCCAATGGATAGAAGTGCTGTGTCTGTCCATGCTTGAAATAAAGGGGTTTTATCGGGTTAGTATGTTGACCTACATTTTGCATCTTTGACCTACATTTCGCATCTAGACCAGCAAGGTTTTTGCATCTCATCAATCTTATGAGAGAATAAACCTATCGGAGACAAAAATGCACATTTCAGTGATGATGCTTTCATGCTCTTCTGCCCTCCTGTCGAAGTCTATTGGACTTGTGGGGCATTGAAAGAGTCAAATAATGCAGTTAATTTTTTTAGCACGGCACATTTCCTCATCTTTTGGCAATAAAAAAAGATTTTAAAGGGAAATTACATAAAACACTTGGTAAATGTAGTCTAGTTGTGGACTAGTTGTCGACAGCTGCAGCTTTAAAAGCAGATATGTTCTCCACTGGATGATTACAAGTGATTGTAAAAAGGCTACAAATGACTGCTGATGAAGTGATTAAAAAATTGTCTACCGTATATTGAGTTTGTCTGCTTGACAGTTTATGCTGCCCTTGGGCATTCTAATCCTCGCAAAGTCATGCAAAAAGACGCACGGAAAAGATGGGCCATTAAAACTGCATGACGAACACCTGGGGTAACTTACAAGTCCACTGTGGCCGATGAGTCAGCAGTGCAGTCATTTGACGTCTTTAGCCAATTTGCGGGTGCCGTTAATTTAATCAGAAAATATTCTGATGAATGCAGATGAGCATTGGGAAGGCATTTGTTCTTGGTGATTAATTTCTGCGTTCGTGACTTTGTCGTCCTGGATCAGTTCAGGCTGTTTACAAAAATCTGATTCGCATTTCCGTCCTATCCTCACATGCAGTAACGATTGGTTCTCTGAGCTTCGAGACAACTCAATAGGTCTGTTTCATCACCCGATTCTCGGTGAGGCTGTCATAAAATAATGGCCTCCCGGGGCAGCTGGATTAGATTTATACCATTTGCTGAATCAGATTTCTGATTTGCATTTCCTGAAGCAGTTAATTTGTGGTTGGCTGTGTTATCTTGACTGCTCCTGGTACGCAAGATGAACGTGACTTGTAGTAGTAACTGACATTACACTCATTCATTATTTCAACTGCAGGTGTAATGAGAGTTTGTATTTGGGTGTATGAGGACTTCTATTTCCTTTGCCACTGGTCTGAGCATTCAGTGTCATCCCCAACAATGTCTTGATGAGTTTGTGTGTCTGTCACCAGTTTTATAGTTTGGCGTCAAATGCAGAAGAGGTCATCTTCGAATTTATGTTTTGAGTGTTAAAAATGCGGTTGATATACAATGGGATTTCTTCTAAGTCCATTGGCATGATATATATTCAGATAGGTATATTCCCCATTGACACCCAATGACTGTGATGATATTGATATTGATATTGATTCTTTCTCAAGCTAAAATGTGTGGTTAGATTACAAAAGTATGTCTGAATTTCTTAAGAAAACACTCTAGATAAAACACAGTTGTCTTTGTCTCAAGTGCTGCCATCTCCCTTTTAATGAGGGAATCAATTAACAGTCTTGCTTGAGATTATATCCACTGGACCACTCGCGTTCCTGACTGATGAAGCATGATTACAGATAGATTATCTATGGAGATAGTAATAGTGGGGTGTCACAGTCTTTAAAATGTTTTGTCATATCGAAAATCAGATGTTTTTTTTCGTGTTCAGTATTTTTTCGAAGACCTCTGGGACATGGTCATGCAGATTAAAACTCTGTTTGCTTTGCTTCTAGCAAGTATAGATTTTTCCTTCCTTCTACTTTATTTGATTTGTCTGCATGAGTGTTTTTGTTTAGCAATATAATTAACAATGAGGAATGAAAAATGCGTTATCGAATGGAATTACAAAAAAGCTTTTGATGGTGAGAGCACAGCTATTGGGCTCTTACCCACTTTCTGTTAACTTAGGTAGGAGTTTATTTTCTGAGGACAATGAATGAAGCTATGGTAACTGGAGCTAGTCTGTGTCACTGAATAATCAATGTAACTGCACCCTCAGAGATAAGTCCAATATTTTTCTTCGAATGTGTGAGTAATTTATTATCAATGTAGGCTTACCATAAACACTGAGAGCTATGCCCTTCTATGACCTTTCTGATGACATTTCTTCGCTTATGACAAAATGTAGCAAAGGAGTTAAAACACCCGATATTATCGATGATGACGTTTAGTGCGGTGAATGAAAGGATTAGTGCTGCAGGCTTCAAGTGCGAGTTCAAGGAAATAAACACTGTTCGAGAGTACTGAATGTCTTCCATTTCGATCTGTTTTGTAGCAGTGTTGAGTAGGCTAACAAAAGCTTGCGTGAAGTGTGTGCCTCTGGCATTCTGTCTGAATAGGAGAAGTACCATTGGAATTTGTAGTTTTTTATGCAAAACAAAGCTTTGTAGTCATTGCACAAAAGGTTTTTGAAGTGAGAATGTTAGTTGAATCTGCTACTGACAATACTGTAAATGTTTATTGATTAATCCTCTGATGGCTTCGATACATCATTAACCCTCGCTCTGCCGGAGGCGAATCATTTCATGAATTACATATGAAGATTGCAGCAGCGTGAGTGCTTGTATCTGATCACATGCGAAGTTGATTATTTAGTCACGTTGCATGTCTTCTACTTCATTCTAAAATGCATTAACTTCGTAGCTGTTAATTGAGGTACGATGGAGACGCCATCCCCCCAAGCGAGTAAATTATTCTCTTCATCTACGCAGATTCTGATTGATTGAGCACCAACACCTTCCTCCCCCTGCCCCCCCCCCCCTAACATTGGGCTGAAACTGAAGAGTTCTGGAAAGCAAGCGTGTGTTGACTTTCCATAATCCCATTTCAACTCGCCCATGCAGTCCAACAGGGCCAGTGAATGGTGTCTGATGACGTGTTGCCCCTCCCCCTTGAACTTAAGGCTAATAATGTTAGCAATAGCAGTCGTGTACAGTATTAAGTACTATAAAACTTGCTCAAGATGTTAGCTTAGCTTTCGTGTTAGGCCTACAAAGTATGTCCTTTGTTGGATGATCTCTGTTCAAATCTTCCTTTCCGGTCGTTAGAAATGGGCCAATTTCCAACATGATCATTTGTCGGGGTCTTCATTCATGGTTTCGGCAAGAACTGTCTTGATTAGCATAAAAACGAATTGAAGACACTTATCAATGATCTAGTGTAAAAAGATCAGTGAACTACCGATCCTTTTGGAGCTCCTGTCTTTTGAAATCGAAAAACTCACTGTCTGGATGCTACAATAATGTTGTATTAAATGATAAAATGACTCATCTTTTGTGTATATTAAAGTGCACTATGATATTCAAAAGGTTCTATTAAGGCCTACCAGTTTCTGTGCATGTATGTATGTAGTGATATGGGTCTATTATTGATCATTTTCTACAATATGTTGTAGAATCTACACAATGCTGAATTTATTATTGAAATATTCATCCACTTTCTATGTATAAATTAAGTTGATTTCAGTTGGAGGTGTATCAGCTCCCATGTGCTGACTGTGGTTTCGAAGCGATGGGTAAAATCTGAGAAAGTGCACAAGGTGTTAATGAATGAAACGAAGTGCAGGGCCCTTTTCCAGAGTGACAAAGTTTGCCCAAGGTACACCAGACTAGGTGTATGGCAAAAGGTTTATAGCAATCGATGATACAGTGTTTCAGCAAGAGTATGAAAAGGACAGGTAGAGAATTGAAGGGCACCGCAAAAAGAAATTCTTTGGCTGAAACACTTCATAATTCAATGACAGTGTGATACTTTGGTCTGCTCACATCCTCAGACCAAAAGTGTCCTCAGTGAAAAGAATTTCTTTCTATCAAAAGATATTTTGGCACAGCACCACTTCCTAGGTTACTCTCTCTCTGTTCATCTTTGAGCAGTTGGTACGGCCATGGCCGTTGCTAAATTCTTGATGGATATTAAGCCAGTATACCTGTGTTCTGCCCACAGGGATTGGGAAAACGGTAGGCGTGTGCTTGATCTGGGGTCCGTATGTCCAACCATCAGATTGCATTTACGTTCTTGCCTGGCTAATGGAGGCATGTTTTAATGATGTGTATTCTTCCTGTGAGTTGATGGTCTCTGATTATACTGGAACATTCTCTGCCCTTCATCTTCTCTGATGACACTTTGTCTTTGATGATAAAAAACGTGTCTCTCCCTGGTAGGCGTTATGAAATTGCATGTCTTCCACTATCAAGGCTTGCATTTTCTGGTGCCGGATATATGATTACCATGTTGTTCCGCAATCTGAGTGGGAAGTGTAATCCATTTCAGCCCAGGATCTCATGTTCATTTCTTCTCCAAGACTAACCCTTTTATGTTGCAAGTTTCAGCATGCAGCCGATGAATCGGCATGGTCTTGATACGCAGATGTAGAAACCCCTGTATTAAGCAAGCGTTTCTTTAGCGTGCAACTACTTCAGAAAAAGAAAAAGTTACAATCTTATTGACATTGTTTACAAGAAAGTAATGTCTTGGTCATTTGCTTGCTCCTCCTTTCTGAGAAATTATGAATTGAATGAGGGACGATGAAACAATATAAAACTCTATAGGATGGTTGTCATGACAGGTCTACAGTAACAGTCACAGAAGTATACCACTTAAGCCAGACCCTTTGCAGTACATTAATTCGAACCCGCAAGTGTCTCGCAAACTAGTGATTTTTATCGCAGGGACCTGCAGTTTTAGAAAAGGTGATGAAAGAACAATTTAGATGCATCCTTTTCATCTTTGTGCACTATACAGGCCTTGTTGATTCTTATAGGTTCATAGAGCTAATTTGATAGAACTTGAAAACTGTGAAGTGAATTGATTTGTTGTACCCCAAGCAGGTGTCATACAGTTGGGGTCATGCTCATCCCTTAGTGGGGTATGAGGTGTTAATTAGATGGGATGGCTTTTGTGGGTAGCTTGGGGTCATCATCTGTGACAGGAAGGGGAATACTCTTTCGGGTGTGATTACATTTGCCCTCTTCACCAGGGTAGTCAAATTTCCCAACCAAAAATGTACAGCTTGGGCTGAACTTCTCTGTCCATCTTGTTAGAATATTTGAGGGACACATCGTGTAAAGTTCAGGTTCATTCTAAGGGAGGATGCAGTGACTGGGCAAGTTGAAATTATGATCGGGCTGCGCCTGCCTTCAGAAGGCAGTATATTCATTTTCCCAGGTATGTACTTCTTGCTGTGTGTCACATCACTTTATAGTGTGCGATACCTTTTCGTTTTCTTGTTCATTGGCTTCTGGTATCTGGCTCAATGGAGCAAATGACAAAATTAATTCTAAGAGGGATCTTCCGTGTTTTAATCACCACTTGTTCACCTCCCAGTGTGTTGCTAAAGCAACATAAAAATGACAACAGAATACCAGGCTAATGGGATGGTAATATGCTATAGGCCTTATTATCAAATGTCACATCGTAGAGAATATACCAGTAATGATCAGGGGCTCAGGTTAGATTAGTCACTTCCCTGGTCTGCAGCCATGTCCCAGCCAGGTCATTTTTTCAGGGACAATGCAGTGCCAGTGGATTCCTTTTGAAAGAAAGCGAAAAATATTTAAAACATCTATTCCGTAGTCAACTATTTCAGAATGAGATTTTTTCAGATTCAGCGAAAACTTCTCAGTTGCATCTAACATCGAAGCTGGACAAAAGCTGACCTACTATATTCAATGCCGGGAAAAAACTCTTTCATTTTGTTGTCTTTTAATCTAACATTCTATTACTTTATGTCATTGCAGGCGCAAGTGATGATGGCTGCAACAATGCAAGCACAGAATCTCAAGCCGGGCCTGTACCTCAACCGATTGGAATTGACAAGCGGCCAAAGTCCAAGAGTGGACGACCTGGGCGGGGCGGCCGATCGCCGGGGAGTCGGCCAAACTTGCAATGCCCAACGTGTGGGAAAACGTTCAATAATTCAAGTGCAATAGCCAAACACAAGTTGACTCATAGTGATGAGAGGAAGTATGTGTGTCACCTTTGCTCAAAAGCTTTCAAGCGTCAGGATCACTTGTAAGTCGTATTATGAAAAATTGATTTTTAGCTTGATTTATAACATGATGGTAAAGTGTAATAAAAACTTTTCACAGCTGAAGTTTGGATACCAGACATAAAAAGGATTATAAATATTCATTACCTTCAGATATCTCCAAAATTATGGTCTATGTTGGACCGAAGTTGAGGCTAATAAAGGCACATGTGCTTTCCTTCCTGGTGACCATGTCGTTGAGCTAAGCGGAAATATCAAATTATCTTACCAAGGGTTAGGTTGATAAGGCAAAATTCACTAAATTTCTATTGATCTTTTTCAGAAATGGCCATATGCTTACTCATCGAGACAAGAAACCCTATGAGTGTAAATTTGAAGGCTGTGATAAGAGTTACTCCGATGCAAGGTCACTGCGGCGCCACCTTGAGAACCACCATCAAAACATGGACCCAAACATGCAATACAGCAATGGCAGCCGTTACGGGCCACCGCCATTCCTGGCTAGTGCTTCCAATACTAGTAGCTCAGATTTCAACAGTAGTGCCAATACAAGTTCAACTTCGAATCAGGGCCAGTATTTCCAGTTTGAAAAACCTCATTACCAAGGTGCTAGTCAGAATCAGCTTGACGGGCAGTCGACGTGGCAGGGACAAGGTCAGGGTCATGGTCCTGTGGCGTATCGGAGCGGCGATCGGTCACCGGGCTACTTGCAGCAGATCAGCCCAATCAGCCCCGCTCCTGGACAGCCGCAGTCTCATCCTACTAGCCCGATGCATGGTGCGCCGCCAGTGAGACCTCCTTGGAGTATCAACCCTTATGAGTAAGTATACAAAACCATGTCCACTCTATAAGAGTGCACATGGATCAGGGAGCCTGAACACTTTGGTGTAATGGGAAGCAGTCATGGAATTACCTAGACATGTCTATACAAGACATAACCCAAATCCCTGTAGCCACATGTTAAAAGCACTGACTAAAATCAATCAATCAGCAACAGTCAGTCTTGTTGTGCAAATTGTTATTCATAATGTGTATTTTCATGGCTCCTTCTGTCAAGGGCTATCTTTTGGTAATGGCCATAACCTATTCAGATCCTCACCCACAAGTAGAGTTCTTCGATCCAGTGGTGCTTGCTGTTGTTTCTGTTTATTGTAACAAATGCTGTCGTGGTTTGTCAACTCCCCATACCAGAAATCCACTCACTGTCGTTATGTGCTTTATTTCTAGGTCAAAACCTGGTGAAAGAAAAATGATGGGGTAGGCCTCATCTTGCCACTTTCTACATCTAGGGCTTCAATCCTGCTTCATGCACCATGGCACTGCTTCAATCCTAATCTGCCAAGATACCATTGAGCCATATATCAATCACACATTATCAATCCTGATGACTTATGGCCGACTTGGAGAACCCTGCAGTTAAACCAAGCTCAATGGGTTGAAACAGGTGACACCTGGTATCTGTGTGGGCTTAAGGATGAGGCCATGTGAAGGAGAATACCACATTACTGATTTTCATCTCCTCAGAATTTTTAAGCACAGATGGTAAATCAGGTCCCTAAAGTTAGGCATAAGAGGTTAAAACTGGCATGAGTGACTGACTGTTGACTTGTAACTTGGCAGATTTTGGTAATAGACAATTCTCAGGTTGGAAATTTCACCAAAATTCAGTAAACCGTGTCGCGGAGTAAGTGACACTATTCATTCGCCGATGACACAACTTGGAGACGTAACACAGGACTTTTACCAACTGACAAAGTCAAGACCGAGTTTGGCTGCACACAGACCTGAGTGTATAATATGACGACTTGAGAATTGTCTATTAAGCAAGAGTGTGATTCCTTCATGATCTCTGACATGATCTTATTCACCCTTCACGCATGAAGTGGGCAAGGTGGTCTATGCTATTTCAGCCCACCCATTCATTCCTTCTTTCATCACCCCAGAGGTGGCTTGAGAAATGGCATCCCTCTTAAAATACCGTTTTCAATCCTTGCAATGTACATATTTACACTTTGCTTCTTGTGTTCCAGCTACAAGCATAAGTTGAATGATTATGTTATTAGTCTATTAGAGCAGAGTCGATTTTGATCCAGGAGAAGACAGGTTGTGCTGATATCATTTCATCATCTCTATATTGTCCATCCTTGAGCTTACAGCTCTTTCTTCAGTAGTTGAGGTTGCTTTCTGCCTGTGCAGCATTTGAGCTCAGCGATATCTTGTTGCATAACTTTGTTATGGACAGCTGACCTTAGAGGGGGGGGGTTCTGTTTTACACAAGACATGCAAATGAATAGCATTTGAGGTATTTAGAAGTGGTTTGAATCGTCAGAGGACTACACTATTTTGTTCTAATTTCAGGACTTTACAGAAAATAATCCAAACAACCCCCCCAAAATCACTGGTTTGTTCTGACTAATTTTTCCTTTTCTATTTTACAGTGAAGGACCAAAGCCAGTAGAGTGTAGTTTGTGTCACAGACGGTTTAAAAATATTCCCGCCCTGAATGGTCATATGCGGCTCCATGGAGGATATTTCAAGAAGGTGAGAACAGGTTGAGATTCTGTTTTCCTTGGGAGGGATAGCATGGTCTAGTCGGTGGGGAAGTTGTCAAACTCATAATCCGAACTTCGTAGGTTCGATTCCAGCACTCACTCATTGCTTTTTGCAAATCAATTTAATTCGATTGTCCTGACCCTTGAATAAGACATAAAAGCTGAGATTCCTTACACAAAACAAAGTCACTCGGCCAATTACCCAGAAATTTGGTGGAGTTGTATTTGCCAATACTCCATCTTGTGGTATATGCTTGAACTGTTCCTCAAAGTGCAATTCAAGGAAGCATTGCCTGGGGAAACCAGTTGACCTACTTCCTCTGTCTTCTGTACATTCTGTCCACGGTGCAGGTAATTAGAATAGTTTGGCAGTTGAGGCTTTCTGAAATTCCGAGTGTGGTTTATTGGAATGTTTTTATTCAGAGTATACATGTAGTGCAATTATTGGGAGTTTTGTCTCAATTGAAAATGAGTTCAGTTGGAGAAGCCACCGCAGTGATATTGAAACAATAACATTTTGTTTTACAAAGTTTTCTTCCTTGATTTAGCTCTGCCCAGTGTGTGCTTTTAAATGTATACATTTAAAAAATCGTATGCTGAGAATAGCGATGTATACTAAGCATTAGATTGCATGACCATGCATAACCAGCTGTGTTGAAGTTGTCATTCCCATCAATGTCATGCACACTGTGTTGGTTTAAAGCCTGATATATCAGGGATAGAGTATACTTATCAAGACCATAGGATAGTTGAAATATTGGCCCAATGAATAATATAAATGGCGTTGTTCAAAATGAAATGCTAACGTAACCTGGAGCCCCCTTAACTATATTTGACGAAAAAGTGAAGGGAAACACTGTGAGCTTTCTCTGTCCCTTTCTCCCTCCCTGTACTTGTCAGGAGAAAGGGGGTCGACCGTAACAAAGCTGGGGCCTCAGAAGTAACCAGCACTAAATAACACAAGTCAGTTAATTATCACTTGAGCCGTCATCTAAATCATGGCCTTGAAGCATTGTTTGAAAAGATCAAGCATCAAGTTAGGACTTCGTTAATATGTGCTTATGGCCATTACTGGCAGACCTCATTTACATGTCTTTGTATGGAAATATCCAGGGTTATGCCTTGGTCAGCTATAAACTTCTGTATCCTGTGAATAATTTATTTTTCTCAGCTTGAAATAAACCTGCCACATTATGCAAGTGTTGGATAGTTGTTGATCTTGATTAGCATAGGTATTATAGGTGACTATAACACGATATTGCGATACCACTATCGACCATATATTAAAATCAATCATGGTAAAATGGCGGCCTGCAACGTGGTTTGTTCTGTCATCTGTTGCATTCTTATTTCTACATGCATGGAATATTTATCTGATATTGTTTGGTTAACCCTTTCATGTGTGGTCATGATTAAATTCAGCTTTATAGAATTATTGCATTGTTCAAAAATCTAATAGTCGTCCTTGAAGACCTGGGAAGTCATGATCTTCCTAGCGTTGCGTTGAAAGTCTTGGACATTAAAGTTCTGGTCATGACTGTTAGCTTTTGCTTAGTGGGTACAGAAACCTGCATTTTCAATTTTTGGCCTTCTCTAAAATGTGCACTTCTTGCAGCAGGATCCTACTCCACCTACCATAAGTGTCAAGAAAGAGAATTCATCTGAGACGACAGAAAAGCAGAACGGCATCACCACAGCTAGAACTACCGTGACAGGCACACCAGTAGCGAGTTCGTATCCACACTACAAACAGTCGTTCCAAGGTGCTCAGCAGCAGCAACAACTGCCCGCACAGCAGCAACAACTGCCAGCACAGCAGCAACAGATACCAAGCCGCTCTGGTCAGATGTTGCCACCACCACAGCCTACGCATGGTTACCTATCCCAGAGACAAAGTGCAGCTGTCCAACAGCACCAGACGGCTATTCAACAACAACAGAGCAATTCTCAGCAAGTTGGAATGCAGCAGCAGGTGAATGCGTCACCTCAAGTGTCGGTGTCTCAGCAGCCCAACCTACAGCAGTCAAACATTCAGCGGCACCAGGCAATCCAACATGCCTTGCAGCAGCATACCCTTCAACAGCAGACGCAGGCTCTGCATCAACAACAACAGCAGACGTCGCTGTATCAGTCACCGTTTGTTTCGACATCTGATCAACTGTCTCGACCAAACCTATCAGCTATCCAGGCCCATTTGAATAATCCATCCAATAATATCTCATCAGCTGCGGTCACCCAGGACCAGCTTCTCTCACAGTCGTCACAGCTTGGCGTCACATCGTCATCAGGGAGAGAGTTGTCGCAATCGAACCAGATGAATATCAACTCCGGTGCCGATCTCAGTGATCTGAAACTTATTTCGTCTGTTGCGGCAGGGGTATACCCATCTGCTCCTGTCAATTCGATTGCACCGTCGTTACAGACGCTACTCCAGAGTAACGCTCTGCCGCCAGCTGCTTCTCTTGCTACAGGGTCCAATGATTTAGTCTCACAGCAGTTGGCAATGGCGGTCATTTCAGAGACACAGAACTCATTGTCACAGAGTATCTTGCCAACAACGGCTAGTGGGACGATTACCGATTCAATGCTAGAGGACAGTGCTAGTCAGTTACGGAACAGGTTAGATGCCAATACCATCACTAGCATCATGGAAGACAATGTGTTGCGTCAGAAGTTCTTGGAGGGTTTTGGGAACATTTATTTAGCTAATGACAAACTTCAGAATATTCCAGAATTTGCCGTGCCAGATCCTATGGAGCCTCACCAGCATCACAATGATACTGGTGGTATGTTTCCACCCATTAGTGACTTCATGTCTGATAGAAAGCCGCAGCTTACCGAGAGTGAAATCGGGAAACAGTTGTCCATAAAGTCGCCAACTTCAGGGCATACTTTTTCTTTCCCTGACCGTGCTCCGTCACAACTCTTTAACATGCCTCAAGACATGGATGTTCTTTATGTAAACAACATGAAGCCTAAAACTGATCTGAATGAACGCAAGCGGCATATGAGCGCTGATCCAGATAAATTTACAGCTCCAAAACGGGCACGGAACGTCCAAAATAGCCTTACAACATTGTTGCAGAATCGTTTGTACAAGCGTCAAGAGGAACGTGCCTTACAGGCTCACAATACTAGAAACGACAATGAAGTCGCTCGGACATTTAAAATAAAGGAGGAAATTCAGGGTGTTCAAAAGCCTAAATTTGATGACGAGGTATTTCAGCGGCCAAGGAGTAAAGCCGAGGAACCTATGAAACGACCAAATAGTAGACCTGAGGACCTGTTGTCAAAGTCCTGTCCAGACACTGGTGCTCTATTCCGTAATCCTACTAGTCTGCAGACCAGTCCACTTCGGGGGAGGCGTAAACCTCGTCCGGAGCCTCTGTTTATTCCTCCTCATGTTAATACTTTCGGATTCGCAAGTCGCTTACGATCGCCCCGACTGTGGGATGGTGACATGAGGAATATGTCAGCACGCGGGATGACGCCACCACCGTACACACCTCCACCCATGCTTAGTCCGGTCAGGAAGGGAGCTGGGTTATTCTGGAGCATTCAGCCGATACCCTATCGACCAGTGACACCCAAGTCTGCACCACTCACACCCAAGCTCAGCATAAGTAGGAGAAGTAAGTTACAATTTTTCTCTTTTCTTCTTATTAACAACCAAGGAGGGCATTGTGATCTCGGAGCCTTTTGCCAAGATATTTATGATCTATCAAATGCTTACTTGACTGTGTTTGTGTTGCAGGTAGTACAAATAGTCTTGTATCTGAAGTTCTACCGGAGGAACCAGATGAGGAACCGCCACCAGAAACCGATGTCAAACCGTAAGTATTTTGCCACCCGCTACCTCCAGGATTGCAATTATGCCAAAGGCATTCGTAGAGGTAGAATTCTTACATTGGAATTGGATTGTACTTTGAATCTCTGGTAAAAATCTTCGCCTTTGTTCAGACTTAACTGTTGTTCTTTAAAGAATAAGAAAGTTTAACCAGCCTCAAAGGATATCAGTTGTAAACTGATTAATTTCTTTTCCTGGCTGTGTCATAATGTGCTGCTTGCACTGAAACATTCTGCCTTCCAGGTAGGGACTTCTGTACTTCAAGAATTTGTCTTTTCTCATATTTTCAGGCATGTAAACATTGGTACTCAATATCAAGCAGAGATTCCTCATTTTAATGGTATGTACACCGACCTGCCTTTGAGGAAATTCTTGGTGCGATATTTGTTACAATTGGCTGCGTATAGACATGCTGATGGGTTCTCTCTTTGATAAACTTGATATCTTACATGATCCTCTCATGAAGAGGTCCCACATCCACCATTACAGGTGTCCCTCAAAATAAAATGAGTTTGACCCTTCTCAAATAGGGAGTTGATATCAACAGTTTCAAAGGAGAGTTGCATTTCTTTTGTAGCTAACAAGCGTGAGAGTTTGAAGACCGTTTCTGAGGAAGACCTGGTGTGGGCCCCCAGCAGCTGCGCTGACAACACAGAGGAAGAACGTAAGACTTTTGCTCAGTTTCTTCGGTGCTGTCTTTGTCCCAGCAGTACTTGTTTCTATACTTGCAACAATACTAGTTTTCTTGTCCAAGTGGAGTCGGGCATAACGTTGCGGTTCATAGTTCTATATCCAACAGAGAGGACGAAAGCATGTAAGCCACTGAGTGAGACACTTTGCCTGTAGAGACTGCATGTGTCAGCACAGCACTGTCAGTTTGAAATTTCACTACAAGTTTGCCAGAATTGGATGAAATGAGCTTAGCTGAAATCCAAGCTTGTGCTAGATTTACTACATGTAGTGAGGACCCTGATGGGCATAGGTTTCAAGTGGCTGTATCTTTCTTACAGTTCAGTGCTATTTGGACTTTGCGTGCTGTGCTGCGATACCTGGCAATGGTAACAACAAAGAATATGCGGTCCATTTGCTTCATCTTGTTGAGGGCGATATACATGTAAGTACCCACAAGCACTTCATAAGATTTGTAAGTTTAGTATTTGGTGGCTACAAGATTGAAGAATTTAGTGACAAATCCTACAGACTGACACTCTTAGCTTAGACACTAGCAAATGCTTCAGTTTTGTGGGTCACTGCTATGAAGAATTTGTGCTTTTAGAGTAAAAGGCATGACAAAGATGTTCTTTTATAAGGGGGATATATCCTCGAACTAAAAAATCTTCACAGCTTTCTTCCTTCCTTGTGCTTATAGTTCTCTATCTTCACTTGCAGAAAGCTTTAAGGATGCTGATGCAGGGTGAGGCCAGATACCCCAAAGGACATTCATTGGCATCATATCGTTATCAAGGTAATGATCGCCTTTACTTCTCGTTTTGAAAATTTGTGTTGATCTTTCTTGTCTTAATGATTGATTGACTACACCAGTGTCTGCAGTCCAGCATTGTTATGTCTGTTTGATATTGAAAATTGAAACAAAATGACAAATTTTCCGATTGGGGCATTTGATGATATCTCGCATTCGAGCGCTTTATTTCCTGTTCATAATTATTAAATTTTTCGTTGTCTATTTCAGAGTCCGACAGTTGGTCGACTGAAGAAATCGAGACGTATCATCAAGCACTACTCAAGTGTGATAAGGACTTCTTTAGTATCGCAGTCGAGGTAAGTGCTCTGGTAGAAAGTAAGGGCTTATTGAATTGTCTCCTCAGGGGCTGCCCAATCATTGTCTAAGCAAAACTAGTGCATTTTACCTAGCACTTGGTACTAAGTTCTGACAATAGAGGGCTTTTAGACAATACATCTGCTCCTATCCAATGGCTGTCACTGCTACTGGCTGGGTGTTGCTTGTTTTTGGTCATGAAAGATGTCATTTAAAGTAAATATTGCCAGCTCTTAAAACCTGCATTTCACTTTCAGATCAAGAAAACGACAAAGCAGTGCATTGAGTTCTACTACCTGTGGAAGAAGGTTTGTCCCGATGAGTACAAACGCCTCCGCATCCTCCGCCGTAAGAGGGAACAAGATGAAATGTACAATCTGCGCTCCCAAGCCAAGGCCAACGCGGAGGCGCAGCAGCAACAACTACAACAACAACTCCCAAACCAGGACGATGATGAGGATGACGATGTGGATGACAAGAATAACAACAATAGTTGTAACAACAACAACAACAAGTCGTCTGAGGTACGACCATCGCGCACCAATCGTAATAACAATTATCGTACTGCGACCGAGGTCAGTTAGACTTCATGAGAAAGTCGAAAATTTCTTCTCTGCATGGATGGTAAACACAAATTCTGCTTCACCAAAAATATGAAATTTTCGAATTTTTTGACCAAAGATTGCAATGCTTGAATCTTGGTGTATTCTGCAAATCTAGTATCTTGACCTATCTGGGTTAACATTGGCACTCTTCTGGTTTAAGCCTCAAGTTTCCAGAATGGTACAAATGTTCATCCTGAATATTTCAAGCTGCCATAGGAAATTCATCATGTTTTTGTGAAGCAGACTCCTCTCTCGGTTTTATAACTTTTCTCTTTACTAAATTCCCCAACTCTTCTCCTTATCGCACATTCTGTGTTCCCATTTCCCATCATTTTTAGAAGATTTATGATTATGGCATAAAACCTTGAACCTTCACCACACTCCCAAAAAGACTGCAATCGTACTTATAAGAACTAAACAAAAGCACATTCGTGCACTTCTCATGCCCATTTCACCTGTAATAGGCCTGTGTGTTTAGGTATTGCTCTGATTGTTGATATCAAATTGGATAAATTAATGCACAGGACATATCTGTTTAGGAGATGTATTTTCAAATGTCCTCAATTGTGTCAAACAGTATGAGGGTTGGAGGTGTGATTTTGATGAAGTGACACTCACTATCATTTCATCTTTTCCAGAATGATGCGTCCTTCAACTGTGATTATCCTAATTGCTCAGCTGTAAGTAAAATAGGCCGAGTACAAGTGAGGCGTTGGGATGCAAAGGCCCCAAATAAACATTGTCTAATCGGAGATTTTGTGGAAGACCCAGCCCCTGAAATTGTGGCTTGAAGTTTGTATCATTGAGTCATGCTTAGCACAAAGTAGAGGCTGCAGTGGTTCTGATATGTCTGATTGCTGGTTGTTTTCAGGGAAGTGGAAGAGTCAGTAGCAACTCTTTATGGCCTATTCTTAGCAGTTGAGATAAAAACGTTTGTTGACCTCTTAACACCCGGCTGGAGTTTCATTAAATGCCGTTTTATAATTTCAGAGCTTCAATTCCAAACAAGCTGTCTCGGCTCATCAAAGAGTCCACACTAATAAGGACAATCTTGATGTAAACCACATGGGCGGCAGTCGTGGCAAGAGTCCGAGCAACAATCGTAAGCCCAGCACCGTGGGTCCGCCATCCAATAAATCAGCAGCGTCTGATGAATTGGAAGAATTTCCATGCCGCATCTGTGGAAAGTGAGTTCATATAACTTTTTCAAGTGTCTATAACTGTCTTTGCAGATTCATGCTCCCCAGATTCTTGCTTGGAGACATCACTTTACTTCTCTAAAAAATTGCTTCGATATCCGGAGAGAGTGCCTTGGTAATGAGCCTGTGGTATGAGTTTGGTATCTGATTCCAAATGATTGTTTATTTTCAGGGTGTTCAACAAGATTAAGAGTCGTAGTGCTCACATGAAGAGTCATCGGCCAGTTGACGACAAGCCCAAAGCAAAAGGTAACGGCTGAGAACCGACCGACGGGCAGTGGTCTTAATCTTGCATCCGGCATTGATTGATTGATTGACGTGCAGGAGGTGCGACGCAGAATCATGACACTTGAGGAGGTGTGGTTAAAAATCCCGTAGCAATCGGACGTAGAGACTATTTCAAGTCGATCACGGACTGTAGATTTAGAATGAAAGGAGAAGCTCCATCTGTATGCAATGTAATGCTAGATAATCTAGGTTTTGGTGTAGGATCCAATGATATCTTGTGTGGATTTTTTGAGTAAAATTAGGTGACCAATTGGTTATCAGTAGGTTGATTTTGAATTTGAAAGGACGCAAAGAATTTTCTGTGTAGTTCGAAGGCAGAATGATTGTCCCGTGCTATTTTCATTGAAAAGAATGATTGGTTGACACTTTCAAACCAGGACAAGTATATACTGCTCCATTTTAAACTTTTATATTGAATCTGCAAATTTTATACTGAATTTATTTATTGGTAGCAGATGATACTATCAAAGTTAATTTAGTTTAGATAAGTCGGAGCGTAGTTTGAACTATTCATATATATTATACATATACCCCAATTAGGTCCGTTTGAGATGGACCTTCGTGTATATATTTCTTGTACATAAGATTAAACACTGCCATTTTTATTATTGTGTGGTATGTCCTGTGATAGCTGTTTCATGGAAAGGCTTTTTAGTTCTACCAGTAGTAGGATCACACCTGTATATTTTGTACATAGACTATCTGTATACATACTGTGTAAATGTACTGTAGATGTGTTGAGTGTACATAGCCATTGTAGAGTAGTAGTACATAGTATTCCAGATCGGTTCACAGCCTAGGTACATACACATAAGGGAATTGGGCTTGAAGTGACGCAAGGATTTCATCAGCGATCATGTTCTGTGATTTAAAATAGGGTTATATCATAACATATTTTCACAAAATATCTCAGTAAATGGCACATTCGATGTTTTTTACTTAGTCAGTTGATTAGCGGGGGCAGGGAAAACAGAAGGTTTGTTAGTAAGCCATTATTTTTATCTGGCTGTTCACAGACTGCAAAAATCATGGATTATTTTTTCGTACTTCATCACCATCTTATCATACTTGTAGCTCAAAACGTTTATTAATATCTCATGATTAAACATTGATTGTAAATGGATTGGCTTGAACTTATTTATCGGAACATAACCTGTGGCTGGAACGAAATGTAGTTCTTTAAAGCTTCGACTGTGAACTTCCAACTCGGTTTCAAAAAACCTATTTTGCTATCTTCAGGATCATTTATGTGATCATCTAACCCTTCAATTGTATAAAGATGTAAAGATCATTTCCGTGAATGATATGGACTATCATAGAGAAATAAGAAGGTGTGCAGAAGACTTTTTCCTATGAAAACTATAAAGTTATTGCATTTGATGTACATTTATCAGACGTCTGTTTCATAAAAATATGTCGCATAGATTATCTGAACCAATCATTTAATAATACATTGTAAGCTAACCAATATTTCCAATGATAATATAAAATGTAGCCAGTTGTACTGACTAGATATCGATCTGTAAAGTGAGGGCATTGGTGAAGGTATTTGATTAATTTACTTCTTCCTACATAATTGAATACATATACAGTGGAACCCCGGTTGGCGACCACCTCAGTAACGCGACCACCCCGCCAACGCGACCACGATTGTCCGGTCCCGAATGGTTTCCTCTCTAATTACCATTAAGAGACCCCCGCTAAGACGACCACACCGGTACCCCGACCGCGACCACTGGCTTGGCCGGTCCCAAACTGAAAATCAACCCCGCTAACCCGACCACTAGGCCTAATTGCCGTAATCGGTCGCGACCGCGGCATAGTAATTAGCACCTCGCTGCCAAGCTTTGTTGAGACGGGGACAATGGGCATGGGAATACAGATGAAAACAAAAAATACAATGTGATTTTGCAGGTATGATCAATTGTATAAGTGTAAATGAATAAATAAACTTTCCTTTTCTAACGTTTTCATGGTTTATTTTCATTACTGAGCCAGTTCAGTACCAGACAAGCGCACTCAGCAGCAGCGAAATCATGTGATTTGCGTGATTTGCATATGAACTTATAATAAACGGCGGGTAGTTTGAAGACCACACTTATGACAATAACAAGCTTGCGAGACGTTTGAATGTTTTATGATATGGAGAACTTGGTTGATTTACTACAGTATCATTTTATATTTCTTTAAATATTTTGACTGAAAATAGACTTGATTAAAACTGTAGCATTACTCAACTCATCTTCTCAGGCGTGAATTGCTGATGAATCTTGGAACTCGCCGCTAATTTATTTTCGCATATTTTCGGAATCATACGACAAGTTTACTTCAATCGTCACAAACAGTCGGGTACATGGAGGATGATTCACCAAATTGCCCGCAAATGCGTCACGTCGGGCAGATAATGAAACTTTGTGGATAAAATGAGTTACAAAATTACCTTTTCTAACTCATTCTGAGAATGTAACATGTAATTTTATCGACGAACTGTTCTTGCGAGGCATGATAACAAAACTTTGGAGCGTGCATCATCTCAATCAGGCAGCGTTGCTATGGTAGTACAGCGTACACACGCCATGCAGTCGGCAATTTTGGCGGGAAAAATAATCATGTATTTCGTCTGGGGATTCCCAACTTCCCTAACACGACCACCCCGGTAACACGACCACTCCGACCACGGTCCCATGAGTGGTCGTGTTACCGGGGTTCCACTGTATGTAATTGATAGTCCGAACATACTTGTAAATACATCTCTCACTCATTCAATATCAGAAATTTCATCCTAAATGCAGAATTCCTTCGGTGTTTGAAAGAAGAAGAACACTTGCAAAACTTGTTTACAGTTCATTCAAAATGGACTAGTGTGCCAGAACTTTCTTCTAGGTCTTCTAAATTTCTTCAGATACCGCGGCATTCTCTCGGCCAACTTAAAATACTTAGTTTTCACAAAAGGATTTGATTACATCTGCCTGCTAATTGAACTACTATATTGTGCTAAATGCTAATACTGACCACAAAACTTTATTCACTCACAGTGAAACTTAAGGATGATTTGAACCGCATGCTGTCAAATTGTGTCTTTCAATTCGTAATAATCAACTATGTAACTTTTGTTTGCTACTTGGTAAATTTCTTCGAGAAAATCAACTGATAAATGACAGATTTAAATCCGTGGCAATTTGAATAATGACATACATGTAATGAAGTATATTAAAATGATTGAGCAAGTTTTTATGAAATCGTATCGCTTTAAATGCCTAGACTCTCTCTCTTTTGTTATCACCTTGTTTTTGACTTTAAACCGGTAGTAGTCCGTCAATATAAGATTCATGATGAGGCCACTTGTTTGAATTTCGTCATAATTTTCATATACTGCTGAAATACAGAATTCCATGCATTTCGGAGGAAATTGCTTCACTGTCAGTAAACATAAATCACCTCGAATGAGTAGCACTATGGCTGAATGTTGTACTATTCAAAGTATTCTTCTATCCACCCAAACTTGCTTAAACGGTTTAGGTCTATTGCCCTGAGCTGGGCTCAACTTCACACTCATGATGCATCTTAATTATTTCTATGATTTTCTATCTTTCTTCACATATAACTGCCCTTGATGGGTGACTTTATTTAGATTGTTTTATTTTAGGAAGTTAAGGGTTGATATAATTGGTACAGGAAGCCCAATATTCGGTTCATTATTTTCTAATGTTTGATACATTAACCTGAACCGTCGATACATAATCCACAATATCGGGTAAAAAACATAGCACAGTAAATGGAAAACTGTTGATTTGTCAGTAACAAAATCATAATGTCAAGGGTATGTGCAGATTATTTTGAGATTGAGAACAAACATATTGCTCACAAATCTGCTGAAAAATTATCCACCCTCTGAAATGTTCCTTTCTCTGATCATGGTTTTAAATATTTTCAATTCTTCTATTTTGCATGACAAATAGCGGCCAGTTTTTATCATATTTCGAACGACAGGTTTCCATCTGCCTTGCTCTGTTGGCACTTGTTAAACTTCTACATCAACAGCAGTATTGAAACGTTGTTATTATGATTATTATTTCGAATTTGATAAGTTTTCATGAATAATAAAAATTTTTGTCCACTTGCACAAAGCGTTGTTACTCACCCATGCTTGGTGTGACATCTTTAACATATTCAATGAACCATATTTTCCTGCAGTTCTGCTATAGCCAGTGTTGAATTGATAAATAACACACTGCTCGTGCTCCTAATTTCACCCCAACCTGAACTTAAGATACGCCTTCACAGTACCTTTGAATGACAATTTTTGTGGTGGGTTGCTTAATTTGAGAGATTATTTTGGGTCAGAATACCAGATATCAGCTTTAACATGATTTCATAAGATCATTACCTGGCATTAGGAGACAGTGCCCGCTCGGTTCCTCCACCATCAGTGCACCCAGTTCAGCACTTTGCTTTCCATTATCTCTCTCACTTTGGTGCACTAGTTTATTTTCGGGTTAAATTGCATATGTGTGGGCCTTTAAACCATTAGTTAAGCAGAATGTTTTACTGAAGCGCCAGTTTTGGTGCTTGATATCAGAGGACATATTTAAAGCACTTGGTCATGTGGTTTGTATTTTAACCCTCGGCATCCAGATCCACCTTAACACACCAGTGTTGTACATTGTCATCCAGTCAGGTTGGTAAATTATATTGGTCAACTGGTTAATGAACATTATGATTCAGTGTAAATTGAACGCAAATGTGACACTTGAAAGATTATGATAAATTTTCACATGTGTTCATGCATTAGTTGTGAACTGAGTGACACTCTTTTTCAGCATTTCCATTGGTGTTATTGATGTTGCCTTGTGCACTGGTTTTCCACTTCACTGATGTTATTCCATCTTGGTGTCCCCTTTCAAATGATGGTGGGCAGTACACAGGTTATGCTTCATGCATATACTGGTGTTCTTATTGACGTTGCTTCAGTCACTGGTGTTCCCTGTTCACTAATGTCCATCACATGCTAAAGTCCCCTGTACACTGATGTCCTACATCCCTACATTGGTGTTCTCACAGTCACAGTGTTGCTTCATTATTAGTTACACCTTTAAATTGTTTTGTACATGCAGGTGCTACACATCTTTTCACATTTGTACACAAATGCGCTACTATTACAAATGTAAACAGTGTTTGTTTGGTGCTGTAGTTGATGTGAAGTTGTACAGGTTGTCGGTCTTTGATGTAAGTGGTTGATGGTTGTCTGTACTTAAAATCTAATTGCCAAAGTATGAAGACAGACCAAAATATGTATTTAGAGGTATTTTTACTTACATTTTGCTCATTATTAAAAGGTAGGCAGTGATTTGGAGGCAAGGAGTCCAAATGAAATGAATTAAAAATTTCGTATTAGTGGTTTTGTGATAAATTCTGAGTCTGTCTGGAACAGGCCAGTGAATTTGAATTGGCGACAAATTCAGCATTCAGATTTATATTGAAAATATAGCTTATTCAATTTTTGGTGTAAAATAGTATCAATGTTACGGGTTGTGTGGAGGAAAAATGAAAAATGTTTTAGATGCCTGCTCCAAATATATTTGAATAAAAAATTGGTTGTGGCAGAGTCTAATAGAAAGTAATGAATTAAAAATGTTGTGATTTAAGTACCGGTATGTGATTTCATGGATTTGCATCTATGGTTTAATGCTTTAAGTAAATGAATGAAAATATATTGATACTTAAACTTCATGTCACCATGTCATTGGCTACCCTTATAAATAATGTCAGCAAATATGTAAGAAAATATTCCTGATGCATTGGTTGCTATTGAAAGTCTTGTGAGTTGTATACAGGGTAAGTGTGATCGAAGATTTCTGCACCCTTTTATACTTTAAACCCAGTTAATTCAACAGCTGTTAATGTTTATATCACATATTTCGTTGACTTGGACAAAAATGACTGCAATAACCCCAAAAAATGTATGAGGATAAAAAGCTAACCAAATACAAAAAAGAATGAAAATGGTGTGTTTCTGGAGAATTTCCCCATGCATGGAATATGAAACAGATGAGATGTAAAATATGAATATGAAATCCATGATGGTAGTTTCCTCTGATCTTGATAGATGTTAACTCCGGGGGTCTATAGTATTTCCTTATTTACTGCTGTTTTCACTTGTTTGCATTCACTCTTTCTCGCTGAGTGCGACACAACGCAAACTCTTGGAACTGCTGATATTTCACTGTGATTGATTCTGACCAGATTTCAATTCCGGCGACAAGTAATTGATAATTTATATCTTTATGTAACATAAAGCTGTTTCATTATATGTATGGAATATAATTGGTGAGTTATGTAAAACTGAATGGGAATTATTGTCAAATTTTGTGCAAAACAATACATCCGTTTGGTTGCTGTACGTTGCTTAGAAAAAAAAAATTTGCATTGTACAAAGTACCTGCTGCAATATCTAACGTGGACGTATTATTGCCACATCAGCTACATTCTCAAAATGAGTTGAAGTGCTGTGCAGTTTCAAGGGTTTGTGTTGCTTGTATTATAAAAGGGTTCCACATGGTGTTAGATGTTGAGTTCTTAGTGATATGCCGTACAAACAAACCTGTTCTTTGATTGTGAAAACTCCTTCTGAGCCTTATTATCATGAAAATGCTCCTCTCTTCTGTTGTTATATGTACTTTCTGACTCTTTCAATATATAAATACTTGAATACTTTGTGTCACAGATGCCTTATGAATTAACTTCCGCACAAATACAAAATTACTGTACAACCAACTGGTAGCTGTGGCACGAAATCATTGTATCACATGTTTTAGAATTGTATCTCTAATTCAGGATGGAATATTTGGTGCCCAACTGTACATTGTATGTACATTGTACATTCCAAATGTACATTGTATGTTTTCGGGAGCAGTTGTGGTCAAATCAGATAATTCATAACTGCAATCAGTTCCTCACATTACTTTGGAAATTGGCTTTCATCTTTTTCGAGAAAGGCCATATCAATATAATTTACCGATAGCATGGGTTGACGACCTTTCCAGGGCTCAAGATGTCAGAGTAGGAAATCATCGACCTTCACCGCTAAAGAATAATGCTATCTGTGAGTTTAAACTGACATGGCCTATTCTCGACAAGCTGTGGTGTGTCTTTGATTTGAATGCTCTGATCTGGGGCTCCAATCACTGAAGAGATACTTACCAGATAAATCATGCGCATATAAATCGGTCATCTTAGGGTACGGTATATTTACTTGAGCCAAATTATCCAGCGTCTCTTATCTCAAATTTGTTGGCATTTTCATTTCAAATTGCGTTGTTCTCTGCCTCTTACGGCCAGGATGGTTCCACTCTATGTAATTAGCCTTCACTACACTCAGTATATCTAAGTGGTAACTGTTGAGTAACAAATGACTATGTCATGTGATGTATGTACGAAAATCAAACGTCTCTGTGATCGTCTAAGTATTCGGACTTAGGCAATCATGGAATAACCACTGGATGGAAGAATGGAATACACAAGGAGAAATCTGCTAACAGAAATTTTACAGAAATGTACACGAAAGGACATTTTCACCAGAGTTGATTTGAATCTGTCAGAGTCACTTTCTAAGGGAAGGGTTGGTAAAAAGCGAAAAGATGTCAAACAAAATATCCTTTTCAGAATTCAGAAAGAAACAAATCTGTTTTTTTTTTTAAAAGTGTTGATTGAAGCTTTTGGCTCTTTTTCTGCATTCTCCTTGTAGCTTTCAAGTATAAATCACGACCGAGTGTTCTGTGGTTTGGAATGGATATCTTTGAATACTACTTAACTTTTGATGTATTTTATTACATTTTGATAATCTTCTGTTGTCTACTGGTACCAGTAGTATGACCGTTTATCTGTTCCCCCTATTAACATTTGTTGTTTTTGTTATCGATTGGTCACAGATAGGTATATACTATTTTGTTAGAGAAGTTTGATTTTTAGGTTGCTGGTGTCTGCAGAGTTGATATGAGCTTTGTCCGTATCCCACTGAATCAAGTGTGTAGGGACAAAAAACTAAATGGGAAGAGACTCATGCCTGACTGCTAACAGGACTGAGCTGAGGTTATCAGGCAACAGCTGTTGTTAGATTCCTTTTTCTGGCAACAGATCCACTAAAACAGTTCTGCAGGTGTCCAGTAACTTGTTTTTGTTAGGCAAGGTTTGAGTTGTTTTGGTACGGATGGTAGAATGACTGAGATTCATGTTATGTTGGTTAATTGCGGGTCTGCCATCAGGAATGCTCTGTTTTCTGGACAAATTTGAAGATGGGTGTGGCTATAAAACAATAAAATATTCAAAAGCACTACCTGTACAATTCATACCATAGATTGTATGGGATAGACCAGGTATTCTTTTCCATTTGCTTTTGAAAAAAAAAAAGAGTGCAAAACAAATTTTTTGAAAGCTGATAGTGACTGATATGTTTTTCCATTTGAAAACTTTTGGTATCAAAAGATTTGCATAAAAACCCATTGATTTGTTATTTCTCAACTTCCAGTATTCTGTTTCCTGTGTTATAAGCTTTATAAGGTTGTTTGCACAGCATTGGAATAGACACAAACGACATGTATGGTGCTTTGACGTAATAATGAAGAAGAAAAAAATGGCACAAAATAACCTGTTGAACAGTGAATTGGAAAAAATGCTCAATGGTACCTGCTCAATAGAGGGAATTCCATTGAATTTTTTTTTTGGACACATTTAGGAATTAATTGCATGTAAGGTATTTATATCAAATGATATTATAATTGAGTGATCACCATATTATAGTCCCAAAAGCATTTACTGAAAGTGCAGGAATGTATCCAACATTTAGGACAGTTCAGTAGGACGTTGTGTATATTCCTGCTGTGCTAACAATCAACCCTTGAGTGATTTTCTACGATTGTTAATAAGATATGTTTAATTCTTCACCACCGGGACTGTTAGTTGCAGAAAGTAAACATGCCGATAATTGAGCGACAGAAAGTGACCAAGCTTTAAACGCCATGTGTATTGAGTATTGTAGTTTGTAAATTGTGCTGAGGGGTTGTGTATCAACTGTCGAGTATGATGCTTTGCTGAGATGCAAGAGTGACGATAGATATAAACACTGTCGGGATTGTTTTCTTGCTATATCCCGTACCAGCGCTAATCTCTTGAAGGAAGCACCTGTTTCTCATACCTCGCCGTGCTTTATAAAAATTACTTCATTTCCCTCTATTTTTGGTGTCCTAAACTTCTGTTTTGTAACCCCCCCTACCCCCTACCCCCCATCACATCATGAAGGCACATATTTGTAAATGCCATAAATGAATTAATAGCTGAAAGCAAAAATATGTACTCAACCTGCTATTGCATTGTGTCTTATCTGGTTTTATCCTCAGTTCATATCTGAACATCATGGTTAAATTGGGGGGCTGTGGAAAGAAAATCTTGCTGTATTTCCAGTCAGCATCTCCTGCAAAATTCATCGGGTGCAAAAACGAGGCTTCTGCGATTCATAATAACAGGTGGTCAGTTCATGCAATATTGAATTCTTTTCTACCACCTATGAAAAATTAGCTAACTTTTAGCATCAGGTAAATTTCTTGGTTTATGGTATACCACCATCTTTAGCAGTTAACTCCCAGCGACTTTCTGTGTACTGCAAGGCTATTTGCTGTTCATGTATTAAAGGATGTACATAATACATAAAGATTTTATTTGAATTTGAAATCTGTGGCCTGGTGCCACTGAAAAATATATACGCCGGATCCTCTTCAATATGTACCGCACGAAAAGATATATATTTAGTCATTTAGATGAAAGCAGATTTATTGAGAAAAAAATGCAATTGAGTTGTAGCTACTAGAATCTTTTATGTAGAGTTTATAAAGGAATAGTTCATGACATGACTGGTTATATCTCCTTGTTCAAGTATATGAGATTGAACTAATGCATATTTTGGTCATACCTATTGTTGAGTAATGTTAACTGAGGTTTTGGCCTAGAAAACGGGCAAGGCCACCTGAAGAAAAGTCAGTTGACCGCCGCATAAAAGTGGTGATTGTTGGGTGATGGTATCAGGAGCTGTGGCAGTTACCTCCATTACACCTATTTGGTCACTCTCCGTTTTGTAGTGTAAGAGTCTCTGATAAATTCTATTCGATGTTTACTGATATAAAGGAGTTATTGAAAGCCTATGATCAATGTAGATTTTAAGATATTTCACCCTCCTCTTTCACCTTAATCAGGTGTGAAAAAATATCTCGATACTTATCCTGTTATATGACAATTTTTCTCTCAAATTGGCCAGTGTTTTTACAGAGATTACACGTTTTTGATCATGAGTCTTGGAGGCAAGTTTGGGAATTGTCTGAACTTGCTGCCTTTGCAATTGACAACTAATGAACCCTGGGTCAGTCATTTCTTGAGGTATTCCTAAATAATATTTTAATAGTCCCTATAGGTCGCCTTGGGAACACAGTGACTACATGATTTTGTATGATTTCTGTAATATACTCATTATCATTCTTGCGATATACTATATAACATGTGATTTGGTTGCATTTCAGTTAGGGTAAACTTTGTCGCGTCGTTCATATTTTTGCATGGTTTTTACACTATGGATATGTCCAACATTATAGTCCTTTCATGTAGGCGTTTAGCTCCTTTGCTGTGATAATAAGTAAAGGTCTACTTCAATCTATTTTTGATGAAAATTATATAACCAATAATGGAATCGTATAGGCGCCTTTTTCTTGGGAATGGTCTTATGCATTTTTGTAAAACTGTACTAAGTAAGATAGCTAGGGTGGAGTTTTCTATACTTAGTTAATTCAGTATGAAAAGTTGTGCAAAAATATTTGATCAATCTTAGTCTAGTTGCGGAATTTTAAGACAAAAAGTAGGTTTTGTTATAAATGATGTGCTAAATAAAAATACTTTTGAAATTTATGTGGAAAATCATCTTTCACTATGGTTGTTTATTATTGGTTAGCTGGAAATAGATGGGAATTTTAAGTGTAATGTTTTTTATGACAATGAATTTTGAATTGAGTACGTGTATATCAGTGTTGTCCCTTCAGCTATTGAATATTTTTTGGAAGGAAAAAAGATATTGATCGGTCTGTTGATGAAAAAATATATTGATTTGTGAGCTGATCGTCAACTAAGGCATTATCAGCTCTATAAACAATATTGGGTGATTTGTGATGTAAGAAGGAGGAAACTGGAGACTCCGGAGGTTACTTAATACACTGTTGAAGAAAGTCGCCCTGTCTGGGAATCAAACCCGGGACCTCTGAGGTGACAGACGCTAATATTGCCAAAGCATTACTCCGACAGATTTGTTGATTTTATAATCCTGTAATCTTCTGAGGTGTTCTGCTTGCCTTCAAAGGTAAATACAGAAGATATCACAGGATAGAAAGTAGAACAAGCAAAGACATGGACAAAAATGTTTACATTTGAAGAAGGTAGAAACTGCGAGTTGATTTCAATCATGTTAAAATTGGTTAAAATTAGATCAGGAGAAGATTTGACAAAACTTGGTGAACAAATTATTTTGATGACCAAATCATTATTGTTTGAATAGAAAAACGGTTGTTGTTATTCATCTCTTTAATCCCCACGACAAAATTT
The DNA here is from genome assembly GCF_910592395.1 of Lineus longissimus. Lineage (NCBI taxonomy): Eukaryota > Metazoa > Nemertea > Pilidiophora > Heteronemertea > Lineidae > Lineus > Lineus longissimus. Next base: position 6,618,617 of record NC_088310.1, read on the forward strand.
GTTTTCTTGTTTTCAACAAAAAAGTGTTCAGTTCTATTTGTTGTTTTTCCGCCCCGGTTTATCTATAGGCTTGGTTGAGTCAGCTTTAACTGTTGTCTGTGATATGGGAGTTCTAAACTATTTTGTATTCTAGTTGGTCAAAACTAAAAATCTGTTAATCATAAAGTGTAACTGTGTATAAGACCTTATCCTCGGTGAAAGACAGTCAATGGTAAGAAAGCTTATTTTCAAAGCTTGCAGCAAGGGAGGTAGACTTGGTGGAAGCCTTCGTACCCCTAGATCTTTGATGGGATCTGTCCACTTATTGGTTGGATTAGGACCATTGTTATATTCAAGGGGTGGAAGGACAAAATCATTGCCCTGATAATGTATATTAAGTGTAGAATTTGGACAGTATGACCAATATCGGTAGTTGATATGGTATGGTAACATTGTAGTATACTGTCTGGAGGCAGCATTGCTCAGTTGGTTTATCTCAACTTGTCAAATGCCTTCATTGTTTTGCTTTTGAAGTTGAAAATTTAATTTTCAAGTATTAAAAGAAATTAAAAAAATGATGTGTTAGTCTTTTATTCCCCCAGGGCAAAACATGTTGGCATGTCTTGTGCACAGCCGGAACTCAGACACCGTTCACATCTGGTTTGCTAACATGCCCAAGATGTCTCAGAAAATCATACAGATTCAGGGTGAAACTGAACAATGGCAAAAAGTGCAGCGGTTTTCTCTCACAGAGCCTTGTTCACTGTTGCAACAGGGACCATATAAATATACAGTAGAACCTCTCTATAAAGGACACCCTTGGGACTGGCAAGTGTTGTCCTTAATAGAGAGGTGTCCTGATTAGAGAGGTCAGATTGAATGGAAAGTGCAATTTTGGGACCAAAACTAGTGTCCTTAATAAAGAGGTTGTCCTCAATAGAGAGGTTGTCCTCGATAGAGAGGTTGTCCTTGATAGAGAGGTTGTCCTTAATAGAGAGGTGTCTGCTAAGGGAGGTTCCACTGTATATCAAAGAGGATGCAGTTGACTGGAACTTTGTCAGAAGCAGCCATTCAAGATGGCAGCGCATTGCAGGAATTTGGGATGTCTCCTGACTGGTTTTACAGCTTGGCACAGTGGGCATGAGAAGAATGAAATGTCTACAGTTGCAATTGAATAAAGGCAGTTGGCCTCTTCGGGACACCAATGACTTTCTATGCTTACCAAGCGGAGGGAAGATATGGGAGTGACACTTTCAAAATGAGGCCAAGATAGATATCTCTGTGTAAGATTCATTAAAAACATAGTTAAGCCCAACAAAGAGACCTGTGGCGACATTTATCCCCAATTAAAAGTGATTATACCAGTTGTTTATATTTTATCAAACTGCCATGGTGTGTGCTAATTTCACTGTGTGAAGACTTGTGTAGGTTATACTTCCAACCCATCCTTACCTAGAGACTGTCAAGTTTTCACAGTGTAGACATAGTCACATCCACAAACCGACCTAATGTCCCAGAGACGAAATTCACAATGACATTGTCAAGAAATCATATTTGTAAGGATGATACCCTGAATACGTCTGATCTTTGTAGAGCATAAGAAAGTCTAGATAAATAAATAAAACTCCCCTTACAGAAATCACCACTGACACATCCTAGCTCAGCCCAGCACAAGATGTCACATCCTCTTGGCAGTCTGGACTCCAGACTCGTACGGGTAAGAAAAGCCCCAGGTAAGGTCTATAGATGTATGTTTGAATAATTTGACAACTGTGATAAAAGACCAACTGCTGTGTATATTTGTAATCGCAATAAAAAATGTCCAGGTGGCTGTGATAAATGTCATCTGGTTTGTTTGTTTGTCACATCCACCTGCAGGACTAGTTTTGAGACCTCCCTCAAATTCTCTTATTTTGCATACTGAAACAATATCAATCATACATTTAATCATGTTAATTACTTTGTGTCACTTGCCATGGCAAATGCAGACACAGGTTTTTTTGGCCGTTTTTGTTGAGGGACAGGGATTATAGAGACAGGAAGTAATGCAGAAGACGTAGAGGTCATGTGACCAACATGGCATGTGACGTGTTCAGACCAATCAAAATCCTTGTTTAGTGTCGAAGAAGTGCTGCATATTCCGACAAGTTAAGGCCTACCGATGAAAAAGAACAAGCAAGAAATGCCAAACAAAGCAAAAAAGGAGAAGGTATGAGCTTTTCAAACGATAGTTGACATATTCAACTTTCATGAAAACCTCTCTTTGTGGCCGATTGTTGATGAGAAAACCAGTTCTCAGTGCATTTCTGGAAGGCTGTTTTGTGCCCCCTGTCACTTGGTTTCGTCTCTGCAGGAGGAAATTTCCGGCAGCGATTGTGTGTAAAATTCCATTTTCCCTTCTTCAGACACCTGCAAAAACAACGACGACGGGCAAGACGGGTGCCAAAGACAATTCAGAGACCACGGAAAATGAGGTGAGGCATTTTCTGTCGACGGTAGCTTGTCATTTTTCTTATTAAGTGGGGAGTGATTGGGTATTTTCCTAATCCAATATGGCCGCCGTGACAAGCGAATACACGGCAAGCTGTGTACATTCTTCTATGTACAGATTGTGTACTGGAGAGCTGTGTGTATTTGCTGTGCATTGGATGCATTTTGGGTAGTACAACACCCCAGCCTACACCCAATATGCACAGTGGCACAGGTAATTACTTGACTGCTAAAGCTGAACCGTCAGTGAACAAGCACGTTACGTTTGCATCATCAAAGCGACCTTCCATGTGTATGCTCATCGAGCATCAGACGAAACATAGGGCCTACCGGTATAATTCTGAGTGTCGGTGTGTATTTGCAATTTCGGTTTGTAAACTAATTTGACGCCAGCATAATGACTTAACGTCGTGCGTCGTAACATCGCAACGTGGAGCCTTGCGCCACTTTTTTATAAATTGAGATTGTTTGCACGACTTGGCATTCTTCAATGATATATCGTAGTGTCTGACGTTAAGTAGAGGATGCAGTGGCAGTCTCACCATAGTCACTAAGGATGATGACAGTGGCACGCTTAGCTGCCGCTGCAGCAAGCAGTCGTCTTGACATGGAACAAGGCTGGAGCCTGGAGGGGCAGTCCTATAACAGAGACTGGGAGGCAGCCTAGGGGAGGAGAGGCTAATCTTGAGCTCATGGCAGTCGTCCCAAATATGAGGTGATTGACCATGCGTCGCTGGGGCCATTGCTAGGCTGCGGCTTGAGCAGCTGTCCAGTGTTGTCTCCCTCCCTCCCAACTGGCTGGCAACAGGAAATAGTAGTTGTCAGCCATGCAAAATCCCTGCCTGGTGCACACTAGAGCAGCTGTTGCTCTGTAGAGACACAGAGTCTGAGAGTACTGTAGATTCTGCAGAAAAAGGTTTCACTTTCAGAAATGGAACTCTTCTGCAATTTACACAATGGTTGACATAATTGGAGATGGGAAATCCCTGTAGAGACATAGTTCTTATTTTACACATAGCATTATTTGGAAGTTGAATTTACAACTTCATGAGGTACATCCAATTTCCATAAAATATTGTCACATCTATATCTGTGCAATACTGTCAGTACTATGAATTGTATAATGAACATTAATTATGAGTGGAGATTAGTTTTCATAGCCCTGTAGATTTGTACTGTTGGTAGACGGTTCCTGGACATAGGCCTGTCCAACTAACCTTTATCAATTTTCAGTTGCTTATAATTATATTGGTCATTGATTTAGTTTCTAGTTCAACCATTATTATCTTTCTATTATGTGCGAGTCTATATCTGTGTAAATCATTATCAAGGTTAGAATAACATTTAATGAATTGGTGATGGCAACAGGTTGGGTTGGTGAGATCAGAAAGTTAAAGGAGAAGCCCCAGAAATGTATGTCTGAAGTCATGCATGTGTATCATATCCTTTGCAGAGGCTATGCTGTGTGCAACCAAACAAGTTTACAATGAATCGAGTTTCTGTGGCCGCCTCGTGAAACATTCCAGAACTGTCCTCTGGGCTCTACGAAGGGTTGCAGTTCTCTTGGAATAGTATTAGTACATTTAATGATGATTCAATGATGTTTAGTAATTCCTCTTGACACCTTTAAAATCTGTATCACTAATCACTTCTCTGTTTTCATATGCTAATTTGCTGTACATGTGGGTGTTGTGCAAAAATGAAAGCGAGAACCAGAAATGCCATGTCTTTGTTTCACTTTTGAGTTTGCTGGTTGTTGTATTTATAACTTTTTGTTTGGGGGGAAGTGATTTGAAACTTGCTGCCATTTGTTATTCCCTTCAGTCACAAAACCTCTCTCACTGAATTCGAGCACAGCTCCCTTCCCCAGGTTATTGATGCACCAGTTAGTACAAGAGGGGGACAAATCATTGTCTCTACATGCGCTTACTCTTCATCAGTCTATATAGATTATTACTATAAGAGTCTTATGTCAACTGACATCAGGTGAGTGTATCTTGTTACCATGGTAACAGGATAAGCTGGCTGTGGAATGTCCTACAAGTGCTGGCTGTTGCCACTCTATCCTCAGGTCATTATCACCACTTCAGCTTAGGGGGGTACGATGATCATGGCAACTGATGAACTCCATGATTGCAATTCCCGAAATCGCCTTTATGGGCTGGATATGATTTCAGCAGCTCCTTTGAATTTGATTGGATCGGGTTGGGGTGCTAAATCTAAAACTTGGAGACAGAAAAATGTGTCCATCTGACTGGACTGTTTGAGGGTATAGGAAAGGTGTTATATGCAAAAAAAGTCCTGTTTCCATTCATTAATACATTAATACATTTCTGATTAGCTGGTTTGGGCGCATCTGTTTCACATCTTTGCCAATAACATAAGATAGGCCTTTTGTACAGGTGCCCCTTAACCGTCTAAATAGCGTCAAGACAGTATGGATGTACCTATGCGTGTTAATAATATTGGCAGTTGGCATTTCCCATTAAACTAAATAAAACACAACTTAGGCTTGCCATCTTGTTTGTATCTGTATTGGACAATTTCGATCAGTTATTTCCGTGGCCTTTGGTGTTCAGTAATCTATCGGCTTGGGCCTAGTACAAGTACTATAAACATGCCATTGTCCATGTTACTAAAAGTATCCTGCCTAGGCCTACTTTTCCTTGCATGTGCAACTCGGCATAACAGTTTACTGGTAATGTTCAGACCTTTTACAGGTGTTGTGGTTCAAGACCCACAAACATACACATGCTGGTGCAATGCTAATGCCACAATAGACTGGTTTAGTTTGTAAATTAAACTTGGCTCTGCTGTTGACATCGATTGGAGAAGAGGAACAATTCTTCAGAAAAATTGTAGCTATCACCCCTTTCGAACAAAAGCTGACAGAAATATGTACATGTACAACTACAAACATAAATAAGCTTCTGGTTTCCTCCTTGAAATGGAGATATTGCTGACTCCATTGACAAATATATAATTTTGTCGATTCCATGACCATGACTATGATTCTCTCATTGCAGAAAAAGAAGACGACACCAGCCGCAGGACCAAACCATGCAACCACAGAGAATCATCCACCTCAAACACAACTCACAAAAATTAAGTACACAGGACCCCCTCATGTGAAAAAGGACAAGAGGCAAAGCTCATCTAGGTTTAATATAAGTAAAAACAGAGAATTACAGAAGCTACCATTACTGAAAGGTAAGTAAATAAGCTGTATTTCAACTTACTAGATTCCTGGCGCATATGTACTGCTCTCCCCACCTAAATCAATTCCTTAAGCAGACAGCCAGCATCTGCATGGGACTTTCCTGTAACTGTCACAAAGCTGGCGTGGGGAGTAAGGCAGCACATTTCAAAAACCTTGTGCAGAAAAGTAGAAAAGTTCTCAAATGAACTTTTTCTTGAAATAGACCTTACTTATCCAATACATGATATTGATACATATCCTTATTTGTCTCTCAAGATGCCACGCCAGGTGAACGTGAGGACCTGTTTGTCCAGAAGATTCGGCAATGTTGTGTTATGTTCGACTTTGTACAAGACCCGCTTAGTGATTTGAAATGGAAGGAGGTGAAAAGAGCGGCGTTAAACGAGATGGTGGATTTCGTCACATCCAACAGAGGGGTGGTAACAGAAGCGATCTACCCCGAAGCCATTCACATGGTGAGTGTTGCTGCTATTTCTTCTCAATCAAATTGGCAAATTTTACTTTCTAGAATGTTACAGATGCAGGATTCGGGAGACCCTTGCAATTGTTAACTATTAGCTGCGAGAAAAGTATGTCGAGTCCATTGTATGTTTCAACATTGTCTTATTCATTTAGGTTTGATGAAGATCCCTCGATATTCCTGGCGACCTCTAGTTCTGTTGTGTCAATCTTAATTTAGCTGCACAGGATATATATGTAATATCAGTAATGGAGATGCATGCCTCGTAATTGCTGAACTTGACACTTAGGATCAATTATTGATGTTCTCACATTGGTTTTGTGGTGAAGAAGAGTTTGATTGCAAGAGGTGAAGAGCAAAGTATGAGATGCTTGCCGCTTGGCTATTTGCTATAAATAATTGCTAAGAGGTAATGTAACTTATCTAGCTGCTCCATTTGAGCACCTAGTTAAGGTGCTGTTCCCTGCTAAAACTCTTTAGCTGAAACACTGGCATCTTGTGGTTGATTTTATGTCTGCTTTGCTATGATCAGACAGCACTGCAGCTGAACTGTTGGATACTGCTAACAACCAGTGCACCATTTAGCAATATGAACACATTATTGACCTGTATCCGGACCTCCATCAGTGGATCAATACAATTTCAATCTATACCCCACTAGCACGACAGTAACTAACCTGTTTGGGTGATTAGATGACATAGTGATGGGTGGATCACAGGCTGCTTGAAAATCTTACAGCTGACTGACATTTGTCTCCACTGAATTACTGTCTTCATGATTACCATAATCATGCAGGAGTTGCATGTTTGATTTCTCAGGGAGGGTATATTTTGACAATATAACGATATAAATTCAGCGTTGGAATGTCATTATTCGACTTCGAGCAATATATTATTCCCAGGCTGTCCATGAAAGGGAGGATGCTTGCTTCATAATTGGAAATCAATTGCATCAATATGTGTGTCCAGGGTTGGCTTTCCATATCACTATCAGCGCCCAGTATTCACTGGATGAGCAGATTGGTGTGAATTATGTATGTGAAAGTACAGACTGGCTACATTTTGACAGTGACGTAAAAATTGTTGTGTTTATGTTTAGTTCCACACAAGGCAGGACTGGTGGAAATGTTATTGAGGTCCACTTGGATGGGGCTATGATAAATAATCTTACCCATCAACATTAAGGACATTATTGACATGCATCCACATGCAGATTTGGGTGAAAACAGCCAGCCAGCAGCACTCCATTTATAGATTGCTTGATCGATCGTTATGGCGGATGTATGTGTTCTATTGAATAGAGTACCGTATGTCAGGAAATCCAATCGCTCGAGACTGGCTCAGACGAATCTGATTTTGGCTTGATAAATGTTCAATAATCTACATTTGCAAGCAACTTGACATCATCTGAATTTTGAGGTAGGGGTACCACTCGCTGTGTTTCATCCCCAAACTATCAGGAATGAGGGACACAGTCATGGTGACATAAGAAATTATTCTTTGACAACTGGCAAGGCCTTCCTACTCTCTTGGTGAGGTTCCTTATCAATTTGTCAAGCCTCTGTTGTGTTACCGACAGACTAGTCACTAGTCAAGTTGTAGTTGTACCATCTGATGCCAGGCTACCAAAGCTGATGAAACTGCTTGTTCATTGTATTGTCCTTCTGATATGGCAAAATCAGTATGGTACTTCGTTCCCAAGACTTGGTTCAGTGCATATTCATCTTCAAAAGGTCCCTTTAGTGTTAGACTAAACACCATAATGAAATCATGTCAAACATCACAAGTCAAGAGGCGCTTCAGCAACAATGAATAAAGTGGATTTGCACACAGATGTGGAGTCGACAGTTTTATGCATAGGCAAGTGAGTTGCCACTTCAAGTTATCCAGTTTATATGACTGCACATCCTAATCAGCAGAGGGCAAAATTGATTTCACCTGAAATATCTGTGTTATGGCTTTTCTAGTACCGTAATTGGTAATCCAGCTCGTAAAAAGCTCATGGTATTATGTTGCAAGGCATTTTACATCTCTGCAGTTTTTGGTGGATCATCTCTACCGTATGAAATCTGCTGTAAAAAAAGCGAGAAGAAACGAATCTTGTAGTAGACTTGGAACAGTTCAGATGAAAAAGACATCACTTTAATTGCAAAAACCATTGATGTCACTCCAAAAAGTTTGCATTTACTCAAAAGCACTTGCTCTCTTATGTTCATGGTGTTCGGTGATTGGAATAAAGGTAAACCAGATCATAATCTTTCAAATTTCTCTGACATGTCTGATTATTGACCAACCTTTGTGAGTCTGTTTTAAGTACAAACTTGTAAGGATTTGCCTTTTGTCCTGGATAGAGAGATAATAGAAGTCCCTTCCTGCTCCCTGGAGACATATCGGCTCCCAGTATGACGTCATGGTATACTATGACTCGGATTAATGAAAAGAACTTTGTTACATGAAGATATTAGGAAGGCACTGTAGACAAAGGGGATTACATAATGTATGATGTCAGTGAGATCCCTTTAAATATCACATCAATACAAGTGGCTGCTGAGGTCTGAGATTGATGTTCCCTGTTACCATGGTAACGTGTCATGCATGGACCTTGATCCATGTAAGAGTACAACCGGATGATTCGTCATTTGTGATAGAGGAAAAAATGGTTTTAGTTGAACCACCATTAACTAATTTTTGCAGGCATCCCCTAAATTGACACTTAGTTTTTAACCATTGGGAGTTGGGCTTGGCAAGAAGTGGTCGTCGTTGGCAATGATGCGATATCATCATGATAGAGCTGCCTTGGCTGTAAACAGTTTGTCAGAAATCGAATTTAAACTTAACACAAATCATGGGATCTGCTTTGACATATTCTGTGTCAACAGCATCACTGTTGAGCCAGAAATGTATTGATCCCATTCAGTTCATTCCGGGAACAAATTGAACATCGAAAATTTGCAGGCAAAAAACCATCAGAATACCAGGTACAGATACTGTTAAAAGAAACTTTCTTGATTTTCCGTTACTGTGGAATTTCTTCAACATCTCAATCTCAATCTTTTGCAGGTGTTTTTAAAGAGTCGGCGTATGTCACTGGTTTGTGTCGCCTCCTGTTTCTCTTGGTATTCTCCCTTTCTCAATTCTTGTCTTGTTTGTATCGTTTCAGTTTAGCTCGAATCTTTTCCGAACACTTCCACCATCATCGAATCCCAGTGGTGCTGAGTTTGACCCGGAAGAGGATGAACCAACTCTAGAAGCTGCGTGGCCACACCTCCAGGTATGTAACTTCCCCCCCCAAAAAAAGAAAATCAAAGTTGGAGTTGACATGGAATTGCATCCCAATGACTAGATCTGCTATGACATCGTGAGTTGTCATCCATCCAGAGTTGGCATTTTAGACACCATTTTAGACTGCTCTTATCCTCACTAAATTTCAGAATAATTTGTTCGGCTAGAAAAAAAAACCTGTTTAATATGCTATTAAGAAAAAAAGTGTGGCTCATAATTCTCTAAGGGATATCAAGGCGATTAATCACAGGGCTGCAGTTCTAGATTTTTTCCTGATCAATTTACATTTGTCACAGTTCATTGGGTTTTTCGTCAGGTTTGTCGATATGTCTGAGAATCCCTGTAGAAATGTCGGCTTATGTTGTATCAGGTTAAAATTGTTCATGAGTGTGGGCTTGCGTAGTAATGATCGAGGAATAACCTCTGTCATTTCCATGGATCAATGATGTATGTATGGAAAATATCAGTACAAGTCAATGGCAGCAGACGTCCAGAGTAAGAATGCATGGCCAAGGTCCAGGGGGTATTTCGAGACAACAAATGTTCCCGATTGTATTCCCTTTCACAAAAATTGTAAAAATATTATTGTTATCTCATTCAAAGCTTGGAATTGTCCTTGTGGAAAGAACCACGGATCCACCCTCGACATTTGCTCAACAGCTGACCCCTGTGTCTAAAAAAATTTGTGTTCTCCCTATCTATTGTAATTGTGCAGCACGTGTCTCATTAAATAATTGTCACGTTTCCCCGATTTCATGTTAAGCATATTTCTCCTACCGATCTGACAAGCTCAGCAACAATTTTTGCTATTTGTCAGGATTTGTGATGTGTTACTGCCATAAGATAACCATGGAAACAGTGAGAATATATTCATGGTTGCAATGGTGCAGTGGTTTTGTAGGGTTTTTACAACTTTGGGTATTCTTTGCCAACTTATGGTTTCAAATGAAAGCTGGAAGATTTTCTCCTAGTATGCATTTGCTAAAGGAGAACTCTTTCAGCTTTCTAAAGACAGAAGTCCCCAGTAGCATACCAGTACACATGTACATTTCCTCCAACAAATGTTCGATGAGGATAATTTCTAAGCGCTTAAGAGTTGAAAAATTTGTCTTTGAGTTGAGAGCATACTAATATATTTGTATGAAAATAGAATGTCTGGTGCCCAGGCATCAGCTCCTTTTTACAATAGAAAAATTGTAACTTCATGTTGATGTACTTTTAAGATGCTCAAACTAAACTAATGATAAGCAAGACTTATGATTGCGCTTATTAAAGTCATCCTATTTCTGGTCCTGGGAGAAATAATATGAAGTGGCCCCAGATTTGCCTGGCTTTGTAAGAAAAGTACCAATCATGTAATGTCTAGCTATATAACAAATGTTGCATGTTTATGAATGTTTTTCAAGAACATCATAAAAAATGATTTAGCTTTTGTCTCTGAGTCACTATGGTATGTCTCCAGAGAGGCAGAACGCCATTTTGAGGCATTGTTCTCGGCTGCCAGTTTTGGTCCTGCAGCTACATGTGATATATACAGTGCTCACTTGATCTCAGCTAGTGCGGTCAAAGCTGTGACCCGAGTCCTGCCCCTGAGTTGGACTCGGTTCCCTGCGGTCGCTCTGGGAGGTCTTGGAGAACTGTTTATGGAAAGCTGTTGAATAGCTTGAAGTCTCCCAGGGACAACTTGAGAATAGATTTATTGATTTGAGAATTATCGATTGATAACAAGTCTATCACGCCAGTCTCGAATGAAATCAATTCTGCTGGAAGTGTATTCTTAGGGGAGAAATAGAATCAACATGCTTTTCATAGGATCGATGGTAGATGGATAAAAATCTGTTATTTAGAAAAGATGGGGTGTAACAGCATGTCAGTCTGCAACAGGTTTTCAGAGTCACCATTGAAGATCCTGGACCTCGCACTCACAGATGTTTAATCGACGTCGCAATTGTGGACATGTGACTAACCACATACAGTGGAACCCCGGTAACACGACCACCCAAGGGACTAAGCCGAAGTGGTCGTGTTACCGGGGTGGTCGCGTTAGTGAATTTAAGAATCATAAGTAGGTTTTCCCGCCAAAACATCGTCCTGCTGTGTGTACATTGACATGCATTAATGACTACGCCACCGGGTGATTCGATAATTTTGTGTGTATATTACGAATAAAAAATCATTTTCTTGAGTGTTTTGCGTTTAATTTGCAACTTATGTAAATGAGTAAATAAACTGACGAGAGCTAATTAGACCAAACATTACATTAAAACTTGAGCATGCTAATTAGAACAAGCATGTAATTCACACCATCGGCAGCTGCCCTTCTTGATGTCAAGCTAATATTCCCGCTAACATTGAGAGAGGTGATGTGAGAAGATGTTGAGAATTCTTCCTGATGTCTTCCTGCTTTAACATCAGCCAATTTGAACTGGTACTGATTAAATCATCTTTTTAATAACGTATTTTATCAACATTACGACGTAGTAAGCATTCTTTACTTTGAGTATCGGTACTCTTACTAATCAACATAATTTATTTGTCCTAAAAACTACGTGCGCATGCCTCTTGACATCATTTAATACTAAATGATGAAAAAACAAGCCGTGAGTCGAAAAGAAAGTTTATTCTTCATTTTATTTGCGCTTACATTTGATCAAACCTTGGAGGAATTATACTTGAAGTATAGTTCCTCCATGATCAAACTCACTTACACATCATTTATTTTCATATGGATTCCCATGGTCATTGTGTTCGAAGTGCTAATTATCAACACGGATTTGCGAGAAGGTGCCAATTGATACCATGCAGTCATGGTTGATTACGGCAATTAGGCCTCATGGTCGCGTTAGCGGGGTTAATTTGCAGTTTGGGACCGACCAAGCTGGTGGTCGCGGTCTGGGTACCGGGGTGGTCGTGTTAGCGAGGCCCAGTTAATGGGAATTAGAGAGAAAACCATTCGGGACCGGAGAATTTTGGTCGTGTTCGCGGGGTGGTCGCGTTACTGAGGTGGTCGCCGACCGGGGTTCCACTGTAGTAGCTTGACTGGCCTACTAACTCAATATTTCTTGCATCTTTCTCCAAATCTCCTATCAAATACTGCGTCTCGTTGATTTTTCCACAGGCTTTATACCAGGACTATGTAGACACATTACACCTCTTTGTCTTAAGTGGAATCATAATTCAAAAGATTCAGCAGCTTTGAATATTTTGGACCGTAAACCCATCTGTTGATCGATGAACCATCAGCTCAGCCTCTAGGTTAGGGGTGAGCACCAGCACATATCGGTGGTTCAATCAATATTGATATTTCAGTGAGATCAGAAGTGATGTTTTTTTAATCAAGGGAGAACAGAATGTGCTCCGTCAAATACTAACGCTACACACACATTAATACATTTACATTGCGTACACTGCTGGAGTGTGTCGGTTGTGATTGGTGACATTAGCTTACAGGGGTACCATATTTTTAGTAGGCATTAGGATTATATTGTTGAATGCTTCTACTAGATTTATGGGCATACCTCCCACATGTGCACACCTTTGGTGGTTTTAGTAAAATTGTATTACTGTGCTCGGACTAAGCTGAAAAAAACAATTCATGACTTTAAAAAACTATGCCAGGCCTTTGCTAGCATAATGCTCTTGTGGAAACGTCTAGTGTAACCATATAAAGGCTAATGACCTTTGATTCATACCTCATGGCATGACACTTCCAAACATGTTTGCCTCTTAAAATCGTTATAAAATATTCACTACAAGTAATTTGTACTTCGTTAAAAGTTGACTGTTGTCTGCCGTTTTAAATACAAGCACGACCTTCCCCAATAGTGAAAGTGCCTTTCAATATTTCACACGAAATGGTTGATGAACAGAATACATGACATTTTCCCCGACTTACTTGACCACACCTAACATGCTACTGCTAGACAAAATCAATTGACGGCAACCTAATCTGTCACTTCTGTAGCTAAAATGTCAATCCAGGTGACCCCTGAAACGTCGACGTTTGTTGGCAATCAAATTGAGACAGAAATTTTCAATTCAATAAATACCTTATTGTGTAAGATATGCATTGAAACAATGACAAACTAATATTGTTAGATTTTTTCAGATATTTAGTATGCTTGCTTCCTCCTTTCTTACTACCACTGCCTGACTATTTTCATTTGGTTATTTCATGAATTCAACCAAATGCGACCTGAAGGTACAGGACAGTCGAGCAGTGGTATTCTGTTTCGCAGCGGTCCATGCCAACCACAACCTGGGCAAAATAACCCCTTTCCATTTCATTAGTCTTGACTATCGAAGCAACCATTTCCTTTCTCTAATTCCAGCTCGTTTATGAGTTCTTCCTACGGTTTTTAGAGTCGCCAGACTTTCAACCCAATACAGCCAAAAGATATATAGACCAAAAGTTTGTACTACAGGTAAGGCAGTTTTAACAGTTGTGTAGACCACATGATTTCAATGAAATGTGAAGTCCTATCAAACTTTGTCCCAATATACATGTATTCTACATTGCTGAACTAGAAACCAACTGTTGGAGAAAGCAAGTGTCCAATCTATTATATATCAATAATTTATATTCTTGGCAAGAGTAGATTTTCCCCATCATATTGCTTCATCAGTCAGTGTTCGATGGTTGTAATCGAAAACCCTGGCTTGAATTCGCACAATCGATTTTCATGCCCATAAATCATCACATATGATATTGAAATATCCATGATTGTGAAAAGTTGTACCGGTGTTACATTGGCATTACTTTTTAAGTACGTCATTCCTCGAGGGTGTTTGGAGGTAATCAACAAGCAAATCAATCCAGAATAAGGTGGTTACTGAAGTCATTAGGGCTGTTCCCAAGAAGCTGATGTATCAAGTTGATCATGAAACATTAATTTCTTCTTGGCAACACTATGAAAAATGAGTCTTTTTTAAAGCCCTCGGGGTATTTCGAGGAAAACGAATAGGTTATGCCGAAGAGGGTGTCCCCCTTTTCCTTTGAATGGAAGATGAACGGAATTGACGTTGAAGTAAATTTCTTATATTCTTTCTTTCAGCTTTTAGAACTGTTCGACAGTGAAGATCCAAGAGAAAGAGACTTCTTAAAAACTATATTACACAGGATATATGGGAAATTTCTCGGGTTGCGGGCGTATATTAGGAAACAGATCAACAACATATTCTATAGGTAAGAGCTTGACATGATTCTTCGAATGCTCCCGAAGTAACTTCACCATTTGAATTATCCCCATGGCTACCTAGTTATTCATTTGCGTAATGTGCCTCCAGTACTTTTTATTTGGCAACTGTGGTGGCCTGCTGACCTTTCCTATTTGTCCCTCTTCCCCTCCTAGTCGGGCTTTCAATTTGAATCTGAACTTGCTATGCACTAGAATGCACCAGTCAGTTTTGTTTGGCCCCCTCTCGATTCATTGTTTGCAATCACCTGTTTCACGTCTCGATGCATGACATTGGAATCCCCGTTTCACGGCCACGACTGCTGCTAGGCCAAGTGTGATTCCCTGGTGATTATTAGTTGTGCATCCTCCCTTGTAACATCCCCAAAACACAACTTCAGCCTTCATCATTCACATCCTATGAAATGAGTCTACTGTTAGTGCTGTTGGAACTGTTAGTTTAGCCAGATTTTAATTGTGAATTCTCTCATTTGAAGCTGGGTATATTGCTTCCCTTGAAGTTGAAAACCACAGTGACGCTGCACACTGTTTACCTCTCCTATCGATTATCATAATCCCCCGATATGATTTTGTCATCAGTATTTGTATGAAAATCTAATTAAAAGTAGGGAAATTTTAGGATTTTTTCCTCGCTGCTATATTTCGATGTTTGGTTGAAAGTGAGGATTGCATGCTGGTGTCAAACTTCTATATTCCAGATGAAATTCAATTATCATATTAAGTGTCATGATTACATAATGTTTTAAAAGGTAACATATGTCGATAGTGTTAGAGGAAATTGTCACAGTATGGACTTTCTTCAGTTTAACGTCACGAATGTTGTTTTGCCTGTTGAAGAAACTCCAAACTATTCTGTTCCCCTAAACTGCTTTACCTTGATGTTAAGAAGGGCCCAAGCTATTACTGACTGGTGCATGACTCAAGCAGGCAGAGGTAAATGGGAACCAAATGCTTTCATACCTGGCTATTTTAATTTAATTTCATCATTTCCCTCATTCCAGTCTGTTGGATCAACCAGAAAAAAAATGGTTAGTACAATTATTTCTGACATGTTCCTTTTTTTGTGACGCCCGGCTACATCTACTAGTTGGAGCCGCCGTAGAGTCGCGAGTGTGATATTTTTGTATGCCAGCCTGATGCTAAATTTTCCTGGGCGAGATCAGGGAAGACCTGGGGCATTTATTCCAACTTGTTCAAGGATCATAATGTTTGATACTAATAAATGCAATGATTGTGTTTCTTTAATAAGTTTTTAGAACTTTCCAATTGATTTGTAAGAGATTATGTGCAGCCTGTATTCATTTCTCTATCTAAATGTAGAAAATGTGCATGCAAGATTTGTCCTCTCTTGCATAAGTTGCAATGCCAGTAGGGGTGCATTTTTAGTCTGTGGCTATTATTTTTGGGCGTAAAATCCACCTTTGTCTCTAAACGCACATTGCAATAGAGGAGGCCATCAGAAGAAGTGATCTCAAAGGCAGTTGGAAGTAGCTGTATGGCTATATGAGAACCTTATTTCAAAATGCCTTACGGCATTCTGAGGGAGGGTTCAGGTGGTCAGGATGACAATAGGTCTCCTATAGTAGATTTAGGTGTACGACGCTAGATTATTGCGCTAACCTCTGTTTCTGTTATCAATACTAACACCCTACTCCTCCTGGTGGTTGTTGCGCAACTAATGCAAACGTCCCCATCCTGGTTCTGTCTGCAGCGTAGGATGTTAGCTAGAATGTAGGCATAGTCTGTGGACATCAGTTCTCAAATCCATCTGCTGGGATAAATCCGTGTAGGTTTTGATCTGTGTCCCTGGCAGGATGTTGCCAAAGTTTCAATTTCACAAGACTACAAAATAAATTGGCTGCAAATATTTCTGGGTTGTTGGTAATCTATGCGCCCAGAAAATGGCAATTGTTGCGTTGATTTGCCAGGAACCAGAAAGCCCTGTTGGTTAAAATACAATGCATCTTGTAAAAAACCATTCCCTATCTGATTTATTCATGAAGGAAAAAATTGGGCTTGTGACGCATGTTGCGCATGTCACTGTACAAGTACCTACCGGTATTGGATCATTACTATTGGCAATTGCCTTACTATTATGAATTACGCTGTGAAGAAAATTGGAAAATTTAGCAATATGCCTTTGGCTATTCTGCTCATTGGTGGCTTGTTAGCAGTATGAGCTGATTGCATGCCCACGTTGCGTTCTAAGTCAAGATTGCAGACGCATAGGTATGAAGTGATTTTCAAGTCCAAGGAATCGATAGATGTGAAAAGATACATTGTTTTTCTGACGTTGATGTTTTTCATTGTTCAAGAGTTGTTAGATTATTTAGTAATTTTTTTGTGTTCACTGTATCAATGGGAGCATGTAACGTCATCAGGACATTGTGCATATTATCGCCAAAATTTTTATTGGAAATTGGCTACAATATGCACAACACAATGATAATATGTTTTCAGACTTCATTTCCATGTCTTTGTTTCCAGGTAATAAACCTGACTTGACAGATGTTCTAACGCCACTGTGTATTTTCAGGTTTATATATGAAACGGAACATCATAATGGAGTAGCAGAATTATTAGAAATTTTGGGAAGGTAAGAGTACAAGCAAGATAGGCAAAAAGGATCAACAAATTCCGCTCTTATTGGACTATACTGTTTGCAAAAGTGCATAAGCTTTTTCGCTACCTGATTGCTGTAAATTCAGAATGAACTGAGAATGTATTACCAAGTACTTGAGAAGCGATCAGATATAAAAGATTTAAATAAGATAAAGTTTAGATATGACCAACAGTGACATGACCTCCTAATTCCAGCAATTGCTTCCCGGGCTAGATAAGGGATAAACTTGGCATCGCTGAAAAAAGTAAGCCTGCTCATCCTCCTGCACACATGATCAAGACTCTGAATGGCTTTTGTTTCTGTTTCAGTATAATCAATGGTTTCGCATTGCCGTTGAAAGAAGAGCACAAGGTGTTCTTACTGCGAGTACTTCTCCCTCTACATAAAGTCAAGTCACTCAGTGTCTATCATCCTCAGTTAGCGTATTGTGTTGTACAGTTCCTCGAGAAGGACCCCACACTAACAGAACAGGTAGGTAACATTTACTTTGTCTGGCATTGTTACACAAAATCACTCATGAGAACAAGTGAGGTGAAGCACTAACCATAAAACCATACAAACTAGTGCTTGGACAGTTTCTGACACATCTGGCAAAGTTAAATTGTTCTCAAGATACTACTTGGATGCTCCGCCAACTTTGTACTATAGTATTGCTAGTGCCAATCATATCAAAATAGATGTTTTCAGGGATTTTCTTGAAACGCCTTACAGAATTTAGCCGCAGAAGATTCCACTTGATCTTGATATGATATCATTGGGTTATCTTCCAAAAATCAGCAATGGACTATGTTGTGCTTATCATTTGCAGGTAATAAAGGGTTTACTAAAGTTCTGGCCGAAGGTCCATAGTCCAAAGGAAGTGATGTTTCTGAATGAGTTAGAGGAGATTTTAGATGTGATAGAACCTGCAGAGTTTGCCAAGGTCAAGGAGGCTCTCTTCAGGCAGCTAGCCAAGTGTGTGTCCAGTCCTCATTTCCAGGTGAGTCAGTCTTCTTCTTTGAACTTTTCTCTTGTGACTTTTCATTTCATGCCACTACGGTTCAGTGGTCTTCGACTAGGAATCTCTGTATGTCTCGTTCAAGCTTAGAAGGACTGGTACAATGTTGGCCAGCTGATTTATTACTGATAACGGTAGTCGACCCTGTTGACCAAAACAGAGCTGAAGTCTTCCTTCAACCTCATAGACTGGGCATATTGCTCCAGGTGCCTGAGCTACTTCCACACTCGAACAAGAGAGATAACTTTCCTCTAATTTGTTGTGATGATGACACCTGTCCACTTCAGGCATATGTGCTTTTTGCTTGTATTGACCTTGTATATTTTATGATCTTGCAGGTTGCAGAACGAACTCTCTACTTCTGGAATAATGAATACATATTGAGCTTGATTGGTGAACATGCGACAGTCATTGTACCAATCGTGTTTCCTGCACTCTACAAAGCCAAAAGCCATTGGAACAAGTAAGTACCTCCCTTCTGCTAGCGTAACTATATTCAGACCCAAACCATAAGGCCAGAGGCTATCACATGTGACATGCTGCGTGCAGAGAACTGCTCTTTTTCACCTTGTGGTAGCCTCCTATTCAGATTTACTGGTGAAAGGCTAGTAAGGATATGATACTTAAAATGTATCCATATCCATGAAAGCTCTGAATTTTGTTGAGCCAAACTTTGAACTTACCTAATCAAATCATGTTTACTTTTCAGGACCATCCACGGGTTGATTTATAATGCATTGAAGTTGTTCATGGAAATGAATCAGAAATTGTTCGATGAATGCTCACAGAAGTACAATTCAGATCGAAAGAAGTAAGTCATTTTAAAGCGCTCTGTGCTTGGTGGGGTCGTTTGTTTACTGATGAACTGTAAGAGCGTTGAAAATCTCATTGTCTGAGGGAGTAAAGACACGGAGTTGTTCTTATGTCAGCTCTGTGCATTGAAATCCTGGGTAACAGTGGTGTGTTAGTTGTTTATGTGTCCTAATTCAGGGGTATGAATTCACCGAAGTCATGTATCTATTGCTTTACAGGGAGAAAGAAAAGATGAAGGATCGGGACGATGCCTGGACGAAAGTAGTGAATATGGCCAAGGGTAGCCCACAGGTAATGACGCTAGTCCTATCTACTGCATGAATAGTTCACTACTCTTACAAAAGCCTCAAATATTCTTCTTTGCTCGTAAATGTGAATAGATAATGTACAGCAGTTGTGGGAAAAGTTTGGGTTGTCAGCACTAGATACACTTGTGCGTATCATTATCAGCAGCAGAAATGAGGATAAATTTAATCAAAATCGATAGTATATTAGGTTTTTGCCTCAGGGATTGTCATTAATGAACAGTGTATAAATCATTTGAGTACTTTGATTGAAGCGGTATTTTCTGATCATGATGTGTATGATATGATATGATAGTTGACATTTCTGGCCTTCAAAAGGCCTATTTACGGTGTTTTTAGCTCACCTCTTAGCAGAGGTGAGCTTATCCCATACCGTGGCGTCCGTCGTCCGTCGTCGTCGTCGTCGTCGTCGTCGTCGTCGTCGTCCGTCGTCCGTTAGCAGGGAACGTTTCGTAACTGTTAGAGCTATTGAGTTGAAACTTGGTACACATGTACCCTTATGTAATGACACCTTGGAGACCAAGTTTCGGTCCGATTCGTTTCATGGTTTGGCCACCAGGGGGCCAAACGTTAAAAGTGAAAATATGCAATATCTCCCTTAATAGTAGTCGGGAAATTTTGAAAAAAATATGGTAGGTACTTCTAGCAAAGGTGCATCATATATCCTCCGGGTTTTTGATTTGCCCTCCTTTTCAAGGTCACAGAGGTCAAATGGTGTAAATTGGCCGTTAGGATGTAACGATGGCACGTTTCTAAACTGCAATGACTATTGATCCCAAATTTGGTACACATTTACCCCTTAGTCAGGTAATCTCAGGGACCGAAGTTTGGTCCAATATGATTCACCACTTGACCACCAGGGGGCAAAATCCAAAAACCTTAAAAATGTGATTATTCCTTAACTTCTTGCCCGATTGCCACCAATTTGATATCAAGGGTACATCTAACCACCATACAGTATATGTCACACAGGTTTTTAATTTGACCTTCTTGTCAAGGTCACAGAGGTCAAATGGCGTAAATTGGCCGTCAGGCCGTAACTATGGCACGTTTCTTAACTGCAATGACTATTGATCACAAATTAAGTACACATGTACCCCTTGGTCAGGTGGTCTCAGTTACCGAAGTTTGGTGCGATCTGATTTGCCGTTTGGCCTCCAGGGAGGGGGCCAAATCCTAAATTCTTCAAAATGCCATTATTCCTAGTATTACTTGCCCGATTGGCACCAATTTTATATCATAGGTACATCTAATTCTAACAACCATTCAATGTGTCACCCGGGTCTTCTTTGATTTGACCTACTTTTCAAGGTCACAGAGGTCGAATGTACTGTAAATTGGCCATTTTGGGGAAATTGTAATTGCTTGGACCTCCATCAAACCTAACACTACATGACACAATACCATGCTCTTTATCCATCTTTCCTCCACATGAGGTGAGCACAATGGCCCTGGCCATTTTTAAAAGAACTGGCAAGTTGAATTTAGTGAAGAGTTCCCTTTGTTCCCGAGTGATCATAACATTTCGTGTCCTTTTAACATATAATTTTGGTTGATGAACTAATGTGTGTTAATTGATTTGTCATGATTTTATAATCGGGTGGAAGGTAGTTGACCTGGTGAAAGTCCAATGCTTGGTAATAGAATAACATTTTGTATCCCCACCAAGGCTTAAATCTACCTGGGGCTTTGCCTTTTCATGGATGTATGTGTCAAGTTAGGGTGTTTCATGGAACAGGGGGTTACCATGATACATTAACGCAATCAAAATTATCAAGAATCCAATGGTTTTTCTTCTGTGTGTTCAGTTCCGGCACCTCTAACAAACAAAGACAAGTGCAGCAGTGCTCCAGATCTGGTTCAGATTTGTTGTGTCAGAATCAAGTAGTGTAAATCAAAACTGGCTTAGTGGCTTAGTGGCTTAGTGGCTTAATCTCTTTCAATTTTGTGTATTAGATGAACACATAAAAATGACTTTCAACGCACTAAAAACTATTTAAATTGGTCTGTTAGGCCTAAAATAAATAAAAATCTGTACGGTTCAAGTTGCCCTTTGGTTCTTTGTTGTCCAAATATGTTTACTGTGTGAATAGTAGTTGTTTCACTGCTGTCTTCAGATGGAATTTGTCCCGTTGTTCTCGGTCTCCTCCGGGGTTGAAACATGTTGCTTTTGTTCTGGTGGGCTGTCTCTGTCTGCATCACCATGTATTGAGTCTAACTGTTGTGGAATGTCCAAGTTTGCACTGACAGTCAGTTTCTCATCCTCTTGTGGACATGAAATTTATTTTTTCCTTCCCAATTTTAACTCCAACAAAATTTCTGGTTGGAATTTGTTATCGAGACGGTATTGATGATCCCTGTGGGACCTTGCCCTTTGGGATAATAATACTGTGGAATGAATTGCAGGTGATCACACTTTCGTCCACTAATTGGATAGCCTCGCAGCTGTTTCATTAGTTTTTGTTAGATTAGCTCTCTGACATTATAACCGTTGCATGAAAGTAGATGTAGTGATCTTGATGTGAAACTGACATTGACATTGTCACACCCGACTTTGCCCTGACAAATAAATTGAGCTACGTTTGAGTAGCACTCCTATCGCATTTAAGTCACGTTCTTTAGAGATTCTTCCAAAAAAACTGGACTCCATGGTTGAGCTCTCTGTATGTGTAGCATCATAAAACATGTTTATTTAATACTTAAACTGCTTAACATATAATACCCTAGTTTGACTCTGTTGGCAATTCGACTTTGTTGTGAGGCAACTCATTTAGTGTTGTATGATTCAGATTTTCAGGATTTTTTCAGGGCGTTGTGCAAGTTTGCTAGTTACCACTTCAGCTCTATTACCATTCAGGTGTTGTGTCTTCAGAGGCAACACGTTACTTGTCTCCTTTCACTTGAATTGGAGTAGCAACCTTGATTTTGAAACAGTTGTTGGCTATTTTCTGATATCGTGAAATCGTGTCCCATGTCTAGTAAGAGCAGCAATTGTCAAGTTGTGTTTCTGCAGTTCATGTTGTGTCGGAGTGCAAGGAGTGTGGTCTTGTGGCATGGATCTGGTTGGATACTGATGGTTGGGCATTCTCTTCAGTGTCTTAATGGTCAGATATTTCTAAGTTTTCCCATTTGATGCACTGAAATAGTCTGTGATGGCATGTTTGTTTAGTCCAGGTACTCAGTAAGATGTGATGGGCTCTGGTGGAATTAGGCACTTGGGGTTGAGACAGTCATTGAGTTATTGTTAAATGGGCTGTTATGTTATTGTGCACAAAGTTACCTTTGACATATTGATATGTCGCACTGACTTGTCGGTTGTTTCAGAAGTATTGAAATATCAATCCCCTTAAATACTCAATAGAAGCATTATAAACCCATGAACATAAATAGGTAATCTAGAAGTGCACTTGGTAACTCAGAAAGTTGTTTGTACTCGGTGCTCTTGACGACCAGGTTATGATGAATTAGAGGCCTCGCCCGACATTTCCTCGTGACTTTGACGCTGGTAAAACAATGTCGTCTCTTTTCATTTCGTTTCAGTACAAGGTTGTTGCGGCACAGCAGCAATCGATGAACAATGAGCCAAGTATAGACGCGTGGCTAAACCTCGATGACGATGAGGTCGTAGACACTTCATTATCTAAGCTGGAAAGCGAAGCCAAAGAGGTAGTCAATCACTCCATCACTAGTAATAATAACAATAATGCAGCCTGCTTAGTGCGGAATAAGGGCAACAAATCCTGAACATTGCACATAGTGTAATATTATCATACATAAACTTTTCTACTCTGTATATATATACAGCTAGAGTGCCAAAGAAGAGATTAGCTGTTATAAAACTTCACGGTGTGATTGTGGAGGTGTGACCACGTTCCGTGCCGTGGGCGGGAAGTGTGTCTTGGGCTTTGTTATGTTTCGATTCATGTCGAATGTGTTAACAACAGCTTCCTTTGTCCCTGGTCAGAAGGTACCATCTTGTTCCTCCAGGATAAAACCTGGAGCTGTTTTCTGTCCTCGTCTCGTGCACTTGAGCACCGTCCTGTTGGCACTGGAAATATTGTCACTGTCATTCACTGAACACTGTTTCATCATTTATTAACAACTGAACACTGCTAATAGTAATTACTTGCAAGGAATCTCAACAAGAGATTTTAAGCAGGTCATTCTTTGGTCAGAATTGGGAAGTCTAAATCAAAAAGCTGTGGAATGAAGGGACTACCATTGCTCTTTGGTTGTCCTCATTATGTAGCTTGTGC
The DNA here is from genome assembly GCF_910592395.1 of Lineus longissimus. NCBI lineage: Eukaryota > Metazoa > Nemertea > Pilidiophora > Heteronemertea > Lineidae > Lineus > Lineus longissimus. The sequence continues at coordinate 6,642,237 of NC_088310.1, forward strand.
TTTGAACCAGCCAAGAGTGCCAAAACACGACAGTATTTTGAGCAATGGTAGTCCTTCATGGTACTCCTGTGGTGGCAAGCCATGTTTTAGGTGTCAAACTGGTTGCCAGGAGGACATCTGCTTGTGGCGCTAATGGTTTCTTGTGCCAGCCCACCCAAATCTTTGACAGGTTAGCGCTGTGTTTACAAGTCTGAACAGTCAGGAACCTGACAATGTGCTTTTGACCGTTTTATCCTTTAAATGCTGATTTAATATTAGCAGTGTAGTTTTTAACACACCCTTTCTAATTGCAGATGCAAGATCGTAAAAAAGTATCTGTCAGAATTTCATTATCTTAAAGTTGTCCGTGTCTTTGATTATCCGTATCTATCACCCACTGCCTGCACGGTTTAGCCTTCATAATTGTCACAATACCCAAATGACCAAATAGATTTGATCACCACGTCAGTTGTTTATGCAGTGTAGCTTAGTAGGCAAAGTGGTAGTGCTTTCGTCATAGCAGTGAGTTCCTCGATTCCCCACCTCCACACTACCTCACCATTTGCAGGAAGTGTTGACTTGAAATGCCCTGGTATACGGCGTGAGCCTGTAAAAATGGGACAGCCTATTTCTAGTATGACTGATGTGCATTGATAAAAATATGATAAGCTCATCGGATTCGATGATTTTGACGAAAGGATCAAACTAGAAATAGGCCGTTCCCTTTTTTTGTGCCACCCTGTATTGGTGCTATGATCAAGTGGACAAAGTGTTTTCCTAATTTCTTAGTTTTGGAAATTGAATATCATACCTTGGTAGTGCCAAGACATTTCGTAAGATGCCACGCTTCATCAGTTGAAATTGGGGAAGTCAGATACTGGTGTGTCGCCTTTTGGTGTAAACAATTACCAGAAGTTGCCTATAATTGGATGCTGAAAAATGATATTGTATGGGTGATAAATATGGATTGTCCAAGACGCCTTCAGTTTGGTTAAGGCTTGTTGAGTTTTATCTTGCCAGTGATCTTTGAGCGATATTTTCTGACCAGGAAACAGTGTGAAAGCTGATAATGGTCTCCAAATTTGTTGGTGATATGTCCTCGGAGTAGGCTTCAGTTGTTTGCAGTTTTATTTAATGAAAAGCTTGACAACGAATAATTTTCCGCAGCAGAATCACTGCCACTTTTAGCAATTGCTTGAATTAATGTTCATTTAAGATTATTTATTGTTTGTTTCACTGCAGTATTTGATAATATTGTAGGTGTCGTTTTGTATCATTTTGATATTTTTCACTCTGAATTGGGAGAGCAAGTTGCCCAGAGCACATAATTGCATATTCACAGGCATGAGTTTCTAAACTTCCAAAAGTTTTACGAAATTTTGTCGCGACTTTCAATCCCCGATTCACCAAGCAGTTCCAAAATGGGCAAAAAATCAGTAGAATTGTCATTTCTGATATTGATCATAACAAGGAGGCCATGATTTTACAAAATTTCTTGCCATTTGTGCTGTTTTGTATTGATTAGTTTTATGCACTTCTGCCCAGGGTTCTCAATCTTTCAAGATTTGTGGAATAACCTGTAGTTTTTTGGACACCAAGGTGTCCTAATTTGTTATCACTGTTCATTGAGCGTTCTGAAAGTCATAGCACACTGACTTTGCCATATGTAGTTATAATGTCCAGGTCAATTTCATTGATACCTGTATGTGATGTACTGATGGTGTTTGCTCAATTATGTACTCAATTTGAAACTACTGTCCGCAGTAAACCTTGACCCAAGTGATAAGCAAGACTTAAAAATCATGGAACATAGATTTTGAATGATGAGTGAAACCAACCTTTACTTTATATGAAGAACTGGGAAAAACAAATCCTTTTTTGTTGTGCTAACTTGGAATTGTCTGGTTCAGGTCATCAGTTGAGTTAACTGCTTGCCAAGTTTTGCCATACATGTAGGTTGCTTGGGATTCTTAAGAATATCTTGGAGGTGTGAGTGTCCATTTTAATGGAAAGTGGAGTAAAAAAACATCGAGCTACGTACGTTTAAGTACCATGCAGCGCAATCATTTTTTGCTTCTTTCCTGCTGTTTGCCGTCATTGCACATCTTGTTATCATCCAGATTGCAGTTTTGTTCCTTTGTGTGTGTGTGCGCGCATGTGTGGTGTAGGTAGTTAGCTGCCAACGTGCATACACTAATCATCTCTAGACTTTTAGATCGCCCGATTTTCAAATAATGCATGAACTAGGCAAACAGGGTATCTTGTCATCTTGTTAATACTACTAGGACTTACTGCACTAGTCTGTTATCTTTGCCAATCAGATTCTTTCAAAACCTAATTGAGACCCATTCCATCAATCCTTTGCTATATGTTTGATAAATTTAAATAATCCTTGCCAAACGCCTCTTCATTTATTTCAGACTTTCATTCTCTCACAGACTTCTCGCCCAAAAATTTAAAAACTTCCTATTCATTTCCTATAAATGTTGAAAGTAGTGGATATGATTTGGAAACACATCGTCGGTATTACAGTCAGGTTTCCTAATATAAATCATTAACTTTGATTAATCAGTTCGAGCAGACCCCACCTGTTGGGTCATATATCTTAAGATCTTAAGTTTTCAAGCTTTTTATCATCTATTCTGTCTTACATGTGTTAATATTAGTGGACAAAAATAATAAAATTTCTTGAATTAAAAGTAAAAGTGATTCGAATTTTAGTAAATTTTCAGGAATTCATTAAGAAATCATTGACAAGAGTGTCAACTTTAGAGCCAAGCGAGACTACATTTCATCAGATGAGCCAGATTTATCCATTGCTAAAAATATATTTCTTCAGATTCAGTTTATAATCCAATCTTGAATCCTGCAAGCTGATTGTTAAATGCCCCTTCTCTAATTAACTAGAGGATTGGTTGCACCATATCGAGCATGGGTTTCTATTTTCTGTGGGCGAGCCTTTGTCATAGCAGCATCATCTTGACCAGCTTTTAGATCCTGTCCACCTATTTCCAAATCTGCCAATTTTATGTTGAATATGTTTCTACTTAAAATGCTTTCCTCAAACTTTTACCCCTTTCCATTTTTGTCTACTTTTCTACTTTTCCTGTGTACTTCGGTGAAAGATTATCTAAATTTTCCTTACCGAATTTCATTTCTTTCTTTGTTCAATATTTCTCAGAACTTGGTTGATTTTTCATTGGAACTTGGAAGAAAAGAAGAAAAGAAAACTAAAAAGCTTACCATAACTTGTTGGAAAAATTCAATCTCAGGCATATGCTTCATGCTGAGATCAACCTCTAAGAAGGAATTCATCTTCTCTTTCTTGAACTCAACTTGAATTGAATTTCTGCTTGGAATGTGGAAAAATCTTGTGTTGAAAGGTGGCATCAACTCCTAGTCATCACCCTACGCATAGGCTTCAGATGATCTGTTGGTTGGGGGTAGCTTCCTTAGTAAATCTTGTCATATGGTGACAATTCTAAAAACATTCTCATTTAAACTCTTATCATCTCTTCTGATTGCTGCAGAAAACACAGGACAAAATATAAACAATGGAATAATATCTCTAAACACTATTGTGCTTGGATGAACAGTAACTTTCTGATAATTGAAGGGCGTTTCTTAACATTCTAATATTCATGTGTCAAAACCTCTCATTATCAATGTAAAACCGTCATCCCAGCATTGCATTATTTACAATGGGGACAGCGTGTGTGTCATTGATATGCAGTGCTTTCAAAACTAACAAGTTAACACCACTTTAGTTGCATTTCTTTCCCCTCCTGCATGCAGTTTATCATTATTTTATTGTTTATTTCATCCTCTAGTCTAACCCTTTCTCCTGCTATTTACCCTGGTAGTCATGTGCTGCTATGTGATAGGTTATCTGATCAGGGGTCGTGCTACAGACAAATATTCCCCTCCCCTCTACTGTCTTTTGAAAAAGATTCCTACTTTTCATAAGCAAAAGGAACCAGTTTGTAACCTATTGGATATTTCAAAACAAACCTGATGCCCCGGTTTGGTCCTTGCAAGTGGGTGTCGGAACCAGTGAGACATCTGCAACTCAGAATGAACATTTTCCTTGGCCAACTGTTCACAATGTTTTCCAAGCCAATTTTGCCAGTTAAGTGAGACCTAGTGCAACCCCTGATCAAGCCCCTGCTCTGATACCCTTTTAGTGGTGGTCCAATGATATCAGCATGTTGCAAAATTGTGTCGGCATCTGCCCAACGGAGCTGTTGGCTGCCCAGTCAGATTCCACTACAGTAGTAGTTCCCATCATTGAATTGTCACAAAATTTCGAACACTTTCAGAAAAAAGGTTACATGTACTAATGAAACAGGCAAAGAACAAATTTATTGAAGGAATCATACCTCTATTTCTTAAAAACCTTGCCCTCTACTTGCTGTTGTGCCAAAGAACGTTGATATCATGGATCATCCTTTCAAAAACTTTTAGTTCTCCTTTGTTCTGCCTACAGAAAATAGAACCCTGCATCGGTCCGTTGGTACAGTCTATCCTTGTTTCCTTTGCTTCCGTTTAATTTGTTTTTCTTTGCATGTGCTTTGCTAGGTTAACAAGACGCAGCAGACGAACCGGAACAAAGAGAAGCCTCTGTTACGCCGCAAGTCTGAGTTGCCACATGACGCGCACACGATCAGAGCTATTGAGAGTCACAAGCGAAGTGAGGAATATTTGACTACCTCAAGAGAAAACAACTGAGATTGTTTAAATCGGGGGAGTGGCCGTCCGTCTGGGGGATATCTGGGCGTCGTGATGATCGACATTGTGGATTGACTGGCTGATCATAGCCACAACGTATGCTCACACCTCCTGCATTTCCCACTGATGTGTATAAACAACATTCTGGGACCAGTCGAAACGCTTTGACACATTTCAACAGACTGATGACGATTTTCGTTTGAATTTAATTGAAAAAAAATCCTTAATATTTGATTTCTCAATAATGTTATTTGTACGGATATTCAATGGAGGTGCTTCTTGGTTAACAATCTTATCTTATTTGTGGTGTGCTCAATTCATGAAGTTTTATCTAAGTTTTCTAACAATTATTGAAATCTTTCCTCTTAAAGTGGGCTAAGCATGTTAAAGAAGTCACAGTACTCTTTTCCATGAAATCTTAATAATACGGTTACTTCAAATAACTGACCTTTCCCAAAAAATGTAAAGCAAGAAATTTATGTTTTGTGTGGGGACATACTTTATACAGACAACTGTGTCAATTTGCTTCTTGTCAGAAAATTGTTGTCAGTTTGTGTATAAACCTGGCCAGAACTGAGATAATTGGAAAAAGAAGTGGAAAAATTCCATGTTGGGTAGCTACGTGGTGTTTTAAAATGATCAGTCATGCTTCAAAGTGGGTACCAGCAGATGGATTGATCAGGCTAACATTTTCCATCAAAATGAGTCCAATATCTTACCTGTCATTCTCGGCTTTTACTCAAAATAATTTTCCAATTTTCTCAGTTCTGAAAGGGTTTATAAAGCGGTCAACTTGTGAGCTTGGCTCCCATGGGGTAGACCCGCCCAAAATAACTCCTGCTTGTCATGCTAACCTATAACTAGAGGGATCACATGTCATATTGTTCTTGTGTTACCCGGCTGTTGTCAGTTGTTTTGTATTGATCACACTGCGTGTAAAGTTTTACCTTGCCCCAATCTTGGTCATATTGTGCACCGTTGTCAAGTTGCTATTAATATGAGCTGGAATGATACACTCACGATGCAACTGTGGCAATATTTCACTCGTGATGTCAGTGACAAATCTCCTGCCGAGGCGTCACAATTTGACCAAGATTTTGTTTGAATGTTCTGATGATTTGTTACTGCTGCTGAGACGGCTTTGTATTTGGTTTTGGCTCCTGCTAGTACTAGTCATTGTTTAACATGTGTCCGCCATGTTGACTGTCGGTTACCTGGTAGGCGGGCTCGGACTGCTAGAAAATACATAATGCTATCTGATCTATTTCACCATTTCATAACTTCATAAGTGGCTAATGGAAAGATTTGGTTTGCGTATCATGATTTGGATTGAATTCAGTATCCCTTTGTTGTAATTTTTTGTCGACACAGTCTGTAATTATTAACAAAAAGTTGGCGAAGGCCAAGGGCTTCATGTATGGTAAGAAAAAAAGGACTTTTTTTCTGTCCCGTCTGAATTTTGAGTTACCCCTTATGTTACCGATCCACAACTTTCCTCTGAAGATTCAAAATCAAGGTTTCATTCATCTTTGTATCTCTATCAGTCTATTCTTCAGTAGTTTTATCTTCCTTTCCAAACTTTAAAAGCAAAAAATATATGAAAAGACGTTCTATGAGTCCTAAAAAAGTGTAAGAGCTTTCAAATTATGTTACATGTACATTTATGTCTTGCTTAAATCATGAAATTTAAAGATAATTTTTTAGTAAAAATCTGTAAAAATAATTCCTGAGCTCAAATGATGTGCGGTAGGTGATACGTAATTATGGCATACTTCAAGATTCATGCTCTGGCCTGGTAGTCATTAATCATGATTCAATATCTTGATTCTACAATTCGTCAGTCTCCTCACTTGTACACAAATCATGATCATAATAAACCCTGATTCTGGGTGAATATGCTACAATTTGTGCTGTGCGTGAAGATGCTGTGTTCAGTTTAGATTGGAGACTGGCTTCACTCGCAAATGTGATGAAAGAAGCGATATCCAAATCTGGATATCAACTAATTTCATCTCATGATGATTAAAATAACCTCAGTTTTGAATGGAGATGATCGAATTGGTCTCTTGTTATGAGTGGAGATCAGCTTCAAACATTTCATAAGGTATGGGGCAACACTATCGAATGGATTGCCTTTCGGTTTTGTGATGTATAAAGCCGCCTTCAATCTAGATTGTAATTCAGCAGCCTAAGACGTGATGTATTCTTTGCTAATACATTACGTGATGTATTCTGTAAATAGTATAGAGTCCTGTACTGTTTGGCGCAGGAGTGTGAGGGGTGGTTCACAGCAATGATTCACACTGTTACATAGTATGTATAGTTTAGTTGTCTCGAAGTGTTGTGGGCCACCCATCAGTTGTACATTTTATAAATAAATCTGATGAAAATTTGAAACGAAATTGACAGAATTGGCTACTCGCATGCAGGCTGTAATTGATGTGTGGTTCAGTTACGGCAACGATTTTATCATGTCCTCATCGCCACAATATTTTCAGCCATTTACACAATCATTGATGTTATGTAATATGTATCTATTTATTAACACGACTCTCTGTTCAGCCCTGTGTATCAATTGTATTGATGAAAAAAAAGCAAATATGTGAACAGTGGAGTACAAGATCTGTTAAAAGCTATGATTAATAAAAATAATTTGTGGGGATAATGATGATGATCCTAATACTATTGTAAGACTTGTTTACATGTGGTTTCGATATATTATTTTATCTTTGAATAAAACTACTAATTTTCTTTGTAGCATTTGTATTATATTGAAGCAATAAGTTGTAATATAGTTTTCTTTCACTGTGTAGTGGAGAAGTGTGGGGGTGCCCCTGGACCTTGGCCATGGACATGCTCCCGGTTGTTTTACACCCAGTAATCTGGCAACTTCTCGACAGTGCGATTTCCTATCGTCATGTTCAGTGTGACTCTGTTTTTCCACAGGTATTCAGCAAAATAAAACTTTGGGGGACAAGGTGGTTGTCATCTGCCAAATTCAGTCAAAGCGTCTGGAATTATGTGTTTCTGATGCTGCATACTAATATGATGGTTAGTTTGACTGGTCGTCAGCTCTCTTGGTGTACGAAATGGGTATAAAATTTGCATATTGAGGGGTGCATGTAAAAAAAAACCCAGGTCACTTCTAATGCTGGTGAGGTTTCCTTTAGCTCATTTTGTGATTCTCAGGGGTCTAGGGCATTCTTATGAACAAATTTAGAAGTGTTTAAGGAGGTTGCATAAGGAGAGTTGTGTACATAATTCATTTGTTTCAACCTGCGGTTAAAACTCCCATTTGACTTCATTTTCACCTTGCCTATCATGGGACTAGGTAAACAGTCTAAAAATTGTTAATAATGACTCGCTAGAGGAAACTTGGGTGAACGTTTTCCCTCCCCAGGTTTGAGGCCAACACAACCTTAAGTGACTTATCAAATTGTAAATGATAGTAGAGGATGATATTCAAACCAAGAGAAAGTCATTGCTTCTTGCAGCTATAGCTAAAATACTCTAAAATCTACCCCTGGAGACGAACTTGTATACCCTTGTGCCCTCTGAGGTTTTATAGTCAGTGAGTATTCCACGCATCCTGGACCCAATCTCTGGATTGCACTCATGTTGTAAATATGATTCATCAGGAATTTTCTACAATAGTCGCTGATACTGAGCAGTTGTGATTTGGGTGTCCACTGTTGAAAGATCCTAATCAAATCTTTGCATGCATGTTCCCTGTTGGCATGGTTTCAAAAACTTGTGTCCGCAAATAGTATAAATCCTGAAGATTTGAGGAGGGTTCTTTTGACTGCTGTCTGTGATTATATGACGCACTTGGTAGGAATATAATTCAGATAGTGGGTAATAAATTGTCATAATGTGATCTAACCTTTACCATGAAAATTGCTAGCACCGGGTTGCTGAGAAATTTAAAAAATGGTTTGCCAGTTTTATTTGGGTGATTCTTCTTCTTCTTCAGCGTTCAACCTGCCTAAGTACTATAACCTGATTTGGGTGATGATAATACAGGTATTTCTTTATGATAAATAATGGGCATAAAGGACCTAACTGGGGGAAAATATTGTGTGATTAAAAAAACTAATTTTGTGAGTGGTTTTCTGATTGATTCCTAAGCCAGTGCACTTTACTGCTCAATGAAATGTGTGAGAAAGGGATTCAGGCAGATTTTGTATGAATACATTCATGGTAATTTATATGAATTCAGTAATTTTCTGAGTGATTTTGAAAGGATTATTTCTGGCCTGGATAGAACTTCAGCCCAGACATATAATTTTGGTTAAGTTTATCAGATAACAACTTGAAATAGCGTGAGGTTGACGTCATTGTTAAAAATGTCGGTTGAATGTTACCACTGAAATCGGGCTTGATACTGGTGGCATGTATCAGTTCGGCCTTGAGTTCTCAGGTTCAAGTGAGATAAGTTTGCTTGAGAAATCTCTCAGAAATATGCATGCCTTTCTCAATTCTTGGTGAATCCAGAGATTTTGTCCAACCTGTTGTAGATAGTTAGCTGCTGGTCAGTGGTATATATCAATAGAGACCTAATGAGATGGTCCACTTTTCTGCTTGGCAGCTTGGTGTGTAGTTGACCTACCGCCAGGCTGCCGGTGCCAGTCTTTCGGTCTTCCTCTAGGTTCTCTTGAGAAAGCTGTCCATATAGCTTATTGCACTGCTTCTTCCCTCGCCGCTGAACTTGCTATCTCAAAAATCTTCTCCTCTGTGCTGTCGAGTTGTCATAATGGAAAACCTATTTCTTTACTTGGCTAAGGGGCAGAACAGTAATTAATCAATGAAAAAGTAGTACATGTACTTTGGAAACTTATACATTTGCAAATTAAGGCCTCATCCTAGTACACAAATCAGTTAGATGGTGTTAATTTTTGATCAAGTTTGTCCTGATGACATGAACGAGGATGGATTTTGAGATAGCTTGAATGGCATGATACACAATGCATACCACCACCTTTAATGGTATTACATTGATTGTTTGTCAGTAAGATCTTGGGTTTTTTTCTGTTGCATGTCTTATTGTTGTCATGCTGGAGAAAATTTGAAGGAAAAAAAATGTAAAATAAAATGCAGATGTCCATTTACAAATGTCTCATTCATATGTTTTCTTTGGACTCTTTGATAGACGTGGAAGGGTTTGGGTAATAGTGCCCATGCTGTTGGCATTCTGAATCTTGGGATGATACCTGGAAGACCCATCTGAAACAACTTGTAGCAGATAAAACCGTGGGGCTGACTAGGTTAACCTAGTCACATGGGACAGACAAATCCTCCTGCTACACCAGCCACAATTTGTGATGGGACAATTCCTCCTGCTACACCAGCCACAATTTGTGATGGGACTATTCCTCCTGTTACACCAGCCACAAGTTGTAAAAGACAGAATACATGTCCTGCTACAACCAGCCACAGGTTGTGAAGGGACCATTTCTCCTGGTAAACAAACCACAAGTTGTGAAACACATGGGACAGACATTTCCTCCTGCTACACCAGCCACAATTTGTGATGGGACTATTCCTCCTGCTTCAACCAGCCACAAGTTGTAACAGGACCATTTCTCCTGTAACAAACCAAAGTTGCGAAACACATGGGACAGACAATTCCTCCTGCTACACCAGCCACAAGTTGTTGAACACAGAAGACGATTCCTCCTGCTTCACCATTCACAAGATGTAGAATAACAGAAGACTATTCCTCCTGCTACACCAGCCACAATTGGTAATAGACGGATGTCCTGCTACAACCAGCCACAAGTTGTGACGGGACCATTTCTCCTGGTAAACAAACCACAAGTTGCGAAACACATGGGACAGGCAATTCCTCCTGCTACACCAGCCACACTTTGTAACAGGACTATTCCTCCTGCTACACCAGCCACAAGCTGTTGAACTCAGAAGAGGATTCCTCCTGCTTCACCAACCACAAGATGTGGTATGACAGAAGACTATTGCTCCTGCTACACCAGCCACAATTTGTAAAAGACAGAAGACATGTCCTGCTACAACCAGCCACAAGTTGTGACGGGACCATTTCTCCTGGTAAACTAACCACAAGTTGCAAAACACATGGGACAGACAATTTCTCCTGCTACACAAGCCACAAGTTGTTGAACTCAGAAGACGATTCCTCCTGCTTCACCACCCACAAGATGTAGAATGACAGAAGACTATTGCTCCTGCTACACCAGCCATAATTTGTAAAAGACAGAAGACAAATCCTGCCACAACCAGCCACAAGTTGTGACGGGCCATTTCTCTTGGTAAACAAACCACAAGTTGCAAATCATATGGGACAGACAATTCCTCCTGCTACACAAGCCACAATTTGTGACGGGACTATTCCTTCTGCTACACCAGCCACAATTTGTAAAAGACAGAAGACAACTCCTGCTACAACCACCCACAAGTTGTGACGGGACCATTTCTCCTGGTAAACAAACCACAAGTTGCAAAACACATGGGACAGACAATTCCTCCTGCTACACCAGCCACAATTTGTAAAAGACAGAAGACTATTACTCCTGCTACACCAACCACAATTTGTAAAAGACAGAAGACATGTCCTGCTACACACAGCCACAAGTTGTGACGGGACCATTTCTCCTGGTAAACAAACCACAAATTGCAAAACACATGGGACAGACAATTCCTCCTGCTACACAAGCCACAATTTGTAAAAGACAGAAGACAACTCCTGATACAACCAGCCACAAGTTGTAAAAGACAGAAGACAACTCCTGCTACAACCAGCCACAAGTTGTGACGGGACCATTTCTCCTGGTAAACAAACCACAAGTTGTAAAACACACGGGACAGACAATTCCTCCTGCTACACCAGCCACAAGTTGTTGAAGTCAGAAGACGATTCCCCCTGCTTCACCATTCACAAGATGTGGAATGACAGAAGACTATTCCTCCTGTTACACCAGCCACAAGTTGTAAAAGACAGAGGACATGTCCTGCTACAACAAGCCACAAGTTGTGACGGGACCATTTCTCCTGGTAAACAAACCACAAGTTGCGAAACACATGAGACAGACAATTCCTCCTGCTACACCAACCACAAGTTGTTGAACGCAGAAGACGATTCCTCCTGCTTCACCATCCACAAGATGTAGAATGACAGAAGACTACCGATTACCGTTCGTCTGCTACAACCAGCCCTAAAGTTGTTTACCAGAAGAATGGTCCAGTCACAACTTGTGGCTGGTTGTAGCAGGAGTTATCTTCTGTCTTTTACAAATTGTGGCTGGTGTAGCAGGAGTAATAGTCTTCTGTCTTTCTACATCTTGTGGCTGGTGTAGCAGGAGGTATTGTCTGTCCCATATGTTTCACAACTTGTGGCTTGTTTACCAGGAGAAATGGTCCCGCCAAAACGTGTGGCTGGTTGAAGCAGGAGTTGTTTTCTGTCTTTTACAAATTGTGGCTGGTGTAGCAGGAGTAATAGTCTTCTGTCTTTCTACATCTTGTGGTTGGTGAAGCAGGAGGAATCGTCTTCTGCGTTCAACAACTTGTGGCTGGTGTAGCAGGAGGAATTGTCTGTGCCATGTGTTTCGCAACTTGTGGTTTGTTTACCAGGAGAAATGGTCCCGTCACAACTTGTGGCTGGTTGTAGCAGGACATGTCTTCCGTCTATTACCAATTGTGGCTGGTGTAGCAGGAGTTATAGTCTTCTTTCATTCTACATCTTGTGAATGGTGAAGCAGGAGGAATCGTCTTCTGAGTTCAACAACTTGTGGCTGGTGTAGCAGGAGGGAGAAATGGTCCCGTCACAACTTGTGGCTGGTTGTAGCAGGACATGTCTTCTGTCTTTTACAAATTGTGGCTGGTGTAGCAGGAGGAATTGTCTGTCCCATGTGTTTCACAACTTGTGGTTTGTTTACCAGGAGAAATGGTCCCGTCACAACTTGTGGCTGGTTGTAGCAGGAGTTGTCTTCTGTCTTTTACAACTTGTGGCTGGTTGTATCAGGAGTTGTCTTCTGTCTTTTACAAATTGTGGCTGGTGTAGCAGGAGGAATTGTCTGTCCCATGTGTTTTGCGATTTGTGGTTTGTTTACCAGGAGAAATGGTCCCGTCACAACTTGTGGGTGGTTGTAGCAGGACATGTCTTCTGTCTTTTACAAATTGTGGTTGGTGTAGCAGGAGTAATAGTCTTCTGTCATTCTACATCTTGTGGCTGGTGCAGCAGGAGGAATTGTCTGTCCCATGTGTTTTGCAACTTGTGGTTTGTTTACCAGGAGAAATGGTCCCTTCACAACTTGTGGCTGGTTGTAGCAGGAGTTGTCTTCTGTCTTTTACAAATTGTGGCTGGTGTAGCAGGAGGAATAGTCCCGTCACAAATTGTGGCTTGTGTAGCAGGAGGAATTGTCTGTCCCATATGTTTTGCAACTTGTGGTTTGTTTACCAGGAGAAATGGCCCGTCACAACTTGTGGCTGGTTGTGGCAGGATTTGTCTTCTGACTTTTACAAATTGTGGCTGGTGTAGCAGGAGCAATAGTCTTCTGTCATTCTACATCTTGTGGGTGGTGAAGCAGGAGAAATTGTCTGTCCCATGTGTTTCACAACTTTGGTTTGTTACAGGAGAAATGGTCCTGTTACAACCTGTGGCTGGTTGAAGCAGGACATGTCATCTGTCTTTTACAACTTGTGGCTGGTGTTGAGAAGGAATAGTCCCATCACAAATTGTGGCTGGTGTAGCAGGAGGAATTGTCTGTCCCATGTGTTTAACAACTTGTGGTTTGTTTACCAGGAGAAATTGGTCTTCGGTGGTTCACAACTTTGCCTGTTGTGGGAGGAATGGTCTCATCTTTAACAGATCGGGTTAACTATGGCAAATTAATTGACCCTGAATGTTAACTGAGGCCAAGTGGTTGTTTGTTCATGCACCGATGTTCTTCTTAAAGATGTAGGACCGAGTGTCTGCGAAGTTGTGACATTGGTTGTGACGCAGTTAATGTCCTTGAGACAAGTAATACTATGCATATCACTAGAATGGTTGGTTGTACCAAATGTTCTCTGTCTCAAAGTCCTCACAGATGTTGTGCCATTATGAGGAAAATCTGGATACAATTGAACTTTTACATCGATGTAGAGAGGTTGGTTGTTCTTGTTGTCTTGACTTCGTTGGGCGATCGTCAGGAAGCGTCGCAACTTGTCATGCACAAGTTAATTGCTGGACTAATGAAACCTTATATACCTATATTGTGTCCTGAAAGCCTAATAAGGCTTACTAATTACAAGTAGAGGACACTTTAATAAATGATATATGTGTATATATACATATATACGGTAGATGGCCATTTGTGAGATTTCTTACAGGAACAACAAAATGTCAATAGATTGTCCTCCATGATAGATCTTTTATTTTCAACTTCTGATAAAAGTAAATATGTAGAATAATCCATATCACAGTATTATTTATATATTGCTTCATAACCCGGTGTCCAAATTGATAAGGACTGTGGTGCAGTTCTACTGGAATCCAGAACATACAGTATAACCTCTCTATTGCGGACATCCATGGATCTGGCCACTGGCGTCTTCAATTGGGAGGTTACATGTATGTCATGATCGTCCAATAGATGAAGTCTCAGATAAGATAGAAGCATAAAGAAGGCGCCTGGCTGGCTGTGACCCGAGTCATGGAGAGAGTAAAACTGTCCCTGGGTGGAATTTCAGTGAAATATCTGGAGCTTGGTGTGGCAACACTAACAGCACTAAAAGTATGATTGCCATTGTTGTGTATTTCCCTCCAATTTAACTGAACATCTTCCTGAAGACAGACTTTGTTTTGGAGACATTACTGCTCTTACTTTCAAACAAAAATGCTACAACAGTACAAAAGAATTGGCACAGTCTACAAAGGTGGATGTCTTATTGACCATCATCATTCACAGTACGGTACTTGCTAGGTTTGCACTGAATGAGTTCATATTACAGAATCCTCTTCCTGCGCTAAGCATTGTCATCTTATAACTAAAGCCTAGAACACAGAGTTTTTAATTCGGCCTTTCTGTGATGAGTGACAGCAGCACGCGATGACTAAAAAGTTTTCCACAAAAATCTTCATTTTGCTCACATCACTTCACAAAACAATCATAGTAACAGCAAGCATCACGTAGCGGCATCCAAAGTTACTTAGTTAGGCCACTGAAACTCGATGTGAATGCTGCTGTGTTAGAGTTTATTCGCAGTCTTCTCAGTAGCAGCAGTGCCCCGAGATGACTCCTCTGCTTTGTGCGCTTCATCAATCCTTGCATGTTCCTTCTTGATCAAGTCTCGTAATTCGTCCTGCAGAGACAAAAACGAAGACGTCAGTGAAATAGAAAAAATTGAAGTCATCAAAAGCTGAACGTATCAGACAATAAGGTTGGCTTATCACTCAAGATGATTTAGTTCCTTAGTTAAAATTTCTAGTGTTCACCAAAAGTTGTGTAAGGGTAGTAACTTGATTTCAGGTAGCATTCGAAGATCTCATTGTATAATATGTGATTTATAAGGAACTAAGGGCACTGACTGATATAAATATACCTACCCCCCAGCCTAAAGCATCAGCCAAAGCATAACTTCCATCATCACAGGTACCCTGCCAGAACACATCTCTGCAAATAGAAAGACAAACTTAGAATTCTGACCACCAGTTAGCCATCGAGATGTTGCGGATAGATAAATTCTCTTTGGCTTTGATTATCCTATCAAGGGCTTAATGTCTCTAATCATCATGACATGGAAACTATGCTTTAATAGCTCCAGTAACATTGTCTTATCTGCCAGGGAAGTTCTTGGCACTTCTGGCAGACTTGGTTCCAGAAAGAAACGTAAATGAGAATAATATGTCCAATGCAAATTACCTGTAGTTGTTCTCTTGGTCAAACTGTAGCCCTCCACCCATTCCCAACAGCGCGAGTAAAGGATCTCCTTGCTGGCAACAAAAGCATACAATACTTATATAGAAATGAGAAATGAAATGATCTTTGTCATGTCTGCCACTATTAAAGCTAGTGGTTTTACCAACATCTATCTAATTCTAACAGAAATTTGCTGCGAGATACAGATTTTGAACATCGCTTTCCTTGGCCTAGCTGTACCAGCATAAGGACTAAAATTTCTCAGGACTTGCTTTACAAGCACTTAAGTAAGTTTGAATCGAAGTTCTTGGAAAGAAATAATCCTTAGCTCAGTGAAATCGAAATAAAACATGGGTCCAGGAGGGGCAGATGACAGCAATTCTTACCCCAGTCTTCTGCAAGTTTATATAGAGCCTTGGGGTTGTCTCTGGTACTTGGCCGACCATGGAAGCAAAGGGCTGCACTGCTAATGATGTGCCCATTATGATGAGCAAGTCACATTCTGGCATGTCCTGAAAGACAAACACAAAATAAAAAGTCTTTTGGAAAACATTTCGAAATTGGCTTATATTTTTAGTTGCATTCGTATCAGTACAAGAAATTCTAGTAAAAAGATGTCTTCTACTTCAAAACACACAATAAAATTGACAGATATTAGAGTTTGGAGAAGTTGAAAGTCTCCAAAGGGCAATATGCAGAACGCCCATACATTGGCATGGAACCATTTGGTTTCTCGAATAGAGAAGAGCGGTTGAGCTCCATTGGTAAATAAACAAATATCATACACACCTTTTTGATACTCTGAAAGAATGCTGCTGGCAGGGCCTCGCCAAAGAACACAACATCTGAAAACGTGAGGTTAACATAAAGGGATAAAGTCCATCAAATAAGAGTTCAGATGGGGCCTGCATATAACTCTTCCAGTGAAGTCTACGAGTTAAGACTCGTTAAGACTAGATCCACTGGCTTACCATCTCCTTATATGCAACATCATGAAGTAAAATCTAATGGATTTTTTTGACTGCAGAGTGAATTAGATGAATTCTGAATTCCCTGAATTCAATAGCCTTGTACAAGAATCTGGTAATGACCTGAAATTATCCGTATCCGAGATGTAGAAAACTTCCGTTTGAAGAAGACTCAACTCACCTGGCTTTACTACACCTTCACAGTCCTCTGCTTCACATTTTGGCAGGACATCTGAGAAAATCTTCTCTGAAAATAAGATTTAAGACACTGTAGCCAAATAGATGTCCCCTCAGAGGAATAAAGTGTTCCTAAATATTTGGCCAGTGGGCAAAGAAAACTAATATCAACAAAAGCCAGATTAAGAACTGAGAGCTAGAAGTATTAGTTTTGAGTCTGCCACATGAGTATTTACCTTTTATCCAGTCCTGTGTGTAGCATTTATCGCATTCAATACAGTGAGACGTATGAAAAGAGCCATGTGCTTCCATGATTTTGTCTGTTGGAATCTCGGCAACTCTCTCAAATGTGTCAATATTCTGAAACAATAATCATATCTTTTGATCGATCTGTGGATGATCATTTGAAATGATAGTTCTTACTTACTGTCTAAAACATAGGGCTCTTAATCCAAACAAAATACATTTACATGTGACTACTCCAAAACAAAAATACCAGGCCAATAATCTCATCAGGTGCCCAACTGTAGTGGCACAAAAAGACAGAAGAAGTAATGATCAACTCACCTGGGTGAACAACTTTCTCAGCATTCCCTTCTCATGGATCAGTCGCATAAAATAGTGGCAGGGTGTTGGCTGGAAAAAAGATCTAGATCAGATTAAGGGCTTTAATGGAAGTCCAAAAAGCAATGCCAAAAAAATCACTGACTTGTTCAGTGTCCACAAACATAGCAGTAGCATACTAACCAATAGTGCTATCTTTACTTCCGGCAAGAACACAAAAAGATGACGCTGCCGGTAATACCGTCACTGATACAAACAGGTAAAACACACACTCACTTTGAAAAGACCATCGGCTGGCCAAAGTTCCTTTGCAAGGGTGAAGAAAGGTTCAGGATTTTCCTGCAAAAATCGAAGAGGTCAGAAAATGCCTTGTTCAAATGAAATTGAACTTTGAGCTAGATCATTTAGGAAAAGCTTAGTTAGTTAATAGATCTTCAATTGCAGCTATCAAATTTAGCATTGAGTACAAGGAATAAGTCTGAAATCCACCTAAAAAGGAAATTTGACATCCCTGGTTAATAGTCTCCATGGAGGCTTTCTGGGGTGACGAGTTGCACTATGAAGCAAATATTGACTGGCACAGGAAAATATATTTATTAGTAAGAAAAGTTGAGCTAACTCAAACTTCTGTCATGAACAGGCATATCATTGTATTATATCCAGACAGCCTCTCATACATGTATTGTTTTTTAATTTGAATTATGTTTCTGGCATCAAATCATAACAGACCTACCCTGAAGTATGATATATCAAAGATGGCCATTGGATTAGGAAGGTTGTATTTTTCTAGGTTTGCATACAATCCGGTACCAGGGCTTCGAAAATCTGGAATACCTGCAGCTGAAAAAGACATCAAGGCAGAGGACATGGAAATCAAAGTAAAGTGACTTTCCCAAGGCTAGAGAAAATGCATGTGTCAGTTTTTGGTATTGAACTTGGGATGTTTTGATTACAAGTCGGACACTTTTCTAAGTTGCTTACAATGACTAAGGTTGATTTTCTGGGCAAATGCTCTCAACTGCACAACCTAATATGTTGTAAATAAACCTGACAAGTTTTAGCAATACTTACATGTAGATATACCAGCACCAGTCATGAAGATGATGTTTTTACATTTTCCATCCTTCAAATACTTCACCACGCCATCAAAATCCACTGTTTTAAGAAGCTGGTCTGGTTTTTCTTGATCTTCAACCTTGAATGAGTCTGCAAACTTCTTCCTCAGGAGTTCCACTGAAACCAAATAAATTGGATATCAAGTATGGATGCATTTTGGACTAATAATCAGTCCAAATGAGGACAACTAACAATGACCACAGACCAAGACTGACCTCAAGTGACTGAAATGATAGACATGAATTCTGAACAGCAATTTGGTTGCTAAAGGAAGACCACAGCTCAGAGCCAAGTGGGTTGGATCAAAGTTACACAAAGTAACCACTTGGTTCTCTGCTATCTTATTTTATCTCTAAACCAAACATGACTCTGTTCTCTAACTGTTCATATTCATTAGCCACTTGGAAACTACTTACAGGACCCCATAGCACCTTGACCTGCCAAAAATGGCACTCATGGAAATGACCACCAATGTAAACCAATGGGGTCTGCCTTTAAGACGTCTTAATCTGAAGAACCAGTTCATGTACATGCACTATGTACATCTGTATGAACTTACTTTTGGATTGATCTTGTTCCTGAAAGATAAATAAAGATTGTTAGAGCAATTGCTTCATAAACCTATCAGAATTCTTTTTGCACATTGTATCAACCTAAAAAATATATCACTTTGTAGATCATGTATTATGTATGTCCAATCTAGAATATCTTAGCTTTAAATCATTCCTTTTATCAGTCTCATCTTCCAAATGGGTACATTGTTGTGTTTCAGGCAGTTTTGTCATCTTGAATGACATCCAAGCTGCAACTCACACTACTACTGTAGGTTAGTTTTCATGGCATTAATTTTGACTCATTATTAATCCAATAATCAGCATACCTGATCTTCATCTTCCCCCTTCTTCTTATGTGGGCCTGAAAAATTGAAAAAATGAAAAACAAAAAACTGAACAAGGAAGTTAGATCCGTGTTGTGTTGTGATATAGTAAGCCCTATGAAATCCCTTTTTTGGCATTGATTTCGGACCGATCTCAAATCAGCATGCATGCCTTTTGTTCTAAAGATGGGGGGGGGGGGGGGGGGGGGCTAATTTTATAATCCTAATATGGAAATGACACCATCCATGTACATCAGCCATCAGGCATTGACTTTCGCTTTGAACTGAACGAGGAAGTTGTGGTTGATCAAGTGTTTATTCAAGATTTAGAACACGAATTAACAAATTATTAATGTAGATTGTAACATTGATACTGAACTATCTAGATATCTGGTTCATTTGTAAACAAGAAGTAAACGGAGTGAGTTATTAGTAACTTTATGATCGACAAAAACGATTTTTACCAGACTCTGCCATCGTTGTTCTTGTCTTAAAATTGTGTATTTCCACTTTAACCGCCAGCGCTCGGTGTCGCTAGCCGGTCTGGTCGGATACATAACCTTCTCTAAAGGGGATACAGATAGGGACAGATTAAAATTATTTTGTTGCCAACCAATACACCCAAAGAAATATACAGAATTACTTATATGAGCTATTGGCACTGTGTTGTGCTCAATTTAAACTAAACCCAAACATGGCTGTGATAAGCATGGGCAGAGTCTTCATAGCAAACATTGTTGGACAATCATGGCCAGTCTTCATAACAAACATGGTTTTGACAAACATAACCAGTCTTATTATCAAACATGGTTGTGACAAGCACGGCCAAACAAAGAGCATGAACTAATGAAGTCAATCTTTGCAACTATACCGCATGGAGGACAGATCCGGGAGGACACATGACACAGTCTTCATATAAACTTGCCTCGCATTCAGAATCTGTCCCACGGTGGTGTTATCTCCTGGACAGGGTCTGTGAAGTTGGCTCCCAGTTCCCAGTTCCCAGTTCCCAGTTCGCAGTTCCTTATTCGTACCCAAACATGGGTAAGGAACTGGGAAATGGGCTAAGCATTTTCCAGTTCCCAATTCAAATTTCTTTCAAATATTAACACTCCAAAGTCCGATAACTCAACTTGGTGGTTTTAACCCTTTATCCTACCAAATCTCGATTCAACTATCAGTGACTTTAACCCTTTCTGACCCATTTCCCGGTTCAAAATACCAGCTCCTTATTCGCTTAACTCATTTTAACCCTCTACATCTCTATTTCCCTATTCAAATGCTGGCTCCCGATTCAGCTACAAGTCACTTTAACCCTTTCTGACTCCATTTCATTCATTTGCAAGTCACTTTAGACCCTTTCTGACTTCATTTCCCGGTTCAAAATGCTAGTTCCTTATTCGTCTGAACTCATTTTAACCCCTCTATAAGTCCATTTCCCTATTCAAATGCTGGCTCCCAATTCAGCTACAAGTCACTTTAACCCTTTCTGACTCCATTTCATTCATTTGCAAGTCTCTTTAACCCTTTCTGACTTCATTTCCCAGTTCAAAATGCCAGTTCCTTATTCGTCTTAACTCATTTTAACCCTGCTCAGCTAAGTCTGAAGTTTCTCGTACAATCATAGGCGGATGACCACAGTTGCTATATTTAGTATGGCCACTACGAAGGTGGCACTATTTTGAGACGGGTATCCCTGGTTAATCTTGTATTATTGTGTACTAGCTGTCGCCGCCAGCTAATTATGTATGTAACCATGCTTGTTTATACCACTTGCAGCTTGCCGCTAAGCTCTTCCCTCTTGCAGTC
Source organism: Lineus longissimus (assembly GCF_910592395.1). Taxonomy (NCBI): domain Eukaryota; kingdom Metazoa; phylum Nemertea; class Pilidiophora; order Heteronemertea; family Lineidae; genus Lineus; species Lineus longissimus. Next base: position 6,663,326 of record NC_088310.1, read on the forward strand.
AATGAGACGACTTAATTACCATTCCTGATTTTAATCCCTTTCTCTGAACCAATCAGAGTAATTGCATTGATCCTGTACGTATTTGTAACCCGCATATGATATGTTTGTGGATAATAAAGCTGAATCGGGAGCCAGCATTTGAATAGGGAAATGGACTTATAGAGGGTTAAAATGAGTTAAGACGAATAAGGAGCTGGCATTTTGAACCGGGAAATGGAATCAGAAAGGGTTAAAGAGACTTGCAAATGAATGAAAAGGAGTCAGAAAGGGTTAAAGTGACTTGTAGCTGAATTGGGAGCCAGTATTTGAATCGGGAAATGGAGTTATAGAGTGTTAAAATGAGTTAAGACGAATAAGGAGCTGGCATTTTGAACCGGGAAATGGAGTCAGAAAGGGTTAAAGAGACTTGCAAATGAATGAAATGGAGTCAGAAAGGGTTAAAGTGACTTGTAGCTGAATTGGGAGCCAGTATTTGAATCGGGAAATGGAGTTATAGAGTGTTAAAACGAGTTAAGCGAATAAGGAGCTGGTATTTTGAACCGGGAAATGGGTCAGAAAGGGTTAAAGTCACTGATAGTTGAATCGAGAGCTTGGTAGGAAAGGGTTAAAACCACCAAGTTGAGTTATCGGACTGTGGAGGGTTAATATTTGAAAGAAATTTGAATTGGGAACTGGGAAATGCTTAGCCCATTTCGTACCCAAACACACCATGTTTCAAAATGGGTACGAATAACGAACTGGGAACTGGGAACTGGGAACTGGGAGCCAACTTCACAGACCCTCCTGGACAGGGTGTATCAAAAGAACCCATATGTCTTCGTCCAAACCATGAGGAGTATTTGTCTCAACCATGGGAAGTTTGCTCCTTGTGGAAGTTGTCTCCTGGACGATTGGGTGAGGACCTGATCCTCTCTAGTACAAAATAACAAGATTGTGTTAAAGGACGTGGATGCCACGCTGTGATGTGAAATCTGACCACCAAACTCCATATTCTGGATTCCAATCTAAGAATTTATGTCCATGATGTCGCATCTGAACAAGCTGTTGTAACGATGTAATGGACTGAATAGACTGTGACCGGACAAGTCCGGTGAGAACCACTGCTCTCAAGTCAATGGAAACGCTATAAACACGACAAAGTCACATCCTTTTGGGGTGTCAGGGACACACCGAATTTACATAACATAATCATGCGAAGCATACCCCGGTTGAATTTTTCAAATGTGTATACCGCTCTAAAGATCCTTAGTCTCTTCTAAAAATGTTCACTTATATTCACATAAAAAATCGAACGACATCATTTTATGAATATGATATACATGTATTGATACAATTATTATCTTATCAGCCTACAAGTAACTAAGTTGGGTAACGCTTTTTATGTCCTTAGGTATGCAGTCACTTTGAATACGACCACATTCTTTTGGACATGCGTTATCATGGTGATGATGCAACAGTGCATTAAAATACGCCAGGCATCCATATCTCAGACACGACACTAAAATAGAACGTACCTCGTTCTTGTTGGACTCTGGAACATTGATAGGAAATATCTACATGTACTTCCTGGTAAGGTATCATGTTTCTACAAAAGATACAAATTCATGATATAATCTTGCATGTTTATCAATCGTAATTTTTTTAACAGGAAAGGCGGGAACGACTCTTGTTTAAACAGATATTCCCAGTGAGCACGACAGATTTATTAAAAGTCGGGAGATTTCCCACCTCCGTCAGTGGTGCAACCAAGACTCGAAGTTGCTGGAGTGGAGTCGCATGTCTAAATTTTTGAAGCCAATACCCTCGAGGAGTGTCACATGTAATCACCCTCCGCCTATTCCGAAGACCAATAGGCCTACTGCCCTCTAGGTGTGGTGTTTACGAACATTCGATGACCGATTTTGGAGGCGACGTCCTGTTCACCCAGTTGCGAAGACCAAGTCTGCCAGAGAGAAGCGCATAGAAAGACCGATTTTGCCGGTGTAAATTCGTGTACACCAATGCGATGACATTTTGCAGGATTATCCCTATACTAAGTCCGAATCCTGCAGTAGGAAATTCGTGCTATATCAATTGTGAAGGACCGCGTAAACCCATGATCATAGACGGACATTTCGTCTTCTTCAGGTGACGTGTTTCTGAGGGAATTGCATCATTTACATTCATGCCGAGGACAAGTTATGAAGGAGTCGAAGACCGCTTCATATTCGGGAGTTATGTGGAATCGAAGGATTAGGTCTACTGGTGTAGCATTTACCAGCGCTGGAGACAGATCCCTATAATATTTTGGTGCGTAGTCAGTCACAACCTACTTCACGAAGGACAGTCGGGAATCTACGCAGAAAGACAATATGGATAAAGAAGCGATTCCCCTTGTCAGGTTTGAATCAAATGACTCAACGCCGGACTCAGATACTCGCAGACTCCCCGAGGCAAGAACACGTAGGATTATAGTTGAACCTGTCTTTTTCCTCTTCTCTCTCGCCGTAGTTGGAGAAGCTCCCGTACTGGAGCAATACGTCTACTCAAGATTCAAACTAGATTCACCTTTATTTAATGAATCCATCAATAGGAACAGTACCTTCTGTCAAACGAACCATTCTGATCCAGAGTTTATTGCCATGGAATCAGTTCAGAAGCAAACGTCACATTTTCAGATGGCCCTTAATCTCGTCTGCAGTTCGCTGGCCATGGTCACAACACTGGTGTACGGGACGTACTCAGATTCGGCTGGGCGGAAAGTCGTCCTGATTCTTTCCATTATGGCGCGGGCAATTAAGTTTGTCTTCACCTCGTTTGTCATTGGTTTTAAGTTGCCCGTTCAGTGGCTTTTGCCGGGAGAAATCTTGGTGGGACTAGGCGGAGGCTATGCTACCATGGTAATGGGTGTGAACTCGTATCTCTCCGAAACGACCGCAACGGACACGAGAACATTTCGGATGGCAGTCTTGGAAACGTGTTTAGCAGTTGCCGTGTCAATATCTGAACTAGGATTGGGATATTTCGTTGAGAAATTAGGTTTTCTGTACCCAACTTTAACATTATTGGGCATTTTAGTCATAGACTTAATCTATGTGTGGCTTTTTGTCCCCGAAACGAGGCCGAGTAGGAAGGTCCTTAGGTCACCAAGACAATCATTCATCGCGTTTTGTGCAGTGTACACGCAAAGAGAAGGAAAGCGACGCATCAAGTTGATGTTACTGAATATCATGACGCTGACCTTTCTAATGGGGTGCGGAGGTGCAAGTGTAGGGCTGCTGTTTATGATGAACACTCCCCTATGCTGGGGACCAGTCCAGATGGGTATCTACCTAGCGATAAGCTCCCTTGTGAGCCAGTTCGTCGGGTTGTTCGCTTTGAAGGTCTTCAAGAAGTTTGAAGTTTCGGAGATCACGGTAGCTGCAATCGGGACAGTCTCCGCTATCGTCGGGAACGTATTGCACGCTTGGGCGGCAACAACTTTCATTATGTACACAGGTATGGCGTCTTAGCTTTTGTTCAAATTTCATTTTTGTTTGTTTGGTGTGAAGATTGAACAGTTCCACTTTAACGACAGCACATACGAGTGTGAAGTAAGCAGTTCAGTGGATTTTCACCTGTTCGTCATTACTCACTTATGACTCCTAGTTGTGTCAGTGTCGCATATATGCGCTGCGACGACATCCCAAACCCGTGTGAAGGGAAAATTATTCAACGGGATAACAGTCCTAGTCCATGGTTCATGTGTCATACAGAGATTTACAGCTAGAGAGACCTAGACCATAGTTTTCACGCACTTGATTTAACGAGGTCTCCGGACTCAAAATTGACAGGTTAGTTGTGTAACACTGCCCGCCATACAGCTTATGATTTGTCCTTTCAGTCTTCTTTGTTGCCATGCTGATGGTACTGCCACTGCCCGTGATCAGATCTATCATCTCAAGACAGGTCAAGCCAGAAGAACAAGGTACTATTCTCAAGAATACCGTATTCGTGAACATCGGAAATGCCGCAAACCAAAAGAGCGGGAATGGGTAAATTGGTCGTAGTCTCGAAAAAATGTCACAACCTGTACTCGGAGACCGAATGTCGCATCCGAACATCTCCACTAGTTCCCGGCTCCAATTCCATATCCTGATCACCACCAACTGTACACTCCGGACGCAGTGGACCGGCCTCACCCTAACCATCATGAGGGAGATTCACAGTAACAGTATCCATCCAGAAAGCCGGGTTGGCTCTTGGCCGACTTTACGGTATTCAACAACTGCTGTAAATCGGGGGTGTCTCCTTTTGTCGCATGGCCAAGACTGTGTCTCATCAGGGGAGACGGGCATGAACAACCAACTAGCCGCCACAATCGGACCTTCGGACAGATTATCATTCTTACTAACTCGTTTCTTGTAATTTCAGGCACGGTATTCGCAGGGGTGGCCAGTATCCAATCACTCAGTTCCTTGATGGTCGGAGGCATCTTCATGTACATTTACAAGAACACCCTTGTCTTCATGCCGGGATTTGTCTTCATAGTATCAGCTCTGTTCGGTGTTATCACAATCGCTCTAATCCTGTAAGTACGCCATGGCACAGTGAAGTGAAACCTCGGAATCTTTCTTGGACACTCCTGGAACAAACCACCGCTGAATACGTCACGACTCGAGTGCTTGCGATTCGCATTTATGATACTTCAAAACGTAACTGGTACGACGGTGTAGCAATTTGTGGTGGATATCGTGATTGTGTTAATTTACTTACTGATAACTCTAAACTGATGGTTCATACTGTTTATAGATGTTTATATAGGCAAAATAGAATTGTTGTGGATCAGCGTCTTGCTAAGAACCATGGAGTTGAAGGTGAACACGAGAATGTCCATTTAGTTATTAACATTATTTTGCAGGACCTACATTTATGTCTGTCGTTTAGCGGATGAAATGGATGAGAGAAAACCACTGCAACATGACTGGACAAACTGTAGCTAGATGAGAAGGGGTGGACATGGCCATCGAACGAATGCAGTCACAACACCTTGCTCGGCCTCACATTAAAGCCCTCATCATTGGTGTACATAACGTGTATTTTATTTTGACCAATAAAGATTTGAAATCAAACTCTTGTTGTGTTGGCTCCATCGGTATATCAGTAATTGATAGCACTGTGTGCCCATTAGACTGTTCCTTGCCTGTAATCAGATTGTAACAAATGTCCAACGACAAATACGTGATGATGTGAAAATTAGCTGGCTAACAGGACAGGGCTCACAATTAGTTTGGAAAGGGAACAAGAGGCCATTCAAAAACAGTTTCATGCCCTCAAGTTTGTATTCAAATAACATGTAGTATTGACAACAAACATGTCTTTTCGGGCTAAATAGTCTCAAAATAAGGAACTGAATGGAGTGCTGTAAACTCAGCCAAGAACCGTCTCATCGTTCTGGACGAGGAGGTCACATCGCCTCAACGGCGCTTGACCGTATTCAGAGTAGTGGAAATACATGTATAACAGTCAGTGATGAAGTCCTCTCTTCAGTTCAACGTGTCCTCAGAAGTTGGGTTTATATCAGAGATAATTTAGTGGCGGCAGTGCGTTTGTCCCGACGATGGAACCTAGGCTGCGGCCTACGTGGAATCAGTCAAATTGCATATTTGTGAACGCCAACAACGTAAAACCTTTCTGCTAAAATTTAGATTGTGCAGTGCATAAAACATGATTAATCACCGTGAAATCATTGAGAAGTTAATCTCATAGTACTAAGATGCTTTAAAGTCACAGCTGTCGATAAAATTGTATGTAATATATTGCGATTTATTTATACGATATCCCAGTAATCACTGCTTGAAGTGCCTTTTTCAGCAGCTGTCAATGACTGTTTACAGGGTTGCCCAAAAAAACCTTAAGGCATTTTCTTTGCAGCTGTAGACATGACCTATGTTGATTGCGCGCGGGTCCTATCGCAACTTTTCTAAGATACCAACAAAAGACCCCCTACATATATATACTGTGGGGTGCAGCATAGCACCCTGAATGTACTCATGGAGGTATAAATAAGATATATTTATACCTCCATGATGTACTGTAGAAAAAGTTTGTGATAAAATGATATTGGGATGCAAAGGCAAAGCCTAGCCTAAGTAGGCAAAGATTCAGAATAGAAACTTCATTCATCATCTTGATCTACCAATATTGATATGGTGCATAACTGCAAATTACCGACCAACTGTAATATATGATGAAACACCCAATAATGAAATTAAGTTGTGGATAGTGTTGACCAATTCTGCATTTGAAATTTACAACATCGATTGATATTAATGATAATGCCTAATGTAATGGATATTTTGTAACATATATTGCCATACACAGGCCTATACAATGTAAGAAAAAAAACAATGGAGGCCTGTTATGCTGTGTAAAAATCCTGGCTTCACCCCATAGAGGTCAAGCATGACATGAACAATGATATGATAAGATGTCCTTGGGATAATTTAGAACCCACCTGACAATTTTTTATCTCAAGAGTGATAACAGTTAATTATCCTTGATATATACATGCACATGTAATTTGAACTCCATTTCTCTATGCCAATCAATCATGAGTGATTTCAAAACCCTAAAACATCCAAGAGGTTGATGATTTCTACGCTTGACGATAAGTCGTCTGTGTTAACAAACATGACCAATATTCCTTGCATTTTCCAGTATCCTATATCTACTGGCCATACTTGATTGGAACGATGTCCTCGGGGGTGTTCAATGATTACATTGCAGGAGCACTAGGAGGTAAGGCCAATAATTTCTGCAGATATTGAGATATTTCAATAACAATTTCATTAGAATACACGAAGTATAGTCTTTCCTCTCCCTTTTGGTTTTTTTAAAGTGACGATTTTTTTGGGTGCCACTTTGGGTATTTGGGGGGGGGGGGGGGGGAAGGGGGCATTTGGGTTAATCAGCTTAAGAGCCAGTCTTCAACAAGGGAGAGGATTCTGTCACTAGTTAGTGTCTACTTGGATGTGGTCAATTGCATCAATAATCGATGCAACGATATTCAGTCTGACACTGTGCTGGATAACATTGATGCCAAATCCAGTGATATGCCCAGTTACACTCCCAAAAATGATTGGGGTCTGTTTTGTATTGCAGGTTGTGCTGGTCTTATAGCAGGGCATCCATTTGATACAATTAAGGTAAGGAACGATTTTTAACTGCACTGCTCCAGTGACTTCATTGTGATTAAAAACCAAATGACAATTAACATGGAGTTGATGGAATAGCAATTAATCTCATTTTATTTTATCTTTTTATCTAAAGCTTGAGATTCATTTACTACACTTTAAATCTAACTCTCACTCAAGAGCTAAACAAACATAAAACCATAATGAATTGATAGTCGAAGAAATTGTGACTAAATATCACTAAAGGTCACTTGAAACAACTATTCATTCTCCATTGTAGGTCCAGCTTCAGACACAGAATCATGAAGGACTGGTGTCTTGCTTCAAGAAAATCTCTTCATCAAACCTGGTCAGTTTTTTTCTCAAAACTCATGTTCTACTTTACATTTAGCTGTAACTGAGAAAAGGCCAGGATGATTAGACTCGCAACAATATACCAGGGCAAATGCCTTGGTGCCTTTGTTTTCTCCCCCAACTGCAACTACATCTTTTACCAATTAGAATTTAAAGTAGGCACAATGTGGTCAATGCCCAGGATTACTGGGAGAAGACAAAACAAAAAGACCGGTTCAAAAGTTGAAAATTTGCTAAACACATTTTTGTGCTGCTTCCTTGCACTTGCCTCTACCAGTATTGCAAGGTTTCCTGAATTAAATTTTTGGATTTTGATGGAGCTGCCGATATTTATTACCTTACCCACCCTACCTTCTCCTCTTTGTGATTCCAGAGCTCAGGATTCTTCCGTGGTTTAGCGTTCCCTCTTTGGTCATATGGTTTCCTCAATGCAGTATTCTTCGGTGTCTATGGCAACACGCTACGTTGGTTAACAGAGGGAAAGGATGTCGAGAAAAACAAGCGTTATTTCGATATTTACATGGCTGGAGCTATTGCTGGGGCTGCACAAGTCATCCCGGCATGTCCATTAGAGGTCATCAAGGTCACGCTGCAATCGCAGATCAAAACAGGTAGGGTTAACTCACTTCTGGGAGGAATTTCCTTTGATATTGATTGAATCATACGGAATTCGTTCCACAGAGAGATATGCCTTCTGAAGACACTTTTAGAATAGGATACATTGTATTTATTTTTGTCTTGAAGGTCACCCTGAAAGTGTTTTTGTGACCATTAAAATCAATGTCAAGGAATATGACTGAAAACTTTAAAAGTGACAGTCACTCTCTTCTATCCAAACCCATGTAAAGCATGTGGTTCCTACTGTTCCACTGTTATAACCTTAACTGTTATGTAAACTAGCTGCTGAAGTAATCAAATGCAAAGTTGAAAAAATCATGTCTTGTTTAACTGAATGTGTATCTTATATATTTTCCAGCATCAACTACAAAGGGAGAATACTACAAGGGACCATGGCACTGCCTCAAGGCATCTGGCATGAGGGGCTGCTATCGGGGCTTCTCTGGACAATGCCTTCGTGATATACCATCATTTGGCACCTATATCGTAGTTTACGAGTGGATGCATGATTGGATTAGTGAACAGTCTTGGGCTGATAGCCGAGGTATTGTAGCAGGCCTGTTCGGTGGTGGCATCAGTGGCATAATCAGTTGGGGCTGTATCATACCCCTCGACTGTATAAAAAGCAGACTTCAGAGTGACACTACAAACAAGTACAATGGTGTTATCGACTGTGCTATTAAAAGCTACAAAAGTGATGGATTACGTTGTTTCTTTAGAGGCAGTGCTGCAGTCAGTTTGAGGGCCTTTCCTGTGAATGCAATAACTTTCTTTGTTTATCGCGAGACTTTAAATGAATTAAACAAACTTGATTCACGGAGTGAAGTGATTTGTGGGCAAATCGTTAGTGATAGCTGATGATAAATGCCTATCTCATTCGCACTTCATCTGTAAACTTTATTACTTTCACATGGACCTGGTGATGTAGGGTTTTTTTTCTTCACACATGATGAAACTTTGAAAAGAAACTCATCAAGAAACACTCAAGTAAAAGCATGAGCCTTGAATGGCCCAGTCAGAAAGCTCATGCAGAATAGGCTTTGAGCAGATGACACTAGATATCATCTCACCACTGGTGTATGTAATCTTTATACCTGTGAATGGACGGCAAGCCCTTTCCCCATGGATTGGATCTTCTTTTACATGTGCATGTATATAGTTTTACAAAATATTGTATGCCATGAATTGGTAATCAATAAAATAAAATATTTGACAAACAAGTTCTGCTTGCATTTAATATAAAAAAAATTACCTAAAAGAGTTACCTATAAGGCAGTGTTTACTGTGTGCACTGGAGCATGATTTGCATGTGCTGTGCACTTTATAATGGTGTATTATTATTCATTATTCATTATCATTGCCTTTATAAAATTGTGTTACGCGAGTCCTCAAATATTAGTCCCAACCCATGCTGTTTCATCAGTGCAGTCCGAGTGGTAACCCATTACACCTGCCTAATGGTCCAATACCTTTCCCCCTGCAAGACAACTCTAACTGATAAGAAGAATAGGGATTTTGACACATCTTCCCGGGTACCAGGGTACATATATTTATGAAGATTTTTCTAAAAATTTTCTGAATAATTGAAGCTTCTTCACCCAGACCAGAACCTTTAGATTTGTCCTCGGACAACTTGGTCATTGACAATTCACCCTCTCGGACCATTCTTTGAATTGTTGGATGAATTATTGTCTTGTGGAGGATTCTCTTTAAATGATTGTATTTATTTTGCTCCTCTCCATGATGGTCTTAAACTAGAGGTCAGAACAGATGTGATCAATATCAGACACAACAATTACAGAGACATCTTTTTGTCAGATATCGTAGTGATTATTATCGCACGTTGCAGTTATTTAGATCGCTTGTTTGCAGGTTGATTAATCATAATAGGTGAAGCTGCTGTGATGGGGTTCACAGCAGGCCTGTCATAGAGTCAGGTGTGCTTATTGTCGTGCACCAAATGTTTACAAGTTTCAATGCAAATTTATGCAACGTGAAAATTATGCAACATACATGGTAATTTGGGCCATCTGGACTTAAAACGAGGGAGAAGAATATCAATTTTGATAGTTAATGTTCAAACGTTTGGTCCGTATGTTTTGGGCAGTGGAGATTGAACTACTGATAGGATTTTTATTGAAATTTTGTTTTTATTGCTCTTAGTTTTGTGCAAGGAAACTGAGGATTGTTTCATTTTAGTTACCACGGTAGGTAATTTTTAAACGTATCTATGCACACTGACGCAGTGCATCAACTTTGTACATTTTCCGCCCTGCATGATTTATCTCAAACAATTTGGATGAAATGTTCAGGTTGTTATTTTTTGTGTACATTCATGCTTGGAGAAGGAGCAAGGAGTCCATATAACCGACCGCCATCACAAATGAAAACAGTCATTTCAGCATATCAGGAAGGACTGTTCAGGAATGCATCTAGAAATGTACATAAATGTTATACCAGAATCGGGAAAAAGGAAAATGACATGAGATTTTCATTTCAGGATCCCGTTTTGACCAGAGTTCTCCTGGACGGATTGAAACCATGCCGTCAGAGTTACTCAATGATTACATCGCAGGAGCCTTAGGCGGTAAGACCTAAAGTTACTGTATCATAAATCCTCGCTGAACAGACAGCCACACAGATTCCCATCAGCCTCAGCCTAAAGGCACGGGTACCAGTGAATGGAGAATCATTCTGGAGGATAAATGAGACAAAGATATAACGATTTGGTCCATTAGCTTGTGCTCCAGAGCTAATCTTATGAAACATGTCTAAATAATTTGAGCCAAAATTAGAGCTGACAATGGAGCTCTGGAACTAAAACTCCCAAATTGAAATGCGATATCTAATGGTATCATTTTTCTTCTAGAAAGATTCTTCATCTACTGGTGCTAGTGTTTTGACTCTCTGGGTCATGAAAGTATGGTCGTTCATTTTTTTGCACCACCCCGTACTGACTTGGCTTGTTTGTTTCTTTTGAGGGAATAAAGCTATAAGAATTTGGCAAGAACCATCAATCACGTCAACTGAGAGTGATGTCAGTAGTCAAGAGCAGACGGATACTTGTCGCCATATGATAACATAATAATATAGGAATAAACAGTAAAATCAACATATCCTCAGTTGGAGGCCCTGCAAACTTATTTGCATGTAACACTTTTTATATGGAAAAAATTTATGACTCCAGGTTGTGCTGGCCTAATAATTGGGCATCCTTTTGATACAATTAAGGTAGGCAAATACTTGGTTTGATTCTACATATTGTGGCAATAAATCTTTCATCTCAATTGCCATCTGCCATCTGAGCAAAGGGTTTGCAGTCCCAAGTACTTGGCGTTAATTGGGGTACATTTCATTGGGCTAATGAGCAATCAGTCAAACCAGGGCTTGCGTGTTGTTTTGTCAGAGATGAATTTGATCAAGATTTCTTTTTAGGTCCAGCAACAGACACAGAGTCACCATGGCATGGTGTCCTGCTTCAAGAAGATCAGTTCGTCAAACCTAGTGAGTTTCAGTATTAATCAAGTTCAAAATATAAGATTAGTGCAAAAGCCTATTTGATGGGATTCAAAAAATTATTTGTATTTACAAGTACACATATGTACTGAAATGAAGACAAACGGCCTCACTCTCATTTAGCAATTTCAATTAGAATTACTAAAACAGCTTGCGATTTCAAACTTGATTTAGATTTATCAAACTCGATTTATGTTTTGAGGTGTTTTATTTTGCACAAATTTTGCTGGACGCAAAAATTGGGTACGTTCAGAAGCTCAGTTCAACCAGTATATTACTACATTGCATGTACACTTGCATTTTCCTTTCCAGGGAAAAGGCTTCTATAGAGGACTGACTTTCCCTCTTCTGTCATCCAGCTTCATCAATTCAATATTCTTCGGAGTCTACGGGAACACGCTGAATTGGTTAAAACAAGGGAATCATGAGAAAAAGGACACGAGGCATTATTTCGATGTTTTTGTAGCCGGAGCTGTCGCCGGTGCAGCAACTGTCATCCCCGCATGTCCGATTGAGGTCGTCAAGGTCATGCTACAGTCACAGATTAAATCAGGTACGGGAAGTAGCTGGTGCTGGTCAACTACTTCACTACGGGACGTTCCGAAACGTTATACGGTTGACTACTGCTTTCTACAGCGTCATTTGCGGCAATGACCAGTGCTGTGCAATGTATCATGTATTGTTGTTGAGACAGACATACAGAAGTTTCAAGCCTACATACCTAGTTTCAGCAAAGTTGCATGCGTAATAGCAGCACTATACACGGCATTGTAACTGCATCTCTATTTTCTTGACCCACAATTAATTACAAACAACGTTTCCTTTTAAAGTGAACACACTTTAAATGAACTTCTCTTTTCCAGTTTCGAAACCAAATGAGAAATACTACAGGGGACCATGGCATTGCCTGAAATCGATATTCAAGGAGTCGGGTATTAGGGGCTGCTACAGGGGTCTATCTGTACATTTCCATCGTGATTTTTTACCATTTGGAGTCTACATGATATCATACGAGTGGCTGCACGATCGCATCAGTGAACAGGCCTGGGCAGATGAGAGAGGTGTCGCCGCTGGCCTCATTGCGGGTGGAATCGCTGGAGTCATTATTTGGGGTTGTGGCATTCCTGTGGACTATGTCAAAAGCAGACTGCAGAGTGACACTTCAAAGAAATACAAAGGAACTGTTGACTGTGTTGTCAAAAGTTACAAAAGTGGAGGTATACGTACTTTCTTTAAAGGTGGTGCTGTGGTGTGTTTGAGGGCATTCCCAGTCAATGCTGTTACTTTCTTCGTTTATCGTGAGATTTTGAATGAACTGAACAAAGTCAATCCTGGAGTGGTATTGGGATGTGAAACTGTTGGCAATGTTTGATCAAGCGCTGAGGAGATTTCCATCATTGCGTGCCAGTGACAACCGCCGTCGTATCAGCGAAAATTGACTTGACACTTCTCATCTGGCGCTGTCTGTAGTGACGGCATACCTATAAGCGGGACTACCATCAGCATTGATGAGGAAGTGTCACTTCAGGGATCAATGCATTTCATACTGATACACAATATGGGAGGAATTTTTGTGAATCACAAGAATCATATATGAAAATTTGACGGGTTCCAGCCTCTTTTCTCCATTTGCGTGCCACTTGTGTCGATACTTTTGCATAATAAGACAACTGATATACCGTTATCAGGGGGCATAGACAGAGTTGAGAATAACTCCTTGTCAAAAAGCAAATATAATTGTACATGTATGTTCTGTTCTGTTTTGGAGTATTTATTGACACATGAATCACTACGGATACCGAAATAAACAGACTCGTAAATGTAACACGCATTGACTTATTGTGTTAACAGTATGTTGAAGAAACACAATTGTTCACAAGCTCATGTATATTGAGTTTACATTGCCAAAAATAATACTTTTACAAAGTAAACCAATATGTAGACACAGTACAGGTCAGTCCTGTTGAATAGGCTCTGCAGCTGCCAAAAAAATTGTTCATCAGATCAGGCATTACTGAAATCTGCAGAATTGCAAACTCTGTATTACAAAATCCAGCTGGACAAAGCTTCACTAAAAGTCAACGCCTTTCCAGATATACAGTGGAACCTCCCTTAGCGGAGAGGTTCTACTGTATTCCCTTGCCTAAACTGTTGTCCATGTGAATTGAGATTGATTTGGGCCTACCTCTTCGACCAAAGATGTACTTCATGAATGTCCCATTGCTGATCTTTCTTATTAGCCTCACACGCATTGAGAGTGAGACTAGTACCAATTCCTTCTAAGCACAGATTCAGTTCCTTAGCAGTTAATTGTTTGGTGTCCTGAAAAAAGAGGTTTAGAATGCAGAGTTCATCAAGAAATCTCCCACTTGCCATTTGATATCTCGAAGTGAATACTGTTATCAGAGAAGTCTCCTTTCTTTGAGGGCCTGTCAGTGACCTTGTAGCTTCAAAAAGAGCCACTAGATTATTGTTTGATTGAGATACAATATTTTAATTTTTCTGCCTGTGACCAGTGCGACTATACTCTGTTTATGAGGAAAGCACTCAGTTGGAACAAGAAGAAGAAGAAGGCAAGAGGGCATCATCAATCTCATTTCGATGACTTCTAACTGGTTCCTACCTGATTATAATCCCAAGGACCATTTTGGCCGGAAGAGCAGTAGCTTATCATTGGAACTTCTGCTCCTTTTCTAGCATCGATGCATCGCTCCCCCGTTGCCAGCTGGCCCTTTGTATTCAATCGGAAGAGCTGGTTGCCTCCGCCATGATGACAGGGACTCAACCCTAGATTTCCATGACCTGGTGTTGCACCCATCGTATCAACACACATGGTACTACCAGTATGTTTGATCTGAAAAACAATAAAACAAGCTCAACTTCATCAGCATCGGCACATGAATACCTGAGCTTTCAACCAATCTCCCAAATAATATCAGTATGATATTTTGGTACCATAGCAAGGGAGTGATTCTACCCCCAAAAGAGCATGCTTTACTTTTCTTCTTAGTCTCCTACTTCAACATTTTGATGAATATCAACTGAAATCTCCGACCAGGCAATTGCAACTCTTGGAGAAAGCCCAGCGAGTGGGGCAGCCCACTACTCCCTAACTGTCGTTGGAGAGTATAATGTTTTTTTGCTGGCTGTCCTCGTTGATGGAAGGGGGAGTGTCTAGCCGTGTACTTCTGCTAATACCAAAGTGAAACTGTTCATGATTTCATCAGTTTGGCAAGTACATCAACTGACTCCCATCATTCCATGCATATAGTGACCAACAGCATGTTCTTCCACAACTTCCGAAGATACCCCTTTCTCGAGCCAACAAGTCCAACCCTTCAACTTATGCTTACCTCTCCCCATACTTTATTTGGCGGTGGAGGTGGAAATCGCTTGGTCACTTCATAAGCTACATTCTCCAGGAACCATTTAAAACTTTTACAATTTAATCGTTTCTTCAACTCGAACTGGGCTGTGAGATTCCCTGAAAAGGAAATGGAAGGACAAGTGGAATAAGAGAGCCATAGTCTCAGCTCCTCACTTTGAAAACCCCCCAAAATGCATCTTTAACAATTTGAGTGCACATGTCACCTACATTCACAGAGGAGATATTGTCATTATCATGAAATGACTGAATTTTTTATTCTCTACTCACCAACTGGATATCCACGTATTGCTGGTTGCCGGGTATAGAAGTATTCTTTGTACTCATCATCCAACCAGACTTCAACTACTCTCATATAATTCTAAAAACAAAATGAATAGCATCGATAACTATGGCATGAGGTGAAAATTAACCACTTCAGTGCAAATGTAGCAATGATTTCATTGTCTACTTATTGGCTGCTTTAGACTGCTCCATCTGTGACGTCATGACGCAATTCATGCACTTGCTGCATGTCATGACGCCATCGTGTTCCTAGAGGTTGCACTGAACGCCAAAAGCGGGCTGCTGTCGTGAAAGTTGGCAGTTTACTTTGCCTTATGACTGTACATACCTGCTCAACGACTGGTACTTTTAGATTTCCATAGCTGTAAGGTGTGCGAGTCCTGTAAACATGACCCACATGTGAACATGGCACCCACTCCACCTTGCCACCACACTGCCAGATCTAGAAAGAGAATAGAAGTCCAAAATTTCAGACTAGGATGAAGGTCTGATTCCATTACAGTGATCTCCCACTCCGACTCGGTCAATATGAATTTCTTTCTCAAAAGACTACTTTAGATCATTTGAAAGGTTAAATCATCCATGTGGCTATCTCAATCGCAGCAGGGAGTTATATTATGGGTGGAACAAACAAATATTTACATACCTTGAATGACAGCTCGAAGTTTTCACCACCCCATATCAATAATCCTGGATCGTATGCTCCAAGCTCAAAGAAATATTTTCTGTCCATTGCAAACAGACCGCCAGCGTGAGTGGGGGACCTGAATAAAATTGGAACACAATATATTAATACATGAAGAATATGACTGCATCTGAACCCCACTAAACAGAACTCAAATAAAATCGCAGTTTGTTGCAATCACCAATTCTTGTTGCAGGTAACGGCAGAGAAATAGTGTTATTGGCCTATGCTCCCCGAGGGAAAATAGGCTTCAGTGAATCTAAAGCAAACATTGGGATGAAATGATCAAGGAATGACTTACCAATATGGCTCACTGTTATAAGTTCTTTTCTTCAATTCCTTATCTGGTACCCTTGCCTCTTTATACAAGAAGCCCCATTCAAAAATGCCCTGGTAGGTTGACCTGCCACTGTACGAGGAACTGTAAGCAAAGTTTCTGTTGGAGATACTGTCAACTATCGGCACAGCCATGATCTTTCTGAAAAAGATATATCGTTATTAAAAGCTGTCATGAAAGTTGCCACAGTGATCAGTATAGACTGCAGCAACAGATTTTCCCCAGTTGGCAATGTCTTTTAAAGATCCCTTACCTATCGTAAGCAATCCTAGCCAGCAACGGTGTCAGCCAGTTGATATTGCATTCACAATGCGCATCAAGGAATATGATGACGTCACCGGTGGCGTATCGGGCACCAGCAGTTCTTGTACGAATCAGGCCTTCTCTCTTCTCGTTACGGTAGAGTTTCACTTTACCATCAAAGCGCTTGATATATTCTTCTAATTTCGATTTTAAATGATCTGCAAAGACGCAAATGTTTTTAACCATCATTGTTTAAACTCTAATGCTTTCCTACAATTTTAGGTTCAAAACCAAAATGTACTGAACAGGACATCTTTTAACAAGTCTGAAACAGTTAATAATTCTCAGCCTATTTGCAAGACCATCTGTTGGAAAGCTCTCCATGAGCGCTTTCTGATGGTACCATTCATGTCATGATTGACCAATTTCCCCCAGAATAGCAGGAGCTCTATTCCAGTCACTTGCCAGGTCATAAAAATACTGTCCTAACAACCCAAAACAAGTAGAGAGCATACCACAGCCATAACAGCAGCCTAGAAAATCATATATTACTTTTTTCACTACAATCATCCACTAAGATCACTTCCTTAAGTAACTTGGGGTGACTCTTATTGATGACACTATGGACTGTCCTTAGTAAGGTCGACCAGCCTTCATTCATGAAAACAAGAATTACACTGGCAGTGGGAAGATTTTCAACTTCGGGGTAATGCCAGTATTTACATCTGCAATGGAAAGGAACTTTTGATGAACTGTACATGCAAAACAGTAGGTTTTTTATATCACATTTGTAATGTGAGAAGCATGCCAAAGAAGGTATTTCAAAAAATGATGAACCAACATAGCAGCCAATATTTCCTGGTGTACGGTATCAAGGAACTGCTGACACAGCGCTCACTTGAGCTGAACCAGGACCAGAACCTTGTAGTGTCAAATCCAGTGTGGAGCCAATGGCCGCACAATCATGAGGTGGACACTCTACAACTACGCTTATAGGCCTGCTCTCACTGAATGAAAAAATAAACTCACTCCTTCATTCTTGAATCTGGAACATTCCTGTCCAATGAAATCTTATCGCTGGCGACCATATTGAAGCCGTACGTGTTGTACGAGCGATCGGCAGACACTTTCTCTGCCATGGAGGTGTAAACAGGTGTGCCATATTCTCCTGAAGTATAGATGAAACTCAAAGGCTGTAATCGTCACAAGCAAGTTAAACTAAACTATCTTTGTCACAAACTGGTACTATAGCTGTCAATACGATTAACAGAGGACAGGAAACCCCATGGTAAAAGCCAAAAAGCAAAGGTGGCCTTTGTGGAGCATCCTGGCATGACCAGTGGTTTTCAATCTACTCTGCCTGCTGATGACAAAGGAGTAAAAAAGCCTGATCTCAGGATGGAGCGGAGAAATAGGGCTGTGATGGCAACAGATGCTATGGAAAGGTCCGGTCTCAAGAGTTTTTAAGTCATGGTTAAAATGTATAAGGCGAACATATTTTTGATATTACTACTTACCAGGTCCAGTTCTGACTTTTTGTTCTTGTTCATAGTTTCCTAAAACATCTTTTCTAAAGACTGCAGTTGGTGCGTGTGTCTCCGCCATCTGTGTAACGACCCTGAGATGGTCATCACCAGGGCCCACATGATTTGGAAAAAATTTCAACTTGTTGTTGGCAATACTGTCCTCTTGGTCCACTCTGTTAGCATTTCTTAAAATTTCATGATTTTCAATCAGGTAGGAGTCTCCCTGGAACAAAAAAATCGTGAATTCAAGGATTTTGCACACTGTCATGACTGTACACACTTGTAACAATGTTTCGAGTATTTCTGAAGACTGAAATAATTAACGTGAGGAAAGATACTCAAAGAATTAAGAAAAGATGTTATCAGACCATGTTGTAAACATCATTCATTTTGAAGAATAAATAGGAGTGAAGTCTCTTATTTAATTGCAACAGCTACAGGGTGTTTCATAAATCTGTATCCAGATTTTGGGCTGCGACCTTACCGCTTTCCTTCTTGTTACATACAGTTGACCTTGTTGTGTTTTCTCCATTTGGTAATAGAACAGGAACAAGATGAAGAAAATGACACCGACAAGTTTCACCACAAGTTTTGGTGTTAATCTCATGATTGGCTTTGGACGTTTGAGAAACGAGTCACTTGGCACCTAACATAACTTCACCATATACACAGCTGAAAAGATCAAGTCAATATTTTTATGATACAGAAAATTTATGACAAAATGTTACACAATTACACACCAAAGCATAATGTCCAGAATTAAAATCTAGTCCATTTGATAAGTTTGATGTTCAGTAGATTTTCCTCTCCCGATCAAGCCATCAGGACTCGCTTGCCACTTGGCACGTACTCTATTATGCTAAATCATCATAACTTTGGTGGTTTTTATAGCATGTCTGACTTACCTAAATCACTGCATGTATGAATAGATGACTGATGGAAAAAGTGATATACCTGGAGATGGCTGTATAACCACAGGCTGTAGTAGAGGATTTAGACGGCAGTGTCAACGTCACTTCTACATGTACAATCATGATAGACTCACAGCGTGTTAAAGGCATGGTTGATTGTGTATATCCTTTAAATGTGTCCCACTGGCAATTCCCCATCGGAAATTAACATGGCTATAGTGCAGTAATTCAATGCCAGTGTGATGAAAATGGGCATGTATGGGGTTTCTATATCAATCCACACAACTGCATTGTTGGAATTCACCTTAAATGGATACAACAAGATCTCAAATTCAGTTTCAAATTTCAAACATTTGATCAAGCAAACCCGGCCTTTAATATCATCAACATGTGTGTACCATTGATTTTTTGGCCGGAGGGATCAATAGCTTTAGTCTGTGCATGGTATATTCAATTTGAAAGACAATCACCACTTCTAGAGTCATTCAAATGCAACTCAATGATGGTGCCAACAGCTTGGGATGGAAGACAAAGTCTAACTGATCTCACTTTCAACTGACACCAGCAACACATATACTGGTATTACATGAACATTAATATAATCTGACAATGCAGACTTTCTCTTTGTAGGTCTCAAATGCTTTTGAGAAGAAAGCTTTGAAATTCTGCCAATTTTTTATAACAACGTCGGGGTCCCCATTTTGAAATCCATATGAAAGACACCACTTTTATCAAAATGAAAATCACTGGCGTCAGACACCATTTTCATTTTAAGGACTGTCATTTATGTTAGTCGCCATTTTTACTGATAGTTTACATAAACAAATAATAAAAAGTATCCCTCTTGTGTTTTTTTATTTACATATGAATGCATCTTCACTGACACACTTATGTTCAGACATTTAGACACAACATTCATCATGTTAACATTTTATTACGAAAGACATAAGACAGTTAAAAAGTGACTCGTGTTAAAATATTTTTTGAAAGAAATGCAAGAAAACAGAATACAAATCTGATAGATTGATGCAAAATAATATGATTCAGTACTGGTGTATCAATACACCCTACCCCCAACATATATTATTTCCTTACACTTAAAAGCTTGAGGACATCAAATTATCTTCCCAATACATACATCAAGAAGCGGACACAGAAGAGTTGATTATCAATTTGACACAGGCTTTCTGTTTCCAACAAAACAGGCATTGAATACTTCATTGAATAAAATCCATTTTCATGTAACTTAAGTGCTTATAAATGGCTTTCTACTGTACAGTGCTGTCTCAAAGTGCTTTATATTCATTCCTCAACCTCGAGAGCTTTCTATAGAAACCAAGGAGCACACATACTGTGCACCACACCGCGTTATTTCAGGCGAGTTGAAAGTAGGGAGTGGCACTTGCCAAGCTTCCAATCCATGACTATTCCAATCACAAGTCAGATCCTCTTCCACTGCGACCCTGTGCTTCCCCTTCATATGTTTGTTTTGAATACTGAATCCTAGAAACAGTAATAAAAAAGCAGCTTTGTGCATCGGAATGTGATAAGAAATAATATTATGCAACAATCAAAATTTCGCCCAGTTTAGAAAATACTTTTATGATGTAACACTTTCACATGACGACGGCTTTTTTACTCATAATTTTTTATTCAAAATTACAACATAGCATAATGATGATACCTGTTGCATGGAAATAACCCGACTTGAACCAAAATTGTGTTCCTTGCTTCAATGTCCAACGAATACTAAAGTAGTAATACTGAAAAATAACTCCTATTTGGCCCTTGGGCCAACATACATCTGGACTCAAGGCCAACAGCTAAAATCAAAAACCCTGATAGCATAGTTTGCCTAAACCGTTTTGATCCAAATGCCTTATATTGCACACAAATTCATGATTGGAACCCAATCCCAAAGGTATATTCTACAAAGTTATTCACCAAAATTGGTGATATCAACATAATCTATAACATTATATTGGCAAAAAGGCCAAATTAAGTAAATATGCGCCCTAATACCAAAACTAAAACCCTGGTCTAGTTGAACTGGCCTTGGACAGAATGACACTCGTTCTATTATTAAGACACAAGTCCACTTCATGGTATCACAATCGAGGGTTGCAGCGATGAAAATCACTGGTTTGCAGGGTGCTCACTTGAGTGAATACAGGATATTCCTATCATAGAGGGCACCACCTGACAATAAATGGTTCACGATATTGCCCAACAATATTTCAAGTTATTTGACTTGGAGAGTGTTTCATATCACTTTATCAGTCAGTATTCAGCTGTTTGCCTCACTGAATGTATTCTGGCATTTTGTCAAGAAAAACATTGGAAACATGGCATCCTGAGGAAATCAGGGGTTAATGTTTGCTTCCCCTGCCCTGAGGCATTTCCCCTCAGGATGGAAATATGGATGGCAGACATCATGATGTATTACTGTCAGGTGCTACACAAAAGGAATACAGTCTATTGAGATTATCCAACCCTACATCCTCTTCCAAGGATATACTTCATTAATGTCCCATTGCTGGTTAGTTTTACTGGCGTCGCAGGCATTGAGTGTGATCCTACTGCCATATCCTTCCAAGCACATATTCCAATCCTTAACTGTGATCTGCTTAGTGTTCTGAAAGATGATGATTGAGGGATTGTAATAAGTCCATTACTTGAGGCAGTGAGAAGCAGAATCTACTAAGCGACATTCAATTTTTGAGAAAAACAGGTCGGGTCTGGGTCCTCAAGTTCAACTGCAGAATTTTCATGGAAAAGGATAGTGGACTGCTGCCATCTATGAGTAAATGGATAAAGCTCCATCAATGGGCCTCTGCCAGAAAATAGTTTTCAGTGTCATAGGTTGTTCGATGATAGGTTGTTCTATGAATTTCAAAACAGTTCCTACCTGATTATAATCCCAAGGACCATTAGGACTGACAGGACAGAAGTACATCATTGCTATCTGCTCGCCTTTCCTCGGCTTGATGCATCGCTCCCCGGTAGCTAACTGGCCCATCGTATTCAAACGGAACAGCTGATTGCCCCCAAAATGATGACAGGGACTCAAACCGAGCTTTCCTTGCCCAGGTTGTGCACCCATCGTATCCACACACATGACGCTACCAGCTTGCTTGATCTGAAACAAGATTTACCTCATCTTAAAAGGGGGACTATAGGCTTGTACTCAACAATCATGTTCAAAGGGTACAAAGGTTACTCTTAACCCCATTATTCAGCCCGAAGAAGTAGGCAACATGTTTTCCAAATGGTATCTCCAGAGTCAATTCAGAATTAAAGTCTCCCTCAACTTATGCTTACCTCTCCCCATACTTTATTTGGTGGTGGAGGAGGAAATCGTTCGGTCACTTCATAAGCTATATTCTCCATGAACCATTTAAAACTTTTACAATTCAATCGTTTCTTTAGCTCTAACTGGGATGTGAGATTCCCTGCAAATGAAATAGAATAAATAAAATGATACATAGCTCGTGGGCTCAGAGTGAAAACAACGAGTGGTAATATGCAGGTGGATAATATGAGTACCGGTAAACTGTTTGAGTTTCAGTGACCTTGAAAAGTGGGTCAAAGTCATCATGTTCCAAGTTAATCATTGAGCCTATTCAGATATATCTATAAAACGTATTTGAAAAAAACTTACAGAAACTACTTCAAGAGGTATCAGCCCCAGGACTTCTTGAGACTGTTACATACATGTATCACAACTGATAAGTAAGCCCATATAAATTCTGTCATCATTATTATCATGAAAATCCAGGAGCTTTTTCTTTCAACTCACCAATAGGATAGCCACGTATTACAGGCTCCCGAGTATAGAAGTATTCCTTGTACTCATTGTCCAACCAGACCTCTACTACTCTCATATAATTCTGAAAAAGATGAAGATCGGAAGACTGTTGAGAGGAGACTATTTTGATGATATTTTTTGTGCAGTTTTGAAAAATATTTCTGAAAATGTGTGATGCACTTGTCCCCGAAGTAAATTCATGAAACTTATTCACCCTACCCTGGTGAATCAGTAGCTGCATGCTTGACTATTCTTTAACGCATAATCCCCATACCAGAATCAAAATGCTCCCCACTCACGAAGGCCTAATGTACATTAAACAACACGTTGTAAGCAAACATGCTTTCTAACAAGCCGGCCCTGGCCTTAAAGGGTTCAAACTGAAAAGGATCTTTAAAGTGCTGCTCTTCCAGGAGATTTTAAAGCAAATGGAAGTATTCACTTTGGCTGGTAAACAGCAACGTACCTGACTGATTATTGGTATTTTTGGACTGATATTCCCAAAGGAATAAGGCATGTGGCTGCGATATATATGGCCTACTCTTGAACACGGCACCCACTCCACCTTGCCACCACACTGCCAAATCTAGAATGAAAGAGAAATCCGGAAATAGAGAACAAGACACAACATATTGTAACTAAGTAATGTGGATAAATCTCACCACTAACAAATACAGTACCAATACTCGAGTTTGATGTCTCATTCAAAAGGACAGTCATGAATTTACATACCTTAAATGACAGCTCAAAGTTTTCACCACCCCATATCAATAATCCTGGATCGTATGCTCCAAGCTCAAAGAAATATTTTCTGTCCATTGCAAACAGACCGCCAGCATGAGTGGGGGACCTGAAAAGGATCTAAACATTAGAGGGAGCCTGTAGGAAAACGCTTCTAAAAATGGGGTTTTGGATGTTCCTGTTAGAACCGACAGCAAGAATACATGTACATTCTCATTTACATGAGCAGTTTCGAGGACACTGACACTGAAACACTATCATACCTGATGCAGAAATCCTGTTTTATTTGTTACATAACATTTTTTCGTAATATGACAAATCATGCAAATTACATGCTAGTGATTATCAAGATTATTTTTTTACAATGAATCAAGCTTATCAAGCTTTCAAACCACATTTTGTTTGTCTAAATAAATTATTGAATGTCTCACCAAAATGGCTCACTGTTATAAATCCTTTTCTTCAGCTCCTTCTCAGGGACACTGGACTCTTTATACAAAAAGCCCCATTCAAAAATGCCTCGGAAGTGTCCTCTGCCATATGAGGCATGGTATGCCATGTTGTCTTTCGAGATACTATCGACTATTGGTACAGCCATGATCGTCCTGAAAAGAATTCACATTTTTGAGTCGGGATAATGAACCAACTGATGAAAAAAAGTACTAGGTAGTGGGTTCTAGGAACTGAAATTTCAGTTGTACATATGATTTTTGTTCAGCCAGTTCTCCGGGCTGGTGTAGAGTACATGTAGACTATGAAATGTTCGTGAAGTGAAAATTTGATGAATTTTCTCATTTTCAATTGGCGCGAGACTCAATATCGTGTTTGTTGCTCAATGGTGTTATTAAATTGTTAATGCATTACAATTGAAATTCTTAGTGTTTTTTTGCGACGTAGAGTGGGTCCATAAACAAGATTACAAAATGTTGTAGGCCTTTAAAGCTGGCTATCCTTACCTATCGTAAGCAATCCTAGCCAGCAATGGGGCCAACCAGTTGATATTGCATTCACAATGCGCGTCAAGGAATATGATGACGTCACCTGTGGCGTAACGGGCACCAGCCGTTCTTGTACGAATCAGGCCTTCTCTCTTCTCGTTACGATAGAGTTTCACTTTACCATCAAAGCGCTTGATGTACTCATCTAATTTGGATTTTAAATGCTCTGCAAAGTTAAATTTGATATTTCAACCACCAGAAATTAGTAACATTACTGCAATTTTACAGACAAAGGTTTAGCAACATGGTGATTTCAACAAGGTACAACCACCTTAAAATAGTAGCCCTGGGAAAACCATTTACCTTTATCACTGAAATCATCGACTAACACAACTTCCTTGAGTAACTTAGGATGACTCTTATTGATGACACTATGGACTGTCCTCAATAAAGTTGACCAGCCCTCATTATGAAAGACCAGAATAACACTTGCTGTGGGCAGCTTTTCCACCTCTGGGTAATACCAGTATTTACATCTGAAATTGCAACAAAAATAAACATGGTAAAAAGCCATTCATAATAACAATGTGAAGAGTCAAAGTGTACGAAAAAAATGCTGATTTCAAACAATGACAGTCTATTCAAAACACATCCAGCAAGAGCATCCGTAAAACACAACCAAATATTTTTTAGTTTCTTTGAAATAAATTCTTGCAGGTCTGCTGGAGCTGACCTTGACTACGCTTGATTTGTCATTGTATACAAACAGATAACAAGTTCTACGATATAAGATGGCTGCAGCTAACTGCTCAGCCATCATGATTCAAGGACCAACTTATCGAACATTTCCAATTCCAAGTAAACTGAAAAAAATAAATCACAATTTTTCTGAAACCACAAACTCTGATTTCATGATTTTGCTCTGGCGTTCTAGTTATGAACTCACTCTTGAAGTCTTGTATCGGGCACATTCCTATCCAGTGAGATCTTATCGCTGGCAACCATATTGAAACCATACTCGTGCATGGAACGATCCGATGCACCTTTCTCTGCCAAGGAGGTGAAAACAGGTTCGCCGTACTCTCCTGAAAGGTTTTGGAAGAAAACTGTTGAAGCTGAAATCCTCATTGACGTCACACACTCTACAGATTCAAATATTTCTAGTGTGCAAAAAATTTTCCTTTCCTTTTTTATCAGGCAAATCCCTGCAATTTTACCTCGTGCTCTCCTGCTGCATTAACTTTTGCTCGGGGGTCTCCTCCAGTCTAAGGCCCCAGTGAGATTCAATCTATTCTAGGTATCATCTGCTTGCCAATTGGAGAATCTCGCCTCCAGACTTTGGCTGGGAAGTTGAGTCCATCAGAAGCTACTGTCCATTGCCCAAAGAGCTTTTACAGTGGTTGCTTCTGGGGCTTGGAATAAACATGGAAGGATACCATGATGCTGATAAAAATGCTGTCAAATATTATATCAATATCTTTATTTTATTAACATACCAGGTCCTGATCTGACTCCTTGCTCTTGTTCATAGTTTCCTAAAACACCTTTTCTAAATACTGCCGTTGGTGCATTTGTCTTCACCAGCTGCGTAACGACCCTGAAATGGTCCTCACTGTCCACATCATGCACGTGCGCCACAACTTTTCTGACATCATCTTTTGGAACAAATCTCAGTTTGTCATCAGCAACCTCATCATCTTTGTCTCCAGTGTTGGGTTTTCTTAAAACTGCTTGATTTTCAATCACTTTTGCCGTTTCACCATGGGACGAGTACTTCTGCAACAAAAACGGATATGTGCAAGGAATGCTGTTTTTTCAAATCGATTTTCCCGAATAAGACCAAATTCTGCCTCCCAACCACACCCTATCTAAAGATGTAAAGTAGGTTAGCAAAACTTGATAATTTTAAGGATGGCTAAACAGATCTTTATCAAAGTCAACTACCGGTACTCGTTTATACTCTACGGTACTTCGAGATGGGTCTCACGCTATAGAACACAGTTTGTGCAATCACAAAGCAATTTTCAAATGTCCTCTGACCATGAAACTCTAATAGGATTTATATACTATTAATCCATGATGACAAACACTGGGTTGTCACACAGTTCTAGCTGAACGGCTAGCCAAAATATTCAATTAAAAATCTACCTCTCTCCGTCTTCTTGTTTGTGATGCCTCCGCTCGATTTCGTTCTGTTTCCTCGAGGAGGTGATACAACATCGGCACGATGAACAGGAAGAAAAGAATGACACCGACAAGTTTTACCAGAAGTTTTGGAGTTAATCTCATGATTGGGGTGGACGTTTGACAGCTTTTGAGAAACTAGAAAGCTACTTGGAACCTAACATGACACAGCTGAAAAGAGGAAAAATGTACTCTGCTTAGAGTGCATTTCACAACACCAAATTCTTGCGACTTATGACGCAACTTCTATGATCTCATGACCTATCATCATTTTTCATTTTGTTTCGTCAGACGTCATCAACAGGGAGCTATACCACAGGGACGTGACGGTGCAGGGTGGGGCTAGGATTTTTTTGCCTAGGGACCCGGACTTAATCTTATTATGCATCACGACCCTGTGTCTGTGATGTCATCCTTTCTGGTCCTGGATGTCATTCCTAACGTAGCGCGATGTTGTACTCATCGGCCTATCGCCACGTCGTGAGAAGATTGTGCGTAATAACTTATATCGCCACAAATTAAAGGAAAATTAACGACATGAAGTAAATGGCAATATAACGCAGAAGTCAGAAGTGGGGATACAATATGGTGCAACGTTAGCCGTTACACGCCACGCACGGGCCCGGCAGGCATTTTCAGACTATAAGCAAACAATTTCTTCCAGCTTGAGTCTCACCCACTTACAATACATTTGTAAAGGTACCAGTTATTCCTTGATTGAGCAAATCGATCAAAGAATGACAAAATCAAGAAAATGATGATAATCCAACTTTTGATTCTCAGTGCCGCCACCTACTGTCCACATAGAAATAACCTCTAAACAAAATATACAATTTCAGACTAATTGACATATATTATATACAAATTATTGCATGTATGTTAATATATTTTAATAAGATTTAAGGAGTAATAGATTTTTCATATAGTCTTCTATAACATGTGAAATAATTTGTTTTTTCTATTTTTATTAAAGAGTATAAAGATGGCTGCGCCCATAAACTAGATTTTTCGAAATTGGGAGAATTTTTTCTAAATGTTTCGGCTGTAAAGTCTAGATAGTCATTATATTTTGCAATATAAGACAGCACACATGGATTACTTCAACTCACGGTATCTAATTTTGGCATAATTTATTCGGTAGATTGTATCATTGTTTCTAAAACTGTGGATTTATTCCGTCCGACTACTGCATACTGACTTTACTCTGTAATTTTATAGTGTACTTTTTCTCTAATCTCGGACAGGCAACTGTCAGTTTCATTTGAATCTGAAGCCAGTGTTGTGATAACCCCCTGATTGCGTATTACAACACATGATACTGATAGTAGCGGGTCATCTTGTTGATTGGAACCCTTGGCCTCGGTAGCAGACAATCGAATCGATGGGTGGATCGTCACTTTTACACCAGGCGGAGGGGGTCGCCCCCCCCCTCAAACGCCTCACCCCTGTTCTTCTGAGTTGCATCCAATGCAATGGAGGGATAACTATTCGTCGAGGCTATTTTGGTCATAACAACCTTTCAATAAGATCTACCATACTCTATTGCAGCAAGGTTTAGTTTTAGAATACACATTCTTCTTTTGCAGTGCAAGTCACAAATGACATGATGATCAGCAATTTAGATTAGGACCGAGGAAAGAAACACGGAGGCAAGGCAGTTTACAAACTCATCACTCCAGTAACAGACTTGGCAACAAGAGAAATGTTGTTCACGTTAAAAGAGATAGTGAAGTGGCTTGGAATGACAGTATTCGAAATCTGGTTGCATCTTCTGTCAGTTTTCCTTTTCACAATACTTGCTGTTCTCAAACATGAAGGAGCAGTGAATATAAGTTGGTGGTATGCATTCATTCCACTCTTCACCTGCGATGGACTTAATACGTACTTTTGTTTGATTGTGTTCATTCGGATGTTCAAGGAACAGGAATACAGACAAGCTGCTCTTCGGCTCCTTTCATCTTTGATGTGTGTGACTTTGATATTCGTCTTTAAGATTTTGTTGTGTCAGAAATTGGCAAAGCAAAATGAACTCAGCTATTCAGAGATACTGGCACCTATCTTTATTCTGCTGCAAGTTCTTGTTATCAAAGCGTGTCAGGTTCACTGAAGGAAACTGATCAATTTGCTGCAATATCCAAAAAGGTATCTTCAAGTACTGCAGTGCAGAGATACACAGTTCGTCAAGTTCAGCTGCAAAAACTTGGACATTAGATTATGATTTTGTAATATTGTTTTCTGTGTTTGTGCAAAAACCACCAGTTCAAAGTGTTTCCCAAAAAACTGCAATTGCAAACTTAAAGTTTGTCAAGTAGGCTAACACCTTGATAAAATGATTAGGGTCACTCCCGCCATGTATTTTTAACTTAAAATCAAGAGAAGCAGATTGAGAGAAGTTGAATTTTCTGTCGATAATAATCAATGTTGTAAACCTTCATACTTTAAAAACTGTTCTGTATATTTCTGAAGTCATATTAAATATACTTGAATATAATAATGTCTGCGTGTTAATTTTGTGTGATGGTTGGCCTACATTGTACACTACAGTTGCAGCAGCAGACAATTACTGTAAACCCGGAAATATTTGCATGCCTTTTTCATGCCAATATCCACACTGTCAAGATTGTGTCCAAAATATTGATGTCTAGCAATTTTTGACACCCCCTGTATGCAGCAGTTCAAAATGTAGGTCAAATTTTCATGATGTACCTGCCACATTGTTTTATCAGAATTAAAATTGTTTTCATATTTCTGTATTTTAAGGTTTCAGTGACAAGAAAATTGTGGTAGTGTATCTGATATATCTTTACAACAATAAGAAATCAACAGCAGATCACACCTTTGCACATATAAGTCTTTTGAAAAACTTATGCATAAATATTTTGTGGTACATCTGTGCCCCTTCACAACCCATCAACATGGCACTGGCAGGAATCAGTCATGAAGAAGCAAAGGCATCTTGCGCCGAACCCGACGCTTCAACTAAAGTATCTAGATCTCATTTATGTTAACTTCAATTTTTGTGTAACGATGCCACATATTAACGATTAAAATATTGTGATTGCCTGTTTTAAATGAGCAAGTTTTGCCTACCGTTCTTCCAACCTTGATTTGTTTACATCCTCAGGACACAATATCATGTACATTCGTTTTCCGGACGTTGTTTTTTATGTCTTATTTTCGGACAATCTGATACAGCTTCTCTTCACAGGGACTTGTAATAGAATTTAACCTTTATTATTACATGTCGACCGACGTTGGCAGAGTTCAAACAATGTCACTACTCGATCTGAGTTGGACCCTAGTTTTAAGAAACTTTGAAATCACACTGTTGAAATCAATAGTCTCGGAGTTACTCAACGTCTTCACTGTGACTTGTTCAGAGTCATCCCTCAATGTGAAAACTTCTGTTCTGTTACCAAAAACTTATATGCATTTTTCAGGAATTCATATTCCAACAGACAATGTTTCGTATCAAAGACCCCAAGAAATCTCTAGATTTTTATACTCGTGTTTTGGGAATGAGGTAAGTTGTGAAAACCATTGAGATTGAAAATGAATCATTGTGCAGAATGATTTTCCAGTTGTGGTTAATGAATGCTGGTAAATAAAACACTGATTTTAGGGCTGGTAACCGGCTGCTTCACTCCAGTTTTCGACGTTGTGAGACTCCTCCACAGCGCAAAATTTTTCTTCCAAGTTTTTATATATCGAATTTCTTTCTCAGTGGATATGATTAAATTCTTTCATCTGTTCACCAACTTTTATTTTTAGTGCAGTGAATGCCTGGGTGCGGTGTGCATCATTGACTCTGGACATCCATCTCTTGCAGGTTGTTGAAGAAGGTCGACTTTCCTGATATGAAGTTTTCACTTTTCTTCATGGGCTTTGTGGATGCCAACGAAATGCCCACAGATCATGATGAATGCATAAAGTGGTTGTTCCAGCAAAAAGCTACACTCGAGTTAACACAGTAAGTGTTTCAACAAGAATCACTCATAATCACTAATAACCGACCATATTAACAGACCAAACCTGCCTTTTGGTTCTTACTTAAAAACATAAAACTTTTGGTTTGAGCTTAAAAAAATACATGTACATGTGATTTTTGATAAATTCCCACAGTTTTATTTAAGTTCAGAAGGTTGGTGGTGTTCCAACAACTGTACTCAAAAAATTAACACAAGCAGACGAAGTACTTTGTAAGAATCCATCATTGTTTGAATCTTTGGCAAATTTTCTTTTCACTCATTTGATCTGACGATGCCAAGGGACCAATACGTTGGCCTTCATAATGTTATCTTACTTCTATTTCAGTAACTGGGGCACAGAAACTGATGAAAAGTTCAAGTGTCACAGTGGAAATATTGAACCTAAAGGCTTTGGTGTGTATACTACTACTACCCAAGTAACTTTTCTTGAAAAAACAGCTTGAAGTTGGTATCATCATTTTATGATAGTTGTTAGCTTTCAATAGTCCAATATAAAGTATAATCTTCAGATATATTTGTTAAGGCCTTTTGTCTCATGACAATATCAACACCTCATGTTCCAATGTGTAAAATTGCGTCTAGGGAACACAATTTGTCTCTCAAGCAATAACTGTCAGCAATGTTTTTTGCCCAACAGAACTCCACCACTTGGTACTGAGCTGATCTCTTTCAAGAGATCAGCTCAGTACCAATACTGCTAATGATTGACTATGATGCGATGTTCTATGAATGTTTAGCAAGTGATTAATTATTTTTGATTTTCAGGACATATTGGACTCAGCGTGCCAGATGTTGATGCGGCATGTAAACGATTTGAAGCTTTGGGAGTGGAATTTATTAAAAAGCCTGAAGATGGTGAGTTCCGATTCGACTCTTTGCCTACCAAACGTGGCCTGGAATGACCAAAAATTCCCCTTGCTTTTATGCCAAACTTATTTTAGAACGAAATTTTGTTTCACTTTGCAAGGCATGACCAGTAAACAGACCCATTATGAGAGCAGTAGATCTTACATTATCACCAAGCTTGATTAACTGATTTATCTTCACGCTGATTTTGATTAGCCGATCACTTGCAGATCACAATTCGATACCCTTCCCCCAAGGGTCTGTAGGTGTCTTACTCGTTTGTTGGTTGATCCCACTATCCCAAGACATCACTAAATCTACAATCATGTAATACAATCATGTACCGGTAATACACTCACTTAACGTCTGCTCTGTCTTAATTTTTTTAGTAATTCACGTCTTTGTTTAAGGTAAGATGAAGGGTCTTGCTTTCATTAAGGACCCAGATGGTTACTGGATTGAGATTCTGAACCCAGAAAAGATGTGCGCCATCATCAATAAGTGCTGATCTTGTGTCGTTGTGCAGAGCAAATAGTTTGGGTTAGGGTTAGAGTGCAATCTATAGAGGCCTGTTTTCCATCCTTTGATAGAACCACATGGCTTTTCATCTGACTTATGGTCCACCTGATTGTATGGTATTGTTTTGAAGAATATGGAAATGAATGCCCGTAAAAATACGTAGTAACATGTCAAAACATTTTGTATCTGTAGAATTTGACCAAAGAATTTGGCCTCAGTTATCACAACAAAATAGTAAAAATGTATGGTAACATTGTTTTATTTAGAGTGATATTAATGTGCTATTGCTTGTTGAGATAATTCAAATTTGTGTTTGGTCTTTACACAACTAAACTACCTTTGGATACCCCAGTTTCAAGCCGTGATTTCTAGTAGCTATGACTCTGAGTAGTAGTCCTACATTTAGCATGAGATTCTGTAATTCTCTTTGTCCAGTTTCTTAATTGTAGTTTTATATCCAACTACAAATCCAAAATTTTAACGTAACATATTTGTCCAAAAAAATTGACTGGCACTGAACTAAATCATGTCTTCCGTTTCCAAGGTACAATCAGTTGTTTCAAGCTCCTGCCTTTTGTTTGTGATCATTTGAGAGATCATTGCAAAAACATGTACCTTTGCCTTGAATTTATGTACAGACGAATAAACTATTTATCACAGTAATCCTGGTGTTCAGGTTCGGTTTTGTTTGTAGAAGGATGTTTTGAAATGCCAGTTCAGACTTCCGGAGAGCTGACTGAAACTTTAAGCCTCTACCCCACACTACTACCTCTGATTATTTCCCATTGCTTGATGAATGATCAGGCAGGAGAGGTCAAAGCCATGAATTATGATCATGCAAGAAACTCCCTGAGAAGATGGATGAAAGCCATGGTTAAACAGAAAACGATTGCCTTAACCTAGAATTTAAACAATCGTGTTTTTATGTGCTTAAGAAATCGGGATAAAGCGTGACAAAGGAACAATCGCGTTTTTTCATGTGGGCCCTGACCGCTAGAAGAGGGAGGAGGTCACCGATTGTTCAATATTCATCATCATCAAATGAAGGTATCATGGTCCGAATTTGGACCTTTGCCTTATAGAATTTGAAGATGGAGTGTTCGACATGACAATCAGTCCTAGGTCTAGATGATGAGACAATGTCACAACCAGGTTCTGAAGCAATGCATGATCCCACCAACTTTTGTCCTGCATTCAAGACATAAGAAGAAAAGCTTAGCCAGGGAAGCCAAAAAAAGAAAAGGGTTTAGTCTCTGAAGATAATTATGCTATGTGTGCCTTTACTATTTTAGATAACTGGTTTATGGGATAAAGATTAGGATCTGATCTGTCTTCAGCACAGGGACTTTGATCAGGATTTGATCAATCAGTCCTAGATCTAGATGATGAGACAATGTCACAACCAGGTTCTGAAGCAATACATGATCCCACCAACTTTTGTCCTGCATTCAAGACGAGAAGAAAAGCTTAGCGGATGTATGGGAAGCCAAAAAAAGAAAAGGGTTTAGTCTCTGAAGATAATTATGCCATGTGTGCCTTTACTATTTTAGATATCTGGTACTGGTTTATGGGATATAGATTAGGATCTGATCTGTCTTCAGCACAGGGACTTTGATCAGAACATCTCAACGACCTCCAGAGATCTGAACGCTCTAGAGGGACATAGATTAGTGGACCTGGTCAGTCTTTAGGGACTTTGAGGGTCTTCAGAGATATAGACTGGAACATTTTCTGAAGCCTTGCTGGGAAGAGGTCGCCACATGAGGTGACACAACCTCAAGTATTCTTCACAATGATATTTACCACGTGCAAGGCTGATGCCCACTATTGCACGAGGTTTGATATGAAGAACGGATCAATAAGCACAGAAGAACAACAAGTAGAGATTATCTTGTGAAATGACATTATTTATATTCAGAATCATACACGTCCAGACAATAACGACACATAAACTCCCAAAGTCTTTTTGTCAAACACTTTATTTACTATTGTTCCAGTCAGATGCTTCTAAAATGTCCGACAACATGCATTCAGGAGTTTGACTCAAGTTTGATGGATAAAATATGTCATTAACCCACCCCTACTTCAAAATTCCCAGTCCTCTTTGAATCACAAGGACAAAAGTATTGGGTCAGAAACTCACTTTCTGTAGCAATGCATGACGAGAAAACACAATGGATGACTACATACGTAAAATGTTTGACATTCTGATGGACAACAGGGGCCGTTCTTACATGTAATTCAAGACAAAGTCTCCTATTTCATGGAGCAATTGACAAAGTTGGGATTTGTCAAACAATCAATTTACAGGAGAAAGGGATGAGGAACTTTCACCTCTGTGTAAATATGCTTCAAGAATGTCCTCGGTTCTTCCAACAATTTCATGTCCAATAACAAAAGATGTCAGACGAGCACACGATTACGATCACTCTCTTCGTTTGTGTTTATGGTCACGCGATCCCCTCGAATCCTCTGCAGGTCGCTTCTGAGCCTTTTTGGCTTCCGTCAAGAATTTATTCAAACCAAAAGGATCTTCCTCTTCATCTTGGACGAAATCTACCGGACCGTCAAGCCGACGTGTCCTGTCTGTGCCGGCAAACTCCTTATCCGGAACAAACCTGAAAAGGAGGATTGAGAACATGTAGAACTTTATTAGAGGGAAACAAGAGTGTATTAAGTCGCGTGATATGGCGTTCTTTCTGACTTGACTTCTGGCATCAGCAATCAGCGCAGTCCTAATCACAAGAACTTGATTGTGACAAACCCACCAATAGACATCAGACTTTCTACTATTGCCAGAATATAATGCAAATTAGGTCTACCGCTACCAACTTCAACTATTTTCACCAGGTCAAATATGTTGTTCTCACCTTCGCGACTTCATTAATTTTTCAATATCATCTCCGTAAATATCTTTATCTGCTCCCTTTGAAGGTCTGTAGATATGACTGGCGACATCTTTGTCCTTTCTCCACGGCTGGTCGTAAACGTTGTAGGCATCTTCACTTCCAAAGCCGCTATCCATGCCCTGGAACAGATGGTAAAGGCATATGAAATAGAAGTTCCTTGAGGAATCGACGGAAATACCTACCATATTCTGCAGTATTACCTACAGAACCAGGTAAAATGTGGTTACTGTTTTGACTTCCAAGAGAAACAGGCCTCTCCTTTATCAAATTCTCCCCTCACAAATATGCAGAAGTACCCTCAATATATGTTTGTAAAAATATCACTATCAATGCAATCCATCTTGTTTTCTTCAATTTGGGGCAGAGGCCCAGTATGGCTTTTAGAATCACTGGGGATCTTTAAATTGTAGTTGAAACACAAAATATCATCAGGATATACACCATCTGCCAAGAATGAGCCAAAGATGACATTGATTACCTTGCTCTGATTAAATAACCGCTGGTCATACTGTGCCTCCGATGACGCTGCCGCATTGTTAGGAAGACCTAACGCAATCTTCTCACTAACATCACGCTCTCGTTCCTTTTGAATTCTTGACCGCCGATCGGCACCAGCGTGTTGAAGATTTCGATCTCGTTGTCTGTCTTTTTGTCTGTCTCGTCGCAGGTCGTCTCTTTCTTTTGCTTCATCGTCTTTGTCTGAAATAAACAGAGTTGCAACTGAGCAGACGACAAATTTTGAAAGTGTGTCACTTCAGCACACTCCAAAATGCACTGCTCAATAATATTTTTCAACCCTCTGACCTCTAACAATACATGGCAACTGGGAATATAACAGATATCACGTGATTGCACTACAGCTCCCGTTTCCTCCCAGTTTGCAGATTCCCACACCACTGACAACAATCTTGGCTTGAGGATACCTGCTTCCATGGCCAGCTCTTTTCATAAGAGCACTGAAATAAAGGCAACTTATCATCACTGCAGGAGGGACTGTCTAGCAAACTCTCTTGGAAGGGGAAGACCAAATGTTACAACAGCAAGGCTAGGGGATGTAAAACATACCCTCTCTCCTGATCCCAGCCCTTTCTTCCCTAGCTTTCTGAGCCAGCAGACGAAGCCCCTCCTCTTTCTTCTCCTTATCTCGCTGTGCCATTTTCTTTTCCATCTGCGCTCTCATCTCCACAGCCTCCCTGGCTTTTCTATCAGCAATGTAAAGAGATTCGGCTAACTTGGCAAAGTTCTCGTTGATGTGGACACCCTGGAGACCACGCCCATCTGCTGCTAACCGTTTATCAAGAGGAATAGTATAACCCTGAAAAAGATAAGAAGGGGATGTCAGTTTATTGATACAAGGAAACCAAAAAAATTATCGAACATTTCATAAGCAAATTTTTTTTCCAGAAGTGGTTACGTTGTGAATGTTTTCTTTTCTTCAGCTGTTATAGTAATTAATTCTGAAGATGCATGGAAAGGTAACACTAATCCTCTATCTTACCTTTGCATTTTTCCAATTGGAAATGCAAGGAGGAATCTTCCATTCCTGTTGTTCTTTTACTGTCACCTTCCTGTTGGGTGAATGCATGACTGGCGCTGGTGGAGACGGTGGACCTCTTGGAATCTTTTTGTTGGTCCTGAAAAAACAGCCCGGAATCATTTTAGAAACATCTGATAAAATTTATTCTTTAGGCAGAAGGATTGAAACTAAGGCCAAATTATCATATGATACAATACTGGGTATTTCAGCCAAAGGAACCAAACAACTTACTTGAATCTTGGTGGCTCCATTGGATCTTTCTGCGTCTCCACCATTCTGATGATTCGCTGCTTCGCCCCCGAGTTGAAGGCAAGGCCTTGTTGTGATGGAGTGTAGCGAATGTATTGTGCCGGAGCCTGTTTCTCAGCTGCTCTCACGGGCATTGCTGCAGATATCTTTCCCTGCACGAGCTTCTCGAGTGCAAGTCGAGTTTTCTCTGTGGTCTGTAAGAATAATTGTATTCAAACATAATGCAAAACCAACGTTCTATTCATAAATGGTGTCTTGAACTTTTCAAGTCATCAGCCTGCTCAAATATCCACAAGTCTCGACATCATCATTCATCGGAGGTTGACTGGTAGCCCAAAACAATTGGCTTGGTGATACTTTCAGGGGAATGCTCACAATGTACCTTCACAGCCCTTGCATAAGGCTTGGTATTGACAACACAGAGAGAGTGCCGTGGCTTGCAGAATACAGATATTTTCACCTCAAGAAATGAGATGGTGAATTTGTCGGCGAGGTGGTCTAGAACTTACATCCTGTATGTCTTCCTCTGTGGGCTTCTGTAAGTCTGGATCATCATGGTCCATAGGCTTGGGCACGAGGTCTTGGAACTTGGAATGGACCACCTAAAAGAAGATTGTGACTGTGATTAACACAGTTAACACTCCTTGGGACCAAAACAATAGGAATACAATGGCATCACTGCACTAAAATGATAGGATTACATTGGCGAGATTATGCATTGACATATTCTCGCCAACTTTTTCCCCACAACCGCCGTACCTGGTCAAGAAGCTAACTTAAATTTTATGGCAATGGGTTTCAAACTTGTACTGGAAACACAAAGACTTCAGCCACATTGAAATGCTCACCTTATCTTTAGCATGGCCTTGTCTGGCAATGGCATCATACTTGACTTTCCCCGTTTCGTCTAGCTGCACTGCTAGTGCATTTGAAGTGGTCTTTTTCTGTCCCATTCCAAGTGGGTATTGGGCAACATGGATTTCTGGGAAAGCACCACCATCTCCAAAATCCTGGAAAAATATTTGTTTATAACCCAATGGAACAGAAAACTGAAATTGAAAACCTTGGTTATGGGTACATTCAAATTTTAAGGACAGACTGAGGACAACTTTGGTAATTTCACTGGGTTGCTTTACTCATACTGATTATTCTCACTCTCACCTCCTGTGATCGAGGCACCCATCCTTTCCTGTGACCATAAGGAGGCGCTGTCCTCCGTCCAATGACCTGGTTGGCACCCTGATGTCTGAATGCCAGTTCACGTTCTTCATCTTCACGGTCAAATACTCTCTGGCTAGGAGCAGGCAATATACTTCAAAAGAAAAATTATATAAATATAAGTCAGCTAGCCTTCTGATGTGTTCCGAGTGTGCGAATTTGATTTGTCTGGGCTCTGAACTGATTCGTCATCTAATTCTTCGAAAAGGCCTACCCAGCTTATCGGTAGTTGATTTATGAAAATAGCAAATATATGAAATGCCGAATACCATGCGGTGTGCCTGAGACCGAGTCTGAGTGGGTCAAAAATAGGCCTTGATTGATAGCCTCACCCTGAGGACCCGCCGAGGCTGATCTCTCGGAGTAGTGACATTGACATCACATAGACTAGAGAGGCACACAAATTGGTGCGAAGAGGCCAATAGTCAGATAGTGGCATCAACAAAGGCTTGGCATGTTTTGCTCACTGGAGTCATTTTGGCAGAGAGATGCATAACATTAACAATGCCAGTGGCCAATGCACTATAGCACTATGAATGTACATGCATGCATGTGCTGCATGTATTAGGCCTACATGTATGTATGATGTAGTATGACTGAAGAAAAAAACAAGGAACATTTTTGCGAATCAATTACAAAGAAGTCAAGCGTTGCATTATTACTAATTTCGACCATATATCGAGATAAGGTAATGAACATAATGTGTAAAAAGGTAGATGATAATCAAAGTGATAAATCGGTTGGTAAAATCGTTTTTAGAGAGAGTTTACGTACCCAGATAACGCCATTTTCGCTGTTTCGAATCTCCGCGCAGTGAGCTGTCGTAAAACTTGGCTTCAACTCTGTTGCCATCTGGTTATTTGACCGTACGAATACTACTAAATGTTAAATGTCTCAAATATAGTTCTTATATTTCTTACTTAAATTTCATCAAAGTACAGAGATTATCCTGTTCAAAAGCATACAAAGAACAAATATAATTAAAAATTAGTTATTCATGAGTATCTATAAGGCAAAAATAAATATTTAGGAAATTATTATTTGCCAACATTTTCGCCCTTTTTGTACGATTTCGCCCAAGATGGCGGTAGCTTCATCAGAGATATTACAGACTTTCGACGGCTGGACAGTACGTTCGCGCAAAAGAGAAAATGTTACAGCATCAAAATGGCGTCTGAACTTTCACGGGCTGCTTTTGCACAGAATATATTGCCTCCCTCAGACCCTATCCCGGGTAATATCTCCCAGGTAATTAGCTCAAGTTTGAGTTTAGGTATTGATTATCAACTCTGTTTCTTGAAATGCCTGCAATTCGTCTTGAAAATTGTCGAAAAGTCGGGTCGGGTTTTTGATTGTCCGAAAATAAGTAAATTTTATACGGGGTTTTATATTTTTAACCATTTGTCGGACTGATCTGATAGTAAAAATATGCAATTTTAGCTTATGTTGTACGCCGCATTCACATACAACATACGGTTACAATCTACATTCCCAGATAGGAAATCGTGTATCCTAGTTAAGTGTTAGTGTTACGCTATATCAGAATGTCAAATAAATGTGCTACTAGTACTATGCTGCCTATTGAGACTGCGTACTGCATGGTGGTCTGGTAATGACAATGGTATGACTCGTGAGAGTATGATACATTTACAACATATTTTGTAGGTTTCTCCGGAAGATGTTTACACAACTGTACCATTGGAAGAGGCAGTATCAAGCGATGGGAAAAAAAGGAAAATACCTCGTCGAATACTGCATTTTAGTGATGGCACATTGGAAGAGTATTCAACTGATGAAGAGGAAGAGGAAGAATTACCCCCACTTGTTGATCCTGTAAGTGGCGGTGACAATAGTGTTCGAAAAATTCCAAATCAGTCACGTGCACTTTAATCATAATCAGTTGGGTACTACCTGGTCTTCCTCTGTCTCTGATTTTGTACAAAAGCAAAGATAAATGAACTACAACTTCTACAAGTAATGTCAGAGTCATACACTAGATATATTTTGCACTTGCAGTGAAATTGGAAATAGTCTATATCTTCCATTTGCTTTGCAGATCATCTCAAACTAATTTTTCATTTCAGAAAACTTTGACTTGGATGCCCTGGTTTTGGTACTACTTCACTGCCGCATCATTCAAGGCACTGTCTTGTAAGTACATGTATAGTCCTAATTGACTTGGAGCAAATCCTGTGCTTCTTAGCAAAAGACATCACCCAGTCACAATGTCAGCACTACTCATACTGGCTAAAAAGTGAAGAAAATGCACTTTATGAAGATGCTGCTTATCTACACCAACAGATATTGCAGTATCGCAATGCCATGTCACTTTGGCCTTGACCAGGGCAATGGACATATGAACATTCAAGGACCTCAACTTTTCACTGGCATTACCCAAAATATTCCTGATCCAGTGTTTCCCAAATGTTCATCCAGCAAGACTTGCATTTTAACAGTAAATGGTTTACTGATTTTTATGTTTTGATAAAACAACAGTAATTGCATTGCAGATGCTGACTTCTGCGGTGAGAAATTGGCATGGTTCTTTGGCATCACAACACCAAAATATCAGTCAGCTATTGATGAGTTTTATAGGATAAAGGCAGAGGTAAGACTATTGACTCATGTTTGAGGATTTAATTACAGATTTGTGTCTCAATACTTCCATCATAAGTCAGAATTGTCTCTTCAAATGTTGCAACAATTCAGTTTTTCCGCAATCACATTATGATAGCCTATATGCATTATACAGTGATTAGACATCCTGACTTGGCAATCTAACTCCTCATATGCATCATTTATATTACAGTACAACTTTTTTATTAAGGACACCTTTTGGATTGAGTACTATATCCTTACTTGTGAGGTATCCTCATTATAGAGGTAAAATTGAATGAAAGGTTTTAGGGTTAAAATCTGTGTCCATGTTAGAGATTGTCCTACTCGCAGAGGCATCTGCTACAGTAATTTCTGCGTAGAGTAATTTGTCGGCAAATTTAAGCATTTGTGATAAGACAACACAAATGCCAAAGAAAATCTTTGTCAAATTATGTGATTATACAATATTCTTTCTTACTTGTAGGAAGAAGAAGAGAGGTTTGAAGAAGAATTGGAAAAAGAAGCTGTACGACAACGAGAATTGCAGACAATATCTGGAATGGAAGGAGGAGACGCAGCCGAGCCTGACACAGCTGCTGTACCACAGGTTGCTGTTGTCAAAATAGACACAGAGAAGTACTGAATCACTTGAAAAGTTGTCTGGAATGTCTGTGATACCTCAGGACTGTAAAGATATTTGTGCAATAATCTAAAACGTTTTACGAAAACGGATTTGTGTTGCATTTGCTGTGTGTAACCACATTCTGTTGACCACTGGTCCTAGTTGTTTGAAAAAACTGCCAAGAAAATTTGTTGTCTCCAAATTTTCATTTACCACCAAGAATGCTTTTTTGGACTTAGCCAGTCTCAGTTGATAGGTAGGTCAAAACCGTTTGCAATTGTTTGGAAGTTAAAGTGCAAACACAACAGTTCATTAGATAATTTTGCTCATTCCACACAATGTTATGCTCATTCATGAATGTTTTTTCATTTGAAAGTTTGTGGCAAAAATGTATGTATAAAGTTTCATCAATATTTTCCATTCTATCGGAAGAGCTGAGAAAATCAAAAGAGTTCTTGTACAAGTTCCTTGTCGAAGCTTGAGTAATGAATCAAGAAAGAATTTAGTAAATTTTGAATCCATGCAAGTGGATTTGTACATTATTGTGTGGAGGTCGTTAGTGATTGGCAATTGAGTTGGCCATTTTGGAAGTTTCAGACATGGTGTTAGTTTCTCTCTGGGTTGAATTTATACGAAGTACTGCAGATAAATGGCTCATGACCATCTTTTGGACCATTCAAGACGGCCATTAAATCTTCCATTGAATTGTGACCTATATATAGCAAAGAGTTAAGAATTTGGTGGATAAGTGTGCGTCCTAATTTACTTTACGGAAGTCATGTTTTCAAGAACGGGTGTCAAGTAGGGCTGGATGCGTCTGAAATATTTATTTTTGTGTTGAACAGGAACTGTATATATATGTATATTTATTGGGTTGTTACAAAAACCATTTGCTTCAAAGAAATGGGTTTTTGGTTGTTAAGATACATGAGAGAAGGTCATGTATATCAAATAGGATCCAGTAACAAAACATTGGTCGCCCAAAATTTCAGGACTGGTTTGGGAGTGATTGAAAACTTGTTGTGGGGACTTTGGGTTTTATAGGGTGGATGGGAACTTTTGAAAAATACTCTTTTGAGGCCTTTGAATTTGCTCACGGTTGTCAGGACCAAAATTTTCAGATTTTGCATCCACCCACCTTGGTTATGGCTTGGTTGGCCTGGTGACTTGTCAATGTGCATGCATAACCAGATGCAAAATATGGAAATTACGTTCAAACTTCTGCTGACTGCGGTGTCTGTAAAAACGATTTTCTATTGTGGTATTGTTGTGTTATAGTGGTGTGCTGGAAATGGAAA
This sequence comes from Lineus longissimus, assembly GCF_910592395.1. Lineage (NCBI taxonomy): Eukaryota > Metazoa > Nemertea > Pilidiophora > Heteronemertea > Lineidae > Lineus > Lineus longissimus. Next base: position 6,705,796 of record NC_088310.1, read on the forward strand.
ACTTAAACATAATATGAATATGCTTTACAGCCCAGTTACTTAAAAACTCTGTGGCGGCTATCTCCGAATCTGCCTGCAGAATTCAGTCAACATCTCATCTGGGAAGTACATCTGGTGAAATTTGACCATTATGTTTCTTTCGCAGTAAAAGTCTCCAGAGATGTGGTCATTCAAAAATGAATTTATGGAATACTGATCAAAAAATTAGATCACTGTACAGGCCAAGCCGTTTGAAATAATCTTATTTTTGTACAGTTTCATTCCTTGTAAATAATATTTCACTGTTTCAAACTTGTATTATGTTCATAAATGGTGTATATAGCTCATGGAATAAATCATATTCTTATCACTGTTAAAAAAAAAAATTTCTACTTCATTTTGTGATATTGAAACCAATTTGTGGTAAAAAATTAAGCTGGTTGTAATGTAAAGTCTGCCAGGAGCCCTCAGAACTTTCGTGAGGATGCAGGCAAAAAGAATCCGACAGCTATGTATATGACCTACTTGACAGTATGTTTTAGACATTCTAAAGGATGAGACAAGGATTTACATTGCTCTATTGAAATGTCACTGGGCAGTCACACAGAGTACCACGTCCCACACCCCGATGTGACGGTATCCATTGTGTCACAACTTCACCATCACGGTCATGCAGTGGAGACTTGATGATCACAGATCCACCATAGCCAACAAATTACAAATGCAGATTGCCCATTTCAAAATACAGATGGATGGCAAGTGCAGGGAGAGCAATATTTGCTTCCTGGTCACAGGACAGTCTTCACAATACTACTGGCTACTGCAACTTGGCTGATTGCCAAAAATATGAAGTGGGCCCATATGGGAATTGTAACTGCAATATTTCTCTGATCTAATTTGATCTGACCTGTACTTCATGCCCGAACTGCAACCTGGTGTTGATCAGTGCAAAGGGCAAAAACCCTTGAAATGACACAAACGGACCACATGTTTTCATTCATGGACCACGTTTTAATGTTTACGTTTTTACTTCCGGGTTGAGGCCAATCAGGTGCTCGTTCCAAATTTGGCTCGAGAATCCTTATATGGGGACGACACCTTTCCAAACATGGGCAATTGATCTACTTTTATAATCACGCGCAAAGTGATGCGGTTTGTAGGTTTTGACAGCTCTTAATCAATAGAGTTAATTCAAATAATTTCAACCTTTTGTCATTTTTTATAAGTAAATCAGTAATCATACACACTTTGGTGAGACTAGTATGCATGAATTACGATAATATTTTTGCAGCAGTTCATCGCGGAAGTGCACATCTTAGGTGTTGTTCGGCTCCAGTTTTGGAGAAGCCAGGAAATCGATTTCATTTACTTTCTCAGGCCGTGTTCGCGGTGTTAGTTCGATTTATGGCGGGTGCGGGCGAAAGAACGACTGTTAGTGATCCTCTCCAAACAATCAACCTCATGCAGCACCATTCGTATGAGTCTGTGATGAATGGCGTGGCCGTGGCCAACGCTCATTCGGCGTACAATTTGACAGTGCCGGGGACATCTCAAGTCACGGTTGTCAAAAGAACTCCAGAAGAAGCTGGACTTCTTGAAATGCACGACATGTCGGACTCTGACTCTGACATGGATATCCGACGGCATGGCAAAGCCTCGAAGAAAACAAAGGGTCGGGTAAAAATCAAGATGGAATTCATTGAAAACAAATTGAGACGGTACACCACATTCAGCAAACGAAAAACTGGTATCATGAAAAAAGTGAGTGTCCGCATGGTTTGATATTTTGCATGCATCCAAGACATGAGGGACCATCTCAGTGTTTCCTTCCACTCCCGAATGCCCGAATAATGCCCACAATACCCAAGCTCTTGTACAATTACAGTGGTAAAATTCTAAGCATGATGATAGCGCAAAGATTAAATTTGTTGGCGTCCTTGACCTCCGAGTCTAACAAGGGACCTTGGACGGACATCAGAGTGGGGAACATTACATAAATGATAAGACATTGTCACAGCAGTTGAACCGAGGCAGCCGCTGTAAACCTAAATATTGGCACAACTACGGGTTTGTTACAGTTATGGTGAGCTGCGGCTTCCTCTGACTTGGCAATGATATAATTATATTGTTACATACCTGGCGCAGTGAAGTGACATCTTTTCCACTGTGTCGTCATCTTTGATTCATGTTTATGTCAATGATACCGTACCATCTTTGATTAAGAACAGTGGAAGTTTGTATGGCGGAGTTCATATGGCGCGTGAAGAGGTTAAAAACCAAAATAACTCATTGTAACATCTTCGGAGAATGAATTTTGGCAATAAGTTACATGCTTTGCATTTGAACTATCCCATTGAAGACGTCAAACCGCTTATGTTTCTGTTTCTGACTTTATTTAGAGTTTATCAAGATCAATGTGAGAGGTCAGAGTCGCTTCTTTATTCAACCCTCTTAGTTACATCAAGTATAGATTTCGTATGATCCACAAGTATGGTGGTCTGAATTTACGCAAGATTGAGTATCTAAATGTCCTCTTTTCAGGCTTATGAATTGTCAACTTTGACAGGGACTCAAGTGATGCTTCTTGTGGCAAGCGAAACTGGCCATGTCTACACATTTGCCACAAGAAAATTACAACCCATGATAACGAGTGAAAGTGGCAAGGCTTTAATTCAGACATGTTTGAATTCGCCTGATCCTCCACCAATGGCGCCAGGACAACAGCACGCCATCGATCAAAGAATGAATCCAACTGGTTTTGAAGAGACAGACCTCACTTATGCTGTTACAGAAGAAGAAGCAGCCATGAACAGCAGGGTATGCTGTCAATTTAGTCTTTTAAAATGCCCTGCCAAAAATTGGTTTTCTCATAGAATTCTCATCCTGGGGAAGTATAGGAACAATCTCCTATGATGTTCATATACAGCAGTAGTAAAGGTTTGATTGTTTGGAATTAAGCCCTTTTATCAGCAGTTATTCTAATCTCTTTCCTTTGGCTGTCCATCCCACAGCAGACAGGAGGAAAAACATTTATGGACAGACAGGCCTGCTTATGCTGAAGAGATAGGGTAGCTGGTAGATAACCACACATGGCCCCATCCGTATACATTCACTGAACAAATGTAGCTACCTCTGCTTGCCCCAGTTTAGTGCAATGTACATAGGTAGATAGGCTATACCTGGTGATGCTCTGTGTAAAACAAACATCACCTAAGGTAAACACATCATTCATGTGTTCAAGATTCTTATGTAAATATAGCAAGCCAGCCTAACTGGGGAGGCTGTGCTATTTATGGCCCACAGGTAAATAAGAAGGCAATGCTAAAGGAATAACTTTCCAAATATGGCATGGATCCACGGCCATAAATGCCAGATGGTTGTAACCCAATATTTCAGCTATCTGGCTTCACTCTCAAAAATATTGCCGCTAGATAGCAGGAAAGGGACCTTCTCAATATGGTTAGACTTGCCTCAATTACAAAGCCATACCTGGTTAAGGGATCAGTGGATCCAGCTCATAACAGCAGATACTGCATCATTATCTATTGAGTAGGCTTTTCCTGACTGATCAGAGAAGTATTTACCATTGTATGCTTTTTCAGCCTATTATGTCATCACTACCAAATAAAGGGGTCAGTGATTATGAGCACATGGTTGTTCTACTTCGCAAATGTTGTGATGATTACAGAAATGGTCATGATACTATTCAAATATGATATAATTACAGTAAATAGATGAGCAAATTATGATTTTTATACGACCAATGACAGTTAGTCCACAGCAAAAAAGGTAGGCCTATAATTGGACCAAATTTGTGACTAAGTTGTTTTGTTAAAACTGACCCACTGGCATGTTTTGTTAGGCCTGCAAAAGGCATAAAATGTTTCCATGGTAGATTAAAAATTTGTGTTCTTTGACTTTCCTTGGTCTCTTCAATTAGGTCAGTTGGCCAAAAAGGTACTCTGCCCGATTAAGCATGTTTGTGTTTTTGAGGTGGCCCCTCCGCCAGTGACTAGGAGAAACAGAGAACTGTCTGGAACAAGTCACTCATTCATCTTTCAAGGGTATGTTTACTCCTAACAGGTAACTGCTACCTGGAGAGACTGGGAGCCAAAGGTATTTAATCATCTGTATAAAGATGGCTTCTCATTCTCTATGTGTATGGATGATAGGATGAAAACAATTAACAAATTTTAACGAAAATTTTCAACGGAACTGTGTAGGCCTTTTTAAACGTCTTGCAAGAACAAATCAATTTCCTGACTCAGAAATTCAGAGTCAAAAAGCGGTGTGTAGATGCAAGTAGAGACCTCTGGTGTTTCAGGTAGAAACAATTCCTCTTACTGCTGTGCACTGGTATTTCCAAATCGTGTCAATTGTAATTTTGTATTTCCAGAATGATGGCATGCGGCCCGCGATCTACACAATGGCGACAAATATTTCTCCAAGTGTGAGTCCGTCGCCACCAGCACCAACACCACCGCCATCTATGAGCTCGATGAGTCAGTCGACTGTGACAATGCTTCCCCAGCCCGCACACTCCACCCCACACTCGACACCGACATTCTTACCGAACCCCAACACGCCAGTGACTCTCAGTGCCATGCCTTCAGTACCTCCGACGGTGTCAACACCGAACCCAAGTTCATCTGTGACGACTATACCAAGTGCCGCCAATCGAGGCATCTCTATGCAGCTACCAAATATTCCTGGTGGGCTGGCTACGTTAATTCAACAACAAGGTAAGGCAGGTTAGCTTGATCAACTTGGAATAAGTGGGACGTGGGCTGGAACAATTTAGCTGTGAGGAGGTGTCACATACCTTTTCAGGGCCTTTGCCAACTTTGTAGATGATGACATCATGGGGGAAGCACCATTGTATGTGGTGAATGTTTGTTTGTCTTGGTTATGAACAAAAGAGAGAGGTGATCTTGAAATATGGTATCATGTTTGATTGAATAATGCATCTGCAATTACAATATCAACAATGCTGTTGCATATAAAAGACTTGTTATTTGTTGTATTTTGAATTCAGCTGGTAATCTTGCTCAAGGAACCCCTATTACGATTAGTGGCCTACAGGGTACCCAGTTAGGTCAGCTAGCAGGACAACAGCAGGCTCTCCTGCGGATACCAGCGGTTTCATTAGCAGGTGAGTAAAACAATTGATTTGCGGCAGACTTTGGTTTGGGTCCTGTTGATTCATTCTCAACCACATTTGTGTCCATCTGGTTGTTAAGTCTAGACAATTGGAAATTGTCCCAACCAGTCTTCAAAGCTGGAGATATGACTGAAGGGTGATCTTGAAAATTGAATGCTGAAGAAGACAGTTGTCACTGCGACTAGTGGCTGTGATTGTCCTTTTGATGTCTCCTCCCCTGGCATGGCCCAACTAAGTCCTGTTTGTCACAAACTGACCACATCTTCGTGCAGCACTAACCGCCAACCTCTCAGAACAAAGACCAATGAAGTTCAATAGAAGTCAGATGATTTGAACTGGTTAAATCAGGAGGACTTTATATATATATCCATCCATAGCATTGCACAATTTTTTTTGTCCAGTTTGCACGTTCCACCCATCTGCAATTGAATGCACTTTTGGTCTTGGCACAACATATTCTATTCCTTACTTTTAGGCTACAGTCTGTTGCCATCAAAGGGAAATGCAGACTCAAACAGTGAATTCTGCTGCAAGTATTTGAATTTCCCCATCGAACCCTGTAACATAGTTTTTATTTTAGCATACAAGAAAATAGTTATGAATTTTTTTAGAGAATGCTCATTTTATTTTCTTCATAATTAGTAATTAGCTCCTGTCGATAGTCCAAGTTAACCCCAATTTTGGATTTTGAATTTTTGGCTTGGCACCTCACCTGTTTTGTCGACCAAATTCAGTTCAAACCCTCTTTATTTCTGAACCAGCCCATTCCTTGTGTGATTAGGTTTAGGCCTTGCCTCATTTCCTTGAGTTGACGCTTTATTAGACACTTTTACAATAACTGCATGTTTTAAAAACCCATGTTTACTGAATTGTTATTGTGTTCCTGTGCATGAGGCCAGACAGTTGCTGTGACAAAGCCAGGACAACAAGATGCGTGATTGCAAAACAACGAATCAGCATCTGCATTCCAACCACATGGCTCAATTGCAGGTCGCACCAACTAAACTGGTTGGTTATGCGACGCCAAAACCTATATGATATATCACCCAGGGGTATTGATTGGAGTACCTATAACACGATGTTGTGCACTCCTCCATATCACGGATCTTTAGAGAGTGCGAGACAGCCATAAGTTAGTGCCAGCCCTGTCTTGTGCATCCCATGGCAATATCTTGTTTAGTGCCTGCCTTTCCCAGTCCACAGCCTTCTCCGGGTTTCCTTTGGTATACCTTGGGACCTTTTCCTGGCGGTGTCCAATGCAGAACTTTTTTGGCAAGTCTGGATCAGTGTACCTCCATCCTTAAGACATGTTTGGACTGGCACATGTAGATCACCTGGGTAAATGAGCAGCTTATCAACATGGCGTGTTGTTCAGCCATGTCTGTTACAAAACCGTGGCAAATTCGAAATCATTCTTAGTTTTTGTATCGTCAAGCAGAGGGGCTCACTGAAACTGGAGCAGTTGTTGTTCCTGTTTGAATTGGCATTTTCATTTCCTGGAGGGAATTCTGTCCTGAATGCTTTCTGAACAAAATTCGATATATTTTTAACAAAATTTTTTTCGAGATTGAATGTTTTTGATATTCTAAATGACTGTTCATCCTTCAGGGTTGACTGCTACTGGTGGAAGCCCTCAAAGTACAAGTCCTGGGCAACAAGAATTACAGACTTTAGCGAGCAGTGCACCGATGACGACACAAAGTACTGGAGGTGGTATCACTGTTTTATCAGGTAGAGTTGTCTGATATGTCTCTTACCATTGGCCTCATGCAGTTGTAAAAAGTCGTTAGGCTTCCTGAGCTTTTGGAAGGTTCTGAAGAGACTTGAAATAATCATCAAGGGTATTGTACAGATGCTTGATAGGCGAGAAGTTTTTACCTGACTGAATGTCTGGTCGTGTCAGACATGTTATTACCAAGAGTCGTACAGGTAAACAAATAAACTCTTGACGAGTTCTGGCAAGCCTCAAGATCACATCATCATGCAACAGACAACAGTCTTAATCATTACAGTCTCAGCAGAAAAGTTGTGCTTACTCAAACAGACCTGAAGTAGATTTTGTGGTCTTTGAATCTGAAATAACTTCATGTCCTCATCTTTCAGGTGCTGGTGGTCAAGGTGCAGGTAGCGGTGGCACGATGATGTATCAAACGCCCCAAGGTCTAGTCTACGCCACCCCTGCCACCGGTAATGCCCTCAACGCCTTAAGTGAGGGCTATATACTCAATCTACCACAGCAATCAGTGTTGGCAGCGGGTGGCGACCAACAGAACGGAGTAGGTCAATCATACTTCACAATACCCGTGCCAGTTTCTCTCAGCTCACAGTTAGGTTCACAGGTAAGCTGTTGGAAAGTGCCCATGAGACAAAACGTGACAGTATAAAAGCACTACCGGTGTATAACAAGCCGACCTATTCTAAGGCGGCACCAATGATTCGAACTTGATATTAGAGAACTGAAATGTTTTTATTTAAAGTGTATCTAAAACCACAGACGATAGGGTAGCTTTTGTTTCAGTTGTGGCAAAATTTGCCTTATCAGCTGATTTTTCTTCTGCAGTAAACTGTTTTTTGGTGCAGATACATGCAAGCCCGATAACTTACAGCTGGTGAGATAAGCCTGATAATTTGCAACTAGGTTGCCAAGGGTTAGGTACAATGCTTGACAAAATATGTCTGATTTGTATTTCCTATGGACCAGACCTATCAAGTTTTCCATCTACATAGTCATTTACTTTCAGTTCATGTCACCACTAAAGGAATGAAATATCCATTTATATATTCGATGTTCTCGTCAGTTATTAAGTTTTTCCTTCATTTTAGGTGATGTTAGCTCATACTGGTGATGGACAAGCAATAGAGATACCGCCTGCACATCAGGGCTCTCATCAAAAACGCAAATGACACGATCACACAAAATAAGACTTGAAACTGTGCGGCTATTTGCCAATGAGTGATCTGGTCACAAACATAACAAAGTGCAATAAGAAACGATGAACTCTTTAGCCTCTTGTGGCGTATTGTCCTTTGAGGTGAGGAGAGGATTTCAAAATGAATGAGACTTCGTACGTATCTGATAAAGATCTCCTGTAGCCACATGCCTGTTTATTTTCGTTGATCGTTTAGTATAATATACTATTTGTGACTTTTCGTGTCAGATTTTGTCAGTTTGCTATGCTGGATTGAAGTTACGCAATAACACATTATACGATTGGAGTTGACATTTGTGATTTTTTAGAAGTCGAGCTATAGTGTCACATCAGGATACTGTAGACCCAGAAATGTTGGTTTTTATTTTTGCATTTACAGATGATCATGAAATTTAATCAAAATTACTGTACCAGGGTTGTGAAACGCTAAAATAAAGCAGCACCAGAGTTGCAATTTTGCAACAGAATCGCCGCGAATATTTCTGGGTTTAAAGTTCCGTTGAATATGATTGTGTCAAACAAGATTGTTGTGTGTAATTCAAAAATCTTGTTAGTGCTAGAATGTTGTTTTGAATTCATCAACTCGACGTGACGTCTGTTGCGGAGATGATATCAGTTGATTCCTGGCCGGATCCAGTATTTAAATCAAGGTCCACTGAGAGGGTGGGCCAAATTGTTGTAGTGGTTACTAAATAGTGTCTGAAGGATTGCTACTTGTGGTAAAAGTTTATCCGCCCTTTCATGATGTCGTCCTGATTTTATATGGTGCTCTTATCAGTACTTGTCTGATGTCAGTAGACATGGTGTTTTGACTGGGTGATAGGAAGCGTTGTAGCCATATAAAGTTATCAGCAAGAATTCTGTGTTCTTGTCATTAGTGATATGATCTTCTTTGCTTACTAGATAATGCGGGTGATCCACTGGCTTTCTGATAGCTATCGGGACCGGTTAGTTACTTGTCAGGACACCATCGGTTGGGTGACAGAAAGAAATGATGTGGTGTTGAAGCCACAACCGTGCTTTCCAATTGCAACAAAAATCAAACACATCAGATCTTATCAGAAACGTTTTGGGAACTATGTGTGAAAAGCATCGGGGAGCGGATGGATTACCTGCATAAGTTTTAAGACAATATTGTGGCTAGTGAGGTCAGTGTGTCTTCCATCGTGAAGTTGTTACAGTATTACAGTGGTCAACAAATACGAAATATATCTGGACAGCACGTCAGATTCTTTCAGATATTTTAGAAATTACTTGTTAAATAATGCTTGGTTATTTTTGTGAATTGAATCACTATCTTGTACTTCTGTCTGATTGTTGCATGGGGCCTGATTTGAATGTGAGTTGTTGCATATATATCAAAACGTGGTATACTTGCAAGGTCTAAAAACTTTTCTTCAAAGTGATTTAGGCCTACTTGAGTTGGAACTTTATAAACTAGAATTAGAAGCACTGAGAGGCAATAGGCCTATGTCAGTGTTAAGAACAAAGGTGCTCAGTGTAAGGAAGAGTGAACATTAACATTAAATAAAAGTTTTTTAGTCTTGCAACTTTGCCATGTAAAAATGCCTGTACAAGTAGTTTCTGATATCTTTACCAACCTTGAGATGATATAGAATAGTAGATTGTTATCTTCGATTTCACAAATCGGAAGGGGAAAATACTGTGTTAAAAGGAATTCTATTCCAAACATATATATTGAGATATTTGTTTGGGAAATCTTCACTCCTTTTTGCACTTAGTGTATCAATAGCATTCTTAATAATTTTGATTTATTCTTTTTCTACTCGACATTAAAAATGTTGGTTTCTAGAATCTCAGAATATTTTAAACATATTCAAAAATAAGGTATCAATAATGATAGAAATATGTGCAACTTGGTTGAAGCAGTTGCATTAGTAAGCTTTTAATTGGTCACAGTTTAATTGTGATTGCTTTGGGATAACTCTTGGTTGTGTGTTTAGTTGTTTGAAGGTAAATAAGGAGAGCATAATCTGAACCTTGGAAAGATGTTCAAATGATGTACTCAATTTTGCTGTAGGGTGTAAGAATACTCTCTGGAACTGCTTCAACCACCAGGGTTGAAAACTTACATATAAACTGGTGCTATTAACTTTAAAATATTATGCATGATTGTGTGATGAATCACAGTAACTCAGAAAATCTTTGGGGGTGTTTTAAATTTGCAGTCTGACCTGATCCACAAACGTTTTGCGATAGAAGGTTGGCAACCGCAAAGAAATCCTGTGGCAAATATTTTCAAGGTTGCAGTAGGTTGAATTGGCCACTGTTGTGTCGTATTGAAATGGTCAGTGTAAATAAGATAGACTACATTTGTGCATCTCAAGTCAAAATCATAGAGATAAATAATAGTAACAGCTGTCCTTCCACACGAATCCGTCGAAGCTGTGTGTTATTAGTGCTGTATGTGGAATAATAGCTAATTTGAACCATTCTACATTCTACTCTTCATCTCTGGTAATTATCTCAGTTTTTCCAAACAGAAAAAGCTAAACACGAGACAAAAATCTGGGTCTGCCATTATCCTTTAATTTTGGCTTGAGACGTAGTCATGGTGTCACAATTTTGCTCAAAGTTCATACTAATTTATTCTTCTCATATCATTTTGTACATTTGTAAATGCTGTTTTCTGCTCCTCTTTCTGAAACTATATCACTTTTGAATACAGATCTTTGTACACTATGGTTACCAACTTTTACTACAGAAGTAATCTATAGTTCATTTATTTTCATGCTCTAGACGTTGGTGGATGTTTTAGATTTCACTGATGCTTGATGGATTTAACTGCAAATTTATTGCGGTTCAGTATTCTAAATGCCTTGGTCACAGGACGTTGATGATTGTAATGGGAATTTTTGGTTGCAGCGGTCCTTGTAGCGGTCCTTAGTGTCACAACCAAGGACCTGTGTGTCACAACCAAGGACCTTTAAGATTTTAATTTGATGGTACATCGGTCTTGGCTTGAAAATTTGCTGGATAGGTCATCATTTTTTCAAACAAGATATTTTTTGTTACTCAGCTGATTGACAGAATATCATCAGTTGTGCAAATCATACTGCTAAAGCCAAGGTGGAGTTATGATATTTGGGACCATTAAGAAATATTATTCATTTGGATGTTTTCACATCCGTTAATCACTACCTGCCCTTCTTTCAGCAATACTGCGTTCGCTCATAATTTTGATGGATGTGTAGTGTTTTGCAATGAAATTCTTCTATTTCACTGAAGCTTCTCAACTGTCGATATGTTGGTAAAGCATTAGTTTATTTCCGACATGTGTTCAATGAGTCAACTATGGGTCTTTGCGATGTACTTTGTACCACTCTGTCACGTGTTCAAGTGGTAGAAATGAAAGGTCTGTTTCCAAAACGAGCTTAATCAATAATGTACTTGGGTATATTTTAGAATACAGAGTAACAGTTGAGGGACATTGAAAGTTGGGTTACAATGTGAAATTTACATCATAATGAAGCACTAATGATTGGGTATCAGAGGGATAGCAAAGGGGGAGGGGCTGGGAATTGCCTTTTTTGAGGAAAACCTTTTGAAATTGACAAGGAAAATCGAAAAAAGCTGTGATACATATTGAAAATAATTGGAAAACGCCCCCCCTTCTGAACATTCTTGCTTAAAAATGTATGACATTCTAGCTGATTTTGGAACCAAACTCCTCTGTTGTTTTTTGGTAGAGCTTCCTGCATAATGGCTCAGTTGGCTTTGGTTGCGATCAAACTTGTGAATAGATTGTGAAATATTGTAAATATGTTTTGTACAAATATGAGAGTAAATGAAGTGTCATGTTGAATTGAACCATTTGCTTTTCTTTTTTTTTTAAACCATGGCGTAGATCACCTCATTGTGATGGACACTTCAGCCTCCATAAATTCCAATGTTGAAGAAGGAATCTTCAATCGTATGTTTACTGGTCCCCCAAGAATGCATCCATATGGGAGAAATATCCTTGATGAGACCAGTGGCCAAGCCGTCACTTGCAGTTATTAATTTGACACCAACAATACAAGTTGCTAAACTTCATTTTGGATTTGGGGATAAATGTATTCATATTGGTGAAATAACATTTAGTGTGGCCAAGTGGGTGTGACCAAAGGTCAAGCTCGCCCTTAACTAGGCTTTGACTGTAGACGTTTTAATATTAGAGGAATACCATTCAATGTGACCAGTGGGTCAGGCCCTCGCAATGAATTGCCCATTCATGTGAGACGCATGCTGCTCCGTGCGACCAGTGGTCAAATTCCATCTTGGAATTGTTCATATGTATTCATATTGGAGAAATACCATTTAGCCCTCTTGGAATTGCCATGCTTCATGGATAATCCCTCACTTGGAATTGGAATTGCCATTAAATCAATTCATATTTGATTGAGACCAGAGCATCTTGACCAGCAAGGTGTTTGCATCCATCAAGATATAGATCTTCCTGACAAGTACCCTACATGGGGGAGTATACCAGGCATAAGCCACCGCCCTAAACCCCAAGCCCTTTTTTCAGAAGTAAATATCCACGTCCTTTTCATCTGTAGTAGCCCATAACAAGGATGTGACATTTACTACTGAAAAAGCCTGTAGGACCTACTGTATCTACGGACGCAGTGTCAAGAGTGAACTGGCCTGGTTCCTCATCGCCCAAACCATGGCGCATTGGGCTGCCCAGGGAGTCTAACTGCATCATCATGACTCGACAAAAATAAAACACCAGGCACCTTTTTTGCCTCTATTTTTAATAGGAATGTAGGCCAGATGACGTCGTCAGGACAGTTACCCCACTCTCCCGGCCACTCTGCGCACAGTATACAAGGCATTAAACCTCTGCTGTATGAAGAAGACAGTGAACCTAACCACAACCGACGCACAGCCGAGTGGTTGTCCGATTAGTTCCGAGTTCCGAGCGCAAAACTAGGCCACAACAGTAGCGGAATGGAAATATTGTTATCAAGCATATCGGCTGTGGATTGCTGAGAGAGACGGATAGGATAGTTGAGAAGCTGTTCAAATTCGCTGGTAAGTGATAGGATTCTTTCGGGGATTCTTTTGACAACCTACAGGCCGAGATACAGGGGACCCAAACATGAAACCAACCATGTTGAACTGAAAGGGACAACTTTGGCGTGGGATAGGCCCAGGATTAACCTAGCCAGGAGGATAATCATTATTATAATGCTCCTGTTTGACACCTTCAGCCGCCACTGGTAGCATCACACAATATTTCGTAAACTGTGCCGAGTCACGGCTGTCCCAAGGCCCTTGAGCCGCCGCTGGTAACATCACACTATATTTCGTAAATTGTGCTGAGTCACGGCTGTCCTTTGTGACCTGACTCGTCGCAACTAGGGAGCATCCATTTAAGTACGTACGCACGAAAACGCCGATTTTTAGGCTCCCCTCCCCCCTGTGTGCACCTTGTACGCATTGCCTCCCGGAATTGCCTAACCCCCCCCCCCCCGCCCCGATTACTCGATCTTCCTGCGGCGCCACAGTTGGATCGGCGGGCGGACTGCGCATTACCTCTGACATGGCGCACACGTGGGAAAATGCGCGGGAAACAGCTATAGGCTGAACCTTGTAGTGGGGTGTCATCAGAACCCAGTCGGAGTTTTTCGGGTGTATCTATCATTTAACCATTTTCTAATTTTTCAGAAAATGGTTCTTGTGTTGCGTAGGCCTACGGGGGGGAGGGGGTATATAGTCTTGCGTAGGCCCTATATGGTAGGCGGGAGGGGACATAAATCAGATTATATCGGCCGATTAATTACTTGAGCCGCAAATCAGAGACATCGTTACTTTCCAACTATTGGCGGCGGGTTTACGAAGTTACGATGACTCTGATTGGTTAAAGATGTGCGCCGCTAAAGTGTCGAAATTTGCATAAGTCCCCCGCAAATGGTGCAGAAGACTCCCGCGAAAATACCTCTGCCGCAAAATTCAAACCGTCCTTGGCTCCTGATTGGTTTAAATTGGGTCACGCGGCGAGATTTTTACGGCGCATTCTTTTGCGGCGTGTTTTTAGCGGGGCATTGTTGCGGCGCATCATTCGCGGGAGGCCTTTGCGGCGCAAGTAATTAATCGGCCGATATATTCCGATTTATGTCCCCTCCCGCCTACCATATGCGTATACGCAAACGCAAGACTTGAGTATACGCAAGACTATATACGCAAGTACATGTATACGCAAGACTTGTGTATACGCAAGACTATATAGGCAAGTATACGCAAGACCCCCCTCCCCCTGTAGGCCTACGCATAGTGTACGTTTTTTTTCAAAGACCCCCCCTCCTCCCTCAGTGCATACCTCCCCTACCGCATCCTGACGTTTCATCGACGATTCATCGGCGTTGAATATCAGTCCTAAAGTGGATATACGCACAACGACGGTGGATCGGCAATGTAGAACGGCTGATCCACGATGTCAAGTGCAATCTATAAATCTATACTTGATAGTGATACCGTGTGTGTTCTAGGATCGTGTTATATATATACTGTTGACTAGATTTATATCTGATCATCTGTTATATGATAATACAATACAACCATCGGAAACCTTTCATCATGTGCAAGTCAAATTAACCATTGCAATACATGGCTGAGTGAGAGCCAAGAGCCACAATTACCGTATAGATAGAGAGATAGGCAGAATTAGTGGTAATATTGTAGCACTGCAACATCTATCAATCATATATGTGGCCCAGAAAAAGCTTTTCAAATGGGGCCATTTTTTATCTGGGACTGAGGTTGAGTGATATAAATTTCCTTTTCAAAATCTGGTCCCAAGGAGAGAGAAAGATGTTTTTCTGGCCTGGAATGAGCTTTCACACCGACGGCGATGAGCTAAATTCAGCATCCAACTGAGTGGGATGTGCAAGGGTTTTATATTGCATCTTAACCCTCAGTGTATTGACATTGCTCAGCTACAGACAACGCGCGTATGAGCGGAGGCTATGGAGGCAATACCGCTGGAAGTTCAGTATGGGGTTATTGTTCCTCATCTTCGTCTCGTAGCGCCTTATTAATGAACCTCCTTACAATGTCTTTCCAGGTACTTCTATCACCATGAGTTGGCTACAAAAAGTTCTGGAAGAGCATTCCACGAAGCGATACTATGTAGAATATCGTCGGTATCTTTCCAACCACATTTCTCATGGCATCGTAGCGCTGGAGAGACTCGGAGCAACAGAGGACCGAACAAGGCAGTGGATCAAATGGTATGCCGAAGCGAAACTAGCAGAGAAACCCCGTGAGGATGACCACGTCGATGATGACCCGATTACTCCGGAAGAACTGGATGACGTCACTGGAAAAAGGGGCCGGTTCTATTCCATTTTGAATTACTATGCAAAGAAACTGGAAGACTGCAAAGGAGATGTTGACACCCTGGTGAGGAATGAGTTCCCACAATTGTCGAATGGGCTTCAGGCCACCCTACTGCATTCGATGATTCAGCTGGGATACGGGTATGAGGCAAAGCAGCCTCGCATCATCCTGGAGGGGGTGGCCTACCTAAGGCATTCCTATATCCCTATCGTCTTTGATAAAAACGCACCAGCAAACGATATAAATAAGTTTGGAAAGGGTAACACCGACATAGTTGATGTTCTGAAAGCTCTCAAGCGTGATGATGAACTTTTTGAGCACATGGAAAAGAGGTCCATTGAATTAGAAGCTGGTTGGGTCTCGAGCAAACCGCAGTACCAGATCCGGGCCTTAACCGAAAAAGGAGACAAGTTGATTGGTTATGCAAATCAAATCAAAGTACCATCTGACCGGCTTTCCGACCCTGTGCGAGTTGCTGATTGGTTACTCGACCAAATCATCACAGTTTTTACCATGGCCGAAGATGAGCGCCGAAATGATTTTGTGTTGCTTCACGGTGTAACATGTACCTGGAGTGTCCGACAGATAGTTCCTCTTCTTGATGTCACAGATGCTCTGGAAGCGATCCGGAGCATGGTGTGTGTGCTCTTCTCAGCATACATCTGCACCGGCGGAGCTAACCTTACCAATCCGGTTGATACCAGTATCAAAGTGGACGCAGCTGCTTGGGAGGAGCTGATCAAGCGCGCCATCGTACCTGATGTTGAGCGAGATGAACACGTATACAAGCTCATTCAAGTTTGTCATGAACAGTGGAAGAAGAGAGGAAATGAACAAAACTCCGCCCTCTATTTCACTGCTTCCAAAATTTGTCTTGAGAACCCGTTTCCTCCGTTTAAACCTTCAAAACCTAGGCTTTAACGGAGATGCCCGGGAAGGGGTGTAGGCCTACCGAACTCTGGTGTGGCACAGTATTACCATCAAGCTCGATATACCGGTTCAAAGATCATGACGTTGATAATTATATTTTGGTAGAATTTAAAGCACCTTAGTACACCTCAGTTGTTATATATTATGGTTGTAATAGTTTGTGAAATTTTTGAGTGAAGATTCCCCGATTTATTATTTGGCATACTCGAGGTTTTGGTTTTCCCAACTCTGATGACAGTGGGGGACAAAAGTATTGTGTTGCAAAAACTTTACAGAAAAAGTGCCATACAGGTGTGAATATTGTATGTCATTATTATGAATTCAAACACAAGGCTTGAAATATGTTCTGAACCCGAGCGCCGACTCGAGAATATATATAGGTATATATATTTCCTCTACGTTCTTTCAGATGAACCCAAAGGTGAGCACATAGCCCCTGGCTATTTCATTTACCTATGTATTTGAGCTGAGTGCCAGACCCTTCATGACTGGTATTAGGACAGACCTGAAGCATGTTGGCCACAATTACTCATTTTTAAATGTTGTACACTTGCACAACTCTGCACACGCATAGGGATTCTCATCTTAGGCCTGGCACCAGAATTTTTAATCAAGACAATCTTATCTCATCAAAATAGATGTAAAACTATTTAAAGTTAAATCGGTCTAGTATAAAATCATTACCGGTATATTGATCCACGTGAGAGGTAATGGGTTGTCGCATGTGCGCAACCTTGGAGGGAGAGATTGATATGTACTCAGGGAGTCATTCTCGGGAACCTCAGAGCCTAGGACCCGCGCGGGGCCTAGGAACTCTGGGGTAAGTAACTTGCGGACCTAAAACCTCACCAATATAATTGGCATTCTATGGGTAAGAAATACTGAAATACCTCCTGCCGTGGATGATGTCTTTTAAATTAGGCCTTTGAATTATTGTTAATCCTATATGTATACTGCCTTCGTATATCTTTGATTGTTGTCTGTAATCTACCCTCGGTTATATAAATAAAAGTTGATATTTGCGTTAAAATAATTATTGGTCGTTGTTGTGAGAGTGATTTTTCCGATTATACACTTGCGTATATTTCGTCGTTCGCAGTGACAATGAAAATTATTCATCTTATAATTTTGTAACAATGAACCCTGGTACCGGTACAATTTTAGCTTCTGTTGGTATTTACGGATGCTGTCAGCTGTTTTCTAGAAATTATAGGGCCAATCACTGTACCACTTTGCCTTGCAATAGTTTACATGTACGAGTATTATAACTTATAATTCAATCCATGTTTTTTATATGTACCCTTTGAAGCCGGAACTATTTTGTTCTTGAACAAAGGCAATATCACCTTACATGCAGCGTGACGTGAATACCGTCAATTTGAACCAGTGCAGCTCAGATTAACATGGAGGTCGATACCAGAAACGCCCATTGAGGCGTCGAGCTGCGACCTTGTTCCAAAGGACCAGTCGCCCTGAAGAAAACAATGTTCAAGTGCGCATGTGGATGTCAATATGCATTTTGGAGTTTATCAGAGAAATCCTATCTTCATTACGTTAGTACGTCATTTCATTCTTTTGCAAATAAAATGGGGTTTGCACTCTCTCGAAATGTGGTATTTTGCTCAGGAAAGCTGGGTTCGTTCCCGCTGCAAACCGTTCAACATCGCTGCAATAATACGCAACGAGGCGCAACTGTCATTCTAAGTAACGGATACTGCTTTATTCTTCGGTAAACTGGTAGTCGTATCCAAGGTTGATAAGCGCGTGTGGATGATCCTGGTGTGCTATATGATGCTATGTGAGCGTCTTCTGTTGTAAAGATTGTGGAATTACTATCCACTTATATGGCCATCTGATTGCTAGTTATGCTTTTTCAAATTCCGATTCGCCGCGCTGATATATAATTCATTGAATTATGCGAAACGAAGCGACACAGCGATGGAAACCATGACCATACCTTCGGACAAGGCGTTCGACCACTTCGACGCCTCCACCGCTGCCAAAGATGACTGTATCTACAGGTCAGTCTACGCAGACGTCTTCTACCTCTACACATGCGCCATCACCCCCGTTGTCATCGTCGGAATCGTCCTGAACCTCATGAATCTTGTCGTCCTCCGCCGCATGCAGAAATCCCACCAGTCTGTTTTCCTCCTCCGGTTCCTTGCCGCGTGTGATTTTCTCTTCCTCGTCGTCTGCCTCGTGTATTTCTTCATACGCCCTATGACTGTGTACTCTACCAATAGGATTGAGGTGTTCGCCCGAGGAGACGGGAAGATAGGAAAACTTCTATATAACATAACCATTCCTTTCTATAGGATATCCCTCATGGCAAGAAACTGGTTAATCGTTTTAATCACTTTTGAGAGGTTCATGCACATTGCTTTCCCACTATGGGCAAAGGTGCATTGTACCAAAGGCACCTTGAGTGTGGTGGTGGTTTCAATCGCCTGCTTTATCATTGGCCTGTGTTCACCCGTTTACCTTGCTCAGACAATCACTGAAACGATCAACCCGTGCACGGATTTGCCCGAGATAGATTTCGTGAAGCCACCATGGGCATCGCAGTTCCTCTCAATAACATATCTAGTGTTCATACTTTATACCCCAATAGTATGCATTTACGTTATGAACATCGTTCTCATCGTGGCTGTGCGACGAGCGCATTCGCATAGATCCAAGATGGCTGCCAGATCCATGGCCGTTTCGGGCAGTGGAAAAGAAGCCGAGACTTCTCAAACTAACGCCACGGCCATGGTTCTCTCAATTGTTATTGTGTTCACCATTTGTGAAACTCCAACTTGCATAGACAGGCTGGCAACGTTAGTGGGTTTCGAATTCACCAACGATAGCTTTTTTAAACAGTACAGTAGGAAAATAAGTCTATTTTTAGTAATTATGGATTCGACCATGAATTTTTTCGCCTACTGCCTTTCCAATATGGCATTTCGAAAGAACATACTGTGGCTCTTCCATTTTGGAAATGATAGATAAACATATACATGTATAGCAAAATTCACATATATTTTTTGGCTGTTTTGAAACTATTATACTGACGTCGGTTTCTACACTTATAATCATTACTTATAACTAGTTTATCATCGGATATCTCGAGGACTACATAGCGTGGTGGTAAGACTGCTGTTCGACAACGAAATAATATGGCTCGCGGGTCCGCACTCCGGGAATCAGGGTGGAAGTAACATTCCCGGCTCTTCACGTCGTTTGTAAGAACAATAAACCGATACTAACTCAACTTGTGTGTGCTGTTGTCTTTGTCCAAAAGAGATAATGTGTAACATAAACCTATGCTGTCGACTCAAGTTACAAAAATTATTCAAATTCGTAGCATGAGTAGTAACGAACTTATAATGACATTGCCACCTTTTATAAAACCAATGCATAGGAAGAAGGTATGATTGCAGAGCAGATATCAAACAACCGAGCCTACTCCACCCTTGTCTGAAGCCAGGATAGCTCTACGAAAATAGCTGACCATAGTTTTAGATGGTAAAATCTTCACTTGGATTAACACGTAAACCATAGACCCGATGATGATGTTCAAGGGTCCCATGGGAAACCAACACGGGACCGCCAGGAATCCATAAATGCAACGATCGTAAAACGTGCTTTGACATGTATTTCGGTGACACCAGAGTCTTTGGATAAAATATTTCTCTTTCAATATTTGAAGACTGGTGACACGTAACACGGACAAGGCCATAATTAAGAATTTTCTATGTTTAATCGGAAAGCAACTTAAGGGCCGCCTGCGGATTCGTCACACCAGATGAGTAAATTGAACGAAACGTGCATGGAGAAGAAGGGGCCGTACCAACCAGGTTTGTCGTTTAGTATCACCCTCTCTTGTCAAAACATCAAGCGTCGTTACCACGGTTTGACCAGTGAGTATGTAGTGGCTGTTTTTGATAGTTGTGTGTGGTGTGAATCAGGCTGAATGTAGGTAATGCACAAGGGTCAATTCGCGCGATCACCAGAAATGTATGAGCTCCGTCAGGGAGGTTGGAGGGTAGAACAAACGATCGTACAAACATGTACTTCAAATGTAGTAATAATGATGCCAATACCCTTTCAGAAATATCAAAGCAAATAATGGGACAGTTAAGCAACAGTTAACGCGGACGTTAATAAGAACACGGAATTTTGCAGATAGTATTCGTAAATTAAGTTGAACGGCAATCTTCGATATGTGGGGCTATTTATTTATTTGGAAGACTTTGGCAAGTAATAATAACAACAGTACAATTAGGCCCAGCAAGGCATTTAAAATTTACCCACGGTAAGTTACAACACAAAAGAGTTGGTCAGTTGCAAAGGTTACCTACAAATGTAATCCTGACGCTGTAATTCAAATCAAACCATTACTCTGCTAAACAGAAAGCAGGTGGTCATTCCTGCCTGTCTGGATAGGTTCAAGAGAAATAACACAATCTACTTTCTGATCGATGTTTGGCACAGAGTGATGACTGGAATTGAGAGCTTACACTGTTGATTTTACACGAAGTTAGTTTGTAAAATGGTTTATGCAGTTTGTCGACTATGAAGCGGCGATATTCCAGCCCGAGAAAGACCAATCAAGTCCAACATGATACCACCACAAGCTCCAAACTGCTCTCGGCTTACTGCTTACGTAAACCAAGCTTCGTGGGGTGACATGGCGGTTATTAAAGTGGTAGTCATCAGAACAGCGCCCTCTCATGTCTTGGCTACATTGGACACAAAGAACACGCATTTATAGCTATTTCACGATTTGAAAGATAATTATAACATCGAGATGAAGCTAAGGCAAAAATCATGCTAGCCACATCTATTCACGTTCATTATTGCATAGTTGAACCTGTGACCAACTACATGTATCTCGAATGGCATTGCCAGCGCTGTCTACTTTTTAAAATAAAATCTAATTTCCCTGTCCAACCAGAAACAAACAATCACCCTATGGAA
Source organism: Lineus longissimus (assembly GCF_910592395.1). Lineage (NCBI taxonomy): Eukaryota > Metazoa > Nemertea > Pilidiophora > Heteronemertea > Lineidae > Lineus > Lineus longissimus. The sequence goes on from NC_088310.1 coordinate 6,727,108, forward strand.
TGAGGATACCATAAGGAGCATTCAATCTATCATGAAGATAAAAAAAATTCACCCGGCGCTAAAATGCATGTTGGTGACCTCTCCTTTTTTGTCAAGAAAGGGACAATAAACATTGTTAAAACCCTTGAAGACACTGATCCTGGTTATGACCAGGGACATGTCACTCTGAAATCGTTGCTATCTCAGCCTACTACGTTTGAATGCGAAATGCAACGTGCTTCAATTGATAGCTCTACGGTTTTTCCGTGACTATGATTAACGATTAACCAATGAGCCCATAGCCCCTGGCTATTTCATTTACCTATGTATTTGAGCTGAGTGCCAGGCCAAGCCCTTCATGACTGGTATTAGGACAGACCTGAAGCATGTTGGCCACAATTACTCATTTTTAAATGTTGTACACTTGCACATATCTCTGCACACGCATAGGAATTCTCATCTTAGGCGCACCAGAATTTTTAATCAAGACAATCTTATCTCATCAAAATAAAACTATTTAAAGTTAAATCGGACTAAGTATAAAATCATTACCGGTATATTGATCCACGTGAGAGGTAATGGGTTGTCGCGTGTGCGCAACCTTGGAGGGAGAGATTGATATGTACTCAGGGAGTCATTCTCGGGAACCTCAGAGCCTAGGACCCGCGCGGGGCCTAGGAGCTCTGGGGTAAGTAACTTGCGGACCTGAAACCTCACCAATATAATTGGCATTCTATGGGTAAGAAATACTGAAATACCTCCTGCCGTGGATGATGTCTTTTAAATTATTGTTAATCCTATATGTATACTGCCTTCGTATATCTTTGATTGTTATCTGTAATCTACCCTCGGTTATATAAATAAAAGTTGATATTTGCGTTGAAATAATTATTGGTCGTTGTTGTGAGAGTGTTTTTTCCGATTATACACTTGCGGATATTTCGTCGTTCGCAGTGACAATGAAAATTATTCATCTTATAATTTTGTTATATAACAATGAACCCTGGTACCGGTACAATTTTAGCTTCTGTTGGTATTTACGGATGGTGTCAGCTGTTTTCTAGAAATTATAGGGCCAATCACTGTACCACTTTGCCTTACAATAGTTTACATGTACGAGTATTATCACTTATAATTCAATCCATGTTTTTTATATGTACCCTTTGAAGCTGGAACCATTTTGTTCTTGAACAATAGCAATATCACCTTACATGCAGCGTGACGTGAATACCGTCAATTTGAACCAGTGCAGCTCAGATCAACATGGAGGTCGATACGAGAAACGCCCATTGAGGCGTCGAGCTGCGACCTTGTTCCAAAGGACCAGTCGCCCTGAAGAAAACAATGTTCAAGTGCGCATGTGGATGTCAATATGCATTTTGGAGTTTATCAGAGAAATTCTATCTTCATTACGTTAGTACGTCATTTCATTCTTTTGCAAATAAAATGGGGTTTGCACTCTCTCGAAATGTGGTATTTTGCTCAGGAAAGCTGGGTTCGTACCCCGCTGCAAACCGTTCAACATCGCTGCAATAATACGCAACGAGGCGCAACTGTCATTCTAAGTAACGGATACTGCTTTATACTTCGGTAAACTGGTAGTCGTATCCAAGGTTGATGAGCGCGTGTGGATGATCCTGGTGTGCTATATGATGCAATGTGAGCGTCTTCTGTTGTAAAGATTGTGGAATTACTATCCACTTATATGGCCATCTGATTGCTAGTTATGCTTTTTCAAATCCCGATTCGCCGCGCTGATATATAATTCATTGAATTACGGGAAACGAAGCGACACAGCGATGGAAACCATGACCATTCATTCGGACAAGGCGTTCGACCACTTCGACGCCTCCACCGCTGCCAAAGATGACTGTATCTACAGGTCAGTCTACGCAGACGTCTTCTACCTCTACACATGCGCCATCACCCCCGTTGTCATCGTCGGAATCATCCTGAACCTCATGAATCTTGTCGTCCTCCGCCGAATGGAGAAATCGCACCAGTCTGTTTTCCTCCTCCGGTTCCTTGCCGCGTGTGATTTTCTCTTCCTCATCGTCTGCCTCGTGTATTTCTTCATACGCCATATGACTGTGTACTTTACCAATAGGATTGAGGTGTTCGCCCGAGAAGACGGGAAGATAGGAAAACTTCTGTATAACATAACCATTCCTTTCTATAGGATATCCCTCATGGCAAGAAACTGGTTAATCGTTTTAATCACTTTTGAGAGGTTCATGCACATTGCTTTCCCACTATGGGCAAAGGTGCATTGTACCAAAGGCACCTTGAGTGTGGTGGTGGTTTCAATCGCCTGCTTTATCATTGGCCTGTGTTCACCCGTTTACCTTGCTCAGACAATCACTGAAACGATCAACCCGTGCACGGATTTGCCCGAGATAGATTTCGTGAAGCCACCATGGGCATCGCAGTTCCTCTCAATAACATATCTAGTGTTCATACTTTATACCCCAATAGTATGCATTTACGTTATGAACATAGTTCTCATTGTGGCTGTGCGACGAGCGCATTCGCATAGATCCAAGATGGCTGCCAGATCCATGGCCGTTTCGGGCAGTGGAAAAGAAGCCGAGACTTCTCAAACTAACGCCACGGCCATGGTTCTCTCAATTATTATTGTGTTCACCGTTTTTGAAACTCCAACTTGCATAGACAGGCTGGCAACGTTAGTGGGTTTCGAATTCACCAACGATAGCTTTTTTAAACAGTACAGTAGGAAAATAAGTCTATTTTTAGTAATTATGGATTCGACCATGAATTTTTTCGCCTACTGCCTTTCCAATAGGGCATTTCGAAAGAACATACTGTGGCTCTTCCATTTTGTGAATGATAGATAAACTTATACATGTCTAGCAAAATTCACATACATTTTTTGGCTGTTTTGAAACTATCATACTGATGTCGGATTCTACACTTATCATCATTACTTATGATTAGTTTATCATCGGATATCTTGAGGGCATAGCTTGGTGGCAAGACTGCTGTTCGACAACGAAATAATATGGCTTGCGGGTCCGCACTCCGGGAATCAGCGTGGAAGTAACATTCCCGGCTCTTCACGTCGTTTGTAAGAACAATAAACCGATACTAACTCAACTTGTGTGTGCTGTTGTCTTTGTCCAAAAGAGATAATGTGTAACATAAGCCTATGCTGTCGACTCAAGTTACAAAAAATATTCAAATTCGTAGCATGAGTAGTAACGAACTTATAATGACATTGCCACCTTTTATAAAACCAATGCATAGGAAGAAGGTATGATTGCAGAGCAGATATCAAACAACCGAGCCGACTCCACCCTTGTCTGAAGCCAGGATAGCTCTACGAAAATAGCTGACCATAGTTTTAGATGGTAAAGTCTTCACTTGGATATACACGTAAACCATAGACCCGATGATGATGTTGAAGGGTCCCATGGGAAACCAACACGGGACCGCCAGGATTCCATAAATGCAACGATCGTAAAACGTGCTTTGACATGTATTTCGGTGACACCAGAGTCTTTGGATAAAATATTTCTCTTTCAATATTTGAAGACTGGTGACACGTAACACGGACAAGGCCATAATTAAGAATTTTCTATGTTTAATCGGAAAGCAACTTGAGGGCCGCCTGTGGGTTCGTCACACCGCATGAGTAAATGGAACGAACCGTGCATGGAGAAGAAGGGGCCGTACCAACCAGGTTTGTCGTTTAGTATCACCCTCTCTTGGTAAACATCAAGCGTCGTTACCACGGTTTGACCAGTGAGTATGTAGTGGCTGTATTGATAGTTGTGTGTGGTTTGAATCAGGCTGAATGTAGGTAATGCACAAGGGTCAATTCGCGCGATCACCAGAAATGTATGAGCTCCGTCAGGGAGGTTGGAGGGTAGAACAAACGATCGTACAAACATGTACTTCAAATGTAGTAATAATGATGCCAATACCCTTTCAGAAATATCAAAGCAAATAATGGGACAGTTAAGCAACAGTTAACGCGGACGTTAATAAGAACACGGAATTTTGCAGATAGTATTCGTAAATTAAGCTGAACGGCAATCTTCGATATGTGGGGCTATTTATTTATTTGGAAGACTTTGGCAAGTAATAATAACAACAGAACAATTAGGCCCAGCAAGGCATTTAAAATTTACCCACGGTAAGTTACAACACAAAAGAGTTGGTCAGTTGCAAAGGTTACCTACAAATGTAATCCTGACGCTGTAATTCAAATCAAACCATTACTCTGGCTGAACAGAAAGTAGGTGGTCATTCCTGCCTGTCAAGATAGGTTCAAGAGAAATAACACAATCTACTTTCTGATCGATGTTTGGCACAGAGTGATGACTGGAATTGAGAGCTTACACTGTTGATTTTACACGAAGTTAGTTTGTAAAATGGTTTATGCAGTTTGTCGACTATGAAGCGGCGATATTCCAGCCCGAGAAAGACCAATCAAGTCCAACATGATACCACCACAAGCTCCAAACTGCTCTCGGCTTACTGCTTACGTAAACCAAGCTTCGTGGGGTGACATGGCGGTTATTAAAGTGGTAGTCATCAGAACAGCACCCTCTCATGTCTTGGCTACATTAGACACAAAGAACACGCATTTATAGCTATTTCACGATTTGAAAGATAATTATAACATCGAGATGAAGCTAAGGCAAAAATCATGCTAGCCACATCTATTCACGTTCATTATTGCATAGTTGAACCTGTGACCAACTACATGTATCTCGAATGGCATTGCCAGCGCTGTCTACTTTTTAGTATAAATTCAAATTTCCCTGTCCAACCAGAAACAAGCAATCACCCTATGGAATGAGGATACCATAAGGAGCATTCAATCTATCATAAAGATTGAAAAATTCACCAGGCGCTAAAATGCATGTTGGTGACCTCTCCTTTTTTGTCAAGAAAGGGACAATAAACATTGTTAAAACCCTTGAAGACACTGATCCTGGTTCTGACCAGGGACATGTCATTCTGAAATCGTTGATATCTCAGTTCTACTACGTTTCAATGCGAAATGCAACGTGCTTCAATTGATAGCTCTACGGTTTTTCCGTGACTATGATTAACGATTAACCAATGAGCGAAGACCGAAGAAGATTATAACCTCGACTGCCTTTACATGTATGTATTCTCAGCCTGTACGCCTAACACCGTATTGAGCCAACCACTGGCATAGGCGACACTCCTTTGTCAACGACGAGTTCACCCAGTCCACGAGGTGACCCACCCAATCCCGATTCTTGACCTCTTTATTACCATCTAAAACTCGTCATCGGAGCTGTCAGCTAGTAACATCACGTGATCTGTTGTTGCTGTTTCTTGTGGCTGAAATAAAGAGCATAGGCTGTGGTCATGACAACAGACTCAATCAGTTCAGGATTTTGTAAAAGAATGAAGAACTTAGACAGTTCGGTTGTCGCTTTTGCAATTGTAACTAATCTTCATTTACAACAGATCCAAATGCCTTCAGTTGCAATTTGTGGTTGTCATTGTTAGCGCATATCTGTCGGTAATTTAGAAGCCACAACTTTCTATTTCCTTTCATTTCTGAGAGGTCAGAGGTTATCCCTATGCTTTGGTTGTAAGTCATAGTCCTTATTGGTGGTCTCTTCGAAGGATTTTCAAGGGAGCTATGGATACGGTTTTTTTCGGTAATGTCGATCGCTACGACAAAGTTAAATGTTATGTAGGTTATTACAGGCATGCAGTACCATGCTAAGTAATTTCAAACACAGACCTCACACCATTTGTTCATATGGCTGGAATGAATATTTGAAAGGTAAAAAGTGATTGGTGCTTGAATGATGTTTTGCAGCAGCCATTTCAGTCAAAAAATAGATTGCATGGCCGGCTCAGAAGATCAATCGTTATTCCAAACGAAGTTATCCTAAAAGAATACTATACACGTGCTTGAAATATCGACGAAGTTCTGTATTTGTTTCTATTTCCTTTATCCACAATTTGACAAGTAATGATCAGACTGAAGTGGCAGAAAGAAACATTGTCGATTCTCGTATTTGGCGCTCAACTCTTCTCACATGTATATTAGCAGTGATGAAATTGTGCTAAAAAGAGAACATTTGTATTACCATTTGAACCTCCATCCGGCCCATGTTCCGACTTGGCCGCCTCTGTACGTTCCTTCCCGAGGCATCTTTGGAGCATGTCCGCAGAAGGTAGAAGAGGGAGACAATTAGCAGCGCCCCGGATATACCAACACCAATCGGAACCAGAACGTTCATCATGTAATGCTCATCCTGCAGGAAAAAGTTATATCAGTCAAAAAAGAGGTTCCGCGATGCACCGAGTTGAGTAACCGACTGCCTCCATGATTTCCTCGTGTTAACTCTACAAACAAGCGATGTCAAACATGAGGACAAATCATCATTAACTCTATTTGAGCACTACAATTGGACGTTTAGGAATGTACATCATGGCAGTTTACAGCGTTCAACCAGTTGAAGTCGTAGTCGACCCCGAGGAGGACCTCTAGAAATGCAGAAATACCAGTCATCTAGCAGCAAGGGGAGTTTCGCGAGAGATTTTCTCTAATCATACACTTTTCCTCTGACGGCAGAAGGGTCAGGCTTCTGAGGAAGAAATCATTCTTATAGAAACGGTATATTTGACAATTTGGCAATTTGGCAATTTGGCAAATGTAGATCTTAGCTGACAGGTCCATTACGAACGAGTCTATTGAGTTTCACCTCTATCGTCACTTTTGATGAGTGATTACAAAACCTAGGGACGGGACTTAATCAATTATATCCACGGGGCACCTGTCATGGCATCGGATGACGAATGGTTACAGTGATGTAATATCTCGGGTACAAATTAATTGATAGAGAAAGATGTCACGTCTGATATTGAAGTTAATGAATATATGGCGTAGTAAGTAGTGACAGCGATGGAAACGATGTGTTGTTTGTTTTCCAGGAATTCGACTCAGGGGAGCACTGCAGCGGGAACGGCACGACATTTTTGGTTCCGCTTTATAGCTATAAGCAAATCTTGGAGCACACGGAGAGGTAGTAGTAGAGCTAGGAGCACAGAGGTAAATGTCGGTGCAAGATCATGTAACAGAGGCGTTTTAAATCCTTCATAAATCGAAAAACAAACTTTGAGTGACGGAAGCGCGAATAAGCTAGGAATTTCTGGTAATACATGTGCCTATACGCAATAAGATAACAAAAATGCTCATTCGCGCAAGTTTTGCAGAGAGTCTTGCGCCGAAACTCCTCACAAACTGCTCATGACAGTACCAGCCTATCTTCACTCAGCGTGTTACGCCACATAACAAGCACAACGCCTTTTTTCCATTGCAATAATTTTGGCGTTGATGCATGGCGTAAAACGTTGATTTAAAGGCTTCCAACCTACCTTCCACTGAAATCCTGCCAATTGGGATTCCTCTGGAAATATACAAAAAAGAGAATACATTATAGGCTAATTGGCCGGTTCTATTTGGCAAGCCGCTCGCCGAACAGGCATCTTTTTTGTCCTGTTTGGAGAGCCGCTTGCCAAACAGCACTAAAAAGCCACCCTGTACGGCCAGCCAGGCTTGCCAAACAGGTAAAAAATCTACCCTGTTTGGCGAGCTGGAGACTTTACAACACATTAGCCAGAGAGTTCGGCTCTCCATTCAGGACAAGAAAAAGTCGCTGTTTGGTAAGCCGGGCTTGCCAAATAGTCACTTCCTACATTTATAATCATTCAGTTACGCGTGCAATACGGAGTGAACGTCAACTATTCAGGATTTTCGACAGCAGGGTTTGTATAAATATTTCCGGTGTAATCATCCAATAAGAAGTCCTAGGTTCTGCATCTGCGGGGCCGCAACCAATTCAACAAGTAGGCGGAGATCTTGTTTCAGATGTTTTCAGATTTTTTTACAAAAATATTTTTATACGATCCCTTGTGAACTATTGCACCGTCTTAGAACAGTGACGGTATTCTCAGACGACTGCCATGGTTGTAGCCTACAAGTCGCTCCACTCTCTTGTCCATCAATCATGTTGATCTATTCTCTTCCCTACGGAAGGCTCATCTATTACAACATGCATCACGTTATGACAGTGTGGTGCATTATCATGTCAATTTGGGGAAGCTTATCTTGTTCGATCTCTTCAGCCTCTAATGGTTTTTTACGCTCAATAACGGTGAGTAATCGATACAAAATTGCCGGGGGGGGGGGGGGTGTTAGAAACGCCGAAAATCGTGTGGTTTTACACGTGTTGGAATAGTACTGATGAAAGGTTTTCACTGACAGTGAAAGGCAGTTTTCACAGGCCGGTTATAATTGCCAAGCCAATAGCTTACTTTGAAATTATTTCAATGCTTGCTCCAGGGTTCGTGCCTTAATAGGGTCTGATTCCATGCTACATTATCGGGAAGCTAGCGGGAATCGGAGAAATCTTCGCCGAATAGTATAGACTTTCGCCCTTCGTCGTTCGTAAGGGTTGCGAAAATTAGCCATTCGTTCCGTCTTCATTGTATCCGCACTCAACAGGTGCATGAAATACATCAACCAATTCCGATTCTTGTCAGCAAAATGCTATCATTACAAACAAGCTGATCCTTATTTTAATGACTGCGTACGTGCCGTCGAGATCTATAATGACATGATTACCTTGTGACAGCTCTTGATTAGGAAACTTCACGATCGTGTGCGATGGTAACGAGGCAAATTTCGCAAGCCTTTTAAAGAGCTACGAACGACGAAGTACGAAATTTTCAAATGTATTTTCTCGACGATTTGGAATTCCCCCCGCTCCTCCTACACTGTACGTATTAAAGATGATATACGAGTGTCAACATCAACCGAAACTTAGCCAATATCGCCTATCGCTGCAGTATGCTCCAGAAAAGAACTGCCCTTACCACGGGAAATAAATGGAGTTGCCTGACTCCTATCTCACGTAGTCCTATGCCTTCGTCAGGTGACGTGTTGAAAGATTCACTGTTATGATAGTGGATATAGAACTGCACGCACTATTAGTTGTATCAGGCTTGAGTATGACCTGCGATACATTGTATCAACATTTATACTGTAGTGAGGCACGTATGACAACAAGAAGATAAATGCGAAATGGTTAGTGTTGGTTCTACGTCCATATGTGCTGATAGAGCGTTGATAGCAGCCGACTTTCCGGCCGTGAACATCAGTCCCAAAGTCTCCTCCATTCGTTAAGGATGGTTATAGGCAAAACGCCGGCAGGTCGGCATAGTTGATAAAGGAACTGTACCACTCCAACCAACACTCCCTCGAAAAGGTCGAAATTATGTGGAAGTTACGGCTACTGAGGTCAATTTTGCCAACAAACAATGCTGGGACTTGATTAGACGTTTTCAGTCGAACATAAGGGTATGTATCCAAGAGCTAGTATAGTCGCGAGACCTGTCAAAGACTGTTGAGACAGCTTGCTGTAATATAAAGAGAATCGATAGCCCTTTCATGTATAGGAGGTTGGTCAAAATGCCTTGGGAATTGCCTCTCATTGGGGGTATTGTAGACAGTTTAATGATTAAATGAGTGGTGTTTGAACAGCAAAGGGGCAGAAGAGGCAGTTCGATATTCGATTGATGACTCTAATTCGAGTATTGAAATTTGAGAAAACTTCTATCAGGAAATAGATACTGAGACAATTTGCCTCACAATAACAAGGATCGACGACACTCGTGCTCAAAGGTTACTCTCTGTCCAAGCGATTGTAACATTTTATTCTTCCACATGTTTCTGCTTCAACACGCAGTGCTCTTCCCTGAGAAGAAATGTACAAAACGATGAATATCATTACCTCTTTGGTACTATTCGTTGAGCTTATCATCGGTATGAGCATCTTGACAGCCAAGGGTTTTGCATCGTATCAAGCTATACCCCGGTTACGTTTAAAGGGAGTAAGACCATGAGGTTCAGGATGCGGTATCAGAGACGCAAATTGTCTCAGTACATGTATATATCTATGTGGTTTCAGTTCGAGCGGTATTGTACTTAAGATGTTCTAGGCTGTATCCATTGATTCTTTCATTAATAACAGTATTCATTCATTGTCTTATACATGTAATGTGTAGGTTATACATGCCTCCGCGTGGTCACATCTGTTCGAGCCAATTGAGGAGTGCTTGATAATCCGCTACACGTATGTCGCCTTCAATATAATGGTGTTGGAATATCATGAATAGGCTCCACGCAGCTGGGACCAACAGAAAATCTTTAAACACCATTCCTAAAGACGACTGTCATGATAGTAGATTATTGGGTTTATGTACCGATGACAGCCCTTTTTTGAAAGGAGAAAAAAACCCAAATACGTACATTATCTTTGAGAGTAAATTATTAATATATATAGCTTACATGTTAACTGAATACTAAGCGCTTGTAACAGAACCGTCAAAGATGTTTTGCGGTGATCAAAATGGATTTCTAAATGGGCTATAATTGTACTTGGGCTGTACACGCCTAATACCGGTACATTACTCTAAATGATTTATTCAACGTGCCTTTGAAGTCGGGTGTCCCCAGTCATGAACGCAAATGGAATTAGTTTTTTTCAAAAAGAGGAATTGTTGACGATTGTGCATTAAAACCCAATTCACCGCGTTCGTTCCTCTAATGTGTCAACCCGAGTGGAAGCAACAAGTTGGTCCGTCCCGCGGGAATATCATGTGATATTTTTCCAGCTCGATATCTCCTGACTGCGCATACTGATGGTGTGGGTGCAGCTTAGTGAGGAGAGCGTTAGCCAGTCCATCAGAGCCAACATTTAGGACAAAGTGCTTTTTGCTATACGTACGTGTATATGTACGTGAATGAAATGAAACCGCTCAAACTGATGTCCCGGCCCGATTCACATTTCCTGTTTTGGACAAATATTCTGGACGATGGATTGACGATAGGCATGCAGCGGTATGAATCGGTATGCATCGGTATATGCATGACGACCGATGTCGGTATGAGGCGGGACCTAATGTCCGTACAAAAGAACCTGTTGAGCTTAGACCACCGCTCACCCTGCAAATGGCCCGCCCATAAGTAACCACGTAATAAGCAGACGATACGGCGCGAAGGAAGCTTTATGATCAACAAGGGATCGACCAATCCATGCAGTAAACGCCACTTTATGGAGATTGGCTGCCCACCGTCGATTTACGGCGGCGCCAAGTTGTTTCTTACGTATACACGTACACGCGTACCATACATCAGTAATGGTGATTAGCCAAAAAGAGACACGACAACCTGCCTGGTAAAACCACGCGTCTCCCTGCCAGATCTCGTGACATTAGAGTGGTCGATCGCTGGATGGTTACGAGGCTGTGCCATATATTCTCAACACTGAGTTTATTCTTTTCCGGAAACAAAAATCAACAAGAACTATAAGACGTTACCTAAATCACCTTGTTATTGACCAATTTATGACGTCAACACCTGAGTTGCAGAGCATATATCACTTTTGATTGGAGATTTTACGAGAAGTCTCGCCAAATACAGCTTTGGGAATGACGAATGTTACCGGAAGGCCTCTGTTGACTGCCTAAATTATTGGACGTTCATTGTAACAGAAGTTGTACGAGAGGTTCCTTAAGGTGATCGCGAGACTGCGAATTGCCCGAGGGAGCTCTCGTTCAACTACCTGTCATTTTTTGCAAAGGCATGCCATGCCTACCCGGTCCTAAATTTCTGTCCAACACCCTGCACTAATGACCGAGAGCGAGGGGAGAAGAATACGACTGACACTGGTATTCGAGGATGATGCATATACCATGCCCACGAAGCTAATCGGCGGAAACCCCGCGTAATTCCCGGTGGTGGATGAAGCCGCGCGGAAATCTATAATATAGCTTTCCGCAGAGGTTTCGGCTAGTTTACATTTTCCGCTATGTTACCATATGCAGCTGTAATATACTGACATACCGAGGATATGGTAATATATATGAAAATAAAAGCGTCAGAGCGTATATAAAGCCGTCAGGGCAATGGAAATTGACTTAATGATTTTTTTTCATCCGTCATTTCTGGATAATCATATTCTAGTTCAAACTGGTACTGTACGTTGAAAAAGAATGTCAGACTAGAGTCCGCGTAATAAGTCCAGGTTTCGTTCGAACAACCTGGGATCGCTACAGCGATTAATCCACCACCCCACTTCCGCAATCTGTTTTCCGAAAGCTGAAATTCCAGCGGCTATTCCTGAATAAATCATGCCAGATATAACAACCAGAGACAAGGAGATAACGTGCAACACTAGACGACTGTGGACGTTGATGTTATTCGACGTCTGAGCAATGAAGCGGTCAGCAGTCAGAATCCATTTGAATACGAGGATGTTGTGGAATATGAACAGGCTACGACAGAACTGACGGTCGAAAAACGGTTAGTTGCTGGTGTTTTTTCAGTCGGCCAAAGCTTTAACATTTTAATGCCATCTGTCTAAATACAAGCATCTCACCTGAACCGCAAGAAGATGTCAGAAAGGCTTCTGAAATTCCCGGATGAAAAATTGGCAATCCTTTTAAAAACATGCATGCAAGTTATGAGTGTTGGGCCTTTACAATGCTGAGTGAGTCCACGAAGCTTTTCTCTCAGTCAGAAACTGTGAGGCTATACTATAGTTATAAACCAAACTTCAGATTCAGATTCACAGGATGTATCAGAGAAGCCATCTTGGATTCTGAGACGTTTCCGGTGTAATTCATTCATGCTCGTTAACAAGTATCTGATAATGTAGGCCTTCTATCGTTCTCTTCGTCGTACTTGTCGTCACCATCATCAATACAACTTGGCCTGTTGTTCGATCCTCTCTTCGCAAACATTGGACAAAATGAGAATATCATTCCACTTACAGTTATAACCCAATCAATAGGTTTACATATTCCTCCTCGGGATGAGCTAAACTTAGCATTGCCGCCCAACGAGACACCGAATCGATGGAAGTCTTGACAAAATGTTCAAACATAAACAAGAGGCAGACACCGATATGGAAAGGAAACGTCAATAATAAACGGTTGATTCGGGATACAATTTCGTCTTCTACAGGAACAACCCATTATACATGGCTCGTACGATTAACCCTTTGTAAGGATCCCATATGCTACGGGCCGTGGTTGGCCGTCACCGTTTGAGAAACCTACTTATCAAAGGTGTACAGGTACATGTACTTGTCAGGCTTCAGCAAACGTTGGCGGGCGTTTGGGAAAAAACTTATTTTGCTGGAAACTCTCTCGCTGCTGTATGTACATTGTAATCTTAAGTGAGCAATTGCATATTTATTTATCTTATAACTAAAAACTCAAGCTCCTAATCCAGTCTTTTTTTAACCGATAAAAGTGACCCCAGGTTCTCTCACTTCACTTCTGACTCCCTCGGGTCGAATGACAAGGAAAGCTTTCATGAGGGTGTTGGTGTGCTGGGGAGCTCGATCTGACTGAATCGTCAATTCTCTGACTTGCCCCTGGGGTTGCTGGCGGCGTTGACACTGATATGATATATAATGTCATAATAAAGTTAGTCTTGTCCGATAAACCTATTAATTAGATCCAGAGTGGCAGGATCCTTCCGGAAGGGACCGCATGGAGGCCGATAGTCGGGTGCGAGTTCATTATCGGGTTCGGCCAGACCACGTCCAGTTAGGCTATATTCAAGCCCCGTAATACCATTTCTATGAAGGATTCCAAAGCTACTGACTAACACAAAACATAGTGTGAGCAAGACCAGCTAAAAGGCCAACCGTTGGCACAATCTGAACGAGACAGCTATCTGCCACTGTCAGCAAACAAGGGAGTTGGAGACAGACGATGTGAAGAAACCATGGGCTCGTGGATGGCGGAGAAGCATGTTAATGAGCGTATCGGCGTTGATCTTTAATTTCAACAGCCCTTGCAGTAATTTAATTCACCATGCTTCACCGTGTCAGGTTGCAATTTCATTATCGTGCAATAAATGACAATTAGCAAACCCACGATCCCTGATAAATGTTGTAAAAATGTTGTAAAAATTTGGCTTAATTGCATTGAAATTGGTTCTTGATTGCATGCACTTCTTTCGTTAATTATTCCATACCAGTTCGGATGTTTAAAAAAAGAAAGCTAAAGATTTAAGTAGACATGTTTTGTTGAAGAGCTGATGTTGATCCTCAATACGCTTATCGATCTCATCGACGGATACATTTAAAGCGCTTTAATGTCAAACTTAACCCGTGCTCTTTCAAACATTTGACAATCTCACACACCGCGGCATGTTTATTGCACAAGGTATGATTTACGGGGTTTTAAATTCATATGATCGATGCTCTTACGGATAATTCCTATTTGCTCTTAAAGCGCCTCATGTGATGCCTTCGAACGAACATACGGCATTAGGAGGAGCGTCAAATGAAAAAGCAAAACGCATAGCGTTACCAATATTTTTATGTGGATACAGTGAATACGTTTTGGTGTGTAACTGACCAATCAAGTTTATAGATAGAGCTTTCTCTTTTTACCTTTCCCCTAAAGACCAATAAACGAACAGCCAGTCGAGCCACCCTATCAAGGCATTACATCACTAAGGCAGGATGGCATTTTTTCTCCATCAAAAAGGAAGAAATTTGATACTTGATGTAACGATGCTGTGCAAACAAGACGTCACGTAAAAAGCTTGTGATGCTGTAAAAAGAGAGCTTTGCAAATCAGGAGTAAATTGGCCATCTCCATCTATCAAAGAGCATGCGCTCTGCGGCTGCTTGTTTCCCCGGGGAAGTCGAAGATGTCGCGCTTTGAAGATCGAAAAAAAACTGAAGCCTTCCATCGCTTTATTTTTTTTTGTTCTGCGTCTGGTATGGCTAGGGGGGGGGGGGGGGCTATGGCCAATCATACGATCTTTCCATCTTTAACACTTTCCTACAGGCGATAGGACGTCTCCCTATGATTGGACAACACAACCGGAAGTCTCATCAAATTCTGCGGCTTCCGGTTATCTCTGCTGAAAATCTGGCATGATCAGCACAACCAGATAAAAGGGCAACCTAACCACTACGGCCCAGGTGACCACTGGAGCAAAATGAGAAGAAAATGCTTCGAAAGGGCGTCGAAACATTTTGAACACCGTAAATTGGATTTTCAAAGCATTATTACCGGAAACGTACCTGTTTTTGTCTTGCCATGGAGCTCTGCCTTACTCTCATGGTCTCCGTACGAGACGACATGAGTCTCATCCAGGACCTCGTTCTCCTCTCGCCCGCCCTTCTTCCGGTGCTTCTTACTCCAATCTTGGAAGATCTTATAAACGTTTAACTTCTCCAAACCGTCACTGTTGTCATCCTCTGCTTTCTTATCAATTTCATTCGGTAATGTTGTTGTTGTTGTTGTTGTTGTTGTTGTTGTTGTTGTTGTTGACGTTGTTGTTGTTGTTGGTTCTTTTTCATTAGTGTCAACATCTTGCCCAGAAATGTTATCACTTTTCTGCTCTGCATCGTCAGTGGAACTGCCGAATTCAGGAGACGCTGATGTGAAGTTATAATTTGAAGTACTGACATTTACTTTTGTCTCTTCATGTGACTCTTCATCCTTGAAATTATTTTTGTCTTTTATTTTATGTTCGACTGCAGTTTCTGTAAAATTTGTGTGTGTGATATTTTCAGAGTTCACCGGTGCTGTGGATGGAGGTATGGGTGATGTTTGTGCACTAAATGAAGTATTTTCCTTCTTGGTTGCTGCGTAGCCATCTTCGTTCAGTGCAGAAGAAGCGAGGCTCGTATTGTGAGCAGACGACGATGGCTTTTTCGACTGCTCGGCTTTGGTGATATTATGCAAATTAAATGATTTTAAAGGCATGTGACGGATAATTTCCATATCTTTATCAGAGATATTGAATTCTGTTTGGAATAGACACAGTTGTTCAACAGTAGAACACCTATCAGCCACACCACCTCCCCAATCACTGAAATACTTAACACAAAGAAACTTTAACGCCATGAAATTACGCGAATCATTTGAGGTAGAGTTAAAACAATTAGACATGGAATTATTTTCATGATGGTAATCCGGTATTTTATCCTCTGTTAAAGCAATATGTTCTTCCGTGTTTTCAGCAGACGTACCATTAGCATCGTCTGTTGTAATCCTCTCAGAATATCGTGTGGAATTCCCAACAGAGGTTCCATTACCATTGCTTTGTTCATATCCATATGTACCCGACGTCTGCGGCAGTTCCTGACACCCAAGGAACTGCAGATGTAAATACAGACACAAAATAAACACCCAAGCCAGCCACGATTGTTGCATCTCAATTACTTGGAGCGACACCATTATTGCAAAGCGTTTCATCCCAAGAAAATCCTTAACTCGGCTCTATCTTCTTTCTTGATCAAAATATTAACCGGTTATAAAAAGTTGCGGCGACAATCTTGTCTTATTCCAAGACCAATTTCTTTAATTTACCGTTCGAATAGAATTTTTTTCTCATGGTTTCAGAATCTCCTAAATCCATATGAGTACCGTACAAGAAGTATGTACACACCATTCAAACCTACATGAGGATCACAAATTCAAATCATTGATTAACACACCCCAGAATTCGTAAACATAAGAGATGGGAACAGTGTCGTCTGCACCAGTTATGTCGTCTGCTAAAAGACAAAGATAGCGTTGAGTCCTATTTCACGCCTTGAAAGCTTGTAGCTCACAAGGGAATGACAATGAAAAGATGAACTTATCCTGAAATATGTAAACACAATGGAAGACAATGTCGTCTGCAGATGTATATTACTTTTCGTAAGCACTAAAGATAATATCTATCACATAGTGGCTGTCAAAGACTATAAACTGCGAAATATTATCATGAACTTCAGCAATAGATGTTCTCGAAATTGGCATACAGAAGTGTTGTCCTCACAAAGGAAAACCGATGTACTTATGTCATGTATCACTCCATGGATCTTTTGTCTCGTTTTAATACTACCCTCAGTTCGAATGCGTATATCACAATCTAGAGACAACAATCAAGCTATAGAGGAACACTTCCTGAATCTTGTAAACAGAACGGAAGGACACTGCTGTCTGCTCTCCTGCGTCACATTAGTGTCGTCTGCTGCTCGAGTTGCTTTGAGTTACATGAATCCATTCGCTCCTTCGCCGCTTTGAGTAAGTAGATCCCGTGAACGAGACCTGGATGATGAATGCGTTTGACTCAGCTGCTGAAGAAGCAACGTCTAACTAGCTTCCTTAGGGAACTGCCGTGAGATTGGTAGCTGAGGTCAATAATCCACCAAAAACAAGTTGTAGTGTCAAGAATGGTTTGTATTCCTTACGTCGGACTGAGGATATGGCTTTGGAAGCACAATGAGGCAGATTCGTATATTGTAGAACGGAACGTTGGATACCCGCAAGGATAATGGTAACTAAGGCAACAATGACTTGCTGGAATTGTCTTCTTAGATTAAACGCGTCATCTATTGAAGATGCTTTTGGGATATGAAGTTACTCCTCGGAAAATACCATCATGCATGCAACATCAAGCATAAGCATCCACTAACTGTTCCAGCCTTTCGAATACATTGGTCATTGGCAACAAACTTCGGACATTATTGGCAACATATTGCCATGCGGCGCCATTCCTTCCGCCCACAGAGAGGCGTTGATTTCATTAATGTCCTGCTGGTACAACACCAGCATATGTCACTAACGCCCCAGACTTAGCATGCAATGACTCAACAACCGAATCATATACAACAGAATAAGGTCCGATCATAACACACATGGCGTCTTGGATCTGATAACCATTAATCGATCGACGAACGCAGCCAGGAACAATTCTTTAACTGCAGAGCAGATGTCACCAATAAAATCTATCCAAATAAAAAAATAGAGCCTACTTTGATGTTAACAGTTAGTCTCATTTGGCAATTGTCAGTATTGATTTAATTTCACTCGTTTCAGTGCAATACAAAACTGGTTCCGAGACAATGCAACAAAAAGAAGACGATAGTATCTCTAACCGGAAGGCCACGCCCACATTTGACATTATAGACTTTTCATGCTGATGAGCGTAGGTTGTTTTTACCGAAGACGCCGGTTTCAGTTACATTGAGCTTTAACGTTTTGAAAGACAATAAACACGGTACGATGTACAATCAAGAATGTGTATGTTGATTTTCAAAAAACAACAACAATGAACTTGGTCTACAAGCTTGCTTTTTTGGTTTGTTCTGCTGCTGGGGATAGAAACAATTTAGAACTTGCTTTGTGTTTTCCCCAATGAAACAGGTGGTTTTCTATCACATTGAAGAGTCAAAATGATGAGATATATGTCGCCACTACATGATTTCACGTCACGTTTCTCCACTATCGACCCGTACACCAGTCCATGGCGCGGTTTACGAGTTAATGGTTGTGGCAGAAACCATTAATTGCTGTTTTCGTTGCTGAGCAGAAACCACTTGAAAAATGAAAATTTCCCAGTTGGTTGCAGGGGGACTAGCACAAGCAAATTACGTCTTGTTACATTGTAATTGGTCCATGAGCAGAACATTACTGGTACTTTCAAAAGTGTATAAGCGTGCATTGGGAAGTTCGCCAGATGTCACGTTTCTCGGTCAGCGGCCAATAACCCACAAGTCGCTATCAGTAACTTTGCCGCGCAAACCACAAGTCCATATAGGTAATTTCTCCAAAGACTGGCTGATATGGAAGTCTGTAATATAAAGAAGAAATAACCTATTTTCCTACTGGTAAAATATGGTACCACGGAGTTGATACAGTCCCTGGTACTCCTCTATCTTCTCGAGCAGAAACGACCTAAAATGCAACATAACCTTCTAATCTATCTGCGGCACAACTTGTAGTAATTAAACTTTCATAAGATGAAAAGCCAAAATGATGAAATAGTGATGTTACTACCACAGGAACGAGAGCAGATGAGCTTGCAGAGTTACTAATGACCCGATTCCTGTCACGTTCCTGGCCTATCGATCCATGCCACTTCATGGCCTTATACGCGCGGTTGAAGTGATGCCAAAGCGCTATCATCTCGGTAACATTGGATGTATAGTTCCACGGGATGGATATCCGAGTTCCGAGAAAATTTCAATGGCCAATTAGGTAGAATATTCTACGTTCGTTATTTTCCGACTGGAAAATGTTTCGGCAGACAGGGATTTTTTTCGCTATCTGTTCTCCTGACTGCCATAAGATGGTGAATCCAGAGCGCCGTGGCCGAGTTGGAGACAAACGCCGGCGTTAATTACCTCAATCGATCGTTATCTCATGTTCATTGCGAGTTCATTTCTGACAACAAACAACGCGGTATCCAAATTGTCAAAATGCCACTTCGTTTTCAAATAAACGAACAACTGAACCTCTCTAAGGAGTAGAGGTATACGTGACGTAAGCATTCGGTTTCATCCGCCATATTGTGATGAACGGATCAGAAAAGCATCCAGAGCAAATGAAATCGATATCGTTATCAAGAAAAATTAAACTGCTTTGACCGAGAGCTTGGCTTTACCGATTTTAATTGCTTCCGTCGTTTTCGTATAGGATGATGTACATCTTTGAGAAATACCACAGAATCCTCAAGCTGTGGGCGATTGAATTTTTAATGTTGTGACTTGTAACCTTTCCAACGCTAATATCAAGCCGAGCGTCTGGAGTCGTACAGAGTATGGTTAAAAGAGGCGATATTGATGTCTAGCGCACGTTTGTGAAATGTACGTGCTCGGGTACTACTCAAGGGAAATGTAATATGGATTGTTATGGAAATTTTATGATATTCAACAGACATAAATTCCTCAGAAGCCCACAGGGATCACTGGAGTATTGGTTAAGGTGCCAAGCTCATAATATGTATGTTGTGGATTCAAGTCCCGCACCAAAAACTCATCCTAGATATCTTTGAGCAAGACACCTAACCTAGCATTTGCTTGTCGGTCTACACAGAAGTAGCGGCGGGTAAATTATTATTACACCTTATATTAAGAATGCCGCGGATAGACAGGCTGCGATTCTCTTGAGTGTTTTTTTAGCGATTTCGTTTCTGCTTATTTACCATCGCTGTTTAGCCGTTGATATCGCCAAGAAAATTCCAAAGCATGTCCCCAGTTCTACCGTCTTTGATTTCCGCAACGCAAAATTGCGGCATCTTTTCAACTTTCCTTGGAGAGACTTCTCTGTGCGAAGAAAAGATAGCCAAATAATCGAAACATGTTCGATGCATATTATTTCAGGAGTGCAGATGATGCTACAATATATGCTTCTAGAAAGTGAAAAATCCGACAGTCTTCGTGGCCAAGTCTCCTTTCAGTTCTTCCACAAACGCACTTCAAACACTGGGACCTCCTTTGACACCGCGGTTCATTGATTACCGGCCTGTGCTATTCCCATCCGGGACCCGGGGCTGTCAAAGAGACCGTCAATGACTGCTTGGACAAGGTCCATGGGGACTAGGCGGCTCTCAATCGATAAGTTTTACTTGAGCGACTAGATGAAAAACGACTTTCCTTCCCACTGGAGCAAGAGTTTCGTTGTTGGTACCATTAGAAATTGTGAGAAATGACGTATGAACATACCATACAGGGCATTCCCAAATGCTGCCCATTATAAATATTCCTATGAATCCGTAGCCTATAATTCTGTGGCAACCATTACGGTATAAACTTCAACCAACATTGCCAAGTTTAAGACGATCTACAACACATCAACCACGAAAGAAACCTTGCCACGCCGGGAAGACACATGCGTCGCCAGTTCACTAACATGACTAATGATGTCAGCCATAGTAAACATTGTTCCTTGCTCAAAGCAGATTAAAGTCTACTTTATCAAATGATGTCACATCAGCTTTATTTAAATAGCTTCATCTGAGGCACCCTGACGGAATAATGAGATAAATTGTCCCGTTGATAGGGAAAATGTTAAAGGTCAATGGTCTCTGGCCAACTCCGAACTAGGCAAGACTAGGCTAGGCTAGGCAAGGCTATGCAAGCGGCAACCCAACAAACCTTGCTGTGTGAAATACAAATTCGCTGAGGATATTTACCTGAGAGGACAATATAGTCCCCGGATCGATTTGATTGGATGAAATAAGTGGTGATCGGAACGCCACTTTCGGACTTGCGTCCACGATTCAGTCGTGGAAATAACCACGTTGCAAGATTATATCAATAGCTGGTTACCGGGAAAACAAGACCGAAGTAATTAATTCAAAATCATAATGTATTTATTCATCGAGATTTTTTTGAAATGAAAAAAGTAAAGAAGAAGAAAATACATAGTTGGCCAACTATGGTTAACTATAACCTTACATGATGCCAAATTTCTGAAGCAATGAATAAGTATCCAATTAATAGGAAATGCACGCAAGGAAAATAATCTTTCCTCCAATATATTCTTCAAGTTTTGGGCCTACCCTCCTTTGGTAAATGCTTTACAATGAGCCTCAATATTTGAGTCCAGGCTGAACATCAAAATCTAAATTCGGAGTCTTCGAATATTTAAAAATATATAAGATACTGTTGAACTCGACCCCAGAAAGGTGGTTAGTCTCCACCATCGTCTCCTCCACCATCGTCTCCTCCACCACAGTCGCCACCAAAATCACCCCCACCGAAATCCCCACCGTCGTAGCCCCCGCCCAAACCACCCTGATCGACATAGCCGCCCTGGTCTCCATAACCGCCTTGAACAAAGCCGCCCTGGTCGGCATAACCGCCTTGAACATAGCCGCCCTGGTCTGCATGACTGAGGCCTCCCTGATCAACTGTCTGCTGATAGTTATTAGGATCATATCCTCCGTAACCCGCCCCACTGGCATCGCCGCTAAATTCATTATTTTCTGTTATATTTGTTTCGTTGATATTCGTGTTCTCAATATTTGTCTCATTTATTTCGTAGTGGTCGTGTTCCCCCATGCCACCGTATCCATAATGACCAGAGTACCACCCAGGGCCACCCCAACCCCATCCCCATCCCCAACCCCAACCTGACAACCCAGCTCCTACAAGCATACCTGAAAAACAAAAGACAACAACTTTAATAATTTTGATATTGGACGTCAGCACTCCTAAAGCAGTGACGCAAAATGATAAAAGATTAACTTTTAGACATAAGTATATTTGCTTTAACGACTGCGTAGGAGTATAACTGATCCGTAGAATAAGTAGAACCATCTTTCTTCGTGAAACATCACGTTAGACAAGTAATCACCATCCTTGAGTACAGGGTCTGTTGTAATGCTCCTTCCGTCGCACGGTTATCACTGACTTTTTCATTAGCCTTTTTTGTCTACTCATGTATACCACTTTTCAAAGTGTAAATGTTTCATTTGGTAAACCCCATTTCTAATTTAGGGTGAACGTGAAAATATTGGATTGATGTGTCGATACTTCGAGGAAGAGGCTTATTAAAACCTACCAGTCGCAAGCCGATCTCCGCCACCACGACTACGACCACCGCTTCCCATAACCACGGTGGTGTTGCCACCGCCCGGCTGGCCTCGACATTGCTGCTGTGGATACCCGACTTGTTGTTGTCGTGGGTAGCCACCCTGTTGTTTTGGGTAGCTGCTCTGTTGCGGGGGACCACCTGCAAACGAATCAAGTCAAAGTATGGTCTTCTTCTTCAAGACACACCAGTTACATTTTTATGAAGGATTACTACGCTGGTTGACTATGCTAAGCAAAAAGGCATAAGGCTCGCGGCTCGCTTATAGATACCTGATAGAAGCTAAAGTACATGTATTACTCTTTGCCTCGAGAAAGGGAGAAACCAGGGCACATTATTGGCAACGACGACAGTAATGTTACCAGCACATCAACTGATCATGTTCGATCAAAACATGACTAAACCTTTATTTGGCGAATGAGAGATGTTCTCAAAACATGCTGGCCTGCAAACTTACCTGGAGGTCTCTGGAAGTTTTGGGGAGGGGCAGGAGGAGGTGGAAGCTGGAATGAAGATGAAATTATGCTACAAACATGAAAACCAAATAGAGATGCGATTGTGCTATCAACATGAAAACCGAAACTACAAAAATATATCGTTATTTGCAGTAGTTTGTGGCTTGTGGTCCATAGAAAGCATTCACAGAGATAGAAGGGATATTTTGTGAGATCGACGAGCAAAACGCAATACCCATGACGTACTCAGCTACCGTATTAAGTAGGGAAAAACAATACTTACAACTTTCATTATCGTATTCATCCATCCACTGCAAATGATAATAGAATCAAAATCTCAAATCAAACGATTGACCATCAACAAAAACAATATCTAATCATGATGATAATAGCGAGAAAAAAAAGAATGACTTACGCTAACTCTGTGTCATCCAGGAATATGAACCAGTGTAACTGCTTTGGATCTCTAGCGGCTGTTTGTGGAATGGCCAATAAATGCTTGACTTGGCCACCCGAAGGTAACGAAGGACGTTTGGGAATCGCCTGAGTAAATGGACCTATCGCCATGAAATTACAAACAGCCTGAAAGGTATGATCGACGAGTTGAAATCCAGCTGACAAGAACCCAATTTTGACTGATTCTGGCAACACAGTTATTGGCTCCGGCAGGCCCTTATAGTTGTGACAAACATGCACACTGTCAGGATTCAAACCACATTATAGACACCCCCCCTGGTCCTAAAACGGCACGAAAAAAACCCACCAATACGGTGCTTTTTTAATTTTCTTCATATCTAAATTTTTTTTTATAAGACCCCCTTTATGAAATTCTTGTGCACTGGCACTACAGCGCAATTATACCCGTGCGCACGCCGTATCGGTCAGGGGTTAATTTGATGGGGTTTTTTTCAGGGGGTCAGTCGTATAGTGTGCCTTTATGGGGAGGGGCCTCCTCCGGAACATTTTGAAATGTATAGCTGCTCTGAGATCATGCTATTTTAGGCCAATTTCGGTGCCGGTGACACGCCATCTCCGGGACATTGTTTTTTATAATTGCTAAGTTTCCCAATATCTTTCGTACCTTTAGTTTGATTGCTCCATTAGCTTTCCTGTCACCCTGGTCAGAGTACCAGACTAGCTCGCCATCTTGGTGAAGGACAAGAAACTGCTTTTTCCACCCGCTTGAGAAGACGCTCTCTAGAAGATGAAAGCAGATCGTTGTTATTGAGTGAACAGATTCGCTTTATTTTAAGCCGTAAAGACACCCGGTTGCATGGTAACGGGGGTTTAGGAAAGTGTAAGCTACACCCAGAGTTTAGACTCCCTGGGCAGCCCATTGCGTCATCCTAATTGCGTCGCCTTATGGTGAGGAAGAGGCTGGACCGCTGCGTCCGGAGTGTACTAAAGTTACCCTGCGTGGATAACATGTCGATTTTTTATCCAGCTCGGTCAAGTTTCCATCATATCCTTCGGCAATTTGATATCATTTGCTGTTGATTTGCTTCAGCTGTTCTTACGTTTATGGACGTCCTTCAAATTTCAATCACTGTATACGTACGCCCTTCTGCATGTTCTGCGGTATGCAAACAGCCCTTTGAAATTCGGTGTTGAAATTCACGGAAAAGCACGAATAATATATTGATTACCAATAACTTTTAGCGATGGTGGTGTAGGGAGTTTAACTAAGTACATGCATATTATCTACAGCTTTTCATTCCATTGCTTCAAGTTTGAATACGGGGATCACGTAGTTTCCCGCGGCGATCACGGCGTGGTGATATCGCTCAATCGGATGCATGCTTGTGGCCTAATGTATAAGGGCCAAATGTACCAAGTCCAATGAAACTTACTGACATATTTCCTGATGTAACCCTGTTTTATTGCCTTAGTCCGATCTGAAAGGAATATATGACATAATTAACCAAGGGCTCCATACTATCAGCAATGTGGTATGATGAAAAATGAACAATATTGTAGGTCAACATTGCAGCCTGATGTTGGTCAACATTGCAGCCTGATGTTGGGCCTATAAATTGTCCTAAGTCACACACCGATTATCTATGGGAGCAAAGTTTTAAACCAGCAACTTGCATGATGCACCTTGCTCGGGCCCGGCATCTGGGGTGCTTTGAACAAACTTCATTGGTTGCCCCAATGACATTTGAAGACAGAGGATGGGTAAAAAAAAAACATAAAAAGAATCGAAAAAGACAAATCTTTGCAATATTTAATTGCTGTATCGTGTACGTTACCCATGGCCGCTTGATTAGTGATAATCCTGTTTTGTTTTCCCGGGCTTGCGCTCTCTACCCCAAAATCAAATACAAGAGATCAATAGCCTCATACAGGCGTTAACGGAAATGTGGAGGTCGTATAAATTAACATCTGCCCATAGGTTTAAACGATATTTTATATACAAGGTATACTGCTTCATATCGGTATGTAAACCGCAATGCACCCTTAGAGTGGTATCTTGACCCTCAATGTATTTACATACCGCTGGAATTTCAGTATGTCCTTGACAAGGGGAGGTTTTCTGGCCTTGCAGACGAAATGAGGTCACATCTTGAATTGTCCATCTAGTCCAACCTCTTCACAAATTAGAACGTTCTGTGATGATTTCTGCACTGTTTGCTCTCTCTCGATCGTTTCAGAGCGGGCTGGCGAAGACAGTTTTGGCGAACTAGAAACGCACTGCAATCAACGTTCATCTTGCAGTCGAGTGGGCTGCATCTATGATGTGGGGGCGGGAGGGAGACGCATCAACAGCCCCGGTCACCATGAATGTAATGGCACAGGAACACACAGTTCAAAATACAGTAAAGTTTAGGGTTGACCATAGGCACCTCCATTTTGGCTAGACCTTGAAATCTTAAAGCAATTGTAACTCCTTCAAAATGAAGTGAATGCCAGTTTCAAAAAGGCTGGGATCGGAGTCTTTTCTCTGGAAAACGAAGAACGGACTCCCAGCCATGACATGGGCATCCACTTCGTTTTGAAAGAGTTCCAATTGCTTCATGGTACCTATGGTCAAACCTTAAAGGACCAGTGGAATTATTAAGGGCAATATTACCCAGCTGTCGGTTGCCCAGTCACCTCCTATTCTACATAAGTAGTTTCCATCAACAAATTGCACAAAAGAGGAAAAATTCAAAACGCGCTTTTCCCGAGTTAGCTCTCCACACATCGACTCTTTCCACGTGGAACGATGCACTAGTATTAAAGGCGATCTACCCATTGACGCCATGGCGCTGATATCGATTTTTTCCGACGTCACGCTGATGGCGCTGGATAACCCCGCAAATGCGACGATAAATGGAACTGTCGTTGCGTCTTAATAGCGGGGTGACGTGAACTCGGATTTCGGCGTGCACTCGCGTGGCGGGAAAGGTCTTTCTCGCCTGGACTTGCTACTTCTACAGATGCCTGAAGCTGAACTGAAAGGGGAGAAAACACGGCACCTTCATCTTCAAACTTGTTACAGGAAAAAAACTGAGTAAAACAACTGATTAGTATCTTAAAATCATAATGCATTTATTAAATAAATAATATTCACATGAACAATCTTAAGTAAAAGTGAAAGATTTTTACAAAATGATGAGAGACTTCCTTTTGCTGAAGACTGTACACATATCAATTTACATATATGGATCACAGAAAAACAATGCAGGCAATGATTTAACATATTCCGCTAACAAAAAGTGAATTTATCTGCCATAGGTTAATCCATGACATGACATTTATCCTTTTTTATAACATTTACAATCTTTCATTATGAACATTTCTCATTTTCGTAACAATTTTAGCAAGAACTCTGTAGAAGGCTTCCATCAATATGGCATGGATACCATAACCATTGTAATGGTGTCACATAGAAGGAAGCTAATGACTGAACAACCTGTTAAGTCCAACCATTTGGAATGAGATCAAACAGTCCCAACATGAAGTTGACTGAGGAGATATTTCAAGTTAAAGTTAATTTCTATAATGGTAGGTGGATGAATTTTTTAAAAGATTATTGAAGTATAACAGTACTGATCTAAATTGAACACTTGACATAATGTGTATTAAATACAATCCATTTCACCAAATTCATTTAATTATTTTGATCACTACATGTGATTGGGACACCGATGAAATGAAATACAGATGTCTTTTATCATTATATCTGTGAGCATGCTAATTGTCTGAAGACTCCTTCCAACAAAGTGGCCATTTCTCCAGCACTCGGTGCCTCCATCTCACAGCTAAAAAGCTGAGCAGGAGAAAAAAATGCTTTTTGAAACACTTCAGTCCTGCATTGGAAACTTCCAATCATTTCAAGCATTGGCAGTATGGTAGATGCACTGACAAGTGGGGAAGCTGGCTTTTGTCGGATCTTGAAGTAATAAGCTTCACCAGCTAGTTACTTCAAGGTCAGATGTAGTAAAAAAACAACCCATTTGTACACCAAATAAAGAAATCGTGAAAACCCTTCTGCATAATATGTTCATCTAGTAATAAAGTTCTTCAAGCATGATTTAGAGAAAAATGCACCACCAGCTTATCCAACCTGTGACAACAGAATTGTGCTAGGAGTACTGATGATTGATGAAAACAAAATGACAATTAATTTCTGCAATGTTCATTGTACACAAAAATTATCAGTCAGAGTAAACAGGTCAAGATGAATTTAAGCCAGGTCATTTAAGTTACAAGACCAATCACTCCAAACGATGGTCTTGTGATCTGCAGAACACACTAATGTATTTACGATTATTTTGTCTAGAGGTAAAGCTTCTTCTTGAGTAGAGAAGCGCTTTGCCTGTGGGTGCTGCATAGAAATCAGCAGTGAATAGTTTGAAGGCTTGAACCCTCAAGTAACAAGTTGCAAGTCCTATTGGGATCCTCAATTTCCCAGTTGAGTCTTGCCATCACGAAATGTTCTATCCTTTCGCTAGGTGGTTAGAAATCTCCGCCAAAGTCTCCTCCTCCAAAGTCACCGCCAAAATCATCCCCACCAAAGTCGCCGCCGTCATAGCCCCCATCAAAACCACCATCGTAACCACCGCCATCATAGCCACCATCATAGCCACCATCAAAACCACCCTGATCAACATAACCACCCTGATCAAAACCTCCCTGATCTGCATAACCACCCTGATCAAAACCTCCCTGATCTGCATAACCGCCTTGATCAAAACCTCCCTGATCTGCATAACCTCCTTGGTCGAGGCCCTGATCACCAGTCTGGTTATAATCATTTGGATCATATCCTCCGTAACCAGCCCCACCAGCGTCGCCATTGAACTCGTTATTTTCTGTAATATTTGTTTCGTTGATATTTGTGTTTTCTATATTTGTCTCATTTATTTCGTAGTGGTTGTGCACGTCCATGCCACCGCCATAGCCTCCATAATGACCAGAGTACCACCCAGGGCCACCCCAGCCCCATCCCCATCCCCAACCCCACCCTGACAAACCAGCTCCTAAAAGCATACCTGAAAGAGAGAGACAACACATTACAATTTGTTTTACTTAAACATATCTGGACAGAACCCAAATTTCTTGCCTTTGTATAACTTACAAGTGATCCGAAGGCCTGTTATATGGGAGGAAGGCTTATAGATTGTCAAGCCTCTTGCTGAGTCCAAACTAGAGCTACAGTGAAATATTCCATGTACACCTCTGCTAAATTATGAAGGGTGCCAGCGTAATACATATACTCTCTTTTTATGTTGGTTTTTAAAGGACACCAGCCTTGTATTCCTCCAGTGAAATGGGGAAAGGACTGTACAATTTCTTTTGGCTGAAAACATATTGAAAGTCTGACTCACCTGTGGCAAACCCATCACCACCTCCATAACCACCACCACCACCACCGCCTTGAACAACGACTGTGGTATTGCCACGTTGCTGTTGACCTCGGTACTGCTGTTGTGGATAACCGCCCCGTTGTTGTTGTTGAGGGTAGCCACCCTGTTGTTGAGGGTAGCCGCCCTGTTGCTGGTAGCCTGCTTGTTGTGGGGGACCACCTGCGGATAAATAAGGGAAATTAAAGTTCAACTTCAAGAGCTTGATGTTGATACAGGTGAGACATTTCTGATTTCCGTGTCAGCATAATGAGTTGCAATGAGCATTTTGGAGAATTTTAATTCCATTTTCTATCAGACACTACACATTTCTTCCTTAAAATAGGTGCCAACTTTGAAAAATTCTGAATTGAGATGAAGTGTAAACTGGCCAACAAATGCTACGTCAGAGATTACAGTACTACAGCCACAGCTGGTTTTGAGTGTAAAGCAAAAGCCTGGTAAGCTAACTTTGTTATGTTTTGAGAAAATGATGAAAATCATAAATTCATCTGGTCTCTCATTACTGAATTCAGACACAAATTTGTTTTGTATGAAGTTTTTATGTATGCCTTGAGTAGTTTCTTGATATCTGTAGATGGGTTGTAGTTAAGTTTGCCCAAAGTTTGGACTTACTAGGTTTTACTAAACACTCAAGAGGTGAGAAAGGCCCGTGCGCTCGTATAATAAAACAACTACTTGCCTCCAGCTACATTTGGTTGAAACCCTAAGCCAGAAAACAAGAGAAAAATTTTACCAACTTTTAAACTGCTTTGGTCTTCTGAAGATGAAATCTACACTCTAGATTTAAATGTTAAACACTTATCAACTACTTTCCTATTGTTAACATGGTTAATGCAAATGAACTCCAGAAAGCATAAGTAGACTTTATTGTTCCGAGTTAACTTGCCCTGAGGGAGAACATGTGGTGCAAAACCTGTGTCAAAGAATGAGATATCAAAAATTATGATTGTCTCACAATTGCAAAATAGCACATCATCTAATGAGCTACCTCCGTTGGAGGTCTTGAGGATAAACGGTCATGAATAAATGCCCTAATGCATTAATTATTGCTCATGTTGCTAATTCAGATTCAGTCTCAGTTTTGATATGTGATGTGTGGATTAAAACCCTTTAACATTTGACCAGGACTTACCTATTGGAGGAGGTTGTCCCGGAGCCTGTGGAGCATTGGCTGCAAAAGAATAACATTTGATAAAACACACTCAAATATCTAAACCTGTATAGCCATCTGCAAATGAAACCCTCTAGACATTGTCATCATATAATTACCAATATGATATTTTGACCAATTTGCCAGGCATGATACCCATAGCATTGAACAACTACCTGATAAGATAGCATTAAGTTCAGTCACTGCCTTAAACCACAACCTAAGGTTTTTCAAAGGGAACTGAAGTTATCAGTGCAATTCTTATACACCAGGTGCTATTTCAATTCACCTCGGAGAACTCTGTCATCTGTTGCCAGAAGCTGCATCAACCAACAGTTTTAGGAAAATAGTACATAACTCAATCAGAGTTTAACTTTTATATCAATCAAAGAAATAAAACCAAGCACCATGACCTTTCACCAACCAGGCACCATGAACGTGCATGATAAGACCTTCAAGATACCTAACAGAGGCACTGCTTCTGGGACTGAGGGTTCAGGAGCCTCTGAATATGGAGGCGGAGGTTCAGAAATCTCTGGGATTGGAGTTTTAACATCTAGAAGACATACCACCAAGAGGAAGAGAGAGAGAATCAGGATCCAGTTAAATTGAAACACTTCTAAAAATGTTTTAGATATTTAAAAAAAGTTTTAACTTGGCCTTTAATAAAAGTTTTGTAGTTCAAGTTGATAAAGACATCAAACAAAATATTGATGGGGTGTAGGAACAATGAGAGCACTGCATAATGAGGACATTGTAAGAATTAGTAGACTTCTAGCTGTGGAGGAATTTTTAAAGGGTATATTTACTGAGACAGGTTCGATAGAAGTTTAGTATGAGTATAAACTGACTGAAAAAACCTAACATTTTATGACGAAAAAAACCTCTTCCACTGAAAGTAGAACTTGAAGAGAAAACCTAAACCATCAGAGATATACCTTGCATTTCTACAGGAGCATTTGGATTTGTTGCTGGAAGAAGATATCACAGTGATATCACCTTACTAATACGTAACAGTTTTAGAATACATATACTTACATAAGTTGAATGGATACCTTCTCCGTCATGCAATATTTATAGACACACTATGCGCCATGTCGCAGTTAGTCTTTGAAATGTGATGACTTCGTGTTCAGCATCACATGTAGGGACTATGTGGGTGGTGGGAACGGCTTTCTTAATCGTGTTAATGGGGAAAGTTGAAGAAAGCAATGTGGATTGACACTGTTGCTAGACAAAATGCTGGTGGATGGCATTCTTATATCAGACTCCTTGAAAGGGTCCAGGGGAGTAATCAGACAATGTTTTTGTATGCAAACTTACCAGGAGGTCTCTGGAAGTTTTGGGGAGGCGCAGGTGGAGGTGGAAGCTGGAATGAAGAAAATTATGTTTTGAACAAGTAATGATTATTACAGACGCGAGAAATATTTCCTCTTTTTTACATGTACATGTATTAGGAAATATCGTTTGTGGCTTGCACCAAACTCATTATCCAGCTGCTTATCCAGACAAATTAAGGTATTAACAGTCCTCCTTTCTATACTGAGAGAACCATTCACCCTTATTTCCTCTGACAAAATACTATTCCTAATTAATAATGTACACCGTACGCAAATGACCACCCTAAATTTTTTAACCCCCGCAGATGCATACTTAATGCATGGCCCCTGATTTCACCACAACCAACTTATTAGCAACAAAACAATACTTACAACTTTCATTATCATATTCATCCATCCACTGCAAATGATAAAAGAGGTTCACAATTTCCCTTATAAGCCTTCTCAAAGCCCTGTAAATGTCGCTAAATACCCACAATACTATTCACTTTGCTCAACATGATGACTCAAGTTCAGGAAAATGCCATGCCTGTTAATCGAGGGCTGAATAAGTAGGCCCAGACTGACCCATATCCCCCATGAGCATGTTCATAAACATGGGGATAAACACAAGACGTTTGGGCATTCAGCACTTTGCGGTTCTTACACATTTTTATCTCTGATAAAAAGAAAGTCTTTATTCTTGCTGATTCACAACAAGACCGATCAAAGAATCAGAAGGAGCACTTACGCTAATTCTGGGTCATCAAGAAATATGAACCAGTGCAGCCGTTTTGGATCACGAGCGGCTGTTTGTGGTATCGCCAATAAATGTTTTGTTTGACCACCCGCCGGAAGGGGAGGGCGGCTGGGAATCGCCTGGGTAAATGGACCAATCGCCATAAAGTTACAAACAGCCTGAAAGAAAATTGATTTGTTCAAATTCAGCTAACCAACGAACAATTTCCAGTGCCAGTGGTGATTTAGATAAAACTCTGA
Source organism: Lineus longissimus (assembly GCF_910592395.1). Classification (NCBI taxonomy): domain Eukaryota; kingdom Metazoa; phylum Nemertea; class Pilidiophora; order Heteronemertea; family Lineidae; genus Lineus; species Lineus longissimus. Next base: position 6,759,290 of record NC_088310.1, read on the forward strand.
TATCTGGCAATGCCAATACTGGCATAACTGACTGAATGCAGGAAAAATAGATGAGTCAAACCGAACCGATTGGTGATGATTGGGTGAAAACTTAAATTACTTTAATGTTAGCCTTGAACTGACATCTCAGAGCATTACACAACGAGCACTTGTAGCATTAGCCCAGCCCATTTGAGTTATTTAAAAAAAACAGACTTTTTAAAAAATTTGAAAAAGGGGCTGAATGGGGACTTGTTATCTTTGTACCTTTAGTTTGATTGCTCCACTAGCCTTCCTTTCACCCTGGTCAGAGTACCAGACAAGCTCGCCATCTTGGTGAAGGACGAGAAACTGCTTTTTCCAACCGCTTGAGAAACAGCCCTCTGGAAAATCAAAATATTCTTTTGCAAGCAGCAAAGACATATGGTATCTATTGATCTCTAGAAGAAGGTCATATTTTGGACTGACATACACTGTCCAAATTACAATGGCCATATTCAATTCGAACTACCATATCACAGTGAGAGCACACATATCCACGTGCTGGACTGAATAAACCTTAACCCATCTCCCTCATCAAACAAATTTCAGGTTGAATTAATTTAGATCAAGGCTGGAGTTACTCAGGGATTATTTGCATTGTAAATACAATACAAAAACTATTTCGTAGATATTTCCCCTTTAAACTCCAGTGTTGGATATGTATAGAAAGAAAAGTATGCATGGGTGATATTGATTACCAATAGATTTGTTGTGATATCTAAAAGGCCATGATGACTCACTGATGGAATTATCCAGCATTTTCATCACTGCACACAGGTGGTGTCCAGTGTCACATCACCTGACCATTTGAAAAACTAAACACATATATTTTCGTTTTATTTGCTTAATATACAAAAACTCATTTTGTTGTATGTAAATTAGATCTCTGGATGTAGATGTGATGAAATGCTTGCTGTGGGCTGTTGTGCTCACTTACATGTAACACAAAAACACACTACATTGCCCCCATATTGACTCCATCATGTTAAAGGACTGATGGCATCATTAAGGCGATGAGCTTGGCTTGAAACTAATACTTAAAAAAGACAGTGAGATCAATGCCCAATGTAACTTACTGACATATTTCCTGATGTAACCCTGTTTTATTCTCATGGTCTGATCTGGAAGTAAGAAGACCTTTATTTTAAAACAAAAATATTTCTGTTGGCAAAAAAGGGATGTTTACTGAAAAGAGAAATGTTGTTATTGTTAGCACAACTTCCTTTGTACTTCAAGCTAGGATGTAAGGACCAGTGTCTTAAATGCTATCTGTAGTATAATCATGGCATCGCCAGCCAAAATACTCAAATAGACTGTTCTTGCTTTAGCTTCAGCTCATCAAGCAACATGCAGGTAGCCTGTAGCTAGCTTCGACCAAGAAACATGCATTTGTTGCGTTGTACAGTAGATGTATTGATCAGAACAGCTAGTGCTAGTGCTCGGATCCATGCTACACTTGTGTGGGTCTATGATGTAGACACTGGTAGGTTATGTGAGATGCTCGAGAATACACAGGACAGGATATCAACACAACGGCTAATGAAGCTACTTACTCTGACCCATAGGGGTATCTTCAATTGCTAAATCATTACCCATAATTTTGTTTCAGATGATTCTATAATCCTACTTTTGCGTGTCGCCGTGATGCAAACAACCCAGATCAATAATTTCCTGAAGGTGAAGGTCGTATTAGCTATGAACATCTGGGCAACAGAACTGAATAAGCAATTCAAACTGCCACGTAACGGTATCCATGTGAACCACATGTGACACATATTATTATTTCATCAATGATAAGAATGGATGTCGTTTGATCAATAATCATTATTGGCAAATTTAATGGGTTGCAGTATTTTAAATAGGACTCAGCCATGGGAATGATAATGTGCCATGATGTCACCATTTGACCATCTGCTGTTGTTCTACAACTTATGAAGCAAATTGGCCTAGTGTGGTATAAAATCTTTGTAGCATCTATACAATTTTAAAAAGAAAATGCCTGTTGATCTTGTGAAGGAAAGTTTGGTTGAGACTTTGTCCCTGTCTTCCTCCTTGTCCCTAATTGCCTTAAAGTTTGCTTGAGACGTTGTCCCTGTCTTCCTTCTTGTCTCTAATTGCCTTAAAGTTTGCTTGAGACGTTGTCCCTGTCTTCCTCCTTGTCTCTAATTGCCTTAAAGTTTGCTTGAGACGTTGTCCCTGTCTTCCTCCTTGTCTCTAATTGCCTTAAAGTTTGGTTGAGACATTGTCCCCGTCTTCCTCCTTGTCTCTAATTGCCTTAAAGTTTGGTTGAGACGTTGTCCCTGTCTTCCTCCTTGTCTCTAATTGCCTTAAAGTTTGGTTGAGATATTTTCAATGTCTTCCTCCCTGTCCTTACTTGCCTTTAAGGTTGAGTCATTGTTCCAGTTATTCTCTAGGTGCCTATCTCCCCAATAATAACCCTGTTAGTTGGTCTAACTGCCTCTGGCATCACTGGGCACCTGTGGCCTGTCATCCCAATAAAAATGACCTTCCTCTTTCCTCTATAGGCACTGCACTTACCAGTCATATTTATGCAGTGCACTTACTGCAGTAGGCCTACTGGTCCACTCTGCCCCCGCCCATGGCCCGAGGTCATCAATTGATCAAGTTATAGTATACATTATAACAGTATACCCTCATATAACCCTTCTCTCTCCTCTACCACACGGCTTCGATCACCAGTGCTAGTGCTGTAGTGGGGAAATTCGCTACATTACTCAACATTAGGACCAACAAGGTATATCCATATTTACCACCTCATAGTACATACTAAACCATGTATACCGGTACACATCACATGTAGTGTTAGTACAGTAAAAATACACTGACTAACCGAAACACTTTAACAGGTTAATAAATTATGCCAGATATCGGTTCAAATGTTGCGTACTTACTTGCGACCATGACGGAAGATCCTCCCCCACAAGCCATGTCTTCTCTAAGCCCACTGTCCAGTAGTTATCACGAACTTTTCAAACAAATCGAAGCAAAAATTTGATCCGCGGTCACCATGTTGTTTTATAGCAACGCGTGCGTCACTTCCGCAATGCTTTGTTGGTAAACAATACCACGTGGTTTTATTTAGCAGACGACATGTGGATAGTCTCGTGTTTGATCAAAATAATCGGAAGGGAATGATTGAAGTGTGTTTGGGACACCAAAGTGTAAACCCTATCCCAGAATGGTCTTCAATTTGCACACTAAGTAGTTTATGAACTATTCTACATGGTTATGGACTAGGCCTAGGCTATACTATAAAATTCTCAGTTATCAATCTGATCTCAGGATGTGAAATTACTTAACCATTTGGCTACCAAAAGGCTACACTCCGGACGCGGTGGACCGGCCTCATCTTGTCGCCATATATAGAGGAAGGACGATCCTGCAGGATGACGATAGGCCTATATATGGACTGCATCGGAGTTTACCTTACGGCGTGCTTTACGCCGTTCGTTAAAAGTTTTGAATTTGCAATTGAATTTAAAAATGTCCAATTGCGGAAATACGTAATGTGTCGTTGTGTGGACTGATATAAAAATACTATGAATACGAAGTTTACACAAATTTGTATTCATAATAACTGCACTACGGCATTGTGTATTATTGGATTACTATTTACTTTATGAAATAGGCGCGACCACAAGACCCTTACCATTCGTGATTACTGGACCAGGAAATGCAGTTCTACACAATGCCGCAGTGCAGTTTGGATAGGAACTTGCTATACACCTTTCCAGAAATGGGGCGCTGAGTGTCCGAAATAGTGATGTCATAAGGGGAAACTTGGCCTTATGGTGGAGGGACAAAGGAGATAGTCATGGTTGACCAACACACTTGAATGCCTTTGATGACGGACAAGGGGGGAAAAGTTAGTTCCAATGCAAGCCACCAATTTCGGGAAGCATGTATAACTTGGTATTCGTAGTATTTGTATTGCTGTCTCCGCAACAGCAATACGCCATAATCATAATAATCCGGCACTGAAGGTGTTCGCAATTCAAATTCAAATTCAATATAACATATAAAATGCTAATATGAGTCATGTATAAAGTACGATATACGCGATACATGCAATACTAAACATATTTAAACACTAATAAAATATCAAGTGAACAAGATCAAATGAAAAATGTGTCCGCATTTAGAAAAAAAAGACAAAAACCCATCCTCTTAATAATATGACTTATGTCCCAGCAACGTCATAAATATCTGTCAACTTTCTACTCCCGAAAATACTATTATTGAATTCAAGCGGGAACTCATATAATAGTGATAAGACATGACGAGGCGGCGAACGCACTGGCGCGGCAGCACTGTCTCACGAGAGAAGAATCGATCTGCAGCTCACTGCTGCTGACACGCGAGGACGAGCATTGCCCGCTCACCATTATTTCGTCTGCCGCGCCATGAAGGGAAGTTGTACAACGGAAGTCGAGCAGAGCAGACGATGAAAAAACGTTTTCTACATCGCTTCATCATGATACTTAAGGTGATCCACAAGAGGAAGATGTTGATTAGCATTTTATTCGGCCTGGTAGTCTTGACAATCCATGGATTAACAATCAGCAGTGGGCACATTGTTTCAACGGAGACTTCCAGGGAGTATCGCCCCAATTTGACCGTTTCGAAACGTCGGAATCTTCTCGTTTCTTCGGAACGGGAGTCGAGGACTATCAAGGAATATCCCGAGATCTTAAATGTTAATATTTGTGATAACCGTTCAGAGGTGTTCCTTGTCTTTATCATCAATTCAGCTCCTGGGAACATAATACGAAGAAACAGGATCCGTCGGACTTGGGGTTCAATACGGAATTACCGCGGTTATGACATGCGTTACGCATTCTTTTTAGGAGGAATGGACCAAAAAACGTACCTAACGGTATCAAATGAAAGTAGGAAAAACGATGATATTGTCGTGTCTGGAACATATAAAGATGATTATCTTAACATGACCCGGAAGACCTTATTTTCAATGGGTTGGGTCAGAACTCATTGTCCGTCCGCTAGTTTTGTGATCAAGTGCGATGACGATGCGATGGTGCTCCCGAAGAATCTTTTGGAATATCTGTTGCAGTTACGAGTGGAGCAAAGTCTTAATCTCTTCGCTGGTTTCCGTGAGAGAGAAGGGGCTACAAAGTTCGGCAAGGAATCTAAATGGCATGTTCGAGCAGATGTGTGGCCAGCTGATCTCGCCTACCCAGCCTATCTGAGGGGATACTTCGTATTGCATTCAATGAGGGTGGTTAAAAAGTTCCACGAAGCGTCTTTTCTCATCAAAGAGAAATACAATGTGTCACAAGCTGCACATATTGATGATGTGTACGTTGGATTACTCGCTAAGGACGTGGGGGTAGCAGCGGAGTGGCTTCCCCATCTCTTCCTCAACCCACCAGACACGGATCAGTGTCAGGTTTGGGGAATGATAGCAACTCTCTACAATATCAAGGAGACAAGCAAGTGGATCGCGTATTGGGAGGCAATAAACAATTTTGATCCATTAAAACATGAATGTTTGAATGTAAGAAAACTTATATATACTGCAGGGTTATCATAGTTATCATAGGTGGATAGTACGAGTATTTACCTTAAAAATGTGGTGTCAGTGACGATCAGAAGTAACTGACGAAGTAGCTGTATTACTACGAAAGCTTTGGTAAGCTTGACAATGTTTATGCTTTTTTAAAGGTCAAAAACCTTGAGTTTGTCATGCATAGAGATACTAAACCCTTTTCCAGTGGTTTAGACAGTGACATTGTCATTAGATAAGAGGAGATCGCTAAACTAAATAGATAATACCAAGAATTAAAAAAGACTAGCCTCTTAATTCTTGATAATACCATGATATGACCTGTATATTAAGTCATTAATCATACATGTGGGTGCAGATCTATAGATGTGAGCTATATATTATGCAAGTTGGCACCATACAACGCGGAATAATTAGGGCCACCTGGGAGCTTCTTGGCTTATGTCAACGATTTGTCAAAGACCTTACGTAACATGTTATACGTACACGGTACATACCATACAATAACGATTTCTTGGCCATTTTACAGCTATACGTTGAGTATAATGTCGACTGCGATGCCTGATGGCAAACTGTTAGTCAGTATAAATCCAATACTTCATGTTCTGTATACCAGTTAAAATGATTGCAAAGACATACACGTTGGTGTCGCCCACTCCCACTTCTGCTTTGGGTGGCTTCTGCTTCAGGTGGTGAACGTTTCGTTTCTGAAGCTACATGTACTACATGTATGTAGATTTCTATACGTTCAGATCAACTCATGCTACCACTAGACGGAGGAAACATCGTTAACAGCATTCGCCAAAGCAGCAGCGACAAGCATATACTATCACTGCGCAAGGAGTATGCGTTGATATGACAAATGACCCAAGGCGTGGCCCTGGAGCGCTGTATCCACCATGCAATTTCCGTTCGAACAGTGATGTTTGTCAGTTACGCCTATTCTTTTGAAGATGTCGTTTAATAGTGCCACTACGTGATTCAAGTAATTTAATTAACCCTTCGAGTCTTACAGACACGTTTCACATTGCAGCCGGAGGTTGGAAAATGCCCGCGTTAGATTTGTGCCGCAGTACTTCGATATATCAGCATTTTTGAAATTCATATCCCGTTCGTATTAACACTAATACGGCCTTGAAGGAAATGGACAAAAAAACTGATCAAAAGTGTGTCCCTTATTCCATGAGGATGTCAGTAGCATAGGAGTGATGAATAATAAGTTAATCCGGGGTTAATGTTCGCTTTTCTGGCCCTGCACACAGGGCCGGGCCGGAGAAGCGAACGTCTTGTAAGCTTAACACCTGATTTCCTCAGGATGAGGGACACAATATATGTACGTAGATAGATTTTTTAGAAGGGTATGATATCTGCGCATTTAGTCACATTCGGCAACTTTGCAAGCTTTTTTCCCTGTGAATACATAATATTCATGGACTTGTGCCACTATTTCCGGAGCACACAAACTTTGCGTGCGACAGGTGCACTCTTCCCGGAACGTCTACCAGCGTTCAGTCTATAGAGAAGATCTGCTTGGAAGATGTCGAAGTCGTGGGCAAAGTTTTAAAAAGCCCGCCAGTTTGTATGAATTCTCTCCATATAATATAAATCCGGCGAAGACAAAAGGAAACCTCTCAGTATTTTTTGCTTATCATGGTCTAGATAACGTCTTTAGTTAGTTGGAGCTCTTTCAAAGCCTGTGCTACATGTATATAAGTAACGCGACACCAAACTAAAAAATTACGGCATTAAAGTGAGAAGTATATACATGTACTTATTTGTAAAAAATTGAAGTTCATGTTTCATTATTTCGGACTGCAGGTTGGACTTTCGTCCTTCAGGAAATCAGGTGTTAATGTTTACTATACAGGGTGTGCAGTGCCGGAGAAGCGAACACTAATCCCTCTGATTTCCTCAGGATGGGATTGAGGTGACACCGCCGATTAATCGGCGTGTCGAGTTTCAACCTTATTCTCGTTTCCGGTCTAGAGCGATGTCATCAATTCCGAAAAAGGTTGACGAGCCCCTATCATTTTAGGCCTCAATATATAGGTTCTGGTAATAAGAGAGGCAGGGAGGTCATGGAGTGCCACTAGTTGAATAACGCGTGTGGACACTATACATGTATACAAAGTTTTAATCATGAAAAAATAACCATTGAATAGATCGAGTTTCTCATTTGATATTTAATTGACTTTCAGTGTTACATGTGATACGTTTATACGTGTATACATACATGTACATGTTATACTATACAATAATATTTATAGCTGCCTATAGAGGGGTCAGACCTCCGACGAAACAGTTGGACTGCCCAATCGGAAATGTTTCATTTTTGAATTGCATGATGCCCCGAATCTGTTTTATACAAATATTTATCGCGATAAATTTTTGCTTGTCGTTATTTGATTCATGATGTCAATAGTGCAATTAAAGAATTTACGCTTACGCTGGAATACATGTAGTAAATCTCTAAACCTTTATGGCAACGTATAATTCGTCCGTTTTATTAGGTTTTCGAAAAACCAACCTTTACTTGCTAACAACGCCCCGAATCTAAAGCACTATGCACGTTCTCCCCCCCAAGTCCGTCGACATTATAATAATCATATTCCATAGGACTTTCATCAGTTCAGCTGAAGTTTGAACAAAGTTCCCAAATTATATATCCGGTTTCGCATGCGCATGATGGAGTGCATTGGAGCATGCGTACCCGGATATAAAATTTGGAAGACTTGTTCTTGTTTCTGCCGCCACTGCAATGTTCTGTTGGGGGCCGTTCTTACTCTCGAAAACAACGAATTTTCGTGCGCGTATTCTGACTTTAAAAAGGGGACGTCTTTCATATTTACTTGTGGTCCAGGAAAATTGAAATCAGTCATACCAGACTCTTTTAAATAAAAATTTGAATGACTCTGGTCATACAAAGTGCAGTCACTGTATAATGCTTATGAATTTACTGAAACTTGGTATAGAATCTGTAAACCTGCTTAAACAACGGCATTAACACAATATTTGAATATTCAACTGACAACGTAGGCCTATTTGTGCACCTGGGTGAACATGCTGAGCAATAGCAGCCGCGAATTGTTCTATTTTTTTTGCTTTTACCGCCACTGTTTTTCACACATTTCGCACGACCAGCATTTTAGCCTACTTTTACATTTTCCGGGACATTTTCACCACCCAAGAAAATGCCGTACCTTCCAATTTCCTGTTTATAGGTCCGGCGCAGATCAGTTAGCCCGCTGAAGATGTGGACAAAAGGGTTCCATTCAGAAAGTCGCCTGTGAGAATTCCGTAAGGTTGACAATACATCAAGCATTTCATACTGACTGATGCGCGGGCAGGGCATTGCAATACTCGTGCGAAATTTGCTTTAAGGTGACGCAGCGTGTGGTGTTATACAATAGGTGATTTGTGGACGAATTAATGTCCCTAAAAAAAGGACATTCTCAGATCACTTCCATCTGACCGGATTGAATATATAAGCTTACTTAAGACCATTTTTACTCTGGTACGAGTATCTATGAACAGAGATCCATAACGGGCATGGGAATAAAATGAAAATAAATACTGTGCAATGTATGATTGATTGTCAGAAGATTTAAAAAGTCATTTCGACCAAATACATTTATAAATGTACTATTTGGTCGAAGCTAAAAGAAATGAACTTTGACACATGAATCGCTAAATGGGTGTCAAAACGTAAATGAAGTTGCATGTTTCTCCAAAACGTGAAACATACATGTCGCACACGTTGCCTCTTCTCATTTGACCTGTTCACTAGATTCTAGCAAAGTAAGATCAAACATGTGGCTCCCCGCCACAAGCTTTTAGGATACCCCACCACATAAGCTTGGATGCGAACATCATCAAAATATTGAGAACTTCGTTCGTTATCACCACAATTTTCACATCACCATCACCAAATACCCCTCTGCACCCACATGCAAACAGGCGAGCCATGCGGGCTCCACACTCCTATAGGGCCGTTCCCGGACAGTTTGCAAGTCCGCTTTGACTGTCCGCCAAATAACGTGTGGGAGGCGTCACAACTGTAAATCACGTTAGTTCCGAAGGGGAAGAGTTGGGTCGTTCCTGCTTGTTCTCTGCTGAAGTGCATGTTGCCCTTGTCAATATTCCCCGGATGACGACAACCACCTGAAAAAAGGCAGCAACTCCGGTCAAGAGTAACAATATCGTTGAGAGCGATTGAATATTGCGACATTTTCCTAGTGAACTAAACGAATATGAAAGAAATATTTACTTGAAAGGCGTAGAGTGACACCTTGCTCCCCTACGCTTGGGGTTTGCACTCGTGTAAACACGAACTGATGCCAGTATTTTTAGTTCGTATCACCGCTAGCTAGCAATGCCATCTGCAGTAACATTACATAAATTTACCATCCTCCATTAGGCAACATTTTATTCCACCCTGAACCTCGTTGTATACGTCCTTTAAATGTAGCCGCGGGGTTATCAAATCGTGATAAAAAGATGCAACATCTTGGTGGTCAAGCTCGATTGACCAGAAGTCTTTGATAAGTACTCCAAAGTGATCAGACCCGGTACAGGTGATGAAGCAGGGTTGAGGGCTTCTGATCGGCCAACGCGGGAGGAACTCTAAACTGCTGTTTGTGGAAAGCGAGTAGAAATATCGATCAAAACTCTACTTACTTGCCACACAAACATCTTCGGGTGTAAGCGACCATTTTCCAACTCCATCACAATAGATTCGGCCATCTTTTTTCTGTGAGTTCACGAATACAAAGCCGTCCATACAGGTGATGTGGACCATACTGCCCTCTAGATGAGGACGCTCAACTCTACCACTGATGTAGCCATTACGGATCCACGGATCTTTACATTCTGCAAGGATAAAGTAATTAAAAAATAATTAAAAAGGTTTCGAGAAAGTTTTTTTATTGGTTTACGCTTATGGTAAGTGCCATAGGCGGCGTTTTCCAACTGGCCGGCCATCGTAACCAAGTAACACCCTCACAATTCACGTGAGTTTATGGGAGAGAATGGACAAAATATTCTAGAAGGGTCGTTTCTTCTGCGATATATTCTCGCGATAGCAGCGAAATAGCGCTTGGCATCATCCCTGTCTGAATCATGATCGACCTCAGTCAAATCCAAATGCATGTTCATGATTCATATACGATCAGAAAATGAACTTGGGATTAATGGATCGATTGCTGCGCTATTTCGATATCCACTCAGCTTACAATAAACCCTACTTTAATTGCTGTTCCTCGGGGAATACGTAGGATGAACGGTTAGAAAGAAGTAGCGTCGAGTTCGTTTATAGTAGGCGTCAACCTATAGGCATGGATATACCGTTTGTAAGAATGTCTCACTTTTTAGATAGGTACCGTAAAGATGAAACTTCTGATATCAAAGGAACGTGTCGTGAACGAGAGACGAATATAGAGCATTCATTGCAATCGCGATGGAGTGGAAATGTTTCTTATGAAGATGTATATTCTGTCATATCAACCATGTTAACTGCCATTCCCATCGAAAATATGTCGGTTCGATCATGAATGCATCAATCAGATGATATCCTGCCAATAGCAGTTCGTCTACTGCTGAATGAAACTTCCTGTTATTAAGGATACGTAACCCGAATTATTGACAAGCCATTCCACAGTTCATACGGTTCTTAAGCGTTATGCAATGTGGTATCATGCTATCGGAACAGCCAATAAAGAACGACTAGAGGGTACCGCCGTTTTGGTCAAACCGACGTTAACCGAATGGCATGGCACATGTAGACACTGAAGGAGTGAAATGTTGCTCTTCATGGGTGACGCACAACGTCATCCAGGCAGGTTCCCCCTCAGCTTCAATACTCAAAGAAATTTTTTAGGAGTGCAAATGCCTCACTTCTGAGTTCTCGAATATTTGTGATCCTTTCTTTGTGGCAGGTTACTTCATCTTGTTATCTGTAATGTTTAATTAAATGGGCTACCCAAACTTATTGGCTAAAATGTCACCGAACTACAGTCGCCAGCCTAAGGTAGGCTATAAACAAAGTGCCTTGTTTGAGTTTTGAGTTTGACTTACACTCGAATCTTATGTTATATTTTTTACACGAGAACTCCCAAGTAAAGCAGTTTTGCTCTCCTCCTTAAGCGTTACTAACTAACCTGTTTGACAACCATTAGCTTTAGGGCAATAGACGGTGGACCTCTTACCTACGTGACCAACGTGAGCCCTCCGTGGTACTCGCTTAGAGTTGATGTTCTGGTGGGCGACAGCTGCGTCTAAGAAGGAAAAGAAATGCCTGGGATTAGATACTTGGAATCGTGTTCCCCTACTGACGCCGGCAACAGTTTCCACTACTGTCTAAGAAGATGAGCGTAGCGAGACTCGCTAGTAGAGAAAAGAAATGCGTGATCTAGAATGGAATCGACCTGGCGTTGTCCTCCATCCTCCCTTCCAATGAATACCTCTCCCGAAGGGACTAAGTAACACATTTCAGTTAGAACGGGCAATATCTTTCCCATTTGGATGCACCGGATGCGTCTTAATGGAGTTACTGAAAACATCATTTGTGTTTTCTGATAATGTTCCCTGCTTGGTTTGAGACTGACGACAGAGGTTTCCTTGTCAACTTGTAATTCCTCTGGCGACAAGAGTAAATTAAATGCGACATTGATTGCGAAAAAACAGCTAGTATACTGAGCATTATCTTGCTGATTAAATTGCTAATGATAATATCCTAATTTCTTCTCTTCGTGATTGATTAAAAAGAAACTGAGTTGTGTAGATACGTCGGTCTGTTTACTATCAATAAAATTGAGAACTACACAATCACCAACCTTGATCCTTGTTTTCAAGGCTTGTTTGAGTTGGCCTGCATCTCGGAAAGGCATCGTGAGACCAGCCGTCTTCAAAACAAACGCGTCCCTCATTGTCTGTGAGGCTGTGGCCATCTTTGCATCTGAACTTTAAAACAGTGCCCGTCGTGAACAGCCCCTCGGTAAGCCTTCCGTGTTTGGTTTTGAATCGAATCTTCCTGTCCAGAGGCTTAGTTTCGCATTTAGGATTCCCCAAGTTTTCTGGCGAGGAGAAAAGGAAAATGTTCGTGTATTAATCAGTGCTAATCGTTTCTTTTTGATATTTTGTATTCTGGAAGAATTGTCAAGAATTGTCAAGCCTTACATTTACTGTTTAAATGTAATAAACGCAAAAAGACAAGAGGTATCGCAATGTATGACATGCAATATCATTCAGAATGTTTCGATTGTAAATAGAGTATCAAACGCGGAAGTTCGTGTAATGCGAAAATTTCATCAACTAGTCACGGTTACTGCCTGCAATTGATTAGACCACGGGAATTGATTTTCTGATTTTAAGGTTTGGTAACACAGAGATGGAAGTGTCCTTGAGAAAAACAATTGCCTTAATCTAGGTCTTGATAATCATCGGCTGTTTTTCGTGCTCTGATGCATGAGGTGTTATTTCTAGATCTTCGAATTAAGAGAAGCCCGGAAGAGTATAGCACATGAATGAGTTCATAGTTTGAAAGCCCTAGTTCTGTTTAACCTTGATGTCAACAATGGGAATAATGACAGTTCAGGGTTTGCGCAATTATTAATAATCAGGCCAAATGTCACTCCGAATCGAATTTTTTTTGGTTTTTTTAAAGAAAAATTGCAATATCTTTATAGAAGCAGCCTGTCCGCATAATGCATTTAGATCAAGGCAATGTGGACTGCATGCTTTACATGCCAGCGAACCGTGTCTTTAATCAAGGAATGCCTCAGAGGTGATAATGATATCTAATTATCTTGATGAGATGTAATTATCTTTGAAGATGACAACGTAAGTGCACGACATCTCTCGTGTCCTTTGAGGTAAAGAAAGCCTCAAATGGTCATATTCTTAGTGCGACATACGAGCACATGATCGATAGTCCGCCGAGGCTGAGTGTATCTTAGGTTTTCTCTTGTGGAGTAACGAGCTTGACCGGTGTAGTAAATAGACTGTTGAGCATAGTTCTCAAAACCGTATGTTTGGCGAGGTATTGGCCTAAGGCCGGAGCCCGATGTCAGTGACTGGTCTCTTAGCAGTACAGCATTCGACGACAAAAAGCATGATTCTGATTATCCATTCGTTAGCTGAATGAGTCACTTCCATCTGAGAGATGGAAAAAACCTCATGCTCACCAAAGACATACTGTACTTGAATGACAGATCAAACGGGTCGGGTAATTTGTACAGCTTAAAACCTGTAAACAGGCGCAGAAACATTCCTAGGGGAGGTCCTATAACTTGACAAGTAGTGTAAAGTGGATTTAAAGGTCAAGTTCTTAAATTTGACACATTTCCTGGTTAATAAACTAACGGAATCAAGTGTTTTATCGAACATAAGTGTGACTTTCAACAACGCTATTTATTTAAGAGGGTACACATCTAGGTTCATCGATCAGTGGAATTTTTTTGAATTAAACGCCTTTTCTGCACCGCAGAAGCAAGAACTCGAAGCATTATTTCGAAAACTCACTGGTGTCTCCAATTTGGAGCTGTCCTAACTTAGGGCCTCTTGAATTGCATCCCGAGAAAATCTGGGGTTAACAATGCTCGCTGCTCCGGGCCTGTCCGGTTAGTCTGTAGGGCCGGTGAAGCGAAAACCAACCCATGATTTCCTCAGAATGCCTGAGTTGGAGATTAAAATGACATCGCACCGACTTACTAAAATTTGAACTGTGTTTTGCTAAAGTAAACCACAACCTGTCCATCGATATCTGTTATGCCAAGCGGAAAGCAGCGATGAGGTTGCTGAGGCTCTCCATACTAACTGACATTCACCTGCGTGGATTAATCTACTGCATTGGTGAATCCGGCATGAGGATTCTGATTAGCCTTGCTGTTTGATGGAGCTATGTCAGTGCCAATCTCGAAGCAAATCTCACATAATCTTTGGAATCAAACGGGAATAAAAACCCATCGAGGTAGGCGTGTGCTGCAATCGTTGTCAAGGCCATTTGACAGCAAAACGTGTTCTACTCATTTGTTTTAGAAGTGACTGAGGGAAGAGGCTACATGCATACTTAATCGCTGCCCCGGCTATCACTCCAACCAAAATGCAAGGATATATTTCATTAGACCAGAAAGATGATTGACCTTCAAAGGTGAAATTTAAAAATGTGATAGTGTCTTTTGCTAGAAAAAAACCTCTTCCTTGTCATCGTCCTCGTACTACTTGCCGTAATCATATCAAATCTTGTCGTTTAGATTAGGACATCTATTTGGCAAGCAAACAAAGAAAAATTGGGCTTGTTTATTACGAGTCATCTGATTGGTCAAGTGTCGCACACCCCTGTAGGTCGCACCCATTGACGTCATAGGCGGGTAAAAAAATCGAACGAAATGATTTGAGGTCTGTCAATTATTGTGAGAGCTATTTTGTAAACAGTCATGACCTACCTCTTCAAGAACAGAACTGATAGCAATTCAAATTTCGGAGGAGAAATTAAGCACACAAAGACGAAAATCGTTCTTCCGATATAAAGTAAGAGGACTGAAGTACTTTCAATCACAAGTTTAATTAATTTGTCGATTGGAGACCGATATTGATATTGTAATTCAACTTTCAAAGAAAGAATCGAGCAAGGCAAATCTTGAAGTAACATGTCTAAACAATTCTAAGTATGACAATGATGTTATTGTAGATTTCTTTTCGTGAGGTTAATAGGAACAGCGGGTAGCTCTACATTTTGTATTGAGCTAATTTTACTGTTATTTTGGCCTAAAAATACAGTGGCAGATTCTGAGTTTTGGCAAAGGGAGAGGCATAGAGAGCACCGCAGGCCCTCCCAAGATTCTTTTTAACATTTGCAAAATATGCATTTTCTCGGCAACTGAGGGCTTAAATTAGATGTATTCATTTGTTTCTTGTCGAAGATACCTTACAAAATCGTTTCTCTTTCTGACGAAAGGCCCAAGGAATGGCTCATGTGCTATCTCTTGCTCATCATCAGCAGATCAAGACAATTGGCTGCATGTAACTTGCGTGTATTTTGCATTATTTCTTTCAGCATGCATGCTTGATTTGCAAAAAAGGACAAAATGTATGAAATGAATTGTATCTTAGAATAAATCGATTGGTTTTGTGTGCAGATGGCGTTAGATGATACCCACTTGTACAAGATCACATTAAAAAACTATATTCATGCATTTTTTAGTTGCTCGTTGCTGCTCATCAAACGTTTCTAAACATGTCCCGGTAGTTCAGAATGGCCAACGGCATACTTGTCATGCATATCTCTTAATCAACAAATCATTGTTTTCTTTTTGACCACAAGTGGCCGGTAAATATCAAACTGATAAACGTTATATGTCATTTATAAGATTACTATCTACATTTGATAATTTGTTATCTATTTTGTAATCGAACTCAGCCCATAACAATAGAAACCGTGTCATTTCTAGGTTAGCGGATTAGAGCTAATTTTATCAGCTGTTTGAGGCACGTTGTATTTCATCATGGACGATGAAATAACAAAAATAATGGTATTTTCAGAAAGATATTGCCTTGCATATTCCTGGGATCTGTCTCTTCAAGGGTTCTAGGTATGTTTACTGGCCCCTTCTTAACGAAAAAGGAGGGGTTACAAATTGGTTTAATGGTGCCTGATGACAATTTAAGCTTAGCAATGTACTGCATACTAATTAGGATATTCTTCGCCCATTTGACGATCCAAACGGCCCCATTTTTGAATAAAATCTTAAGATCAAATATTTACCTGTTGAAGGACTGCATAGGCCTAAAAGGGTAACAACAACGTCATGTTTTATTGGTTCCCCGGGGTTGTGCTGATGTGGCGAAGTGATTAAACGAGGTCCAGTGTAGAAGTGGCGTATATTGAAGAAAAGTGATTCATTATCCTATATGCATAGGTAATTCAAAATTTACAAGAATTGTTTCATGATCCTATGCATAGGTAATTCGAAATAAACAAAATTGTTTCACATACATATCTCGATTGATTAATAATACCGCGGTCAGGCAAAAGTCAATCAACAAGCCCTTTGCTTACCGTGTTATCATGTCACGTGACCTCTAGTTCAACTTTGATTGGAGAGTTTTAGAGGTGTGTCGGCGGTGTGTCGCAAGTGACAACCCAGCGCATGTAAACATTTTCTGATTTTCAAGTGATTTACGTACATTTTTGCATTTTATCATTGTTACATTTACCAAGTAACGCATGTGACAATCAAAGTCGCGGGAGTGTACCAGAGACAACATTGCTGTTATCTAATCTGACGCTATTTCACATGAAACACGACACGGATTCAAACAGAACATCTCAAAGGAAGAGAAAAAATGGATGGAAAATGAGATGTCTCAAACAAAATTCCTACCTTGAGATTCTTGAGCGAGAATGCAGGTGAACATCAGCAGAACGAGAGATGTTAAAAATGATGACATTTTCATTATCGTTTTATTCGTCGTCGGGTACAGGTATTTGTTTGCTGTCAGAGTTGCGAAAGCTTTATGAAGATTTGCCAATCCAGCCGACCAATTTATCCTCTCTTAAAACTAGGTCAAGGAAATAAGCCTATCGAGTGCCAACCTTCCTAGAAGTAGAAACTAGGACACAATCAATATTTTGCCTTCGTTAGATTTTTTTCTCATTCGTGAACGCTGTATAGACTATATCCGCATCGTCCATATATTTTGACAATTTATATTACCATTATTTTGATTAATACTAGTACAACTATGAATGGCCAAGGTACCAATCGGGCAACGAGATAGAGAATTCCTGTGACGAATGAATCTGGACAAGCGTGTCACAAGCATATTTTGCTATATACATGTAAGGAAACAGTTGTAAAAACTTCGCTTTTTGTCATCTGAGCAAAATTTAAGTACCGGTATCTGAGTTTGTATGGTCGATATGTAAAAAAAGTGGCTACCAGTGGTGGTATCACCCAGAAAGTGAACTCACCGCTGGGGATAATTACAGTGTCTCCACTCTCTGACTAGTACAACCGACTTTGTGACCGAAAATGGACTGACTGTCTAAGCTTGCATCTAAAAATTCTGAACGCAGAAGAAGAAGAAAAAGCAGATATCTTATGAGTATCATACACACTGGTGTCATCAACAAAGGCGTAATAGGACATCACAACAAGACAGAATGGCAAATTAACACTTGGCATTGAACGCATTGTTCAGGTTGTCATAATATTATCATGTTGCCGCGCGTGGTGTCTTTCCTGCATGAAACAGATCCTGTTTGGACGTCATTCCTGCAGCAATGCGATAACACGTGATGAATTATTTCTTTTGATTGTAGCTGATTCATTATTGACGTCATTAAGATGCTGTTAACCATTATTATCGACTGTGAGAAGCGATTAACAGAAAGAAATACGCGAATAGCTAGCTGGTGAGGATCTTCCTAATCAAGTGTTGTTACTTGTACAAAAGGGGATTTGCCATTGAAAGAACAGAAGATTCGTCCGCAAGTGGTAATGAGCATGTAATAATTAATTCTCGGATCATAGTTATAAATTCTCTTTTGTCATACATTGTACATTGTACTTACTAAAAGGTCGGAAAGAGAAATTATTTGTTTTGCGCGGAAGAAAGCAACGCGTCACTTGTGGTTTGAGTGCTTACGGTTTATCCTCATCGTTAAGGGAACGCTAGAAAACACTGATGACTTGTTTTCTGTGTTCGCCTATTGAAAAATCATCATGGTCTTCCCAGCGGAAACACTGGGAAACAGGGAACACTGCTGGCTGAGAATGCAAACGAAGTTGATGCACGTGCACCACACCAACGTGAACACCAATCCCATTGTTCGACCACCCGATAACTAATGTCGAACAATGGGATAGGCGATGCCATTTACGTTTCGGGGCCTTTGCGAAAACTTCATACTAATGGTATAAGTATTTCGTGAATGAAGCACACCTCCGACACACCTCCAAAAGCCACGAATCAAACCTTGAGCTGGGTCATTGTCATGTGACGGTCAACAAACCACTTCAAGCCATATCAGTGTGCTTGTTTGATAGTGTTAATTTTTACACCTGTGCTCTAAGGCCACTTCCAATCAAGAAATATATCTGGTGATCAATTTCGAAGGTGGGCTTTTTAGATCATAATTTGATGAGAACATTCTCTTTAAGATAGAGAGAATGTTACAATACTTGTTGAAACAGCAGATGAATTGTCCATTCCTTCCCTTTTTGTTTTATATATGTTTGTGAAGTGCTTAGAAAATGTATCCTCCTGATTTTCCCAGGATGTATCATCCTCCTGATGTTCCCACGATGTATACACTGAAAGAAACATCATATTTTCAACTCCCAGCGCTGAACTAAAGTCAAATACAGAACAATGGTGTGATCGATAAACCGTCACACCTTTATCAGATGCAAGGGATCAGCCACCGAAAACAAAATTACATCCATGCCTATTTCACTTATTACTTTACCTTCCACTTGACCCCGCACTCGTCAGAGGACAACTCAGTTAGCGGTGGTAAACCAATGTCCTCCAAATCAAAATTTTGATCTTGTTCAATATTCTGCGGTAATAAAGATTAAGATATTTGATATTATTTATCCCAATAGTTGTGTGATATCTTAAAGTCTTAAGGCTACACTCTAAGAATGATTGAGCTTTTAAAAAATATTGAAGGTTCTTTCGGCCAAAACAAATATGCACCCCAAAGACAAAAATGTTAGAGTTTTTTTCTTCAGCGAACTGTGAGGGGTTTTCCACTTCGCTGGAAGTATTCAGCATGAGTGGGCTATCAGTTTCACTGCAGTCATCTCGCTAGTTATGCTTTTCCGATAGCTCAGTCTTCTTTTTCATTCACTGCTTCGATTTCTCTTCTGTGGTTGTCATTCGCCAAGGGCAGGTTTACTCAACCACTTCACTGCACACTTCACGTACTTGTCTAATCAGTGATTCAACTTTATGAAAGTTTGAACCATTACCACAATATCATTTGTGTCGATAGGCAATGTGGAGCAGTTCGATATATCTTTCAGAAAAAAATCATTATTCTTAAGATGACCTTGTGCTGACTGGTTTTTGGACTGACATCCTCCGGATTCATTCGTTTGTGCATGGTGCATGCCGACTTACCGGCAGTGAATGTCAAGGATATACGCACAACGACAGTATAGATCGGCTCGGCATGATGAAACTAAAGTCAACTTACAAATTAAGGGGCATAGAATACAGGTGCGAAGAAAACATATAAGGCAGTTCCATGCCCATTATCTAATGTCCGTTACGTGGATGTCCCCTCCTGAAAAGTATGAGGATATCTTAATTGATGAGCAGCGCATCCACCTTGGCGCGATCAAAACGACGCATCACACATCTCCATTTTGCGGCTAATGCAGATGAGGATCAACTTATTTGTCATGAGATGACAATCACAACGATTATTAGATTTTGGTCTGAGAGCTGTCTTTTCGTCGTCGATTTTCCCAAAGACGAGATATTAGATTTTCGCCTCGATTCGAACAAAACACTATTCTATATACCCGCAACCTCAGTCAATAGGCAGTACAAGTTTGCCAATGTTATGATCATTCGGCAAGCAGATTACTGGAAGTAAATTGAAAATATTATTGATGGCAAAACGCCACGTATATGCTGGAACTGATGAAACAATAGTTATTACCCTAAATAGATCATTGTAACATTGTTTCTCTCGATTTTTAAGGCAACAGCTAGAAATTCGTGCTTGCCTGGTTGTCAAAACTGAGTGGGCGAAACCTGTCAAAACCAGTTGATAGTCACAAATCGGCTATCACCATAGGCCTACCCCAAGGAGAATTAGGTCTGATATATAAGGAAAGTATTAAATCCTAATTTTGAGGGACATTGGCGATAAAATCAGCGGCCTTTTGTTTCAACATGTCCTAATGACGTCATCACTGCGCTCCAGTTCAAACATCACGGGTTGTCGTTTAGGATCAAGGCTGTTGGCAAACTTTCCAAAAAATACCATGACCTGATGACTCGTTCTATTTGATAGAATTTTTGCCATTTTTTGGCACACTCACAGCTTGTCACCATAATTTTGGTGGCAGCGAGCTGCAGCTCATGACTACATGCCAACACATGGCGCAGTTTGATAGACCGGCGGTCGTGCTGTGCTTATCATCCGCCCGCCCATCAAGGATCTTGTTGCTTCATTTGTTCCATTTGGAGATATCCCGCTGCATTTCCACGCAGAAAAGTGCTTCACCTTCCAAAATGAAGCAATTGCCAACACGTGTGTCGAATTTTGGCGCCGAAATATGTGCAACGGGCCGATAGGCGTAGCGCTGGAGCGCCATCTGTTGGCCTACGTCACGACGTGTCATATTTTGACGTCCGGACGTCACCAAAAGGTTCATTATTTTCCGTAGGCGTTTTTTGTTCGATAGATTTCTATTTATATCCCAAGTTTTACCGGCGAAAAGATGAAAATCGTTTCCAATCTTTTACAGAATATCCATCTTGATCGTACATACAGCCTCCTAACGAGTAATAATGTGCAAGTTATGCTGGAAATCTTCAAATTGTTGGACATTCATGGGGACATGACACTGAATGGTCAGTAGGCCTACCGATCCGGTAAACTTCTGATTTTTTTTCGTTCGCTCACGTAAATTATAAAATGAAAAAAGTCAGTTTTTGCGGTTTGTTTTTTAATGATGGACTACATATGTAGCCTAGATCATCAATCGTAAGTAGGCCCCTATCTTCGCCCTCGACATCAGTGATAGTTCTGATTTGATTTGGGCCAACCAAGAATGGTTAGGCCTAACCGGTGATAACACCACATTTTTATCACCCATGCCGAATCTTGTCTTCGACAGAGAGGAGATGAATGAATGAACAACAAAAATGAAGAGTCTGAAATCAGTATAGCAGTTTGTAAAGTCTGGGTTCAGGGTTTTTCTTCAAGATAATAGGCCTAACATAAAGTGATATTGTTAAAAGTGAAATACAGTAGGCCTAGGGGCCTAGGCCTACCAGGTATCACTATTTCCATATTCATTATCTTTTCTCTTCTCTCATTTGTAGATGTCCAATTTCTTGCCTTCATGAGCCACATGACCGACTTGCACAGCGTCAAGGATATCTACAGAGCTTTTGACGTTTTTGATGTTGATGGATCTGGAAGTGTTGATTTTGATGAGTTCTATTTACTCTGCTGTATACTGATTGGTATAAAGGTAAAACATTTCGGAGAAAAAGCAAGATCATGTTGCCATTAATTTTGGCTTTATTATATATTACGTCCCCTGTGTGATTGGTCTCTAGTACAAACCAAACTTCCGCAAAGAAATCAGATCTCGATCAGTAGTCGGTGCTCCAAAGCCCCAAACGATGCGGACAAAACAATAATGTATCAGTATGGACGACTGCAGTCACACTTTTCATCGACACCTTTCCGGCAGTGCACTCTGCATCAACTATATAAACGTATTGCCAGAGAGGCCAATTACATCCAAAGAGCGGACAATGAGTGAATGAGTGGCCAAAGACTAAATCTGGATTTTAATTTTTCGTGCAGAAAAACCTTGGGCCATTTGAAACATTGCGTCCCACTTCTCATACACTCTGGACGCAGATAGGTTGGCCTCGACGGCCCCAGGCTCTAGTCCCCATATCGAGCCACTCGTAGCCAAAGTTATTCTCGCATATCAAACGCAGAAGGAACCCATTTCCCTCACCGCCGCCATATCAGATGATGATCCATATCTAAAGAATGTTGTTATGAGCTGCCGATTCCCAATAACCTTCGGAAATTATCCGTCGACGACTAGTGGTGGGAAAAGTATTGGATCACATTTCGTTCATGAAACATTTAAGACACGCATTGATTGGAATGTTCGATAATGGGATGAATGGAGCTTTAGAAACACGATCAATAAGAACGAGAGTCCATGATAATTAAAGTCACAAAGACAACGGATATATTACATGTACAGTATATATTTGTCTTTGCTTGATATATGCCAAGAGGAAGTGGTTCGAGTGAGGTCAGCTTTATCGTCGAATCCTTGACAGACGGCAAACTCGCTCAGGAACCGTGGCGACGAGGCATGTATCAAAACAGAATACTTGATAATCTTAATTAACAGTATAGTGCTGCCATCATTTGTTATGGGGTGACGGTCCCTGATAGAATTTATAGTAATAACACACTTGAATTGAATGCTTCATTTCAGGATGGACAAGAAAAGCAGTTCATCTACCGCCATTCAAGGACAGTATTCGATTTGATGGATGAGGATGGCTCCAACGCGATCTCCGGCGAGGAATTTGAAACTTACGGCTTTCTCTTCAACTTCCACGGAACCGCCGTGAGGAAAATCTTCAACGAGTTTGATGTTTCAGGGGACCAGGTGCGCTTCCCTTTTCTCTTGCAAAGTGGTGAAATTTGCCGTCTTTATAGTGTACAGAGTTATGTCTCTAAAGGATTCTGTCTGCGGGCAACGTGGTGCAAATGAACGAAATGTCCGATGCCGCGGAGTACGTAGCGTTCAACGCGTGCGTGGATGAAGGCCTTAACGCGCTTGCTTTTTTCCTTTGCAGGAACTAGATTACAAAGAATTCAAGATGTTCGCCATGGCCTGTATTGACAAACAAGTGGAGCTGGAGAGAGAAGACGAGTTGCGAGAGGCAAGGAAAGAAGAGAAGGCGATGCTGAAAGACAAGCAGAGGGTCATGAAAGAGATGAAGACCACCGGGTTGCTCACGAAGGAGGAGTACAGTGAGGCGATGGAAGAGTCGCAGGCAGATGTACCTATATTAGAGCCGCGCAAATTCAACCATTACTGTTCGATACTTTGACATGTCGTGGCCGTGAACAGCGCCTTTAAAATGATAGTTGGTGACTGAACTGCCATGATGAATGCATCCTAATCTGTAATTTTCCTTTTGGTTTGGGACGAACCTGCATTCCTTTGAATGATGCGGTGCTGTCTTTGTAGTATACCGTAGATATGCTGAAGTATACTTGAATGCGTAACGGGTTTGCGCAACTAAAAACGGAAAGAACAGGTTGAAACCAGGCTGGATGTGACTGTCCTTGTGTCTGGGACGACATTTTAGCTGAATGCTACATGTATGGTGTTACCAATTCAGATGATTCGGTTGCCTTATTTGTGTTGTATTACATGTATCGCATTCGTCTTCTAATGGGAATAAAGAGTCCCTTGTATAACCACTGAATTAATTTAATGGTACACTAACATGCACATGTTGAGGAAGACCATGATGAAAATGATTGAGGCATTTCTATGTAGGGGGTGCATCTCCAGCTCCCAAAAGTCTTCATCGAGGACGAGACTGGTTGTGACACCATTTTCTGGATAGGCACACCACTTGCAAGAAACCACATCAATGATGAGACTGGTTGTGACAGCATTCCCAATAGGGACACACAGCTCACAAGAGCCTGCATCAAGGATGAGACAGGTTGTGACAGCATTTCCAATAGGGACACACAGCTCACAAGAGCCTGCATCAAGGATGAGACAGGTTGTGACAGCATTTCCAATAGAGACATACAACTCCCAAGAGCCTGCATCAAGGATGAGACTGGTTGTGACAGCATTTCCAATAGGGACATACAACTCCCAAGAGCCTGCATCTGAGGCTGGTTGTGACAGCATTTCCAATAGGGACAAACAGCTCACAAGAGCCTGCATCAAGGATGAGACAGGTTGTGACAGCATTTCCAATAGGGACACACAGCTCACAAGAGCCTGCATCAAGGATGAGACGGGTTGTGACAGCATTTCCAAGAGAGACATACAACTCCCAAGAGCCTGCATCAAGGATGCGACTGGTTGTGACAGTATTTCCAATAGGGACATGCAACTCCCAAGAGCCTGCATCAAGGATGAGACTGGTTGTGACAGCATTTCCAAAAGGGATATCGTCTTCCCAGTCTTGAAGTTGAATTCACATAACAAAGAAGTTGCACAGAGTGTAAAATTTATTAGCAGTTGAGTTCATCTATATTCACAACAGGGTTTTTTCAGAATCTCCTATTGGTGCAGAACAGAATTTCAGAGGAGAAATGACACAAACAACAGTGGAAGCAACTTTCTAAGACGATTTTTGTCTTCAATATTGTTTTTTTAGCAGGTGTCTTTTGATCCAAACATCTATATAATTTTGATAAAATGAGCCAAAAAAAGAATAGCAAGCTGCCATTTCAAACTATCATTTTAATTTGCAGCTAAATAAAATCACTCAGCACCTGGGTCCAATATCAAATAGTCTCGTGCAAAAACACCCTTAAGCATTAAATCACAAATAAAGCAAATGGACGGATGGGCAAAGTAACCAAAGGCATCACCTGGAATAAGACTGCCAACAGCCTCTGCAGAAAAATTCACATCTGATGGCCGGAAACATTGGAGAAGATTGCGAGGATTTATTTTTCCAAATCCTGGTGATGCCATTGGAAACTCTTTGTATGAACATGATAAAGTAGAATCTGTTTATATGATATTTACATAATATACACGAAAGATTTTCTGACAGGATATCCTTAACAAATTGTTTGTTTGGCATATCCTTATCGACAAAATAGATAAGAGGACACCATCTACCCATCCTCAAAAATTTTGGATTTTTCAGTTTTGAGGGGTGGTAATACAGCTTTTAGTCCATTCTCCAGAAATCGGACTTATCATCACTACAACAAGTTTTTTCCAATAACAAGTTTCCATATCTTTAGCATCCCGTTACCTTGGAATCCAATGACTTACGCCAAATCTATCCAGTAACTTTAAGTTCAAGAGTCAAATAAATGGATTTTATTGTCCATAATTCATAAGTTTAACTGTCCACTCAAGTTTCGTCTATGACACAGTCAGCTCTGATTGGCTCTCTGCGTGTGGAATCATGGGTAATAGTGGTCGGATTCCACCGTCGTCCTCGATTCCAGCTTGCGTCAGGAACGTTGCATCCTCCGGGTCATCAAATAATCTGCAAGAAAAAGTTTGAAAGATTACATAAAACAAGACACACATGTAGTGTCAATGAAAGGGCCTACTGCTGGAATCAACAGCGTAACTATTTAATTGATTGTCTGATTGATTGATTGGCACTCACCCTTCTCCTTGGTCGATACCTTGTAACTGTTTCTGCTGTATGGGTGGTAGGGCCGGGCATTTTTGTGTGTCTTTGGCACCGTTCATTTTAGCAAAGAGATATCGCAGCACTCGTTCTTTTTGTTCCCAGGTTAGGTCCGCCACATCCACCTTGCCAGAGAGGTCAAGCCTGGAAAGGAAAAAAGTATATCATTCGAGCATTAGTAAGTTTATAGTTCTGTCATTGATACCTCACTGTTCATTGGTATTGGTTGTCTCACCAAACACCGCGAGGGTGGGGCTACATTGTTGGCCGAAACCGTGGCAGGAGCCAAGGTTGAAACAATATGACAGCACCACCCTGGGGAGTGTTTGGGGCCCAAACCAATACCTACAATGAGGTGTCAATTTCTATTCTAAAACACCTTAAACCAAACCCTGAAATATGATTTGACTACCTCAATATTTCACACCAACTATAGTCAGTTATGGTTGCCCTATATATTACATAATTGCTTACATCACAAAGCTCCTCTGTTATAGTTTTCTTAACCTGACAAATGTACTGCTATTGATCCATAATGCATAACTTTTTGTACTGCACTTTGTGATCGTTTTGGGGCACATAATTGGGGTACCACGCATAATTAATCATAATCACTCATATGATCAGCGACAATGATAATAATGGCATTGTTAGAAAATGTGAAATCAGAGGGTTAAGCGCTGGCGCTGAATTAGACTAGGATACTTCATGAACCTTGGATTAAGAGACAGTTTGATTAAAATATATATTATCCATTCCAATCATATATTTTATCATCACCATCAGAAACTCATGTTAAAATATCAATATCAATGATCACATGTAATCATGAGGTAGTTCTCTGAGAGAATATTGAAAGTCGCGCAAATTTGCATCAATCGAATTACACAACAGCTAAAAGTAACGAAAGTCATAACAGGATGTCCGGTGTTCTCCCCACTGAGGCACTCTCTGATTGAGCAAGGGATCAATGATTTTTATGCCAATAAGGAAGGCACAAAGCGCAAATGTGACTCGCTCTACCAAAACTAGGCGCTTGTTGCATCTGAACTTGACAGGTTGATACGGACCTGTTGTTCATTTCCCTATTGTAGACCTTTTGTGAAATCTATTACAAACTGATTTGGTTACATTTCACCAAAGGTCTACAATAGGGAAATGAACAACAAGTCCGTATCAACCTGTCAAGTTCAGATGCGACAAGCGCCTAGTTTTGGTAGAGCGGGTCACAAATTTCGTCAGATTATTATTGGTGTGGAGAACACTGGATGTAACAACAATACTTAGGACTGAGGATTACAGGAAACTTTGAAGTTGGGGAAAAAAGAGAAAAGGATCAGTCAGTGACTCGTTAACAACAGCAACATGCAGTTTCTATTTAAGGCACTCCTGCTGTCGAATCAAGAATGCTGGGGTAGACCTGATGTGCAGACCAAACGCCGAGGTGAAAGTTGGGGGTTTTGGATCTATATGCTGAGGTCAACCCCATGGTCTTGATTAGGCAAAGGAGCTACAACAAGCTACACATTTTTTCGTTATCTATCTGAAAGAGCTCATAGTGCCAACAAATTTAAACACAACGGTCCTTAGTTACGATACCAAGGACCACTTTGATAAAAAAGAGGCTTAACGCATTTTCCATTACAAACGCCCAGCAACCAAGGCCTTTTACTATTAGCCTGTATCAACAAAAGACCCGAGAAATAAGAAAAATAAAAACATGCAAGGTGATGGGGATTACGACAAGGTTAGCATATACTCACTTCAACATTTTCCTTTTTTGCAAAAATTAATCAAGGAGTGGGATTGTGAATTTAAAATTATTTTTCCATATTTTATTTTTGGGACGCAAACATGATTGATGTTAAATGTTTAGCAAGGAACAATTTTACGATGCAGATGATTCAAAGACAAGATTTACCAAACTAAAGTTTCACCACCACAATCGCCATATTGGCTAATTTGCAATAAATTGAATGAATAACACTATAATAATAGTAAGCCATCAATTGTAAAGTCACCAAGCTTATTGCTTTTAATATCAAGTCCCGAGTAGAAACACTAAAAGCATTTAAAACCAAATAACATGGGTTTTTTAATGATGCAGTAACATCCGACTAATGTATAGAGAAGAAGAGAACTCTCAGAAGGATCACCGCTGTTTTGTCTTTGAGTCCGCGTGCAAGACACCTGACCCTACTTGCTTCTTTCCACCAATCTGTAAATCGGTACCCAGCAGGCAGAGATGGCAAATCATCAAAGTAATTGTAATCCTGAGCGCTGTATTGTAGCGGCAACTAGGACTTGTAGTACTTCCAGAGAGTGGAGCTTGGATCATGAATGGACAAGCCAGCAGCTATGGGTAGTTAGGTAAAGTGCATTGAGCAACTGAAACCAGTTGGATTTAGCACTTAATAAAAGTCTCAGTATCGTTATATTTTGTGAGGTGTTGACTGGCATACTTACAATCTTTCGGCAGCCTCCAGATCTTTGAACACACTGTTAGTGCTCGTGTCGGATTTATTAAATGTTCGTATCTTGGGGAAGTTGCCTTTTCCTACATGTGCCGTCAGCATTTTTTGTTGGTAGGCAAGCTGAGCATCCTTCCTATATTGGGTCCTAATAAAAAAGCAAGATATATATAGTGAAAATAGTGTACTGTATGTAGTGTTTCTTGGAAAAACGGCCCTGTAAACAAGCACGGATTTTCACCAAAATAAGAAAGAGAGTCTTTTAGAATTTGCAAAATGACCCTGAAGATTTAGGACAACAACATTTGATTAACTCAGAACTGATTATTGTAGAATTATCATCATTTCTGGTCATACATGTCATAAGTCAAAAAATAGGCCACTTCAAAGGCCTGTGCCGGTCCAAAAGACTTGCAAATTCTAAATGGTCCACACAACTGGATCACTGGTCTGAATTCTGAAGAGCAGTTTGTCAAAAGGTGGTTACGTCACTCACTGATTTGCTGCAATTTCCATTTTGACATGCTCCAACGAATCCAAGAAAAACCGTTCCATCTCCGTCCTCTGGTCGAGAATATTCCTGGCCAGTCGTTTCACTTTGTTCATCTCTCTATTCTTCAATTCCACCATCCGCTGTAGCTTGACAAGTTCTTTCTGCGTCGACTCATTGTGTATTCTGTTTGTATGAATTATCTCGTCCTTCTCGACTTCAAACTCCCTCGCCATGTGGCTCAGCGCAGTCTCTAACGTTTCAACCTTTGCTTGAAGCTGTGAAACAGAATGGCAAGAAAAATAGTTTACCCAGTACATGATGTGCATATTTCTCGACTGATTGACTTTTAAAGAGTCAATGTAGAATGATAATGAGAACCATCAAGGCTGACATATCACGGTGTGTCACCTTCACAGCTTGCTCTAGATGAAGAAATCTAAATGATAGTTGACCACGAGTGGTCAATATAACCCTGCTTCAGCACATTCGGCCGATCTTGCTACTATACAATACCAATGCTTGCAGAACTAATTACCAGTACGTGTATAACAAGAACTTTTCGAGCAGTCACGTCCCTCTTGCAGATGTGACTCTGTGGCGTTCAGCAGTCAGAGGAAATGCGGCTGTCTTTATGGCAAACAACCAGGTCAACAGCAATCACTTTCATAGCAAAAAAGGGGCAATAAACAAATCTGTCCTTTCATTTGACCATTCATTTGAACTTGTCTTTGATAATCAGTTTCTACTCCTCAGATTCACAGAAAACTGCTGCTCACAGTCATGAAAAAAGACTTACAAACTGCTAACTTAAGAAATACTGACCTCTTTTATTTGATGTTTCTGGTTGCGGGACTGTACCACCTTCTCCTGTATCATCATCTCGTTCAACTCCTTGTCTCCTTTCAAAGTCTCATTCTCCTCATCCAGGGTGTGCTTGATCTTCTTCAGCTGGTCACCTTCTCGCATGTGATAGTTGAGAGCTTCGGAAACACGCACATTCTCCTTGTAAACCGATCGTGTTGTCTCATCAAGGTTACTGTAAGAAAATGATGAAGGATCACTTGGTTGGTGTAGACTAGTGAATGGTTTCCAACAGGTTTCATTTCCTGGATAAGTTTTGTGGGGAAATCATTTTCTTCAAAAACAGTTTAATTTTTTTTCATTGATCTATGCATTTTCCAACTGATTTTCATCACATATCAACTCGTATTCACATTTCTAGGGCTAAATCACCTCATACATATCAAACATATTTCTAGGTCTAAAATGAAACAAAATGATTTTTGCTTCGTGCCTTATTGTGACTTACGCAATAGCCTCTGTGTGAGCTTTTTCTGCTAACTCGGCAATCTTTTGGTTGGCCTCCTGTTGTAGTCTCATCTAGAGCAAGAGAAAGAAATACATTCAGAGAAAATGTAAAGATAAAACATGAAGCTACCGATACACAAGAACAGTATTTTCCTCCTCAGGCTCAGGCTCAGGTTCAAATCAAGTGTGCGCACGCTCTCGAAAATGAGTTTGGTTACCATTCTAACTGCACTACACAACCCATTTTCTTATCATTACAATTTCATTTTGATTCATCTTAAAAACTCACCTTTTCCTCAAAGAATTTCTGTTCCATCTTTGTGAGCGTTCCCTTGTGATCACGGTTCGCTACATGCATCGATTCTTTAATCTGTGAAAAAATATGTGTTAGGTTATGAAAAACAAGCAAGAATCGAAGGGATCCAATACCGAGTCATGAGCCCTGAACCCTGAGACAAGTGAAAACAGAATCATCAGGCTGTAATTGGCACCAATTATAAATCACAGCATCGCCACTGACACCACAGTCTAGAACTAACTCTGAAGATAACTGAATTACTGACCATCTAGTTACTTGTAATGGACTAAAAACTCCCAAATCCCAGTTGAACGAAGACAAATTCTATGGGCCATAATTGGTGCCAAGCAGAAACGTCAGTGATATGCACTAGATTTAAATTGAAGGCCTCACAAATATTGTATTTGCTGACCTCATCCAGTTCCTTCTGCATCTGTCCCCTCTTCCTCCTGAACTCTTTGACAAGTTTCAGTTCACTCTGCATCAATACAACTTCATCACTCTTCAGCTTCACTTGATCCTCAAGCATGTTGATCTGGTTACTCAGGTCATTGATCTGCAAAAAAACCATAAAATAGATTTTTCAAAAAAAATCCAAGCAAAAAATTCCTTGGTCACAGATGACACTACTGTTTTTTTCAGGGAACACATGCACATTATTCCAGAGGTATGTTTAACCTGAACCTCGATGTGACACTGACAGCCTGTTTTAAGAGTAGAAGTCAGGACAGCAGTGTTTCTAGTTCTACAGAAAAATATAAGTGTCAAGTCAGACTATCATCATTAAAAATTTGCCAGGCAACAGTAAATTTCTTCTTTCATATTTCAATTAAAAGCATACTTACAATATCTTGTTTTTCTTTCTTTTGGCTCCGTTTAAGATCCTTGATTTGCTGGTGTAACTTCTCAATCTGGTCATCTTTGTCTTGGTCCTGTTTGCGTAAGAATGTAATAACGTCGATGGTATCTTTTTCAGTCTGCTGCATCTGATTTGACAGAGCGTCATTTTCGACCATGAGTTTCTTGGCATTGTCCCTGGAGAAAAAAAATAAGAAGTTATCATTTTATGTCTTACACTTCCATGTATTTTCACGTCACAAACACTTAAAATATAACACTATTAACAGCACAAACCATTACACGTCAAAATGCAAAACAAATGAATACAGAGGGGTATATTATCACAAAGATTGCTCTAATAAAGATCCTACTGACTATACTACTCGTATTGGTATTAATAGCAAGAATAAATAAAAACTAGTCTTAATGAATTCTTGGACGAGGAATAGCACCTTGAAACATTATATTGCTGGCATTATTTCAAATTAAAGTAGGATGACAGTTTCTGACCTTTTGTCAGCTTGATGGCAAGCAAATCCAAAGAAAACTCAATTTTATAGCATGAAAACTACCATCTAACAAGGCTGTATAAGTTACCTATACATGAGCACAACAAACTCCATGTTGGACTGTTTGCTTTATTCATAATGTGATATCAAACGTCACAAACTTATTTTTCAGACAGTTTCCGCTGTACTTACTTGTATTCCAGACGTGACTTCTCTGTTATATCAAGTCTCGTTTCCCATAGTTTAGCATTAGCTGAAGCTAAAGCAACTTGGCTATTCTTCTTTTTCTCTTTCTTCCCCTTTCCCTTTTTCCTATAATTAAACATTAAACAAATTATGGTCTCAGTGTGCAACTTGCGGAAATGGAATGGATGTAATAATGACGTGTATGTAGTAAGTACAAATTGTGTACTTTGAAATGGACTGCTACTTTAAAAAAATGTGATAACTGATAAAATAATGAAATTATTAAAATACGATTCATGATTATGATAAAATACACTTTTTAAAAGCCCTGAAATTAAAATAGAAGCACTGGACCAAAAAGTTGCACAATAATAATAATAATAAATAAAGTTAAATTTATAAAGCGCTGTTTCCATTTGAAAATGTTCAAAAGCGCTCCCCACTATAGTCGACAGTCATTAGTTGCGTGAGAAATGTTTTCTGAAAAGCTCAGTTTTTAGAGCCTTCCTGAACTTGTTCAGAGTGTCCTCCTGGCGTAGGCCTTGGCCGAGAGAGTTCCAAGCCAATGCGGCCGCTGAGCTGAAAGCTCTCCCGCCAAAACTCGAGCTTTGGAACCGTGGGGTGACGAGAAGGTTCTTGTCCGCAGATATAAGGTGAATTTGGTTGATAACAGACATGACAGATGGTTTCTAAATGTACAAACAAAGTGAGAACAAAATAACCACTTGAGCTATTGATGTGAATGTGATCGTACTTAGAATACTTCACCTCTGGCATATCTAGTTGTAAACAGTGTCAGTGAGATAGAGTTCCAATGTATCTCAGAAATATTTTTCTGAGTTTGACTGTGATGTGAATATCAGCCGATAGCGATACAGTGATGGATTTTCACTCAGTGAAAATAGTGAACATGCCTTGTGAATAGTTTTGACCTTGATAGTCTGAGGAACATCACGAAACAACAAGCAGATTGTATATGTAGCCTAACTTACGATCCCTCAAACGAGGAGTATGAATATGATGTAAAGTATTGAACAGAGTCAGCACTACTGCTGGCACTGCTGTCTGAACGCCTGCAAGGGGAAGGATTTTTCAGTATGAATGAATGGGATGTTGTCCATGGGACTACAAGTACAAGGTTGCCAAGCTGTCAACTGACGACAGTAGGCCTACTAACATTGCGCGATATGACATGTATTATTGTATCACCACTTCTTTTCTGCAACAGCACGCGTTGCCGTTTCATCATCATGACATCCCCAGTTGAGACTTGAGTTGAGTTAATTAGTTACGTCATCAAGATGTTAATTCTGGTTCTGGTCATCAGTTAATCAGTGTCATTGTAAATCTTTGTAAAATGTAGGCTTAGGCCTACATGTAGCCCTGGCCCTGGGCCTATACTATATGATGATTATCCCCAAACTTGACATGCTTGAATTGAAATGAAACCGAGTGAAATCTATTTTATTCACTTGTTGAGCAATAGGCCTATCAACACCACTTGCAAGGCGATTAAGATGAATTACACACCCTCCTTTTTTTCCTTTCCCCTTTCCCTTGCCCTTTTTGGCTTTCTTCGGCATTTTGACGGTTTCTTGGGGTTAAAAATGAGAAGAAATTAATCAAATTTTTGGTCAGAACTCAGAACTTGTCACTCGTCGGCCATATTGTTTTTGTTGCCACGACAACAAAGTTTAAAAAGCGAAACCACAAACAAATATTTACCGTTTTCCATCTAAAACATTGTCAATTTAATTGAAAACATTCCTAATCATATTTATCAAATTTTCAAAAAAGTCCTTTGCGTGTCAAGTGATAAAACTAGTCATGTGATACCATAATTTCGATACTGATCAAAATGGCGGTAGCTCAAATTTGTTGACGTGTAAAGATTCTCAATTTCACTCGATAAAGCTGGCTCTAATTAATTTATCTGTCATTATACACACACGAAACGTAAGTCATACTTTTCTTAATATTTTTTTCCCTGGTTGAAGTTCAAAAAGATGTGATCGAACTGCTTTATTGACATTTGTGCACGAAAAAGGGGAGCGATGTTGTTTACTAAGTTAGTAACTTAGGCCGAGGCCTAGACCTACTTGGTTACTTGAACTTAGTTAGAGACTTCCTCATCTGAGGCAGGAGAACCCCTGCTTGCGGAACGAGTTTACAATCCCGATCACACCCCAAAAAAAGGTCATCGGTTGACTAACCAAGCACCACTGTTCAATGGATTTATAGTTGAATGCGATCAAACTTAACTAGTAGGCTACGTCATTTCCGATCGGGGATTCTAAAGTTTAGCCCTGCTTGCTTCTTGCAGGGTAATAATTCGTCTTGTTACGTTTATTCCCGATAGTAGTCGAAATAAAAAGAACAGATAAACAGAAAAAAACGTGTTTAGGCCTATAGGTCTTTGAAAGCACATTTCGGATATATCCCTCCTATATACCTTTTCTGAATAAATCATCCGAAATGTGCTTTCAAAGACCTTTAGGCCTAAACGCGTTTTTTTCTGTTTATCTGTTCCGCTTTTTATTTCGCGCACTGCTAATGCCACAAGTACCACGGCGATAAAACGAGATTGTAAGAAACGTCCTCGTCCCTAAGATCCGTAAGCCAGGCAAAAAGAAGCTGGGTGCTGTTTGTCTAGTGTAGTGGCACCCAGGGTGCTTATTGTCCAGTCGATCTCGAACCAGGGTACCATTTGTCGGCACCCAGGATGACATCCACCCTTTCAGCTCTACAAGTGTTGACTTGTTATTACATAATCATAATGATTTATGTGCATACTGCATGTGCATGTATGTATGTAGACGTCATGAGATACACAGATCGAAGAGAAAGGCTGGAAGAATCCATCCGGTCATCAATATTGACACCACGAAATGACCCTCTGACGTAATATCTTTGAATATTCGTCTTCTTCTTCGCGTTAACCTCATACAGTCAATCCTGTTTGTGGGATGTATGTACTCGGTCTTCCTCCGCAATTCCACAGAGACGCCGTACAGTTGATCCTGTATGTTAGCACCACTTGGCCAGATTTCTTGTCTGTGGCCTTTGTGCTGAGAGCAGTCCTGTAGTACATGGGTCATTGTCATTGGTACCGTATTGCAAGGGCATTGCTCGGTGTCTCCGATTCTTTACTTGTGGAACAGGTGGTATCGCATCAATGTTCGTTTTTCAAACAAAAATGGCTTCTAGCAGGACTGTGACATCTCCAAACAGGATAATTGAAAAACTATTGAACTGTAATAAACAAGGCACTAGGACTGGCTGTATCCATAGGCCTGCCTGAGTGTCACAAGCCTTGTCCAAAACGACCTCACAACCCTAGCAAAAATGATTATTAGAGATCGAAATTAGTGTTATTCTTGGTGTTATACTACAAGTGGCGGCACATAGTGGCAGGTAGGGTCATTATCCACCTGGCTAGGTAAATCCCATGCCGGAGTTGTCCCTTTAATTGAACTCTAATTAAATCCATTTCAGGAAGGTCACATCATTTGAACACAATCAACATGAATGCTGTTTATCAAGCCCTGGATTGAATGAGTGGTTTGCCCTAGATATGTTCTATACCATAAAATTCAAGATACCATACCTCGACTGTTGGAAAGGCAGACTTCTGTCTGTCGCAATGGCGTCTGCTCTGGTGCTTGTTGTGCTGTTTTGGAGCCTCTCCCATGGGTTTCTCCCCAGGGCATTGTCCGAAAGGATGCCGGAAATTCTGATTGAATCCTTAGGGGTGCCCCCGGTGGGCGTGGCGAATGCAACAAAGTTGTATGGAATCATGTTTGATGCTGGAAGCACAGGCAGCAGGATTCATGTCTATAAATTCTTCAGAAACAAAGGTAAGGTTTCATGCGTGTATACCTTGTAGGCCTATGTGGTGATGGAATCACGTGTAAACTTAGTTCGAGAGGAGGCAGTAAATAAGACTAGTTAATGAGTGCTCTAACCAGGTCCCTTAGATCTCATTTTGTGCTCCTGTTTTTGAGAAGGTGCATGTAGTTCAGTTAATTCAACTCTTCACAACACTTTTCTCTTTTGCCCCCTTTCAGTCTTTTGAAATGTCAAAATCTTTAAAACACGTTTGGATAGGCCCTAAGCCTTGTTTCACCATGAAGCCCTACGTTCTCAATATCTGCAGTTGTTCAACTGCAAACAGACTATATGTGCATACGTAGTTAGATATTTTGCTTTGTCGTTGTGACTCAAGGCACCTGGCGCTTACAGTGTATAAGCTTTTCCTCTAGGTCAAATCTAATTGGCCTACATAAGAAAGGTCTTCCAGATCTGCCTAGGTGGAGAGATAAGTAGAATGGGTTAAGGACCAGGTGTGCACACTTATAAAAAATATTGCACATGTTGTAACATGAATATGCTGAATTTTGACGACATTTACTTAACCCTTATGTAATATATTGCCAGATGTTTTTATCAATAATTCATAATAATATCATAGGAATCTTTTGTGAATTCCTACTAAATTTCTGTTGCGGCGAAAAATTGGGACGACATTTACTTAACCCTTATATAGATAGTAGTAATATATTGCCAGATGTTTTTATCAATAATTCATAATAATATCATAGGAATCTTTTGTGAATTCCTACTAAATTTCTGTTGCGGCGAAAAATTGGGACGACATTTACTTAACCCTTATATAGATAGTAGTAATATATTGCCAGATGTTTTTATCAATAATTCATAATAATATCATAGGAATCTTTTGTGAATTCCTACTAAATTTCTGTTGCGGCGAAAAATTGGGACGACATTTACTTAACCCTTATATAGATAGTAGTAATATATTGCCAGATGTTTTTATCAATAATTCATAATAATATCATAGGAATCTTTTGTGAATTCCTACTAAATTTCTGTTGTGGCAAAAAACACTCTTTTTTTCCCCAACGCATTTTACTTTTTAGATTTTGTCAAGGGGTGGGGCTATTTGGCTGCAAAAAAATGCTGTCTTGTGAGGTTTTTTCTTGGTAGTTCACATGCACCTTTTCTGTTTTCATCCTACTTAGCATGGAAGAAGTTAAATATGAAATTACGATGTACGTAGTTGATTGTTTACATGTATTTTGTGTATCTTTTCAGAGGGGTCTCTTGACCTTGAAGGAGAGGTATTTGAACAACTCAAGCCTGGATTATCCTCATATGCTGATGATCCAGTAAAGGTGTGTTCATGTCGCTTTCAGCTAATAGCTAATGGAGTGCAGCAAATCAATGAAGACCTAAAACAGCTGATTTTTGTCTGATACCAAATCTGAAAACAGTTATTCTCTGTTGCCTAGCGACCAAAGGTTCTGTTGCCAGTCAAGAGCCACAGTATCCAGTGAACTTTTCTACAGAACAACTACATTGATATGAACTGTAGTCATTCATATATGTGCATGTGGGACCAGTGGGTCAAACTCAACAAAATTCTTCAGATACAGAATTATTGGTTATGGATGCCTAGATGCAAAAGTCCATAGATCAGAAAAAACTTCTTTGCTTGTTTTTAGGGCCTACTGATGAATAAAACAATGTCTCCACTTTTTTTCAGGGTGCTGAGAGTCTGAAGCCTTTGCTGGAAATTGCCAAGAAAACCATTCCTGAAATGAAATGGAAGAGTACTCCTGTCGCTTTAAAGGCAACTGCCGGTCTACGGTTGTTACCGAAGGAGAAGTCGGAAGCTTTACTTACAGAGGTAAGGGCAACTCTAAATTGTCTGGGAAAACCTTTTTGTACCAAGTTCATTTTCTTTCAAGGCAATCAAAGCAAGGCAGTTAATTGCTGACACCAATATATGACAAGTAGCCTTTGGCAGGTCACTTTACCTTGCTTGCAATGCCGTTGAATCGAATGAGATGTTATACACCTTTCCAGAAATGGGGCGCTGAGTGTCCGAAATAGTGATGTCATAAGGGAAACTAGGCCTTAATATGGTGGAGGGACAAAGGAGATAGTCATGGTTGACCAACACACTTGAATGCCTTTAATGACGGACAAGGGGGAAAAGTTAGTTCCAATGCAAGCCACCAATTTCGGGAAGCATGTATAGTATAGCATGTATAGTAGCATGTATAGTAGCTTCTTCACTGATGTCTATATTGTTTATTCCTTTTAGGTCACTAGATACATAAAGTCCTATCCATTCTCTCTCATCGATGACGGTGTGGCCATCATGGATGGCACTGATGAGGGCCTGTTCAGTTGGGTCACGTTAAACTTTCTTCTGGGTGAGTATTTCTCATTCTGGTATCGTTTTGCAATAAATTCAACTTTGCTGGTCTCTCAGCAGTCTCGGGCTCAGCTCATGTCTTTTCAATGCTCTGTCGGATATCTCCAATGTCTTTGTTGATAGAGTTATGTGGCATTCATGTATTGTGTGGCCCATGAGGAATTGACAATGTCATTCCCGCTAAGGCCTCCAGTTTGCTGCCTTAGGCATGTTAATATTGACAGTAGATTGATTTCCAGATAATCCTATCATAATATACAATATACAGTATTTGCTCTTTTGAAAAAAAGTTAAAAGACTGGTTAATATTTTACCTTTCTGAGGTCAAAGTGTCAATGACTATACCAGTCATCGTCTTGAATGCCTGAACAGTTATCTTATAGAGTGTGTTTTTCTCATGTTAAAAGTTGCCTTGTGATATTTCAGGGCGAATAAATAATATTGACAGTACACATGGAATGATGGACCTGGGAGGGGGGTCAACACAAATCACTTTCTACCCCACTGTCTCAGTAAGTGATGAAATTTGTTGCTAGTTTTGAGATCATTATCCACCGTGTTGAGTAGAGTAATGGTTTGGAGGGGGAGAGTGGCTTTCCAGGCATTGTTTGGTTCAAACATTGGTCTGGTCACTGCTTTGCCCTCCTCAAGTTGACCCTGTGTGTAATAATAGTGTCCGCAGCTACTTGATAGATGGGAGCAGGTGATCAGATTCAGACAATGTACCAGCCTGATCAAAACAGTCCAAGTTCCAAATTGGAGAGAGGGACATCTGCCCGTGTGACATGGTGAATATGACTGTGGAGCACATCCTGGGGAGATGTCCCAGATTGGTAACCGTAAGGAACAGCATTTGGTCTAAGGGGACTTGCCTTCATGACCAGCTTTATGGATACAAGAACAGTTCCCATATATCAACAGATCAAGAGTTACTCCTGTCTAGCAAATGCAAAGAAGAAGAAGAAGGTACACTTTGAGTGTTTCTGAGCATGTGAAGACTGATTACGGTACATTGACAGTAAATTTTGAAGTTGAAGCACTTCAAATCAGACTCTGGTAACTTAATAGTAATTTAAAGTTAAAAGTCGAGCGTTTTTCTCACCATTCCTCTTGCTTTCATTCCGGCTTTCTACTTCTAGGAGACACGTGGTAGCATGCAAGAAGACTTCAAAGTTAACTTTCAACACAAGAAAGAACAAGTAACACTATATACTCATAGGTAAGTTCGATTTTATTGCAGTTCTGTTTGAGAGATCAAATGAAAAGTGTTTGTGAGTTGACGTGAAACCTGACCTAATGCGATGCAATTCCTTTGGGCTAATCTTGCTGTGTTTTAAAAATGGTATGAGGAGAGGAGATATGAGTCTTTTAATACCTCCTCCAACAAAACATACTCTTCTGTCAGAGTGGCACGGTGGATAAGATCCTTGTTCTAGATTGACGTAGACTATCATTGTTTTTCCCCTTGAGGGTGTGGGTTGGATTCACAGTCTGGCTCCTATCCCCACCTGACTGTCCTTTTCTGCAAATTATCCAATTAAATGAAGATTCTCAAAAAATTTCATTTCCAATTCACAGTTATCTTGGCCTTGGCCTGATGTCGGCCAGAAAAGGCATTTTTGGAGGTAGTAAGGATGATAAGTCACTATCTAGTCTGTGTCTTCCTTCTAACCACCAAGGAAAATGGAAGTTCGGGGGAGAAAATTATGACGTCCGGTAAGGGAGAGAAGTTTTTTTTTTTTTTTCCAAGCTCATAAGAAATGAAACTTTTCACCATAGTATCTATTCGTAGTAAAATACTCTGTAAATCATGATATGTTACCATACATGTATTTGCTCATGACAGATTCAGGGTTGACCAAGTGTCACATTTGCTGCCAAATTTAGTGTGGAAATGTTGCGTTTTTAAGTTGATTATGAATTCTTGTATTTCATTTCAGCGCAAAGTGGATTGCCGATAAGGACCGCTTTGATAGCTGCTACAACCTAGCCAAGGCTGCGGTAGGAACTTCAGTGCGGGTAGAGAAGGAGGTCGATCAAGTCCCATTTTACATATTCTCATATTACTACGACAGAGCGGTTGATGCAAAATTGATAGGTGAGCTCACAAGGGGTTAATGTTTTCATTCTAGTTGTGACTTTTGGCAGTGTAACTAAATCTGTGATCATATATGTTGAGGTCTCCATGGTTCAGGAAGAGCACTGACAGCAAAATTTGTCCAGTTTTCTATTCCTGGTATTCGGGGAGTTTTCATGAGTTGTAACATTCACGTTTATTTTTACAGACGAACTAACAGGTGGTTCACTCAGGGTAAAACAGTTTAAGGAGGCCGCTCATAACGGTGAGTCAGAATTGCATGTAACCTTTGGGTAGCCACTTTGCTACATTCCTAAAGCTTTAGCTTCTGTGTAAATTGGGCCTATGAATGTGGGTGAGTTTGTGAAGTGATAAAAATTCTGAAGTTTCTTACCGTACGGGACCTCTGTGGATTCCTTCGCCTTCTTCTAACTCAACCCTTCATGGGCATTTTGCAAACGTAACCCTTTACTGAGCCTTGATCATGTGGGATAAAAGTAAACCCAGAAGAATTGTACTTTTCTTGCATTTTAGTTTCAACTAATAAAGCTACGAGTAATATGGTTATGCAGTCTAATGTTATGTGAGCATGCGTTGTGTTTATTTTCAGAGTGTGACAAGCCCTCAAAAGAGGAACCATTCCTGTGTATGGACCTTTGTTATATATCAGCTTTACTTCAAAATGGGTTTGGCTTCGCTGATGATACTGTTATACGTGTAAGTTAAGTTATATTATGCTGTAAAGGAGAGTTAAAGACTATTTGAAAAAGTCTTCCATAATGGCAGATCTGTGAAGGAGAAACACAGCAATAAGATTTCGCCTCTGATGTCCTTCCTGTCGTTAGGGCAAATCTGTGCTTGAGAAAGTTTCATCTCTGATGTCCAGTCCTTCCTGTCGTTACGGCAAATCTATGCTCAAGGCAGTTTCAGCAATAAGATGTCACCTGATATCCTTCCTGGTGCATACTGGTTATAATTCTGAATAACTTGATAGCTGCGGAAACCTGTGGCAATGATCTTTATACGTAATCCTTTGCCTTGCCTTTGGTCTGGGAGAGAGAGACTTTGTTACCTGATGTGCTTGCATTGCCCAGATGATATCTCCCTGAATCAATAAACCAGTTTATACTCTCGGCTGAATATACCTTATTGAAACCTTCCAATGCTCCTAGATTCTAAGAAGACTTCTCTTTTTTTCAGATGAAGAAGAAGATCAAGGGCGTTGAAACTGCATGGTGTTTGGGAGCAATGTTTAACGTCATGAACCAGCTGGAAGGGAACAGTTAATGTTGGAGGAACTTGAAGCTATTACATGGAGTTTATTCTTTGTCCGCAATTTTTTTTGCCCTTCTGCATTTCTGGTAGAAACACTGGCAAGAAGGTGTTATTCGCTGCACACCTTGCTACATTCCCTAATACCTAGCCTCCTTGGTTTAATGATAGGCAGAATAATGGGTCACATGTGTATTGGTCTTTCTTGGTTGTGTTTATGTCTTATTTATACCTCCATGGTTTATGACTGCGCATAATGTAGATATAGAACGCAGGAGATTTTGTGTATATATTTGTAATACATTGTAGTTGTAAAAGTTGAGGAACGTCGAGTGATTGGTTTAAAGTGATACTATGATGTGATTTACAACTTTGCGGAAATACGTCCGTTTTTAATTGTTGATCACAAATGTAAAGCTCAAATTTTCCATTTTTGATTAGATTTATTATAAAATCGCTGAATGTAAACCACCGCGACCGCGAAAATGTTCATGTTGTGACGTCACCAACGAAAACGTCGTCGGCGTAGCGCAATTTCAACGGCATCGAAGCGAGCCGTCCGGGCGGGATTAAACCAATTTCTAGAAAATGTGCATTTCGTTTTGAAAACCTTACCGATTTATGAGAAAGTGACATAGTCATTTGTCAAAAACAGCTAAAAGATTATATGGTGAAATTTGACCCGAGTTACCCCATAAGTCTACTGGGCAATTGCCCAAACTACTGATTGGCTCATCAGAGACCGTGCTTATCCAGGTTTCTGTAGAATTATGGTTCATCGCAGTTTAACTTCCCAGTCTAGTCTGTTACCAATTTATATAACAAGGTGGAGAGAAGCAAGTAGAGTTAGATGTCGAGTTAATCAAGTAAAAACGTAATTCCCACTAATGTAGGGCCTATCTGTCATTGTGATATCATGAATATATGTATATACGAGGGATATGTATATATATTTTGAAGTATTGGGTGAAAAATGAGATTTTTGTGTACACGTGATATTAGATACAAACCACTTAAACTATTGAAATATTAAACTATGTATAATGCGATTGAAATTTTCTATAGCTGATGAGAGCAACTATGTGAGTCACAACCTGCGACACATCGTAATTTGTTATTTGGTGCCTTGGAGGACGAAGTTGGTAATTCTGTTCTTCATAATCAAGAGTATTTTGTAGAGAAAAAGGGGGTAAACAGGCAAGTTGAGTGATTGACATAGCGCGTCATTAGTTATTTATCGCAATGTCTTGGTTTACTTTTCGCTTACGTATATCAAGAGTAAATAATAATAATAATAATAATAATGTTGGGATTTATATAGCGCAGTATCCAGGCTGTTCGCCCGCTCAAAGCGCTTTACATGCTCATTCTTGCTTCTAACAATCGTAATGAGAGAATAAAACTACAGTAGAACTTCTCTATTAAGGACACCCTTGGGACTGACAAGTGCTGTCCTTAATAGAGAGGTCAAATTGAATGGAAACAACCAATTTGGGACCAAGACTAGTGTCCTTAATAGAGAGGTGTCCGCTAAGAGAGGTTCTACTGTACTTGGTTTGAAGTGTTGTATAGTCATCTAAAAGTATTCAAAATATGTGTCATTGTAAGAGCAGAGTTGTGTTTCTGCATGGGATAGTCTATGATTATTCTGTAGTTCTTTTGTTGTTACTTTTTCTGTGTCTCTGTTTCTGTCTATTATTTTCTGAGTGTTTTTCATGTAATAAAACAGTCCTCTGACTAAATCACTTTTACAGAGTCATTTTTCATGGTTAAATGTCTAAATATCTTGGGTGGAAGCACGGAGACATGCCAAAACAGCCTCAACCCGGCCTCCGGAGGTGTCATGTTGAAAA
Organism: Lineus longissimus; assembly: GCF_910592395.1. Taxonomy (NCBI): domain Eukaryota; kingdom Metazoa; phylum Nemertea; class Pilidiophora; order Heteronemertea; family Lineidae; genus Lineus; species Lineus longissimus. The sequence goes on from NC_088310.1 coordinate 6,802,552, forward strand.
CCAAGTGCCGTGTTACAACCAATGAGATGCCTCTCTGTCACACCAAGTTTGGTTCACATTTAGCTTAAAGCTCACAGGTTCAAAATACTTTCCAGAGTAAGCCCAAGCTCAGTACTTGGGATGTTTGTGATGAGCATTTTGAGCTTCTACTGAATAAAGGCATTACAACCAACTATGTATAATGGCTATTTTCAGAAGAAGATCCAAGTCTCGATTTGTCTCTGGCTGACCATCACCCTGTGTCTCACCACAACCAATCCCTTGCAACAGACCGAATTCCCTGTCACAGTCGCTCTATCTGGAGTTGAATCTGACTGATGTGTAATGTGTCCCATCAGCCCCACTTCACACAAACTCCCTGTCACAACAGCCTTGAAAGTCTCTGGCTGAAGTGCCCTTGGTCCCATCATAACCAGTCTCTGGCAAAAGACACAGACCCCTGTTGCAAACAGCCCTTGGTTGTCTCTGGCTGAAGTGTCCTGCGCCCTATCACAACCAGTTTGTACCAAATGCTTTGTCACAACAGTCCTGGCTGTCTCCTTGCTCAAGTGCCCTTTATTCCATCACAATCAATCTCTGGCAAAAGCCCAAATTCCCTTGTCACAAGCAGTCCTTAGTTGTCTCTGGCTGAAGTGTCCCGTGCCCTATCACAACCAGTCTGTACCAAATGCTTTGTCACAACAGTCCTGGCTGTCTCCTTGCTCAAGTGCCCTTTATTCCATCACAATCAATCTCTGGCAAAAGCCAATTCCCTTGTCACAAGCAGTCGCCGGTTGTCGCTGGCTGAAGTGCCTTGTGTCCCACCACAACCCAAAGCCCAGTCTCAATCAGTCCCGAGTTGTCTCTGGCTAAACTTTCACCCTGTTTCTCATCGCAATCATTCTCTTGTAAAAGACCCAAAGCCCTTTCACAATCAGTTCCGAGTTGTCTCCTGCTAAGTTTGTACCCTGTGTCTCATCACAATCATTCTCTTGCAAAAGACCCAATTCCCCGTCACAATCAGTCATGAGCTTTCGCTGGCTGAAGTGCCCTATGTGTCATCGCAACCAGTTTGTCCATGGCTGTAGTGCCCTGTCATCACAGCCAAACCAGGGCAAAAGACTCAACTCCCTGTCGCAAACAGTCCTTGGTTATCTCTGACTAAAGTGTGTCCGATCACAGTCTGAGGCAACAGACCAAACAATTACAGCAGCCCCATACGTCTCTATCTGAAAATGTGCCCAGTTTTCCATTGCAATCTGTCTTTGAAAGAAGTACAATTTCCCGTTCACAATCAGCCCTAGCTACAGGGTGGTTCAGAAAAAAACTGTCCTGTGTTCCATTAGAACCACCTTATACAAGATGTCAAGTCACAATCAGCCCTGAGTTGTCTCTGAAAGGCCCCATGTCCATACAACCAGCCTATATCCAATGCCCTGTCACAATCAGTCCCAGGTTGTCCTTGGCTGAACTTGTACCCTGTGTCTCACCGCAACCAATCTCGTGCAATGGACCCAATTCCCTGTCACCGTCACTCTGGAGCTGACTCTGACTGAAGTGTCATGTGTCCCATCAGAACCACTTTGTGCCGAATCAAGTCTTGCATGGAAGTTCCCTGTTCCCCACTCTGGCAAAAGACCCAATGCCCAGTCACAAGCAGTCATGAATTGAAACTTGCTGAAGTATGATACCCTGTGTCCAGTCACAACCGATCCCTTGCAAAAGACACAGTTCCCTGGGACAGACACTCTGGAGGTGACTTAACTGATGTGACATGTCATTAGAACCACTTCATAGCAAATTCCCTGTCACATGAGTACTGAATGTCTCTGACTCAAATACCCTGCGCCCCAACATAACCAGTCTCTGACAAAAGACCCAATTTCCTGTCACAATCAGTTCCGAGTCGTCCCTGAAGTGCCCGGTGTCCCTGACTGCTGTGTCATACAACCAGTCTACATCCAATGCCCCGTCACAATCATTCCAGAGCTGCCTCTGGCTGAACTAATACCCTGTGTCTCGTCACAACCAGTCCCGAGCTGTCTCTAGCTGAAGTGTCTTGGGTCCCCTCAGCACCACTTCATACCGAAATCTCTGCCACAATCAGTCACGAGTTGTTTCTGGCTGAAGTGTCATGTCTCCCATCACAGCAAGTATGAGGCAAAGGACCCAACGCCCTTTCAGGGCATTCCAGAATTGTCTCTCGCTGAAACTGCACCCGGTTTTCCAATACAACCAAGCCAGGCAGAACTACTCTTTCCCTTTCAACATCAGCACTTGGCAACAAGGTAGTTCAGATAGAAGGTACCACGCCTGGTCTTGCTTGTTGAACATGCAGGGAGTTGGGTCTTTTGCCAAAGATCAGTGATGAATTATGTCGCGAATGTTCAAGAAGCGAGAACTGACGAATCAAGAAGGGTTTTTTTTTCTGAACCACTCTGTAGCTCAGGGCTGACTGTGAAAGGGAAAGAGTACTTCTGTCAAAGATTGCTTAGTGGGAAACTTGGCGCAGGTTCAGGTAGAGACATTCAGGATTGTTGTAACAGGGCCTTGGGTCTTTTGCTACACACCGGCTGTGATGGGGCACAGGCCACTTCAGCCAGAGACAACTCGTGACTGATTGTGACAGGGATTTCGGTATGAAGTGGTGCTGATGGGACAAAGGACACTTGAGCCAGAGACAACTGCCGACTGCCCTGTCTGGGCATTGGGTCCTTTGCCACATACTGGCTGTGATTGAACACATGACACCTCTGCCAGAGACAAGTGAGGACTAATTGTGACAGGGCATTGGGTATATAAAGGTGGTTCTGGTGGGACACTGGACGCTTCAGCCAGAGACAAGACAGGACTGATTGTGACGGGGCAGTTGGATGTTTATGTTTTTTCGCCATGGCCACAGACTTGCTGTGAAAAGGTCCTCAGCCAGAGACAACGCAGGTCTTTTTGCGAGAGGCTGCCTGTGCTGGGACACAGGGCACTGCAGCCCCATATTCAGGACTGTTGTGACAAAGCATTTGGTAAAGGCTGGTTGTGATGGTGCACAGTCCGGACTGATTGTGACAGGGAATAGGGTCTGGTACCAGAGATTGGTTGTTGTGGGACATGGAACACTCCAGCTGGAGACAACTTAGAACTGATTGTGACAGGGTATTGAGCCTTTTGCCAGATACTGGTTGTGATGTGACGCTGGGCACTCGATTGGAGACAACCAGACTGAATAATTTTATCAGGGAATTGGGCCTTTTGCAAAAGATTGGGTATTGTGGTACGCAGGGCGCTTCAGCCAGCAAGATAGATCAGTGTCGAAGTCCCAAGGAAGGGCACCGAACTCATAATTGGAAATTTATGGATTGGTCTCTGGGAAGGATCTTTGCAGTTTTCGTCCTTGTCTTTCAGTGAAAATCCAACCATGCATTGTTTAGTCTTTCGAAGACTTAATACATGTACAAGTTCTTTGCACCCAGTGTCAATACCACCATCCATCCAAGTGGACAGATGCTTTGGTTGGTCTCTTCTCTCTGAACAAGGGCAGAGTCACTAGTGCAAATGGTACAGGCACACCCACAAGCCCTGACGGTGTGGATCTCCTTGGAGAACGATTCCATCAGGCAGGAGCAAAAGAATGGAAAATGATAACAAACAAGAAAGTCAGGATTTGAGTCCAGCACTGTATTGAACGACTACACATGTATTTCCAAACTACAATGATACATGAGGACACATGGCTACAACGAAATAGTGCTGTAAATATGCCCCTCACAATCCAATCAGAATATTCCCCATGAACTTACATGCCATATAGACACACTTAAGAGTAAACTTCAGCGAGAAGTGTGGACCATAATTTTATTCAAATACAGAGAGTGCACAAACTTGTAAAATATCTGCATCCACAACTCCATGCAATATTACAAATGCAAGAACTTCTCATAAAAATTTCCAACTCGGGACCGAAGAAGTTGCCCGTAAATTCAATTATATACACAAATCTAGTGTTAAACGGTAGGAATCATGGTTTACATCGACCATGCATGAGCCTTGCATTTGCCAAGCAAATAAAAAATCGTACATTTTCTTCTACAGCAATAATGAATTAATCACCATTGATTTGAAAATGACACCCAGCATGAGACAATATCGTACGAGATAGGTTCTGGTTCTGAGACGTCTACAATGTGCCAACCTCTGAGATGCCGAGATTTCAATGATTTTAGAAGTCATCTTTTCTGGAGGAGTCTGTTAGTTCTTCTGCTCTGACTTTTTTTCTCATAAAGGTCAGTTTGGAGAAACATTTTAGAGAAACACTTCAGCTTACCAAAAGTGCTCGTGTAGGATTACACTCTTGACAGACATGTAACTGATGATAATCTACGGTACATTAGAGGTTAGCGACATTTCTCAGATGCTATCTTACTCTGAATTAAAGCTACAGTCATGAATATTATACAAGCGTTATCAATGTACAACAGCGACCTCTAGAAAACATGCATGATGAAAGTGTTAATAGCAGACCTAGTCGATTCCTTTTGTACAAACAGCCCAGCATCAACTTAGAATCTGCTGGGCCTTAAATGAGAGGCATTTGTAATATGGGTGTCACCTTTAACGAACGAGCTTCCTTGCTAGATCTAACTACAGTCTTTATACATACTTGGTGTTACTGATCTGTGTTCTTAGGACATGTCTCCCAGTTATAGTTGGGACGAGCACATTCGAAATAATGGCAGTTGCGTCATAAGTTGTTGCATTTTAATGCTCTAAATTTAAGTGTAAAGTGGAGTACAGGCCAGCATGTCACCTATGGTGTTGCTGATATCAAGTAATAGTATCCTGCATGTTTTGATGCAGAAAATTTAAGTAGTGATAGTACAATGATATATCAAATTCATGGCATTGGGCCAGAAAATCTGGACAACCAATAAATCGTCATGGTTGTCCAGGTCTAAAATGAGATTAATTTCTTTACATGTTACAGGTCAGTTTTTGTATGGCAAGGAACAAGAAAATTTTTATGAATATGCATAATTAGTGTTACAGAACTCTGGTAGTAATGTTCGACTGTTCTATAACCAGCCCCATGGCACATATTTCAGCAGTATGGGAAAATCACTCTATCCCAAGGTACAGTGAAACCTCCCTTAGCAGGCACCTCTCTATGAAGGACACCACGTAGAGACCTTCTATTGTACTTGTTACTTGGTATCAATTAACATTTAACAACGGATCAAGTTTTATACAACTAGTATGAAAGTTTTATTTGTCCTTCTCCAAAATTGCAATCATTGTACATATTCAGATTTATAAAATCTTCAAATGCCTGAACTATACATTGTACTTCTTTTGACAAACATGAGGGATCAAGAAATTTAAGTTCTGTGCTGATGAAGAGTCAACAGGTTGAAATCTTTATCTGTAACCTTGTATGTGCAGGGTTTGACTTTGATATTCTGTGTCAAATCTGATTTCAACATTTTCAAAAGGAACTGACCAGAGAAGCATACAAATTATTATTATCAGGACATTTCTCATACTTGTGAATTCAGTTTTTCAAAAATAAAACTCCTCTTTTCTAAAGATTTCAGTGCATAAAACAGAAAAGACGATACTGTAAAAACTTTGTTGCGGCAACAATTACATGCGAGAAAAAAAATCACTGAGTACAGTTCTGGCCCAGAATGTTCACGGTCAGAAAGCAACAATAAGCTAGGCTCACAATTTAGCTTAAACTATCAAGTATTTGGGTTATCTTGGTGTGTTTTACTATCAAGCCGCTATGGTAACTAATGCGACACTTACCAATTATGTTACATCAATATGTTATGAGGAGACAAGGAATCCCTAAGCGAGGACCCATAGAAAAATTTACAAGAAATGCCTTTGTTCTTCACACTCATATAATATGTATACCTGTACTCGAAAATGACGGGCACAAAAAGTTTCTTAGAAATTTCAAAAGCTTTACCCTATATAAATGTAGCTGATGGAGAAATTGTCAGAATTCAATGGAATGAAAGTCAAGGAACTCACAACTCTTGCAATGCTTCACTTTCTTTAATTTCAAAATTACCCTATAAATGCTGTATTTGGGTGGAGTTAAGTTTGTTCATTGTGATGAAGTTGTCCAAGAGAATACAGGAATAACATCGATGGGTACTAATAAGATAATGGTTTATATGAATAAAATGAAATGAAAAAATTCCAAAATCATTTCACTGATTTTCTGGAAAATATGAGCAAGCTTTGAACTTAGAGTGGGGTGGGGTGAAATTGTCTCAGACATTTACCACTCTACAGCTTGAACCATAACAAATGTGTTTATTTTTTGTAGAATTTTAGATAAATTTTAACAAAGGGCCAAAATGATTGAATATCTCTGGCAGGACTCTCAACTCTATGGTATAACGGCCAGCTCTTGTACCCCGCCAAATATGTGTGACCTCATTATGAAAATGATGAAGTATGATTTCCAACGACACATCCACATACAGTACACAATAAACAAAGCTTATCGTAAACATTTTCTCATAACAAATTCACCAAGTATAAAAAGGCAAATCACTCAAAAATAACCCCAGTAATGTAAAATGGTAAGAGTGTGGTAACTTAGACAGATAAGAATATACAGATTATTGTACAAGTGTTGAAAAGATCTTACGGACTCAAACCATCGTGAAGTGAGATACAAATGAGATTTTTATGAAGACTGAAAAAATAAGCCATACATTGTCTTTATCAATAGAATATAATACCTGGAACTCAAATTCTACTCAAAGCTAGACACCAATGCTAACCAAACTATTAACGGCAAGGGGCCTAATTGTCTCATAACAGAAAAAGGTGGCAGCACAGGGAAGGATTTTTCTGAGAGCTTTTACCAGAGTGTCGGACAGCAACAAACTTAAATTCGCACATAAACAATGATTTTGATAAACATTTGATGAGAAGAATTTACAAACAGGATTGGATGGTTTGGGCCATAACACCATCGAAACTGTGAAACTTTACATGTAATGCGTAAAATAATCTCATAATATACAGCAACAAATTTTCCTACAACAATTTCTGACGCCTGTTCCAGGAACTCGGTGAACACTTTACGGTGTGTTACAACGCGAGATCATATTACTCAACATCTACAACATTTTATGTTTAATGATTATTCAACTACGCGGCAACAACACACATATAAGAGGACCATCGACTATAACACATTATAAATTATACATTACAATTCTGAAAATGTCTATTTCGATTTTTAATTTAATAAATACTCATTATAATCTTACTGTTCAGGCTTGCAATGCAGAACACATCCCAAGTGCGCAAATTCTCTCTGCTCTCTCCTCATGTTCCTCTTCTATGTTTTTCTGTCCATCCCATGGGAAACTTGACTCGAAATGCCTGCATTGTTTGCTGTAATCATGAGGGCATCTAGCAATGCTTTTGTGCATTCGCCTACTCAAGCAGGCCTGATATGTCACACGGTCATTATAAATATGGCATAATTCATACAAAAACTGAGTCGGAGAACTGGACGACTCTTGCGGCTTTCTCGTTTTCAATTGTGACACAAGTGCAAAGACACAGGCAAATTAGAGATGAATATTTAACACTGATACAGCACATGTTATAAATCATAGGCCCGAGGCCACCTTGGTCTCCAAACCAGTTATACGAGTTGAATGGCACCCCATACAACCCCCTAGCTCGTAAGAATCGTACCGTCACATTCAGATTTGCTATTACTGTGGAATCATTTCAGTGGACGTTTCTTTCTTCTACGCTAACCTCGGTCCTATTGCAGTTAGATTGACGTTGCAAGTTTACAAAAGCAGGTGCTACACGTATAGAGGAAGGAAAAGGTAAGAACAACCGCAAGAGCCGATTTGAAAGGAACAGCAAAGTACACGTATCTGAGTAAATATAACAGTCTTGAAGATACTCCACAATTTCTGTCTACTACTTGGATCAATTCGTTTTCAAAATCTTCGAAAAATCACACCATCCTTCCGACCGAAAGGACAAAGAGAGTTTCGAACCAACACTGAAAACACATGTTCACGCCACGGCAGATTTTTGTCATCCCGCGCCTAGATGTTTGGGCTTTTACTGGGCTTTCTGTTTCTTGCCGGGCAGTGGGATCTTGGATTGAACTCTGCAAGTGAGAAGATGGAATGGATGAGTTTTGTGATTTTTTTACCACGTTCGCTTGATGAAAATTATATCTTAGCAAGTGAGGAGACAATTACTACAACACAATGCCAGCAGGATGTCCATGGAGAGATAACTTCATTGTACACCAAAAATAAAAATTTGCTTTCAACAGTGCAACTTTTAAAATACAATTTAGTTTTGTGAAGTGGGTGTCTCTACCCCAAATGCAACTTCTCCACTCTGGCAAAACCTGTTTCCTCAGGGAGGGCCCAATATGAAGGACAAAACAAACTATCAAACTAGATGTACTTACTGTGCCACAATCTTCTTCACGTGTGTTGATGCGATGTCCAAGTAGTTGTCGATCTGGGTCTGGAAAACATCAAAGATAAAACACCATCAGTTGGGTTTCACCTCCCTTATCACCACCACTGGGCCATATTCTTTTGCAGGGCCATATTCTTTTGCAGGGCCATATTCTTTTGCAGGGCCATATTCTTTTGCAGGGCCATATTCTTTTGCAGGGCCATATTCTTTTGCAGGGCCATTTTCTTTTGCAGGGCCATATTCTTTTGCAGTGCCCAGTACAAATGTTGCCCTATAGGTGGCATGACATACTCAGCAAAATAAGAGAGAACACCGAGGAAATAGATATGGTGAATCGTTCCAGAGTGAGAGAACCTATTCAATTAGCTATTCATGTCCCGACCATGGTTTCTTGTACACCAGCAACAGGCCGGCCATGATAGGCAACAGGCTGTGATGTGTTCTCATGGCAACCGATTGCAAATCAAATTGGTCGGTTAGAATATTGTCATATCGTATTATTGGGGTAAAATATTGCAGCGGAGACTGCTAATCGACCTTCACACTATACAGAAGTCAGATTAGTTATTTGTTCACACTTGAAAAAGCCTTGAAGCTAGAGGTCGTTTCATATTCATTGTTGTGTCCTTTGAATTCGAGGCTTAAAGGGGCAATGAATGGAAAATTTCTATAGAGTCATAACAGTTTAGTTCTCTCTTTTGGCACAGGGGGTGAACACTTGAATCCATCATACATTTGAGATCGCTGATCAGATAAGAATTTCTGCCAAAATGGCTAACACACCAAACAACCAATGACGTATAGCACAACGCATGTCCATTGAAAAGCAACTAGCAGCTGGGAGTCTACTTCAGATACTACTAAAGGCATCAAGCTCTAGTTTGAGAAAGCCTAACGAATCCTCAAGACACTGGCCATGAAATCATGTCTTGGATCTAACATTGGATCAGTGTAAAACTTGCCGATAGCAAGATTGTTGATACACAGGCCTGTATTGATACATGGGGTCTACATAATATGTACTTTTTTGAAGGGTTTTCGGCTCATGATCTGACCTAGAACGGACACAAAACACAAACTATTTGGAACTGGACATCCGAGTCAAGTCACTATTAAACCATTTTTTTAATGAAACCATGACAAAATACTTTCAAAACCATTCTAACTCAACAAGACCGAAGTTGCACTTGTTACAATCTTTTCGACTACTAAATCTACCCCCTTCAATGTGTTTCCAAACATTTTTATACCCGGACCACAAGTTTTGTGTCAGCTCCGTACGGACAGACCACAAGAGGAGACACCGAGGCTAACACGTGATTATATCACCTGCATCTGGCGTTCGGTAAACGGTATCGAAATAAATCCAAGCAATTTTCGTGGCTGCGTAATCTGTCGTTTCATCCGAGCTGCTGATTGTACTTTCTGGGCGGACATTTTGAACGACCTTTTCTTGAAAGGTAATTTGACTTGGTTGTTATTGTTCATGTTATCTGTCTCTAACCCTGTTTTTTTCCAATTTCTTTTCCCAATTACCATCCTTTTTAGCCGTATTACGAACCTCTGTGCAAAAGATGAAATAAAATGTGATGTACTCTTACTCTGTAAGTACTAGGTAACACGTGTAGTATAGGATGTACCTGGTGAAAGATGTTTTACCATACAGATGCAGATGAACTATATATATGACCTCACTTATTGGCCAACATTCAACAGAAAAAAAGACACCTCAATACAGTTAATTTGTAGTTTAGCATCGAATTCAAACGAAAAGACTGATATGGATTCCATGTAAAAGTACCGTAATACAGTAATACCAAATGAAAAAGGTCGTCCACAACTTTTGCACAAGTCTGTACATAGGCCTGCATGAAATGAAAGCAGTGGCACAACCAACACCTAAGGTCTTCTTGTATAAAATAAACATTTATGTGCCGCAAATAGCATGGAAGTAAGATCCGTTTGTATTGTAACCGACACCCAAAGCAAACAGTTCTCGGGTTTGATTTAAATCTATCGTACTACCCGTAGATCCTGGGATAGGATGTACAGGCTTCATGCACTTTCATGCCCAATACCAATAATCTATTGTGACTATAAAGGTGTCTATTTTGAACTAAACCTAACCAACTGAAATGTTTTGAGGGATGGGAGCTCTGTTGGGTCAATAGCAGACCATCAGGTCTTACATCTAGGTACAAGCCATCATAAACCTTTCTGAAAGTGACCAGGATTCTAGAAGCCAAAGTGACCATCTACACCACACACCTTCTGTAATGAAATTTGGGTTCAGTCCTAGTTTGGACTGACATACCTTATATATCCCAGCTAAAGGACTCAAAAGCTGTGTTGGACCTAAGGGTACGACTCGACCCTAGCCATAAGGTTTGCTACCCCATTCAACCTAGTCTCATACCTTGACCTTCTTATAATTGTCACGAAGGTGTTTCCTTAAGAAATCCATTGCAGGTTGAAGATGTTTCTTCAAGAAATCCATGACGGTACGAACATGTACCGCTATCATATCCCTGTACTGATCAGACAAGGGTATAAGGACATAAGATGGGACAGGGTAATATTGTAAACAATGAGGGGAGACCATGTTCGGCATTGGAACTGATTCAAATCTTGCTTCGTCTTTTCATGAACATGCAATATCTTTTTAACCTTATGGATCTGATGGCAACAACTGTTACTCGAAAGCAACTTGAACTTCGACTTTGAATATACATGTATGATTTCTGACCAAACATAATTCATGAATCAAACTTAAGTTTACCCCCGGTAACAAAATTATCATATCTTTTTATCATTGAATCGTAAATATTTCATGTAAACTGAAGCAGTGCAGTCAATGCATCTGTGAAATACAGTCGGGTAAACATCGTAAATAAGAACTTGCTATACAGAAAGCTATAACAAGGAAAATAAAGATGACCCAAAATAAACCAGTTTTATATTCCCGTCAGTTGTTTTTTCCAAGACTAGTGGTTATCAATGAGATTACAAATGTACATTCCCCACAAGCATACGCACAACGGCACACACATCTGTGGGCATGCCATGACAATTTGAAAACAAACATCAAGCAGTCAGCATCAGTGAGAGTAGCAGCTACATAATTGATCGCTTGGATTCAAATGGATCAAGCCATTAGCATGATTAGAACATAAATTGCCATCGTGATAAGTTGATTGGGCCTCGAGCATCTCATCCGTCTTGGCATAATGTAAATTTATCGAATGAAAAAATATCCGAGAGGAGATATATTTTGACTCACCTTGTTTGTTTCATAAAACTTTGGAACCGTGAAAACTGTTACAACAGCTGAAATAAGAAACATACAATGAATCAATAGCAAAAGTCATTTCTAAAAAAAATTTCCGTTTTATTTCATTCATCTCTATTTGTTTACTGAAGTCATCACCCTTCATGCATTACGGTGTCAAACCACCCCACAATAACATTGACTATGCCTGGCCTTGGCGCTTGATGGTTGCAAGCGCTCTGGAAACAAATGATTCAATAAAACAACACGAAATACACACCAATTAGAGGGTTAATTTGATAATCTACTGCTGGTTGTCAACTAATTTCTGCCACGAAGGACGAGGGAGTAGTGCTCGCTAGAACCACAACTCATTTTGATCCAAGTTGGCCTGGCTGAGGTTACAAGAGTTGCTCATATCGAACAACATAAGAGATTAAAGACGTGACATGTTTTCTTCAAATATCTCGCAAGACTATCTTTACTTACAAAGAATGATAAGTGTCAGTCCGTTGAACCATGCACCAATGTACGTAAACACCCAGAGCAGCAGTCCAAACTGTAACGAGATCAAAACATAGCGTTAGATTCAAATAAATGAATGTCATACCCAACAGCACTCCTAGTTTGCTGATGAAGGACCCCTTCCATGAGGAACTATATTACCGGTAAGCAGCAGCAGAGAGCAGTCCAATATGAGACACGTTTCCAACCCATGTCAATTCCATCCATAAAAGGTTCTGTATTTCATTGGACCAGTAAGTATTGCAGCCACCTTTTGGCGATAAAGAATCTCTTATACAATCAACCTTCCCCTAGACCTGCCTCACTTAGTACCTGAGATGAGGTCAGATTTTCGACTGCTTTTGATATCGGCAGGGCAATCATGCTGCTGAAGTGGTTAGTAAGTTGCACGATAGGAAGCAACGCCCCAAAGGACAATCGAAAGCTCTTGCAGCTGTAAATACCTACCTTAACGGAGTCGACCAGGTCTTCAACCAGGAAAAATCTACGCACTTCTTTAATCATGGTATTGACGTGACTCAACATGATATCTACTATATGATGGACCTTCTCGTTGGGCAGGCACACATCCATTTCCAAGTATGTCCTGAAAGAAAGTTTTTAAACATTATTTTGATGTAGCTACATGAAACACTTCTATAAAACTGTTTGGGTAGCTTTCCTCAATGGCAGGAGGCTGAAGGGCAGCTATCACTGACAGAAACTGCATAGGTTCATTCAAAAGGACCCCAGCTTCCTCCACAGTCATCTTTTCACCTATCATGGTCTTTGGTCGTGTGACTGAGGTCGAACACAGCCAGTCTTTGCTCATCGCTTATGGGGTGACATTCTACATGTTCTATACTGATAATGCAAACAGATACTTTTTCAAGGACGAATGGTTAACCATCTCTCAAACGCAGGTGATAGATCAATAAGCAGGCTATCTGAATCCAGTTTCATTTCCAGGTAAATAGTCCAGTGCAAATACCATGAAATCAAACTCTCGTTTTCTACACCACGCACGAACATAAAGATGCTATCAAAACGAACATACTGCTAACCATATCATGGCTATCCCATGACTATGAGTGGTAGCCACACCCTCACATTTTCCAGTCTTTTGGGTAGTTGTTTCTCATGAGTCATTGCCCCAAAATAGTACACACAACACTTTCTTGAAGTTGCAGGACTGATTTTGACAATAACTTACTTGAAAGGATGGCCGTCTCCTGATTTTTGCACTGCCTGTAGAACGTTCTTGTAGATGCGGAAGCTGAGTGTTACCGTGAGGACTGCCAGCGATAGGTACGCTAATACGCTCAGGACTGAGAAGAAGGCTAGGGACAAAAGGGTAACCATCATTCCCCCGAAAACTATGCCACTTTTCTTCACATTTCGCCAGTATACCAAATCAATTACTGCAATGAGAAGGAAATACGATGGATTATAACATTGTGTGATGATATGAACTCATTTATTCTCAAGGTGAAGGTTTTTGAGGACATTTGTTGGAATTGTCAATTCTACATTGTGTTGGTTCAGTAGCCTTGAAAATGTCCTGCGATAGAAGGGACAACTGGAAGAGACCGCTCACTGATCCTTGCTCAAGGTAGGGCCTCGCCTTCCACCACGTAACTCATGTCATATTTTATACGAGTTGCTATTAATACAATCGACTCAAATTTCCATTGCGACTCAGGTCACACAGTGCAACGATCACTGATGAACATAAAGAATATAAACATGGACATAAAACCTGTGTGACACCGACCAGACAGAGAGCAAGTACTTAAGACAAACATTAGACGGCCACCCTATATCAGACACCTACCCATTATTGGAACGCAGAATAGACGTAAATGTCACCGATGAAAATAACCTTAAAGGCTGCTCAAGGCAACCAACTGAGACATAGAAGTTCATTTTGAAAGGAGTGGATGAAGTGGAGTAAAGGTGAAAGGCAGACAGAGACCTTTGACTCAGCAACCCCAAACTGCATTCCCTTAAGAAGAACTTGCAGGTATTCAAGATCCGTGGCATAGTGGTTTGTGGTAGTGCGACTTCCAGGGAAATGTCTGACCTGTAGGAGATCTCGTCCATCGCATAGTCCAAGGTATCTAAGCTAAAGAATTTGCTTAACATGACAAACTATCATCAGGGCATGGTATAAGGTCACCACAGAGCATCTTCGACTGAAAACGTATTTCCAGGAAAGATCACTTCCTGAGCTTAATCATTCACTGTCCATAATGTCGAAGTGATTTATCAAGTCTGGTTATTGATCATTCTATGAGAACTTTACTCACAAGTCAGTAGAAAATCTTATCTACACTCTGCACCATGCCCGCAATCGTGATAATCCCATAAAGCCATTAATGGCAATCTATAGCACTTGCAACGACTTCTTTCTAATAGAGATGAATAGCATCTCAGATTTCCATGATGAAAAATCAATGCCGATGTCAACTGGAGCACAGCGAACTGGGGAACTTGGGGCTGGTCATGGCTACGAGTCACAATGAACTGGTCGGAAAGAACAGGCGAGGTAGCTAGACAGCGGTCTTCAAGCTTTAGGGGCTACAAGTAGTGGTGCCACAGGGTTCACTCAGCAAGGCATCAAAACATTATCAAAGGTATACGCTCCACACTCGTACTTGGTGCCCTGATCAAAGCGTTACGTCAACGTCACTATATCTTGAAGGCAAGCTTTGACAGCCCTGACACCATGTTGTGACAGCCCTGATGGAATGTTGACAGTTCAGACCCATGTTGTACAACTGGCAACCCAAACAGTAGCATGTTGAGTGAAGGGTCCCGTGCCGTCACAACCCATATGTACTGCCTCAACCTTTAGAATGCCAAGTTAAAGGGGGACTATAGGTAGGGGTTAGGAGGTCAGATTAGTGGCCTCCGGGGACCAATATCCACACTACAGGATAGGGGATTGGGTCTTGTTGACTTGTGTGCAACAACATGTATGAACACCCCTGTACAATGTATTTCCCACAACAGCATGAATAGAATACATGTACATTATTCATACTCATAGTGAACCAAAGAATGCACCGAGCATGATGCTATTCAGAATCAAGGTGAGAAGGGTTTTTCCAGCCAGACAGCATTCAAGAGATTGCATGTCTCAAGAGGTGAATGCAGTCTGCTACAAGTAAAAAGAACTTCCAGTTCCACTACCTGGCACTTTCATCATGCATTGCGAATGTTCCAACACTGAAACAGGGCTTCTGCTGAAAAAAACTTTGTCGAGCAAATTATTTGCTCACCTTGGCCTTCCTTAGGCAAGTAATTTAGATTACTATATTTCAATAGATTCAAGGTGATATCTGAATTGAGGTGAGCCATTTTTTACTCACCTAAAATCCATTTTTGCTGAGTAATGGCGAGTGAGAGCAATTTCCTCTCCTTTCATTGAAAGGCCTGCCCTAACTCTTGTCTCTACAATAAGTATTACCATCATGTTCAAAAAAGCAAAAGACCCTATGTCGAGAATGGCCTTCCCCTCAACCAACTTTTTAACATCCTTCCTGATATCCCAAATATCAAGTATGGATTAATCCATACTTGCATTAGTGCAAAGAGACATATCAACAGGAGCATCAGACACTCAGAAAATGTCAGACAATACGAGACGATTTTTTTCAACCAAAGGATATAATAACACAGCAGAATCAATTTTTAACATCAGGGAACAATACCTGAACAATGTGAAGTAGCAGAAATGTGAAGAATGATGAAGAAAACACCGCAGGTAGCCCATCATCAGACATAACAGGCAAGACATCCAGGATTTTATGGAGTCGAAGCGTTGCCATAGAAACTCGCCAAGCTCAACGAATCTGTGTTGTACATTTGTTGTGCCAACATCATGAGAAGACAAGAAAAGCTTTCAGGCTTGATGAGGACTTGAATCTCATGATTACAGTTTTGTGGCGAGTAAAGTGTCTTTTTGATAAGCATGTCCTGGGGTTCCCGAAAAGCTTTCAGGCTTGATGAGGACTTGACATCGGCAAATTTTTGCAAAGCATGTCCTCGGGTTCAAAACATGTGCTGGTCGTGTGTCACTTTCTGTCTCTTTCTTCCAAGTACATTTCATGTTTCGTATTCTCGACATAGCTGATTTCTGCCGAAAGACATAACACCACACTGAATGGGAATCGTGAAATGAATAGACATAGCAACAACTAGCAACCGATTATTACTTCTCTCCCGTCACCCACTGGTCTCCAATAATGAGCAATTACTCCCCTTCCATCACAATCATTTTCATTATAGAAATTGGAACATATCCCCAGAGCTATATTTAGTATTTTGATACAAACAGTCGAGGTTATGGACTGAATGGTCATGGAAATACATGTATGACCCAGAAAAACAATTTATGCAAGCTATACTGAAACTATTGACCAACATGAAAGGATACTCAGCAAATAGACTCAATATCTCAAGTATTGCGATGAGACTGAGAGAGTAAAGTACCAGCTTGAAAATTAAGATAGCTCGTCAGCAATTAATTGGCCGCAGAGGTGACCGTCACTCAAACTTAAGTCAAATTTTCATCGTCATGTTTCGCCATCAAGCTGTCTCTGTGAAAAGTCACCTGGATCATGAAGCAAATATTTGACGCGTGGGTTGCGACCTTATGCTCCAGACTTGTTTTTCTCACAAACGTATCAAAAACTCATATAAATTAATCATTGTGCAAATAACTTGATCCATTTATATTATGTATTGATAGGTTTTCTCTGTGGCATATGCGCTGTTTAAACTAAACAGTAGAAGTCAGCATACAGGACTGTAACCGACAATATAAATGCTAGCAAGTATAAAGGCCTGCATATTTTTGTGAAGGATCCATGCCTATGCATACACTGGTCTAAGGGCATGTCAGGCACTACAAGCACCAGCATGGTGAGAATTCACAGCTGCTTCCTCATCAATGAGAACAGCAGAATGCGACGGCATAATTGTTGCAGGAACATTGGAATCGACAAGTACAGTAATGAATGCTTAAAAGTACTATACTCTATACTCGACTGCATCATACTTGGCACTAGGTGCCAGAAAACACCATTTCGCCCCACACAAAGTCCAACCATATTTGATGGTACACTTATAAGACGAGTTCAAGGTAATGGGGGTACTCTCGTAATGACATCATGGCACCAATAATGGTACACTAGTGAAAGCTAGATCCCACTTGACCTGTCCAGGCAAGATTTATCACAGAAAGATTGACATCTCATGGCTACAGCAAAGCCAAAGTATAGGGAGCCATTTTTACAGAATGTACAATAGAAGAGCAAAATATCATGACAGTCTCTCTTATAGACTTCCCCCAGATTTCAAATGCGAAAGTGCCATAGCATTGCTATCATGTTTTGATTCATCTCCTTCGAGAGTCTCCAACCCTGTTTAAACATTAAGAAATGTGCACATAAAACATTCAACATGTTCAAAGAATGATTCATGCTTCTACATGTTGTTCTTTCCAAGGAGCTCGAGCAGCTTTGCAAGATGCACGAACATGCCAGCATGCTCCATGAGCAATATGGTGTCTGGCTTCGTCATGTTAGCATGCCAAGGATTTCTTCAGCAGCATAGCAGCACAGCTGTACAGTTGAAGAGGATTTCACTTGTACTGGGAGGTTTGACCGCTGTTTCTCACAGGATGAAATGGCCAGGGCCATTGTGCTCACCTCATGTGGAGGAAAGATGGATAAAGAGCATGGTATTGTGTCATGTAGTGTTTGGTTTGATGTAGGTCCAAGCAATTACAATTTCCCCAAAATGGCCAATTTACAATACATTCGACCTCTGTGACCTTGAAAAGTAGGTCAAATCAAAGAAGACCCGGGTGACACATTGAATGGTTGTTAGAATTAGATGTACCTATGATATAAAATTGGTGCCAATCGGGCAAGTCATTACTAGGAATAATGGCATTTTGAAGAATTTAGGATTTGGCCCCCTCCCTGGAGGCCAAACAGCAAATCAGATCGCACCAAACTTCGGTACCTGAGATCACCTGACCAAGGGGTACATGTGTACTTAATTTGTGATCAATAGTCATTGCAGTTAAGAAACGTGCCATAGTTACGGCCCGACGGCGAATTTACGCCATTTGACCTCTGTGACCTTGACAAGAAGGTCAAATTAAAAACCTGTGTGACATATACTGTATGGTGGTTAGATGTACCCATGATATCAAATTGGTGGCAATCGGGCAAGAAGTTAAGGAATAATCACATTTTTAAGGTTTTTGGATTTTGCCCCCTGGTGGTCAAGTGGTGAATCATATTGGACCAAACTTCGGTCCCTAAGATCACCTGACTAAGGGGTAAATGTGTACCAAATTTGGTATCAATAGCCATAGCACTTTAGAAACGTGCCATCGTTACATCCTAACGGCCAATTTACACCATTTGACCTCTGTGACCTTGAAAAGGAGGTCAAATCGAAAACCCGGAGGATATATGATGCACCTTTGCTAGAAGTACCTACCATATTTTTTTCAAAATTTCCCGACTACTATTAAGGGAGATATTGCATATTTTCACTTTTAACGTTTGGCCCCCTGGTGGCCAAACCATGAAACGAATCGGACCGAAACTTGGTCTCCAAGGTGTCATTACATAAGGGTACATGTGTACCAAGTTTCAACTCAATAGCTCTAACAGTTACGAAACGTGCCCTGCTAACGGACGACGGACGACGACGACGACGACGACGACGACGACGACGACGACGACGACGACGACGACGACGACGGACGACGGACGCCACGGTATGGGATAAGCTCACCTCTGCTAAGAGGTGAGCTAAAAAGGAGCTTTGGGATGTAAAGAACAATGTTGATGCAATGTGCAACTGGTGACAATAGTATCACAGGTTATCTTGATCACAGCGTGATTGACAATAAATTGGGCGTCACATCCCAAGGCCTAATGAATCAGATGTGTCACTGTCAGCAAGGAGATATTATAACTGCAGTGAGACAAGAAGGTTCAAATGCTGGTTTTATGAGATACACTAACCAGATCAAGACGCCAAACTCACTTTAGTCAGTCAATATGATTATGTAGTGCTATTCCATTGGGATTTGAAAGAACTGACTAATCCACAGGGCTATAGCCAAGCTAAATCCACTTAGCTGGACTGTCAGGAAATACATGTATAACCTGACTCTGATCTATGAGTCTAGGGCAATTTGGTATTGATCCAAAATGAATGCTGTGCTACACAATACATAGCCTATATGCCATTTTACAAATGCATGGTAGCAAAGACATGGACAGACAAATCACTTTTAAAGCAATATGTCATTTAAATAATGCTACCACATGCATTCATCATCATGAACATGAGTTGTTTACAAAATGCATTGGAAACACAGTGACAGTTAGCCGTGTATTTCTAATGCATCAAACATTGAAGCAAACAAAAACAAAACAATGTATTGAATTACAAAATAGTTTCCTTAATTTTTCAATTGATAGCATGGTCTCAACCCATATCATGAATTGTTTTAAAGGACCAAGCAATAAGTTGCAAAACTTAGCCATTTCCTCAATGTCAACTCAATCATTGTACATGAACACAATGCAACCCTGGAAATCCAACTTTCTCTTCCAACTCAGTAGGGAAACAACACACTGCATCATCAACACGTTACCAGTCATCATTTGTGAGAGCATGCCAAGCAAAATAGTGCAATCAGGAGCCAGGTACTGGCACAGTTTATTAAGGACCCTCAAAGTGTCAACACAGATGACCTCAAAATGTATGCAGGCGTCCATGGAGGCTGCGCTGCGACAACCAAACAATGAAGGCCATTCATTCAACAAAGCCATCACAATGATCATCGCAGGATCTCCCGCCAAAATATTTGACACATTTCGTCGGGGCATATGGCACTCACAGAATCTTGTTCTCTGCGCAATATTACACAAAGCGATTTGTATCAGCGTGTGAACATGCGGGTAATTGATTCCCATCTTGATAGTTGACAACATTATGCTGAGTAAGGTCATTAAATGCTATTCATGCCTATTGATTTGGGCTACCATACCTTTGCTTTTGCCCCCTTCCGAGCCGGATGAGCTGTCCGCTTCCACGGCAGGCGTTTCCGTAAGTTCTGTCTCAGGATTATCAGCCATTGTTCCTGTAATTTTTTATAGCATGTAATCCCTGAGCGTGCTCAATCTATAGTCCTCTGCTATATTCCCTCCTGGTCATGGAACTCGGTAACATTCTATACTGAACCAGCACAAGTAGTTCCGGCCTGATAGCAGACAGTCAATGTATCACTACGCCAATGTAGGCAAGTTGGGGATAATTATAGATTTATGCATGTTCTGAGCAATATGCGGCTGACGATTTGCAGGTATTTGCAAAGTGGAGAGGTAACGTCAGAAGAACAATCTAACATCTCTGATAACTCTTAAAGGCATATGCTGCTTGTCTTGAATTGTATTTTGTTGTGGCTCATGTAACAGAAATGAACATTGCCGTCGTGCAGTATATGCAGGCAAAGTTGCTGAAACATGGCATTTAGTAACGTCTGCACAACAACATCGTTGAATTTTGATATTTACGTACTACGCAATTAAAAATTATCAAATTCAAAGTTTAACTTTCAAATTTCTTAACGGAGCACGCAATAGCACCTAACCAAAGCAAATGTTATGTTCTGTGTGTGTGCAATACAAAAATGAATGCACATGAGAATGATAGGATTCTTCAATTGTGACACAAATTATCAGATGTAGTATTGTCATGAATAAGGCATTTCTTTTTGGCGATTCCAAATATTATGGAAGTGTTGCTATGCAAATTGCACATTTTATCGATTATGCACACAAATATGGATGGCATTGTTCTGAAAGAAGTTAAACCTTTAGACAGTTCCTATTGAGGCACTGGATGTCCTTTCAAAGGATTGTTCACAAGGCATGACAGCTCGCTGTCGCATGCTCATGATGTCAGTGCATGATGAACTTATTGTCCTCAAAGTAGTGGAATTGAATAATGGTTGAATCGCAGACAGGTCATTTTGAGAATGTGGGGCAATTTGATGCCATAATCTTTTCATGGGACATTGCCCATTACCATGAGCTATCATCGGTAAACATGCCAAGGTCATCCATCAATAATGGTTTGTAAACAACCCAAGCTCACTGGTCTAAAGTAAATGACAGCGCTATGCCCTTGGTATGCTAGAACCATGATTCCCCTGGAAAAGTTGCCAGTTGGTGCAAAAAAACTTGGAAGGATAGTGTGGACTACTACCAAATGCTTATTAGCTTTGAAATGAACCAACACAATCAAGAAGTCACTGTCAAGTGCCTTCCCCAAGGACACAGTCCTGTGTGTGCACTACACTTTCTCGTCATCAAGCTGGACTTCAAACCAATGTGATTCACTTCTACAACCTGTTTGCAAATGATTCCATACATCACATCTGGAATCCCTCTATAAACCATCTACAATGCTCAAGATAGAATGTAGCCCGCACAAAATCAATAGGGGATCACAATTTCACCATATTCACTCGATGTTGGACTAATATGTGTGGGTCCATGTACAGTCTCATAAGGCAGGATTTGTACAGATGATCCAACCAAGCTAGGGTGAAACATACATTATGTTGAAGAGGCGAGTGTATGATAATTGCAACACCGTGTGACAGATGCTGCCATCTATCAAACAGTTGGTGAACTGAACTTCAGGCATGTCAAGCCAAAACCTGGTACTTCGATGGCTACTACAAATATTATTACCCCCAAAGTCACTCTATCTCCTGGTGCATCTACATGTTTTTTCAGCTGATGGTAGAGCCAACTGCAATGCAGATGCTGCTCAAGAGCACTGTCCCATTAGAAAACTCTCAGTGTAGCTTTTTAGAAGATTTTCAGAGCCAAGATATTTTACGTATAAAGTGCTCGGCTTTATAACCCAGTCCAAGAAGGGTGGGCGTGGGTTGGGGGTACGTCTTACACCAGTAGCATACAGGACTGGGTCGACAATTTGATGCGGGAAATGATGCAAAGTCTGTCCTCAGTCAGAAAGGAAAACAATGCTCATGGCTATGATACTTCATGCCAAGTCTTTTTGAGTTGATAAGCTAAACATCAATTGACCAAGATGAATCAACTGCCTGACTTGAACAACCAAGCTCACTACTGAGTACTGTGGTTGCCGTTCGAGAGGATTGAATGAGAATAATGGTCCAGAGAGCAATATTAACTCATTCTCATTCATATTCGCCTATATGTACAGTTGATGCAATTTATGTATGTAGCAAAACACTTGAGTATCATCAATGTGACAACATATTGGCTATAATAGCATTGACACAGAGGACACAATCCAGAATGTTCCGCTTGCATAATTGGCTCTGTCATACATTGTAACAGAACTGATTATAGTACAATGTCGATTAGATAAAGGACCAATGAATTTGCATTAGTCACGGTTTGTATGTAGCACGTTACTAGCAACATGGTAGTGTCAAAGGGTGCAACTTTGATAGATCGTCACCTTGGTAAAGGGTATTTATCCTGTTTCAAGACTGATACATAAACCAACAGACCACGTTGCCCCATCTTGACACGCAGCTCTGAGATCGCAAATCCCTTATATAAACTCTATTTACAGCCTGAGTGTTGTATTCATAACATGTATAAAGGTGAGGTTTGACTGAACATTTGGGTGAAGATGGATCATACATCTCCAACTTACTATTCAATGAGTCAGACTCTGGAAGCATAAGGGTTGGTAATGCAATTTGGTGGTACAACATGGCAAAGTATTGATGCTGTCATGACTAATTCATTACAGGAGAACAAAGCCCAATAGTACATGTACAATCAGAAATAATAACCTATCAATCATTGAATGGTTCAAATATTGATCTCAAAAACTCAATGACACCATGCATGGCCTTTGTGTCTCGTCGTCATGATAAGAATATTGTGTCACCAGGTTTGGCAATAAAATGCCAATTCCCAATCACTGTGAAGGGTCAGCAAGTCACTTGCAAGGGCACCGTGGCCAATGGACAATGGGCCACGGTTAAATTCGCGCCCTGCCTAGCCGGCTGACCTCTGTGCAACTTCTTGTCTTGTACATTCCACTTCCAGGACAACACCCAAACAACCGATCAACGGAGTAGCTTTTGCACCACGCAAAGCTTGGTTGAAGCAACCGCCACACTCCGCATTAAAAGTTACAAGTGACCTGATTCCCAGTTTTGGTATGAAACAGTCTTTTTAATTGGAATTGTCGGATTGCTTGTGAATTTCACGCAAGCAACGTCATCCCATATAAGAGATACATGTTGCACACACCAACAATCCCTGAATCTATTCATTCCTAATACGCAATAAAATTGCAATTTCAAAGAAATTATCATGAATTTTTCAATTGGGAGTTTTTATACACTCTGCAAGGACATGATTCAGAATCGTCATCCCCGCTCATCGGTGATTCAGCTTCCACTAGACCATTACCTGCTCTCGAATGGGTTGCTTGACTACAGGTGTTACCATGGCAACCAGAATACTGTCCTCGCAGACCTGGGTTGATATAGACTAAAGCACCCAGCCAAACGCAGCCCGCAATGAACACGGTCATATGCTGCTGATGTAACATGAATCAATGGCGGGCATCCAGGCAACTGACTCAGAACAACCAAGAATTGCAGAATCTTGATAAGAGCGATACATTAACTTGGATGGCCGTTGTAAAGGTTGCATCATGTGATATACAAAGATCAGGTGTCCACTTCAAAGGTTAAGTGGTTTACTGGGAGATTGCACATTTTTTCCTGTTATTTTTCTATCCTTGGTGACGAAGCAGCCAAATCCTGGACTATTGTCCCATCTGACATATCTGTCAGTCCTGATTTAGTCAATCAGGAACTCTGGTTTATGGATAACAAGTTATCAGCTTGTTAATGCCACTAACAATGTACATGCTTGACAGAATCAACAATTGTCATCTCTGGGAATACATACATGTATGTACCATACCATATCCATACACGATTGCTAGCCATTGCGCTACTTCAATCAGGGTGTTGCTACCTGCTTTGAATATGCTAATGTTGTTTATGATCCGAGTTCCAAAGGATGCTGAAAGGTGGCAATGCTGCAATCAGCCGATTTTCTACACACAAGCTCTATCTGCAGGCTACTGGTTGTACACAGCATATGGTTTATCATTTTTATCGATCTCACTTTGCACAATTAAAATTGCTACACTGAGAGCACAATGACGTGATTTGTCAAATCTCACATCCTACAGACTGCAGCAAACCTCACGTGAGACTGATGTGACATGTAGGACGCAGGTTAATTTCAAAAGTGCTGAATATATCTTAATATTAGTTAGCAATACATCAAATGCACAAACTGGTGAAGCCTGATTGAAGCCATCCTCTTGCAAACAGGGCCTAGAACATGACTCCCCCTGACGCATGTTCAAGTGAAATGGCCCGATATGTCCGGATGGATTAAAGCGCAGTCATTGTAGAATAGGCTGTGCTTGGTATGTTGTCCAGAGGCGGAATGTCTGATGCAATTCTTCTTAGAATAATTTCAGGTGACTTTGGCACCAAGAAGGACATAGCCATGTGTAACCTTTTGGTGCAGGAAAGTGGGTTGGGGGTTAATTATGAATTCATCAACAACGCTCTTGGACATTTCCTTGAGCAGTCATCTGACAGAGCAGTGCACAACCAGTTCTCATGCAGTGTCCCTGAATCCAATTGCTGATGAGGTTGAATCCAATTTGTATTCTCCCAAATGATTTCCTTGTACATGTTGTATTGGCAATGCATGTGATCCGAATGATCCCCCAACGGCATATTAGTTTCGCCATGAAGCCACTGAGGAATTAGCCCTAATTACACAAGACAGGAAATGGAAGTTTCAACCACTTGTTTGCACGCTCTCAACACGGAAATCGAGAAATGAGGACAGAACAAAATGTTGCCTATGGGTGGGCAGTGATGAAGCCTAATTTGTACAAGTACAGACTGGTGTATCTTCTGATGCCGAACTCCAGTATTCACTACAGAACAATTTATTTACCATGTTTGCAGCAGGCCATACGTCGGATTCAGAAAGGAAGGGTTAACATGGACAGGAATCGCTGTCTTCCAGTAGAGCCCAAGTACTCTATATATGACCGAACTGGCCATCGTTTTGAGATCATACATTATTCATTAGACTATTGCTATACCCTGCCACAGACAGTAACAGCTAACAGCTGGCTAGTAGCCAGGGTGAAATACTGCAGGCAAGAGGTGGTACACAGAGAATCACCAGATCTAGTGGTAACTTCCTTCAATACATACATCAATTCCTGGCAACGTGATGGAAGTCTGGTTTTGAGAGAGAGATCTGCCCAGCAAGAGCGAGTGCAGAAAGACTGCTATTCATGAGACAGAATCCGTACATTGTCCATGGATGGAGATGAAGACCTACAACATGTCTGAGAAAGACTAATTTAGATGATTTCCCGTCAACAACTGTAGTTAGATAAACTTCTTTCAGATACTGCTACCTGTTGCTACAATGGGCTGGCATGAGCTGCTATTAGCATCTACCGAGTAGACAATATGTAACCAATATTAGAACTGTAACCACACACAGGTAGCACAATGGCCTGTGAAAATGCCAAGGAAAGTTTCTGGTACAGTTTTCATCCTCAGCAGCCACTGACACTGGTTTTACATGGCCCTTTATTTGACTTCTATTACAAGACAAGCAGGGCTGAAGCACACTCTAGTCACAGTATCAGCGCACACCGCTCTCACTGCACTCATCTTGACATGGATTTTTAAAGTCAAAGCATCGACCTTGGGACAGTAGAGGACAAAGATCAATATCTTCCGGCCGGGCTGAGCACTCCTCCGCATATCGTCATCTATCAACTCTATGCACGTTATCACCAAACAGGCTGGCTGGAGCAGAAGGCAACCAGTAGCTCAATGATCCATCGCAATCTCCTACTGCATTTACGCCAATGAGCCTTCGCGGGATGGAACTACAGTGCCAATTTGGTTTCGACGCTGTCATTGACCAGTGGGGAGGAGACTATCACCGTTAGTCACAATCTACTGCTTTTAAAGCTACACACTTCAGTCATAAAGGTTAAAACACGCCACTCTGGGACTTGGATTAAAAATTGGCCATTGAGTTTGTTGCAGGCGGGAAAGCTAGAATAAACATGGTGACGGTCTGAATGACAAATTACTGAAAGATTAGCATAGTAGTATATAGACATACATAGACATCAACGCTCGCACTAGCAGCAGAGCTAGTATATTTCATGCATTCAGTGAGCTGGTTACTGTCACCGTCAGGCATGACTGGGGCAACCTGTTGGAACGATCTGCCACACCAAATAATCTCATAGTCACTGTATTCTAACAGAGGGACCAAGGGTACAGGACCATTTGATTTTTGGCAAGCCTGAACTTCAAACGATGTGAACACGTTTTTTTTGCAACATGGTTGATCATATATTCTCACCATTTCTACTTGATGTCGAGCATCAAGTACTATTAATGATTACATTTGGTATAGTGACTACTGGTAACCATGGTAACTTGTTTTGAAAAACCAGGCTTGGTTGCGGCTAAAATCTTTTATCTGAGACACCATCTCCAATGCAAAGGCCATGGGTGTTGCGGTCAAGTTCCACCCCATACTAATTAGACAGTCTCAAAGACTTTACCAAAAGCCCCTTACAGGAGTTGGCATACTGTTGTAAATACATAATGTTGCAGTGAAATTAATCACCACCGGCACAAACCAGTACTGTCTCACAGGGGACATCTAGTTCTCTCTATACGAATAATGCATTGATTGAAAGAAAGCAGCATACTGTACAGCAAGTACAGATGTTACATTAGTTATGTTTCAGATAGATGCAAGTACATGGTGGCTCTAGTATTAGACTAGGCATGTCATGTTTTATTGGATTTTGAACATTTTGTTATATGGAAGTTCCATTGATTTACACATTGTGTACTAAACGATGTTGTATGTATTACTCTCCTTCATGAAAAAAGAAAACACTAGGTACCAAGTACATGAAGTACATGTAGAGATGTCGAGTCCCTGCGTTAAGTGAAACTGTTGTTGCTTGTCAGTTGTCATGCTTGTTCATGTACTGAGGAAGATCAAGAGCACAGCAGCTTAGATACATCACAAACTGCCTATGGGAGTTCACTGAAACAAACTGATGCCTGTCGGGCGAATATTCATACAAATATATGTACTGGTGTATAAACAGAACAGCAAAACAAGTTGCATCAGAAACGAACATGGAATTCAACTCAATTGACTTCAAGTAGCAGTTCAGAAAACCACAATTATTCTAGAAGTTTTAGTTGAAAGGATGCTTCAGGAAAATGCTTGATACATGCGCCATTGGCATTGCTATGCTATGTACCGGTATTGCAGCGATTTAAACACTACATGTACAGGAACATGGATGCCACTTGAACAAAGTCCTGGGTCGGCCGACAACCACATTTGACTTACAGATCAATATGACCGCCACTTACCTCGTGGATCAATGTTCTTCATCCAGGGGCCTGAAATAGAAAATTGATATAAATAACCAAGAGCAACAATGACACTGAGTATAATGAAAAGATAAAGCCCAAAATGTTTTTAAAAGTTGGGTTTTAAAGCGGCCGGCCAAGACAATTTAGAACATCTAGGGCTATTCCAATGAAGAGGATGTTATTGAATAAGCAGCCTGCAGGAGGCAAAACATTTCCACCTACTAAGGTTTGAAAACCTAATGTGAGACTGACAGGTGGCAGAGGAAGACAATTTTGACATGCATGGAACTTTGTTCGATGAGCATCAAAATTACCTACAATAATAGCACAGAAAAAGTGGAAAGGATGGTTCCATTTCTAATTTTTCAAACACATCATCCGAATCGGAATCAGATGAAGAATCCATGTTTGACACTGTCGCTGATTGTGGGTTGCAGCTTCACAAATCAAAATAACTTTGACTTAAACAAAGCAGACGAAATACGAAAGTCGAATGATTGGGCCCCTCTGGCTCAGCCTCTGACTGCACCTCTGGTCAGGCCTACATGTGCCAAAATGGTATTGCATTGCACATGATAATATGTATGTTGACAATTAAACCTAGATTTGCATTGAATATTGGGTCGATCAACGCCATAAGTCTAATCATTAATTGCGAGGCATTTGGTGATATCGAAGTGAGGAAAACAAAAGAATGACTGACTGACAGATCAATTTTGTCTCGGCAGCTGTCACCGGTCTTTCGAAATGGTCCGAATAGCCACAGACCAAAGACATGAAAGATCATGGCAACTTAACTCTGAAAACACACCAGTTTAAACAGAGGCCAAAAGAGTTCTGTAAGTTGTTATTTTGAAAGCATGTTTTAAAAGCTAAAAAAACAAGCACTTCATTATTATCAAATCATTTTGTGGGCAGGTTATACATAGTAAGTATTACAGTTCATGCCCATGCAGGTAGCCTAAAAATTCTGAGTATGATCTCTATCTAAAATATTGAACTTCGGCTGGACTATCTATTTGACAGGCCTGAGCAATAAATGGTGTCATCGTTATAATATGTTTACAAGGTTTATACACCAGCCAAAGGCCTACTGTAACAGTCAGGCATACAGTCTAGACATAAAAATAATGAATAGTATTATTAGCTTATGAAAATATCCATTATACAAAGTTCAAGGTCAGATGGTCACTTCACAATCACATGCACCGGGACCGGCACTTTGACATTGTATAAAATGTATGCATGATTGAATCACTTTGTCACGTGTTGGGGCAACTGGCCAAAGGTCAGATACTGACATGACTGATAAACTTCAGTCACTTGTGACTAATGTCTTTGATGAAATGAGGTAGTTTACTGGAACAATGTAGTATAGGTGACTTGGCAAAAGAAACTTACAATAATACATCTACACCTTCTACAAATTTGATTCTACTCTAGCTGAGTTCATATATATTTCATGCAGAGAAGGTGCAGTTCCAGTTTCCCTGCTCAATATAAGATCAATAGACCCTTTTACACCAGGAGGAGGAAGTCATTGCGGGCCCAAACAAACCTAAATATAGGCACAACGAACAAAAGATCATGTGGTGGGCAACCTTGTGGTCTTTTGTTTGCTGCTTGTTTGTTGTGGCCTTCAGTGGCTTCCTTCGCCTGGACTGGTGTGAGGGACTCTGCAATCATTCTTATCATCAGCAAACACATTACAATTGATGGCAAGGTGACAACAAATAAAACCGGACAGTTTGAATTTCGATTGGCGGTAACTAGTGTAACGATAAGCTGTTCTGCTGTGTTAACACCGACTATCACGTGTCATCATGTCTTCTCTAAACATTGCAACACATCCCTGAAATGATTGGATGTCGACATGAGTTATAGGCCTAGGCTACATGTAAACTACATTTGCGAGTCGGCCGCTGACCGACTTGCGAATGTGGTCTACATCATGCATTCTTTCCTCATATTTTCACGCAAGAACTTACAGCATGTTCCCTCGCATGAAGATCCTCCCGATTTTGCGCTTTCCAGCGGCGCAGCTGCCTCTTTGGTCAGAGATGAATCGGGCTGGAAAAAGGAGTCGATTTGGGAAGATGTTGGTGGTGCTGGTTCCGGTGCTGCTGGCTCGGGCTCAGGCGGTGCCGATGGCTTTTTCGCTGGGGAATCAAATCCAAGCAAATCTGCAGTGTTTGCTTCTGCTTCAGAGGCTAATGGGTCTGGCAGGGGCTCTGACCCCGTATATAGGTCTTCTTCAGCTTCATCGTTTGTGCTTGTGACGGGCTCTATGTGATCTTCAGGCTCGTCGTGTGCTGCATGTTCCAGCTTCTCGAAGTCGTCGAAGTTGTTGTCCAAAGAGTGGGCGGGTTCCCTTTCAGAGTCATCCATGTTTCAGTTCGTTTTTCACAAACCTGTTACAAATTCAGGTGAAAAATGTTATGTGGGATTGGGGTATGTGGGACAATAAATCGAATAATCAGCACGAAATCATGAAATGAGTTCAGGACTGGACACAAGCATGTATTTGACACTCAATGCGACGGGCTAAAATTTTTCAATGTGAGCAAGATGGCGGCGCGTGACGTCAGGGTTCAAGGGTGAAAAATTGGGGCCACTTTATACTTTTGCTGATCTCCTGAGGAATAGGCGAACGAGTTGTACTGGTGGCTCGATGGTGACTTGCTTACAGATATCCGACACAGTCGCTGTAGCTCAATGAATGGTAGATAAACAGTCTAAAAGGCTATTGTTTTTCTCTGTTTACATCGTTTTCGGCCTGTCACTTGATCATGGATATTTATTACAACGATTCTGATTGGTTGAATAATCAGGCCCGAGTAACTTTCAGCCAATCGAGGTCTTCGTTTCAGAAACAGCGAGGGCTGATAAAAGCCATCATGGCCGCCGGGGATGCAAACAAAATTTTGAACGGGGGAATAAAATCATGTAAAGTGAAGGAAAATGGGTTCCACAATGGTGTAACCAATGGCCATGTGGTGAATAAAGATGCTGGGGACAAGGTAACATCGATTTCTGTAAAATATTATATAGAATACTCCTCTGTCGGCGCTCTAAACTTGCTGAAGAGTTGTCATATAAGTACTTGCATAATACACGTACATGCCTATGTACATGTATTTAGGTCTGTACACACGTACATGCCTATGTATGTTGGCCTGTACATGTGTGTTCTGATTTCCATCAGATTTTTTGCATGCCTTGGCTTGTTTGGTCATACTTCACCCATTATTCTCCCGCCATCTTCATAAATGGTTCTTTTTTAATTTGGGGCATGCCATTATCCCTATGTGTACATGTATTTAAGAAGTGCTGTACTGTCTGAGCCTGAAATTAAAAAAAGATCTGTTAGTGTTAACCTTTATTGAAAAAGTTTGTGTTTGTTTTTTCATTTCAGGCAGAATCATGGCAAACTTCATTCTATGAAAGTTTTGAAGAGACTCCGCTGTGGGTTGCTGTCATCACATACATTGGTTATGCCTTCCTCATCGTGTTTGGCCATATCAGAGATTTTATGAGGAACAAGGGATTGGAAAAGACACATTCCGCGAAAGAAAATAAGAAATTGTGTGTAAGTTGGTTGAAATACAAATAAAAGGCGAGATGATATAATACATGTATTTTTTTTGCTATCCAATGGCCAGTGTTGCATTAACATAATCGTGTTTGAACTATCGTTGTCCACTATTGACTGTGGCATTGGTGATACAATCTGTTACTAGGTTTAGTATTATGTTTGCTGACATTTTACGCATATGAAAGATTGACCAGTCTGTCTGAAGTACAAATTACTACCAGGGTGGGGTCAGGGTTCACAGACCTTACACCTGATTCTTCCAAGTGAAGAAATATTAGACCTTTTAGACTTTAATTAAAGACAATCACTGTTTTTACATTTATGTATATATATCTAAACTAGAGTACTTGACATAGGTGCTAGATCTAAATTTTATTTGGCAAATGTGCGTATTTTTCTCAATTGTCTTATCTTATCAATTTTGAACTTACAAATAAGAGGTCATAACATTCGTGGCATCAACTTAAAATGCACTATGATAACGCAATTTCAATTGTATAGTTTTGTATTTTCAGGGTTTTGTTCCGCTGTATCAAAGCTTTGAAAGTTTCTACACCCGAAACTTGTACATCCGAATTCGAGATTGTTGGAACCGGCCAATTGGAAGCGTGCCTGGTGCAGAAATTGAGCTCCTGGATAGAAAATCCCCCGATTATGGATGGAATTTTGAGTACGTATTTGGTGATGAGCACCCGGTCGATTGACTGTATCAATAAATGAAACTCGAACTAGTCTCTATTAATATGGGCAATCCGGGCTACATGCTAATTTTGCTCCATTGAGTATATTAGAATTGGCTTGACGAAATGTCCAATTGGACTTGCCACTGAAGTTGACATAGAATTTTTTTTCTTGACATTACCCAGCAGTGTGCCTGGGATTCTCTGAAGGATCCAGGGAACTGAGATAACAATGGAATAATTACTGGAAATTTCCATATTCAATTCTATGACACCTATTATGCCAATTTTAATACACTGTCAGAGTCACTGCTGCTGTAAAGAATGAATAATTCAGCTTATGATTTTATAATCTGTATTTGTAAATGATCGTCAATAGGCCTACTCGAACTGTTGGTAAATTCTGTGCACTTTGTCTCTAGAATGAGTACAGCTGTCCCATCTGCACCACATTAAGTAGAGTAGGATAATGTTTATCTTTGAGAATTATTGTTTGAAGCATTTGTTGAGGTGGGGAATACAGGATTTCCTGAAACTCAACCTTATTGGACTGCACCTGTGTCTGTCTAAAGTCATGAATTGAATACTCATGGATACTATTTACCAGGTTTTATTTGAAGCAGTCTGAAGCTCCAACCTCAGTCAAACTATGTTAAGAGCTCATCACCATCATCAATCATGAGGCCTTTTACCATTAGAAAGGCATACCATAATGACTTGTTCACTGCAGATACATGACATGAATGAAATACATAACAGACGCTTGTTTTACAGGTTTGCAGGGTCGCGCACCAAGGCCCTCAACATGGGATCCTACAACTACCTTGGATTTGCCGAAAACCATGGGATATGTGCCAATGAGTCAATTGAAGCAACCAAAAAGTTTGGCCTGGGCGTGTCAAGTGCTCGCCAGGAAATTGGTAAGTGACAATCAGGCCAGAACTTGCATTGTCTTGGTCTTGGGACTAGGCATGTGACTCTCATTTCCAATCCCATTTCCTTCCATGGGCATGTGATTGCTCTTGGCTGCTATAAGTGACACTTCCAGTGGAAATGATATGTCCTTACATACATCGATGAAAAACAAATGTGTTGGTTCATTTTGCACAGCAGTACAATGTTATTTTCTGACTAGTCTGACCTACAAAATATCTTTGATGACCTCAGGATGGGAAGTACTAGTAATTAGTACTCTCTTTCTCATGAAACAACAACTAAAGTCATTTTGGCACAAAATAAACTATAAAGATTCAGACAAGAGCAATTTGAAATGATGCCTCCCTGTAAGTTTTGACTACTGATCTTTCAGGCACAGTTGACATTCACCAGCAACTTGAAGAATTGGTTGCAGAATTCGTCAATCAGGAGGCTGCCATTACATTCGGCATGGGCTTTGCCACCAATTCAATGAACCTCCCAGCTCTAGTTGGACAGGTGAGTAGATTTCATCCACGCCTTCTTCTTCTTAACCAAATAAATGTTTCAACAAATATTGGATTTGTTATGAAACAACACTACACTGTGGTATATAATGGAAAATGGATTTGGAGTTTCTTGTCTCAAAAATTTTTTTGATATGAAAAAGACATCCACATTAACAAAAAGTCATCAGCTGACAACACGTTTTTATAAGGAAGCTGTGTAAACTGGTGCGTCTCCACTGGTAGACCTGGGTCTAAAAAATTATGTTCTCTTTCAGGGTTGCCTTATCCTGAGTGATGAATTGAACCATGCATCTCTTGTCCTCGGATCGAGATTGTCCCACGCTGTAATCAAGACTTTCAAACATAACGGTAAGAACTTTGAAACGATCGATAGACCTACCAGCGGCCTTTTCACCGCACTGTAGTACTTGCAATATTGTTTGTTAGAGATGAAGCCAGTGTTTTGATTCTGTATCTTGACACACATGTCTTGGAGTTTACTACAATTGAGAAATCCTGTTTCAATTTCAGATATGAAAAATCTGGAGTTCCGTCTACGTGAAGCTGTGATATATGGTCAACCTCGTACCCATCGTCCATGGAAGAAAATCCTGATAGTCGTTGAAGGAATATACAGCATGGAAGGCTCTATTGTAAAACTCCCAGAAGTTGTGGCATTGAAGAAAAAATACAAGGCGTACATTTACTTGGACGAAGCGCACAGTATTGGTGCCAGTGGACCAACAGGAAGGGGCATTGTTGAATACTTTGGACTTAATCCCAGGGATATCGATATTATGATGGGCACTTTCACCAAAAGTTTTGGCGCATCTGGGGGCTACATCGCTGGATCTAAGGTACAAATAGCCTTCACTGAGATATGTTCTATACCGTCTGGAACTAACTGTCGAACCTCTCTAATATACAGGCATTGAGACTAGAAAATGTTGTCCTTGAGAGATGTCCTGCCAATGAATTAGAATTGAAATATTTCATGCTTTTGACGGCACATTTTCAAAGAGGGGTCCATATCTAATTAATCCAATAATGCAGATGGTTCAAGTTTTTGACCCTTTTGTATTTTCATTTCAGAAAATCATTGATCATCTTCGTAGCCACTCACACAGCGCCATCTATGCGACGAGTATGTCACCAGCGGTGGCACAGCAGGTCATCACGAGCATGAGGATGATCAGTGGAAAGGATGGTAGCGGAGAGGGTAGGCATTGTGATAGAAGATTTTTCCAGTCTGATGCGATGGCGTCGATATCCTCTTTTTATTTCCCGGCAAGCTCAAACAAATCATCTGTCCATTGACTTGTGTCCATTTGGGCAATCACCTGAAAAACTTACCTCTCTCTGAAAAGGCGTCCGGAGAGTAAACTGACCTCTTCCTGAAAAGATGCCTGAGGAGTATTCAGGTCTTGGACTCGCAGAGCTGACAGCATACCAGCAGGCTATGACTGCATATCACGAATGACATCAACCAATTTGGTGCCTCCTCTGTTGATTCTGCCTCAATATAATATTGCGATATGTTTCAGGTAAGAGACGAATCGATCAGCTTGCCTGGAACACGCGGTATTTCCGCCGACGGCTTCACGAGATGGGATTTATCATCTATGGTAATAAAGATTCGCCTGTCGTACCCTTGATGTTATTCATGCCGGCCAAAATTGCGTAAGTACAACTATTTTATCAGGAGTTAAATGCCGATTTCTTCAGAATTTGTCAGGGGGTACTTTACATTTAAGAATGATTTGAAAGGTACTGGTATCGGCCTGAGGTTTAGTTCCAAGGGCTCTGTTAAAGACACCCTTGAGGCTGACAATAGGTCATTTCTTCATCTTGCAGTGCGTTTGGTCGTGAGACCCTCAAGCGAGGATTGGCGACTGTTGTTGTTGGATTTCCTGCCACTCCCATTATCGAGTCCAGGGCACGTTTCTGCTTATCGGCCGCCCACACTAAAGAGAGTCTAGATTTTGTGAGTAGAAACATTGTATGGATCTTCTGTGATCTACTGCATTCTAAGCCATTTTTTCTGAAGATTGAGACTAAGCATTGAAGTAATCCCCATGTTTATTTAGAGATGGACTTCCTGCTTCTACTAGATAAATGGAGAATTGCAGTTTTGAAATTTGCCAAATCTTTCAATATTGCATTTTGTATTCCAGGCACTTGGGGTTATCAGCGAAGTTGGTGACTTGTTGAAGTTGAAGTACTCTAACAAACCAAAAGATCCTGGATTTTCGGAATCAGATAAAGGATTCTTTGCTGCTCATCTGGTGAGTATTTTCCTGTTTTCTCGAAAAGGATCTACACGAGGGCTCTTTCTTTGGGTTCAAGAATTCTATTAGATTGAAAGGCAGAGTCTTGTCTGTAAGTGCTCTTAGGCTGTGGAATACTCTTCATAGTGACATATATAGAAAGAGCACTTAATATTATGGTTCAGGAGACAGAAGTTATCACTACGACTGGGACCGACTTATTCCGGCACCTGTGGCCATATGACTGCCTTGTACTATAACGTAATGAAATATATACTCTATTCTATTATATCTTATCTTCCAGTCCAAAGAGCTGTCCGGATCAAACTGAGCCAGAAGTAGACCAAGAAATCGTTGCTCACAGCTGAACCAATGTACACCCAGCACTACACCGAACCAGTACATTTAACTTTATCAAACGTAATCTTCCATGATAGTATGATGTTTACAGAGACAGTATCAGTTCTTTTGTAAAACGATTGGTGATATATTTTCTATAATTTATTATATGCATACTTGGTAATGATCTTGACTTAGTAAAATATTTATTCCTTTTTTTTCTGGTGACACACAGATGTGCTAAGATTTAAGTATTAAGGGACTCTACTATATTTCCATACAACTACTGGTGACAATTACTGGTGACATTTGCCTCAAAGAAAGTTAAAAGGTTGAACAAAACCAATCATTATTCAATCGACAATCGCCACATCACTGGCCAGTACATACCTCGGCAATACAATAACATTACCTGGAGTCAGATTTCATCAAAGTAGAAATATGCAGAGTGGAAGACAACATGTTTTCTTTGAGGTGGGTGCTACCATAAGTCATTGACTAATGCGAGGCATTTGGTGCAACGCAGTAATCACTGTGTATTATCTGATGAGCCCAAACTTCAGATTTCATGCTTTAATAATTCAGAAATGGGAACAGCTGTGAAATATTTTGTCCTTATTTCTAAAAGTGCCAATTCAGGTCTTACATCTGATACAAGCCCTAGGCCCTGAATCGGCAGGTCCAGGGCCTGATACCCAGACTCGGTGGACTTTGTTATGTGTTGCGGGCATTCAATATATTAAACATACTTGATGTAGTGTAATCAGTTTTACTAGTATTATTACTAGTATTATATTAAGCACTAATGTGATAATTTCTCTTAGTTGGCAATTCTGCTCTGAGATAGAGGAATGTGTCAACATTTGTAAATAGTAATCTTACTTGTTCTGGAGAACAAGGGATTGGCATACTGTAAACCCATAATTCTTCGCAAGCTTCTTATTTTACTGATTTTAATTTCCACTAACAAAATATTTTGGCAGCAAATTCAGGTCTTTTCAACTGATTATTTAAGAGAGTGCCAATAGTATTTTCAATATGAGAAAGGGTTTGCAGTGCATTTTATGCTTTCTTTCTGTTTTCTCCACAGTTGAACATGTTGAAGGGATTATCGTCTGCTCTTAACAATGCCCCTTTGTTTCCCATGCCTGTGTCTGTGTCAAAGCAGGCATGAATGAACCTGTCCCAAATGTAGACTCTATAACTCATTTCTATAGTATTTTGTTACACGAGCTTCTGAATCCAATGCTACATAATCGAGAGTTTGGCTGACTAGAGGTATATTTTCATACATGTAGGCGTTGAAAACATAAAAGTGGGGCGAAAAAGGTGGCTGTGCGAAATTCTCTTTAAACATGTTAAATAGAGTTTTACGCGGCTACTGAGCACTTTGTCTACTGCTGCTCCTGACCTAACCCCTGTCGCGATTAATCCGATGAAATGCTTACGTCTGCTTCACTTTGCTACATAATACAGCCTGCTGAACACTGCATATTTATTCTGATCAAAAGATTTTTATTTTGTAAATACGCACATATCAAACATGTAAACATGTATTTGCCCATGTGTAAATATTCTGCTTTTGGCAATTTCACTCAACCTATAACAGAACCAAATGATTGGTGCAACCATTTATAATCAAAATGGCAGCATGTATAGTAAAGGCCTTTGTGTTAAATTGGTTAAGGACTTTCGAGATTTGCGGCTGAGAGCTAAGGGCACTTTGGACGATTGTCAAAAAGTGTCACATTGTCCTTACAATAAATGTATAATTAATGGGACTGGGATGTTAAAAGTGAAGACTGAAGACTAATTTATTCTTTGTTATCTGTCTGATTTTGTAGTACAGTTGTGAACTTTACATCCGTTCTTGTATGATGATTTGTTTTGAGGTTAATCTGCGAATAATCCTCAAAGATCATTTTATTTCAAGACCCACTGATTATGTGCATCTTTTGTCTTTCATGAACACCTTACATTTACTTTCTATCATTCCACGAAATATATAATTGTCCAGGTGACAGGTCCAATCAGCGTCACACGTTTCTGTTGATCTCATGCTTACAAAATGTTGTAAACGTGGAGTGTAGTATGTGTATCACAACAATGAAGAGGCTCTTTCATATTTACCAGACGTGTACATGTACATGTAGTATGTGTATCACAACAATGAAGAGGCTCTATCATATTTACCAGATGTGTACATGTACATGTAGTATGCGTATCAGAACTATGAAGAGACTCTTTCGTATTTACCAGATGTGTACATGTACATGTAGTATGTGTATCACAACAATGAAGAGGCTCTATCATATTTACCAGACGTGTACATGTACATGTAGTATGTGTATCACAACAATGAAGAGGCTCTATCATATTTACCAGACGTGTACATGTACATGTAGTATGTGTATCACAACAATGAAGAGGCTCTATCATATTTACCAGACGTGTACATGTACATGTAGTATGCGTATCAGAACTATGAAGAGACTCTATCATATTTACCAGATGTGTACATGTACATGTAGTATGCGTATCAGAACAAGGAAGAATATTTACCAGATGTGTAGTATCAAAAATTGCATATGTATGTATAAGTTCACGGAACTCGAATAGTTCTAAGTTTTGAAATACCTCAGTGTTACACGTACCACTTCTCTTGTAAAAATATATTATGTTCTCCACCATGAGATAATTGTGACAGAACAACCGGGGTGTGGTTTCTCCAATCTGTATTGACAAGCATTGGTTGATCTATTGATCTATTAATCTAACCTATTGACTGGTATTGATGTTGGGGAGGTACTTGCCGCTGAGTTTATCCTCTCAGTATTATAAATGTTGTAAAAATCTTATAAAAATCCCTTTAGCAAGAATTTCTTGGACGCGTTGTGTTAGATCTCAGGACATATATAGGCGCCATAAATAGCTCAGAACCGTGAAGTATAATATTTGGTCTTTTCTAGAAAGCATGCAAGGTCCCACACCTACCCTTGGTTCTTTCAATTCAACGTGAGACAACATATTATTGTTGGGACCTTGTGTGTACGTACCTATGTATTATCACTTAAATTTCATTGGGAATAACGTCATGATTTGAATGGCAGTAATACACAGGACTTGGCAGTGATATAATCTTCTGACATGAACAATGATGTACTCTAAACGACAGGAGTCTGAGAGAAGAACATCATTATTGTAACCATATCCCATTCTTTTAGTATTTAATTCAAAGGTCATGAATTTCTGTTTGTTATTGTGTTCTGTACATATCGTGTAATATAAGTTTTCCATGCGTTTGTTTGATGTTGCAAATTGCCCAATGTTGTTTTCAGAGTGATAATTGGGAGAAGCCTTGGGTCCAGGCTTTTCCAGAAGATAGCCCAGGTGACTTGAGAACAAGGGAGAGCGATATCTGTTGGCGACTTCATGTAACGTAATCTGGCCCATGTGGCTCCTACCTATAGTCT
Organism: Lineus longissimus; assembly: GCF_910592395.1. Taxonomy (NCBI): domain Eukaryota; kingdom Metazoa; phylum Nemertea; class Pilidiophora; order Heteronemertea; family Lineidae; genus Lineus; species Lineus longissimus. The sequence continues at coordinate 6,842,169 of NC_088310.1, forward strand.
CCCTTTAAGAACTAGCTTGCATTGACTCTCTGTGATGAGATTTTTTCTGATAAAGATGGGTCAAAATCATCAAAATGGATGGTGTATGATATCTGATTAAATATTCCGTCCTTTGGTAGCAACACTAACCCATCAAATGTTAATCGATCTATTAATTTGACTGAGTCCTGCTCTGGCTTTGATTGATAAAATTGAGAAGACGAAAGGTTTTTCTGGGTTATGATCGAATCTGTTTATGACACATTGATGATGAACATGATTCACAGATGAGTCAATAAAAAAGTTCAAATTGGGATCGTCTCGAAATTCATTGAAGCCAAAAAGCTGGTACAGCTTAAATTTATTTAGAGACTGACACCTGAGCACTGCATGTTTCAGTTCCTTTGCTAAATCTTCTCACTTCGTCCAATGTTAATAAGAAGCACATGTAGATATCTTCTATTTTCAATACTTTGGTTGACCCTGTTCCGAGGAAAGAATTGTGTGTTGAGTTTATGAAAGTTCAATTTTAAACCGTTTGCTTTTTGAATAAGATACATGTATATATTTGTAGATTTTTAGTGTATTGTAAACCCTAATATTTGTGCGAGCCAAATATTTTCAGAGTAGGTGCTCAATGTGAAGTGTCTGTTTTATCTTTCTTAAAACCATTTGCTCGCTGAAGTCTTTGAAGTGTTATTGGATGAAGATTTTGCTAAAATGTCTGGAGTTCACAGTTTTGTTGGTAAATCTACATTTATAAATAGCTCATTGTAAATAGCTCATTGTAAATAGATTTAAAGATAGGTTATTGTGGTAAAAATTGAAAAATTTAGATGCGAAATGCCTTGCCTTGCCTTCAACACCAGGAGAGTAGTGACTCAGGCACGTGCCTTAGTCCTCTCCCCTCTAGCATCTCAAGTCGATTTTCCATGGTCCTTTGGGTGACCTGGCCCATAAGGAGTTGTGTCTTGGTATTACCACAATCATCTCATTTTTTCATATTGGCAATTACATGTATTAGTCTTTGCATCTGGACTCATCAATTATAACTAAGAGATTGTACAGCAAAGCATGTGCTGTTCAAGTGTGTATATGCACAGTGATAGGAGATTGGTTTTATTTTTGTCAAACACCAATCAATGTCCGTGGTACAGATGTTTCTCTGGCCCAAAAAGCTATGCATACACATACTGGATGGCTTCTAAAATGTGTTTAGGAGTTATCATTCTCAGTCTGCTGTTTTGATAAAGAGCAAGCACAGTGGTCATTTTATGTACCAAGGTCCTAGAAATAGCAAGATGCCAATTTTCTACCCTGCGGACTGATAGCTTTGTCATCTGTTTATTAACTTGATAATGTAGATTTTGCAAGATGAGTTATGGCATTGAAATATTCACCCATATTTTTTCACGGAAAATGGCAATGTTCACGTGTTTTGTGACAGCTTTGCACACTGCTATGCATTCAGTTATTCTATCCTTTAGCTAACACGAGAAATGCTGTAAAAACCAGTTTAGTGCTTAGAGATTGTGGTAGCTATCTAATAAATTTCTGATGTTTAGAATTGCAATTTCTTTGGTCCTTTGTGTGCCTGTGACTCTGATGGGTAGAGACATGTAGCAGATTGTGTGTTGCTGTCGTTGTGGCATTGAAAGGGCCATTGACAGTAGTCTCTCAGTGTTTCCATCAAGAAACACCAAGGCCATCTCTGCCAGAGAGGGTGACACATCGGCCATCACTCCATCAAGCTCATCCCACCTCTGACGTTGGCACATCTACACTCTCCATGTCAGAATCATCAAGGGCAACCCAACAAGAGATGATGGCACAATGACAATCTCTTGACCGAAGCATCAAGGCCATTCCCAACGAAGATGGTGACACATCGACAGTCTTCCCGTCCGAAACAGCAAGGCCATCCCGGCCAGAGACAATTGTACTTCGGCAGTTTCCCCGTCAAGAAACGCCACCAATATCAAAGCTCTCCTCGCCAGAGGCGACAGTCTCTTGTCAGAAACACCAAGGCCTTCCATCACAGTCTCCCAAAGAAACATCAACGCCATCCCATTCCATCAGCACTAGCCCCGTAAGAAACATCAAGGCCATCCCGGCCTGACACAATGGCACATCGACAGTCTTCCCGTCGAGAAACACCAAGGCCATCCCCGCCAGAGACGATGGCCCATCCACAGAAACTGCACCATGGCTGTCCCCCCTCGAGACAACGACACACCGACAGTGTCCCCGTCAGAAACACATACTCCAGCCCCGCCAGAGGCAAAGGGACATCGACAGTCTCGCCTTCAGAAATACCGACATCCAAGAGAGCGTCCTCGTCCAAAACATTAATGCAAATATCCAAGTCCGAAACAACAAGGCCATCCGCATCAGATACAATGGCACATCGACAGCCTCTCCACCCAAACCATGAAAGCCATCACGCCAGAGACGACGGCACATCGACAGTCTCCTCCTTGTCGAGAAACATCAAGACCATCCCCACCAGAGACAGTGTCACATCGGCAGTCTTCATGTCAGAAACATCCAGGTCATCGCCGGTTGAGTGCGGTGGCAGACCAAAAGCCCGGCTCACCGGAAGAACTGTGAGGGCCATCCCGCCAAAGGCAACGGCAGATCAACGGTCTAGCTCCTTGTCTGATAAACCAAGGCCATCTTCACCAGAGACAATGGCACAATGATACATCGACTGTCTCCCCGTCAATAACACTAAGGCTATCACGGCCAGAGATATTCATGCAGTCGACAGACTCCCCGTCAGAAGTACTAAGGCTATATTCACCAGAAAGACAGTCTCCTTGTCTGCCATCGTCTGTGGATGTGATGGCCTCGATGTTTCTGACGGGGACACTGTCGATGTGCCATTGTCCTTTGCGGAATGGCCTTGATGTTTTTCCTCGACGGGAAGACTGTCGATGTGACACTGCCAATGTGACACTGTCTCTTGGTGGAGATGTCCTTGGTGTTTCTCGTCGGGGAGACTGCCAATGGCCATTGTCTCTGGTGGGGATGTCCTTGATGTTTCTAACGGGAACACAGCCGATATGTCACTGCTCTGGCCGGGATGGCTTTGGTGTTTCTTGAGGAGGAGACTGCCGTTGTTCCATTCTCTGGTGGAGATGGCTTTGGTATTTCTGACGGGGACACTGTCTATGTGCCATTACCTCTGCAGTTTATGGCGTGGGATGGTCTTGATGTTTCGGACGGAGGCGTTAGACCATCGATGTAACACTGTCTCTGGTGCAAATGGCCTTGATATTTCTGACAAGAGACTGTCGATGTGCCATCGCCACGGGGACACTGTCGATGTGCCATCGTCTCTGGTCGGTTCTCGACGGGAACTGCTGATGTACCCTTGTCTCTGACAGGGACGACCTTTGTGTTTCTGACGGGGACACTGTCAATGTGCCGTTGTCTTTGGCGTGATGGCCCTCATTTGATCTGATGGAGTGACTTTCGATGTGCCAATGTCTCTGACGCGGATGACTTCGTTATTTCGGACTTGGAGACTGGCAATGTGACATCGTCTAGTGTGAGGATGGCCTTGGTGTTTCTGACAGGAAGACTGTAGAAACGTGCCGTTGTCTCTGGGAGGGCGGAGAGGTGGTTAGGTGTTTCTCGGCGGGGAGACTGCGGTGTGTCATTGTCGTTTGCCGGCATGGCCTTTTGACCTGACGGGTTGACTGTCGATGTGCAATTGTCTCTGTTTGGGATGGCCTTGATGTTTCTGATAAGAAACTGTCGTTGTACCATTGTTTCTGGTTGGGGTGGCCTTGAGGTTTCTGATATTGAAACCGTCGATGAGCCAGTGTCTGTGGAGGGGATGGGCTTGAAAGTACTTATTTCGGGACTGCCGATGTGCCACTGTCTCTGGTCGGGATTGCGTTTGTGTTATGCGTCGGGGAGATTGCTGGAATGCGATTGTCTCTGGCGGAAATGACCTTGTTGTTTTTGACTGGAAGGCTGTCGATATACCTTCGTCTCTTGCCGGGATGGTCATGGTATTGTTCGGTGCAAAGAACCTAGATGTGCCATTGTTTAGGCAGGATGGCATTGATGCTTCTGACGGGGGGGCTGTCGATGTGCAACTGACTTTTGCCGGGATGTCGTTGGTGTTTCTGACGGGGAGACAGTAAATGTCCCGTTGTCTCGGGAGGGGGCGGCCTGCGGGCGGCCTTGGTGTTGTTTCTCTAACTGGCGAGGAGACTGTGATGTGGCATGTCCCTGGCCGGAATGGCTGTCGATATAGTGCCATTGTCTCTGGCTGTGATGGCCTTGGTGTTTCTCCACGGGAAGACTCTTGATGTGCTTTCGTCTTTGGCCGGGATGGCCTTGGTGTTTCTAACGGAAAAACTGCCGATGTGCAATCCTCTCTGGTGGGGATTGCCTTGGTGTTTTTTACCTTGGTGTCAATGTGCCTGTTTCTGTACAGTAGTGGGGATGGTCTTGATGGTTTTGAATGAGACTATCGATGTCCCATCGTCTCTGGTTGGGATGTTCTTGATGTGTCTGAAGGGGAGAATGTTGATGTGCCATCGTCTTTGGAAGGGATGGCTTTGGCGTTTCTGACATGGGGACTGTCGATGAGCCATTGTCTGTCGTGGTGATGACCTTGGTGTTTCTGACGTGGAGGCTGTCGATGTGCCATTGTCTCTGGCGGGGATTGCCTCGATGTTGCTCGACGGGAAGATTCGTGATCTGCCATTGTCTCTGGCGGGGATTGCCTCGATGTTGCTCGACGGGAAGACTCGTGATCTGCCATTGTCTCTGGCGGGGATGGCCTTGATGTTGCTCGACGGGAAAACTCGTGATGTGCCATTGTCTCTGGCGGGGATGGCCTTGATGTTCTGTTTGAAAACATGTGAAAGGGTTGAATGGACGGTTTGGGACTTTCTTGTGGCCAATTTGGGGAGTGCCGATAGGCGGGCTTTTGCGGGAAATGGGGGTGGGGGTGGGAGTGGTCCGAGGGCGCTCCCGCAGGAAATCAACAAAGACCTGCCATGTGAATGTGGTTTCCATTGAAACCTAATTCACAGGCAATTGAGGACCCCAGTTCGATGATTCTGATTAAGAGATTGTCGATGTGCCATTGTCTGTCGTGGTGATGGCCTTGGTGTTTCTGACATGGAGGCTGTCGATGTGCGATTGTCTCTGGCGAGGATTGCCTCGATGTTGCTCGACGGGAAGATTCGTGATGTGCCATTGTCTTTGGCGGGGATGGCCTTGATGTTCTGTTTGAAAACATGTGAAAGGGTCGAATGGACTGTTTGTGACTTTCTTGTGGCCAATGCGGGGAGCGCCGATAGGGGGGCTTTTGCGGGAAATGGGGGTAGGGGTGGGGGTGGGAGTGGTCTGAGGGCTCTCCCGCAGGAAATCTACAAAAACCTGCCATGTGAATATGGTTTCCATGGAAACGTAATTCACAAGCGATTCAGGACCCCAGTTCGTACCCCGCCCTTGTAATACATGTACAAATGTATATGGAATAGGAAGAAACGAGAACATCTTATCATGGAAATATCCAGATTTTATGTCAACAATTTTGTAACAAAATATGGTGATTTACAAAATGTACAATGCATATTTATATACTGACAATATTAACAAGAACTGGCCCAAGGCTGCACCGGCTATATTTACAACTGGTCGCCGAGTTTCAGCAAAATAAATATTTGAAGAACTCGAATAAAAAATTAGATAACAAATATATGCAATAAAGTAAAGAAGAACAAAATGGTCTGTAGATGAAGCAAGCATGACTGAGGTCGTCGCGGGGCCGTCCAGTTGTCCGAGCTGTATTCCCCCCTGCTTTAAAGGAAATACTACCTTCTTTTTGAAAGGGGTCTGTGATATGGCAGGCGCTAGCGGGTCCAATTGGTGATCTTGACCAATATGAACTGTTATGGAAAAGTGCCTATCTTTACCAAGATCATAAAGATACGTTTGTCGAAATCTTCTTCGTGATACAGTGTGAATGTACCGTGAGATATTACAGACACGTTCCACGATTTTGTCAAACGTAATCAGTCCATTATAATGGCTCTATCTTACCCGAATGAGTCCTATCCCAATCTTAATGAGCTGACAATCAAGCGATTGCATAACAATTGTTAAATGATTTGGTTCCTGCCTTTATATATATATATATATAGTAGTAGTGTCCCTTTAAAAATGAGTACCCCTCAACTATTGAAAGAATTACAGTGCTGCCACCTGTGACATGAACATAGCTCCTAACGAATGTTACAGTAACTTGTTATGTTATAATAAAACAATTAATGCACTGTATATTTTATCATTACCCGTAAAAAATCGCTCTACAAGTGCTTTGTGCAAGTGGCGTTATACACATTAATTTATTTTTATTCATTTTTTTAATATTTAAGTGCGATTTAATGAAACACTGTACATTGGAACATTTCACAAACCTTTAGGTCTGATGGTCTTCAATGCGAAATGCTCTTTCGCGTTTTGTGAGATATTACACTATTTACATCAATGAACACTATACTTTAGTTTCTAGCACTTTATACACATATCATCACGAAAACTTCAGGCCATGCACTATGCATCTCGTGGGTTAATTCAATGTTCAGCACATCGGTCTAGAATTCGCCACCTTCCCCAACCTGCAAGTCAAGTTTGGCCAATCAGAATACTTCTATCATCCTTGTGTGGCGTAGAAATCTTGCCCATGATAAAGTAGAGGGCTCCTGATTGGGCAATACAAACAGGAAAACTTTTAACTGTCTGAATGAAGAAAGTGGTATTTAACCTTCGTAAAAAAGAATGCGGGATATCACCCGATAACTTAGGAGTCAGTATAATTGATTTGTTACATGTATTATACAATAACATGTAAGTAATGATATACATGTATTATATCATTGATATGCATACCCGTTTTACTACACTATCACTTCTAATTGCTAAATTCGCCACTTTGCGGAAGCATGAATCCAGGACTTCCGGTCAGGTTACGGCCAACCAGAAGATACTTTAGCCTCGTTCCCGTCATCGCAATATGCATCTCATTTTTATGGTATAGCTCCGTCTACTGAACGGAGCAAGAACCCAAATATCACACAATTTCGCAGTGAGGCACGTGGCTTACTCGGGCTGAAGATACCTAATCACGCCTGTTATGGGCAAAAAGTACGGACTTATATGATTAACCAACACCTGAACAAAAATCACAAATTCTTGCTTCATAGGAAAGTGGAAAATGACTACGGTTCTGACTTTTTTTCTTTATAATATCACTTAGTTTGTAGTAAATTACATAAACATGACCTTGGTACATGTACACTGCACTGTAAAAATCTACAAAACTGGGAACTATAATGGTTATGATTTTTTTTACAAAGTTCAAGACAAAGTCAAAACCAAACATTATTATATTTCATTATAGTTCTGTACCATTAACATCATCTAATTGCTAAATGTGAGGGCTAAGAAAACAGTGACGATGGGTCTGCATGAACAGTATTATGTTTATTCCAAACTATAAAGATATTTTACACTAAGTTGTCAAGACTCCTGTCCGAAATAGAAGAGAGGAATGCCTCAAATGCAGTCGTTGCAGTCGTTGGTCAATGTATAGCACGAAGTCTCTCCAGAATTAGATTTCTTGCGGGATTTCTTCGAATGTTATGTAAAGTCGCTGTAATGGGGTCTTATCTATAATAATTGGCTCATTTTCGCTGTAGTTAATCTATAGTTAATCTGGATCCTTTAATAACTTTGAACGAAATTAAGCATTCATCACAATGGCTTCTCACAAAGTAATTACCTTCTTTTTGCCATCTTAAAACCTATCCATCATTTTGCTTTGAATACCTGATCAGGCAGATGGTCCCAGTGGTGTGCCAGAATAAAGAAGCATTTGAAAACGTCATTTGTCTATTTGTTTGTTAACATTATGGTGTTACAGTAATCAGACGTCTGTTTTATATCTCATACCCTTGTTTCTACCGAATAATTGCAACAACTGACATCTACTTTTATTCGCTAAAATTGTAGCTGATATCATGAAATACGTTGATACCATGTCTTGGGCCTGACCACCGACTCTAAGAATGGATTTTAGAGTAAAAGATTTCTAAGTATAGAGTATACATGATATGTAAAGGTGTTCCATTGTTCACATTATTGATGGCCGTCGATTTATCTTAACCAATTGGAGCTCCAGCATCACTCAATTCATTGAAAATTACCCGCGAATTTTCAAGAGTGATTGATCCCTTGGCGGCAGTAAAATTACGTCAGAGCAATCCCGCAGGGTATGTGATCGGAAGTTAACACTCCGAAGTCAGCAAAAACCTCTCCTTTTATGTCTTAAGAGTCGTGTCGAATCAACATTATTCATCTTAAAGGTATTTTATTCAGGAGCCATGGCTTTTGATCCATATAAGGATATGAAAATGGACACTAATTTAGATAAAAACTTACATGTGATGACGTGCAAGTTTTCGAGCTGTTGAGATTGGTGGACGGGGGCGTAGCGACCTTAGAGCGATTCCAGAAGACTCGTTGGAGGAGGCCTATATCAAGGTCCCGGAAGGAAGTGCCCTGACGCCGCTCTCGCACATATGAAGAAGGCAAACATTTTTATCGCGATATGCCTTCATTTTTACCGAAAGCGCTAGCTGTTCAGATCAAAAGCTGAAATTTTGAAGACGCAAGTCAATGCCATTTTTGTACTCGGCATCATTGTAAAAAGAAAGTACTGAATTTTCATACAGCTGAGTTGTATTCAGATTACAGGTTTATTTAGTTACACGAAGACGTCCACAGTAGGGTACTGTGTGTCATATAAACACCTCGACCATGGTTTACTGAAAGCATAAAAGTCATGACAATCCCAATGATGGAGCGAGACAAACTATATTCCCCTCAATTATGGCGGACACGGAACCATCATTTACCCTGGATTGATCTTACTTGTCTTTTCGATCAAGAACAACTTTAGTATACACAAAACCTCACGAGCGCACTGGATCTAAATAGACATTTTCAGGGTAGTTTCGTTGGACCAGTGAACATCACTGGGCCCTTGATAAGAAAAACAATGTTACGATATCAACAATTTGATGCCCCAGGCGTATGTCATCATCACATTTGGTTATTTACATGAGTGCACCATTGTTGCATTATTCTAACAACACACATCATAAATACGAGGGAATGGAAGACCATTGCGTTAGCATTACTACGTCGAATTGCTGAAGAAATTGAAACGGGTTTAACCAATATCATATTTATAAATGTGGCTCACGTGATGGTATACTTTGACCATGCAGCATTCGAGAATCCTGCACCTTAACGTTATGAAAGCAATCTGTCTTAATCGTAATTTTTTTATAAATTTGTATTACAAAACAGCGTCGGAACAAATTGGCCTGTCATGATGCTTGACATGGGGTGTTTTTAGAGTTTGACAAAGAGGAGCAAGCAAAGCCGAATTTCAAACGCTTTTCTAACGATTGATGCCTTTCTTTACTAGTATGTACATGCATAGACAAATCTGAACAATGCTTTCAATTAGACTGGTGATAATCATTGCAAATTTGGAAAAGCAATTTGAAGAGTTTGGGTAGCAGATGCACAACTCTGAGTTTGATGGAGACTATTTTGTCTTCTGTACGATATTTAGAAAGAAAATTCATATTATTTTCTATATTATTGATATTAGTTATAATGATAAATTACAGACTAAAAACAAACAACGAAGATAGGTAATATATATAAACTGATCTAAACGTTGTACTGCTAAAACAATAAATGCTGACTCAGCATTCCTATGTAGAAACTCAAACACCTAAAAGATAATGGAACGAGTTAATGATAATGATAATAATAATGATAATCATTATCATCATCATCATCATCATCATCATCATCATCATCATCATCATCATCATCATCATCATCATCATCATCATCATCATCATCATCATCATCATCATCATCATCATCATCATCATCATCATCATCATCATCATCATCATCATCATCATCATCATCATCATCATCATCATCATCATCATCATCATCATCATCATCATCATCATCATCATCATCATCATCATCATCATCATCATCATCATCATCATCATCATCATCATCATCATAATAATAACATGCTACCGAGCTTGATCAGTTCTCGACTTCTGTCAATCTCTAGGCATGACAAAGGGTAACACTGAATGAATGCTTCCCCAAACTGGTGTCGTTTTAGTGCATTGCATTTGCCTTACAAAGCTATTTTGGCATTTTCCAACAGTGCTGCTCCGCTGTGAAGAGTAGTATCAAATGGTGCTCACAGAACACTCCGAAGGACACCGAAAAAGGCGGAATTCTCTTGAGAAAGTCACCGTCGTTGGCATACCCCATGGGCTCTATTTACAGGCTGACCGACTAGAATGAATCTCTTAGTAAAAAACTACAAAAGGGTGATCGCTGCTTGGTCTTTGACTCTAAAAAACAGGAAATGCTTCATGGAGGGCTGCTTTGATCCGATTGGAACGAATGTTCAGAACTTTTACAAGTCGACCGATCCTCAGACTGCACTCCACCAGGCATAATGAGTTGGACTCCGGGTACTATACAGTATCATGTCTATTTATCACGGATTTTTTTACATTTGTTAAACCATCTATGGCCAAGGAGGCGGTGTCCGTAAAAAATGTATTCTAATTTAATTTCAATAATCAAAGATAGAATTCCCTAGAAGTGTCGTCCCGTCTTAACTTTGGCCGTCGTGGCCGCCGGTTCCGGGCTGCGTTATGTACAATAATGTCTATAACTTCTGCGACTGTCAAAAGGCTGGCACCGAGGAAGAGCGCTAAAGAACCACCAATGTTGCCTGCAATAGAAAACCGGGGATAGTTATTAAAGTGCCTTACATTTGAGTCAAGTTCAAGTTGAGCACTAACTCTGATGCGGACCACCACCTAGCACCTATACTTTATCTAATGAGAATTCCGAAAGAGCCGTAATGGGGACATAAATCGAAAACAAGCATAGTCTTAAACAACACTACTAGGCCGATCGACCTAGCGCTTAGCTGAGAGAAAGTATCTGTTTTGACAATATGCCAATCTCCCGTTTGAGGAAAGGCTTGAAAAATACTCATGCTAATCATACTTTTTTACTTACTCCATAACGTGGTAAGCTCGTAGCCTCGTCCCTGTGTCACAGTTTCGTAGCTAAGCTCGTTGACGAACACATCGACATTCACCAGATTGTCGCTGGAAACGAGAATGGGTGAGCAATATAAGAAAACATGAGGATTTAAGAATGAAAGATAATTTTTGTGGATTAAATTTTGCACTTCACTAAAGACATTTCGATATTATAGCCGAACATTTTGAGCAGTGCGCTTGGAAGCTTTCAAAATACATGTCCATATGAACGCCAAGCCAAGGCAATAGTACTCGACAACAATTGTATACGTGTATTTAGATGGCAACCATGCAGTTTCTAAAACGTTGTTCTACTGCCATGACAACACCTTGCTTGGACCATTTCAGTTTTAATTGGTTCCAAACCAAGCTTCCCCCCACCCTGCAACTGAGCGCCACCGATGAAGTTTGAGAAACGCCACGGCTGCCGAACCAAGCGCGGTGTTCTCCATCTGACTGCAGAATGAGTACTTACTTTATGAACGCCGTATCTAGCGTACTTTTACTGGCGTACGATTTGAATTGCTCCCTAGCCCTAGTGAACACGGGGAAGAGGGCCGTGTCATTATACTTGGTGGGAGCCAACGTATACTTCCGTTCCATGAACATGAACGTCTTATCAATATCCCGCAACTTAGTGTCAAGATTTAACGGCGCTAGATCAGCGTTCGTTTGTTTCATAACCTCATACGATGACATTTCTTGCACCTTCTCCACATGCGTCCTTAGCAAAGTGCTAACTATTTTTACAAGGTTACTACCCCTGAGAGCCGCACCGAATGCTATGTTAAGTCTTGTAGCATTGTTTTGCGCTTGCGATAAATCGTTCCGAAGCATTTTGTAAAATTTTGAGATACAGGGATTTCCTAACATGTCTCGATAAATCGATGCCTCCGCCACCTTTAGGCCAATCATGGTATCTTTTATATCCCTATCACGAGTCTGAATGTGCGTTAATAAACTTTGCAAAGAATTAATGACGTTTTCCGCATCGTCGGACATGAGATCAGTGGCTATATCCGATTTTGTGGCGTCAGTACTTCGTGAGAATCGGCTGACGAGTTGTTGCATGTTTTTCACACGGCTGAATGTATTGCTGAGGAATGATTCTAAAGAATCTTTGCTGGCGGTAATGTACACCATTATCTTTGACGCGGCGTCGTAAAGACTAGTGTTTAGCGCCTGAAAATTTTCCAATCTTTTCTGAACGATTTCTAACGGTTTATCAACCACACGATCTTTAATTAGTGATATTCGGTAGTTATAAATCCTGCTCAAATCCGCGTATTGATTCGCCAGAATATCACGCTCCGTGCCATTGATTGAGTTACCCCCGTGGACATACAACGCAAGGTTACCCATAGAGTCCAGGGTGTCCATGATGTTCTGAAGTGTATCCATCGTCATTCTGAAGTCGAGTTCGTCGGTAGTTGTAACTTGACGTACGCAAAGTGGCGTGAACACCTTATCGTAGGATGTCGTCTGCTCGACAGAGTCGAAGAACCTGAAGTTATTCAACAAGGTACCATTCACATACGCATTCTGTACCTCCTTGAGATTTTTTAATGCACTACTCGTGACTGTCTGGCGTATACCTAAATACCTCTGTACGTCATACAGTAGGTAGTCTCGTATAGCCTTTTTGTACCTATTCGTGCCATCTAACTTATCAACCGATCTTTTGAAATATTCCAGGACCAATGTATACCCAGACGTCACGTAATCAATAAAACTATCACTCATGATCCCCCAGCCCCGATTGAAGTTGTGTTTGATGTTCATCTCCATGAAAGACAGCGTCGCCATGCGGTGAAATCGTAAACGAGGCGAGACCATTTCCACGACGGCCGTGACCTCCATTTGCATATCCGTTAACTTCTTGATTAGCGTTTTCAAGTACATCTCCATCGAATTCACAGCATCGGATAAATCTTGCAGCAACTTTTTATTCCTCTGTAACAACATACTGTCGTACTTTTGAGCAGTTTCTTTTGCCACTTTGTATTTTTTTATCATGGTGTCCACCATTTCGGGCTGAGTGGCAACAAATCGGTCTTTTTCTAACGAAGAGAGGGAAGCCAGACTTGTGGAAGTGCTGTAGATTTTCTCAGTGCAAGGGACAGGGCACGTGCACACCTTACTACTGCTATCAAAAGCATCTGGAAATGTGAATAGAAAATGAAATTAGAATAAAAGGTGGTGTATTGTATCGTACACAAAATTAACTACTATCAGTCTAGTTAATGCCGAAGAATCATTTCAAGTTCACACTCGAAACTGCTTTGACCAACTCAGCTCTGAGGTCTGCCATCTCGAACTAATATCGAGGATTAACTGTCGACTGTTCTATAGTTGCTGAGTCTAGAACGCTCACAAAAAAGCAGCACATTTAATTGCGGGTTGGCCCGAAGTTACGGGGCATGAGAAGTATAGTCCTGCCCGCTGTTAAATATCAGATCGAAAGGACTTCAGACATACCTTTTGCAGGTTTGGTACAGTCGAGGAACTGCCGAAGAGAACACACTGGAATTTTCGCTGAAAAAAGAACCAGAATAACTAGTTATTGCTAAATTAGCCAACACTGCCATCGACTTAGATTACTTTCCTGCCCTACAAATGAGATGTTGTTAGTGACGAACATACATTACTCGTCGAACTGGAAAGCAATTCTTAAAGTTACCACAGTAAATGTCAAGAACGTATAATCGTTTTGGTATATCAAACATACTTTTCGCATTCAGGTTCGGCGCTTTTCTGTCCCCAGTGGAGAAGAAAACCTCTGGTGTCCTCCATTATGCATCTATTGGTAATTCTATAATGGTCGAAGTGCACGCCTAAGACGCAATAAAAGCTTTGGAGACATCGTCACTGCTAATTCCGTCACTAGCATATCACGTTTGGTCGCTGCTTTACATCGACTCAGACTTCTTGAGGATACGTGCACAATGTCGAGAGGCTTGCAGTACCACCAAGCTTCATTACGTTCAGTGCTCTCCCTATTCGCTAATAGTAAAACAAGATGACGAGTTTTTGTTATTAAGAGGATCATAATGTAAAGCCCATTATCGCTCTTAGTATAGAAGTCAGTCAATTGTTGGGTTGCATGCTTTTGACGAAGTGGAATGTACCGGGCTGATTAGGTTAAAAGATTTGTATTCGATCAACGCGAAGCGTGTATACCCCAACAAGATCGTTCATAGTCATTGTCAGTCCAAAGAGAGGTTCTTTTTAAGTCTTTCATAGTCGTTGTCAGTCCAAAGAGAGGTTCTTTTTAAGTCTTTCATAGTCGTTGCCAGTCACCAGCGAGGTTCTTTTTAAGTCTTTCATAGTCGTTGCCAGTCATCAGCGAGGTTCTTTTTAAGTATTTCATAGTCGTTGCCAGTCATCAGCGAGGTTCTTTTAAAGTCTTTCACAGTCGTTGCCAGTCACCAGCGAGGTTCTTTTTACGTCTTCCATAGTTGTTGCCAGTCATCAGCGAGGTTCTTTTTAAGTCTTTCATAGTCGTTGCCAGTCATCAGCGAGGTTCTTTTTAAGTCTTTCATAGTCGTTGCCAGTCATCAGCGAGGTTCTGTTTAAGTCTTTCACAGTCGTTGCCAGTCACCAGCGAGGTTCTTTTTACGTCTTTCATAGTCGTTGCCAGTCATCAGCGAGGTTCTTTTTAAGTCTTTCATAGTCGTTGCCAGTCATCAGCGAGGTTCTTTTTAAGTCTTTCATAGTCGTTGCCAGTCACCAGCGAGGTTCTTTTTAAGTCTTTCATAGTCGTTGCCAGTCACCAGCGAGGTTCTTTTTAAGTCTTTCATGGTCGTTGCCAGTCATCAGCAAGGTTCTTTTTAAGTCTTTCATAGTCGTTGCCAGTCACCAGCGAGGTTCTTTTAAAGTCTTTCACAGTCGTTGCCAGTAATCAGCAAGGTTCTTTTTACGTCTTTCATAGTCGTTGCCAGTAATCAGCGAGGTTCTTTTTAAGTCTTTCACAGTCGTTGTCAGTCATCAGCTTGAGAAAATGGTAATTTCACGTAACGGATTGTCTGCGTGCCACCGGCTCGCTAGACGCAAGCCAATGAAAATGGTGGGCAAAACTGACTGATACGTCTCCGTTGAGAATATTTCTTAAGTTAAACACGCTCGTGTACCTCAAGGTATACTAATCAGTCTGGCTGGTTGCTCGAAGGAATACATTTAACTGCCCTCGAAAAGCATCTCCAACTGCCGAATCTGCACTTTTGGTAATTTACATGCAAACGAACGGCCACAACTCCGACCAGGCTGGTCAATGATTCTTCTCATATACCAACTAACTTGCTAGACGGTTAGAAAGGGTTGGGCATTTCAGCTCTGTAGACTGGGGACAATTCTACAACTGTTAACACCGTATACAGCATAATTATTATCTTGTGACGTGAATCTGATCGTCACACCATCATGATTCTTGCTAATGGTTAGTAGAATCTCTTGTGAAAGATGTGAACAGTCCAGTAAATGTCAAGAGAATTCAGTAGCCTCATAGTATTCGTATTGGTATCGTCATAACACATTTAATTAACATTCCCCATGGTTGAAGTTGTCTGGAATGGATTATACACCGGAACAGTAATGTACTTGGACCCAGAAATGCTTGTAAGAATACGATATGATACAGTTTTAGAACTGTCTGGGATGTAGACACAGGAAATGCATGTCAGGAATGGCGAACAGGAGATCTATTGTTGAAATGGTTGGGAAGTAATTCGTTAGCATGATGTTGTAAGGGAATAATGAATGTTTTGCGGGGACCTCGAATTGGGCGATGATACATTTACACAAAGTTGAGTCAGTTCGGATTATAGTACAAACAAAGGCGAAATTAACTTAACAACAAGAATGAAACAACTCTAAGTTTCGGTGTTGCTCGAGTTATTCCTAAAGACAGCACAGCTGGTAATTTATCGTTCTGGAGACGTCTACTTAACAGGTTCTAACGCACGGATCTAACAGAATCGAAATCAGGTCAAATGTGTAACATTGATTTAAACATGCAGTTTATGAGTTCTGACTTCTTTCGGAAGCCGATAATTTCCTTCGGAAAGGAGAATATTTTCTTTAGGATTTCTCCTGAGCCCCGTTTTTCATCAGCAAGTGAATGTGACATTTCCTAAATGACATTGGTAATCGTTAGATTCTAGCAGTTGAGTTAAGCGCAGAACTATTTCAGATCGTGTTTTGCATCCACGGTGAAGTGTCCCTGGAGGTAATATTAAGTCAGTCATTGATCCAGCTACCACTGAAAAAAGACAAGATCTAATTGCCAGCAGTTATTACCCTCCCATAGGGTGCTAGAATTAATGTTTGCTTAAAACGTTTTCACACAATCCGTGTACGCTCATGAAGTTTCTTCTTCAGACAAAACGTTTCTCAGGAACTGAATATCAAGGATTTCATTATGGCAAGGCTTTTTCTTTCGGACCCACGACTTCGGGTACATGTTGCTTGACTATCAGACTCCCGACGCATTGGAGGAACGGAAACAAGCGAAGAAATATGGCACTCACTAAGTACATTTATCGTGGCCCTAATGACTGACTTTTTGTCCGGCCGACAGCCTCTAGACTAAGCAGAATGCAGCCACAGGGTCAATATTCAACAAGAGATGTCTGTAAGGAATCCATTAGCCACCATCCAATAACAAAAGTGACCACGGCAGGATGTTACACGAAAACAGCCCTTTGTAGTAGGTCACTGCCGGACAGAATCCTATCGACTCTGATCACCAGTATCAAGAAAGGAACCCCATCGAAAAATGAACCCAGGCGTTTGTCATTTCCTTTGATTTGCCGTATTCAGGTTCTGGCACGATACGCTTCCCACTGGTAGTCCCAGTGATGTGTATGCGGAGATGGGGCTAGCTCGTTCAGGCTGAGACCAAGTTAGCTATTATCCAAGTCGATTATGATTCACATTACTAGCTGTATTCACGAGGCAAACGAAACATGATGGTACTTTGCAACCACAACAAAACAGATAGTTACTGGAGCATAGGCAACGCCCAATCCATTGGCGAATGTTGGGACAAACAGGCTATCAAATATCCCCATTCCAAAATAATCAAGGCACCCGGTGGTATTGCAGATATTCGCTTGCTGCAGACATGTATGCGTTGGTGCGAAAATATCCGCAGTCAGCTGATGTTGTTGGCAACGTTACAAAAACGCCATATTGTCCAATTGTCACGTGAACTAGACACACTCGGATCCGCGTTTGTTTATGGGACACAGTACAATTTCGTTCACCCCATATTCCAGATACGTATATTTTCACATACACTAAGGCTATGTTCCGTGTGGCTACTGTAAATATCAGAACGTCTGCCCCCTTTGGGAAAGTTTTGGCCGAGTACACCGGCACGTTTCCTGTCTGCTAAATTTGATTCGTGGTCATTCAAATTCACTCGCGGCGACTGGTCTGCCGGGGCGAGACCCGCGACATCAATGAAGCCCAGTTGGCAGAATGATTATCAATAGGTTTATCAGCATTCTGTTCACTGGTCCTAAAGAATCTTCGGAAGGATTTTTTTACTTGTATCTGACTCCTCCGGTTTTTTCGGTAGTCTGGCTGACGCAATTTCTATGATAAAAATACAGGTCGGTGTGACAATGGATACTTTTTTTCAGTTGCCTCGTGGACTGGCAATGTTTACGATACATCAAACCAGCATTTATAAGACATGACTGTCAGGTGAAAAAACGATGTAACATCTCATCAGTCTGATGGGCATATTGGGATATTAGTCTTTGCAATGCATTCAGTGAAAAAAACTCAGTGATACTATGAGATGCAAAGCTCAGACATATCCACCGTTACTAAGTCAAGGAAAGGCCTGGTTTTATTTTGTAGTGCGCATATGTAATCAAGAGACTCGCCTGACCAGGTACATGTAGACGGCAAGTAAGCCTGGCGGAGTATGACACACGAGTCATCCATGACCGAATGGGCCCATAAATGATACAGCATCAATGGCATCATCGAACTTTCAAAGATTCTAATCAAGTCTTTCTGATCGGGATTGATAGTCTCAAGTCGAAACAATGTCAGTGTCATCCAAAATAAACCACTCAATCAAAATGCAGGGGCGCAATAGTTAAACTCTATTGATCCTCAAGATGGTAATATGACTGAATCCCTGGGTGCGGAATGCCCAAGTCAATCCGGAACGTCGTAAATCTTCATGGGCCACAAGCGGCAGTGACGTACTTCTGTGTTTTTATCATTCTTGTACTACCTCTCTTGGGAACCGTTAAATCTTCTAATAGGCAGACTGTTGCCCTCAACGAGACTTGGTTACTTGCCACAGATTTTATTAGATTTTGTGAAAAAAGATGCCATAGCTTTTGCGCTGTTTTAGAAGCCGTCGCAGAAGAGCATTCAATTGGCATGTAGCACATTGATTACACAACATGTGTAAAAAGGTAAGTGCAGATGAAAGAGAATACAGGTTGTACCATAAAGAATTGCCTTTTATTATAAATCCATGGTTCCGAATGCTGTATTAGCGTTAGTCGTAGTCGCTTTAAGTGCTTAGCATTGAAAGCCTTGAGCTACGAGTCGATTAGCTGAAGACGATCACATTGAACATTTCGGTGATTCAATATTTCTCGTAAACTGATTGGAAAATACGATGGACACACATCTTTACTTTCACCACGAAAGTGGAAAATATTACTTTTGATTCTTTCTGCGTGCAGGGTTGGTTAAGTTATGGAGAACATCATCACACAAAGCCATATTATACATTGCATACCAACAACGTGTCCATAATAACTACTTAGGAAATATCTAGTCCTTGTCCAATAAACATGTTAAACGAATTTACACGGCAGCCGCCACTTTATATTGGTGCACTCCAAGGGACGATATGAAGTAACAATCAGCACAACTGCAAATTGATACTGAATTGAAATCATTACCTCAGATCCCAGGGGAAACGATATCTTTGGAACAATATGTTTCCGCGGAACGGAGCGATTGTACATGCCGTGTGTAGCGTGGTGGCGATAAGCATGATTTAGACAGTCCATGGAAAAATCATGCAAGGTCCTATTAGACTGCATTCTAGCGTTATTTAGAGGTTCAGGGAAGCCGGCAAGGTCAAGTCATGACAGCCAGAATACTTATAATTTTCTCGATTTTATGTATTGCTTCTTGTTTCCTGCCATAGCGTTAAAGTCAGTAGTTCAACAAATTCTTTCCAATTAAGCTGGAAGTGTAGTCTGATTGGCATACTTACCAGATTTCTCTGTCATCATATAAGGTTCCTTGCACTGACACTTATCAATGATGTATTTTTGCTTGCATTCCTGTAGGCACCCCTGTACGCTATAGTAATCGTAGTAATCCAATGAGGCGCCGCCACTGCAGGCCCCGAACGGCTGAGGCAGATTCTCGATCTGAAATGATTTGAGAGATAGCAAATGGAAAAAAGGAAGAAAAACGATATTTTAAGTCAGAGCACACCTCAACATACCTCAACAGAAAAATGAGATAGTACAGTAATGTAGTAAATTCCTATCTTTCCTCCCGACAGATTTCGACCTAGAAAGAATTTTTAAGAGAAACAATATATATTAGAGGATCTATGCCGATAAGATAATTGCCCAGATCGAAAATCCATATGAGATTCTTGTACGTTTCTTAGTTAAGTTCAGTTCATTTTCGTATACAATGTACATGTGCATTTACACGAGTAACAAGATTCTGGTAACATTCCTGGTTAAAATCTTGAAATGCATGTACATGTACATGTACATGTACATGAACTAAGAATCTTACAATAGAAAATTCTTGAACTGAATGTACATGTAGATGTACACAAAACTGAACAGGACGTTGAGAACATTATAAAAATGTTTATCTGAATTTTCGACATGCAATGTCACACCATGTTGTACATGAGGTAAAATGGAAGTAAACGAAGGTTTTGGTTTCTCCGTTCTTTCGCTGTTTATTATTGGCTATGACTGGGAACTGATACCGCAGTGACTGTATCAGGACATATGGTGAGCATCTTGATTATTACCAGTTGTACGTCAGTGACATTTCTTTGAATGTTAAAGAAATGTCCAAATCTTTTAGGGCTGCAATACGTCAGCAAGAAGAAAAGACATTTATACGTATTTCCATTCCATGTTGAGATTCTCTGGTTGTACAAAGGAAATACGAAAGGGTGAAAGACTTAGCAGATACAATGCACTGTGTAACCTTATACGCCAATAAAGGACTCCTCCATACCAAACGGGATGTACAGCGGTGGGGGCGATACGGCGTGTCGGCTTTTTCAATAGTAAGATCATGTGACAAATATCATGGTGCATCATGATTAAAGTCAGTGGCAATATTCTTACGTGACTTTCTTCTTTTTACGTGGGTCGTTTTAGCGATTGAGATTAGGACTCGAGATATAGCTTTGGGGAAAACTGGGTCAAGGTTGAATTTGTGCCAAAAATGACATGAGGAATCAGGTGAAAAAAGCCTGTGTGGTAAAGGAAATGCATAGTGCGGGAATCACGGCAGCGGCAGACTAGAACAACTTCCTCTTCAGGGCAGTTCTGATATTTTGATATTTGTGCCCAGATAACCATACTGCACAACACAAGTTCATTGGCTGTTTAATGTAAGGTCTGCAGTATTGCGGCGTGGAGAGGGTTGAACAATAATGGACACTGTCGTCGAGTTTGTACATGCACAAAGGGAATGCAAAAGGATGAACAAGTTAGCTGAGCCGCTATAACTGCTCTGAATCTCGAATAAGTCACACAATAAACATTCGCTTGGTCTGCATTTACGGAGCGGCCCAAGAGAAAGAATTTCGTATAAGTCACACAAGAAAAAGCGCACTAATGTATGCGACAGATACCTTTGGTCTGCACTTACAGAACCCAAGGTCACTGAATCTTGCTCACTGGTAACCTTGATTCTTCGAATACCAGAAGTTCACGGTATTTATTAATTGGGTTTCAACATTTGCAAGCTTTATCTTCAAATAAAGCATCTTTCAGCCAGCCTTTTCAGAGTTCAAATTTTTAGATGTTTCTTGACTCTAATTGGAACGGACTTCTTGCTTGAGGCACTCATTACCAACATACCCGTTCCAGCTTCGAATGTAAAGAAATAACCAGATGTATCCATCTTAGAAAAATTACATCGCAGGGCAATTCTATAAGAAGGCAATGCGGGCGTAATGAGGTAGCCAGATTTATTAAGCCCATCTTGGCTTTTATCTCTTTCCGTTGATATGGCAAAGTCTAAAATCGATACAAAAGGCTATCGATCTTAGGAGGAGGACATAGCAAAACAATTTCCTGAGGCGCTGGAGGGAGTCTAAGCGAAAATAAAATGCCCGCCGAATTTAGGGAGCCTTAATGTTCGGTAGCGATGATTGGTACACACATGACGAGGTCCATCAGCATAAAAGAAGATCACTGGTAGAAACGGAAAGGATACTCACTTGACAAAAGAAGTTCACTGGTCTAATGGTAGAAAGGAAGCAAATGTTTACTGATATGAAAGACGATGTCCATTTATGGCCTGTTGGTGTCATGGTTACGCGTAACTATTATCAGTGGGAGGGTTTCATAGCTCTATTCCCCAGCAGTCATTGATTGCAAGGTCATTTTTAAAGACATGAGTTTGTGAATATCACCAAATATACATAATAAGCTCGCCCTTTTTAAATATATTTGATGAATAGGCTCCAGTAAGTCATTGTGTTCTCGGTTCGAGAGGTTCGCTGCAGAGTGACTGAGAGTTAGCGTCGATCCTATCTTTAACATGAGCTCAAGGTGTATAATGGCCGATTCTATTACAACTCCCTGGCAATGCCAAACAATTTGTTCTAAAAGACTTCCAGAGGCAATTTACCGCCGAACAATGTTACCGCAAACAACTGCGAAATTGCGCTTGGAAGATGGCGCCGGTACCGGAAATTATGCTTCTCAAATTTGCGGTCGACAACAACAACTGATTCAACTTAACTATGCAAGGCATGGGAGACGTCACTACGATTTTCATGAAATTTCATGAGGTTGGAGGGAACAAGTTAGCAATTAGGGAAAGCATTTTTTAGGCGGAGCTATTTGGCCTTGTATTGCCGACACGGATGTAGAGCTCTACATCCGTGGTATTGATAAGAAAATCATCAGAGTATATCTTGGCAGCAATACAAATGATTACTGGAGAGTCAATCCAATTTTCGCGAAATCTAGGTGGTGATGACTATTTTATTTCATATCAAAAGCTCGAACACCAACATGTAGTTCGACGAGTGCGTGTGCTTATGCAAGAAATCGTACTAAAAACCTGATGGTGGTGTCGCCTCATGAGGGCGGTGCAACTGATACTCCTTAAGAAGTTGCAGCGTTCAGCACGATATTGTATACCGGGTATCCATTTTCACCGATTTGCGAAAAAAGAACAAATACACCGCACAAAAGATTTCCAATAGAATTTCGCATTTCCAAGCCGTGGTAGACTTATCATATCGCTTTTAAACGGGGAATTTAATTTAAGCCACGATGCCTCTGAAGTGATCCACTGTGAAAGTTGGCTGAGAGACCATAATGAATGCTATAGTAAGTCTTTAGAAGTCCTCCATTAACAAAGTCCTTCCTACTGCAAATGACTTCTGGAGAAGAGATACCCGCTGTCCACCTTTTTACACATCTGATATTGATATTCGCGTCAACGACAGAATCACAATCAAAGCGGATTTCGCCAAAAATGCGAACACCACCGCAAAACCTAATAATTTCCGGCACACGACGAGATAACGGTATATATTGGGTATTTTCCGCGCCTGTTTTCTCCAAGTTTCTTATATTGGATGTTTTCAATGATAATATTTCTTAGTCCTTTAAATGGACGCTGGGGTATTCAGTTTCTATAGAGGTATAGCACTTTGCCAAAGTTTTTTAAGTGATTCTCATGTTGGCACTTTGGGATGCATCTACCCTTATAAACACGAAGCAGTTCTCTTCCCACGGTGGAAAATAAAAAACACTATCGGTGAGATATCGATGTTTTTGAAGAATAATACAAAAGGTATATGATTGTACAGCACCCATTTCAGGTATACGTGCATTTGTCAGGTTGGGAACTTGCCAATCGCATCATTTTATTTGGCTCGGCAGACGTAAAAGTATCAAAGGTTCATGGATCGTATACTCATTGTCAGGGCGAATCACTATCGAATGTAAGGAATTCCAGGTAGGCAATTATCATGTGTACATCAATGTTAGAACGAGATCCATTTATCGGAGATCGATGAAGTAAAAACAAGGCTAATGTCTGTCTGTCATTACTAAAAAAGAGCAGCGTAAACATCGAATTGAGAGGATTGATTGATTTTACATTTGTCTAGTCAACAATGTACAGTCTGAATCGAATCAGAAGATCGGAACACCGACACATTAAATTTATACTATGCAAACATGTACAACGTTGCCTTTTTCAAATGTTGCCCTATATGGCTTCCGAGTCAAAAACGATATCAGGCGCTAGAACTGCAAATATGGCAAATAATGGTATACGGGAGACCCTTCTGTTGCTTAAACTAACAAGAATTAAGGTTATGAAGATTAGTTGTTGTGAAGAAAAATGAGAGATTCTGGCAACTGTATAATCAGAGGATCATTCTAGACTATTCAAGAAGAGAGATTTTCCGCTGAAGGTATTTCTAATAGAAACCTATGAAGTACTTTCTTAGTGTTTTCAATGCATTGGGGTCCGCAGGCCTATCCGATATCAGTCATGCGTATAACATTAGTCATTGGGCACTGACGATAGCCGATATTCTAGTGATATCTATGGCGCTTGCCGAGCCTGGGTATAATTCAGAAAGTCAGTGAACCTCATTGAAACCAAAATGCCGATCATTCTTACGGAAAACTGCCATCACATCCGCCAAGAGGATGCAATAAAACCGTATCATATGTCAGGAAATAACATCCAGTGGGGATGTAGTAGCATTAGCCACAATGTAAAGTGTCGCCAAGAGCTTTCACTTAATGTCAAAAGAGTGGTAATTTCGATGATGAAGACTTCGATACTCCTTTGAAAGTGCATGATGGCGGAGATATCTTCATATGCAACTCAATTTGTTCACGTCGTAATGTTTCTAAGTGATGAGGCTCCATAATAGTTTATGTTAAAAGTGCATGTACATTGTACACAGTCATGTTCATTGCACTCTGCACACAGTTATGAACGGGTGTACTTATAAGATGGACAATTTCACCCGAAAAAGGAGCCACGTCATGGTGAATTCGTTGTTATCGTCGAAGTATTCAAAATCCCACCAAAAAGCTTGTTATATTACCAAGAAACATTCCAACAAGAGGAAGAAATTGACAACCTTACGACAAA
Organism: Lineus longissimus; assembly: GCF_910592395.1. Taxonomy (NCBI): domain Eukaryota; kingdom Metazoa; phylum Nemertea; class Pilidiophora; order Heteronemertea; family Lineidae; genus Lineus; species Lineus longissimus. Next base: position 6,866,744 of record NC_088310.1, read on the forward strand.
AGCAATTTGATAACGTCATACATAAGAAAGTCTACTATAGTACGGCGCCATTATGGTTAAACAGCGTTTTGAGATGCATCGATAGGACGAATATACTAGCTATAGTGCCACTTGTAATGATGAATGTGTCATTGCAACCTTGAAGCTTTTTGATGTATGCAACGCCTCTTCTTCGGCAACCTCTCAGTACAATATGAATATTATAGTACCTATTATTCTGCAACGTAAAAGCCGAATTCATACTTTGACGCATGACATTCGGCGTCCGACACGCGCCCACGAGAGGAACTACATGTTGGGTTATATCGGCGTGTAAAGAAGTCTTACGGAATATGCCAAGTTTGCTGTGAGCGCACTTGGGTTTTCCGCAGGGGCGCAAGCTTGAATTGACAATTGAAAAAAGGAAAGCATCTTACCTTATTCACTGACATCCCTACTAAAGCATGCGATCCGGGGGGTATAGCCGTCCCAAGGCTAGTCACTGCTGGCAGCTCCATTTGGTCATGGACCAAGAGCCGGATCCCTGCCCCCTGGTTAGGGCCATTCATATATTCATATTGCTCTATATTGAGACGTAGTTTTAGTCCCCCTTGTGGTCCTGCAAGAATTAAAGGTCTGAGAATAAGTCATTTGTTTAAATGTGGACTTCCGCTGCCCCCTGCTGCTCCTACATGTAGCTGTGGTTGAATGCCAACCTTCGGTATTACATGAATGTCATTGGCGTTATTGTTGGTATCAAGAAATGTTCAGTGGACCTACATTTTTTATTGTTTCGTCATTTTGATGTAAATAGGAGCAAATGATCAAGACATCGAGCCATTTGTCGCTGGAAATGCTTTAAATTATTATTTTGTTTCAGCTTTTCCAGTAATGGGCAAAGCTCTTTCAGTGTTGTTGATTTCTAGTGTTGCCCAAGTGTCTCTTCCAAATCGATTCGTGACTACCCGTTAAGCTGTAATACAGAGATTTGAATGCATCTCACAGCCTTTAATCTTTTCTCCCCTCCGTACTCTCAATACTAATGCATATTTGGATTTATCTATTAATCAGAGTCATCGACTGAAACTGCCCTGCTCACGCCCTCAGAATGTCACCCATGCATGACGTCTCACTTCCCTAACCACAAATTCGATTTTATTTCGCACTGCCGAAATGTGATAAATAGATACTAGTCTCTTGGCGGATATTAGCCCTGATCAGATATCACCGTATTATCAAACGACTAGAGGGTATATCCCTTTACGATATCGATTTGGCGTCTATCAGACATGTTATCTGACAGGCATCGCCAATGTCATGTTCGGCATATTTCGGTTATTTCCGGGTTCTAAAAATAGTAAAGGTGATATCTCAGGAAGGCTTTATACGCAGCGCACAACTCAATTTATTCGTTAAAAAAAGACTACATCAGTCGCGGATCAATTGGTATCCGGGCGAAATTCTGGGGGATTTGATGAGATATCGAACAGAGAGCCTTGAAAGCTTACCTATTTGAGATGTGGACCTAACTTTCTTCTTACTAAACGGACCCCCATTGAATGTGTAACACATTCCGTAATCTGTCATGGTGACTTTCCAATCGTCACCCCGACACCGTTCTCCCTTGAAAAAACAACTGAAACCAGAAAGATACACGAATATAAGTACATTTATATCACGTATGACGTTTGCTTTGTAAAAAAAACCCCTTGATCGGTAGAGCAAGCTCGGTTGACATAATAAAGCGAAAAAAAACAACAACTGAGCAACGTCGATAACACGCCTTCTATTACAAAATGAAAGTTTGGAGAATGTGTTTCATAGGAATCGTTCATAACAAGACCACTCGCAGACAGATGACACTGCAACCTGACCGCCTTCGCAAAAGACTTCGAATGCCATGATCGCGTGACGTTGACAGGCCTACGCCAAATAGCTTTTTTGTGTCGAGTAATCCATCGCAGTTATATGTTAAGTGTTCCCTTTTAAGGGAAACATTGCCCCGACTATACAATCGTACAAATTCCTGCTGCACACAGACTACAAATCTTCTTCTCAACGATAAGACAAAGTTACATCGTGTCGTAAATGGATCCACTACAATAGGTGATGTCAAGGAATATATTTTTCTGTTAGTCTGTTGGTCTTCCTGTTTCATTTGGTAGTAAACTATTAAAACATGTTTGCTGTTTTTCCAATGGAAGGCTTGGTAATAAAGCCGTTGGTAACTCTGTTTATCCTCTCAATCTGCACAATGTCTTATCATTCATGTTACAAAAGATACGGCATGTGCGAGATACGGGGCATGAAACGCTGATGTGGGGGAGCAGATATCCTTAACCAAAGTTTACCTGATTATAAAATCTTCCCGCCTATGCCCCGTCTTTGCAAAAACATCTTCCAAACTGAGATCAGTATTAGTTGCTTTCAGCTGTTGAATAGATAGTACTATATCCTGTTCGCTTTGTTTGCCATCAGGAATGAATGTATCACTTAGTATATCGTACACCTGCAATCTGGCTGCTTCTGTTGCCCTGGAAGGTGAGAAAGTGAGAATATAATTATTACATATTGTGTAACCTTAAGGTTGTGATATACAGAAGATACTCCATGATTAAGTTGTCAAGTCCTCTTAACTGGTAATATGGCTGCCGTTGTCGCTGCCTGTAAATAAGAACATATTGGGGGTTATTAGATATGGAACTTAACACTTGCAGGGTGTCACCCGCCCTGAACAGCAAATGGTACACGTGTTGTAGTTAGTACAATATTTTCACAAAAATGATAACAGCCCAGAAAATGTAAATCGTACACGGTCATGCAATGCCCCTGGCTATCACTCCGGCCAGAAGTAAGAAACGTAGGATGCTTCTTACCTGTTCCGTGTATCTTATACATGAGACAAGTCGGGTCTCCTTGGGGGACAAGGACATTTTATTGTTTTTTTTGACAGATTATTGAGTACATACACCCTGACAATCTCGTGTTATCCTGTGACGCAGATATTTTAGACATATTGGATATATATTGTGACAGATAGACGCCCACGTTGCCTGCAACAATAGCTGTCTCTATAACTAATATTAGCTTATCACATTGCTTTGCGTACTACGGTCGAAGACGAATGAAGATGAAGACCCAGGAAGACCATGAAGCTACCAATGTGGTGACGAAGATATTCAGAAAGGGTTACTTTCCACCAGCTTGACCAATCAATGGTTATCATACATGTAGAACCTGCCATATCGACTAACTCATTACAAGGGCCCACAAGTTCTCTTGAGCATACAAAATGCTTATCTCTTCCAAGATTTCTACCACCACTTCATTACACATTATTGCCTCAGCAGCAGACGTCACAGCCCCTACTTGCGCAAATATCGAATGAAAGCATCTGTCGTTACTGTAAGCAGTGTCGAGGTGGGACATCAGGCGTAAATCGGCTAGATCTGATGACATCCACGGAGGAGGCTAATTGCCATTCGATTTCTATTGCTCTCGGGTGGGCTGGGAAGCCAGAATTTATACCTAGATCAGGTGCCACTAAGCTAATATGTCACGGCATGAAAATTCATATCATAAACCCTTAACATGATATGTGGGAAGAAACATTTGCAGCCTTGTTGTATCAAATATGTAAAACGAGCATGGTAATATTTGGAACACGTGCCCTCTGACATTATGCTAACCATTTTTAAGAGGTAATATTCACCATACCGTACCGTCACCATTGTTTGGAGAAGGGAGACTCGTTTTTCCGCCCACAGATACGCTACTACACAACTGATATGCTCGGATGCATGCAAAACCACTCATAGACGAGACATAAGGACTGTTTTGTAGCAAATTTTATTTTTTAAGCAGTCATCTGTGAAAACTTCACTGCTATGTCTCCGGAACAAAGTGCTTTTAAGTCCTTTCCTTTGGAGACAAAGTCACGAAATTTCGAAATTCATGTTGAAATGTACGGAATGTGACGGAGTGTCGGAAATATGAAACCGGCGTCACGTACCCGATGTACACCACATGTCCAACAGCCGGGTGAAGTTGCAGTGATCTTTTAGAAGATGATACTCCTATAAAAGAACACCAAATAATCGTGTGGCTAATTAAATGATGACTGCGGTTTTTAGGTCCAAGATGATATTCATAGAATCAACGAGACAGAATCAAACCGAAAGTTATAATAAAGAACTGCTAGAACACGTGGTACGAGAGTCTTATCCCAGGAAGTGTTTCGAAATTGCTTGTTGATGACAGTACAAGAGCCACGATGTCGGCTCATCTCCATCAGTGAATTCAATAAAATGGCGACGTCCTTACAAGCTCTTCTTGTGACTTTATTACGAGTCACTGATTGATAACTAGCCACTCTTGGATACAATGTATCTTGAACATATCATGCACTCAATGGCATAAAGTAGAATCCAAAAAAAGAAAATGTGTGAGAGACACAAAAACGATGTACGAACTTGCTGAACACAGAATCCAATAAAAAAACGAAATATGCATCCGATACAAGATAAGAGGGCCCGCAACACGAGATATACCAATATTCTGGCTTCGTCAAGGCCGTACTTCACATCAGTGCCTTATTTCATGTCAAACATCTTGCTTTCTCTAGAAATGTTAACTTCAAACACCACACCTGACTTCTTTTGGAGTCTCATACTGATATTTGTTGCGAACTAAGCACTAGCTACTCATTATGCTGTTGGCGACATAACATCTAACGACATTTCCGGTCGATTGAGAAGCTGCAACATCAGTCCCCACAATCACCCAGACAACATTCACTGCAACACTCGCCGCAGTAATAAATATTTGGGGTTACGACTTTTAATCAAAAGTCACTGCTATATCGGCTGTGGTGACTGCAAAACACGAAATGAAAGACGCCCACCAGGTTCAATCCCGGGTATATACCGACGGTAAAAAAGATCATTAGATTTAGCTTGATAAGAGATAGAGAAGGTACGCCTGCATGGCTGATACTTTCTACACATGCCCGAAATGACAGACACCATCAAACAAAGCAAACCAAGACAAGGTTTCATCACATCTTTTGGTTGCCTTCCAAGAAGCTGCATTGACATAACTACGCCTGTGGGTTGATACTTCCTACTGACTAGCCAGACATGATTGATGCTCATTTAGCCGGGCCTTAACCTGGACAAGGTTTCATCACACCCTTTGGTTAGGCACGACAAGAGTATCCGCTACTTAGACGCCTAATGAAGGAGAGCTAATGGACATCATGATCAATAGGTGACCACACATACACAATAAGGGAGAATCGCCCACCCGTTCACGAGGTTATGTGCCGATTACCCTTTCACCTTGAACTCTAGCTGCCACCCTTGCTAATGAAGCCAATAACGTCAGATGTGGTATTTGCTAGCATTTAAGCGACACTGACGAAGCCTATTTGTGGTTATAGACTGGATGGGATCTGTAACGGTGAAGAGCTGTTTTTTCAAATCTAAATCTGACTCTACATTGATTACTCAATCAACACATCTACACTCCAAGCAAAGGTAAAATGTCATCAATATGGATTTGCTTTTGTTGTGCATTGATATATGAACGACGAAGAAAAGCCGACTCCTCAACGTGTCACACGCCTGGTCGTCAGCGTCAGCTCAATTTCGTCTGTAAATGATGTTTCAGATTGACTTGGGTATACCACCCTCAGGAGACATCATTCGTTTCGCAAGATACCAACATACGAGGTACAGGTGACAGCAATATGATGGGTTTGGTTACAGATTATGATCACACATATAAGTATTATCATTGCTTCCATTGCTTAAGATTCTGGGGCCAACCAACCGAAAAGTACATGTATAAAGTATATGACTGCTACGACACTTAATTCAGTTTATGAGTAAATGTTGGCACAGGGCGAGAAATATAACCTCAAAAAACGATATTGCACTTCTGAGATAACACACTACCATGCTATTTAATGACGCACCATCCACTCACAAAACCATTTCTTAATAAATCTTAAACGTTCTTTGCCAATAAATAAAATGCTATTTCAAGAAATGAAACATCTTTCAAACAATCTATAAATGTGCTCGAATATCTTGTAATAAACATGTCCTGGAAATAAAAATTGACATATCTGTGAGCCTTAGGGGTCATATAGATTTGCTTCGTGTCTCGGCTGTCGACAGCATCATATTTTTCACCTTGAGATACTGACAGCTAGTTACGTTATTATCAGTAAACCTCAGAAAAGCAGTTGTTATTCAATAATGATTCCGTAGAGGGGGCTTTGGTTAAGAGAATTCGAAGTAAGAAGTGAAGCTGGCACAGAAAGATAAATCTAGTTATCGCCCAATATCTTTAAAGGTCAGAGTAAGTTACTTATTGATCCAAACTTTTCAGCATGCCACCGTTAATTCTGGTGAACACTCTGAGTGGGTTTCAAAAGCGGTATGTTTCCTCTGAATAATTACGAAATCTAAAGGCAAGTTAGAGAAGTGGTGTGCCGACCTTAAGTGTTTCGGTTTGAATGCCGACCTCCATGGTTTAATTAAGACGTCTATAGAGATCCTACTAAGGAACTATGACTCTATAGAGTGCAATCCTAATTTGTTACAAAGGTTTCAGCGATGGAAAGAAGATGGGATTGATGAAGGAGGTCTGGTTTACTGTTGATTTTGTTGGAGATTGGGATCAAGTAAACATGCATACTTTAAGCTACGACTAAATGTAGGTAACTCTCGCCACATTTTTAACTACATCAGTGCTGTTGCAAGAGTATGAACGAAACAAACCAAATCCTACCCTGTTCGCAATATATCTAGTAGTAAGCCCCATATCGGAATATGCAACTTGGCATTATTTTTGGAACACCCTCTAATGAAACCTTTGTTTTGAAACGAGAAAGATAATATCCTCTAGTGCTCAGCATAAATTCAATTGCCCAACTTCACGCAGTTTCGTAGCAATAACAATCTTTTCTTGTGTAATGGTTTTGACAGTTTGAAGCAGACGTGTTCAGAATAATTAAAACAGTGTATTGTTCGAAGACATGAAAGAAGATAATGTTTGAAAAGTGTTGTTTACACCAAGACAGTATACTACTCCAACCAGTCGCACCCGGTTAGTGAACTTGTCCCAAATGTGGTGCAATTATTTCATACTGGCATCGCGCAAAGTCTTCATTTATCAATAAGACGTCAACACTTTTTTCCAACACGTACAGTGAAGAAAATAAATAGACATTCCGAATAACTTGACGATGACATATAACTTTCAAGCAAACCGAACGCTAATCACAGCCTATCAAAGTTTGGCATGAGTCTAAAATGTTGTCCAGTGGCATGCTATTTTCTAGCTCCGAGATAACGAAGTATCAGGCTAGGCGACGCCGAGACAGACAATTTATAGGAGTCTTTATAGGAGTCTCATAACTTAGTGGTTAACACTGCTGGCTAACACACAATAGGGCCCGGGTTCGATGCCGGGAGCATCATGAGCGGACACCCGAAATAGTCTTACTCGATATGTTATCAACTGAGAGTTGTAAACAAAATACATGTATCATGAATGAAAGCGTGTTTGTTTCTAGTTTCATTCTTTGCACTAGTTACACAACTTGAATCATACTTTATTATTAAAGAGTTCATATGTCGAGAGTTGACAAAGAACTGTGTTTACTTATTGTAGCACGCAATACGTTTTATTCTCTAGACGTTGTATCTTTCATCCCTCGGTACTTCTTATTAAATATCTGTCAATATCGTCTGCCACTGCATTGTGAGTATGAATATGATAAGAATATCGTATAAAATGCAAATATGAAATGTTTCCAATATAAAATTGACCAACGCAATTTGTTTTAAATAGTGCAAATGTACACACAGTTTGATGGTCATGATTCGCAAAACATCTACATGTACTATTAAATGATTTCATCTACAACGAAACAAATCGAAATAGTCTTGTCTTAAACCATTATTCGTTTATAAATAGCGGAGGGTGACGACTGGTGTTACTGGTGTACATTTATGAATGCAATGCACGTACGCTCTGAACACTTACGAAGTACATTCGGCAAATCTGACCGCGAAATCGAATACGTCTGTCTGATCAAGACATGAACTAAAAATGATGACACCCAGAAACAAAAGTATATTTTTTCATCAAAATTTCCATCGAGGCTAAAAAAACCCAAAAGGTTTAGGTTTAATATGCCAATGGAATTTTGTTAACTAAAGTTCATAATCTGATGTTTACGGATCACAAAAACAATTTGTCTGCATTTTCAAAAGCGTGCCATAAGCCTTAAATGGTTCAATACACTTTGTTCAAATTGATTCTTTATGGTGAACGAAGAAATTGATATTGTATACCAGTGTAATCCGCTCATGTTCCCTAGGCGACACTGTACATACCGTGGTCTTAGCTGATATCTAATATAGACTTAGTCTAAAATACAGGATTATGGTTAATATAAAATATTGAATTTCACCACGGTTTCATAACTTAGTTGTTCTTATAATGTAATTTGAATCATTCTCACAACTCATTTCTCATACGGAAGAGATTAGGAATCTTGTGATACTCGCACGACACCCCAAGGTCCCCTGAATGAATTACCAAGTTTCTCCTCGTCCTTCACTACAAGAAAAACGAAGGGGAGTTTATTTTAAGTATCGCGGTTGACAAGTCTGAGAGAAAATAAACAGTGTTGAAGCATTTTATCAAGAGCATCGGTATAATGACAAATACTGTCATGAAATACTCTTGTTATAATAGACATGTATATTCAATATTCTTGTGAAGTGAACACGTTCCCACAAAGCTTTTTTGGTCTTTAAACGAGGCCATCGGTTTTGATGTGTGAGCTGCTTTTGAAGCGGGTTCTCCCCAGAACGTCGATTTTAATCTAGCAAGAGAATACGACTCTACAAAAATTAACATTTTAACTTGGTGTCAAAAAAAGGATTGAAGAAGATAATCATCCATTAAAAGTTAATCTACGTTAATGTGTTATTCATTTTTCCAATTTTCAGCTAACTTGGCCATTAGCAGGTTGTAAACTTTCTTACATCTTTGTATTTTGTAGAACTACCTAGGCATATGTAGTCAGACGCAAACAGATTTGATAATTCAGCACAAAACCAGTTTGTAATAGCAAATCTTTTACTCAGTTTCGGGAAAGCTATTTGCAGTTGATTTCCTTATTCTAACGGTCTTGAAATGACCATATATCGTAGGTGCTTCCACGAATACCAAAGACAATTGGCCTACTCCTGAGCCGGTCATTAAGAGAACGATTGTTCTAAGAGAGTGTCCCTGGTGAACTTCTTGTACAGACTACTAGGAGACCGGGAGGTGATGAAAAACCGATAACTATGGATTCTGTCCACGAGTATTTCTCGCCAACGAGCAATTATCACCTCCGTGCGGGAATTTAACAGCAATTTTGGATGTCGATTCATGTCCTTGCTGTCTTTCTGCCAACCCACGCTCATCACGTATGGTTGTTATGACTTTCCCTTGGGACTCTCGCTCATTTTTGTGATGGAGCAATTTGTTAAGTCAATGCCGATGGAAATGGTCTGGCCAGGACCGGACAGAGGAGCGCCTGCCCTCGTGGTTGTTGTAGTGTCGTCGTCATCCTTCACACTCTCCCAACCAAACTTGGGCAGGGCATCCCTGGATTTTGCCCCAACGGCAACGGGCGTTAGAATGAACTTCTGACGAGGCTTCTTACAAGCTTTTTACCAAAAGCTGAAATAAGTTCTTGAAATTTTTGGTTGTCTTACGAAGTCTCGAGAGAATGAGGTAATTAATGACATAACAAGTAAGAGATACGGCAGTTACTTAGTCATCGCCTAAAGTGACAACCAGAATAGCTCATGATTTGAACTCGCTTGAACCTGCCTGAATAACCGACTCCTTTTAGAGAAAGGGAATTTAGAGCACTATTTTCTTTATTCTTCTGTGTCCACATGTGATTACACACTGCATAATGTTAGTGTGTTCACAAACAACCACGCATGACAATATAGCGTTACCAGTGTTTGCATTTCAAGACACTCCCATTCGCGAGCAAGAGCATTTCCAATGAAATGGATGGTAAACCATCAACGGCGACAGATTTTGGTGTAGTTGGTGTACACAAGAGATTTCCTAAAATAGAAGTTTGCGTGGTACTAATGATTGCGGAAACATTTAAAAATCAGCGATGAGTAGAATCTTAATCGGTTTTTGTATTTCTTACGCGCTAGTCCAAGAAGACCATCGAGCGCCATTATGAAATTTTAGTTTGTGACATTTTTGACAACCACGTGTAGCCTATACTCCAGGCCCGGTGTGAGTGCAACAAAGGCGAGCATGGCAACAACCCCCGCGTGAGGCATTGGTCTTGTATTGGCTGCGCTAGTGCATTTTTCATTAGCCTTATGTGCTTTCAGTTTATGATTAGGCCGAACAGAAATATAAGTTCGAGCAGTTGAAACAAGAAACAAAACAAAAATTAGGTCAATACATTGACCGCAAGATTGTTCAAAGATGCCAGACATTGCTTTGCTTGACCGTTGGTGAAAGTCGGTATTGCCGACGCAAAGTACATTGAGCCTGGATGTCGATTTCAATCATAGGCGTAATGAACAGTCTCGTGCAGTGTCTGGGGTGAATCTGGTTCTACCAAATATTGGATGCAATTCAACACCCGGTGGTCCTCTCCCGAGATTGCCTGTTGTGTGCATTCGGATCACCATCGACGGCCAATTATCCCTATATGGAGGCTTTGGGGACTACGGAATGCCAACTACTCAGCTAAATCAATGGTGCACTGTTTTAGACCATCCCTAGTGTTTGTCGGCCATTATGCATCCGAGTTATGTACAGTCAGAAGATGTTCCTCTCTTCATGAAATGAATGCTAATATTTGCTTTATAATGCTTTGCATGGAAAGTTTCCTGAAAGTAGATTGAAGGGGAGTTTGGAACAATGCGAGGATTATTGATATTTACAGCCAATTTCACCACAGGAAAACCTTTGTGCCCCGTGTGAATTATGAAGAAAATCCAAAACCACGCCATCAAATTAATTCTAGACTGTTGCAGAGGAATTTAATTACTTTAGAAACTGGTTGATTCTTGGGCGGGTTATAGTTTTCGTATTACAAGTACTTTATGAAGCAACTTCAAGTAGACATGGTAAATTTCTTGACATAGTTCCAATATCACACAACGGAGTCGACTATTGATCATCCTCTTAATGATCTCGCCCTGCGCATGATCAAGTGAAAGGCAAACAAACAAATCAGAGAAGTAAGTCGGAGGTTTGTCTACATGAAATTTCTTGATTTTATTACACTAAAGTACAAATTTGAATAATACCTCTCAAGCAGTCAGACGAAGCCAAAATACTTTGACATGTTTGAGATAAAATTCTGCTCGTTTTGTCTCTTTCAGTGGGAAATCGCTGCTCTTTCAACTGGATGAAAAAAAAGTGACGGGATCATACACCATCCAAAAATTCACTATAAAAGATTATTACAATTCTATAAACGTCGATATTTCTTATTACCTTCCCCAGACAATCATACAACACCACCACAGATAACTAGTATTCTGATATCTGAACTTCCATACCCGGCGCCCATGTTAACAGTTTTCTCTTCATCTATTTGTCCTCTCTTAAATACTGCAAACATATTCCTGTAAATTTCTAACAAAAATTTAGAATTCGCAATTTTCATTTTTGCGAATCTGGGTTATGCGGTTAACAGTATTGGAAAACAGTGGAATAGAGGAGTTATCTTGATAAGAGGACAACGAGTGCCGGTAAGACAATATGTATCGGCTTTTTAAGCTGATTTCGAGCCAACTCATCGAAGAGATTATACCTTGGAACGTGTCTGACCGAGGATATCCAATTATAACATGTATAAGGACGTTTTGAATATGGACGTTTTGAAAGGCTGAATGATAACGGATTCAAAACTGTCTGAGCAAATAAGAGACGATGAGTGATAATTTGTTATCAATACTTTGAAAGGGACAATAAACATATTCTTTTAAAAACGAACGGTATCCGATAGAGTATCTGAAATACAGACCTAGAATTTTTTGGAAAAATAGTCCTAGACAAAGTAAAAATCAATGGTGCAAAGAGAAAAAATTGTACGTGAAATAAGAAAAAGACATACGTGCAATGAGAAAAAAAATCATACGTGCAATGAGAAAAAATCATACGTGCAATGAGAAAAAAATCATACGTGCAATGAGAAAAAATCATACGTGCAATGAGAAAAAATCATACGTGCAATGAGAAAAAATCATACGTACAATGAGAAAAAATCATACGTGCAGTGAGAAAAAATCATACGAGCAATGAGAAAAAATCATACGTGCAGTGAGAAAAATCATACGTGCAATGAGAAAAAATCATACGTGCAATGAGAAAAAATCATGGCGAACTGAATGATACGAAATGAAATAGAACAAATGACAACAGTTGGATTCAGTTACGCTCTCCTTTTAACCAAAGCTACTTCTCATCCATAACTTTAGTATACCACATTATCACAGATCTATAAACTGTCATTCACACCAAGAGTAACCAGTCAAGTATTCCGATCTCGAAAATTAGCATGGCAGAAAAATCGTTCGATGCTAGGGACAAAACTAGATTGATTCATAGTCAAGGATAGAATCTATATCTAAGATCTATGGACATATCACCGCGACCTCGAGCTGGTGTGATTGAATTCGATCTGCCAGGCGATAATCAGTCTAGCTATTTTGCGGTAACATCAAGATCGGTTTTTTTCGAACTCATGGGGAGTCAGTCAGTGTTGATAACCTTTGGTATGACTATCTGAGTCGAATTCGGGTGTCTATGTTTTCATTGATCAAGGCCCACTCCGTATGATTATCGTCATAGCCAACAGAACTACAAATGTACTGCATACACGTATAATCCGAGGAAGCCCGTTTTCCTTTTTAAGATACCTCTTCAACAAAAATGTCGATACTTCTAAAATGAATAATCGTCATTATAGCAAAAATAATGTTGCCAATAGCGTTGCAAGCATCTACTTGGATTACCAAATAAAGTTAGCACACGAAGGCTTCTCAAAAGGTAAATTACTTCGAGTAAAAACGATTTTTGCATTTTACTGCAGATTCTTAAAGTAAAAATATTCATACTTTACTCGTTACTGGTGTTGAACTTCATAGTGTTACTTTACTCATTGAACAAACAAACTAAAGTCAACATCAGTATCGTCTGCCTTTGATCTAATTTGATCTTTTACTGATACTTCGTGAGCTGGATGAGTGGGTTATCCCCAGAGGGTCCCCCAGACTACTCAATCTTGGCTCAGCAGAGAGAATGTCAACACGAATGACGCACTCTGACGCAATCAGAGCAGGGCTAAAAGTGTATGTGTGGAGCTCGGAGCTAAATTTAACACTGGGGAAGGCGGGTGTAGATTACTTAGCAAGTGACTTCTATAGTCAGGGTTTTCTTACAGGCGATTGCAGGATTATTTGAAGGATTATGCTGCTAAGATACGAGGTATTTTTAGGTTTGACGTCTGCCGTACATCCCGACATCCCCACGCCGCCTTTTAGACTTTATCATTGGTGTTTTCTAACTTATCCTGATGTGGGTGGGTACCTTAATGTAATGGGGATATGCTGTGATAAAGACCTCTCAAGCTCTATAGCGCTGGAGTTTTTCCCCGCCAATATTAGATATCAGAACAGATTGTCAACATTGGAGAGAGAAATCTACTGGTCTTGATCGGGATTAAAGTAACTGTAAATATCATCTTTCATTGTCGGTTAATGATGTTTCTAATGTTCGAAGGTGTCACTTGGTGGGCACGCCAGTGAACAAAGAGGTTTTGAATGGTTAGAATGTTACATCTTGTCCGAACGTACAGGCAGGGAATTCTGAAAATAAATCCGTCATTTCGATGATTGATTTCAATGTTCAGTTCTGACCAGTCGGATTTGATTTTGCATGATCAATGAACAGCCCGGAATTCAGAAAAAGTTGCGACTATAGAAAGTATACAACGAGCTCTTTATTAAAAAGTAATTGCCAAGGCGAAAGCAGAGCCCGTATTTATCGAAAACAAATCCAATTATATTTTGGTACGATGGATCATTTCATTAAATCGCCTCGTCTATAACGAAAGAAAAATAAGCAAAGTCTCATTAAAAAATATTTCATCTTGCAACTAACGACGCCAGAAAGATTTATCAAACGAGATTTCGTCTAAAAATAGTTCCATGCTCGTAGAGTATCAATATGAAAACGCCAGATGAAATATGCGACGCTTTTACTTTGCAAGTTGGTTGACCTTTTTAACACAACGCATAAGGATATCCGTTACCCACGCCATCAAATGACGTGACATTTTACGAGGAAAGGTACAAATTCGGTTCCTTAAGGTACAGTAGATCAAATGAAATTGGAAGGAGAGGCGACTACTTTGAAACAACATTTGCGAAATGCAGGGGGCGTGCGTGACGCGGAACTACGCTGCGCATGCTCTTGTTTATCAATGGCGGTTGGGCTATAGAACAGAAGGACGTTCACCAGATACAACTAGGTTTATCTCGTTAAGTCTGAATAGGCGGTGAACTAAAGCAGTCTTTGCTGAGGTGAACTGACATTTAGAATGAAGACACTCATGGTTGTATATTAAAACGAGTTTACAGGTCAATAGGTTGCAGTTGCCACCAAAGACGATTCGTAATAGTATCACGTCACCTAGGCGCAATGACTCCAACAATGCAAGAATTGGCATTCATCTGGTATTTCCTGTTAAAGACTTGACCTACTTGTGTATTTGCTGTTATGTAATCCTCCCAATTCGACATTGATACAAAAATAAGGCAATTTCAGATTTCTTGTGGGAGCCTAGAAATGTCAAACGTGGCCATTTATAGTTTACATTTTCTTCAGAGCTTTAAAGATAATGCTATGAATCGGCACATATATTCGTCAGTCTTTGCGACACTTTCATGACGCTTATCATTCCTTACAAAAGTTCACGCGTTCGTGACAGTTTTTACAAATGACTAAATTTGGAACATTCATACGTTTTTGGAATGTAATTTCATTCAGTAGCTAGACATGAAAGGTAACACAAACAAAGTAGGATCCATCAATAGGAGATCTGTCATTGATCTTCTTTTCCTTATTCTAAGCAAGGTGACGTTATCCATGTTATGATATGAAAACGGTAAGACTGAAAGCAATGGGGTAAAATCCTAGTTGACGCGTATAGCGCTGCAGTCATTCAAAACTGCAAGATGGAAAAAAACATATCTCAACAGAGGACCTGTTACTGACCTTCTTGTTGTCCTTCATCTAAAGCAAGATGACGTTATGAAATAAAAATGGGAGGACTGAATGGAAGGAGTACAGTGCTAGTTGATCCGTACAGAGAGAGCAACATCTCTAGGAGGCAAAAACAACCTTCTTTTCGAAAGCTTGACGCATTGTGCTGTCCCCGCAACCAGGATCAAAGGAATCTTCATCCATAATGGATATTAAAGAGGTTGTGAAGAGCAACAAAACAAAGGATGTTTTTCTGCTCCCGTAGTGGGTGAATGGACAAAGGCTAGGAGTGAATGGAATTTCTGACTCAAAGTGGAAAGCCGCTGTTCTCTGGTTTGTCCTTGGATGCAACGCAAAATGCGGGGAACATTTTTATTGAGCTGTTTTGAGGTCAATGGCAAATTTAGCTCACTCCCCAGAAAGGTTTTAACAATGGCGAGGCTTGGCTTGATGACTTGGCTTAAAATTGATGACGTAGCCTTCCTCAGCTCCATTCACGAATCCAAATGAGGAAGGCGTTACAAGAAGTTGTTCTCAATCATGACTTGGTCATTTTCAATGATCCCACGAACAAATTATATGAAGATTCTACTAATAATTAAAGTAGAAAATCATTCAAATAGCAAACTATCAATCAACAGGGAAAGAATGTATCTCAGCAGAACAACAAAGGGAGATCTTTTGTAGGCAGTCTCAACTTCACTTGTCGAAGAAACTGTTTTGGAAAACAGGAGAACTAATTTCTAGACCTTTAGACTAAATTTGTTAGAATTGCTATTCGATCTGTAAATCTCGAGTCATAAATTCATCAGATAAAGCAATATGAACTTGAATTATTCCTCAATATGAATGAATTCTTGTAGTAGCTGTCGTCTGGCATTCACTCACACACGCTAGCTATAAACGGTATCGTACAAATTGCTGTCTCTCATCTAATAATCCTATCGCAAATTGGGTTGATTTCATCGGGTCACTGTCATGACCTATCTCATAGTTCTGGTAACGAAAGCCTCTCTGACAGTAAGTGTTAGGGGGTTCATACCATTGATAACATCGTGATATTGGGCATGCCCTTGTGCTAAATGCTCATGGCAAATTGAGTTGATTGCATTGGATCACTTATAACAGCAGTTGCCAATCTAATACTAATATTTCTGATGAATGCAGTCTCTCTGATAAGTAACAGGGGAAGATTTACCTTCGATCATGCTTGGTAGACCCAGAGCTTCAGCCGACTAAGACTGAAGCATGACGTTTACACTTAATGCAAATGCATTTGTTTGGTGTGCAAATTGCATAGTCATTTGCATACCAGTTTAAACTTGAAAGTCGTGGAAGGCGAAATACTATTTTGCCCTTTCTTAGGAGATAAAGGCAAGAAAATGAACTATCACTCACAGCATCAGAGAGGTTAATGATATGCGTCATGCCAAACAAGGGGGTTGACCCCGAATGATCCACTGTGGTTGACGTCAACTGACGATGCATTTAGACAAGATGACTACGTCCCTGTCCTCTCTTTGCTGTCCAACTACCTATACATAATAATAAGGATCAGATACCATACCGCGACGGACAGGTTACCGATGGGCAATAAGACATATCGTCAATGAAGACGACGGGGAAGATTACAATGCCCCGTGGACACCTATTTATCAAAGACTTTTAAATTGATACTATTGAAGATGATGTTCGTGAGTGGCAGTTCTCGTATATCAGAGTCAACCCTAGAACCATTTTACCAAGTACCTGAGTTCATAACATCTCTACATGGTTGGACATAGTCATCGGTATAACCAAACTTGAAGGAAAGGTACATGTATCATATTTGTAGATTTTGATACAGGTTTTTGGTAAAGGAGGCCAGTCACACAGCTTCTAGTATCAATCAATACTTTGTCGACAGGCGCAGTATGATACGAAAAAAGTGATATACCATACTGATAACATGGCCACGTTAATATGCAATTTCATCCTCCAATACCTCCCGCAGTAACTCTCAGTATCACGATATGTACTGCTAATAATTACTTTTCCTTCGTTGCATGACCGGAGACATTTACTGGATATTGGTAGTGATTTAGCTCCTTCAACAGCTGTGGCATTGAGCACATGCGAGCATAAGGAACCAGGCGGTCCATGATTGGAGCGCCTGCATTCGACGCACAAGTACATGTAGATAAGCCATGGGCCAAACCCAAAAGGGCGTGACACATTTAGGGTCAGAGAAAAAAATGCTCTTATCGTGATAAGAAAAGTTTCCGCAAAAATAGTTGCTCCTAAACCAGATTTATTGACATTAGTAACCAGAAAATCATTTCAACTTCTCTTAACTGAAAGGATGATTTAGTTCATGAGATGCTTCCTATAGGTGGTAGGACTGAAGGAAGGCGGTTTAGCCACCTAGGAGTCAATAGATGAACTAAATTTGCCTATAATTTTCCTAAATTTTCCCGCCTGCTTCCCAAATTTTTATGATTGGATATCCTCGTGACTAAAGTCAGTATTTCCAGTTAACGTGCAATTTTTTTTTATGGGAACTTTCTATTACTGGTTGTTTATCACCTTATTCGCCATATAAAATAATTTTTACTTTGTCCCAAAAGAGTTGTCACGAAAGACAGCTTTAAGAATCTGGTCAAAATCTTGACAGATTATTAGATGACGATTTTAGGTCATATCGATAAGAACGCCGCTGCAGCACACGCCGCTAGGAAAATATGCGATGGTTTTTCACGATTTAAATAATATGACTGTCAGTCCTTATTTGAATAAGACTCGATGGTGTACATGTATATTAGGACTATCGAAATGAATTTGCGCTATTCAATACATATTTGGTCAGAATCTTGACAAGTTGCCAGTTGGTATTCAACGTCTTATTGACACGTGTGCGCTGAAACATTTCTTTCATATGGTAATTGTAATTTGACGGGTTGCATTTGATACTGATACAAAAACAACTCAGGAGCTATAAGAAATCTCCATGCAAATATGCATTCGTGCTGCTGTGCTCCCTGGAAGCCCTAATAGTACAGAGTAACTCGTCACAGTTTCATATTTCGGACTGCAGCGCTGGAGAAAGAACGAAGTACATGTATCTAACTAAGTATCTTATCGACGACAGTTTTCAAGATTTCCCCGAAATGAAGTCGCGCAGGACTTCATGACACCGCTTATCTTCGTACTTTGTCCTTCGTAAACCCTGTGAAACCTACCTGATGAACGAAAAATGATATGTCTATGGCCTATCAGATTCGTTCCGTATAAAAAGCGCAACCATATCATACAAAGTTTTTCATCAGTCACTCATTGCGAAGTTTCGTTTGAGAGGAAGCGAGTGGATGCAAGAGGTTCGACAAAAGTAGGGTACCAATAGTCTACCTCGTGAAATCTCGCAGCTGAGGAAATGACTTTCTCTAGTACCTGGGTTTGAGCAACCAGATTATTATAGACGTCAATGATAGCATTCTTTTGTATCAACACCTACACCTTCAGCGTAAAGGTCAGAGTAGATGAACTATTTGGCCTTTGGTGTGTGTCACAGCTATCGTCACTGATAAATGAAGTATCTTCATAGTATTTGACGGGTCCTGATATGCTGGTCTATGATATCGGCCTCGCCAAAATCACTGGGCCAGAGTACGATGTCGGGTTTCATAAGTTATCTTTGTTAAATTCTCTACATCCCCGCAGGGGCACGGCATTTCATTACAAATTAGATCGTGGGCTTGTATTTCAATTACCAATAGCGTGATTTGGGGTATCACTGATATTATTGTGGCACGCCTTACCCAATCAAAGGTCTCACGCTTGTGATATCTTAAGCTTAACCGAAGGCATTTATTATTGCCATCGGTCGAAAGATCGATTTCTTCCCACAAGACTAACAGCACATGCATTTATCAACGGTACATGTCGCCCACTGAGTAGAATCCTAAGTTTGATGATACCCCAAATGTATGTGAAATATTGCCAGTTGCGTAACATGTTGAATTTTTCTCGCTTATGAGACGTGGAGACGGTTGCTATAATATTGAAAGTGTAAGCACAGTCTCCTGTGACCAGCATCAAACTATTCATACACCCATAAGTTTCTGTAGCCTTGCAATGACAAACCCGCATCTCGGAGTACAAAACGTAACCAAGTTTTCCAATTTTAGGTAGTGTCAGCCGGAGACAATGCTGGTCCGACAGTAATGTTTAAAGAGTACAGCTGTGGTATGTATGTGAACAAGACTTGTACATACACCACCACTTTGTACCAGCTTACGGATGTATAGCTCTGGCGTCCTAATCGGATACCATGCCATTATCTCCAGCAAGTCCTCCCTTGAACTGGAAAACATCGTTGCTACTGTTCAGGTATCATTTTGTCATGTTCCATCATGTTTTATCCTTCACCAATGAGCGCAAAGCCGATATTTGACTGTATCCTGGCGCATAACACAGAAAAGTGGATTTTAAGACATTGTGTCTTCCTGCTTTCAAAGAACCATAAAGTATCTCACCATCCCCGATGCCTCAGGACAGTACTCCTTTTCAAGTCACCTGTTAACGTTATCGAATTATCCCAAGTCCGTTACCTATTTCTTTTCGCTGGCACGTACTAGAATTAAGACAGTTCTGTGTCGAGCACAAGGGTATCGTTTTTATCAAATTGTCAAACCGAATCACTAAGACACAACCATCAACAATATTTATTCCCAACATACTAGTCACATTGAACGTGGTTAAAATGCATGAAAACGACAGTACGCTTGAGATAAGCAAGAATCGAAAATGAAACATAAGAAGTGAAAATTGCGGCCGTGGATGAACACATTTCTAAATCTGAAACATTTTTCATCTGTCAAAGTTTAGTTCAGAAATTAAAAACGCAACCAATCTTTAATAGTTCAAAGGCTTTGTCAGAAATAGGAACAGAGTGAAATTTGTTGAGAATGTAAGCTTTTGATTTTTTTTTACTTTTCAAATTTGTCGAAAAGATGTTAAACAAATGTACTTACCTGAATGCGTTTATATTACATATAGTGACAGCTGGAAATCGCATCTCTTCAACGTAGGTCACCTTGACGTTGACAGTGATGGGGTATGAGAAGTAGAGGAGAGCACTTTGGATGACTTGGACGATGAATAGAAGGAAGCCTATGATCACGAGTATCGACCACACAATCCTGAAAGATAAAACACAAAAAGGAACTGTGAGTTTTCACGTAGCATTAGTGGTAGGACATGGGAAGGTCATCTCGACGTTGACAGTGATAGGGTAGGAAAAGCAGTGGGTAAAGCGTTAAGTAAGGCGGTGCTAGCTTTTTAGTTATGTGGGGCAGGGGCAAAAGTCTCTCCGGAGGGGAATGACACTTTCGATCAAATTTGACTTGGGCGATAGGAAGCCTATCATGAATATCGAGCACACTGTTCTGAAAGACTCAAGAACAGGAAATATTTATTTTGCTAAGAACGTGAGGAAGCGTATTTGCTTTCAGCCATGCAGGTTTGCTAAGAAGAAGTCCAAATTGGAAATTGTCGCCTGCAAACATCATATCAAGTAACAAATATACGTAATACATTTGAATTCATAGACTGAAAAGTCAATTCTTTTACGTTTTATTTTTGAGTGATTTGTACAGTGTTCATGTACAATGCTCTGCTGAAATAATAATTCATAAGCTACATTGTATATTTTCATTACCAGTTGCTCCTAAAAGGTATACGTATATACTTACAAAATAAATAACATATAAGCAGTATGCATCAATTCAACAGATTGCAGTAATTAATTGCTACCCTGTGAATTTCGCTAGTCAAATGCAGCCTGGCTCTGTATTTGTACATACATGTAATTTAATTGTTGAATATTTTATCACGATTAACATTGATATCCAGGGATGACTATTCTAAAATTAGATTTCATAACCATGCATAACACTTTTTTTGTTCTTCAGATACAATTATTGCTCATTAAATATGAAAGTGTTCTCTCCGGTCCGACGTTTCACCATAATAAATCGTGTAAATGGTGATCATTCATCACCATTATGACCAGATACATGTAGATA
Organism: Lineus longissimus; assembly: GCF_910592395.1. NCBI lineage: Eukaryota > Metazoa > Nemertea > Pilidiophora > Heteronemertea > Lineidae > Lineus > Lineus longissimus. Next base: position 6,888,118 of record NC_088310.1, read on the forward strand.
GTTCAGGCAGTTTTTTTTGCAAGTTTTAGCTAAACACGATTGCCAAAAAGACATAATAAACATACTGAAATAATAATGGAAAGTAAGCTTACAGAATCTCATTTCCGTCCACAGCTAGCCATATAAAAGCAAATGTTTTTAAAGACACTGTTTTTTGGCAGTGCAAAAGACGTTATCTGGAAAAGTCTACCAAAAACACACCACATTACTATCAGTGCCTCGGAGTCATCAACAGTATCCGTCGTCTGGTCATCGTCATCATCATCATCGTGTCCCATAGCCATGTGGCCATTAGAGCGAACTGGTACATTTGATAATGCTACAGACACGGTTCTGTCCCCGCTTAGGTCACCGCAATCATTCATCACCAGCTGACTTAATTTTACCGAGAACGGTAAAATAAAATCACAAGATACAATGCAGTTTGATCCTCCCATTCGTTTTAAATATCGGAAATCAATGTACCAACCGCTGTTCCAATTTAAAGCCAACTTTACACCTGAAAACACAGGTGAACGAACAACTGTCCTACGTTCAAGTCCTATTCATAATGAAGCAAATATTCTGGCGTAAGTTCCTCCTTTGTCGGCTTTCATATCGTCGCATTGGTCATCTTCCTCATGACTGTTCAGTTCGCCATGTTTTATCAATTGATGATTTAAAACTTCGTCTGATTAATTTGTGTATCTATAGTTTGGGATAGCATTTGGTATGAATTCATGAGCCGTATGTGGTTTTTAGGATATGTAACTGTGGTATAGAATCTAACTGTAGCTTTTCTGGCTTTAACGGCAATAATTTTTTCCCTGGACATTGTATCCTGGGGCATTTCATACTTCCACACCGGACTTATACCGGCAAAGGCCAAGAACAGTTTGTCCAGCTTCTGGAACTTTAAACCACTTACTTCTGGCAGAGAAGTAAAAGAGAAGATGTTCTATCATTACTACAAAGGCAAGAGGATATCCATATCCACCGGAGCCTGACTTGCTCATACATGAGTCTCTCTAACCAGAGCCAATGGGCAAATCACGAAGCCGCTCTGGCAAGCCGTGTGCGGTTTGGAAAAAACCCTGACTTCTTTTGCAATTCATGAATTCACGGGCTGTCATCCAGTATACAAATCAAACACTACACCTTCATACACTATAAAGTACAGGCCTGTCAGTGTACGTTAGCCTTCCAATGTTAGCGTCTTTGACAGGCTGGTAGTATCAAAGGTTCGTATTATCAGCTCATTCTGAAGATATTTAATCAATTCATGATGAGATGTAAAAACGTTGGTTGTCAAGTTGTACGTGCTGTGGATCGGTTTGGAAATCTGTTGCTTCGAGTTATCGCTCACATAATGAGTGGTTTGAGCCTGTCTTACGCAATGCCCAAGCTTTGGGCAGGCTTTATGGACACCGTGAGTGAAATTTAAAATGGAGTAAAAAGGGAATTAATGCAATTACCGTAGCATCTCTCTACCGGTACGTTTGGCGCATTTCAAAATAACTATGCCGGAAATCAAAATTCCGTTTTCCTCCCGGCGGTGCCATTGTGACATGATACGCTACTTAGTAAACGAAATGAAAAAGATAATACGGAGTGTCCCATGACCAAAGCAGGAAACCTCCGGATAACACTCTTATAACGAAGTGGACGCAAATCAGTTACTCCGGAACTTATACGACCAGACAGAACCGAAGTGTGACTTTTTTCGCTCTGAGGCGTTAGCAAGATTTTCCTCATCAGTATTAATCAACCGAGGCCGTATACGTGACATTTAATAACTGGTCGCTTCAATGGTGTGAAGACACTTTCCCGTAAGGATTGGTTTGAGAGTCATATACTTGCTAACAAGTCTTGTTGGGAGGAGATAAGAGATGGCCAATTAGAAAACGTGTCGAGAACGCGTCTAAATGGAGCTGCAATTTCGTCTGTCTGGAACTACAGAATGTTTATATAAAATGTAGTGCATTGTTATCAGTCACGGCTCAAAGTGACCTTCACCCAGCTAAACTGACTAGACTAGACGTATCATACTACTGCAGTGGTAAGGCATCAGACAATTACTTATATTTGAAGCCACGATATGACAAAGCTAAAGTACTTAAAGAGTACAGTGCATCTCCGGACAATAGAAGAGCCTCACAGTCTAGTGGTTAAACATGCGGGCGTCCGCGTAAGCCCAGGTTGTTCGATTTTGGAGAGAACCCCAAACCGTAATTTTGGATGGAACCCCAAACCGTAATTTTGGATCAACCAGCTCGGGAGTGGCTTCATAGAACCAACTCTTCACGCGAGTTTGAGGTTCAATGCGGAATAAATTTCGGACAATTTTGCTCCTTGATGATCTGCGTATATTTTAAGAAATTTTCTGATTCACCATTTTAGTGGAACTTCCCCAAGCGGACGCTTCTTTTAACATGAGATGTACACGTTACCCTCAATAACGCTACCAGCAGAAACCGCCGTGTCTCTCGTCCATCTTATCTGATCAACATTTTGTCATTTTTTTCAAAGATTACAAAACAAGGATGGTAGTTTTTATCAAGATTACGTTGTGACATGAGGTAATTTGGCGGGCGTTGCCTATTTTCGCTCCGCTACTTTCATGAATAGTACGCTTTGATCAAGTATTCTTTAAGTCACCAAACAGTGACATTTTCATATTTGCCGTAGAGACGGCATCCGGAGCGTAAGAAGGGGATTAACCAAGAACAATTCTGATTGTGGGCCGCACGTGAAAGACGTTTGTTTTCAGTATAAAGAATCACCCCTTTGACATGAAATATCTCATTGAAAGATTGGTGCTTTGATGAATATTTGTTCCTTGGTGTCTCACAAAGGTCTAATTTCAAATGCTCTTTTCAGGTAACTGTAAATATTTCACGTGTGTATTGGTGCTTTGGTTGCATATGTCTTCAACTGAACCCGCGTAACAATAAGATATTATCAACATCTTTTGGGGCGTACAATTACATGTACATCGTAAGCTGAAGTCAAAAGTTTTGTAACTTCGAATATTTACAGGAGTGGGCTGAGAATTTACATAAGTATGCTGAGGGAACCATTTTGCAACGACTGGTGAAAGAACCTTTTATCAAAGTTGAGATGGAATGGGTTTAACATCGATGTGGGCGTTCTAGTCCTTGTCAGACATTATGAACAAAAGAACCCCAGTAGAAAAACTCTCCAAACCAACATCTACGCTGCCACGTACAGTATATATCGGCCAAAGCTCAAATCAATAGATATCCATTGTTACAATCTACAGATTTATGATATCTGTATCATCAATAGTTAACAGAAATTTACTATCAGTGTGCTGCTGGTAAAGCCAGCTCTAGTCGCGACAGCGGTATAGGCGATATTGGTTGGTATCGGTTTTCATGATGTAGGTGGGTGTAGGAATGCAATAAACAATGACGTGAAGATACAATTGGCTAGATCTCGATAAAGCAATTGACAGCAATTGACACGAGACAATGGTTGTTGTGATGTACAGTCGTTAAGAAGTTTCCATGCAGTGCAGGCAAAGCCATGCGCGTCAAGGACAACAAGTCTTTTGAGCTGAGGTGCGCGCGCCGAGTCTGATAACGGCTTGGTTGTCAATGGATTGGAAAGAAATGCAACAGTACGGACACAATTTAAAGACTGCCAAAGAGTGAGACTTGAAGATGCAATCTTACCTGACCGAAAGACTTGATAAAGGAGAATACTGGAAAGCTACACCAGTAACAATGCGTTATAACTTTTGGCGCGGATGTAGAGTAGGACAAGACTATTCTAACTATTCTGCATGAGTGGCTCTGTGACGTCCTTGATATATAGATTCACATTAAAATCATACAAAACCTTGTTTACTTATGTCAACTTTGGTTTAAAAGATTTTTGGATGTGTTTACAAAGTACGTCAGCCTCCTATACATTACGTGTAGATAGACTACTCATATGAAATCTAAAACTTTGCAGCACCTGGTGAAATCTACATACGAGTGTGGGTTCCATGTTGACATATTTTTTCGATACTTACCTGTTTCAAGGTTTGCAGAACCCACCGAAGAAGGATCTTACACCTCACATCAGAGAATGTATTTGTGGGATAGCCTGGTCATTTGCCGATAAGCATACCATAGCTTATTTTCCGTTCTCAGCTAAAATAATGGTTTTCGCCTATTTGCACCCAAGAATCATGGTGTTTTTCTTCTTTACAGCTATTTGGTTCTGTTTGCAAATCTCACTCCAGTTATTTTATGAGTGCGCCCAAAGCTTTCGAAAAAGCAGCAATGTTTCGGATAATTTACATGAACGGCATCGTCTGTTGACACAGTGTGTTGATTCTTCCGCACAGTGGCTATAATGCGCAACTTGGTTTGCACTCGCCGAACATAGTTTTATTCATCAGCAAACACTGTTTGATATGTTGACAGGTTTATCTCCGACTATATGCAAACATTTCCAATGTGAGAAATACCTCTCTCAAATAAGAATTTAAAAAAGTTACCATATAGCTACAATATAAATATTCATGGATTTTCGGTATCTCACATCGAATCCGCTGCTTATCTTTGGTGGTATAAGAATTCAATGTCCAAAGGGGAATGGATTGGCTGTTTTCATTTTCGGCAACCGAGTCTTTTATGGGCAAGCACGATTTTCCAGCAGTGTATGACCGGTCATACAAAAATATGTAGAATGCTTTTGGGAAATGGGCTACACATATACCGTCATCATGGCGTAATACCATCGCCATTCTGCAGGCGTACATGTACTTGCAGGATGACTTTCCTTGAATATCGTCGGATGATCCAAGGTCTACCGCGAAAAGAAAATGTTGTAAATTATTGTTGGATTTTAGAAGAAAAAAGCAGTGTTGTTTCTTTATTACATTATTGTTGACCAATTCGAACCTTAAGATCGACAACAATCCCTCAGGAGCGCGGTAACTCGATCACCCGAGATAATATCTCGATCGATCGAGATATTTCCTGAACATTTTTTTTTCATGTTGAAAAAAATAAATCATGTGATGTCCTTTCCCAGCCACCGTACAAGTATTAGTCAAGTTCGACATTTTTTTACTCGGTGATCATTGATGAATGGTCCATCGCATCTCATGACAATGAGGCCAGATCATACAATCAGCTGATAATCGCGACAATCTGAGATTAGTCTATAATTTGTGTTGTAATCCCCAGCCTGCCAGTACAAATCGATTGACCAGATACATGTACACCAGCGGATTGTGTTGCATGTTTTTGCTATACTTACAATGTATTATAACATGATGGTCAATACAATGATATACTCTCCTGAAGAAATCAGCTTTTCATCAGGATATTCGCCTGAGAGGCGAAGAGCACATAGTGTAGGTTACCGGGGAAGCGTAAATTAACCCCTGGATGATCATAAACGCTAAGGATGATTACATGCATACTTAAAAAAGTAGCTAAGTGAGTTGATTCGACATAAGTGTAAGCGCTAAAAGACTGGCGTGACTGCTGCAATCTATGTTTTTTCATGTCATCCCCAGTTTGTCTCGGCGGATTGTGTTGGCCGTCACAGCCAAATGGATTTTCATGATCAATCAATAAAAGGTAAAGCAAGTATGGATTCATCCATTCTTGGTTTTAACCATGACTTTGCCATGGATAAAAAAAACACAATAGGACACAATTGTAATGCAAAGCATGTTTACACGAATGTGAAATCTATTCCATACTTCATTACGGTAATATCCCGTTAATATTTGGCTAACTGCATAAAACAAGCTTAGTAAAAAGCGCAGCTAATGCAAGGGGGGGGGGTTGCTGCAACGAGAAGGGTAATGTAAACATAGATTTATGTCCACCATTAGCGGAGGCAATTTGTCAAACTGAGGAGGATGGTTTAATGCACCTATGTTGGTTCAGCGGCGTTGGGGTTACGGTCGTTTTACTTTTCGAAAGTTTGGGATGGAGATAACACTAGCGAGGGCAAGGATTGAACTGCACTGAATGAGGTCAACTTTCTTTGTAGCGAGTACATCTTGATTAGATAGAGATAGACTTCAAAAGGCCGTTCTGAAAGGTCACCATCCGCAGTTGCATGGTTTCGGTTTCAGCGGTTTCGCCCAAGGACGAGGCGGGGATAAGTCTCAAAGTATTAATTTACTTAGTTATGCACCTACAACTCTGGTATCTCTGTTAGCACGAAGGAAGCCAAACGAGGGTTAGCATAATGGAAGCTAAACTGTGGAAGCTGAGCCTACGGGGAGAGGTATTATGGTAGCAGGTTTACAAATATCAAGGGTCATGCGATAATGGAATGCTCATACTTTATTCTCTTCGCAATCTATGGTTAAATGGGGGATAGAGTTAAATATTTCAATACGGTTATGAGACATAGGCTTAGGCTTTCCCATAAAGCCATTTTTGTGCTGCCTACCGAACTCAATCTAAGTTTTGTGCACACATTCGCTGCGCCACTTCGCTATTACAAGTGCGAATGATGCACATATCGGCACACTAAATGCATCCTGAGACCAAAGTTTTGATACTCCTACCTCGTATACAAAATATCGAGAGGCGGAGTATATTTAAAACCACTGGCTATGTCAGGATGCACCAGATGTGATTTTATAATTTCTGATCGTTGATGTTTACTTCTTTCACCGGCCTTTTCTGCACAAATACATGTACCAGCGAAATTGTCGTTTGATTAACATACGTGTAGGGTCGTATTTAGATGCTCAGATTCTCTGTTTATGTTTTAAATTTACCTTTAATTTTACACACTTACTTGTGCCTTAAGGTAACAATCTATTCCCTACGTTGAAGTTGTTTGTGTGTATTGGCTTCCAGAATCTCTAAATAGACCCTGAGTTTGTAAATGAATAAATAACAAGAAATTGAAGAGAAAGATTTTAAAAATCGTGTGGATTCAAGGGTAGTCGAACCCGTGACCACCAGATCGAAGACGGTTCTCTAGTGAACTTTCGGATGGTAAAATCTTTCAAATTTTCTGATATAGCCAGGCACTCGGGCGTACATTTGAGTCTGAACCACGTAAGCAAGTAGGACATAGTAAAAGGTTAAGGTATGCACACATCATATTGACCCACCCACATTTGTAGGCCCCTGGGAAACCGAAATAGACAATCGCGCGTAGGAATCAATGAAAAAAATGTAAACGCCAAATGATGTGAAGGTCGGATCCACCCATTTTGCCTGAAGCAACGAAGTCGATGGATTTTATGTAAATGTGTGTAGCATCAGTATTGCAAATTATGTTACTTGGGAGCCTATTTCTAGCACCTATCAAAAAATCAGTATTAGCGAAACCGCTAGTAACAAAAGGCTTTGTTCGTGCCTTGGCGAAATAATCATAGATTTTCTATTATAATAAAGACAATTCTAGAATTCGAAAAATGTTAAAGTCATGGTGGTTGATAATAGAGGAACGTAAAAATAGACATGAGAAGAGATCTCTGACTCTCCTTGTATCATGCCTCTGAATCTGCCAAAAATGATGATTTCACGAATCATTATTTTGTCTACGAACACCATTTGTAGCCTTCTACTGCAGCTAGCAACTACAGAGATGTTGCTTAAGCAAATGATCTTGTATGTTACTTACGATAAGACATACAACTGCGTACTATTAAAATCAGAAACCAATGATACTTCAAGCAGTAATAACTATTTCAACAGACGTGAATGAATTGAAAACTAACATCTCACCCAGATGTTTTGAAACGAAACGACCTTCATTTAACGATTTCCTTACAGTTATTAAGAAATAAGGAGTCGATGGCCGTCGAATGTCAATTTCCTTCCTCTCAAACACCCATTATGTAAATATGACTCCGAGTTGGTTAACGAGTAAGTGTTATACCCCATTTGTAACGGCTTGGTGGTCGTATTGCCTGGGAGAACATTGCCTAATTGGAGTCTTTCTTTCCGGAATACATATTCCCATTGACAGCAACAGTACTTTCCGACCAGTTATTACACAGAAAGCTATCTCGCGTTGTATCAACACTTATACACAGAAAGGAGGACACTAGACTACCATTGTATAGAAATTTTAATTAAATCCCCTCTCTCATAATGTTTGATGTTACTTTTAGCGTGTCACATCAATAGTAAGTAAAATGCACTCTACTTCCATTGTTTCTATTTCTGTCTACTACCCCATTGGATACTGCAAGGTACATGTACTTCCTAATCCTCAACACCACAAAAACCCGACTTTCGTAATCTCATAGACGCCACCGCGGTAATTAGTCACGTGCGACGATTGACAAATAAGCGCGCCGCATAGTAGCTATGCATTCATGTGTAGGGCATTCATGTGTGATCCCTCTGAATAGGCTGTGAAAGACTCTGTATACACACAATGTTTTAATCCTTTGTATAGGGGTTATTCTTTGTTGGAATTGTGATGTAATTGGGTGTCTGTCTGGTGTAGTGTATGGTATAACAAGTATGAATGCAGATTGGGTTTTGTGGCTGAGCTGGCAGTGTGTTGAGAACTGTACGGCCGAGCACAGACGTATGGGATCTAACAGTTGATCTTGGCTGCGTCCATGGCCGTTACTTGTTCTCTTTTTCTTGTACATGTAGTTAATTATCTGTATAAAGTTGGCTAAATAAAATACATATGAAACCCAAATGTCAGTGTTGTTGGTTTTTTGGTTTGGATTTTGTTTACACAGAAAGCTTCTGAAATAACGTTGTGTCTAGTTGAGACTGAGACGCTATTCATGCGGGCGCAATCGGTACATGAATCAAAATCTGAAATTAATGTCATGAGGCTTTATGACACTCCACTGTCAATGCTGTCACCGCTGAGGAGCGATCGAAAAACTATCTTTTTGAAATTCTGACAGACATACATTTGGTCCGTTAGAGGCTACCTATAACTTTTCTTAGGTCGGATAATTCATGAAAAAGTGGTGACATATCCTATGATAGTAAGACGATACCAATTAGTTCGTTATATAGCGCATGTCAAGTTCGTCTGCCAGGTAATTAGTAACCCTAGTGTCCCATACACTCTCGACTAACTGACGACCAGGATGACCCCACTGCACCTCTAGTGTCAACAGCGCCTGAATGATTCGAAAGACTTGCACAAAACATTCAAATAACTCATTCCAGTGACAAAATAATGTGCTGATAGAACATGAAAAATCGACATCAGTGTCGCGAAAAGGTCCACCAGACTTGAATGATTTATGGCAGTGAATAATCATAGCCACTAGAGATTTTGCCTGTCATGGTTCATCTACACGAGTAGTTAGCATGTCAGCACACACCGAGGCGTCAGTATGAAAACACCAGTTACGGGCCCCAAGACTCCAATCGCCGAAACGTATTATATTAGAGTATCAATCACCTTTTTACTTCTAATCGACGAGAGAAACAGGAAAACAGGCAAATGCTACGCTCTGCTACCATGTAACGATGCTGTGGGCTGTGAACTAGCCCACCAGCACGTCACTGCTCGGGGGGGGGGGGGGGGGGGGGGGGGTTGTTCCTCAACAAACAACTCACCAGGTTAACAATACAGTTACCCTGGTGAGCTATAAGGGATTCAGTACACTGTCCAACAATAGGTAATATCAGCCAAAAGGAAAAACGATACCGTTTCAAAAATTACGACACTACACTTATGTGTAAATTTATATGAATACTTCGCAATAGCTCAGTCGTTCTCAGGCTGAAAATTAGATCCCCCATACCCATCACTGACAAAAAGTCGGCAACTAAGTATAAATCCAAAAGGCAAAACGACAACGAGCATTCACTATTCCGAAATTACGCGTTAAATCTTCTTCACTTAACAGTCGGAATGTGTCTGGTTATAGGAACTTCCAAGGACGTCTGCGACTGAGTCTATTTTAAATAATGTCCCATGTTTATTCAGCTCGTTTCAAGTAAGTTAGGCAGAAGGTCGACCCCATCAGGCAAGGAGACAGACCATTTTTCATTCGCTTCCCTTCATCCAACCTGGCCTGTCTCGCGTCGGCTCCCGCCGGTCTCGTCTGATAACGCTTCTGAGAGGCAAGACTAGAATAATATCATATCACAGGACACCAAGAGCAATAGGATACCTACAGGAGCCCAATTTACATATTGTGCTCATCCAACATCAGTATAAGTGGATGAAACTGGGCCTCGGGTTTTGTGTGACGAAGGTATGCATAACGTCGAAGAAAGCAGTAAGCCTTGTCTGTATGAGTTGCCAGGAAAAAGTGATTGGCCAATTATAGCAAACTTGACGTCAATTTCTGTTCTTTAAAAGGATGTGACAGGCTGGTGAGGTTTGCTTAAGTCCATGGCAGGAAATGTGAGGCTATATACAAGGTCAAAGGTTGATTAGGGTGGGTTAGTGTTCTGAATAAATGAAAGAATTATCTAAAAACAATTCTCACAATTTGATTTATTTCATCAACATCTCAGCATCCTCATATCACCCAAAAATATCATGACATAAAAATCTCACGGACTTCTAATCAATCTGTCTCAAACGAGCCTTTGCTCGGCTCTCAGTAGAAGGCAACTGCGCGCTACTTGAAGGCATTACAACCATTAATAATCGTTCGCGGGAATTCAAAATCCTTTAGGGACATTCCAATGGAGATGAGGTTTGTTAAACTTTCCTCGAACACCGTTTAATATTTTACGATATCTGTCGTACGTGCCGCAATAAGGGAGAATTTTATTGATGGGTTTATGTGATTGAGTGACTGTTTGTTTCATTAGAAATTTTACTTCTTAGAACAGTCTTGAACAGTCTCGCTATTGAGAGCGCATGTAGATATTCGGAGTCAGCAACCTTAAAGAGCCCTCTGAAGGACGCAGAGCTGCCGCGATTTGCTTGGCGTCACAATGAGCGCTTAAAGCATATCGCCTCAAATTTGATACATTCAAATTAGCATAGGCCAACGCTCTTTGAAATTGATAAAATATTTTGCATCAAGTCGTCGGTGCTGCAATTAGGGGTAATTTCATTGACATGACGTATAATGACGTACATTCGCGACTGTGCTGGAGTTTACCAATCGACTTTGATTGAGGAGAAGACTACGGGCCGGAAAAATAACTGATGTCCTAATAACGCTGCGATATTGCCAAGTACTTCGCCATGTTTAGCTCTCCAGTGATTTAGAGTCCCATAACCATGAATGATCGCCGAATAACGAGCTCCGCAGCTTCCATCCCTGACTGATGAATTACGTCATACATGTACAATACAACCATTGCCACAGGACATACGCCGATTGATGAAACTGTCCTGGTGAATATGGTTCGGTAAGATATTGCCTATTTCTGATATGACATGGTCGTCACTGGGTCTCGGTCTTGGGTACATAAATCTATCCTGGATTACTGATAGCGTACACGTGCCAGGTATTTCAGAGTAGTTTAGACAACTATGACTTCTAAAAGTTCCCACGCTAGAATGAGAAAAGAACCGGATACAAGCTTCAGGCGAAATACAACTGACATCCATGAAATTTTAGGATAAAAACGTTGTTGCGTATTTTGCAATGTATTTGGAGTTGTGGACAATGAGATAAGGACTCAAGTGTTTCAAATCGTTTTTGAAACACTTGGTACACAGAGTGACCATAACTCTGTTTGTTGTTATTGGTATCCGTTGCACTTTTGCGATTGAATCAGATGGACTTGGCTGAGGGGTTATATTTGTTTACAATGTTGTATTGGATGAGAAAATCAATAGGCTATGTTTAGATGAAAATGCAGAGAGACATGGCTTTTGTTGATGAAAAGGAGAAAAATCACCACTTCTTGGCAAATGTCAGTTGCCATTGTACAGAGGATAAGTAAATAAATCATTATCTACTTTCGCTGGAGATTTTGTAGAGAGGAAACCGTTGTACCAATCTTCCATTCTTTACCGTCTGCTATTAAGACAGGTCCATTATGCAAGTACAATGTAATCGAAAAGAGATAAGGCGATGAGTTTCTGATGTATTACTAATAGAAATTCTTTCGCGAAAATGCATTTTATTTCAAAAGCCATCTTCCAAATAGATTTTATGCTTCTAAAATGAACCAGTCCTCGCAACGGGTTGAATTGAGTACTCATTTCTTCACAGTTAGAATTAAATAAGATGATACAAGATCGAAATAGACTGGTGTCGCAGTAAAATTCATTTCATTTATGATCTCAAGCTATGGTAAGTGCACTATCTAAAGCGATAAATCAACTTAATATAATTTATATCATCAGGCAAATACATCCCACCTGTAGAGGTAAATGGAGTTTGTCGCCATTAAATAAAAAGGATAACCCCACTTTCCACTTGGCTTGCAGGACGCGGAGTTTATAATCGATTATTTTCTGCGATGGTTTAATACGCTGTTGTTGTAAATCGTTTTCCACACGCCACGGCAGGTCGCCGGGGAAGGAAACCGATTAGATTGGTAAATTGTGATAGTCCGGGGACATATCCAAACCCGATTTGTGTCGATATAGTTATAGTTATGATGATGATTAATCACTTCTATGGCGTTTTTCAGAGTATTGAACATGGGTCAAAACGCTTTTTGAGATTATTCTGGCAAGTCTCTGGAATCTCAAGAAGAGACCCTTAAAAGAATCTTAAAAATATCGGGATTTTCGACCAGGGTTTAGTTTTATACCATCATCACCACCCTCTTCCGTAGCCCACACAGAAATACTTAAGTTTCACCAACGGTTGTAGAACTTTAGTCTGTATCTATAGTGATAGTATCTCGAAACCACTAAGACGACATCCTTTGAAGAGGAATACCAATACACCACGGGGACAACCAATAAAAGCTTAAAAGCACTTGAACATCCGACTCGTACTCATTGAAAGCAATTGCCAGGATAACAACATCCATATAGACAAGTAACGCAGGGAAGCTTGGTCCTAATGTGCTATCTGTTTGTAGTATGTTTGGATGAGACCGAAATGAGTCATGAATAATGAATCTCTCACTAGAGGCTGACAAGTGTTAGACGAGATTTGATTGGTGTGAACTTGTTATGAACCTTTGATCTGGCAAATCAAAGATGACGTTACATCTTGCTATGGCAGGGTGCAATTGGGGAGTTCTTCATTTCTTTCCTTGACTGTACCCGGCGAGATTCATTGGTGCGTACCAACATTTCTCAGGTTCGCCAGGTTTTTGTTTTCTGCAGTATCATTTTGTTAACTTCCTTTCAATTTTCCTGACTCACCATTATTGGGTCGCACTGGCTAGTAATTGATTCCAAACACTATCCTCACAGATAACATAATTCTAACATAATTCTATCACAATTGCAGATGCTGCATATTGACTGGCCATAACTATACATAATTATCCATATATTGATCATGTTGATTGATACAAAGCATGCACTCAGCTGCACTGAGAACTAATTTATCCTTGGAACAGATTGGGCATTGTCATTGACATTATTACGTGCAAGATTGATGCTTTGCTTATCACAAGTAATTAACTACGTTGGTCTCTTTTGAACGATGGTAACTCCCTATTTCTGACCAGCTTTTAAATGATAATTAGGCGAACAACTCATATTACTAACTCTGATTTGTACGATACACGTACAATCAACAAACCTTTGAAGACGCTACCAAAATTTTTAAATGAATGGGTCCATTCTCGCTTTTAGCATTTAGCAGACCTTTTTCACGTAAGAAAATCATTGCTGCCTGTACTGAAATCATGGTTAACTTTTTAAAGTAGGTAATATCATCATATCAAATTGGATATAATGTAATCTCAAATTTAAGCCACTGAATGTTGCAAGAAAATTGCCTAAGCTTTCAGAGTCACTTGTCTTTGTGTGATTAGATATTACTAAAACTTCCGAACTGAATACAGGCCTACGTGTAATTGGTTCACAAAAAACCTAATATAAAATGACCTTGGTTAAGAAAGGCGAAGATCCAGCAAGGAGTTCGACGCTGTTTGATGGTTCGCTTGTAACACTTTCTTTTCTAAGAGTACGCCGCCGGAAGAAATTCTAATTTAGGATGCAGGCAACGGAATAAAGTACATATTTTCGTCAGACCAATCCCAATAGGGACATCATTGAGCAGACCTTAATTGCATGAAAGCTTGGGGATTGGTCATCATCCACAAAGGGAAGTGCTTACCGAATCATGATTATAGATGCATGAAGACGGTCTGCAAGTTAGGCGATTGGGAACAGAAGTGCTGGTCATTACATATCATTCTCTTAGCCAATTGTTTTGGACTTTATGATTCAGTTGCTAGATTTATTTAGCTAACAGTGATGGTCGTTCCTACAGCAAGTTAGTTTCTTTGCCGTTCATACTTCATATTTTGAGAAACAAGTGCCACATTGCGAGAAATCTGGTATCCATATATGTGGTGATATTGTGGTGCCTTGGCTTGTTCATGTAAATGGTTTATGTGAACGAGCTTGATGTTACCACAGTGACAGACTGTAATTCCAATCTCCTGTGTGGTGACTAATGACAAACCCGAAATCGATACACCTAGCGCACTCATAGGAAAAACGCTGAAGACTCAGATATAGAGACAGGTACCATAAAGGGGATAATTAATTTTGCTTTGATAACATATACACATGTATATATCTCTCATTTTCCCATCCATCTCCCGGTAAGAAGAACACTGTAAGAAACAAACAAACAAAGCTATCTGCAGAAGGAATGATTAAATTTGTTTTTGATATCACGGATCCCACCTCCCTATCCATGCCAGCAAAAAATAACTTCTTGTCAGCAATGGCTTTTTTCCTTTCGGCGATTCCAAATAACACGTTTCACATGCACTTCTTACGGCCGAAGAAGACCGCTAAGTGTCATGATACGGCCAAATGATATTACAAGATGCGCAACGGACGTCAAGTGCATTTTCACGGCTTTTTGATCAAGCCTGAAACATGCTGATATTATCAGCGGAGGCGATGCTGACATTTAGAATCTAGTGCGATCCGTTGGCTATACTGCTTGGTAACCAAGGACAATATATTTCACCATCACATATTCTCCTCAGGAGATTCATAAAGCAATCCTTTAGAAAGACTATTGGTTGGATAATATATAGACATGCTTTAGGTTTCTTTGTATCATTGTGTTGTACTTAGATTATCGAAGCCTCGCGTTTACAACATATCATTTTAACGGAAAATTGAAGAGAGGTATATTAAGTAAAGCGTAAATTCAACCCCTTCTCTTGCCGCTACTATCAAGAACTGAAGTAGATAACGCTTAGTGGTGGTAACGCTGGCGTTATCTCTAACGCCGATTGAGGAGCTTGCCAAGACTAGAAATTTGAACAAGAAACATTGGCAACGTCTTCCAATGATGTTTCTTTTCCAGTCGTCAACAGATAACAGATACCATCTTCAGTCAACAGCACCTGTGTTTTCCCGATATATACTGTACCACAAAGTTGAAACAGAAGAAGATGGGTGTATTGTTCTAGCTGCTATGGAAACTGTTTAAATATGACCTGGTTGGGCATGAAACTCTGCTAGTTGGGCTACCTAGGATAGCGGACCAAAATACCAAAGCTAGCAGAGTCTCGTTGACATGGGGTGATATGAATAAAGAGTAGTAAATGCTTTTATCTAAAACTCCATGTACATTTACACTTGGCCTTTCTGTACAAAATTGAAGTAAAAGCATTTGCTAGCCTTTATTCATATCACCCATGGACGTGCACCTCTGCAACACATCCGCTATATGTTATCCCCAACCCCTTCAGTTCAAAACATGAATTATGCAAATAAAATGAGCAATCACAAGCCATGTCATTGGCTGAGACACCATGAAGATACACCCGACCATGAAACTCTCGTGCATCATTCCTGGTATTAACTTGGAGCTGCCACAGGAATTAGATACGTGTCAACCTTTCAAATGAGAGGTTTTAAATTATCGCGAGCTCGTCAGCGGTTTAAAGGTTATACCGGGTGCCCCCAAAATCGTTCTCTACTTGAACTTGGAGGGTCTTGATTAGATAAATCTATATCTATTCAATACTGGTCGCTGATATTAAATAGACTACACACTTAAATAGGGATGATTTAGGCATGGTCCTAAAGGTTAATGAATCTCGCTGTTAAGGGCTGGTTGACGATTTAAACTGAAACTAAAACGACAAGTCGACTCGGAAATTCTTCTTCAGTGAAAGGTATTGAAATCCCCCTGCCCCTTACCATCTACCCTCAACTCTACTATAACTCTGTCAGTAAAAGGATAATGCGTTCATTTCATAGGCAATGGTCGAAAACCGATATGACGATATGCGCGTTGACAATTTTTGACATTGGTATCACCAGCCTTGCCCTCAAGGCCACCCGAGTACATGGTGTGGCGGTTCATATATTAATTTCGTATATAACAATCGTGATGACAGTTGATAAGAAGAATACCCAAAGCAATATTTCCCGGCCCATGACAAATGCTTTTGAACCAAGATAACTGCCATTTAATACGACATCAAGAGACAAGGCCCCTTGTATCTGAGATGGAGTTGGCAATGATGTTGGGGAACTAGCTGTTTCAAAAACTTAAGTCCACATAATGAGCTCTAACAGTGTTGATGCCAAGGACAGGATAATACACCCCGAAATCTCGACGAGGGTCGTCTGCCAGGCGCAGTGTATGAGTGGGTTTGACTGGACGCAAGGCGTAGAGACAAAGCCCGTGTTCGTCTCCTTGTTGATGCTGATATTCGAAAATTATAATCTAACAATCTTACGTGTACTTTGTCAGGTAAAAATAGACATAACCCAACGGGTGGAGATTCTTTGTGAGCTCAAAAGATTGCCACTTGGTTTCCTGCCGAAGCAACTCAACATGAATATTGCATGTCTTCTATATGTAGGCTATTGATTCCAGTTTCGTGTCATCTTATGTTATGCCAAGTGCTTGTACACGCAGACAGTGTCCGTTATCTCATGAAATATGCATTTTTATTAGCAGTAATCCCGTTTGATGACCTTCTGCTAATGTAAACAGCTGATTACTCCGTCATATACGGTATTGTGACGCCAAATATGCCGAAATTCTTAGCGAAGAAGACGTCGACAATTTTAGCCGCACCAAAATAATTGGGGCTTATATGGCTGTGCTTCTGGTCATGCTTGCATTGAATTCTACTTTTGTAGAATATTCAACTCTCAGCAAAACTGAGCCCCTCTTTGGGTGTTTTCTGAATATCTTTTGGCAATTATACTGGGTGGCGCGAAAAGGACCTGAAACCCAAAGGTGCAACCCGGGCAAAAACAGAATTCTTTTGTCCGACATGATCTGAGTACATCATCCTTCTAGCCATAGATAGCTGGATTGCAATCACTAAACAATAGAGCAAGACTAATTATTCAGGGGGAAACATTTTCTTTCACACCAGCGCTTTGGAATCTTGAGTGAAAGACAACATAAGTCTTCCCGTAGCGCATTACAAGGACCAATCTGCATGTTATTTATGTATTGTTGTATCGGTAACCCATGACCGATACTGGGAAGGCGAATCAGCGACTATATTTGTGGTATGGCTCCCAAGGGTCCCGCTATTTCAGCTGATCATTGCAGACAATGATGATAAATAGCTCTATCAAACGGCGAGTGGAAACTGGGGATATTTATTATCTGAACTGCAAAAAATATTTGATCTGGAACTGGCAAATAGAGCGATTTATTTTGTACGAACATGTTTTTCAGTCATGTTGATTTAGCAGGCACATGAGTGGACCGTAGATAATAATGAATACTGCAACCGGGGCGGCAGGCAGGTTAAAAAGTGTGTGTTTTGAAGAGCAAAGATAGAATGCAGCAAAAAAGTGTCGTTATATTAAAAACTGGGATTTTATTGGAGTCTCAGAGTTCTTGATATTGCCATACAACTTACAGTAACTCATTTCCTGAGGGCATACTTTCCAGACACGTTATGGTTAATAATGCATGCAATTCCTCCGTGCAGTTCATTCTAGTGACATGTCAAGAGTAGCTTCTTGCACGCGAAAGTCTTCCCTTTTTGTCATTGGATGAGTTGCAAATAATGCTTCGCCACTTTTCATCAAGAGCAAAAGCAAGAAAGTGATTAAGAAGAGGAGCCTTTCGAAAAGATAATCATGGCGCTGAAAAGATATGAAGTGATGATATGAATGAATAAAGATCATTCTCTGATATTGCTGCAAAGGGATATAGACGGGTTTGATCATGGCTAGATCCGTCTACGTTTCGATTACAGGTTTGGGAAGGCATAGAACAGCGTACCATTTTCCTACGATGCCGCGCGCCGAGTGGTTCTCGACATCAACGAAAAATACAGCAACGTGTGACTGCCTCTCTCCAAACTCTTCGTTGCAATGACTTCTAGCGTTTGCAGATAATTAACAGGCCTGGAAGTTGCACATTTCGATTGATGTAATTATCACTATGACAACTGCAGATACATGTAAGATAATGACAATAACGAAGGTTTTAAAACGTAATAATGATCACGGAATATAAATAGAAAGTATCGTATTATGGCGAGACGGCTGAATAAGGCGGTCTAAGTACAAAATTGCAATAATGTAGTGTACTGTCAGTTGTTTTCTACAATGTTGGGGCTAAATTGTACCAGTTTACCTTACAGCTAATCTATAGCAGAGGCCCAAGTCAGGGCAGTGAAGCCTAACATGATGATGATAATGATGATGATGACGTCGACGACGACACTGACGTAGCGATGATGAAGATGATGTTTAACGAGCTTTTAACGTGAACTGACACTATCAACCGTCATTCAACGAAGATTTTTGGCAAGGCAAAACGTCGTACACAGCATGCCTAATTCTATTAGACTGACTTTTATTGCAAAGAAATATGTTCATGATGTTATCTAAATGGTGTTTTTTATGTTGTCGTTGCTCATCCATTACTGATAGCGATATCCTACTGAAATTATGCTCCTGGATCAAGGATGTTATCGATTGGAATCATAAGAGATTAACCTACAATCTTACCCATCCATCCTTTGAACCCAATTCAAAAGTAATTGGAGGGTTATAAAAACTACCTAGTACGTTGTTCGAAATTAAAAAATGAACTTAGTATTAGGAATAGACGTAAAAAATACCATGAACACACTAACAATTTCGGGATCGTAATTTTGCAATTGGAAGTGCGTTCGAAAGTTCGTTTAATGAGAGATGAAGGAATAAAAGTGTCTCACAAATTGGAGGGGATTTTTTATAGCAGCCGATTTATAACCGTGTTTACGGGGTGCTTAGTAGTCTGCTGGTTGTTACACCTCCCAGGTAGTGTATTCGAGACGAGAAAGGCAACAAATATGATGATATTGAGTAGAGAATGTATAAGAGAATCTTGCCACAGGACCACGTTAATGCGCTGTTGCTAAAACCGATATTCCAACCAATATGTAATTGCACCGAAGGACCTGTTTCTCTCGGTGGTTGCGCTTCCCCATGATGGTACGGCGTACATACACTGCACAGTCGGATAACGTCACAATATATGCACATGTACACATGTTCGACCGGAGTAACATCCATAATATCCTATTATATCGCATCTCTATGTGCTGTGGCAAATTGACTTTTAACATTTCTGGCCCCGATTTATCTGTTGACGAGACACCTTGTATTAAACATTGCTCCTTGTATTAAATCGGAGACAACATGTGAGCTCCGGTATTTCAGATAGCAGTTGCACGGCCGAACTCCATAAATCGCCTCCCGTTTCAGAACGAAGGGGCCATAATATGACACAGGTGCACTTAGTCCAGGAAATAACGATTTTAGGACCAATTATTCTTCAAGTAAGGAGTCGCCTGCGACAAAATGTTTTAAGAGCGTCTGGATAAGTTCGGTCAAGCAACTCAACATTTGAGACATGTCTCAAAATTGGGCCCGTATTACATTAGTGCGTCAATACACTACTCTTCATCACACACATATAAGTGGTGAGTAAAAAGTATTAGCCCATAGACAGACGTGCCCTCATCAATGGAGCAGCCGCATGACGTCACAGGCGCCAATGACGTCACAGCGACGACGTTTGCCCGAAAACGAGGCTTAGCTCCTTGGTTACGTCATTCGTGTCGCAACCTCGGCAGCACACGGGCGTGCTTTTTGCCAGCCTAAGGCTTTTGATCGCATGAAAAGGAAGATTTTAAGTGAGTATGCTTCGATTTTCAATTATCATGATCACCACTTTTTTGTGTTTTGTTTGTTTCGTGGAAAAGCTGCTAATGATGATCGACGCCGGTCGTAGAGAAGTCTTTGCGCGATTTCCTTGCTCTGACATCTTTAACCGTTTCAGGTAATCCTGACAATAACAAAAATGGCAAAATGATGCCCAAATTGATTTCAGTAGACCATGAAACATATTGATACAGGTCTAACGAACACAAGAAACTAAGAAAATAAGAAAATACGGCTGCTATTCCAAGGAAAGTACAAGCCGATTGTATGCTCAGCTTGTCTAAGTCTTACACTGGCAGGAAGCCAGCGTTAGTAGGGAGTTGCGGCAAGGGGAACAAGCCCTGTATTAAGTAGACAGCTAAGTATTGACTCATAATAGGCCTCAAGGGCGCTGAGCAGAATTGGTTTATGTGTGAGAATTAAATAGAGAAGGCTATGCTTTTGCTAGTAGAAATTATTCCGCCGAGTATCTCTTTATGTTATATGAGATCAGTTCTAAAGCTCGTACGTATCTTCATGTTGAGTTGTCGCTTTATGTAGACTAATGTACATAAAACAACATGTCACCATGATGTTGAAAGCAAAAATCCTTTCTAAAAACTGGATCCTAGTTCTCCTGACCATGCTGACGGGAAAACATGACTAGAAAACCCCTCTCAAGAAATCGCCAATATTTCTTTCCAAGCCACTTCATCTTTAGAGCATCTCCCAAGCCGGTCAAAGTATTATGCTCTGATATGTTATGGGTTCGAAAACATGTCAACCGAAAGTGGATCCATTCAGTAAGCTGATTGGGAGGCTATTTATTCCCCACTCTAGACCGGTTAAGGCAATAACAATGATAACCCTGAGCATAAACGAGTTGAGGGTCTCCAGCCTCAGCTTGACCGTGAAGAGGTTGACTCGATCATGGTGGCAGGGAAGGCTGATCGATTAGTTGATATTCCCTGGGCTGTCTACCGCGCGGGTGGCATGACTGGCCAAGTTACTACGAGTGATGAGATGTTGATGTAAGATATTCCCTAGGCTGACTGGCCATGTTACTACCAGTGAACGATGTTGTAAGTTATTCGCCGTACAGTCTGCCGTACTGGCCAACTTAATCATGATGTTGTCCCCTGGGTTGTGTACCCCGAGTGGCAAGGCTTGGCTAAAGTCACTCAGAGGGTGTTGACAGTAACAACTAGCCGCAACTAATAGGCTCTATAACTGCAATGGCAGCAACATCTATTGGATCCCATTTGCGTGATTTATCCTGACATTGCATTGGAAAGCTTTTTATTACGATAATAACATCCAACGTAGTGGGGGATCTGAAGTCATATAATACTATCACAACCAGGTTTCTCAACGTTTCGCACCACTTCTCGTGAATGGGCTTTCAAACTTTCTAGTACATCATTATAGTGGCGTTAATCGGAGAAACCCGCAATTTTAAAATCGATGTCGATAAACACATGCAGACCCTCGGACGTAGTGTCGTCCTTAAGGGCTCCGAAACCTGTCTGCTACTGAGAAGAATGGTGCACTCACCTACTCCCTTTTTCTGAACACTACTTATTTTAAAACACCAGAAAAATAGCTCTGCCATTAGCACCATTTGTGCGAAAGTAAGTAAATCTCCAACTGCAGTTAGCATTATTTCAATTTCAAAACGAAAAAAAGATTGTCAGACGATGCCACCATAAAGATAGGAAACGACCTTTTACACGTCGATTAAGCCGCCAGTTGTTAATTGAATATCAGGGTAAATACACTCGGCAGGAGACGCTTGGGAAAGAAAAGTAATGACAGGGGAATGGCGCTAAACAATACGGGGATAACTGCTGAGGAAGATAGGCTAGTTCTTTTATTTTTGTCATAGCTAGCCCGGCCAATTTTCTATCTCAATTTCCTAACCTACCTTAATAGGAAACCAGAGAAAGAGAATGAGGCGCAATGGGGAAAGACCATGAAGAAAAGGGGAACACTTGTTGAGGAAATATAGGTCAATTTTTAAACAGATTGCTCTATCGGCATACCATTATCTACCCTCTAGAATCAACCTGTCAGAAATTGTTCTCAGAGGTAGATGCTATTCCTTGGGACCAATGGGTATTTTGTAAGATTAAAAAAGCATTACGCAACCGTCCTACCTTAGTTTTGATTGATCACCTCAAAGCAATGGTATTGGAAATTGGCAAGACTTACCTGAAAGTGGAAAGGAAAATCGGTGCATTAGTGTAATTCGGTTAAATAATACGTGTTTTAATGAACTTCTAAACATTGTACATTGTAATGTACATCTACATAGACGACATTGAAGGCATTGCATAATTTATTAACCTGGAATAGATATTCGAACTTTCTGTGATAGGCAAAATCCACATAAAATTCTCATGAGAGTAATCACAATGTCACTGATGTCAGATACCAAATGCGTCATTCGTAATTACAGTCGTATACCAATTACCGATAGAACTATTCGTTCCAAGTTTCAGTCAGTATCACGTGATACAAAAAGGCTACCTAGTATGTCAGCTGATCTTGATAAGATGTCCCAAGACGCAAAGTCCTCATTCTTCATGACAACAATTGTGACCATAAACGCACCTACATAGCTCGACTTGCACATCCTCGATTCTCTGCCCTTAAAATCATCTTTGGATCTCATTCTGGTAAAAAAATACGTGGTGGGTGTTCGAGTTTTACGTGATGCAACCATATCGATTGTCAATTCTTCATTTTCTTCGCCGATATCACCATCTGAGCCGGTGATAGGCAATCAAATATCGAGACTTGACATCTGAGAACCCAGGTGCAGTTAGTGGGTAATGCACACTTCTCATTTCCTTGGCCGTCAATAGAACATGGTCAGATATTTTTCAGTTTTTTTTCTGTTGTTTGCGCAGGCGTTGGATTCTTCTGTACAAAGAGGAAAATCTCCTAGCCTTGTCGATGGTAACGGTCGTGTGCCGTTACCAAGGTACGAATCTCACGTGATTATGTGATGCGGAATGGGCTGGATCTCACATTTGGAGATTCAAAGCCAAGCGAGTTTCCTCCACCGCTGCTGCGATGTCAATGCGCATTCTATTTTGTTAGAATTTGTGTTATAACCAGCTAAAAGTGAATAATTTTGAACGAAAGGAAGTTATAGTAGTAGTGATGGATGTCGATACAAATAGTCAGCCCATCATGGGAATTGGCTAAGATTGGTTAACTTAGAACAAATCTGATAAGTGATGGATGTCAACACATAACAAAATGAATCTACTCTTTTTTGATGTTGTCCTTTTTTCCGTCGCCAACCGGAGATGCAAATGACAGCAAGACTAATCAAAGGAATGCACCCATCAACAATTGATGACTTAACCGATTCTCCCAATTCCGTTTATTCTGTCTAACATTGATTAGAATTTGATGTATTGCTTTTTTAGAAATTGCCCTTTGATTCATACACGTATTTCAAAACTTTTGCTTGCAAAAGTGGAAATGGATTAATCGCAGGTGGGTTGTAAAATTCTAAGGAGCGAACTGTTGTCGCGAGATTTGATGCCGTGCACTGAGGGACAGGGATAGTTCTCTCTCAATTTCCATGTCGATGTTGTCTTCAACAGCCAATTATTTCAGTTTTATTTTTCTAATTCCTCCATTTTCTATTCGGCATTAAATAAAGGAAATGGTCCACTTGGCGAAAGCTCCCCCCGAGATTTATTGAGTTGTCAAAACAAAACAGATGATAGAGGAGCGTCAATCAATTACTATTGTTATATTCCGGATCCCCTGATAACGTTCATTTTATCCGCATCCTCGTTCATTAAGAAAATGGCTATTGGACAATTTTGCTTAATAAGCATCGATGAACTCCCCCAATAAATGAGCTTTGTACGGTTCCAGCCGCTAAATAGCCACGCATAGTCCCCAGAGAGCTGTAGTTTCGGTGACTGCCCTCAGAGTGTTCGATTCAAAGAACTTCAAACAAGTCTGCTGTCTGACTCTTTGAACCAAGTCGACATGTCGAGAGTTGGAGATGAAGTACTTCGACCGGTTATGGCAAAGATTTCTACAATAGCCACCTCTCGGGAAGATGAGTGTCGGAGCTTTGCTCTATGACTATTCAACCCTAATGAACCTCCACAGACTTTCATACACCTTGGCTTTGTATTTACAGTAGGGATTTTCCAATCTCGTCATCCCATAAGGTTGAATATCCTCTGGGCCATCAAAGGTACGTGACATCTATTGCGAAGGCCGCAATACTCTATAAAGCTATTTCTTTAATATATTGAGACGGTTGCCAATCTGTCATTGTCTTATTGCAGTACTGGCTGACATCGGGTTCACGTCCCCGTGGACAAACTTTATGACCATTAATTATCAAAATGGTTAGAAAGGCTGTCTCGGCTGAGGGATGGAATTAATACTTTAGGGTGGACTCTTACACAGTCGCATAACTGCATCGTTTATACGTGACTGTTAATATATACTGCCATTTTTAGAGAGGTCCCCCTTTATCGCACCAGTGCGCGGGGTCGTTCTGGGAGCAGGGACGTGTCGGGGGCCGGTGCATGGATCACCCGCATATCAAAGCCTTTCTTGTACTTCCCAACGAATAAAATCGGAACACATCCGAAAAAGGCAGATTCTACTGACTTACCAAGAGGCCTTTGTCGATCCATGAATAGACACCTCATCGGTCTGAGAGGTTAACACCTTGCGAAGGCGCTCCATGATAAACTGCATGGTGTATTTTTGACGTTACATCAGCTAATCAAACCGGAATACTGCCTCCCATGCAGCCAAGAGTGATTTTTGTAATCTTGGACATTAACCTCGCTTCATGTATGCTGACCGACATGACCGTAAATCTCGATCCAGTAGGTAACTACCACTAAAAAGATCAAGCTTTCCTTTTTCTCTGCTGTTGTCTCCCCTAATGGGTTTATTGATATCAGGTCGGCCACAGAGACAAAATGCTTCTTCTGGCCAGATAAATAATAAATAGCTTCTGTACTGGCTGATTCCTTGTGTCTTATAATCTCCCTTTAATGTTTCTTTCAAAGAATGTTGACCTTTTTACTGACCACCGAGTCTGTTTCATTAAAACCCGGCCAGGAAAAACAGAAAACATCCAACACAATCAAAAGGCAATGAAATATCTTTTTGGTACAAATGCCAATAACGTATAATCTGAAAACGTTGATTCATTTCTGTGGTTTTTATTGTATCATCTCGTACAGACTCAACGGAAAGACAAGTTAACAGCATTCTCATAAATTCGCCGGCCAGTAGACTTATCTCTTCTCAAAGGATAGCCATATTTCATCGTTTTTCGGGCGAACAATCAAGCGTGAACAGTAAATTTTGTTCGCTTCTGGCATGTATGGTGGTACATTGAAAAAATCTGTGGACTATACGAAGATATCGGGTCCATACAACCAATAATTGATCCCAAATGAGACATCGTCTCTGAGAAACCACATTTGTGAGAAAACTTTTCTTTTTTTTGCGTTTTCTTGCCAAATGGCATAGTCGTGGCTGATGTTCGAAAGTAGCAATGGTCTCAGGCAAACTCTGTGCGGGTCTATCTAAAAGTATATGTTCATGCCGTCTATATTCTCTTAAGAACCCTTAAGGTTCCCTTTGTGAGTTTAAAATCATCATAGCACAAGCTTTCCTTTACTATTAGTAACGTACGTGATGGTTGTAATATAGCTGGCACTGGGAAATAAATTGGTCATGACGCTCCTAACCACTATTCACGATAGGATATTCATTTTCTCACAAAAGTGCTAAAACTTTAACTTATTCAGGTATCCATGGTGTTCCAATACTGAGGCTTTTATCATTTTATAAAAGCTTTCCTACTGCAGACCACTGAGGGTACATTCATATACTGTTATGTTATCCTGAAAAAGCAAAACCCGATGCCATTTATTTCTTCGTGTCCTCTAAATCTACGCCATAAGGAAGAATGTAAAAAGCATTAAGTAAAACTGTTTCATGCTGAGACGTACGAAATTAACATTAATGCATGAATTATTGAAGAACAAAACCCAAGCGCTAAAATGTCTTAATTGATTAAAACTACACGTTGAACGATAGTTCTTATGGTTATCCCCCAATTTGGTACTAAGACATAACCTTGGAAGATAAACATAAGAACTATCGTTCAATAATGACGACTAATCCAAAGATGCCATTTAAAGACGCTTTGAAGCTACGATGATTTATTTGCAATCAATATAGC
This sequence comes from Lineus longissimus, assembly GCF_910592395.1. Taxonomy (NCBI): domain Eukaryota; kingdom Metazoa; phylum Nemertea; class Pilidiophora; order Heteronemertea; family Lineidae; genus Lineus; species Lineus longissimus. The sequence continues at coordinate 6,914,540 of NC_088310.1, forward strand.
CGGCCTTGCGCTTTATAAAATAACGTCTTCACTCACCATATCTGCCTTAATTTATGAAGTACAGACTCACTTTGTTTAATTGTTGGCATCAAAAGCGCATAAAAAACATCTTCTCGCAAAACCTTCAGTTCAAAGGATACGAATGAACAAATGAAACACCACCACTATACCAGGATTAACTGGACACGGTTTCCTCAATCCTTTTTCTAAATAGATAACCAAAGACTACTTCGTAGCCAGTCTTTCAAAAAATGACTCTGGTAAAGCCAAACCCAGGCCAAGGCGATCGGTTAACCTTTATATTGGCTTTGAAAATCACCAAAGAACAAAATGAATCTTCCTCTTTTTCAGAGCTCAGACATTATTGTCTTTTGGGATAGTTTCCAGATAGATATTATTGTATCTTGCCCCGCCAAAGGATCCCTGCTGGTTTTCACTCACAAATCATCCCTCAATATAGACTTCGAACTGCAAGGAAAGTAACAAAAGAGGAAAACCAATAGTGAACATAAGATAAATAACTGTTGTATTGCTGTTTGAAAAACACTGCCTCCGTTTCATTGGTAGTGGATATTCCCTCTTTTCCGTCTTCAAGCGTGTTCTTGATACAGTTGCCCGTAATAAGAAAGAATGTACGGCCTTTGGAAAAAAGTCTTTTTCCCCAACAAATAACGGGAACAAGACAGGAAAAGTGTTTTTCATCATCAATCAAAGTTTACTCTTTTCCTCTACTGATGATCATAATCAGCATAACATTCATAAAATTTTTAAATGATCAGTAGATTCTGATTCTGGAAATGGCTGTATAGCTTATGCCAGCAAAAAGGCCCCACTTTTGTTACTATGGAGTTCCCCTATCTGGCCTAGGCCACTGAGGTGCAAAGATCAGATACCATGTACAATATAGCGTGCTTTTGCATCTGATAGATGACTTTATCATATACCCTAAAGGCACTGATCCGTCAGCCATTGTCAGACATGCTATGAAAACCATTGAATTCTACCACAAAATGTTCGCATCAAAATCATGGAAAGTGTCCTCAAGGAGTACTTTTGCGTTTGTACCAGGTACAAGATAGTGACTGTCATCTTGCATCTAATCAATGACTGTATTTTCACCTAATCGATTTTCCCGAACGATCTTTGCTGATATAGAGATTTCCTCTCCTGTCACTTCATGCCCTGTTCACTGACACTTCAATTAGCACTCATCCATGCGCAGCATCGATAATCACATGGGCACTACATCAAATGAAGGCTCCATTAATAAATCAAAATGCAAGAAATAAGCAATAACTAACCTTAACTATCAATCGATCGCAAAGGATAATGCTTGAGTAATATATGGGGATTTGGCAGTCAACGTCTTTTTCTTGATTCACATTGATTGGTATTTGACGATTTTTTAAAAATTCGATTTATGATGTTTACGGACTCACAGTTAAAAAATTATCAGCGGCGGCGGAAACTCTCCCTCTCCTCGACAAGCAATATCATTACGGGCAATTGTTGCTGCGAAAATAGAAATATCGATTCGGAAGTTTATCTTTAGTTAATTGTCTTGAGAGACAAATAGGGAGTACAATGACAAACCGGCTGGAGCAATTTGCACCAACGCCCGCTGAGGACTACGAAAACAAATTCAGTTTATCCAAGGCTGATTTGAATGTCGAGGTGTTATGCAATCCTGAGAGACTATTTCCCATCGGATTAGTCTGGTGTATGATTGTGACACATAACCCTGGTGCGAGTGTTTTTCTTCTTTTTTTCTTCACTTTAACGCAATCAGCCAGTACGATGATTATGCAGGGGTTACAACAGTACATTGTGTTAAGAGAAGGAAGCTACAGGCCATATAATTGACATTAATGTGTTCTTAGTATTGTATTATCTTTGTTGAGAATCGTTAAAGGAACATCTAAACTCGGGCATGAAACATTTCTAAGGATGTTACTCACGAGGACAAATTGGCTAGAAGCTACGATTTTTAGAACATCGTTGAGAATAATCAATCTTGTTGGTAGCAGGCATACGTCTTTTGCGAAGATTCTGTGAGCGATGCATGAAATTTGGGCTGGGTATACTCTAACCTCCCTTCTAGTATAAGAGGTCAATTACCAGGCCTATGACTTACACGAAAGTCACAGGTCCATCTCAATGACCTCTCCATATTTTATTGCATTTTTGAGTTTGAATCGTTGTCGTAGTACCTTACATGCAGGGCTCGAAGGTGGATAAATCGCAATGGCGAAACTGACCTGCATGAAAGACGATGTGCCAACACCTCCACGAATAGCTACTATCATGTGCCAACTAGATCAAACAAACTAAAAAAGTCGACCATTACAAGTGACAAGATTAAGGACATTTCCCCCCGGCTTTTTCCTCAACACCACAGCAGTTATTACATGCAAGCTGCATGTACGAGAACAACTAACGCGTCTAACGACTGCCGCCTTCTCGCCGAAAGTCAAGGACATCACCACGCCAAAGACTCAGAACTTTCGGTTAATCACCCTTGATGTAGTTGCCCGCATGGTGCAATTCTTTTTCTGAAGTAGGCAGTAAATTTCGAAAAAATACTGTATCTGTTCGTGCAATCAGCATTCGGCAAGTGCTCAGGCTTTTGTGGCACCAGTGCAGCAATATTTACCATCAAAATGAGAGTCATATATTCTGTTACCAATGTGTGGGAAGAATCTGAAGTAGCGAAAGCAAGTTACAGCGATGCTGCTGTTCAGCGAAAAGACACATAAACGTATTGTAATCCACCATTTCTGATACAATGCATACATGTCTGCAGTTGTGTACATATTGCTACACACTCCATCGCACAGAGACTGAATGAAGAGCGTTGTGGAGAGGCAAGTAAATACCATCTAATGGTGTAACTTTGTGACATGGAAGAGGCTTGAAACTACATTGTATGATTGGACCACGATTTTCCCATGCTTTTGTACCAATTACCATAGCAGTTGGGCGTGAGCCAAGATGATTACAGATGATTACAGTGTATTGCGGGTTTTCACTGGAATTGTTGATATATTTACATGTAGTCATCATAATAAAGAAATATGACTAAGTTTGGTGGCTAATTAAATGTTTTGTACAGTAGGAGGAAAAATTACTAGCTTTTTCATGTGAGCCAGTCCAAAATACCACTTTGTGATGGATGGAGCGTCCAGGTCAGGAGGGCCATCGAGATCTACGTGTTGTATGGTCATGACAAGGAGAAAACCAATGTCAATTGATGCATGCCCTGTTTTCACTTATTTGAACCCGCTATGGGGATAGAATACTAAAATTGAAATGACGCAATAAAACTCCGTCTAAATGTTTTCCATTTTGCTGATAAACAAATACAGGGATCAAAAGCACTGTATGTTTGCAAGAATGTACAGGACTACCACGTGCAGCATCTTTTCAAAGCATTTTTTTTTCTCCACAAAATAAAATTTCTCTTAGTTCGGTCTAAAATACACACAGTCATCAAGATTTTTTTTAAATAAAAGGACACACCAGAGATGTCGTGATCGAATTCGAATATATGCTTGGTACATTATGTACATGAAGATTACACGTGGGTGCATTGTGTATCAGCCATTTCTCACCGCCATTCGGCGTACATTTCAGAATCCAATCACGGTGATCCGATGCAAAGAAAACAACCCCCCACTCACGGTACTTCAGATGTACTTGTTATTCAGACTATTATCACGAGAGTGTATTGATCTATGGCGCTTCGATATCAAAGTTGGTGTAAGTAGCAAGTCTAGATTGCGTTTTCAAATGAGAATTCATATAGAATCAGGGTATAGAACCACGCACCATAATCTGGCAGAGTTCAATAGAGCCAGACACTTTTTCCAGGGGGATTTTTTTCGACTGGTGTTGATTATTTGAGAACTCGGATACCGAGTCAAAGTGTAAACAGACCCTATTCCAAATAACTTATCTTTGGTTAGTTCAAAGTATATCAAAATCACTAAGTCTATTTCAGGTTAGGGGTAAAATATTGCTGGTTGATTGAAATATTAAAGCAATTTCATTTTCAATATATTTTAAACAGGCCCTGAGTACATGCAAGTTCCTTTTTCCAATAACTTAACGCAAGCTAAATCATTTCCTTTTAGCAATCGCCAGACAAAGCAGATGTTTTGGCCGTTAACGCCACTGGCTATTTATTACAAGTGATTTAGTCCGTGATGTATTGCAAGGCCCGGAGCCATCTGCTTCTAAAAGGATTCACCAATAACTTAACTGCCAGTCCTCTCACCCCAGACCCGCGGTGACAGCAAAGTTAAATGATATGTCCACATTTGTAACGGCAATGTCATAAATCGTTTCCTCGGGCCGAGAGATGACCGTGTAAATATTGTTGACGGGCCTCGCTGGGGCTGCCCCGTCTTGAGAAGATGTTATGCTGGGGCATCACCCAGGAAGAAGATTATTTTGATGAAATGGTTCTGGCTGCGTTTGGCCCTTCACGAGCAATACATAATTGTCACCTTGTTTCACCACTCTTTAGTAACACAATCAAAGAGAAAATCTGAAAGTTTCGGCGGTCAATGAATCGTTGGTAGGCTATTCTGTTGACTCTGGTCAACGTAGACACATGATAGTCAGACATATATGAAAGCAACGGATCTTCGAGATATGTAGCTTGGTATCAAGGCTCTAACATCAGACAGGACTGCATGTTGGTACACAAACGGCTGGATGCTTGTTTAAATAGCGCCTGCTAAAAACGAAGAAGGGTTTTAAAGATCGTCCAGGATACCTCAGTCGATTATTGAATGATATCCCTGTTTCACCAATGAAAAAGAAAGAACCGTGAAATTCTCGATGATGAGGACGATACTGAATTGCGGCGGTGCATCTAAATTGTTACATTCTGAGTTATTTTTCCACCCGAACCATTGTTTTCTTGATAAAGTACAAACAGCTCGTAGGCGGACCATAACTAACTTGCCTCCCGGCATCATTTTAAATAAGTAATCAATTTTATCCTTTATTGAATGTCGTCTATACACCATTAATGTCTGCGTAGATGCGCATTCTGCACAGGAATACATTACTTTTAAAACTTTTTAAAACTCCAGGCATGCCAGGGTCGCAACTGGGATCGAAATGAACTTTCTTCAGTTACAATTCCGACAGACTTTACAACTGAATTAATTTGATCCACTTTCATTGCACATGGTTTTGACACTACAAGAGACCTGCAAGTGTTACATTCTCGGCTGGTTCTGCCACAGGGGAAAAACTAATAACCGCTTCCACAGTTATCAGGCAGTATATTATCAGTACAATCATCGAGGGACTTACTGTTTTCATTGTCTGGACATGAATTTTTTATACCCCATATGAATGCTATTCTTCCGGCCATTTTGACTTGAAAATGGTATGAACATCAGTTACGTTATCTTCAACAGCAAATGCATATGCTGCTTTTCCATGCCTACTGCAGAGAAATGCAACACCTGGGGGGTACTTTATATTCTCGTATAAACGAATTCGTTCATCATAAAATTGATAAACTTAATATTTAATGGATGAAATTTGTTTACGAAATGATTGCAGTCGTCAGAACAGACAGTGTAAAGTTGAATTTAGCTTCCAGTATTATCTGATGTACATGTATATACATTTATGTGAGGCAACTACGTTTTGATAAAAATGCGATGGAAATTTACTGTTGATTGAAACCGTCATTGTGTTCTTGACACAGCGGTATTAAAAATAACATCAAACTTTAAACTTTCCTCGGTGCGGTCCGACCACAGTGACTGTCCGCATCGAAGCCCACTCATCTACGAATACGGAAATACGTATCGAACATGTATACAGATAACGTTCACGAACACAGTTATTCGTCTCATGGGTAACCTAAGTCTTGGGGCGGACATGGGCGTTCACTCACATAGAATAGATAAGGAAGGCATCAATCAGTCTAGATTACTGCCCAAGATGGTACTTTACCTTTGCGACTGAAATCACCATGAATCATTCTCAAAATCACCAATTGCACCAACAGCGGGCCATGAATTGTTTCTATTGGACATGCTTGGGGCAGACGTTTCGGAGGAACAAAGCAACCTGTCTGGTGACTGAATAATTTAAGAAGCAGCAGCGTAAATAAGTAGTCTCGAGTTTGAAAATTTAGCCAAGCGGGAATCTATCACCAAAATAAGTGCTGCCAGCCGCCATCCGATGATGCGACGGAAATGCGGTATTCGTAGTTATTTAAGAAAAGGAATATATTTCCTCATCAGCTGCACGCCTTCTGACAATGCTTCCAATTGCGAATTTAGGAGGCGGTGCATGAAGCTTGCGCCTCCCTTTTCGTCGGAGGGCAACAATTTCTCAGGACCCCTCTCTACAAGAGCATGTTCATCCAGACTAAATGTACTTCTAATTCTGACCCTCCAGTTGCCCGAAAGGTGGACATTATTTGGCACTGCGCCCCCTCTTCCCTCTTCAGCTTTTTTCAAATTTCTCGATCTGCCACAGGATTTGGCTATCCAATCGCAAGTAGCTCCAGGTTCACTGGTCGTGACCACTGATAGGACCGACTACACCATATGCAGCCCAACCCGCCGGCCTAATCGAAGTTTTATGCTACTCGCATCAATGGCGATTGTAAAAATGCACTTTCTCGTGCGAGATACCACCGACACTGAGAAAAACATTCGTTACACCTAAGTTAAATCTGACCATCACCAAGTCATATAAAATTTTATTTCCCTCATAAAATCGTCGATAACATCATCATTCTGAGTGTCTAGACGGACTTGGATGATCACTTTTATCATCATTTAATTTTAAATGCAGGTGTCAGAGAAGTGCCGTTTCCGTGTACAATGATTCTGTCATTTTTATGACAGAATCATTGTAACTTTCGAATGGTGTAAAAATGACAGAATCATTGTAACTTTTGTCTCAGTCCTGGTAATAAATTGGGCAGCCGGAACTTCCTCGGCGCCAAATTGAACTTTGAATAGCCAAACATCTCTCACATCATGATAATACTCACTTAAAGCGTCTTTTGACAAAGATTTCGTGTCATAAAACTGCACACAGCAAAAAAAACACGCCTTGCCATTGTGAAAACTGCCACGGGAATGACGTAACCAAGGTTTCATGCCTCGTTCTCAGTTCAAAATCACCGACGTGACGTCACAGGCGGTGGTGACGTTATTCATTCCGAAGCAGTGGCTGCAGCCGGCCGTTGAGGGAACGCAATTAAGATATGTCAGTCTTGCTGACAGGGCGTGTGCCTTACTAAGAATGTAACCAAACTTGCGCCACTTAAGAACAAAACATTTTCAGGGAACATCGCATAACATAATGATGACCGATAACGCTACTTGTGAAAGCTTTTAGCAATATGGTAATACTCTTTTCTACACACTTCAAAATACTTCAACCCACCAGCTATACTTAATCCGCCTTGTTATGTACGATAGCCTGAAACTTGCTAAGATATTGATCACGCTGAAGGAGATGATGTTCAGTTCTTTTTATGGCGCACGTAATATTTTACGGGCGATATTACCGCGTCGGTCCCTTGGGCATTCTTTCTTATGATTTAGACTGCAGAGCTTATATATTATTTATGTGAAAATATATGATTTACACTACTCTTGAAAATGTGCATGAGATATTGTTCAAAATAAAACTCGAGGAATCAGAAAACAATTACTGTATGTAATAACACTATTTTTGTCGATTAACTAAAATATTAGTCGTCGAGTAGCTTTCGACAATACCGTGTCTTCGTCAGGTCGTTGAATCTTGATCCCTATTCTCATGCGCGAAGGTACACGGACGTGTAGGAAAATTCTGCGGAAGCCCAGCAGAAAGAAGGACGTAAGATCATTAAATTGCATAAACATATCTGACAACGGACAATGGTGATGCAGCCATGCTGGGTAACCTTGATTACATTCTCACCCAGGATGAGTCCTACAGACCACGCATAAGGCAATCGGATCCGTAAATGTATCATGCTCTTCTTTAGAAGAACGGAGACCAATGCCTAAGATAGCATATAACCTTTATGTTACCAAGCAGGTGGTCATGACGCCTTATGACCTATCTATGACAGAGACCAAAGGAGAACCTCTTAGCCCGTATAGAAGGAAAAGTTCCCTTAATGTATACAACGGTAAACATGCCATCGGTAAATATCGTCCAATCAGCTCATATCAAAGAAAACATCCCATGATCTCTGCCGATAGTTCTGCCAAGTTTCTTTCTGCCATTGTCGATATACATACACATGCATGCCTTGAATATAAAATTGACCATTACAAATCCACTTACGAGCATTTACTTACCAACATTTATTGTCAGTTGGACTATCACGTGCCAGCCAAAGGACTTCATGACAAAACATCACTGACATCACGTTGACGAGCCACTCGCGGATTCCATATCATACGCAGTGATAATCACTGTAATAATCTGTACGATGTATTCTTATCCTCAGCTCTGACACCGGATCATTTGCGGTTCATCAAATAGCAAGGGTATTGGGAGCCTAAGGGTTTGAGGCACGCGTACAAGAGATGAGAGAGTAAGCCATTAGCCTTGTCTGTGTAGGAGTGTCAGTGTATCATGTCTTAACAGATTGTACCGAAGTAATGGTCACGATCGCTGTCACCTTATACTTATTATCATCACCTTTTACTTATATCAAATTATTGAGATTCCTTCGGAATATTAAAGGTTAATCCCAATTACTTTTAATACTTTTAGCACTTTGAAAGCCGATTTTGATAAATGCCTGCTATCGAGGAACAGCGTCTTCTTCTGCATTCGCTTTTATCAGCATTACTTTCGCAGGATATTTGACCTAAAGCTTTCAGGAAATTACACCATGCAACCACTACTGATAATCTGCATGGTTTTAAGATGGCCTCAGGATAATAGATCGATGATATGCCGAAGCTCCTCAAAACCACCCGAGGAAGCCTGTCATTGTTCGCTACCAAAGCCATCCGTCCTTTCAACCCCAAAACGGCAGCAAACGTATTATGTGTTGGGTATTCGAGTTTACACCCATTTATCAGTTCTGTTTTGGAAATTGTTATTCTAACTAATCAACTAATGTTAATTTCCATCATGTAGAGGTATAAGGCAAGCAGATCAAATGGTACCTGTAACTTCAAGAACAATGGATCTTCTTTCTTTTGGGAAGAGAAGTAGTTGTCTTGTTCTAAATGTTCTTTTATCTTTTTAGTGAACCTCAAAAGATTTGACAATATCTGACGCACAAGGAAAACCTATATCTGTTTTCAAGAATTCACCATTAAACGAGTAATACGAGAGAGAAACAACACAATTCGCTCTCAATGAAGGATTTATCAAAGAAAACAAGACAACCGAATCAGAGTGAGCACAAACAAACGCAGCAACTTGCAGAATCATTACTGAGTTATAGTCATTATCTCTCAGGCTATCTTTTCGTCTTAACACACCCGATTTCAATGAATAAATTATGAAGCCATTTTCGTGTGTGGTAAAACTGTGCAATGTGCTTCCAGGGAGGCGCGCCCGGAGAATTCTTCTAATTGCAAAGCAGCACGCATGCCATTCCTCTGGGCCGGCGTGAGCAGAATCACAAAACAATTACTTCTACACGAAGTATTCAGCTGATACAGCTGAAGGGTTCACTTTATGTAAATTCCTCAATGGTTTTTTGAAATGCGTAATTATCATTTTTTTAGAAAGATCAACAACATTATGTGGTCCGGCTGCACAATCACCTTCAACTCAACAGTGATAGTTCCCATTGTCGAATCCCACACAAAATGCACAAATTCAAAATCTGACTGAAATATCGCGAATTCCTCGTTAAATTCCGACTGGACCCAAGTATGCCCTCTGTTCAGCTATCCGAACTTTGTGCGGGCCGATGCATCAATGGCGTCGGGCTGCGCGGAGGTGAAGGACGGTGCGAACAAAAATAACGAGTAATACAGCGTTTTTCTACTGTAATCTGAGAGTTGAAAAAAAATTGGAAAAAAGAAAAAGGGTTTATTAATGAACAGAAGACGAGCACACATTATAAAGGAAATTCCGCTAACACATTTGAAATAGAGTTTCAAACGATCTCTTTATTTAAATGTACAATGTGACGCGTTTAGTTGTAAAGTTAAATATTGAGTTGGTGTATAAAGGAACGTTTCATGTGAGAGAAATCAAAGAAGAAGCCAAGTTCGCCATCTCTTACTGACATTAATAGCTTCTTTCTTCAACTTTTTCGTGACGAACCACCAAGCAGCAAAGCATATACATGTATAAGTTTCACTATACCTCTTCAATTGATAAGAAGGTGTTGAGAATGACGTGAAGAAGATGTATTCTGGCGCACACAATATCGGAAAATAGGATACATTTCACAACAAGGCTGCCATGCAGTCATATCGACTTTGAAGAATTTGTTTAGAGTTTAGGAGCGTGTTTTGAAAAGCTGATACAATTCTGGGGTCTCTTTAATGATTTTAGCGCCGATGATGAAGTTCTGACACTCGGCAAGATACGCGTAGGTTATTAATTAAGGCACGAACCTATACAAAATATAGTATTTAAGTCCAAAATCGTATTTAGGTCCGTAATACTGATTGGAACAAAACCTGGGGAAATTTGGAAAGCTGGTGTGTTTATTAAACAGAAATTGTTTAAAAAAACTACCCCCACTGGCCATTTCAGTTATGCTATTCCCAATATGAAATGGCCACAAACATTCTCCCGGTACTTGTGATGTATGAATTAGTTTGAAATTGCTATCGACCTCCCAATGATCTATAGCCAAAGCGCACCTGTCGCTAGTAATTAGGGTGGCGAAATGCCATTTCTCACATTCAGTTACTCTGCCACTTTGTTTTCCGTGTGAAATCAGCATGGCCAGGTTGTCAGAAGAACGCGAATAGCAAAAAATTGAAATTGATTGTCATATCATTTGCCGAGCAGATAGTTTGTATAACCCAGTTTTAATGGTTTCTTCGGTAGTGGCTGCCTCGCTGTCATAAAGCAACAATTCTTCAACTCAGAAGCTCGAGGCAACCAAACTCACTTTCGAGATAACCCTTTGCCGAAAGCCCCCATTTGCCCTTTTAAACAACAGCCGTGCTCTATGTTATCAAGTTAATTGTTAGGTTCCCCAGGGCGATGATGTCTCGTAAATTTTACAACGAAATTGACAAACTATGGTTTCATGGCTGCAAGGGTATAGAGGGTGCATTGTTAATGATCACCAAGGAAACGCCGGTTTTGTACATGTCTCCTTTCAGCAATTATATCAAAATAACGACGACTAGATTAGCTTATCAGATTATTGTGACGTTTAGTGTTTATTAAGTCATCGCGACAAGTGTCTTAGTCGCGTTAATGGCACATAATAATCCAAGATTCAAATATGGAGCACTCTCTTATTACTGAATTATTTGCGGTTCATCCATTTATGATTATCTTTAATAGTGCAACCGTGATAGGGCATGTTAAGAAAACAAATTCCTTCCAATGTAATGTTAGAATATAGAGAAGTATATCTTAGCAGTGGGAGCCTTAGAAATTATTGGAAGTTTGAGGAAAAAAAAAGGGTCAACCCTACAAGCAATAACAGGAACTAAGAACTAATTTCCGGTCTTTCTCAAGACAAACAATTTTGCACTTAGTTGGTTAAGAAAAAAATGTTTACCTTTCTGACAGTTAAATACCTTGGCAGTAAGGAAGCTTCTCAATTAAAGAAACTACTAAGTACTACCAACGTGAAGACTAGAATGTGAACAATTAAGCAGGCGAGCTTCATTTTTGTATTCGTTTCCCTAAAGAATTCATGAATATCGTCATCACTCCGGGCGCTATAGCTTCCTCTGATTTAGTTGGACGCGAAGTTCCAAATTTGATTACCATATAACTGGAGTAGGTGAAAACACGGTGAGAAATCTCAAGCATCGGATTTCCTTCAAATACTTGCAACATTCTGAAAATTACCTAAGTACCCTCCACAGCCTATTAGGCTACCATCAAGCCTCGCATTAACGAGAGGGAAGTCAGGTATCACTGGTTTGAATATCCGGTGTGACAGCTAGTTTACGCCGAGATTCTTGTAATCAATCAATGATACTACAAGGTATTTTCTGTCAATGTTAACTAAAAACACCTGTACATTTTTTCTTGTTTTGTACACGGATTGCACTGTTTTTTCATGCACTGATAGGCCGTCTCAACTTCTAGCACGGTCTGATCGTAGTAAGCTATTTACTGGGCCTAGCAGGCGGCAGTCTAAAGTTGGACTATACTTTTAAATAAAATCAATCCTGTGGTTTGTAATTGTGACGTGTATTTCGCCGCTTTTGAGATACATCCGCACTCCTACTTCCTACAAATAAATTCCATACTCTGTAAATCGAAACCACCAACACATTCTATAATATTTCTACACAGATTGCGCTTCATCCTGAAATCAACAACTTCACTTGTCAGTTCATAAGTCAAGTTGAAAAAGTGAACGGAGAGAGATTATACTATCGTCATCAAACACGTTAGATGATATCATGCAAATACACAATCTAATATGCCGTAGGAAATGCAACTCCACAATCTGTAACTTTTCAACTTGATGGCAAGGCTGTTCCGTTGAGGTGGTGTACATGCGTACGATTTGCCTACGTCAACACGAATGCTGTTAAACGTGATAATTGATATCTTTCTGATTAATAAAACCTGAAGTAATGGTTGTTCTATGACTGGATTAACTTCAAATCACCCAAACGCGCTGAAATCTAACATTAGTTAATGACGCATTAATTTATTTACGTGCTGTGTCAAGATAATTGATGGAGTTATCATCAGCAGCGCGGATGTACTGAGATGAGTTATACTCTACTATCACTTCCATTAATCCAGTGACGAATGCGTTCTTTCTTGCCTCTATCATTGTATTTCCCTGTGTAGCCCTTTGAATAACCAGGTCCGGGGAGCACCAGGCTGGTGCTACTAAAGCTGAAAGTGTGGATGTCGTCCTTGGAGCCGACAAATGGTACCCAGGTTCGAGATCGACTGGACAATAAGCACCCTGGATGCCATTACACTAGACAGACAGCACCCAGCTTCTTCTTCTACACTTTTATTATACCTACAACCGAGGTTGGCCCCACGCTCACGGAGGTCACGTGTCACGATAACCATCATTTTGCAAGATGGCGACCGTCCCTGTTTCCAACCGCGCTCTAAAAACCTTTCTTTCATCACACAATTTTTCATTCTCTGAATATATCCCTGCTACATACCTTTTCTGAATAAATCATCCAAAATGTGCTTCCAAAGACCTATAGGCCTAAACGCGTTTTTTTCTGTTTATCTATTCTTTTTATTTTGCTAATGCCGCAAGTACCACGGTGCGAGATAAAACGAGATTGCAAGAAACGTCCTCGTCCCTGAGATCCGTAAGCCAGGCAAAAAGAAGCTGGGTGCTATTTGTCTAGTGTAATGGCACCCAGGGTGCTTATTGTCCAGTCGATCCCGAACCAGGGTACCATTTGTCGACACCCAGGACGACATCCACCCTTTCAGCCTAACATGCTTCTTGGCTGCATGATTTTCAAACGATATATCAACACCTTTGATACATAAACCTGGAACGCTTGCGGAGCTCTTGAAAATGGCTTCATGCAGAACGTGAGAACCTTCAAAAGCTGCAACTAACTGTTTCATTTTTTTGCTTAAAAGCAACCTTTCTCAATATTACACTCATTTATCTTTAAAAAAAGCATAATCTGAACGCATAGATCGATTTTTATGCGCAACACAATGAATTCCATGGCGTATGGTGGATTACGAAAATCCATTGAAAAAAGATTGAAAACGTGCTTGATATACTGTTGGGCCTGTACTATGCAAATACTACACACAATGGAAACCATCATTTTAGGCATACAATGTATTTGCATATGCAAGTGCAAAAATTCTGTGTAGGAGGGGTGAAGTTCATAAATTGAAAGCAGTTCGTGTACCGCTTAATTATTATTCTAAAATGCATATTTCGTATTGTAAATGTTTACATGCATTATTGATAGCCCTTTTTTCACATCGTTTTTTTCTGTCAATGAAGACCTAGTGCCTGGCATGCCTGGAGATTAAATCAATGGAGTATGTGTTGTATCACAGGAAGGACGAGTTCATTGGCTATATTATTTGTTATGTAGGGGTAGCAAGTGCGCATGTTTTACTGTGACCCAGATATACATGTAAACTTATTGCAGGTGGACATCTTTACCGAAGGAACTGACCACTCTTAATAACAAAAAAGACGGTCAATGGACTCCTTAATATGACAAGTATAACATTGGCATCTGTGTTAAAAAAACCAGCAAACGCCGAAAACAACTCCATTCAGAATCAATATCTCAAGAACACACCCGGAAAGTAACTTAACCTCAAACAAGACTCTGCTTTTCTACAAGAATGGATCTATCAGGTTTTTCTATTTGGAAGAAACAAGCCGCAAGCTTTACTAACATCCAGTTGGTCTGCTTTGTTTTCCGAAATGCTATCTTCCCTTTGTTTATTTAGGCTGGTTACTTTAAGGTTATTCAATTGAACCACGTGTCATGTATTCTCTAACATGCTAACAGGCTCCTATTTGAGTACGGTTTTTATCTGGACCAGCCCTTTTTTCTCCGAGGCCATGTGATGAATAGTTCAACAAGGGAGTCTCTTGTTCTTTTGGGTGATCATCACTAACTTGACCTGAAAATGTCCCGTTCCGTTTTTTAATCAGTGAAAAGTGGTAAACTGATCCCAAAGAATGCCTTATACAATGCTAAGCTAAAAATGCCTTTTGGGTCATCGGATGCACCCTGTCAATCCTCTGAAAAACGATGTTATCTACAGATTGACGAGTTGAGATCCGTTCATTCTTTCGCATTCTTTTGGGAAAATCCTCCACATTTATTGGTCCCAAAAGGGGCCATGCGATTCGGAGCCTTTTGTGACAGCTCTATCCGCAGTAATCCTGGGGATTTCCTTATCCCTTAGCAAAGGAGCATCTCCCCATTCGGGAGCACTGACTCTTGTTCTAAGCCTCCTTCTTGTTACTCAGTTGGATTTCGCCATGGTTTATCTCGAGAAGTCTCCAGGAAAAGACGGTTCTTATCTCAGGGTGTCAACAGGCGTCGTGTGTCGAAGGAGGATGACAAAAGGGATCAGAAGGCTTACAGCATACTATAGAACCTTTATATCTATGGTACAGGTCATGTTTTCTATTTCGATATAGGCATTCATGACTGCAACCAAATAAGATGTTAAAAGATGGTTCTTAGCATATGTATGTGTTTGATTGTACTTCGACAAGCACTGCCATGGCAGTACCCAAACAAAGATGTCAAAAGATGATTCTTAGTATATGTATGTTCGATTAATGATTGCACAGTTAAGTGAAATCCATTTGCCTACGGAGGTATAATGTAAGCGATATGGTAGATCTATTATCATGATGAACAGCATGAAACGAAGATTAGTATATGACCCTACAAGCATCCCTAAAAGGGACATAAACTGCTGAGTACATCGTACAGTGAATGTATCCATATCATCGGTTCGAATTACTCCATGGCTTTAAAATCAACATTAAACATCACAGACTTCGTGTTCTGATTTGTAAACGCCCTGATAAACAATCAGGAGACAAATCAGATAAAAATGATAAAACTGATATCAGCTCAAGCACAAACAACTGTTACATTCGCTAATGTATTTCATTTCAAATACACAATCATAGTGACAATAGATTCAGAGTGTTCCCTATTAACTTTTAAGAAGATAAAAATGCATTGTGTATTTTACACTCAGGTGCATGCAGCGTGCAGTGTGCTCTAGATACTGTATCGAAGCAATCCATCGGAATCAATCAATAGATATATCGACAGGTTCTTTTGAAGTCCCTTGGAATTATTTTCTATTAGCCAAGAGACGCCATGATAAATATGGATTTGTTTTTCTATAACTGAATGCATCCCTTTTCACGTTAACACCTACATGCTGCGCGACTAACGCTCTCAATGCATATAGTTTCTTTACTCCGTGTTAAATGCCAAAGAGTTGTTTAAATGTCAATTCGAAGTATTCTCGTATTTGCTGAAGCAATACTTGTGTGTATGATATTGATAGACACTTAAGGTAATGAATTAGCTCGGAAAAAAAACGAGTCTATTTATTGAAATAGTTTATTCTTAAACAGCCAATAAAGAAATTACACACAGGTCGAGTGTGCATGTCAACCTGTGTGTAATTGGTTGTAAAGGCCACTGGCCAATGTTAAAGAGACTCCGCCGTCAGCATCCAAAGCTGAGCATAAGCACGCCTTGCAGTCAGCATGCAAGTTGAGATGTTTCTGTGGTCAGTATGCAAATGAGCCCTTTGTAAACTATGAACAAATCTAAGCCTTCTATGCTTGGTCGTCAGTATGCAATTGATGCCTTTGGAGACAATGGACAAAACTGAGCACGACACCTTGGCGGTCAATAAGCAAATTATGCCTTTGTAAACAATGGAACAAGCCTTTGGAAACAATGGTACAAAACGGAGTATGATACGCTTTGCAGTCAGCATGCAAATAAGGCTTTTTGTCAAGACTCAATAGCAAAAACTGAAGATTGATGTAAACGAATAATTAGGTGGTCTACGTAGACATGATCGGTCCCATATGAGACATTTGTCAAATAAATGACAAAAAATCAAGTCATCATAATGTGAAAGCAGATGATCAATGAGAAAACAATGACAGGAAAATCTGAATGTAGAGCTTTATCTTGTTTCGTTGATGACATGTCACAAGAAGTAACGCTTTGATCTTGCGATTGTGACTTTCCCGATATTACTACTTTGGGCCAAACGACTGTCTGCTCCTATCTATCGTGTACCTTAACACCAGTTGCGACAGAATGACAATAATACCGCGAATGCCTTGGCTTTAACAATAACACCCATTTTCGTTAGAGATAAGAGGCTTTGCGTATATATATCGTAAGTATTGGTTTATCAAAGATGATACATAATGGACGAAAGAACACGTGGGACACTGGCATGATGTCCTCTCTGCAGCAATAGGTAAAATGTCGCCAGGTTTCATCTTTATTTCCTTTTGTCTTGTTTTGCTACTTACTAATAGTATATTTTACTATTGGGCACCTTTTATTTGCGCATCAGGTGGATTTCAGATGGGGAAAAGAGAGGATTTACATGAATTGATCAAGACCACAAGCTGAAAAAACGTTCTTGCCACAAATACGTCGGGTAAATGAAATGCATGCACTGTTTAAACTAACAAGATCACTAATCGGTGAATCGGAAAAACATCAATGGTGTAATGAGGTGTCTTATTAGCTACTTGTAAATAAACATATGAACATGACGAAGGTTGTAAGTAGCTGACGGGTAACATGAATTCTAGTGTGGAAACATCATAACAATGTGTCTAAGTCTAAGAACAATGTGTCTAACGTGAACGAACCTCTTTTTTCAAAATGTTCTGCACAGCAACCTTTTAAAAGCAATCTTAAATATCGCAGCCATTTTGATCCGTAGGTTTTTTTTCAATAATTTCATTAAGATATTGAATATCAAATGTTGAGCAGGGAATGATTGTGATCCTTAAACGACATTTTTTAAAACGTTGCTTATTCTAGTTCTAGTTATTAACGTAATCGCAGGGCGCTGATCTTTTTTTTTCTCGGGTTTGGACTCAGGCTGGAAGCAATGCGAACACTACCTTACCAACTGAACTGTAAATAGCCAACAAACCATTTATTCACCTCCCACGCCAGAAGCTTCTTGTTCATGTTATTAGCAACATCATTCATGTTAAACCATTAAACTTCCCGTTTCTTTCTTGTGCCTGAAGACATACCGCATACTCCCATGCAACTCCAATCTACTGTACGATGAAAAGCAACGTTGATGTACAACTGAATGGAGTCTCAACGATGCCCCATGGTATCATTGTTACTCTTTTATCTCCCCTTCGATACACATAGGCTGTTGAAAGCAAACACGATCTGGCGTTTAAAGAATGGTACAATATCTAGCCTTTTTCTTAAAGAGGACGAGTCAGAACATATCCTAACGCATTAGGTAGCTTTCTAATGCACATTACAAAAATGCATTTTAAAATGTAAAATAAGAACCTCTACCAGTGGTTCTCGAGAAGGAAATGGCTGGCTGTTCATCTCCACTATTGATAAGGAAGGGCTGTATCTCTCCTGGACACATACGATGCGGATGATTACCCCACCAAAAGCCCGATGTCTTGCAGAACGGCACTGTCACTGGCAAAAGAACAGACGCATTTACAGTCCTGAAAGCAATATGCGTTGCTCTTTCCAAGCCACTTATATTGGAACTTGCCATCTGGAAATCTTATTACGATGGTGATACTGTTAACGCCCAATTGCACGGTTCAATAATTAAGCATTAATAGATTTCCTGATAGAATTCATACAGTAGATGTAGACACTAGTTTTCGTTAGAGATTTTGCTTCATGAGGTGCCGGTATCCTTTCTAGCTTAGGCTTCTTGTGTCTTCCTCAAAACCGGTTGTGATAACCAGCGATTGGTGATGCTCCATAGAAAGACCTTTTAGAACACTCTATGGCGGAAAACTTCTCTCGCTTAGTCTGGTTTGCATTTGGCATGTTTAGTAGTAGCCGCCAGACATCAGAAATCATCGCTCAGTATTTAAAAATAAACATGTTTTTCACGAACAAGATACTGGACACCCATGGGGTTACTCGATTTTACCAGACAGCGCTTACTGGAGCAGTTGAGTTGGATTCGTGGCTAAAGATGTTAAAAATGAGAAGAAAGCATGCAACGTACTGCCCCCTCAGTCTCAGAATGTAGTTACTGACTTGACAATGTAGGTCAGCACATATGTAAAACATCATTCAACGTACATGTAGTTCATTCAAGATGGCGTGTATGAACCTCAGGCTGGCGTGCGGAATACGATTCAACTACAATGCATTTAGGTATGCTAAATATACTTTCTAACTGTTACAAATCCTTTCAAATGTTTTGTGCTAGTTCCTGGCTAGATGTTTTGCCACGAGAACATTTTCCAACATACAGAGCTCGTCTTTTTCCAATTACCCAATGATAAAGTGTCAGCATTGACCGACAAGTCTAATAGACGGTAGCTCTGCAGACTGCACTGATGATAGATAATACCCAGTAACTACCCTGCGTAAATAGTCGAATGACATTAATTAGGCATTATCTTCTTTTTATGGCGGAGTAGTCGCTCGTATAACTATCCCATGCATCATGTTTGTTAAGGCAATGTACATCTACATGTGCATGTACATGATATCAAGGATAATATGCTTAATACATATAATGCTACTGTTCACAGTACCCATATATCACCAACCTGCCATAGATTTTAGTGTATACGGTTGCAACTATAAATTCAAAATCGGGATTGGAAAAACTCGACGAAATAGTAAAAAGTATAATGGAACACAGAGGGTGTAAACAATTTGGGATGAACTGACAGGTAGGACCGGTGTGGATTTATCACACTGCCGTTTTCTCGCAAACTGGTGACAATTCCTTGACGTTCCCAGGATGCCTTTTTTCTAGATTACATAAAATCTAAAGGGGCCGTCTATATCGTCGTTGGTAACTGGACACTGCTAGCTCTAAGTAGCGATTGCATAAACCTATTACCGTCACTGACATCATGTCAGACATGTGACAAAAGGCTCATCTTGGCAATCGCTGGTCACACTTTATGGACTTAGGTGAAGTAACAACCAAATTCTGTTGCTGTACCCGGATGGCATCACAAGTAAACCGAACGTTCGCGGCCATTTTGTAGATGCAGGCGAAACCCAAACATGAATAAACATCTACTTTTCCAATAATCGCGAATGGTCTTTGGGCGAAGATACCTACTGGGAGTTCAATGTTTGGTAGAAAGGATCAATATTATACCGGCTATTTATCAAATACTGACGTAATAACAATAAAACATGATGTTTGAGTTTTAGACGAGAACTCTCGCTTGGGTCCCGCGATCAAGCTAATGGTCGAGAAGAGTTCGAGACTAACATCTCGTCGTCGTCAGCTGATGAAGACGTCATACATGTAGCCTGAAGTCGATTATCCAGAGCTGTACATCTGTGATCCTACTCACTGCTTGATATGATATGATTGAGAACCAAAATATTCCTCATTTCACCTACACGAAGCTACTTAAAACGTGTTTTAAGTAAAACGATATTCTGCAAATGAGGGGCGGGTGTACCTTGCGAGTCAGAGAGAGTTTTTAGGCCTTCAGATCATGATTTGTTGATGCTATGTTATTTTGGTTGCGTATCATCGCCTACATGAGACCAATTCCCTAAAGCTAAAAAAGAAATAAAGCGCACCGTGCTATTTATGATTTCATACCCTCTAGCACTCCGCACACATCGGTTAACATTTAAATAGCATGTTACATACGCGATACAATGTCAAAGGAAGAGTTTCTTTTAGCCTCTTCAGTTGATATGATAAATTAACGTAGGTTTGTTGTCGGATCAATACGTCTATCCACTCCACCTCTTCTTGCAGTGTAAACCTAGAAACACCCGCTAGGTCATCGAACGATGCTGGCATCGTAGCTGCATTCTCTTTTCGCTGATCCTGTCACATTAGACATTAGAGGAAAACATGGATCCTGTCAGAGAGGAGAAGCAGATTTTTACAGAAGGGGACTCAAAGGCTGGGACTAGGGGTCCAATTGGTAGTCTTCATGTGTCTAATATGTGCAGTCAGGGGACTAGGTTGTGTTTTTTTGCGATGAGCATGTTCTTGTTGCAAGTGTGAACCGTTTCAGTATATGGAAGAAAGGAGAGACCCCTATTGGTGATGTCTTGTAACTTTATCGTGCATAACTGGCTGCTGCCTATTGACCCTCTTAAAAACGGGACTAATAGGCAGGAGCCGTGGTCGTCAGTGAATTACATACACATTTCGGGGTTTGATTAAGTGATTGATATATTCGCCGTAGGTCTCGATGTGTACTCAAAGTGTTGAGGGATGTTGTTATCCATAACGTATCGATGACACTTCTCATTGGTACCTTGAATCCTATATTCGAAAACCTTCAGCAGTATCAATCAGATCGATATTGAATAAAGCAGGTACCCTGGTATGTACTTAAAGCGACAGACAATGTCAATACGAGGAATACTCGACATGTATACATTGAGTGTCGTAGATAAACCTATTGTTACCTAAAAGCCCAGGGTTTGAACTGCTCACTTAAAATGTAAGTGCTTTCTCCATTCATGACAGGTGCAGATTCAGCCTAATTAATTTCTATTTATGGATGTGCATGTATGGTGTCAGTCAGATGTGTGACCAATAACATTTTGAAGTACATGTACGTACATAATGCATCTCACCCACCGTCTGGGCTCTGTCACAGGCCTGTCAGAGCTACAGAAAAATGACAGTTTGCTTTGTTTTGTTTTTACAGCCTCCATTTCCATCCGACGTGGAGGAGTGTTGGGTAGCCACTGCGGTTACGACAAAAGATGCAGTTATGCATTTGTGAAGGACAGTGTGTTTTAAATTTAGCATCCCCTCCTCAGCAGGGACATACACAGGTACAAGAGCATGTCAAGAATTTAGAGGAGACTGAAACGACCGTAATTTTCTCTTTAGATTCTTCCATGCAATGTCCATCTTCAACATTAACATCACCGTCATTGTGTTTCAATAAAGCTCTGTACACACTGACAACATTTTCGGTAACATTTTCGGAAACATCTCGGCAACACACCTGGGGAAATTTGGCCCTGTTTACACATGACAACATTCGACAACATGTTGGGCAACTTGTTACCGGATATTTCTGAGAAAATGAGGATTTGGACGGAAATTCATAAACAATGGAAGATTCCAAGAGAAGAAGATGTATTGTCGGGGGCTCTGCCATAATTTTACGTATCCTGATTGAAAGACGGCAAAGAAGACGTTAAGATGAGAAAAGAGTGTGGACAAGACCATGGATATATATGAGAGACCAGCATGGGGCCTACCACTGTCCCCTGTCTACTGTCATCCCATAAACAGGCACAACTTTTCCATACTGCGATAAGTTGTTCCACTTCACTCAATAACCATTCTTGCTGGAGGCTGCTATTTTGACTACATCACATGGCTTCAGGTAGATCATGTGATTTGTCGCCTATTTCTGATTGGATAAAACTCGACAACACTCGGCAACAAAATTGATTTTGTATTATTTCGACAACATTTAAGCAACATTTGGCCAACATGTTACCGAATGTTTCCGAACTGTACACACTGCCAACATTTTCGATAACATCGCACCTGGACAACATGTTGGCCAACATGTTTCCCAAAATGTTGTCATCGGTGAAAAGAATACCTCATAGGAATATAGAACACGACCAGGTGATGGAACCCATTTCGGTTCCCGCCAACTACTTCACCAACGCATAATTATTTGCTTTAAATAGTGTTATGTGACACTAATTCACTTCCAATGAATTAAGATATTTTGAACACATCGCTGCATAACCACAAACCATGTGGCCAGGATATGTAACTATATACAGAACTCGGCATACAATTGACAACTATCTGGCTTAGCCATTTTTTTTCTACTTTAATTTGCAAATATCTGCACACAAAGCATTAGTACTTATTAAGCTTCCCTCGGAGAAGCATATGTACATATTATCTATATCATTTATTAACCGCAGAATACTGTATACAATATACATTATTGCGGCCCTGTAGTGCAATTGCAAATGGTAACAGTCATACGTTTCCATGAGGACAATTCATCCGCAAGAAGATACGTTATGCAATGGCGCTTTTTATCATCTAATTCCAAGGTGACTTTTCGTCGCATTGTCCTGAGGCATTGTGTCATACAAGTAATGATTTAACCATATCAGGACCATGTTCGGAACGTCATTGTTTGTTGAGACACCCTTTGCATCAGTGCTGGTGCCCTGGTGCTGATGTAGAGGTTTGAAATGCCCTTGGATAGAATGTCCAGGGAACAAAGCGTTTTATCATGCGCCTTTATGCAAGTATCAATTCGTTTCTTGTACCCCCCCCCCCCCCTCCTCAAGGGTAGTTAAGCTATCACCACTAATCTTTGCCGATGCTTGAGTAGTATTTATTTTTCCTTTAGTGAAAATTTGGCGAAGCTGGAAAGAATAAGGATGCTAATGTGTCGATGTCTTGTCGAACATACAGCCTTACCCAGTAAAATTAGTTCGGTTACTTTATATGACGGTGATAACTGATATATTGTTGATGGTGATGTCTTGACGAAAGAAAAAGTAGCATTGGTGAAAAAAGGGTGATGCTTGAGCCTTAAGATGTCGTTATAGGGTGATAAGGTGTCGTACCCTTGAGGAGGGGGGGGTACAAGACACGAATTGATACTTGCATTAATCCCAGCGGTATTGAAAGTCGTGACCTCTCTCGAGCCATGCACATAATCTGAGACGGACACTCTTTCCAGTGGAACATTTTCTACTTCTACACCGGGTATGAGCGTTAGATTAAAGGGATCCGGAAAGAATCCCAGCCGGTCATATAAATAAGGATGAAACTTCTAAGCGACTTTATCCATTAGATAACACAGCACTTGTCATCTGGTGTTAGGAGAATTACGAGGGACATGCAAATTCATTGAGGATGTCAGCTGACGGCATCTTTCTTTCAATGGTTTCAGTCAACGGGATCATTTTCAATTGCTTTTTGAGACCGTAAGTCGCCCTCAAAATTCGCTATACATCACGTTATACGTGTGGCTATTCGTTAAAACTTACAAACTTGACCAAAGCGTATAAAGTCACTGACCGCACGAGCAAGGTTTATACTGAAAACAGTATTACTTACATTAAGAACAGTTAGAATGAAAACATTTTCCACTTGCATTATTAATTAAAATCCAGGTTGTTGGGTTCAACAAAGAGATTATTAGATGTTATATACATATTGACTGAGCTAAAGCTTATGTTAGAGACTTTGCCCAATAAGCATTAAAAATCCCCTTTTTGGGTTGGGTACTTTACATTAACAGTAATGAATTGGTAATATGGATTTAAACGAGATCATTGCCCTTCAAAGCGCTGAAGCAAATGTTATAATGTGAAATACGACTTTTTCATGAGTTCTGGTTTACTAACTTGATACAGGTTTTCACTTTTTGAAGCCTATATTCTCCTTCAATGTGAGTTGGTTCACATGTCACCCTTGACAATTCCTTTGTCCTATGTGGGGTTCTGAACCAAGAAACTACCCCTCCATCACGAGAGCTATACGGTGCTATGACATACATGTCAAGCTGATTCCAAACCTGCTGGCTCGATCCTTATCTCTAGGCCAAAAAGCACGTACATAATCACATATTTCTAGAGCAAGTTTACAATCCAACGATACGCTGATTGAATATTTCAAGCGGCAAGAACACCATCACAACGGTTTAACGAACACTGATGGAATATTTCAACGAACATGTTCACAACCCCAACTTTTGAACTTATGTGAGACTTGTTGATTGAATATTTCAACAAAAAAGTTCACAATCACATTTTTTTCTCTAACATCTAAAGAAACCCGGCTTACATGTAGTTTGTAAATGATATCTCTGTATTGTTTATCGAAACGGAATAGTCGTATCTCAATACCTTAAACTCATATGAGTTATGCGCTCAGCTTCCTTTCTGGTATTGAATTTCTGTTCCAATCTGTCCAACGCGTAGGCGAAGAGAGAAATATTGGCGCGACATTTCTTTTGAGTCTGCAAGAGCTTTTTTGTGGAAACACTAAGACATTGGGGAGGGGCGAGCTGAAAAAGACTGCCGGAATATCATTTTGTCATGCCATTACTTTGACGTTTTTTTGGAAGTGCAGATGCCGTTGGCAGTAAGTAATCTGAAACCAGTTGATATGCAAAAGGAATATCTATTCCTCGGTATAGGACACCGGCGGTTTTTCACACTTCAAATTGGCTTGACAGAAGCATGGCTTCTGAAAGTGCCACTGACTTTAAGCAGAGTCCTTCAAATAAAAGTATTTGGAAGACTCTGCTTTAATTTATTGAATTAAGGACCAAGTCGATATTGCTAATCGTGTGAGCATTTGATATATTTATATATATCGGTTTATCTTTGAAGACGTAACCAACATAACAAGGTGATTCTGATGGCCAATATCAGTGACATGTCATTGATTGCCATTGATAAGATCAGATTTTTTACAAGCCATAAGTAATAATTCTATTGGTTCTCAGTTTGTGATTGACGTTTGACTGATAGACCGAAGATATACCCATTGGTATTGATGGGACGAGTTTGAAGTGAGAACATCTCACACCCATACCTGTATTTAATATATTTTGTCGTTAGTTCTTTCGTAGGTACCGCCGGGAGGTACCGGCGTCGCTCGTTCTCGTTTGATGATAACGAAAAGTTGTTAACTGTCACGGCAAGTTTACAGACAGTTATTAGCTACAAGTAAGAAACCAATGATTTTTTAATAAAGTAAATATCCTACCTTCTTCCCCTGAAAGGCGATTCCTCCGTGATTTTGTTAACTCCATGAATGGTCGTAGCCTGACACAAGTCCGTTGATAAGTTTTTGCAAAGGCATACACCTTTCGGCTCCCGCTCGGTGTCCACGGTACGTTCAGTCAGCATGGTTTCGCGGGAAGCCTTCCTCGTGGGTAAAGTGCCGTTAGATCGGCCCGTCTGAGAATCCCTATAGACGACCATAATCGAGTCATACTTCTCCTCTCCATCGCCGTCTAAATCCACAGAGCGTGGTTGAATTTGGCACGCCATTTAGCCGGCTCCAGAATCCCGGTGCGGGTACACCAAGTTTGAATCTCCGTAAGGAATGACAAGTATCACAGGCCACTGCACAAGTGCTTCCGATCACAATCCTAGCGTGCATCTGTTTGAGTAGAGTTGATCGCGTAGTATGTATATCGATATTTTCCTCCAATAATTGGCGATACAAACGACTTATTGTATAGAGGCATATGATGCGAATGCGAACGCCGGGGGCCAAGTCATGGCGCGGAAATAGTCATAAACTCTCAAAGCAGCTAAAAGCGTTATTAATGCGAATAAAGCCAAGAAGCCAATGTACCCTACTTTTTGTGTGTTTGCAATGAATAATTCCTTATCTGACGTCAAACTTTCAAAAGAGACTTATCTCATGATGATGACTAATAAACTGTTACTGATGCAGCAGTATTACATGTACGAGGACGCCGGGGAATCTCTACGGGAGAACGCCGGCCGATTACCGCCTTCGCTGGCGATGACTACGAGAGACTGATCAGTAATCGCTGCTAACGCTGGTTCTCAACATCCAACCACGCACGAGTCGCGTTGCCAATATCCAGCGTCTGCTACCAAGCTATTCTCGTATTCTCCGCTATAGGCAGTAAATATGCAAATACATTGATCAGAGATCGACATGACGCAAGCTTCAGCCTACCAACCAAGTCCTCGACAGGCAATATAGTGCCTGTGTTTCTCCTCAAGGTGACGGAAGCACATCGTAAGGAGTCCAAAACTAAATATGCGCCCCGAATTCGACGTCCCTGTCCATTTAACGACAAATCCTTTATACCGAACACCTGTTTCAATCCAGTGTCAGAAGCTGAAATTTAAATTAAACTTCTGCAGTGTCATATTCGATATCAACATACATGTACACAACCTAGAATAAATTATTTAAATCCAGTTTGGCTTCATAAAAATATATCAGACATTTTAATTGCTTCCATAATCGAACTAACTTCAGCAGGAATAACTTGGTAACCTTCGTATGAATATGATAGGCCTACGACGAGTTTTTTTCAATTTCTGTTTTCATCGTGGATAAGGATATGCATTCATGTTCAATTTCGCCGTTCCCATTCCTCTCCGCATTGGCTAATCAGAAGAATGAGCCGGGCTACTGGTGTTCCAATACTAACAGCTAAAAGCCTCAATACGGGTGCTTCTGATAATTGTCAATACAGCAAAAGGCCGAATATTGGATGTTTCTTATGTGCCAATACTGACTGCAAAATGCCTGGTTATTCTACTTGAGAACAGTGACAAATATACCTGCTCTTTTTTCCACAGTCAGAATCTGCAGCTAAACACGTCTTTTTAAAAGGCAATACTAGTGGTATCCATGAAAGGTAGAGTATCGAATCGTCAGTTCTTGAAGGATACCAGTCTAACAATCTTTATACCATATCACTTAGTGCTACATGTATTTATACAGGGATATGTGGGCTATCAAAAATGTTTTTGCATTATGACATACTATATTACTGCCCTAAACGTCAATATCAAACCTACCTTAAGTTAGCTATATGTCCAATTTGAAATAGCCGTGGGGTACTTCATGCCGAAAGGCCTCGTAATGGACTCCTTAAGGCTAGGCCAACGGCTTTTCCATGCATGGATAAATACTAGAGCACGTTTATGATTAATCAAGATTAACCGGCATTGGCCCTTAGTTAACCCTACACGAGATCAAGTAGAATTCGAAGTGACTTTCACAGATGGTATGAATGTTGTAAAACAAATTGTTTTAAAAAGGTTTTCGAAAAGTTATTTTGACTTAAATCACGTTCATTGGCCTGGTCATACAGAGACGAAAATAAGGCATAAAACAGGAAAATACATTTTTCCAGTTATTTTGTTTATTGCCTTCGCCGTCCGTCCGAACTCTTCATATACTAGTATCTGGTAATACGTCTCGAATATAAATTTCAACATTGACGACGTTGTGTCTACAACCTGAAGTCCACACCAACTGATTCCACTGCAGACGTAAGAGAATGGCCACTTCCCGACGATGGTCCCGAGTCGAATCTGGGCCTGCTTGGAGATCAAGGTTAGTTATAAAAATACTTCATCCCGAAAAGGAATTTCGGCGAATTCCGACGCAGTTTTCAGGCTTCTCCGAATTTTCCCGATTACCGCTGAAAAGTATGTCTGTCCCGAAAATATCGACAATTTTTGTCCATCACAGACCATTCCCGGCCCGATCCCCCTCGTTTATCTGCCGGTGTGCAATTGGACGACAGGGAAAAGCTTAACAATCATCAAGGCCAATTACAGGTTCCGTTTTCGCTCGTTCGCTGATAACATTTGCAACCAAAATTGTAACTAAGGGAGCAACTGTCAATTCCGATAAGGTCATTATACCGTTAATTACATGTTGTGGTAGACAAAGATTTATGTGTTTACGAAGCTTTAAATGGCAAAGGGTAACATTTCGAGTCAAAATTACGCTAATTTAGTTTGTTTCTGATTTGTTTGTCTCTTATTGAAATTTGACCTTCACGATTAGTGTTCTGTTACAACAATCCCCGCAGCTAATATTTGACGTCTATGGTGTTCTGTTGATACTAAATCTCAGATGTGAACAGTCGAAAACAAGATATGGTAGAAAGAGTTAGATTATACTACGATGTCATCTCGATATCCAAACGTTTGAGATAACAAAACCTTCCCAGTCCGGCAATGAAATGCAGAACGTCAGCCCATGACGTCCACGTCTCTGTATGCCGTCCGCGAAGACATGGCTGGAGCAGACCTTGGACAACCCTGATCAATTCTGGTCACCGAGCAGCGCCGGAGATCGCTGGAATGACTTGGCCGAACTGTCAACTGAATTGAGACTTTGATACTGCTAATATCGCATGTACACGGAGAAAAAGAAAAACAACTATGAACGGAAAACAAGAAATTTGGGAAAAACAAACGAGAACGAAGAGAAAGACCAACGAAGTGTCATATTACCGAAGACGACCACGGAAATTGTTGGCTTTGTGATGATTGATGCTACCATGTGGGTGGGTGCAGATCAATATACCACCGGTTGATTTCATGTAGGAATGGTTACTTGTTATCCGCTGCATCAAGTTCGCACAAGCGCGCCTTTGGTATAAGAGAGCCATCTGCGACTAGCACAACGAACTCGAAAGTACAGCCAGTTGTTCTGTTCCTCGTCTCCCCTCCACCGACTGACCGCTCTCTTAATGGGGCCGAACCCACCAACCACAAGTCTCTAAAGGCAATTTCTCCATCGATTGGTTGGTTGGATGCCTCTTATACTAGAGAGTATGATACAAGCATAATCAAGAACCTGTCATTAAGAGTTCATGGCATCACAAACTTTGGCCAACCCGACACTAGCACCATCACGCCACAGGCATGGCTTGATGCGGTTACTTTGAAACGACGGGCGAGATCAGGTGGTCGATGGCGATCTGAATGACAGATCAATAGACGAAGGAATGCTTATTACCAAGTTAAAATGACACTCCTATGCACTCCCTAATGGCTAATAGCTCATCGCAATATCAAGCGAATGCCAAAGATATCAACAATCTCTTAAAAGGGTAAGGTTTTTGAGATTTCGTTTTGCCGAAAGACTAGCGCCTTAAGAAAACTCATTTGATGCCAATACCAGCACAGTGTTTAAAGTTATTTCTAATGTACGTGTTCAAGTTAGGAATAAAACCGACTTACGTACATCGTCTCGACAGCGTGGTCACTTGGGGATTTGGCAGTGGTACATGTAGAGCATTCGACTGCTGATCGAGAGGGCCCTATTTCGAATTCGAGTAGCCTACGCCCTAAATATGTTATAATCTCGAATTAAGCCGTCTGTTTCGTTTACCGATCAATTATTCGAACGCGTTTGCGTTGGGAAGAATGGATTACCCATCTGGTAACCGATGGTTTGTGTGTCGAAATTGAGGTGGGTAAGGAGTGCGTTAAATCCCTTTAAACTTTTTCTGAGAAAGGATTCAAGCGAATCTATTGCCAGGCCGAAGGAGCGAACAAACCCGTGCCCCTTTAGTCATGGGCGATGTGGCATCCGAAATGTCATCACTTAGTGTAACGCCGAGGCAAGGTCTGAACATGTGCCAAATTTCGTTCGCAGTGTCAGAAGACATAAACAGCTTCGAATGAGGGATGTTGGCAAATTTAGCTTCAGAATGCGGAAGTTTCTACATTTTATGAGCTAATACGCTCAGTGACCCAAAGTGAGTTTTGTAGTGCGAAAACAGGTGTAGGCGACTGTCACCAGGTCATCAGAGGCGGGTTATTATCAATAAGTTATAACAGCACGAAACAGTCGACTGGTTGAAGGTATTTTAGGACTGGCGTGTCACGCTGTCTATCATAACGTCAACCAAAGTACCCATTCGATCGACCATAAGTGGGGAAAAGATTTCCGGCAACTCGTACAACCGCCTGATATTTTGTAACTGGTGAAATCGAGGGGTCTAGGAGTGCATTACATCCCTCTAAAATTCGTTTGAGAAAAGGTTCGACGAGTCTTCTGTGGCCCGTTCCGGTATTAGATGCGTTCTTCTTCTTCGGGCCCGTTCACCCCTAAGTCAATCCCGTTTGTCTGTAAAAGTTTCCTCTCCATGCAGCTGGTTCCGCAGGCTGATACCATTGACCAGATTTCGTCTTCGAAGGGTTCGTGTTTTTTACTTTATTGAGTTTTGAGATGCGTCCTTGTGGTTATATGCGCCTTATTACTATGGTCCAGCATGCATATCGGAATTTTTCCTGAATTCCCCTTTACTGGTTGCCGGCAAAGGTTAAGGAGACCAATTCCCTAAAACAATTTTATAGATAGCACGGCGTGCAATGGCGATACAAATATTTCACTAAAGCTGCTCTACACACAAAAAGGAACTCCTATGTTCTTGTGAAACGAAGATGATTAATAAAGTAATAAATCAAATCAAAATTTACCAAATTTACGGACACATCAGTGAGACATACATAAGTATGTAACACAGTATACAAAACTGTCGATACATACATGTATAACATGCAAGATTGACATGAAAATGGTCCGTGAAATCTAACCAAGCCAAAACCTGACACTGTCGAAGCTTTCGGTATCTCCAACGTAACACTGTACGGCTTGCTTTCCATCAAGTAGCCAACTATGGTGGATGGTCAAAATGCCCTTAACCTGGCCACGAGCAACATTTTGGGTCGAAATTGTGACACCAGGGGTGGCAGACGTGAGCTCGTCATATTTGTGGTCCTCCAAGTAGTGTAGGTCGTTCGGCATTATATTGTAGTCCTCGGTTTGATTCATCGCATGAAACTTGACGACAATTCTCGAGTTTTCGCCCCCTTTCCCGTTGCAGATGAAAGTAAGTGGCTGCAAAAAAGAGGATGTAAATGCATCATTAAGTCGATTCTTTGAGACAACTGGTGTATTTCAACGCGATGGTCAGTCCGGAGTGACGCTGAATATCTGCGATATATTGTGATATTTGGGTCGGCGGCGATTGCTAGGAAGTTAAGACGACCACGAACACCTCCGCTATTCTCTGATAATGGTACGAGCAGAAGTAAGAAGTGGTTCAAGTTAACTAAATGTGTTTTTCGAACGTTATTCTGCATACAGGTAACTTTGAAAATCAAGACCACGAGGCCGTGGCCTTGACGGCAGCGAAGAAGACGTAAGGAAGAGGAGGAAAAAAGCACTGCAGAGTTATCCTTACCCATCTTGCCTGTTTTAGCCGAATGTATTTTTTTTCTGGATACCAGCTGGTCACGGTCACAGGGGTATACCACCTCGTCTTGAAGGTCAAGGACGTGACTTGTCCTCCAGCACGTGCTGTACATGTGTACTTCTTCTTGCTATTCCTCCTGATGTAGTACGCATCTGACGTCACTGTCTTTGATCGAATAATAGTAGATTTCTTCAGGAACGGTTGCCACCTTTTGGACTTATAAACACTTGTTTCCAATGTAGGATTGTCACCGTACGCGATGCACCTGGCCGATGTTGCAAACTTGGTAGATGCGTTGTTGGACAGATGGACGACGTAAGTACCGTCACGGGCGATATCGGGTTGTTTCCGGACGGTCCAGTCTAATTCACTGTACACCATGACCAAGGGGGGTGGGGTAGGGACCTCATGGCTACGAAGGTCGAAGAATGCCCGGACCATGTGCGCAGTTGCCGTTCCGTATGGTACTTTATTATACAGGGCGGCGGCATAACCTGTGTAGATGGACACCAAATAGACACCGCTGTCCGCCACAGACCATGGTTTGAAGGTCATGGCCACTGAGAAGTTATCAGCATTATTTGGTCCCTCCGTCAAGCTTAATGGGTAAGACATGTTAGGTTCACTGTAATTGTAGAGAATTCGGTTCCCCAACCGTTGTTGGACAAGCAACTTGTCATCATCGCGCTTGAGATGACGTGCATAGCGATAGACTGCGTTGTACGCCATTCCGGCTTGGAAATGTATCTTGAATGGTAGACTCAACTCCTCTCCTGGTGAGACGACGTACTCGGGTTTTGGTATTTCATTCACAATAGGGAAACGGACCATACCGCTTGAAAGCCGCTCAAGAGTGATGGCATTCGCTATGTACTGAAGAGTGGTGCAGGGACGGTGGACCGAGATCTGCAGATGGAGTTTGCTTGGGGCATCCACGAAGGCGTCACCACTGATACGCACTTTGGCGGTTAGACCAGTTCTCTCTTGCTCGATTTGGAATTGGTCGTCCCCTAGAAAACGAGCATGGCAGAAAATAATAACAGAACGTTCCAAAATTGCACGTGCATGAGACCAGAGCACAGTACAGAACATCTTGAGAGTAACTGCACTTCTTAATGTCTGGTTTTAATTTTGTATTATCGTGAAAGTGTCAGAGGTTGCTAAGACATAGTGAACTACCACACTGTGTGATTATCAATAAGAATACCATTACGCCATTTTATTTCTTCGAGCCGAACGTTTCAAATGCTGACATAATTTCTTCCATAAAAGTAATCGAATATTGTTTACAGGCTGCATACCATTATCCGGTATATAATATCGCAGGACTTCCCCATTCGGCCATTTGTCCTTGTAATATTCCTTCACGTGCCAACTTAAGCTAACTGGATAGTCCGACGTGACCTTGACCTCCACCGCCAGGGGCGCCTCTGAATAGCTGTAGTCGTGAATGAGCGGGGGTAGAAATGGACCAATGCATCCGTCCAATTCCTTGGAGTATACCTGAAACATATAACGAAAGACGCTGGAATCGATCATTAACAACTCTAAAGCAGTCACAAGGTCGACCCCGTCCTTCAGCACCAATCCATCCGTTCAATTTCTTGCAGTACACCTTTAAAATGTAATGATAGGCACCGGAATCGACATTTAATAACTCTAAATCAGCCAGGAGGTCGATACCCGTCCTCTGGCTGCTGGATAAGTCTCTTTCAGAGGGGTCAATCACATTCACCGAATTCAGAACTCATGCGCAGCACACCAATACAATACCGTCTTTCAAACCAACTAGACTCGCAACCACACACTAGAAATAGTCTAGTTCCTTGCTGCAGCGAATGTTGTTAGCCGCACTGCATTGACAGAATTGGAGACACAATTGACAGTGGCGCAGGGTTCAGCATCTGACGACGACTCCGTGGCGTAGCTCCTCTTGATCTAGGACGGGTGTACATACCTCACGTAGGCTCCCTCCAAGCAGTAGCAGCAGAGCTACTCTTATGAATATCATCTCGCCGGAATGGTCCAACGCTGTTTCAGTGACACTTTCGCACTCTTACAGAACCGCCTGTACTTTGACTAGCAGACAGGCAAAATCAGATTGCTCTATCAACATACCACTTTTCAGTATCACGACGATTATCTCAAATATTCGTATTATACAATGTATTAAACAATGTCTGCATTGGAATAACAAGCAATACTTAATGTAATCATACTGTTAGTCATTGTCTGTTCAGTAGGTCACATTGACTATATTGCGACAAAAACAATGAAGATATGGAGTGTCGACGTTCTTCGCCAATTTCGTCATTACATAATCAAAAATCGAAAGCCAGTTGGCACCGACCCAAAAGAAGAAAGGCATTTCATTGATTGGTAGATAACATCCCAAACCTCTTTTGGGTCGACATCCCCGTAGGCTGGAACCCGCCCCCGACTTGGCCGAATATAGTCGAAAACGGGCGTACCAGTCTAAGGCGTGCCAATTACCTGTACCATCAACAGCCAACAGTATTTCTAAAAATATACAAACTTCGAAAGCAGCTATACCCACTTGACGCCGTGACTACATAGAAGGGAGGCTCCAGAAATTTCACTTGTACGTCCCAACCACCCATGGATGGCGTCTGCTTTACGAAACAAGGAAAGGACTGAGACTGGGCGATATCCAGGTGACCTCGATACCAAGATCCCCTCTGTACCAGGATCGACCAGATCAACGCACATCAGTGGTTTATGTTTCGTGCGCGTATTTTGGTTTTAAAATTTCCGATAGGCAATAAGTTTGTAGCCACTAAGTTTGTAGCCACGGAGCAGACTCGGTGATGTTCATTGCAATGAATGGGTCTGCAAGCGAGAGACAGTGTTGATTCGGACCTTTATTTGGCAGTACTTCTATACGTCAGGCTTTCAGATCTCTATCGGAACTCGAGCCCAACGTATTGATGTATTACCAGATTTAAGTCAGAGAGTGTCCTCCTGCGTCACAATATTGACCATTATAGGAACGTCACCATGGCCAGGGTGGCTTTACGTTAATCCAACTACGGGGCAACATCGATTGTACGAACAAGGGCGTTTCTTCATCATTCTTTAGAGGAAACACGAGGTAAACACCGTCATGTTTCAGTTTACACGATTCGTCTTCCCGGCCCAGTTTCACTCAAATTTGGACATCGATAAACTTATTTCCTTTCCCCTTTCTGCACGAAAAACGAAAAATAACTTTCGCCTCTTGCTGGTAAAATGGCAGCGAACAGCCATAAATGATGAAATTTATGCAATAATTCAACATGTGCAATTGATCACCGAACTTTGCAACATATGTCAACATCCTGCCGTAAGTAGGATCCGTGACAATCTCACGGTAGGTCCATACGGCGGAGCTTGGTACAAGCAACACGACATAGATTGTGGAGACTAAGAAGAGGCTCATGGCGACTTTGTTTTCCTGGCCATCTGACTTGGAGATAGTGGATGACCCGATCATCTGCCTCAATGACCTTGCAATGCCCATCAAGATGACGGTATTGGCGCTGAAAATCGTGGCTGTTGGGAGGTAAATGTAAAGGACATTATTGATGTGGATAATCAACTGACGCTGCAGAAGCGGCGCCATCGGTATGAAACAATTCAAAGATCCAAACTGAATAAATACTCTACTGAAAACAGCAAATTGGATGTTCCCAGTTGCTGCGATGATAAATATTATCGAAATAACGAGGATGCGTTTTGACTTGGTGATGCTGGCTCGTTTCAGAGGGAACCACACGACAATTGCTCTCTCTATGGAAAAGGCGATGATAAGCCAGCCCGATGTTAGAACAGCCACACTGCCGATGTAACGGATGAACTTGCACAGCCCGTCGGAAAAGATCATGATGTCGAATTGTTGCCCATAACCTGAGATGCTGCCGATACCGTTATGTAACCAGGTCGTGATCCCGACAAAAATGATACAGAAGGAATCCGAGATTGCGAGTGCACTGAGGTAGTGGACGGTTGCATCATTCCTTTTACGACATCTCCAAAATATCACGAGCGAGAACGCGTTCCCGCAGATACCAGTCACGTGAGCTGCGATCATGACGTAACCATGGACATAAGCTAGCACCATTTCCAAGATTTTGAATTGGTTTTCTTCATCAGACAATTGAGGAGCTGTGAAGAATTCCATTCTCACTATCCGACGGAAACTTCGAAGGAGTATCCACAAACAACACCCCGTCAGGAAACTTACAGAAGGCTGAACAGTCGTTCAAACAAAATAACCACAGCGGAACTTGACAATGTGGTGTTTGGTGACGGGAACTTCGACGACTTATGACTGATATTACAGTAATGATTACCACTGGCGGCCTCCGTTGCTTCTTTTAATGTTAACACAGCGGTTGGCCTCATTGGTTAAACAAACATGTAGCAGAGCCGCAGGCATTCTAAAAACGACTACTTAATCACAGGGTACATTTCTCACACCAGAACAAAGAAGTAAATTCAAATTTTGTTGTTGTTTTATAAATAGATCTAAATTTGATATTTCCATATTTTCCCCAGCAACAGTGTTAGGATGAGGGAGCGATATTTGAGAACATGGACTTTTATAGAATTGATAGGGGTCGTTAAGAATAGACGGTCTACGTAGTTCATATCAAGAAATCTGATAATTGGATATTTAAAACCCGCATTTTAACTCTTTTCTGGCGGGTGGGTACATCTGATAATCGTATCCGGAAAGGAATGGAGTAGCCACAGAATACAATATGGCCGTTACATGCGTCAAGTACAACGACTCGTCGAAATAAAAAAGCAACCTCAAGACAGTTTAAGGGGCACAAGATTTCAAAATATTTTATTTATTTGGTTGACATATCACTTTATATACCCGATATAACAACAATTTATACCAATTTTCCAAGAAAAAAATGGGATACATGCGTTTATCACGGTTTTTACGTTCAGGAGCGAAAAGAAGCGAATGCTTTCTGTTCGATCAACAAACGAATTTAGACTAGAAATAGGGAAAAAGGCGTCATGTGACCTATAGCGACTGGAATTCAATTTCAGTTCACGCGCGAGGTGTATCACAAAGTAAAGTTACATGTATTGCACATCGGGGTGTCTCAGAAAAATGCCGGCTTCAACATTAAGTCTCGCGTCCGTATTCCTCAGTGAAATAGTTGCACATTGTACTTTGGCAAAATCAAGAACCAGAAAGGATAGTTAAGGAAGGAAGTATATCGAAGCACATTTCAATTTCACGTTGCTTACGCCATTGTCTACATACGCCATATCAAAGCTTACCAAGGATCACTACTGGTTTTCAATCGTCTCACTGCGGCTTGTTACCGCCCGCATTATAGTGAGAATATTGGGAAGCAATGTGGTTCGTTCACGTCAAACTTCAATCTCCAAACCCCGCCACTTGTGACTGTTGCCAAGTGATCGACTGGCACATTTAACCGTACTTTTCCACCCGAGATGAATGAAATTGGGATATGCATTCACAGGACCTTACCTGAACGTAGAATGAAAATATGCCTAAAAAGCGTCACGTTGTCTTCAGCTGTAAAAGCATTTCTTCAAATGCTATCTTGCTGACTTCGTTGAGTTGAAACCGGACGACAGTATGTGTACGTATGTTGACAATCACAATATGTGCTATAGGTAAATATTATAGTTTCCAAGGAATGCCTTATTCCATCAGTGTAGTCTCACTTGGTCCCTCTTTGAATCAAGGGAGGAGAGTTAATAAAGACAAAAGCACTGTAATCTTCAGTCTGATGTGATGCATTTGTTAAGGAATCGAGTTTTTTCTTATCAAAAGCTATATGAAAAAGGCAACAGAAATAAACGAATTAGTTGTCAAACCCGCTTTTTAACGCTTCAAGGTATGATTATTGAGCAAAGGATATCCGCAACTTATCAGGCTTTGTTACCCTAAAACCCCTCCCCGCCGCCGCCGTGTTGTCGTTAGAATAAGGCATTACAAGGAACATTATCACAACCACAATAAAAATCACGATAAAATATCCAAAGCCTGATTGATACGTGCACCATCCTGCAAAAACAGTCGTGAGTCAGAGTAGTTATTTGCACGCTGTGCATCGAATGGGTTCTAAATCCGGCCAAGATGCGAGCTTTTGAAAAATATCTACCCTCGACCTCGTATGACACCATAAGTAACGGCACCATTCCCCAAGTGATGTTAGGAGCCTGCGCCCACCGAAAGCATAAACGAAATGTCTTTGCAGTATGGCATATAATGTATATACAGATGTGCACTGATCTCCGCTGCAAATACTTACGAAGACATAATAGATATAAACATCAGTAATTCCACTTCAAAGCAGCCAAATGGTCGCATCCGCAGAATGTCGTCAAAACCAACACGTTCTCGTGTGATGAATTCCATCGAAATGTTGCTTAAAGGTCTACTCCATTCGTTCCAAAAAATTCAAATTTCCAATCGTGAAAATACGTACTGCATACATAGTTTACCAGTGCCGTCGTGGAGACTGATAAACAAATACTATGAATGTCAAAGGCAGCGAATGAATACACTATATCAAACTTTTGCTATTTACCTGAGCCATACAAAAAAGGCAATGTACACAAAAAGCGTAGGCCTTGATATCAACATTGATAAGTTTCGGCGATTATGTAATCACTGACTTTAGTCCACAGAGCGAATTCCTTTTCCTTTTTGTTGAAATCGACACCAGCTTCGCTATGAAGTAACATTTCTTAATAGACTCTCGTCCACTTATATTTTCGTTATGTCGACTTTCAAGGAAACCGCCCTATGCTACTTTGGCTTCTTTGAAGTCGTATTATTCTAAAGTCTGAGTATGTTTGGTACAGAGAAGATATGTTTTTAATATAGCCATTTGGTTATAAGAGACATATATCAGTTTCCATCTTTGGCTTTCTCGCTCTGCAAGTCAGCTTTCCAGGTTGCCTACATTGAAAACTGAAATACTGTCCGCCGGATTTTTTTAAAATGACTGACATACCACTTTCTAAGCCGCGGATGACGTTATCCAACAACTGAGATTTCTCAATAGTCGGGTATTCACCACGGGCTGTCCCTGTATGATGCCCCATGGTACATGTACATTGTATATATCAAATATTGAAGAAAATTATGCCAAGAAAGTTGTTTTTTGGAAATTGGTATATGGCTAGACTCATTTGATGCTGAAGAAATAGTTATAAAATATATTACATGTAACTGAATTAAATCAATAATAAAATCTTGATTGGAAAACGTATTCCGCGGCGACTGCAATCCGTGGCCCCATTATCTGTGTATCACCCGTTAACGCCTACATTTACAATATATACAACGTTAATAAAACAACCTAACAATTCTACACGAAGAAGCAGAATGAGAAATGGATGGCTAATCTTCACCCAAAGTATTAGATGATCAATTCTACTCCAAGGAGTAGATGAATGTTGCAAATCCTTCGATCAAACGTTTCCATGGACGTCACTTCCAAAGAGTAAAGTCCTTGTCTTACAAAGCCAAATCGACTGTACTGACGTCATGGAAACAGGCGTGTAACGACCTCTGCTGGTGACCTCTAAGACTAGCTATTTTGGCCATCGGAGAGACCATCAATTTTTCATCAGTCTGCCTTTTCGCTGAAATGCTTTTATCTCTTTCGAGATCAGATTCGATGTTTAATCAAATCTGAAATTGGGACCCTGGTGTTCCCGCTTGACGACCGCAAGCTTGGAATGGGGACTACCGGGGACCTTCTGGTTTGCGTACGGTGGTTTCTGCGTGCCGTGGAGGAGGAGAGTCCACTCGAAGATCGTGCCTTCCTGGGCTTGCTCGGAATCAAAGATGATAGAAAGACGCCATTCCCCTCGTGGGTTCTCTGCCCATGTGTGTGTTGTCATAAATGGCCACTTAACGAAGCCTTCTTTGTCATCATCGTCACGTGGCCTCTTGCTCAAAATCATTGACCTAAAAAAGAATGCTCATATCAAATCTTGACCCGCAACATACTGATGTTCCTATTATTCCAAAAGAGTAAAACTATGTTCAAATGTAGATGCCTGCACAATGTGTAAGCTTTATCAACTGTGTACCACAGTACATTCGCCAGGATGGGAAGAATATGTATCAGCACCCCAATAGGCGGCGCTGCTTTTCACTAGATTTTTTAGTATGAAACCGTACAACATATGTATGTGGCATGAAAGGATACACCTGGGCATAAACCGCCGATGTAGAGATGGGCATTTAGTTCATCCACTCGTCAGAAGTATATACCACTGTCCAGTCAAGTTTTACTTACGTTGTATTCATAGGAGAAGTCAAGAACATGGTGACGTCACCGCGTCTTGAGGATTTCAGAGTTATGAATGATTGGACATGTTCAAGATATTTGACCTGGTTGTCATCGCCCTTGCAGGCATCAGTGTTGATCGTGAGGATCAGGACCTCGCCGGTGCGGAAATGACTGAAGGAGAAGGAAGTGAGAACATTGCAGGGACACGGATTTCCTTTATTGGGCAACGATCTTTGAATAATCAGTTGGTTTAAAAGAAAACTATTCCAGTTTGTTCTGCATGGGTGCAATGTAAGACTTACTTCACCAAGCTATAGGAAGCAACAGGTGACGATCAACCATCTACGCGCAGGGCAATGCCGACTCAGAAAACACCTTCACAGACTTTGTTACAGAAAACGGACTGACTGTCTAGCAAGCATCTCAAAAATTCCAAACGCAGAAGAAGAACAATACTTACTTCTTCTCTTTCTTGGATCCAGCCGTGCAGTGGTATCGCTCAGGTGTACCTCTCCAGTGGAGGGCAAGGTCCACCATGTCTCCGGCGTCAAGGACCCCATAGCCGAACAGGTGGTTGAACTCCAGTCCGGCGCCGTTGATTGTCCAGTTGTGCTTCTCGCTGCGGTCGTAGAGGTGGTTCCTCTTGGAGGTGAGCACGGTCAGGTGCTGCATGTCACGCCAGGTAAGAGCAGGGCTGAATAAGACAAGAAGAGAAAGTTAGTTTTAGCATAACGGTATCAATCAGCCAGTAAATGAAGCTTATGGGACACTAATGTCAAACTGGCCTCTACGTTGAAGACGCTGTCATTCTCATCAACGTACATGATGCACTCTACTTTATGAATGTTATAGGATGCGCATGTAACCCTTAAGTTCTACTTACTTGGCCTCAAGAGCCAGCGCAAACACGCCAGCAGCTTCTGGTGCAGCCGCGGAAGTTCCAGAGTGCTTTAGTGTACATTCTCCGTACAGATCCACTGTAGCCTGCAAAAGTGAAAGAAGTGGATAATTCTGTTTCACCTAACCTTTGGATACCTTCAAGTGGAAAAGTTTGCTCCGCGGGGAAACTACTGAGGGGTAAAGAATTTAGCAACGGAACAGTAGTTTAAAGGAAGGCTGTAACCTCATCCAACTATCAAAATGAAACATTCTACCAAAAGAAGCAAGACAAACACAATAAAGAGGTAACACGATCGAAACACGAAACATAATCGTCGCCGGTAGACTTTACTGCCAACAAGGACAGGGAAGCCGGTTCAGAGACGGTGGGCAGATGTAATTTTCTTATGGCACCCATCATTCTGTTTACATTCAAATGAATGATTGTCATCGGGACGTTCATAGTCCCCCATCACTTACCACTCCGGCGTCCATGAACCAGCTCTTTCCATTGGAGAAGGTAGAGGCCAGCGTAGAGGAGCACGACTCGTCATAGCTGGCGGTCTGACCATCATTGGTGGCAGAGTTGATGGAGATTGTC
This sequence comes from Lineus longissimus, assembly GCF_910592395.1. NCBI lineage: Eukaryota > Metazoa > Nemertea > Pilidiophora > Heteronemertea > Lineidae > Lineus > Lineus longissimus. The sequence goes on from NC_088310.1 coordinate 6,955,947, forward strand.
CACATGCTGGCAGCATAACCATCACAGTTGCAGTCATCGTCCGGTCCACCATCACCTGAAGCCCACACGTAGATGCTTCCCTTGCCTTTTCGTCCCTGCAGAAAGACATAAACATGATTTCAAAAGACCCAATCACCTAGGACATGTATCAATATTGGTAATAACCTGGTGATTTCAAGCCCACACAATCTTACCATTAGATGACACTGCAATATCACCAATAACAAGCATAGAACATGGAACTTGGTGATCCCTGGCTCAGAAGATGGCACTTCGATATATCAATATGGTCTTACTACATGGTTTGAATAGGAAGGAGTCTTCCCCAAAATGGAAAATGCGAACACGGTTCGTTCGCCAACACTTCTTTGCGAATTCACGCAAGGCAACGTGGCTAAAGGGAGGAAAATGGGAAATCCTTTGATAACAGGGGATTGTCAACTATCAGTGAGTGGACTGACCTCCCAACGTACCACTGCAGCCGGCTGCCTTGGCACCGCCAGTCAGAAAAATTTCATCACAAACTTACGTTGTTGACGCCATTGACGATAGCGCGCATGGTTGCATTTCTTGGCCCATCCACGGTCTTGCCATCATCAGTTGGTCCCCAGCTTGCGCTGTAGATGTCAATCAGTTCGGGCTTGTGTGCCATGGAGTTGGCTTCGATCAAGTCAGTCATGTAGGGCTGGTCGAGCATTCTTAGACCTGAGAATTCAGAGAGAAATTGGTTATAAGGTGTGTTTTTTTAAAAAATTTATCATCGGACGACTGCTTAATTGGCTTCGTTTTGTTCTTCAACGACAACGTCAGAGTTGTTGCTTAGTTATTTGGTAATTTGGCAGCGTACGTCTTCCAGGAACCAAAGTCTTCTTTACGAGATTACCATCGATTTATTGCTCATAGTCATTACTAGCTGCAAGAATACGAATCCTTCCTGTCATTTCAGTTAAGACTTCCTCGCCGTCATACAGGACCCATTTATTATCCATCATTTCAGCAGCAGTATTACTAAGACAGCATGTATCTCTTGTTACAATAGAACTGCGTGCGGTAATCATAAAAAACTAATATACATGTACTGGGATTCATGTGCAGCTAATGAAACTGTGGTGTTCTCTCAATTCGGAAACGACAGAGAGAGAGCTCGCAATGGCACTGAGGTAATCACTGCATGCACGAGGGGTGTATTGCTTCTTACATGTACAGTAGGAGAAACTTAACCATATCGGAAAAGCTCCTTGACTCACCCGCAATCTTTGAATCATATGCGACACCAACTCCACATATACCGTTATCTCTTTTGGCGGCGACCTCACCGGCGCATCTGGTTCCATGGCTAATAAAAAGAAATACGTCGTGTTTATAGGTCCTTCAAGATTCAAGTTCGTCAATGAATTTAAGGAAATGTACAAGAACAAAAGCATGGATTTAAATGGCCAACGATGCAACACATCTACTGATATGTCTACATTGTACATCGTACGTAGTTAGGTATGGTAAGAAGGATGTGTCATGAGAGTGTGAGAATGGATGTGAATATATTGTTCCTACCTGTTGAACCAATCGTCAGTGTACCGGGGGTATGGGAAGGGATCATTGCTGCTGAAATCGTAGCTGGCTTCGGCATTCTGGAAAGATGGTCGAGAATTTAGAACAATTTACTCTTAATTGGCTATGCCCGATGTATGAGAAAAATCATTGCAGATTACGATATACCATGTTAATTAAAACATGTTTTAAATATGATGCACATGCATGGTTAATAAAAAATCAAATGCTGTGGAAGGAAACGTGACAACATCGTTCAATCGCAAAATGCGACGATTGCGGAAAGATATGAGTTAATATTTCGGAAGTAATTATAGATTTTTTTACATGGGGTAGGTACCGGGTATTATTTCAGAACCCATTAAGGGCTGTCACTTACGTACCTTTCATGAAAGGTCAGGTATTTAGTATCACTGAGTCTGTGTATGATATGATAGTAGCGATGTTAGGGCCGGTCTTGATAATAGTGCAATTATCTTTGAGATAACGATTGGAGCCTACCCCATCTGAACCTACCCTAAATATATAGGAGTCAACCAGGGATTGGTTCGAAAATCTCTAAACGAGGTCACATCGGTTCACCTGGCTACATTATCGGAGCATTTCCTAACCGAGAATGATTATGTATAAAATATGAGCGAGTGAAAGAAAAGCCATTCGTGATAATGAATTTTTATGTTCGTTATCAGCCAAGAAACCTATCACCACATTAACAGTCGCCTGAAGAAGGTGGCCAAAGCTCAGCCCGATGAGGTTACTAAATTTAGAATCATTATCATGGCTCAGCAGAACATCCAAAGTGTAACGTAAAATGACTTAATAAGCGAAGGATTAGCCAAAGGAAAGCTTTTCTGTCTAGGCAAATATAGAGTGGAAGCTTAATCATAAACCACCACCGCTAAGCTGCAGAGGTGATCTGTCGCTAAGGAAAGCCACTCCTAAAAATACCGCCACCGTCTCTTCCCCAGGCCAGGACCATTCCATAGCCCAATAAAGGTCAATCATCTACTTCTTGTCTAATAAATGACCAATCTCTTGTGCCATATTTTCACCGTTTCAAGTACGGATCCGCATGCAGTCCTCTTTTTCGATATATCATCTTTGACACCAGGAAGAGGAGATTTCTCTTTTGAATCTGAAAGCTACATCGTTTTGATGACACCAACACCAAACATGTCCTTAATCGTATCACTGAGAATTCATGCAACTGAAACCTCAGAAAATGCCCAACACCCTGTAGTGCGACAAATGGGCTTACCTTCTCCGTAGGTTACCAAACTACACCGAATTAGATGACATGGACACGATATTTTTTCGGGACCTGTCATTTATGATAAATTTAAAATACAATGTTCGCGTGTCGTCATTAAAAGCTTACTTGCAGTTGCACGCTTGATACTCCATCCACACTTGCACTGGGGTCTAGTTTTACATTAGATATCAATCCCTGGGATTGTTTGGTCAACTTCAATGCGGAAAAAAAACTTTGATCAAAAGATTCTTAGTTAAAGTAAGATACTGGTCATTCATTCAAACTAAATGGAAGTCCATTAAGGAATATCGGCCACGTTGCTTCTGGAGGTAATTTCCATGGCTACGATGACAGTACCGGATCAAGCATTCTCTTACTACCTGTTGTGTCGGTATCGTTATTAGAACTTCTTAACATCACCTGCGGTGACAGTAGTCTGAGACAACGACACGCCCACGAACAGAAGAAAGACAATGCAGTCCAACCTCTGGTTTAGTTTAGTAATGCGCATTGGTTTAACCGAACGTTACCTTGCAAATTCCAGATAATGTCTTCAGAGAAAAATACAGTTTGGAACAAATGAACCCATGCTACTGAATATTCCAGGCAACTAAGTTCTGCCTTGGGTTTACGCTTCTTCGAGCGTGTAGAGGATGCGTATTACGCGTCGGTTACAATACAAATGTACGCGATTTTATTGAATATCCTCGTGAATTCAACACTGATGATATATGGAAACATAACAAGTAACTTACGAAATTATCCCACAGATCAGGATGCAGGTAATCCACGCCTGAAAATAATAATAAAATGATAAATTAAAAAAGTTCAAATCACTTTGAATCAAGAGCCTTTGTGCTATTGCCTTGTGATATCGTTCTCAATCTTTGAAATCTTATCTGACTCAACTTTTATTCTTTCCATGCTAACAGCAGCTGCTAAAGGTGGGCACGGAAAAAACTCAAATACATGTAACTGAATATAAAGAGTGTCAATATTCATCCTCGAGGAGATAGTATTCCTTACCATCGTCCATTATTGCTGTTGTGATGCCTTTTCCTGTTATATTTAAAGCCCATGCTGCTTCAACGTTTAAATCTAATTTTGGTATTCCTCCTGCTTGGCCAACATTTTTCTTGAAGAAAAAAGTACACACAGGATTAATGAAGATCAATTTTTTTCATGTCATCAGTTTTAAGGCTTAACGACAGTACCACTTAGTCTGTAGCCGGATTTGATAATGGCATAATACCCTTTACTAAAATGGGCTGACAGGAAGATCCCGACCCAGATGGCCAGGGTGGTCGAGGGTTCAAACTATGTTGGCTGCTCTTGTGAAAAGTTTCTGACAACATTAATTACCATCTGCGATCAGCGAACAGCGTGATTCCAGATGGTGGCTGTTTATCTGTCATATCTGAGGGCGTTTTGCGGACGCGTTTGAATCCTGACAGATGGTCATTCAAAACATTTTCTCAAGAATTGTAAAATCTTTACTTACCAAGTACCATTCCTTATCGTATAAAGGATCATTTGGTGTTCGTGAGTCGTGTCGATTGTTTATGTGCCCTGCTCCTTTAAAACCATTCGCGAGGGGAACTCCTCGTTGCATGGGCTTAAAACCTCGTTTTGATCGTATAAAACCTGTTATTTGATATGCTTGTGCTACCTGAAATTGGAAGGAAGTGCAGCCTTGAATCAAAAGATTTCAGCAACCAAGACTTCGCTTTACTGCCTCTGTTGGTGTATGGCTGAAACGAATTGCTTTGACTTTTCGCGCACGGGGAATAATTAAAGCGGTCATATTTCTGTTACTTTGTTGAACTGTCCTTAATGGGTTCCTCTCTTCATCACAACTCTCTCAGGCAACTTGGTAACACAGCATAGTGCCATGTTAACATGTAGTTGGAATATGTGCAAAACGCATGTTCCCAAATACGCTATAAATCAAACTTCGATGTTACCATTTGACTGGTTTGGTTTACTATTACGTTTGAATTTCCATTTCAAACGCCAACTGTCTCGAAATCCCTATGGCAACACATGTAGCTGTCATTCGTCTTCTTTAGCCGCTCTAATCACCGTGACATTAGTATTTTTGCTTCAGTGACGGATCATCGACCAGCCATTACAGTGAATTCCCCTTGCTAAGGCAGCTATCGCACGACGTGCGCTTTCCGTGGCAACAACGATGTTGATGTTTTATACAAAAACTGGAGATCAATATCTCGTGTTCATGCTTCAGCTTGTGAAATGTCGGACGTACGAACTACGAAGGTCTTTCGTATCATCCATACCAAAGGTAGTTGTCGGTGTACTGCTTTCGTGTGTGCGTCAGACCGTTCAGAGCATGCAGTGCACTGCTCTGCTGATGAAGAAATCCCCATGTCATTATACAAGAAACAAAATAATCAGTTTATGAAAATTAATCACTTTTTCAGCTTTGAACATTAATTGATCTGCTTATTGAAGTCTTTTTGCAATTCGGTGGCAATTACTCGATAGCAAATTGAGACTCAAGCAAGCAATCTCAGCAAACCCAATACTTTTACATCCGTGTCTATGCGGTTCAGGACGGGATCTAATGGAATTATCTTGCTCCTGATAAGCTATTGTCTAGATGTGGACACAAAAAACTTTAAAAGATTCTGTTAATGCATCTTGTGATGACGATTAGGAGCGTTACCAACAGCTAGTGGTGAGGTTATCACATAGCCTGCAAACACCTATCATTTCAATCCCATATTATAATCCATTACATTGGTACCAGCGCAAAATGACGTCAGAAAACCGTTTTAAGATGGATTAGCACGGTAACATTTTGTTAAAGAATAGGGACGCACATTTCCTCGAGTAATGGCCATGCCTGTTTATTTTCTTGGGTAAATTCCACACGATCTCTGGCTAAAAGTTAAAATCCGGAAAGAAAATTCAACGTTTACGGAGATATCAAAGTTGACCAAAAAATCAGAAAAACTTCAATCAATGTCAACTTACCATTGGGTCGGCCCTCAGCATTCGGGTGTGGCCTATACTCCTTCTCATCCGCCGCTTCGGCAAACCTCTGTGGACGAAATGGAACTCCCTCTCCGAGCCCATTACCTGTGGATAGAAAAGGGGCAATTCTTTGTAAAAGTTGTGTATCAACTTGAAGTGGTGATGTGGTTTGAAGACATCAGCATCAGCACATTAGAACTGTCTCCAGGAAATCGGCCCAAAGAAGAAAGCTTTGTTCAGCACTCCCGATTCTAAGGTAGTGGCCGTATAGCCAGCCATACACAAAGTGAATCCGTCGCCCTAAATAGAATGGTACAAATTCTCCATGGGGACAACACTTCCATTCACACCGGCACAAGTCGTGCAACTCGAAATGTATCTATGACATAATTTTGTTGATTGCACGAAAGCAGGAATGAATTACTTTTGCCGAAAGGTCGGCCATCTTGAAGGAGCCAAACTGAAAGACACATGGCAAATGAATCATTAGAAGCGAGAATTTAGCCTAGATTTGGTGCTGCTTTAAAACGAAATATAAATAAAGCTTGACTTGTCAATCCCCTTCAAGCCCGATCGCTACCTCCTCAATCGACATCTCAACCATTTTAATCAATTCCTTTTCAAATTCTTCTATTGTCAATTTCCTTTATATTGTAACATGGTTTTCGATTTAATCTAAATAACTTCGGTTTCCGCCCAACCGCCCGATGTGCATTGTCGAGGAAAAAAGGCATTATTGAGGCATTAATGGTATGCTATCAGTAAGGTCGCGTTTGAAGAGTAGATGAAGAGGATAATCTTTCTTTAGAAGATGCTTGCAACTATTTTTTAAAAGGATGCTTGCAACTATTTAGTTAAAGGATGTTTGTACAAAAACTGCACCATGTGGGCGGTAATTCAAAAATTATGTCCTGTTATGGACGATTCCAAATGACAAATCTTCGAACAACTTGACTCATTGACCAAAATATCTGCAACAAAATATCCCAGTGATCTGAGAACCGGAAGCAGGCAAGCGAACAAGCGAGCAGCCACGATGACAAGGAAGGACAGCTTCCGGTCAGTTAATGGATGTAATCGGTTGTCAGGATGTACAAGGACCAACGATAGCTTCATGGCTTAGCACTTGAGTGGTGTGAATACTGTTCCTCATGTAGCATATGTCCAGGGAACATCATGGAATTTCAACAGGGAACTTTTTTGTTATTAGATTGTATTTCCATGAGCATAAATCCGCCTCAAAACAATAGTTAAGGTCGAATATTTTGTTTTGGAGGACACTATATCCTACGACACATCGGCAAGTCAAAAGCCAATCCTACAATCACTCAAATTAAAGCAACCCGAAACATTTTCAAGGAAGAAAAATAGCTGCAACATCAAACATTGGATTCCTTTGGCATCAGCATTTGAAATGGCGTTATGATGTTCAACCGTTGTACAAATGCATCGTACTCTCTTAGATATTTGTTTGATTTGCACAACGGTAATGTCTTTCCTTTAGGTACATGTAGATATCAATCTCGAGGAAGCGTCATTCATTTCATAGGTATACGAAGGAGTCCATTATCATGGTGACCTAAGTCATGGATTTCCGAGGAGAAATATGATGCATTGACTCTAAAACAACATACGAGTGAAGAAAATATAATGCATAGATCATTCATCACATCTCTGACATTGATTGAAAATTCATGCCAAGCCATTACAAACCAACCGTCGTCATGGAAACTGCTGGGAGAATGCTAGATGAGTAGCGAGGAGGAATCGACCGTGGTAATGAAGTGAAAGGGTACATGTCCTCACACAGTGTTCCAGCGCTGACGATATTTAGTGGAACACCCGCGTAATTAGAGACAAAGAGGTTTAGATCAGGAAGAGTATGGTGTTTGGTGATATCTGAGAGATCAGCATGATCAGTGATGGACATTGCCAGGCTCATGAGAAACCTGATCTTCCGTCACCTCACATAGTCTTTGGCTCAAACGAAACCAGTTGTCTATATACCAAATTCCCGTTCTCTCACGTAGTGTTTGGCATTGCCAGACTCATACGAAATCAGGTGCCTAGCTGTATACCAATCTCCCGTTCCCTGACATAGTATTTGAATCATATGAGAGATGAAAATGGTCAGTGGTCAGTACCTGGTCGCACAGGAGTTAGAAGAGGAGGTTAAGCATTTATGACTAACTTTATCATTGCAGTTTTCACTAGAGCTGATATTTTCGTTTTAGAGACCACTGGCCGAGTTACATCCGGATAGCAATCCACTATTTTCTCAATATAGATACACAGCACAACCTCATACCATTATGATGATTTGCCAAACATCTCGTAGATGAGCAGAAATAATTCAGCTTTGTTACCAACGAAGATTTATGATAGAGCAATGGGGTTACATTAGAATATAAATCTTGAATAAGGGGAACAATGATCAGTAATAGATCAGAGAAAATCATATTATTTTGTAAAATAACGATATTTAATGGAATCGGCCGGTACTATAGTATGCATTCCATGAACCATTTTCTTCATTAAAAATACATACGCCCGCAGCGAATATGATATATCGTTTGGCCGAAGGGGTGAGCATAAGTCACAACCGTGAAAAACAATTCTTCTGAGCAATGTCTGCCAACACAGTCCGTTGGTAGTCGGAAAAAATCCTCATCTTGACGAACGCTATAATGATCTCTTCTAAATGCCACTACATAGCGGCTCTCTAGCCGCTGTAATCTATCACCAGTCCCCGATGAGAGCCAATGGTGATTGTGTGTCCGTAGCGGAAATCAACACAGTAATGATGGCACTTGGTCGAGGAGATACGTCATCTCGCTCGCGGCCATTCAAGGGTCGAGACACTTGCCGGACTGATTATCTGGTCAACGGTTTGCGTCACGCCTATAAGACTAAAGTGCAGCTTCAACGTGCGATGTACTACGGGGTAAGCATTTTAGATGATACACAAGCGCAGAGGAGATACGTGTATGGTAGGAAGCCAAATGTGGCCTCTACTTTCCTGTTAAGATCGCGGACTTGTATGCAGACGTCCATGGAAAGTAAAACACGACACTTGCTGAAAGTCGAAGGTCGAATGCATTTAGGTCGTTTCCTTTGGGCAGTAGGTGAATGAAGAAGAACCAATAAAGTGTGTGTCAGTCTCCTTTGAGGTGAATTTAACTCCCTGTCATCATACTACATATGGGTTTATTCAGTGATCACTAACAACCAACAACTCAAACTGGTGCCGCAGGTCAATCAAAATCGCCTAGTATAGCCTCAACCAATGCATCCTCTTCTTGTAAGCTTTGCCACGATTGTTTGAGACTAAGCCGTACACCTGAGATAGCTCAGACGCAATCAGCAAATCAATATCGACTACTGTCAGCTTGTGGTATTAACGGAAATGGCATCACTGCATCAGATTTATTTCTTTAGCACTCAACAAACGCTTAGAAAATACCTGACATTTTAAAAGGCATCGTCATTGAAGAGTTTGAAATTTCAATTTGTGGAGTATTATTAATCTTTTTTAATGCTTGAAAAAAAATTGAGGGTTGAATTTGCATTAATAACCTGTCAAACGCAGGCATTTCTCTTACAGGTTTTGGGAGAAGAAAGATGAATCGAATGATCGCAAACACGGCGGAAGCTGGTAAGCCGTTCTGGTAATGGGAAAGGGATGTTATTGAAATTAATGTCGTCGCATTTCTATGCTTCGGGGTTTTATATTAGGCAGCAGGTTCTCACCCCTCGCGAACTACGAAGTATGGACTACGTAGTCACGAAGAGACCGAAAACTGGCTTAGGTCCACCATGGTCCCCAGTCTCGACCCAAGCACCATCGAACACTCTCCCAGTTTGATTTGATAGGGGGAATATATACGGATCGTTTGATCCGATTTATCAGCCACGCTTGGTGACATACGCGCATTATGGGTCGGTATTGCCAATCAATTCGATCTGCCAAATACAATCTCCGCCTCCGCGTTTGATATCAAGGCGGCTGTTTGATATGACATTATCAGATTTGAAAATTTCAATATAGACCTGTCGCACGTTTTGAGTAAAGATTACGAAAAACAGTTATGTTGAACTATGGATGATGTGGTGTTGTAAAGCGTTTCAGGTGTTATAAACTTCTTGTCAACGACAATGCGATGGCAATTTGAATAGTGTTATGAAAAAGATTAAGGATTACAATTACGCTGATGGTAAGTTCTCATATAGCGCTTAACACGTTGATTTCCCTACTTGGTGAGGAAACCTTCATGTCGAAACCGAGATGCACACATATCGCACTTCGCCTAGGCATTTCAGTCTACTTATTAAGAGTGCATGTGTACATAAAGGCACTTGCCGAACTTCGAACCCTCGACCTTCCGATCAGAAATCAGATCGCTTCCACCACACATCCAATGCAAAATGTTATCTACGATAACTCTGATCATGAATTTGTGATATTACGCTGATGGTAAGTTCTCACATAGCGCTGAACACGTTGATTTCCCTACCTGGTGAGGAAACCTTTATGTCGAAACCGAGATGCACACATACCGCACTTCGCCTAGACATTTCAGTCCACTTAAGAGTGCATGTGTCCATAGTGGCACTTGCCGAGCTTCGAACCCTTGACCTTCCGATCACAAGTCAGATCGCTTCCACCACGCTCCCAATGTAAAATGTTATCTACGATAACTCTGATCATGAGTTCGTGATATCCCTGCATTTTTTTCAAATCTTAGGAGGGGTTCTGTGTTTTTAATGGCACTGTGTTACCTAATGTGAAATCTAGTAACAAAAGCTATAAATGCTTGGCACCAACCTTAAATATATCTGATCTTCCAAATACATTTTAACCCTTGTCACATAACCTTCACTTAACCCACGTTGTTAATCAAATTAAAAGCTACTTCCTTTACCATCATCTACAGGAAAAGGACTCAACACAACGAGGATGAAGACAACGTTTCCATGGAGATGGTTTACCCATGCCAGAAGAACACGAAATGACAATTCCACACGGTAAAAGAACCTAAACTAATTTCAGCTAAATCTAAGATATATCACACTTCACACGCGAATGATGAATACGATTATTTTTTATCAGTAATGTATGTGGTCTAATTTTAGTGTGCATGTCGTCTTATTTAGACCTCTTCATCTCATTTGAAAGGTCAAGATTTCCTTTTTTATGTATCAGTAGAACGAGGCTGCTAATCTTTAGCCGTAACAAATCCACCATACCCGCGCCGTAGGCGAAGTTACGATTTTGTTTACTCGTATCCCGGCAAGTTCCGAACCCATCCGACGGCCTTCCGGAAATTCCCGAACGATTCCGAGATGATGCCGAAGATGGCGTCAAATGGAAATGTAGTCAAAACAACAATATTCGAGGTAATTTCTAAGGACATTGATAAACAAGAAAGTGTAGGGAATCTGCCATTGCATAAACAAGACAGTTATGTACATCTAAGCTATGTAACACCAGTTTTTGTGGACCGAGCAACGTTAAGTAAAGAAGTAACTTCAAAACAGAACACGAACAGAGCATGTCATTTGAAATAAGTCATTCGGCCTAACCTTTGCCATACGTTAACAACGAATGGCATTCTTCTTTTTTTTATGGAAATATCCCTATTACTTCCTTCGATCACGCGACACCCCAACCCGTATAAAGCTGGTTTTTATTCCTATTCTCAGTAACGCACAGGAAGATTAGACTCCATTATTCTTAGTACCCAGACGCGGTCTCTCGAAATGTCCTCTCAGACAAAATCGATCAAACATAGGAAAAATGTCAACACCTACGACCTTACATGCAGTTGCGGATGTTTTCAAAGAAGGAGCTGGAAAGTACGAGGGCGTTAAAAAAGGGCACGTTGTCTCACGGATGATGTTCCGTGGCCACAGGGGAGTTCACATGCAGTTCCTGGGTTTTCGAATACTGTTGTTGGACAACTTTATCTAAAAATTATTGCTTATAAAATATTTAAACCAGTTTATAAAACTTGGTAACACGATCATGCCGAAAGTGAAATCAACGCTCATTAGAGAAAGAATATAATTGCAGTTTATTTGAGCGTCAAGGTATTGTATAAAATGTTTTCGGCAGAGGTTCACCTCAGAGTGAAGCTTTATTATATTTTAATAAAAACCCATTTAATGCACAGACCAGTCCAAAACCACCTCACAAGTACACTACTTTGATAATGCCTATTTGATAAGTCACCCCCCCCCCCCCCCCCCGATAAAAAAATAGCTTAGTATTTCGATGGAGGCTGAGGCCATTTGAGAGAAACTCCCCACACCATACCTGACGGCGACCTACTGTGTCCTTAATTGACGAATTTACCTTTGTCTGTCCTTAGTTACTGTATAAAGTAGTTGTATCCGAGTCTTGTTGTATATCGGGAAGTGTCAATACATTGTTTGGGTCCAACAGCGTCACCATGGAAACGAAGGTACATGTCCACAGGATATATGTCCACAATCGGATGAGTGGTCAACGTAGGCTATGTATTGTACTCAGGCATGGAATATCTTATACTTTAGGAGCCAGTCGGAGAGTGTTTGACCCTTTTTAGTAATATTAGTTATATAAGAAAATAACAACAAAGAAAGACCCACTGTCGGCAGATGCTAAGCCAACTCGATACGGAGAGTTAACAACAAAGAAAGACCAACTGTAGGCAGATGCTAAGCCAACTCGATACGGATAGTTTTTTTCAGAAACCTCCATATTGATACTCGTACATGTATTTCTTTTTTCGCCATGTTGGATGGGTTAATAAGTTAGATCGTAATGTAAAAAATCAATTACGGTCGGATTACAACTACTACAAACATCCCTTTTCTAGGCAGACTCTGTTCGGACCGATCTGGAACCCCCAATCTGTTGTTTTCTTGTTCAAAAGAAGCAAAATCGAAGGCATTTGGTTAAACATTACACTGTCTTAAAACCATTCTTGATGAAAGTATTAAAATGAAAATATTGAAATTATTGAATAAGTGTGGGCAGGCTGGGCATATGTAGATTTTGTGTGACACACAGGTCTTCACTTCATGACACGAAACGAATGCATAGATAGAAGTGGTACCGGAACTGCGGTAAACTGTAAGACAAATTGGACGTCGTCACGTGGCAATCAGCTTCTATATAGGTTTCCCTTCATTATTGTCGCACGAACCGAGGAAAGGTGAATGAATGATTGCCGGAAAAACCTAAATTGGATGAAGAAATGTCATGACATTTCCCCAATTTATCGAGGCTGGGAACTTGTCGTATTGAAAGTACACTATTTTCCTGCAACTTCTATTACAGAAGGCCATTTTACGGTAGCTTTTCTTACAGGAAGCCGTTTTCCGGCAACTTCCCTTACAGAAAGCAACATTTTCCTGCAACTTCTCTTGCAACCATTATTTCTCGAGAACCAGACAATAATCCTGAAACCACACAGTGGCTTCCCTCACTGCCTCAACATGCGTTATTCTCTATGAACCCTGGCATTAGCGAGACAGAAAACATATATTCTTAAACAATCAGTTAATGATGTACGGACCCATATCGCCCACATGAATCGGGGTAAAACGATAATAACGCCACTAAAGTCCTTGCTTGATTCAATTTTTGCATTTATGGGATTGATCGTGAAGAACAAGTAATGTTTCCTTTTTGAAAGCACGATAATGTGATCTGTCAGTAAGGAAAGTGGCTTCATCATTCCTCCAGGAGCTTACATTTCCTTTTTCTGGATTCGGAGGCATGGCGACGCTGGAGAGCATGTTGTACTTTCCCTCGCAGAAGCACCCAATGGACGTGGTCACCCAAATGTTTTTTCTTTTGAATATCGTTTGCGGTCAACAATCGAACCCTTGATCTCCGAGACCATGCCAATACATGGTCCACGTCTTATACCCACTTAGCCACTGTCACGCTAAGAACTGCAAATTTTTCGCGACATTCAACTTATTGCAGATGATGCCACAGGAAATTAACCGTACCCTCTCGAGATTATCCCTCAATCTCCTGTTTCTTATCAGATATCTTTATTAGGCTACACTAGATCTAAATAGAAGACATATCTGACGTACTGCAATCTGCATCCGTCTTGAATGTAATCATATGACGCAAATGCAACGCAGCGATGCCTTATAGACGTTGCTTTTGATATTTTGAATGCAATTGAAGAATAGTGAATTTCTCTCAATTTGTTTTTATATTCAGATATCCAAGATCAATTGCTTACGAGAAGCTCCTTTTACCGTTCTTTTAATCAGTATCTTGTTTTGAGTCAGAGTAGTGAGAGTGATGCTTTACTATCTTGAAAGTTGTTTATCAACAGATGCACAAACTGCCCATCCAGAGCTTTCTTCCTGAAAAGGCATTAATTTCTCATTCATTGCCGGCGACATATCGGTCATTAAGTGATCATTAAGTGACTGATGGGTTGAGCTCCTCAGGCCAGCGAGGTTCTGGATAATCTTACTGCGTGGTCGTTTCCTATTTAGGTATTAACTGTGGAGAGGTTGGCGAGACATCAATCACATGTACAATGGAAGGGATTTTACCCGACGACAAGCCGGTGTATTCTTGAAGATTACATAGCCTATATCAGGGTAGGGTAGTCTTCCCGAGGACTTTTTCCAGGGGGACAACTGACTTCGGTTTGAGAACATGGCACCACATGACCTGAGTAGGTATAGAGTGAACCGCGAAATCATGAATCCTACTTAGACCGCCCTTTGGAAATGACGTGCTCGTTCTTCAGGAGTGACAAGCAAAAAGTGACATAAAATGCGAAAACCTGAACTCTTGTAAAATCGGCCGGCAGTCTAGCAGAACACACTAACCACAGGAAGAATGACGACATTGCAAATTCGAATTAAGTCATGATCTCTCAGTTCCTGACGTCACCATTCCTAATATCCCCGACTTGCTTATTAAACCATGGAAACGTTGGCGAGCTAACAGTTAACATAGCATTCGAGCAAATTACGAGCTCGCTGAGAGCAAATATAGTTCTGAGCTGACATCCTGTTTTATTGCGTCGGTGTCGTTATCAGAATATGACGTGGGTACGAAGAGAGGGTGCCAATCTGAGACGGATGGCAACACTATATTATGCCATTAATCTTAACAAAGTGGCAATTAAGATGCAAGTAGAAAACTACACCTGACAATTACTAGGCTGTAAGGTGATGATGAGTTTTTGCAAGTGCTTCTTCAAACCTAAAGGAGCCATTTTCTTAAGGTTTCTACGCACTCTTGTAGTTAAAACATGTATTCGTTCAGTGGAAATATCTACAAACGATCATTAAAGCAATCGTGATACTTTTAACAAAGTATATGCTTTTTAGATAACTAGCTAGTAACCTTCACGGAAAGCTAGTCGGTATACATTTTGGATCTTTTCCGAAACGCTGGTTGGAAAAAGATGACTTTCTATGGTCGTCTACTCATCTTCACTCGCCCCTTCAGTGACTCTTATTTTGTGTTATTTTGTCCTGACCCAGCCAACCTATAAAATTGGCATTATGAGCTGATAGAGATCTTGGTCTCTGAGGAAGGTGCTCGGTGACACAACACAACACAGCGGCCTGTCATGACATCCTTCAGGGAGATGCCTTCGAATCAGAGCGACGGTAACACAGATAAGCCATGCAGGATCTGGTATCTAGATGTCCTGACCGGGGAAGTCCCTTGGTGACCCACCCCCCGGAAGATCAGATTTACCGGCGAACCTCCGCACCGGCGTGCCGTCACAGGTGTCGGTATACCTGACTCGATGGCGGCCGCATCTCGTATCGAAGGCTAAACTGATTGCGCATAGGAATCGATATTTCATACATTAAACTTGCCAGCCATATGGTAGATTTAGAATCGCTTAGGTTTCATAACAAGTTTTGAGTACCAAATTACCAAACGGAGTAGCGCTACGGTGGATCATTTTGTGACTTTTAACAATTTACTTATTGACAAAGCCATCATAATTAACAAATACAAAGACAATTTGTTTCCCGTGCATACCAAATCGTCTTCCCCGTTGTTTTATTCATAACCTGTTTTAGCAATCTTTGTCAACTCTTACGCTTCAAGTATAGTAATGTATCACGATTATTATAGCGATTGATTAATATTAATTAAAAGTCTTGACTTTTTCATTTGAGCGGTAGCGCGTGTAGCTACCGGTATGGTGCTACTGATTTCATTTTTAAGTGCGCTGGATATTTATGAATGACAAATTTTCTGACTTTTTAGCAAGCTAGACCTGTCACGAATCATAGATAAGGTTAATATTACATTTTTGTATTAGCTAACAAATGCCCCTGTGGCTATATCATATTTGTAGGCGTAGCAAGTAGGTTCGGCAAATGTAGGTGTGAGTGGTTATGCAAAGTAAAACTTGGCTTTTAATATGATGTGATGTAATTTGGAATTGCTATAGGTTATTCATCAGCGACAGCATCATATTTGGTATTCCTGTTAACACGGAGATCGCTTTTTAATGATATTATTATTTGCTACATTTGTTTGTTTTAGATATCATTCATATCTTGCTATTGAATTTCAGAAATCGATAAGCTTTATTTCTGCTGTACTGTTGTTTACAAAATTTGAAAGAATTTCCAATGATATGCTGTATACGATGTTATATTGTTCATAACATAACCAGGATGACTCCACATGATTTTTCTCTAAGCGACGCTTTAACTTGCAAGTGTAATGGCAGTGGGAGCATTTCAAAACCATAAATGTCTTTCTCTTAAATATTGAGTTGAATAAAACATTTCTCTGTAAACAATGTAGGGCCTTAGTCTTATTTCATCATGTCATGTGCTTGCTTGGAAGAAACCAGACAAGTTACCATAATTCAGTTCAATATTACAAACTTCTAATAATAAACCTCAATAAGATACATATTATAATAACCTTGCTCATAATTTTCATATCCCGAAAAATAAAAAATGGTCGAGGTGTGACGATAGCATGCACGCACTGTTATTTTTGGTGTTATACGGGCGACGCATTGGCCCTATGCACACGTACTTTGTATTTTATCGAATTTTTTTGTGTATCGTATTTTAAGTAAAAATGTTTCGGTGAAAGTATTTTTATAATAAGAGGTTCGGTTTCAGGACTACTATCTTGATGGTCTTCGAGAAATCATGGATACTATAGGCAGGACTCTATATCATGGACACTTAATGCCGAAAAGTCCATCTACGTTTTATGACATATGTTTCCTTTAAACCTGTCATACGATAACAAAAAGCAACTGAAGATGTAATATTTGAAAATAAAACATGAAATCAAGTTCAAAACTCCTAAAATTCTAATCCTTGTGATGTCTTTGAACTTAATAGGGGCGTCCGTTTCGGGGAACAACATTGCGCAACCCATTTATTCGCCATAGCATATTTTCCAACTTGGCGGGTTATGTTTCAAGGAAATTAGGTAAAGTAATTGACTTACCGGTGAGATAAGGGAGAATCCGGTCCGCATGGCCACTCTCTTGGCCACCTCAATCCCCACATCGTCATTCATATGGACGTGCCATTCGTTCGTCACAACCTCCTTAGAGGGCTGAGAATTTGGCAGCCAGCACAACACCAGGCCGCATATCAAAGCCAAACTATCTAGACGCCATACCGTCCGATATACCATCTCCTCTTCTACCCTACAAATCCTCACGTCCTCTTATCCTCAGTCTCTCTCCTTGTCTTTTAAAACTTTATTTAGTCCGCCAAAGGAAGTAATTTCTCTATATCTCTGTCGTGTTCCTAACCGTTCACCAAGAGACTACTGCAACTGACTCCTTCTTCCTATGGACAATCTACAGCCATGCATAAATTATCGATTCTCTGACGTCACAGCCCCCTTTAAATATTCATTCAATGCGTGGTCGTATTGATTTTGGTCCCAGATGATGTGATGTGGCTCCCTTAACGCATCGCGTTGCTATACAGAACGCTAACGCCAGCCTACATGTTCTGTTTCCCAGGCCATTAAGCTAATATTCATATTACTGAACATGCACCACCATTAAGCACTGCAGATTTGCTAATTGTTTCCTGAGACAAGGATGCAAAATGCCATTTTCCATTGTCTTCCTTATGTAATATATCATCAGACATAGTAATTTTCACCCTTATATAGATCCAATCATTTACATTGACTCTCTTGTCTAATTACGATACGTACATGCAGGTATATTCAGACCCAAATTACGCAATTTAGGTAAAAGCAGTAGTCATTGAAAGATACATAGAAATACAAACAAAAATTGCGGTCGTGTTTGTCGGGTCCTTTTAAAACGATGAACAGTTGATCAACCAAATATCGCGAGGTTTTACCAGTTTTACCAGGCTGGTCGCCATTACCAGTATTTGGTGATTTAAGAAATTTGAAATTCACGAAGGTAAATTTCTTTCAGCATGGAAAAATCATGGACACATTTTCACCAAACGTAAACTCATTTCATTACCCTCAAGGTGAACTCGGTTTTAACCTAGAATATATCCATCCATAAACAAATTCGTTTCCCATTACCATCCTTTTCAACCGCATGTTCGGTAATCGACTTTCCCTTGTCAAATTAGGCAGACAGGAAAGACGCCTTGTTCATTGGCGATACGCTCTAGGGAGGTTTGCCACGGCTCCTTGGAAACGGAACTTTCAAAGATGAGGATGAGACGCTGAAGCACGAAAATTGTCCATCCGTAGGCTATGCAATATTGTAAATGTCACTGATATAACGCCGTGTAAAAATAACTGTGCTGTTTCTCGATGGAGTTCAACCCCGGAATAAATGCCCAATATTTTTACATATTTTTGCACATTATTTTGCGTGTTACCCAATTCTTTGAAATCCTTCACAATGTATGCAATGTACAATGTACCAAGAAGCCACATACTTGTTTTTCAGAGGCCAAGCAACGCCGAGAGCTCAATGCAGCAGTTGGATACACATGCCTGCGGAGGGGATATCAAGTCCATGACAGTTGTTGCAAATCTTACCCGTTTTTGTCTCTTTGGCTGCTTTTTTGAAGGAGCGCAGGTTGGATTATCCCCGATTATCAGGGATATTGGGACTTTTAGCTAAACATGAACACTTTTTTTATATTCGTTTCCTCGAAATGGTCCAGAGGGTCACATGTAAACTATAGTCTACACGACAAACAAAAAAGGTAAACAACACCGATTGTATGCAGTATGATACAAGATTTATTTACAGAGTCGCATATCCAGTCAAAACTACGCAATTAGAGTCTGAGTGAATCACATTCACAAAGCTAAGAATCTACCAAAAGGTCTACCGATCTGTAATTTGACACTTCTACGTATAAAACAGATAAAATGCAGGACATTTCCACCATTGCCCACTGTTCATTGTCACTCGTAAAACAAAGAATCTCTACTAACTTGACATCGTCTAAAATGCAATCCGTGATTGGTTGAATTCAAATGTCACGTGACATCATGCGCACCAATAGGATCAAAGTTTAAAATCTGCCAATATCTGATTGTTGCACATTGCTTTCGACGCAATTCACATCCTTTTCGAACAGTACATGCATATTCACTCAGTATATAAGGCGTTCAATGTACGTATTGACGTCACGGGCACATGATCACATGACGTCACGGCATCGGTCCAATCACTGACACTCTACAGCCTCCGTCTAGTTCAACTGACCAACTGGAAAACGAGAAGAGATTCCTCTCAGGTTTTGAGATACTATAATATTTTTATAACTTGTAAAATGATTTCTGTAGGTAAGACTCTTATCGCTTCACCAATTTCATCTTTTGCATTGTTGACCGTTCTTTAATGTATGTGGGATTCCGTCGATTGAAACTAAAGGTGTCACTTCCTCAATTCGAGTCAACGTATTCTGTTTATTTTTACCATAAAAGCAATCTCAAAGAGTTACTTCAGCTCTTGGAAGGTTTGCTAATGAACACGTGTGATAAAATCGGACAATGAATTATCAAACGCACCATATTCCCCTACTTCTGACACGTTGTTAACAACATTAGTGCGATGAAGCGTACTTTGTTTGAAGCGAGTTCTGGTGGTGTTAATAGTGCATTTTGGCTGTTAGACGTGCGAAGTGATGTGTTAAAAGTTACATAATGCGATTATCACACATGATCCATCACGAGGTAACACCAGACTCTGATGTGAGCATCGACTGCAATGTTATTGCCCATGTGTAGTGCCTCACGGAAAAAGAGTCCTTCCCCATTTCATTGTTCTATGACAGATTGACATGGGTACTGGTAGATACATGCCATAGTGAGTTACATTTAAAACACAAAATATCCAAAGACTATTGTCGGGCAAAACACTATTTCCGAACATATTTCAGATTCCCGATCAGCATCTCTGACTTGTAATGGTAACCAAAGGGATGGATCACAAAAGTCAAATGGTGTTATAGCGAGTGGTGTAACCAGTGTGTTACGGAGAGCCAAAATGTGTTAGATGGTAGGCAAATACATTTGGTAGATTATTTGATAGTGAACAGTGGTCGGTATCGCCAGCCGATAGGATCATAATACCACTATTACACGTTAAACGTTAAATTAATTACGTTCACTAGTATGAACGTTAAAATAACTAAACGCCATACGTATTTTTTGAAAAATGTACATTCAGCGTAAAATAGTATACACCGAACGTAAATTGAATGTGCATGTACATGTAGGTTACAGCCAACGCTCGGGAAGGCCGCCCCATGGTTAGTGGCAATGAATGCCTAGGGCACACTTCGAGTCTTGCCAATAAGGATCTTCTCTCCCAAATATATATCACCGCATATTATCACTCTTATTATAAATATTCATCTGTCGTGCTGATGACTGCTGATGTCGTAAACGTGACTGTCTGAGACATCTTTTGGGTGCATATAAAAGCGAGTTGCGCTGTGCATTGCTAAATGGCAGCGTGTAGCCACATGTAGTGCATCCCTCAAATCGGCTTCATGAAGGTTAAAAGATCTGCAAAGACCGCTGACATTATGACTTTGGTTATTGATATGCAGGAGGCTGTAGAGTATCAGGTATGACAGCAGTAGAATACAAATTGTTATTTAACAAGCACAAAAATATGTAAACGGTTGTTTTTAAGATATTTAAATAACTTTGTACACAAAACAACAACAAACCCTTCCTTACGATAAGGAAATACGTTTGATAAGTAATATACAATTGTTACACTTTGCAAACAGGAAGATGTTATAGCCAGTACACATACACCAGTATACATACACTAGTGCCACAGAATGTTAGACCATCACGCAGGTATAACTTGAAAAGTTTCCACCCGTTCCCTAATCCATCACTGACACATAACACCATCTTGGAACATTTTAGAAACAATATAATAGCTCTCACCATCGGGAAAAGGATGAACGATAGTTTGTGGCAGTCGTTGATAACATATACCACTACTGTCCACATGGCTCATTCCAAGATTGATTCCGTGTGGTAGTCAAAATCAGAGTCCCATGATTTTCACCCCTTCACCAAACTCTTGTGATCACCCAATCCAAACCATTGAAATTCCTAGCTGTAAAGTGATTGGTCAATTCAACCGCCTTGCAATGCAGTGAATGGTCGATTCCTTGCTGAGAAGTGATTGGTTATCTCCATCGCCTAGCAGTGCAGTGATTGGTTATCAAGCGCCTAGCTGTGAAGATACTTACTAAACGGATTCGGCCCCCGGCGCTTTGGATTCTGTGGTAACGGAGGTTGCTGGTCATTAACATCTGTATCGACGAAACGACAAAGAAAGGTTACTGCTAACGGCTGAATTTTTATAGTATTATAACGGGAAAGTTTATTTTTGGCGACATTTTCGGGAACCACAAAATATAAAGAAGTGCGAAAATTAGTGGCGGTTCAGTACTACCTGTACATATTGTATTGATAGCATCCTGAACCTCATACTTTGCATACTTTTTGGCGGGGCATCTTCCCGGAGACTGCAGATATACCACCCTGATCTACTCGCACCCTCACCTGTATTTAAGCCCATACAATCCGTCCATTCGTCCATGGTTATCTTCTTGTTTTTATCAGCGTCACAGAATTCCACAAACGACCTCGCACATTTACGTAGCGACTTCTTCTTCTTCACTTGGTCATTTTTGCGTATTTCCATTTTCAGAGTCCGTATTTCTCGTCGTTCTAAAGCCTGAAAGAAGATTCACAACCATTTTGGTAAAATACACAATGAACTCTTCGCCTACTATAGGATGGTTAACTTTCCAGATATTCAAGCCATTTTAATTAACACTTAAAACGACAGACCAAGCTTTTGTAAATTAAAATGCTAACAAACATTATACAGTACATGTATCTCGAACAATCGCTATTCGTTATCAATATCACCAGCTCCAAATATTGAGTTTTAGTTTTGTACTTAGATATTAATTTTTATAACCGGGTGATGTCAAGCTTTTGTTTCAAATCCAACGCCATGTGATGCAGCAGATTACATTTCCCGATGTACTCTACTCTGCACAGATTACATCCAAGAGCAAAAACAAGGACTGGAATTCTGGAAACCGCATGTACCTGATTACTGTTCTGGTCCAGATTCTTCAGCTTCCATCTGACTACTCGCTCCTCCAAGGAGTGACTCGGGTCCGAGTCGGGTAACCTGGAACGGAGACACCTTTATGAGATATAAGCATCTGAAATGGAAGCTGTCTTTTTCATGACAAGCATACAATAGATTACCAATGGCAAATTTTTTATCTTAAGGGAAGGGTGCAGTGTGATGACATGGATGACAATTGCTGCAACCACAGAGTATCAAGAAAAAAGAAGAATTTCGACATGAGCCTATGGGCGGATATTACTGTAAAGGTAAAATGCCCGCGCCGATGTATCATTTTTGATAAAAAAACCGACAATCACGATTTTTTGGATAGATTACGAAATTTCTTTAGTGTTTTTAATCAAAAATATTTTTCGCAACCCGCGAAAATTATTTTGGGCTGTTTACAGTTTACAATTGTATAGAACTTTCTACGAACACCTCTGATGGTTCCTTTTTTTTTTACAAAGGGACTCTAAATGACTCGCTCCATTTGTAATAGCAATCACAGCCCAGCCAATATGTCCTTACCCAGCATCCGAATTGTTCTTTACCCACTGAACCATATCCTGCGTCATCGCGTCTATCAAGGTGGTCAGGAACCTCTTTTTCTGCATGGCGGGGCACCCTGGAACAACGACTGCAACTATTAAAGTGCTTACTTTTGAAGCACATCTACCGACATGTACGCATGTTACGTGAGAATATTTTCTTGTTGGAATAGGCGTCCAATTGTGGCTTCAATGCTTTTCGGCTCGAGTCTACATACCTGGAATAATTTTACTGACAGCCTTGACACAATCAGGCGTAACCTTATACGTCGAAGTACCCGGGATGGGTTTCCCCGAGCCGGCGTCCACGCACCAACAGTAGCCTGTCGATTCGTGACATTGGGCCCGCTCGAACTTGCCGTCCAGCGAACATCTCGGAATGAATATCCGGCCGTTTGGGTCCGTCTTGTGCATCTCCAGGGCCACTTTCCTTTCGTGTGAGCAGTCCTTTACCTCTGGAAATGTAACGAATTATGTTCAAACTGGAATTACAATTCTTGGTTACATTCAAACCAGTTATACCAAATATCGCAAGTCATAATTTTGCGGGTCTCTAACGAATGGAACTAAAACGGATGCTACCCTTAGATAAATACTTCGGTCTTTCGTCAAAGAAGGAAAGGTCTGCACGTTCGGTCAATTCCTGAGTTCTGATATTGTCGCTAAAGGTATAACGCAGACGCAGGCTTGAGATGTGTTCCCAGGAGTTGTCCGAGTTGTAAGGGGACGAGAGAAGTTCCTTGACAGAGTAACTTGTTCATTACCTTCGTCATTATCTTCATCCTCCTCTTCGTCTTTATCGTCACTCGCACTTGGTCTCAGCTGTGCACTCCAGAGAGCGGCACCAGCAAGATCATCTGAAAAAGGGGAATTTAAACATTTGTAACTTGGGAAATGTTCCTCATGCTGTCATGTACATGGCGGGTGTGCCTTTTTCAAAAAACCTTTCTCATTTTTAGTTTAGGCAGGAGGAGGAAGTAACGTATTTTCCTCTTGGTTCAGACAGAAAGAAAAGTACGTGTATTCAAAATGACGTCGTGAAGTAGTACATGGCATCTGTGTGCATTGATGTGTACTACACGCTGTTTTCTACACTGTAGAGGTTATAATTGTACCACTATAATACCTAGCATTCTGACTTTAGGAGGCTAGGCATGCGAAAATGAAGACGGGCCACTAACATGACAAAGAAACTGACAGAGGACAAGAATCAGAACAGGGGTCTCATTAGGGTCACACGGGAAAACATATAAGCTTCCATCCATGTTGGATATATTTTTTGGTATATGACAAGGGACGACCATGTTCTCTCATTACTTTTTATCAGTTTGGGAATGACGTTTTTATAGTACGTACCTTTAGGCCTTTTTTCATGTTTTCCAGGAGCATTTTTAAAACATCAATATACCACCTGACCTGCTCTTGTTTTGCTTTGTTTATGTAGCCAATCATTGAATTACCAACAGTGCCGAGTATGCATTTAAACTAGCATTCTCTATCTCTATACCAGTTGGTACGTAATGTTCTTGCAGTGCACTAGAAATTAACACTTTCATTGTTCGCTCATCTACATGTACATGTTTTTCAGATCTTATCGATTATAATTTAAAAACCACCTGAAACCCTACTAAGACTGTAAAGATAAAACGTCTGTTTTTGATTGACGAGAGCTCAAAGATTGTGTCATCCATCATACATGCAGCAGCACTTGCATAGTCACAAAGGTCGATTTCTTCTCCATAGACGGCGCTGCGCATCCTTTCTTACCTTTTATGATTGGTTTATCCTTCTTGGTATTAGAAGAAGGAGTAGGTGTCGTCTGGTCGTCTACATTCAGCAACAAAAACAAGCGAAAAGAGACTGTTTAAACAAAGGGGTCAGTACCTGCTCCTGGAGGGGAACAGGTTTGAAATATTGCACTTGCCCGGCCTGCCTGCTGGTTAGTAATTAGTATGGTTAATGGAAGTGGAGATTCTGATGACGAGAGAAACAATTTGACAAATGCATAGCGAAAGATGTTAAAGCTTTTTGTTATTTTAGAGGATGGCTATCCCACATTCAACTGAGCACACTTCTTACACACAAGGCGCAACAGTCGTGCTAACAAACTGAGGACTAGTTCCTCGGACATATGCTAACAGCCACGCGTCGACCCTTATTCAGGGTCTCGACACGTAAAGTCACCCACACTAGATGCAAGTGCGCCGTTTCATACACCTCATACAAAAGTCACACATTCCTTATATTGCACTTTTTGATTTTATAGCTGCATTTGCCATTGAATAAAATGCAATCAGGTAATATTTTGATTATTTTTCATTGTCTTTTTACAGTTCATTTTTTGAAATTATTAGAATTTAATTTTTCTGTCTTTTTCTCATTTGGCAGCAGCTATAATTATAAAGTTAATTGTTAGACACACTAGTTAACACACTAATTACAAGCCAGGAAACAGTGCCGAGCAAAAGCAAAGAGGAACATAGTATAGTACAAGATTGACAGTACAAAAATGAAGGCCTGTTTCCACTACGGTGGTTTACCGCGCTCACTGGCCTTCGTCTTCAGTTATCATGGCCGAGCCAATTGCTGCATCATAATAATGCAACACCTGTGAAAACAGCAAGTTTTTCCACGTTTTCCCCGTTTCAGTGGAAATAGGCCTTACCACAGTAAGCCTGGTCCCCTGGCGGAAAACTCAATCTACTCTCGTCTATTTTTCATAAAATCTGGAACAGTCTGCAATACATTAAAGGTCTGTCTCCACATTAATTATACGCTGCGATTTATATGGTCACAGGCATTGGACGTTTTCATACCGGCCAGCAATGGCAGTTGAACTACTACTGGCTCGAGCCCAAAGCCTGTGAAAACAAAGCGCCAAATTAGCAAATTTCTCGTGAAGCTGTAATGTGGAGACAGGCCTCTAAGGCTCTGTGTGTGTCCTTATCCTCTTATTTTATTTCAATTTCAGATTAATGCGACAGAATGATACTATACGGGCTATTGGTAACATCTGTGAAAGCGATACATGTCGAAAGAGTAAAACTATGAGAACATGTATGGAAAAAGAAAAATTGAAAAAACTCAAATGCGACAAAGAATAATTGTCAATCAGATATACCACCAGGGAATCAAACCGCATTTTTGATGAAACTGATGAAGAACTTATTCGATCAGTGCGAGCAAAGCACCCATAAATCATTGTCTTTACAAATTGCACCAGCATCGTATGCTTGAAAGGCACATAGAATTTCAGTTGGCCCATGACTTGAAGTCTTACCAATATATTTATGAAGATCTGAACTGAAATCTTATTTCTGATGACTACTTTGGCACATTGTGCGTCTGAACGAAAAACAGCTGACGTCAACATTAAAATACGGGAACCAACAAAAACAACGAAAGAGTGGATAGAAAAGGAATTAGTAACATAGCCTTCGGAACTTTTTTCGACCTCGTAAGAAGAAGCAATCAGTGCGTGGTGATAGAGCGCCCAGAGAACAAGTTATAATATATAACGATAGTTACATTTTCTTCGTATTGAAATGCATTTGTCGTGTTTGGAAGCCTCCCTACTACCTCGTCTTGCGACATCAAAGAATTATAGCAAACAATAATTTAGTCACAAATTTCCTGTCGTACGCTATATGTTCCGTCATTGCAGAAATCTCCGATAGTGAGAAACGTTTGGTTTTCACTCCAAAGCAGTTACGAAACATACTAGTACATTGCAATGCCCGTGAAAAGATGTTGGTAATTCAGACGACTGCCTGTATGACCTTAAATACTTTTCAGAGGCTATTGTATACCCCAGCTTCTACAGGTACGTACAAAAAGTGTGTATTTGAAATCCTAATCCCGATACCAAAATTCCCATGCCGTGTTTCTAAAAAGTGCTGGTAATATCAGACTCCGGAACTACATGTAGATATCTAAGCTTATATGTTAATGTTAAATCGCGAGACTATGCTTTGAGATGGAAAAAAGTTCCGGCCAAAGAGTGTTGTCATGATAATTCATCACTATGAAACAACCTTGAGAGAATTTCACGACACCACAGCTGAAACAAAAATATTTTTTAATGTGACAGAAAATATTCCAAGTTCGCACGTAGAAATTGAATTATGAAGAGGGAAAAAAACACCACTGCAATATCCAGCGGACCATAATGGCATAAAAAGTCGTTTCTGTAACGCCATTTTCCGCCAATGGCTATGAAGTCACCAGCAGGATTGATAGCTTTCACCAGCACCAGCTTGTTCCAGCGTTGCTTGGTGAAAATGGTTGCCCATTGCTTCAATCAATGCCTGCTCAGTGGGCTACAGCATATCCCTCGACCGTGCCCGAGACATCCAAGCAACGATCATGGTGGTAACTATCTATATCGACGAAAGGAACAAGATAGAGGCATAGGTTGTGGTTGCAGGGCTTCAATATTTTGTACTTCCCTGGCATCTCTTTAAGATGAGATTTATCAACGAACTGAACGATTTTGAATTAAAAAAACGATATGTATGTCGACTTCGATTTTCAACGGTCGAAAGTTCTTCACGGATACTCATATATCTGTGAGGGGGACAAAAAATTCGTTCAAAAAAAAATTATAACTTGTCAAGCAAGCAAAATATTGACTTACTATTTAAGTCCACTCCCAAACAGACCGACCATTCGTTGCGGGCGATCTTCCGGTTCTTGTCAAGGTCACAATGCTTGACGAAGTTGCGTGCGCAGGGTTTGGGCTTGACTAACTTTCGCACCAGTCGTGTGAGGGCGCCAATCTCCTTCTTCTTCAGCTGGTTGTCCTGGTCAGTGTCGAGCTCGGTGAACTTCCACTCAACCACTCGTTTTTCAGGTGTGTCTAGAATGGAGTCAGACTCTGACTTGATCGGAAGCTCTGCAAGTAGGGTTTTTGTACCGTGGTTCTTAGGCTGCCAACGTGGCATTTCAAGGTCACCTCCGGAATCAAAATGGCGGCCATAGCAACAAACATGGAGGGCGGGATGCTGGCTAATCTAAGTCACTTGCAGAGCATTTCCATTAATTAGGCAGACGCAAAGCTAATCGCGAGAAGCAACAATCTTTTGACGCGGCAAAGGAATGTTTAGCAAACAAAGTAACCTTAAGATGCGATCACTATTGTCTGGCGCAGCAGGGTTTAGCATAATGAATGAAATGACCTTAACATTAGATACATCAAAACATGCAAGCTGCAATAAATGTATGTCACAAGAAATATTTACTCACCGCCACCTAAAGAATTATTACACCAGTATTAGTTATCAACTTTTTAAAAATTCGTCTTTTAATTAAATGATAACTTTAAGGGATTAAATCAATATTTTGTCTTTAGAGGCTTCCGACAAGTAGTTCGCGCTCCAGAACACAAAACGATGTGGACTAAAAACATCATTTACAAATGGACTTAGATGAGTAGCACAAACATCTTTACTCATATACCTGTAATGCCCGCTGTCTTGTTTGGTTTTGCGCTCTGTAATCTTTGGTACTCCTCAGTGAACAGGGTAATGAGATTGGTGTTGAAAGTAGATCGATCGGAATGGTTACACCCTGTAATGTTAAAGAAATGCATTTATCATGCAATGCAGATGCCAATCGGTCTGACTGATATTGTGAATTGTACAATTACACGTGCACTTACACGGAGAGTATGCTACATATTGGAAGTTTGAAATAACTCACGCTTTTTTGATTTGTTTCGGCTTTTTGACCCTCTTTTTCGTTTGTTTCGTTTCGCTGCAACGGAAAATACCAATTCAAAATCAACTGTCATATGTCTTGTCAGTGTTTATAGACAATTCGCAACTGCTGACTCTTGGAATGCAAATTATTTGAAAATCAGTCCACAAAACAACCTTTTTTGAATGTTGGAAGTTTGAACGAACAGAGTATAGACCTTTAAAATCACGACGTTTCTGCGTATTTGAGCAACACAGCTACCTCACGGCTTTACCTCACGTTGCAATGCAAGTAATGGCTACCTTTCATCTTTCGGGTAATCGAGTAATTGACTCACAGGTGAAGATGAAAGATATACGCAGGATACCAGTGTTTTAATCAACGTTCTCCATCAACAAGAGATTGCATCTGATAACTTAGCAGTCGGTTATCGAACAGTTAAGATTGCCAATTATTGGTTGTTGATTACAAGCCTCGGGAGATGACTAATATTGACTACCAAATGGACATCGAGGGCCAGCTTCTAAACATTGTCTGGTTATCAAAAAATTGCTAGTTCGGAGTTGGTAATCAAATACTGAAATAGTTCATAGTTTCTATAATGAATTTGGCAGAAAGGAGTGGGTCGTCTTGGTGTCAGTCAAAGGGTTAACTGTTAACTAAATCCCCTACACGCCACAAACTAATAGACATCAAACTGCTGACCTTTACAAACTTTTTGGACTATTTCTCTCGTGTTTGCCCTATTTTAGCCAACAACAACTCTCCTCATATCCACCAATCGGAAAGCTTCTTGCAAGAACTCACCCTTCCGCCGACATTTTGGCTTCTTTGACCTTACGGATGATCCGGGAACTGGTTTACCATCGTCTGTCACGCACCAGCAATACTGGGTAGCTTTGTGACACTGGACCTTTGCGAAAGTACCATCGGAATTGCACTCGGGTATATAAATCCCTATAGATGGCGCTTCGTTCTTCTTTTTAAGTTGCTGCGCTTGGTGGCGCTCTTTAAAACATTTCGATGCTGTGGAATCTGAAATCATTATGAAAACCGTATATGGATTACAAATTACAAATTACAAATTAATGGATTGATACGCTGTTAGCTCACATGTATTTAACTGTGATTTGATTAGCCGGCCCGATATTGTCTCTCTGGATATTGATTCTCCAGGGTGACTTGCGTATCGGCCATAAAATCATCTCATCAAATATTGAGTAGCATTCCGCGAAGTTACTATTTATAGCTCACAAGGTCATTTGCATAAGATATTGATGACGTTTTAGTCACGTGACAGTCGGTCATCGACACTTATTTCTACGCATTTGAGCTTATTTCAAAGTCAATTATCTTTGACCCTGCATTGTTTTTAGCATGAATGATACCATAGAGTCAGAAAGAATTATGTAGTATTTCCAACACTCGGACATGTGCCAGATTGAATCTAACTGCCCGAGTTAGAAAGCCTGAATCCATTACGAAACGGCATGTTTGTCCGACATTGCCTGTAATTCAGCGATGGGGAAATAGAGGGCAGCAGCTGCAGTGACCTCATCATCGCGGAATGCTATTACACGATAGGAGCTGATCACCCAAATATTTTCTATAATACTGTGCAATTCGGTGTATAATTTCAATTGCATTTCGATATTGACCTCCGACCCTCTTAACCCAAATCAACCAACTCGTCCATTGAGACCAAACCGCGCAATTAACACCTGTTGGAAAGTTCCCTTTCTCCATTGAGAATCTGTTTACATGAATGTCCAGGTGTGACAGAAATCGGTAAAAGTGTCGACAGAAGACGATGAGAATTGGTATTTGTAGCAAGTGAAGTGGCTGGCGAGTGGCAAAGAGTGGCTGCGCTGGGAAAAGAGCAATGCAGTATCGAATGATAGTTGCATTCGCTTCTGTGTAGTGTACATATAGTGTAGTTTCCAGTACAGTACTAAGTGAGCAGGAATTTAAAAATTCGTTCACGTGCACTGTTACATATAGTTAAATCTCGGATGCAGACTTAAATGTGATGTACACCTGCACTTCAGCCTGAGTTGAACTGTTTCAGGGGTTCGACTGCAGGGTGGGGGAAGCGAACATCAACTCCTGATTTCCCCAGGATGGAGCATATCAGATTTGTGTGAATTTTAACCATTGAAGTTTCAAGATGTGTTCATATGACCCTGTGGAAATGCTAGTGAAAACCTTCGTCCAAGAGTGGCAGCATCGGTGGGTAACTTAATGCACTACGTATCCTTAGTGTCAGTGTTTTACACTCTTACGTCATCCGAATATCGAGAAGTATTTTCTCGTCTACATGGAGTTAAGTTCACTTTACAGTCATTTACGTTTTCAGAGTACAGTGGGCATTTAAAACAATGAAGACGAACGAATCTCGAAGGATATTGAAGCTGAATTTGAGAAAGAGCCACATATGCTATTTTTACCTTTGTAGGTTGTATGTTGCATTTGTGCAGCTGAAAACAAAGAGTCTGTATTTTGTACAAAATGGCCGATTACTACTTCCGGTAGCGCCAAGTCAGTCGTGACTACCCACTCCAGTCTGCATGGCATCCTGAGATCAGGTTTTTGCTATACTCCTACCTCGTATACGTTTGAATTATCGAGAGGGGGAGTATATTGAAAATCACTGGTTCTGTCAGGAGGGGAGATTGGCTATTCATTTGAGTTGAAATCAGGTTTGATTGACAGCTATTCTTTGGAACTGTGCGTTTTGTAACACACACGTTGGTTGACTTATCATATAAACATGGCTTAAATTGATAAAAGTAATAAAGTAATGACATTAGTTTAGATTTTGTCACGTTCAATACTTAATATAATAACCATTATCTTAATCGTATGTGTACTTCTGGTATCCGTATTTGGGTAATTTCAAAATTGAACTGTTGGTCTTATAATAGGATGTAGTTTACAAAGAGCTCACATCAGATTATTCCTATAGCTGTCATAGTTTCTGTACAATTTAAGCAAGCTGCAAAAAAATGTGTAAACCACATACCACTCTGGTAGTTCTTGGTATTAGGCTTTAAAACAATTTGGAGGTGCACACCCTTTGACTTTCTCTTAACTTTGCAAATACCAGAAAGAAGAGATCCTCCAACGAAACCCCATTGCTTTTAAGTGAAATCCAGACGAGAAGATGACATTGCCACTATAATGATAGTGAATGTAGAGAACGAGACACCAGCTTCTGTAAACAATCAACCCTAAACCCCTAGCCTATAGCTCCTGGTAAAATAAGTCTACAGAAAAATCCCAATTACCATTTATTGGGAAAATCACTCCGGTAGACCGTCCAATCAAAGGTGCCGAATTCTGCATGCCTGGTGTGTTTGTTTTAAATGAGCCAATCGGTGAGCTCTATTGCGGGGTTACTTCCGGTCAATATTGATTTTGGAAATGAGTGAATGGTGTAATAAGACAGAGGTATCGGTCGTCTATCTCGAAAATTTGAAACGAGCCTTCGTGGAAGCAAATCTCATCAACAGCCTTACCTGAGCACGGCCCTTTTTTAACTACTTTTATATCTTTGCCGTCACAATCATGTAATCTTTTTATTTCACATCTTGATGGATATGTCTGTCCGTCCGAGGCACATATCGGACGGACCTTTACACTAGAACAGTCTCCGGGACACGTCACCGGAGGGGACGTGGCTGAGTCTCTCTTGTTCCGGACTAGAATCTGCAAATATAAAGGAATAGCCATGGTGAGAAGGTTAATAGCCCTGATCATGCAGTGGATGAACCTGAGACGGTTCTTTAGATCATAACCTAGGATCACAACAATCAAAGTCATGACCGTACAAAGCAATATGTGGTGAATATAATCATATCGATTTGTCCATCGAACCTAGACACCATTGATATGTAATATAACACATCTACAGGAAATATTAGTTCAGGTTTCTTGCCACATCACGCCATGTTGAAAATCATGAATGGCGATGGTTTTAAACAGTGACCTATCAGGACCCAGTTCCATTCGCAACCAAAAAGGACAATTTGATTTTATTCATCTCGGTTTTCCACCTTTCTTTTCAAGTCACGTCTGGCCTAAATGTAAAATTGTGATATTTAGATAGCATTGAGAGAAACATGCCGTAATGTGTGCTGTTTGTTTGTTTTTTATATACAGTATCAGACAAGTTGGCAAACAGGTGCGCGGTCTTTGTCCCTTTACAGATTCGTCGGCACGTAATGCGCTCGCGGTATTGACACAACGTGCTGTCATACCGATACCAGTTCCATGCCATTCCTAGTCCATAGTTGATCTCACGCAAAAACATTCCAGACGTCTTCGAAGGAAAACTAAACAACTATTGCACTGATATCATAATATTTGATGAAATAAAAAAATATTCGAGAGTCAATTTTCGATATTCGCCTTTAGAAATGCGCTGTAAAATGCTCTAGGTATGCCGGGGGGAGACGAGCCGTATTTTGCGGATGAACGGCTGAGACCGGGCACGGAACTCCGCAACACAAGATGCCCCGAACCGCGTAATGCTCGGAGTTCAGGATTTTGATTCTCCTGGGTGATCCTGAGTCCATATTGTATGATCAACGATTAAAATGTTCACAATATGACGTCTGAATTCGTTGTCGCTAATATCTTGCTGGACATTCCTCCCATTCAAGCTAGTCACCGATATTTTGATTGAAGTCGGAACACCCGGTTATAAAATGGAGCAATCGCTAGAAAATAGGTCAGAGGTTAGACCGTGATATGATGAGTCCAGAAAAACGAGACTTCATTCATCTCATTCTGGTGTTCCTGATATTTTTAAATGATTTGTTTTCCGAACAATGCCGCGATGAGCACATACGCCACATTATGGTCCCAACATCAAGTTAACATGAGCAGATTGTCATGTCAGCAATGTTATTCACGTAAAAAATGACAAGTGGGATGGTCGGACCAGAGGCGTACGAAATGACCCCAGGGAATCCTTTTGGGGCTGGTGGCTATCAGACATCCGCATGGGGCACGGACAATCAGTGAGACAATTCACCGTGTCTGGCTTACCTATCTATAGCTACCTGCCTTTTGGAACTGATATTCACTGAGCTTAGATTTCTTTTCAGGTCCAATTCAGATTTTCGCCAACATCACCGACGTACTTTTCTGATATATTCATATTTGCGCGCTTTTGCTGAAGAACCGAAACGTTTGAAGACCAAGGAGGTTACATAAGCTCACACGATGACAATGATGATGAGAAAGATGATGTAACTGCTTCCAGATGTCAGAAGGTTTATTCATGTATATAGTAGCCAGAATGCCAACGAGTTTAAATTTGAGCATGAGGAAAATGAACTGCTTTTCGTTGAAACCGCTTCGAGTGAGCTATTAATATGAGTCCGATCAATGCGCTGATTATCACAAGTAATGTTTTCCCAAGCAAGGTATACTCGACTGAATCTCCCCACGGCCACCAATGAGTACACCAATTTCTTCCTACGGTGCCTCATCCCTCACGCCACTCTGATCACGTACGCGTTTCCTCTTGCAGATCCTGGTGGTAGTATTTAGACAAGTTGTTACACTTCAACAAACGAGGAGGACTTTAACCTGCCATATTTTCCCAATGTTCGGTATTCCCAGGTGGAGGATTTCTAATCACTGGACCACCTGTCCGTTAAGAAATTTTGCCATGTTGCAAATTCGTAGCATTCTCAACAAGATTCCTTTGGGCAAATGGAATTCTTAAACGTGTAATATATATATCACAACAGTTTTTCTCTCTGATTTCACAAATAAGAATGTCAGTGTTGATAGCAACGGTTTTTCCATCTCGACCACCAAGTATACCCCAGCTACCTTTAAAATGGGAAAAAATAAGACCATGAGGTTCAGGATCCTTCTATTCGTGGATGGGCTTAACCATGGCGTGAAGTCAATGGCGATGGCATCGCATCGCAACACTGCTGCGATTTGGAACCATACCTTTAGTAACTCCAAATTGTATTGCCTTCTATCACCTTCCCAGGCTGACTCAAGGTTTTGAGTGAACATCCAATATCAGAACTGCCTGCAGCAAGCGAATCCTTGACGGTCGCATATTATGTTTAGGCATGACCAATATTGACAAGGCTTAGCATTCACTGGCGATACTGCATGGCTGTCCATAACATACCAAAAGACCGGTTCCTGATATAGTATAATATTTCTGTTTACATGGATCTAGTTTTTGTCAGACACGCAATATTACTCCACATTGCAACTAACGTATACAGAGGCATTCTTGAACCATGATATTGTATACAATGTATAATTTTGATGTAAATTTTGTGTCGAAAAAATTGTGAACAAGATATTATACTGTGGTAAAAAAGTCAATTGAATGTGTGACATCTGGCCTATCACATTCTTATTCTTACAAAGTAACAGACCTGCTGTGCCAAACAATTATAGAGTACATGTGTTTTATAGATGGCAATGAAAACTTAACTAAGATAAGTAGGGACTCCCAAGTCAAAGTAGGAAAGTATCATCGAATATTTTGAAGAGACGTAAAAAACCGGTG